>NC_060124.1:396560252-397810252 GCF_021461395.2 Schistocerca americana | reverse complement strand
GTTGAAGATGTCGCTTCAGTAAACAGTGACTTGTTGATTCATGTGTAGAATGAAATGGACTACCGTTTCGATGTTTCTCCAGGAACGCATGATGCACATCTTGAGTGTATGGTGTAGTGTCTGTGCGAAGATAAAACTTTCAGCATTGCTCTATCCAGTGACGTGCAGAAAGTGTTCTGTCCGTCATAGTTCGTCTAAAATAAACAAGTGAAATCTGTTGTTTCTTTATGAATCGACCTCTATGTTCAACTGTCAAAGCTGCTTTAATCAACGCACAGTAGGCATAGTGTAAGGTGAAGAAGCCGTTAGCAGGACAGGCCACACGCACATGAGGCGTTCATTTTGTTGCACTTTTAGTATTATTATTTGGCTTGGGTTTATTTATAGATGATGCAAAAAGCTTGGTACACATCTAAACTCATATATTCAGAGAAAAAAGGGTCTAATTAGTGCGTACAATTCCGTTAAATTATCTAACTATGTCACATAGGTTCAGTATATATAGATAAGGAATTTTCACATATCAAACATAGACAGAATATAAAACAGCTTTGTTGATCCTCCTCGATTTAGAGCTTAGATTTTGTGACTAAAAGTTATTGTGGTCAGTTAGCTGCTCTGGGGACAAACAAGACCAGAACACCAAATTTAAAAAAAATCTTAAGAGACAGCTTGGTGCTCTTTATTGTTGTCATCTGGGATATAGGCTACAAGATAAATCAACGTCGTTTTTCATCCTAGTAATTTTATATTCCCACGGACGACTTTCATAGATTTTATTTATTAAACTGACAAGTCAAATATATGAAGATATTTATGTATCTACAACAAAATGTTTGTTACTTATTATATCTGAGAAAACTAACACAAAATTTTCATTCCAGGGCCTTCAGAAAGTAATTTACGCATTGCCATGGCAGGTCAAGTGACTGTTATTAAAAGCTGCATTATAGTTCCAACTTACACAAATACATGAGACTGTTTTGCATTATAATTATCAAAACTATGAAAATAACCCCCGGATCGTTTTCCCAGTTGCTCAGTTCCCCGACTACCGGAATCACACCCTCGGTCAAGGAGCCATTCCAGAACCGCTGTGTAAATTGCTTAGTCGTAGCAAAATCTTTCATCGCTGTGAATCACTTCCACGACTGCCGTCACACTGTCGTTAGTGGTCGACATGGAAGTCGATGGCCCGCCTTCCCAATCAGCATCGGCCACATCTGCGCGGCCTTGCTCAAACTGTCGGGACTACTTCACTGTGGTTGGACACAACATTGGCTTTGGCCCACATCCCACCAGAATTCACGGATAATCTGTGGGCAAATTAGACGATTTGCCCACTAAAATCGTACTGTCCCGCGTAATTCAACTTTGGAGTTGGTCGCCAGTTGCTACGCCATTTCACTGTCACACTGTGAGGCACCTGTTATCTGTTCCACGGGGAACTATGTGTCTGCAGGACACCCAGAGCGTGTACTGTCCTCCAGTAATGCCCCACTCTTCTTGCAAAGTGGTCTTAGCGAGGCGCAATGTGTGTCTTTCGTAGTTCCTTCTGCTGTTAATTATGGAGTTGCACAAAAAGTTCATTTTTTTCTCTGCAGCAAAAACATACTTTGCATTTAGCGTATTACACACATGTGAAACCCTTTCAACTGAGCAATGCGTATCATAATAGGCTTTTAGGGGTTTATTCAACACCTAATATGTAGCAAACACAGTTCTCGCAATTTCGTTTGTGTAACATAGTAACCGATTTTGTAACATTTTACGAGTTACTAGCAAGGAGTGAATCATTTAGTTTCACCTGTGTGCTTTGGAAGTTTACTTTTTGAATCTCTGCGTGTTAATTTATTTTATTAGACACAGTTCTTGCTTTTGCGTCAGAGTCTATATCACAGTTTCGTAGCTCGTATCGTTAAGGTTTTTTTTTTGTAGTGTAGTTTTCCACCATTTTTAAAAAGGATAGCGGCTGTGATTGATGTGTGCGGATGCGAGCTGACTTGGTGACACTTGGCTGTCACCTTTTGGCTGCGTTGGCTTCGATTACACAGCTTGAGGCTGCAGTGGATGGGCATCACTGTTGTGGACGGACCGTGTGGTTCCAACGGACGTCCAGTAGAACTAAAGAGTCCTCCGATCAGTCCACACTGGTGGCCAGCCCAGTTCTCGCTCGCACAGAGGTTGAACCCTCAACCATGGTCGTGTGGGTGGTCGCCTCGGGTAGGGAGGGGGATGGAGGGGGCAGTCTACGAAAGACTTCCCTGGGAGGCTAACCCAGTTAGGCTGACAAACAGATTCCAGGTGCTATCTGCGGCTGACCATGTCCCTCAGTCAGATGCAGTCGCTTGCCCTATTTCAGAGGAAATCTCTCGGGCAGCAAGATTCAGGCACTCACAAAGGGGTGTATTATTGGTAGCTGGGAGGTCCAGTGTCAGGCACGTTATAGAGACCCTTAGGGATATGACCCCCAAGGAAGGGAAGAAAGCCCATGTGCACACCAGGTGGAGAGAATCCAGACATGGCACGTGTCCTTCTGGATGCCATGAAGATCACAGAGTGCAGCCAACTGCAGGTGGCTAATAGAAAGTACTGATGCTCTAATCGTTACAGGCACTTAAATTTATGCTCAGTCGACATTTTTTGCGTAGAATCGAACTGTGTTTAAAAAGGATAGCCTAAATACAGCTGGTGGTGGCGTGTTTGTTGCTGTTAGAAGCAGTTTATATAGTACCGAAATTGAAGAAGATAGTTCCTGTGAGTTAGTATGGGTGCATGTCATTCGTGGCAGACGGAATAAAATAATAACGGGATCGTTTTACCGACCTCCCAGCTGCAATAATACACTTGCTGAAAGGTTGAAAGAAAACTTCAGTCTAATTTCAAACACGTACCCGACTCATGCAGTTACTGTTGTTGGTGACTTCAACTTGCCCTCGATATGTTGGTGAAACTACATGTTTAAATCTGAAGGTACGCATGAAAATCATCCGAAATTGTGCTAAACGCATTCTCTGAAAATTATGTCGACTAATTAGTTGATCAACCAATTAGAATTCTAAATGACTGTAAAAACAGTGTCTACCTCTTAGCAGCAAATAATTCTGAGCTAGTAACGAGCACCAAAGCGGGTATAGCAATTAGTGAACACAGGGTTGTCGTAGAGAGCCAAAAATACTTCTATTCAAAAAAACAGATAAATATTCGCTTCACGCTTTCCTGAGAGACAATTTCCTTTCCTTCTTACTTAACAATGTAAGCGTACACCAGATATAGCTTGAATTCAAACAAATAGCATCGATAGCAATTGAAAGATTTATAGCAAACAAATCAAAAAACGGCTACACAAAACAGGTCATAATACCGCTGCAGAAATAACGAAAAGAGCATGCCAAACATAAACGGACGCAAAACACTCAATATTGCCGATCTTTTACAAAAGCTCGAAATTTAGTGCGGATATCAATATGTTAGTTACCACAACGGACCTTTGTCTCGAAACCTGGCAGAAAATCCAAAGTGATTTCGCTCATATGTAAAGTATCTAGCGGGAAGACACAATCAATTTTTTTTCTGCGCGATAGCAAAGGAAATAGTATCGATGACAGTGCTACCAAAGCAGAGTTGCTAAACACAGCCCGCCGAATTTCCTTCAACAAAGAAGACGGATTAAATATTCCATAATTCGAATCAAGACACAGCTGCCAACATGAATAACTTAGCATTAAATGGACTCGGAATAGTGAAGCAACTCAAATCATTTAATAAAAGCAAGTTCTCCGGTCCGGAATGTATGCGAATTAAGTTCCTACGACAGCATGCTGATGCAATAGTTCCACAATTAAGAATATAAACAACTGCCCTCTCGACGAAAGATCGGAACACAAGGACAGGAAAATTTCGTTGGTCACACTAATACTCAAGATAAGCAATAGGAGTAATCCACTAAATTACAGGACCCTACCAATAACGTCGAGAGGCAGTAGGATTATGGAACATATATTGTGATCGAACCTTTACCTCGAAGATTTAAAAAACATCGTTCTTATGAAACACAAGTAGCTCTATACACAGACATGTGTTGAGTGCTATCTACAAAGGATTTCATATTGATTCCGTTTCTCTAGATTTCCAGAAGGCTTCTGACACCGTACTTCACAAGTGCCTTGTAATCAAATAGCGTGCTTATTTAATATCGCCTCACTTATGCAAGTGGATACGTGAGTTATTGTCAGAGAAGTCACAGTTTCTAGTAGACCGAGCGAGACTGCGCAGTGGTTAGCACACTGGACTCGCATTCGGGAGGACGACGGTTCAAACTCGCGCCCGGAAATCCATAATTATATTTTCCGTATTTTGTTTCCTTTCAAAGGTCACGAACGATTTCCTTCCCCATCCTTCCCTAATCTGAACCTGTGCCCCGTCTCTAACTACGTCGCTGTCGACCGGACGTTAAACACTAATCTCCTCCTCCTCATAGTTCTTAGTTGCTGACAAATTTATCAAGTAAAAGTGAAGTGATTTCTGGCGTTGCTTGCAGATGATGCTGTCGTATATCGTGTGGCAAAGTCATCAGAAGATCAAAACCAATTGCAAAACGATTTAGATAAGATATCCGTATAGTTCGAAATTTGGCAGTTGACCCCTAATAATCATAAATGTGTGGCCATCTACATGAGTGCTAAAAGAAATCCATTAAATTTCGGTTACACGATAAAACAGTTAATTCTAAAGGCCTTAAATTCAGCTAAGTACCAAGGAATCACAATTACCAACAACGCAAATAGGAAAGAACACACAGTAAATATAACACTCAGATAATGTTGTGGGGAAGTTCAACTAAAGACTGCGTTTTATTGGCAGAACACTTTGAAGATGTAACGGATCTACTAAAGAGACTGCCTACACAACGGTTATCCGTTATCTTTTGAAGTACTGCTGCGCTGTGTGGGATCCTTAACCAGATAGAATGATTGGAGTAATCGAGAAAGTTTAATGGAGGGCAAAACGTTTTGTACTATCCAAACATAGGGGGCAGAGTGTCACGGACATTATACGAGATTTGGGATCGGCATCATTAAATCATAAGCATTTCTCGTTGCGGCGGGACCTAATCACGAAATTTCAGTCACCAGCTTGCTCCTCCAAATGCAAAAATATTTTGTTGACCCCAACATACATTGGGAGAAAAGACCATGTTGATAAAATAAGGGAATTCAGAGTTCGCTCGGAAAGGTATACGTGTTCGTTTTTTCTCCACATTGTTTGAGAGTGGAATAACAAGAGTTATTGTAAAGGTGGTTCGATGAACCTTCTGTCACGGATTTAAGTGTGATTTGCAGAGTATTCATGAAGATGTCGATATAGATGTATACAACGAAAGTTTGAAACTGAGGGTCCTAATTTAGACCCTCAGCTTCAAACATTCGTTGTATATAAGAGTCAGACCCAGCCATAGACCTAGCCAATGGTGGGGAGGCTTGCGTGGCTCAGCGATACACATAGCCCTACCGTAGGTGCAACCACAATGGAGGGGTATCTGTTGAGAGGCCAGACGAATGTATGGTTCCTGAAGAGGGGCAGTAGTTGCAGGGGCAACAGTCTGGATGATTACCTTATCTGGCCTTGTAACACTAACCCAAACGGCCTTGCTGTGCTGGTACTGCGAACGGCTGAATGCAAGGGGAAAATACGGCCGTAATTTTTCCCGAGGGCATGCAGCTTTACTGTATGGTTAAATGATCACGGCGTCCTCTTGGGTAAAATATTCTGGAGGTAAAATAGTCCCCCGTTCGGATATCCGGGCGGGGACTACTAAAGAGGACGCCGTTATCAGGAGAAAGAAAACTGGCGTTCTGCAGATCAGAGCGTGGAATGTCAGATCCCTTAATCAGGCAGGTAGGTTAGAAGATTTAAAAAGGGAAATGGATAGGTTAAGGTTAGATATAGTGGGAATTAGCGAATTTCGGTGGCAGGAGGAACAAGACGTCTGGTCAGGTGAATACAGGGTTATAAATACAAAATCAAATAGGGGTAATGCAAGAGCAGGTTTAATATTGAATTAAAAAAATAGGAGTGCGGATAAGCTACTACAAACAGCATAGTGAACGCATTATTGTGGCCAAGATAGACAAGACGCCCACGCCTACTTCAGTAGTACAAGTTTTGTTGTGGTTGGCAGGAGAGCCAACATCGTGTTACTAGAGGAGGCCGAAATGCACGCATTTTAGCTCACGTAGGCTGGCGTGAGGTCTGGAACAGGACAAGGAAATTAGAATTTAAAAACGGACGTAGCTGGTGGAATACTTAACTTTAATCCATTAATGATGAACGTCGCTCTTGACGGTTCATGATTCACAATATCAATAGTAACTGAATATGGCACCTTGCCAGGTCGCAGCAAATGACGTAGCTGAAGGCCATGCTAAACTATCGTCTCAGCAAATGAGAGCGTATTTTGTCAGTGAACAATCGCTAGCAAAGTCGGTTGTACAACTGGGGCGAGTGCTAGGAAGTCTCTCTACACCTGCCGTGTGGCGGCGATCGGTCTGCAATCACTGATAGTGGCGACACGCGGGTCCGACGTATACTACCAGACCGCGGCTGATTTAAAGGCTACCACCTAGCAAGTGTGGTGTCTGGCGGTGACACCACATTCCTCCCCGGAAAATCGGCGTACGGTTGTGGTATAAGGCTTCCGCCTGGCGTGGGGAGGACCCCATGTTCACGTATGCGACAAGGTGGGGAGCCTAACAACAGGCGAGGCTGTGCCACCCGCACCCTGCCATTCGGACCGTGGGAAGCTAGGAAACGCCTGAAAACCTGCTCCGGGGTGCACGCCAACATGCGGTGTATGCGCCCGCAGAGAGACAGGAGGGGCCGAAGGGTCGACCTCCATCGGGCCGGGGCACCCGACGGGCGAAGACGACACATGGTCTGGAGTGGGCAAGAGTTCCATGTCGGAGGACAACTGGTCTCAGGAAGCGATCGGCGGCGCGTGACCCAGGGAGGCGCCCGGCGGCTGCAGCGAAGCGTCCACTGCGGGCGTCGCCAGCGGGAGAACAGGCGGCGGCGGCGGCGCGTCGCCATGGGGCAAAATGGAAGGCAGCGTCGGTAACACCTGGGGTTGAGGCGAGCCAGTAGATGGGTGCCCAGGGCGCTGACCGGACGGCACCATCGCTGAAAGCAGACGGGGAACGGGAGATCCCGTGCGACGACAGAGGCGCAGCTGATTGAGATGCCGACACAACTCACCAGAGGCTCCCAAAACCAGATACATAGCGCGGCCGAGGCAGCGAAGAATGCGCCCTTCGAGCCAACGCCGTGAACCTCGATGGTGGCGATAGTAGACAACGTCGCCTGGAGCAAAAGCAGGTTTCTGCCGCTGCACAGGAACCTGATGCGGCGGATGTAGCAAAGACACCAAGGTTCGATGATGATGACCGTGGAGCAACTCAGCCGGCGAGCGACCATCTCTGGGCTGAGAGCGATACGAGGACAAAAAGAGCAATAACGCGTCCTCCTGAGAATGCGACTCTTTCAACTTCAACATCTGTGACTTGAAAGTCCTGACCAATCGTTCAGCGGCACCGTTTAACTGCGGCGAAAACGGCGCGGACGTCAGATGTTTAATACCATTGGCCTTGCAGAATGACTGAAATTCTGCGGACATGAATTGTGGGCCATTGTCGGAAACAATAGTCTGTGGAAGACCTTCAATGCAAAAGATAGCAGATAGCGCTTAGATGGTGGCAGATGACGTCGTGGAAGACATCCGGACAACAAAAGGAAACTTACTGAATGAATCTACCACAACCAACCATCGAGCATTCAAGAATGGACCAGCAAAATCGATGTGTAAGCGTTGCCAAGGGGAAGTGGCTTTTGGCCATGCAAAGAATTTCTGCGGTGGTGCTGATTGTTGTTTGGCACACACCATGCAAGAAGAGCACATATTCGTAATCGCGGCATCGATTCCGAACCAAGTACAGTGCTGACGAGCAAGTTGTTTCGTTCTCACTATACCCCAATGTCCTTGGTGGAGAAGCTGTAAGACAGAGGACTGTAACTAACGTGGTACCGCGACCCTGGACTGATCATTATCAGAACGCAACAGCAAAACACCACGTCGTACAAAAAGTCTCTCCTGGTGAGCAAAAAATCGGCGAATCAACGGATCCCCGATCCCTGACTTTGACAAGGGCCATTGCGTAGGAACAAAACGCAGAATGGTATCAAGGACAGGGTCGGCAGCTGTGGCTGTAGCTACACACCGAAAATCAATCGGAAACAATTCTACCACGTCATCGGTTTCCGCATCAATGAACATGCAGGCAAGTTCGGAGGAATCGAATGCCCTATCCTCAGCAACAGGCAAGTGGGACAACGCATCGGCGTTTCCGTGCTTAGCAGTGGACCGATACAAGATATCGTAGCGGTACTGCGAGAGGAAAATAGACCAGCGAATGAATTTCTGCGCCGTACGTTGAGGTACAGGCTTGGTAGGATGAAAAAGCGATGTCAAAGGTTTGTGGTCCATGATTATGGTAAAGTGACGATCATACAAGAAATCATGAAACTTTGTAACACCAAATACGAGAGCCAATGCTTCTTTCTCGATTTGTGAATAATTTCTTTGCGCAGACGAGAGCAATTTGGACGCAAAGGCAATAAGAGCGATCGTGCGATCCATCTTTGTGTGCAAGCATAGCACCGATCGCGAAATCCGATGCATCCACCATCAACAAAAGGGGCTTCTGGGGATCGAATGGTGTAAGGCAAGTATTGGAAAGCAACGCCGATTTCAACTGGCGAAAGGCGCGTTCGCATTCCGTCGTCCACATGAACGGAACACCTTTACGGCCTAAGCGATGAAGCGGAGCTGAAATGGAAGATGCATGTGGCACATATCTGTTATAGTAATTTATTTTTCCCAGCACACTCTGTAGCTGCTTCAACTTCTGCGGCGAAGGCAGGTCTTGTATGGCACGAAGGTGCGTGGGACTGGGATGTATGCCTTGGGCATTGAGTACATGTCCCAGGTATGGCAAATCACGAGTAAAAAACAGACATTTCTCCTTCCGCAAGCGAAGACCATTTTGTCGCAAGACCTGAAATAATGTTCTGAGATTGGCCAAATGTTCTTCTTCTGTCTTTCCGGAGATCACAATATCGTCCAGATAAGTTGCTGCAGTAGGGACCGACGCACATACAGTTTGTAGATATTGCTGAAACAATGCAGGAGCGGATGCACACCCAAATGGCAGTCGTTTGAATTGATACAACCCAAGATGCGTGTTAACCACCAAAACGCGCTGGGATTCTTCGTCCACCGGTACTTGCAAGTACGCATCTGCGAGGTCCAACTTCGAAAGACATTTACCTGGGCACAGTTTGTCAAAAAGATCTACCGGGCGGGGTAAAGGAAAAGTTGCAATCACTAGTTGTGAATTCACTGTTGCCTTGAAGTCCACACAAAGTCTCAATTTTCCCAACGGTTTTAGCAAAATTACTACGGGTGATGCCCAGAGAGAAGCCTGCACATGTTCAATTACACCTTGTGATTCCAAATCGTGTAATGTTTTTGCGACCTCATTACACAATGCGTGGGAAAGATTGCGCGCTCTGAAAAATTTCGGTTGCGCGTTTACTTTCAGTTCCAAATGTGCTTTACAGTTCTTAGCGCAACCAAGGCCCGGTGCAAAAATGTCTGCAAATTCTTCACAGAGACGAGAAACACTGTCTGAAGGCACAGTCTGGTTCACTGATAGGACCTGATTTACTATAGACAAGTTAAACAACTGAAATAAATCGAAACCAAACAAGTTCACTGCAGAAGAAGAACGAATGACGTAAAATGACACAAGTTTTGTTTGTCCTTTGTATGTTGCAAGAAGGCTACACTGTCCTAACACAGGGATCTCTTAACCTGAATAGCTGTTTGACTTAACATTTGCAGCATGCAACGGAGGTGTGCCCAGCTGTTTGTACATGTCTTGATTGATCAGAGAAAACTGCAGCTCTGGTATCGAGCTGGAATGGTATCACTTTGCTGTTAATGTCCAAGTCTACAAAGAGTTTATTGTCCTCCTGACGACAAGAGCGACTGTCTCGTGCAACGTGAACTGACACTGGTACATAATCATTTGAGACTTGACGGGATTTCTGGCGATGTCGACGCACACTATTTGTGGGACGAACACAGTCACTGTTAGAGAGAGTGGCACTGGGCGAAGTGGAATGAACTACATGAATTTCCATGGGTGAAGTTTCGCGAGCCTGAGTATCCTTGGTTCGATTCCGATTCCGGCGTGAAGCAAAGGGCCTGGAATGGTTTTGAGCTTCCGACCTGAGCTTTTTCTGGTAAACACTCTGAACATGTCCTTTTTTATTACAGTAAATGCAAATAGCTTGGCGTGATGGGCAATTCTCACGCGAATGTCTAGTAGCGCACTGCGGGCATGATTTTAGCACTGTATTTGCTTGCCTGCGCAGCACACGTGGCTGAGATCCTGGTGGCAGCGGCGCGGCTGGGTGCGAGGGCTGTTTACAGCTCCGTGCAGCTCGTCCGGCGGGCCAGTTAACCTGACACCCGGGTGGTGAAGTTTCAAATGATTCCTGAGCAAAGTCAAGTGTTTCCTGCCGATCCAATATGCCCAGTACTTGTTGAAGGGAGGGATTGACTAGTTTCAAAATCTGTTCCCTTATACGAACATCAGAAACGTTCTGTGCAATTGCATCACTTACCATATTGTCTGAATAAGGGAGTCCACATTGACACTCAAAAGCACAATCCCTAGTAAGGCCTTTCAAGGTTGCAACCCACTCTCGATTAGTCTGACCTGCCATATGTTTTGCACGAAAGAAGGTATACCGTTTTGCAACTACATTGACTGATTCTTTGAAATATGCATCTAATGCAGACAAAATTTCTTCTTAGGACAGAGTTGCTACAGCGCGTTGGGGAAATAATTTGACTATCACATAGTACATGTTCACCCCGACTGATGACAACAAAAAAGGCTGCCGCTCGTTACCGTGAAATCTATAGGCGGCGAGATGGAATCCAAATTGGCGTGACCACTCCGTCCAGCTTTCCAGTGCAGCATCAAAAGGTCAAAAAGTTGGTGCAACAGCGTGTTGTGGCTGCGTTAGCGGTGGAGCGGCGGCTGCCGCATCGTTTTGCATTGCACGTTGACCCTGGACAAGCTGTCCAAGGACATCCAGTAATGCCTGCGTCTGTTGATTCTGTAAGTGATAAAATTCGGACAGTACATCTGGAGATTGTGGCGAAGCCATTACACAAGTAAATCAGGGCAGTATACATAAGAACGCGGTTTTGCCTCCTCGCCAATGTTGAGGTTGGCAGGAGAGCCAACACTGTGTTACTAGAGGAGGCCAAAATGCACGCATTTTAGCTCACGCAGGCTGGCGTGAGGTCTGGAACAGGACAAGGAAATTAGAATTTAGAAAAACGGACGTAGCTGGTGGAATACATAACTTTAATCCATTAATGATTAAGGTCGCTCTCGACGGTACATGATTCACAATATCAATAGTAACTGAATATGGCGCCTTGCTAGGTCGTAGCAAATGACGTAGCTGAAGGCTATGCTAAACTATTGTCTCGGCAAATGAGAGCGTATTTTGTCAGTGAACCATCGCTAGCAAAGTCGGTTGTACAACTGGGGCGCGTGCTAAGAAGTCTCTCTAGACCTGCCGTGTGGCGGCGCTCGGTCTGCAATCACTGATAGTGGCGACACGCGGGTCTGACGTATACTACCGGACCGTGACCGATTTAAAGGCTACCACCTAGCATGTGTGGTGTCTGGCGGTGACACCTAAAGTTTATATGCCAACTAGCTCTACAGATGATGAGGAAATTGATGAAATGTATGTTGAGATAAAAGAAATTATTCAGGTAGTAAAGGGAGACGAAAGTTTACTAGACATGAGTGCACTGGAATTCAACAGTAGGAAAAGGAAGTGAAGGAAACGTAGTAGGAGAATATGGATTAGGGCTAAGAAATGAAAGAGGAAGCCACCTGTTAGAATTTTGCACAGAGCATAACTTAATTGTGGTGTCACCGCCAGACACCACACTTGCTGGGTGGTAGACTTTAAATCGGCCGCGGTCCGGTAGTATACGTCGGACCCGCGTGTCGCCACTGTCAGTGATTGCAGACCGAGCGCCGCCACACGGCAGGTCTAGAGGGACTTCCTAGCACTCGCCCCAGTTGGACAGCCGACTTTGCTAGCGATGGTTCACTGACAAATTACGCTCTCAATTGCCGAGACGATAGTTAGCATAGCCTTCAGCTACGTCATTTGCTACGACCTAGCAAGGCGCCATTATCATTTGCTATTTATCTTGTGATGCATGTACCATCAGACCGATGTTCACCAATTATGGATTAAAGTTAAGTATTCCAGCAGCTACGTACTATTTTTGCTACTATAAATTCCTTGTCCTGTTCCAGACCTAACGCCAGCCTGCGTGAGCTTAAACGCGTGCCTTTCGTCTTCCTGTCATAGTGGATTGGCTGTCTTGCCAGCCCACAACATTAATCATAGCAAATACTTGGTTGAGGAATTATGAAAGAAGGTTGTATACATGGAAGAACCCTGGAGATACTAGAAGGATTCAACCCTGGAGATGCTAGAAGGATTCAGATAGATTATATAATGGTAAGACAGAGATTTAGGAACCAGGTTTTAAATAGTAAGACATTTCCAGGGGAAGATGTGGACTCTGGCCACAATCTATTGGTTATGAACTGTAGATTAAAACTGAAGATACTGCAAAAAGGTGGGAATTTAAGGAGATGGGACATGGGTAAACTGAAAGAACCAGAGGTTGTACAGAGTTTCAGGGAGAACATAAGGGAACAATTGACAGGAATGGGGGAAAGAAATACAGTAGGAGAAGAATGGGTAGCTTTCAGGGATGAAATAGTGATGGCAGCAGAGGGTCAAGTAGGTAAAAAGACGAGGGCTAGTAGAAATCCTTGGATAACGGAAGAGATACTGAATTTAACTGATGAAAGGAGAAAATACAAAAATGCAGTAAATGAAGCAGGCAAAAAGGAATACAAACGTCTCAAAATTGAGATCGACAGGAAGTGCAAAATGGCTAAGCAGGGATGGCTAGAGGACAAATGTAAGAATGTAGAGGCTTATCTCACGAGGGGTAAGATAGATACTGCCTACAGGAAAATTAAAGAGACCTTTGGAGAAAAGAGAACCATTTGTATGAATATCAAGAGCTAAGATGGAATCCCAGCAAAGAACGGAAAGCAGAAAGGTGCAAGGAGTATATAGAGGGTCTATACAGGGGCGATCTTCTTGAGGACAATATTATGGAAATGGAAGAGGATGTAGACGGAGATGAAATGGGAGATATGATACTGCGTGAAGAGTTTGACAGAGCACTGAAAGACCTAAGTCAAAACAAGGCCCCGGGAGCAGACAACATTCCATTAGAACTACTGACAGCCTTGGGAGAGCCAGTCCTGACAAAACTCTACCATCTGGTGAGGAAGATGTATGAGACAGGCGAAATACCCTCAGACTTCAAGAAGAATATAATAATTCTATCCCAAAGAAAGCAGGTGTTGACAGATGTGAAAATTACCGAACTATCAGCTGCAAAACACTAACACGAATTCTTTACAGACGAATGGAAAAACTGGTAGAAGCTGACCTCGGGGAAGATCAGTTTGGATCCCGTAGAAATGTTGGAACACGTGAAGCAGTACTGACCCTACGACTTATCTTAGAAGAAAGATTAAGGAAAGGAAAACCTACGTTTCTAGCATTTGTAGACATAGAGAAAGCTTTTGACAATGTTGACTGGAATACTCTCTTCCAAAATCTGAAGGTGGCAGGGTAAAATACACGGAGCGAAAGGTTATTTACAATTTGTACAGAAAGCAGATGGCAGTTATAAGAGTCGAGGGACATGAAAGGGAAGCAGTGGTTGGGAAGGGAGTGAGACAGGGTTGCAGCCTCTCCCCGATGCTATTCAATCTGTATATTGAGCAAGCAGTAAAGGAAACAAAAGAAAAGTTCGGACTAGGCATTAAAATCCATGGCGGAGAAGTAAAAACTTTGAGGTTCGCCAATGACATTGTAATTCTGTGAGAGACAGCAAAGGACTTCGAAGATCAATTGAACGAAATCAACAGTGTCTTGAAAGGAGGGTATAAGATGAACATCACCAAAAGCTAAACGAGGATAATGGAATGTAGTCGAATTAAGTCGTGTGAAGCTGAGGGAATTAGATTAGGAAATGCGACACTTAAAGTAGTAAAGGAGTTTTGCTATTTGGGGAGCAAAATTACTGACGATGGTCGAAGCAGAGAGGATATCAAATGTAGACTGGCAATGGCAAGGAAAGCGTTTCTGAAGAAAATAAATTTGTTTGGGTGTAAGTATGAGAAATAACGACACGATCTTCAGTGTTCTAATTTGAATACACTGATATATAAACAACATGAAAGGCGTGACTGAAATATAATTATGTAAACGTGCTTAAGTGTGATGTGCATATAAATTACAAGATATGCAAGTACACAAAAAGAGCTGAGAGCCCACAGAATTTCCTCATTCTGCGACGGGAGCAAATTGAGCACTGGTGTAACACGGATGAGGACACACAGCAAACGCAACTAAAAGTTATTTTTCGAATCCCAAATGTTTGATCATTGAATTATTCATTAAAAGAAACTGATTAGGGTTATTGCTACTAGGGTACGTCTAGTACCTGAGGGAGACAACATCAACTCAGGAAGCGTGGATGGATATGAATGCTAAACCTTGGCCGTTTTACCCTATAAGGCATTCGTGTATTCTTCACTCTTCAACTCTAAATAAAACAGTGAATGATTTTAGTAGGCTGAAGGAAGGAATTATCATGATGCAGACTTGATTACTCTGTATCCAAGCTATCGATTAAGGATCCAAAAAGTTGCCATCTGATTAAAGTTATTTGTAGAGCCGCGCTCAAACTTCATCCTACTTTGTGATGAACTAGATAAGTAGAAACGGAATTTTGGTTTTAATTTCTCCACATCGTTCAGATCGGACAAAAGTGTACCATTAAATGGTTCATAACCTTTTCAGGTGAACCATTCCGGCACCTGCTTGAGGTGGACTGAGAAAATGAACAAAATTCAAGTGAGAACGTTGAATGAGGTACTCAGCAGCTCAAGATGTATGAAACTCAAATGCTTTAACCACTTCGCCAACACGGCCTACTCTTCTTTCTCGTCCATAACTCAAAGAATACATTGTATCTCTTTAAGACATCAGATGTGGGCTGTAGGCACTGCTAGGCATTAGATATATTTGACGCACCGGTTTGCTTTCCCTCTTGGGGTCGTTTATCTAACGACATTCCTGTTAGTCCTCCCATATTCAGCTCCCAAATCAGCTTTAATAGGCTGTGAGGAGGGGGGGGGGGGGGGGGACACAGACAGACTCTTTATTTTGTTGCTGTCTTATTATTGTTATTATTGCTATATTATCGCTTATCAAACGTAGTCCGAAAACACGAAGTAGTATTAAAGAGAGAATGAAAGGCGTACACACAGATATTAACAAGAGTATTCACTTACAAATAACAACCCATATTTCATATAAAGACACTATTATTTCCTGTAACCCAAATAACGGCTTTCTCGAATGACACCTCAGGTTGGCTGCCGCATTATAAAATCAACTTCATTCCATATTTCGGCGATCCAGCTGTTCTCCATCTTTATCAGAACGCTGATGCTGAGTTCTGTTGAAAATTGATGCCAAGGTTGCAGGTCTTCGTAATATACAGGTCTCTGAGGAGACTTTCGATACTCATTATTCTGGGAAAGCATAAATTTCAAACAGGAACTTTATATGTCCTCCTCGGTTCTGAGCTTGGGTTTCGCGAATGAAAACTTTTTATTGGTTGTCAATGAAATGTTCTGGGACTGAATAAAACTGAGCTACCAAATTTTAAAAAATTCTTGTGAATCGTAAGAGTAGTAGGGGATTCAGATTCATATATGCTACATAATTCATCAAATTTGTTTTTTATCCTAATAAAAACTTTGTTTCACGGTTTATCTTTAGAGACATTGTTTGTAATCTGACAACTGAAATACATAAACATATTTACGTAAGTATCGCAAAATGTTAATTAATAATTATGTCATAAAATACTATAAAAAAATTTTACACTCTAGCGCCGTCAGAAAGTAAGTTGCACGTTGTTATGTCACGCCGAGTGAATTATATTGATTGCTACATTAAACTTCAAACGGTCACAGATACACGACAATGTTTTGCACCATAGTTATCAAATCTCTGTAAACAAGACTCGAAACGTTTTAACAGTCGCTTACTATAGAAATCCGCCATTGTAGGACAGCTGTGTAAATGTCTTCAACGTCGTAAAATCTGTAATTTGCGTGAATCTGTTCCTGGATACCTTCACATTGTCGTCTGTGGTAGACGAACAAGTCGATGGCCTCCCTTAGTGATCAGCATGACCTTCATCTGTCCGGCTTTGATCAAACCATTGGCAAAATTTCACTTTTCCTGAACACGGTATTAAATGTGGTCCATACAGCGTCAGCATTCACGGTTAATCTGTGTGTCAGACGTTATGCCCACGTCAAACTTGGAGTTAGTGTCCATTTGTCGCGCGATTTCACTCTCGCTTCTTATCCGTATCTCTGAAGAACTGTGTCTGCAGGACACCCAGAACAAGTACTGTCTTCTGACAACGCGTCACACTTGTTGCACAAGCATGGGCCGATATGTGTCACTTACTTTTCCAAGTCCCTATATATAAGCTCCTTTATACTCTTTCTTCTATTTGCTATCTCTCTCTCTCTCTCTCTCTCTCTGTCTCCGTCCCAACAGGCCATGAAGGCCCAACGGTACCGACCGGCCGCCGTATCATCCTCAACCCACAGGCGTCGCTGGATGCGGATGAGGAGGGGCATGTGGTCAGCACACCGCTCTCCCGGCCATATGTCAGTTTACAAGGCCGGAGCCGCTACTTCTCAAACAAGTAGCTCTTCAGTTTGCCTCACAGGGGCTGAGTGAACCCTGCTTGCCAACAGCGATCGGCAGACCTCATGGTCGCCCATCCAAGGGCTAGCCCAGCCCGACAGCTCTTAACTTCGGTGATCTGACGGGAACCAGTGTTATCACAGCGGCAAGGGCGTTGACCCTACTTGTTATGTAACTGAAAAAAAGTTCCTTCTTTCGCTTTCTCTGAAACGAAAACGTATTTTGCATTTAGTGAACTACACTAATGTGGTATGAATGACATCATTACACCAGAGGTTATAACTCTGCAGTATACCGATGCTTTATGCCTTTTTCTTCTACGCTCAAAGGCCAAATCTCTGTGCCTGACGTCAGACAGATATCCATAAAACCAGGCAACTCAATCAGAATCAACTTTTACAAGTTTTATTCAACGTCTCAGGTAGATGCACTGTATGAAACATCATAACTGTTCCGTAGGAATAGGCTTTGGCGTTCTAGTGCGTTGTGCGTTGGAAATGCGTAATCTTTGTCAACATATTCCGCCTTCTCTTCTTCGCTCTCTTCTACGTCTAGTATTCTCTGCTGTGAACGTGCCTAAAGGAGACTTAGCGCTACACCTATAAAAAGCGTCGCTGTGTTGTTTTGAGGAAATAAATGATCTCTCTCTCTCTAGAGCGCAGGGTATACTGATATTCTAAAGCACATTTTACTGTCAATCTAGTTCAAAAATACAAAATTCAAACAGTAAGTAACTCTTTATCTCAAAATCATGTTAACACTGCGATAAACATGTTTCTTTGGTGAAGTGCTGAAACCTACTGGGAGCTTGCAGAAACGAAAGCATGTGGTGAACAGAAAGCACGTGGTGTGAATTACAAGCTACAATTGAGGACAGCGAATTTCCTTACTTTTCTGAGCTAGACAAATATAAAATTTGTATGTAGCGTAAACGCATCATAAAGAGTGAGGAGGATATTTGAGGACCCCTATGATATAAAGAAACATGAGCACTTGTTGGAATGGAAGGCATCAGCTTCGCAAGGTTTTGCAGTAAAGAGTTTTGATGTGTTTACAAGTCTCCTTCCTTCTTGTGTGTTCCGACAGTCGCACAAAGGTTACGCCTGACATCTACCAAATGTAAGTGGGTACGATGAACTACGGTTCATATGAATAAGTACCAAGATAGTTTTCAGCTTCCTGCTCGTCTGAAATTCTCGAAGACAGTAGAACTTTCTACTTACTGGCTTGGTCGTAGTGTCGCATTGAATTTATGGCCAGCTTCCGCACCCACAACTGGAAATCTGAGGATGGTAGAACGACGTTCATCACACATCCAGAGCCATTGGAATTCTTCGCCAGCTTTTCGACTAAGTATTCTAACCCAATCATATAGGATCTATGGCCCATTGGAATAAAATTCTCATACTTGTTTAGTTATTTCTGAATGCTTATCGTAAAATTTCAAATACCTGAATATTCATCTTACTGTTGCACTTTTGTTTGAATAGATTGGAACATGCTTTTTGAGTCCTTGACTACAGCAGGTTCTGGAGCCTTAAATAAATACCTAATGGCAGAGCATCTCGAATCACTGCCGCTTCTGCAGTAAAAATTGGACGTCGTGGTGGCAGACGAAGTTCTTTGGAATACTTCCGCTGCGGCAGAAGTAATACGGATCTTACTGCCGAAGTCTCTTGAAATTGAAAGCCATAAATATAAAAGCGAACAAAGTGCGTCAGTAAAATTTAAAGTAGGCAATTAAACTTGAACTCATCGTGCCAAGGCAATGTTTCATGGTACTGTAAATAGTGAATACCGAGATTTTACATCTGATACCGGAATGTATTTCTATGGATGTATCTGTCTGAACCCAACTGTAGATACTGTGCACTGAGATTAATGCTTTCACTAACAGAGGGCAAACACTCCTCATTTCCGATGTAGACCTTGTGTGCGGAAGGTACCCTCATTTGTCGCAGCTGCATGTTAATCTGTATTGGGCTGCTGCCCTACTAGGCTATTAAAATATCTCTCCAAGTACTGACATCGAACAAGCAGAGGAGTTTCAACAACTACTCCTAGTAAGACATTCTTGTAAGTTGATCGCATTGCTCCAAGGCCCACAACCCTGCATCCGAATTGTACTAAGTCAGACTGATGAACTGCGCCTTTCGCAACGGTATGGTACAACGATCATTCTAATCTATGATGCAGCGGACGAAGACAGTGTTACAGTGTGCACACCGTCAAGTTCCAGCTGCAGGTCTCATTGCGTTAATTCTGTTTCTTTTCGTGGTTACATAGTGGGTTGAAGAGAACTACAGAAAATTTCTTAGTCACACTATTAGATCGTTGTCATTCATACAGTGATTTGGTCTTTAAGTGTAGAAGAAAAAGCCATAAATCATTTGCATACTGGAGAGATTTAACCTCTGGTGTAATGATGTTCTTCATATCTCGTGTGTATATTAAAAACAGAATAGTGCTCTGATATGAGGATTTAGGGAGTCCTCTTGAGTTTGTACTAGCAATTTTTTTTATTCTTACACATGTGGTACTGTCCTTGGGAAAGATTTGAACACAAAACAAAATAAGTCTTCCAAGAGCTCTTTTAGTAAACGCTGACAAGGCGACAACGGGATGGGTATGTAGGAAGTTGGAATTCCAGGCACCGCTTTAGATTATAGAACTGGAAGCATTATTTGAAAAGTTCAGGGAGGTAGTGAGCTCTAATTCAGATATCGATAAGGTTCGTAGAAAAGTTTTGAAGGGACGCATTGTCACGAGAGAGAGCATGGGACAGTGAACATAATCCATTCCAAGGACTGAATTCGTAGAGGACTTCCGCGAGCCTGATATCTTAGGATATGATCAATGCGATGACTCCTAGAGGGAATTTATCCAGTTAAAAGGTTTTCACAATTTTCAAAACATTTTAGTTCGAGCATTCACCTAGCAGTTTCACGGGTAATCTACCCCAGATGAGAAGATGTTACCCTTCTTACATTCTAGTCGCCGTTCGGCAGTCTCTGGTGAGTATTCCGTATTCCATCGCACCACGGAGTTCGTAACATGTAACTAAGTGAAATGTCGCTTTTGATACTAGAAGTCTGTCGCATATAATACTACGCAGAATGTGTAGTGTAATATTTACACTGAGCCGGTCTCTGGTAAAGTTACTTCAGCAACCGTTTCTCGCTTTTTGAAAGAGTGCCAGTTTGCGTTATTGATATTCCAGTAACATTTAGGAAAGAATTCCACGTCTCTTGTTGTCGCGCCATCGTCCAAGTAACAGGAAAAATTACCTGATCCTGATTTCTGATGCAATATCGACCGAGCACAAATATTCACTTTTGGTGGCAAGCATTACGTGAGCCACTATAGTGGGAAAGAGACTCCAGGATAGAACAGCCGTAGTTGAGGACTATGTGGTGGCTGTCTTCCATTACATTAGGTGAGCTCTGTCCTGGGTCTCTTGTACACGAATATCCCTAAATATAGGTGTGAGCGCTGAAATAACTCTGCTCTGGTAAGGAAATATACCTCAGTTGTTAATATGATACTCCAGATATTATCTCTGAGTTAACTGCAACTGCCATTCGTCGTGGACGTCCTGAACACTTACACTGTGCTACGGCTTGGTGATATGGAATTCCAGTTCGCCTGGGATAAATGAAGCAAGGGGAAACTGTGTGAGCCCCCATTGTGTCTCACATCTCCTCACTTGATGTGGCATAAAACTAATTCGAAAACATCTGCATACCCTCACTGTTCGATATTGCACTTCACCACAGTCGCATTGAACGTGAATCATTGCTGGAAGTTTATAATTCATTTTTTCTCAACGTTTGGAAAACATTTTACTGTTTCAAGAGATTATTCCAAAAAACTGAGGCAAGGGTCAAGCCCTTGTCGGAGATAGGCCACAATAAATCTCTATTTTCTGATTGCTATGTAGTCCACGTTTGAGGCGGCGTTACCGTTGTCTTAATGTGTAGGCACTGGTTTACGCGTATAGTGATTTTGTTTTGGCTTCTCAGGTGCTACGGAGCATCTTGTGCTGTTCATGTCTTCCCTGCAGGAAGAAAACGAAGAAAACGAAGAAAGAGTCACCTTATGTGGAGCGCTACACAAGTAGAAAAGAGTGGAAGAAAGACCTTGATGCTGGAATAATGGATCTGAACATGGTGAGCAACTGCAAGACGTTTAAAAAACGGCACAGTGATGTTAAAGCATTACTGAAATTAGTAACAATGCTTACTCTAGTAGCAACATCTGTTCTTTTAACTTCCCAGTTTTTTTTAATATTCCCACTATTTGTTTTAGTTTCCTGGTTTATATTAAATCTTAAATTAGACCTTACAAACATACACTCATTTTTGGAGTCTGCGTCTAATTCTGGAGAACTGTTGTTAGACTTTATTTGATGTCTTTAGCATATTAATATAAAATCGATGAGGTGGCTGTTATTATCACACTGAATTTCCAGGTGCACTTCTTTATTTTATGCACCTCAAAGATTATGATTGTTCTATCATGTCATGTTCATCTGAACACTCAAGGAGACGCTCACCTTTGTTGTTGGTGGTTCACTGTCCAAATTTCTCTGCCCTCAGACATCCACGATCACTTCCCATTAAGAGGTTCAGATCTCACTTTAAGATAATATTACGTTTTTACGAAGCAACTATATTTTCATACCTAATGAACATACATTTAAACGAGGAGCATAGTATTTTATAGTCGAAATATTTGTCTTATAACACGACAAATACTAACAATTAAATAAATTTGTGTAAATAAAATAATGGGTGTATTATTAATAAGTGGAAGTTAACTAGTTTAGGATTTCTTAGCAGCATTCCCATTAACCTTTGTCCAATCCTGTAGAGCATGTTCCATTAAAGGTTTACGACACCTTTTCACTCTTGTAGCTCTCATTTCTCTAATTTATTTGATTTCTTAATTTATAACCGCTCCCTGTAACACTATGTAACACATTCTTCAGGCTTTAGACTTACGAACTGCCTATGCGATAGAAAATCGATTCATGTGCGGTAAGTCGAATTTCTAGAGTATTGCTATGTGTTGGTTATAGGCAATACTACTTGAGTCAGTAATAGCAAAAACAAAACACCCACAGTTTATGGAGTACGGACGCTTCAGAGAGAGAAGGGAGCCAGAATATCCGTCCATCTTCGACATCTTTCCCTGTCAACCGACTCCAGGACCTGCCCCTCGCATCAAGAAAGAAGAGGATAAGGACGATACTCGGAAGGAAGGCCGTGCAGAGGTGAGCAAACATCACTACTACCGAGTATGCATCAGTCAATCTCCCAGACAGCTCTCTCATTTTCACACGTGGGACTAAGTAAGGAACGCAATTTGTTGTCATCCATTAACACAAAATAGCAGTGGTTACAATATCCTAAAATAAATGTAACATACAACGGAAAGATATTGCTGTAGAAAGTAAACTTCCGTTGTAAAATTACAAGCTAAAAACGCATGTTAACAGTCAATTCAGTCTTACATGGTTTCCCATGTGCATTCGACATGCTACCTCAAGTGTCCAGTACACGATGTACGATCATACGGAGTGTCAGTTTCAGTACCTGTTCATGAGACTAAGTTCTGCTATGAACTGCAGTGGGCATATGCTGTCGGTAATAAGAGGCACAAATCCGACTTGAGTTCTGCTCAGTAGTTGCAGGAGAAATACACACGATACCAATGCGACGTAATATGGTTTACAGTTCCAGTACTTGTGGCTCCCATCAATGCAACATGCAGAATAAGGTTATGAAACATGAAGAATACTCGAACGTATAACACAGAGTTGTATAGTGTGTAGGGCTCTTAAACAAAAGGTAACTATATTGTTGTAATCTCTTTGTGTAGTCTTCCAGAATGTGGATTCGTGGTAGACGAGGCGGCGTCATAGAGCTTTAGACGTATATTCACGTGACGATCAGAGGATCAAGTGAGTGAAATTAAGGTGGTAAAAAGGAGTGTTATAAATATAAATGAAGGTTCTCATTAGCGAATTTTATTGTTTACAATTGCCTGCGTATTTTACTATGTTCTTGCTGTACGTATCCTTCTGCTCTACCGTCGCAATTAGTGAACAAACATGCATCACAAACGTTATATACAAAACGGATCACAGACAATGTCTATGTTATTCGAGTCATATATCTATTGACTTTTTTCAGCTTTCTGCATATGTTGTATACAACACAGTGCGCGAACAACAATCTGGTGTTTATACACTTTGCACACCTTCACATTCTTCCCCTTTCAGGTGCTGGGTTCATTATTCCTAGATGCCTTATCATTATTAGTGTCAACCAAGCTTTATTTTGTTAAGTGTGCCCCATGAAAACATTCTGTACCATTTTCATTCGTGTGCCTCTCACTTCCCTATCTCTATTTGATATATTATTTTTTGACAAACGCCTATAGCATCACATTTCACATTTGTTATTGGATACAATTATGGTCTGCTTACTTAATATACCATCTGTTTAACAAAGCTAAGTCAGTCGTCTAAAGTTTTCTTCTGTTAGACATACGGCATCCTAGCCGAATAAGCGATAGTAAAATCAAACCATCTACAGGGCCATGCTGTTTGCCGTGTCAAGAAGAGGAAGGCAGCCGAAGAAATACCACCGTCTGATGACCGCGCGCGCAGACACACCGAGCAGCGTCGCCGTCGCCGCAAGAGACGTGAGAATAAACTGGTCGCTGCGCCGCAGGAGGGCCCTGCTGGGGTAAGTCAGCTTCATTACTGCCATGAAGAGCAAGCAGGGAGAGACGGGGTGACAGGTTGAGAGCTACGAAACAACATCTACTTCTTAAACTGCACGCACTGCAAAATCAGCCACTCTGCCAGATCATGTCTATCGAGAATTTCTGACGCTCCAGACATGTCCCCTTGACTATAAATTCAGGAAGGACAGTTTAAGAGATTCACTTTATTACAATCAAATGAAAGATTGGTTACAAGATAATGATGTAAATCTTGGGTCATACGGATAGGTATTGTTGTGGGACAGTAACGACCGATGCAAAATATCTACGAGTTTGTATTATAACACTTATGTGAAACACTGCAGCTTCAAACAGCTTCAAGTGCACAAATTATAGACCTTCAGCTGTGCGAGTCACAACTGGCCAGTGACTACTGCCAGTCGGAGACACATCCATCCATCAGTATCTCAGATTTGGGGTAATGGTGTAAGACTAGCGAACGGCATCCAGTATCGACGAATTCATTATAGATGTAGTTCGAAGTGTGGAATGACGGGGAATGAAAACGTTTGACTCATTCTAAACACAAGTATGCCGATAACCGTTGTATATGATTTATGAAAACACGGAGAACCGGAATTAGCTTGGCCGACATGAATTTAACTGAGCACATACTGATTTCGCGTAGTGAGCCTTAAGCAACTCGACCCATCACCTGGTTAAAGTTTCTTGTGGAAATACCATTTTCGTTCAGCTTGTCTCTTACAGCGACATGAAATATCGCCTATGTATCAGACTGGAGAGCTGAACTGCTCGATTGGTTGGCTCAGCTAAAGGTGAGCTTAAGTACCTCTAGCTCCAATTTGATTGCGTCTTTAGCTATTTGCTAGCAAGGAAAGAGAAAGTTAGTTGCACAGTAACTATAAATCGCAGTATCATACGGTCGCCCAGCCAGTCCCAACCTGAGCACAAATACTTATGCCAGGACATACCACATCAAAGAGAAATCTGCCATGTATGTAAAGATACAGGTATAAGGGATATTAGCCCAGACTGTTAGCGGTGCTGAACACTTGAGTAGGATACACTGGTACGAAACATGAATATCAATGACGCTCCATATACCATCAGTGGCACTTATGGACAGTAGGGAACCAATAAAGCACTCGGAATCAATTACAACAATTCGGCGAATTATGCCTACAAGGAAGTAGTGACTCATCTAACGTACACGGTAGAAGTGTAGTGACTTCCTTAACATAGCAGAAAACTTGGTCAGAATTAGTCGAAGTTAATCAGACTTCGAATACATTCCTACTGTATTAATGAAATCCTCTGTGACTGACACAAATGGCATACCGGGAACAACTTAAGTTTCTTATAACAGACCTGACACATGAACAGCATCAGTGCAGTCTTTTCTGGTTTATTACAATCCCATCAACAATTCTTCACGTGATGAGATAAGCGTGAGTTTACAACTACATAACTTAGCCAGACTGCTTGTGTGAAATAAAAGTCGGTGACTTTTAATTGAAAGTAATGCTTTATCTCGCACAAGATTCTGCATAATAATGTAAAAATAAATTACGTTTTCGTTAGGAAGCTCCCTTCGTGAGGTTACGATGAAGCCATCGACATATCTCTGTGGATGTCAGAAGTATCTGTACCGGGTGACCTTACCGATAAACAAATCGTTTCCTATAGGATCACACGAGTTCAGTTTAAGGTCATTGGGCAGCGCAGAAATTAATAAATTGAATTTTTTTAACAAATTTTGGTCATAACGGCATTATGAGACGATAAATAGGGGGTTTATGGTACTACTGAATGAAGCAATGGTCACTATGGAGCTGTAGATATTACACTTCGCTACAGACGTCATGTTAAACATAAGCGCACACGAAAAGAAAACTATTACGTTCATTGAGTGTTAACTTACTTTATACTGTAATTAAAATACCGTTGGCAAAGATTGGTTCATTAGTTTAGGGGAAAGAACCAAGTTCGCAGAAGTCCCACAGTGCTTCCCGAATATTAAACATATATAAAAAAAGTACAGACCCATTGTCTTGACTGAGTACATGTTGTGTTCGAGATTGCCAGTTAACTCTATTGAACGGTGGAAGTCGTAATGTCAGCCGTACAGCCTGCAACTCTGTTAGTGGACGCCGCTGTCGCTCACCATACTTAGCGTTACCTGTGACCGCGGGCGGCTGCCGTAGTGGCTGCAGCACACTCTGTCATCTGACCTCTACTGAAGGCTGCCCGAAACTCTATGTGCCTCTCTCCACTGATGTGTCCACTGGCGAGTCTGTGATCGAAGTTTGCTCTACAGAGCGATCCCAATAAGAATCAGAAATTTTATTTACTTTTCGGAGTGTGCGTGGTTTCGGATAATCAATTACTGTTACTATTTGAGTACCAGCCAGTCACATTCATCGTAACAGCGTAGAAATCTCCCTTCCCTATTTAGATTAACATAATAAACCAGTCGTAAGTTCATTGTGCTGAAGCTGAGCGACTGGCAACTTTTGACTCTCACCATCTCTCCTATATCACGTTCAGCCAATCAGGCCTTCTCCATGTAGACACATGCGAGCTCTGTTCTTCCATTCCAGAAATTATTTGCATTATCCTATGTCAGTGCACGCAAGTTTCTTAGCAGAGTCAACAATATTTCAGTTAGCTTCGCAGCAGTCTGTCATCTCAGGGATCCGTGCTGTTAAGCAGATAAGATCCAATGGTCTGTCGTCCCACTCCAATCTTACCTTTTCACCGTTGTGGGCCTCAAGTTCCCAGAACATGGGAACATAACCTGTAGCTGCTAACTCACGATGGGCCTCCTCTGCGCCAGTGGACACGCCAAGATAAAACGTACAGATCAGCTTTCCATCGTTTAGGATGCAGACACAGACGGTGCCTCCGCCGTGGAGCTCACGCCATATGCTCTATACTGTGGCCTGACACCGACACACGCTCCCCTATTCTGGTGGCCTGTGTTGTACATGCAGTCAGTAGGATTCGCCGCGACTCATTTAAACAATCGCCCAGATTCAGGAAATAATATAAAAATCTAGTGTTAGATACGAAAATCACTGACGTCAGTTACAACAAAAACTTTTATTTCCTGCTGGGAATTGATTTAGATTCGTTCGGTTAGTGAAGTTATTGGAGTCTGACTGTGGCACCAGACAGGGTTTACGAAAACGTTTGCACAATACCCTGGTTTGAGATACGTGTTTACTTAACTGTGTATTTGGCATACATAAGTTTATGCTGTACTGTGGTAAGTAGTAAAGAAGAAACCTTCACGAACGTTACCTACAAAACACGAAGCGAAACATGTCTGATGTGGTTAGATCTATCGCTTAAGAGGCTGGTCTCATTCTTCTGTGTGAGCTAAACTCTTCATGTCTTCTCGCACATTATGCACTGCTTCGGTAGTAAATTGTTTCTTATATTCCAATCTAGGCACATCGTCTCAGCTTTTCCTATCAAGAGCCTGCGTAACTATTCATGGATGTGTTAGAAATAGTCGTGTCAACCTTCCACTAATCATCGACCTTTCATTCTCGTATCCCACAGTTCTCTACGTTATTTAATAACTTAGTTTTTAAATGGCGTATTATTATAGCCTACATTCAACAGCTGCTAATTTAATATATTATATGTTTAAGAATGCGAAGTGAAGTACATAAAGCTTTATGTATGACTGATACACGCCATCCTAGCTGAGTAAGTAAATATAAGATCAAACCACCCACAGGTCCACGTTATCGGGCGCTTCAAAGTGAATAACGTCGAAGAAGATAATCCACCGTTTAAGAATCAAGACACCGACCTGCCTACACAAAGAGAGATATGCTCCGAGGAACGAGATATGATACTGGTCGATGCGCCGCTGGAGGGCCCCAGTGTGGTTAGTCGACTTATTACTAACATTAAGAGTATGCGAGTGTGAGCGATGTGGAAGCAGCTGCGTCTCTGACTGTACACATTGCAGAATTAGCCACTTAGGCAGGTGATATCAATCGAGAAAATCTCATGATTTGCACATATCTCTCATATCTCTATGACTGTAAAATGCAGTTGTCCCTCATCTTTACGTGAAGTATTAACAGACGGATTCACCATATTAGAATCCAATAATATAGCAACCGTTGGTTCGAAGACGCAAATGTAAATATAAAGTACAACTCAGGGAATGTAAGAGTCCGTTGTAAAACTGTCACGGGTTCGTCAAATATTACTCGTGTTACAGACGCGAGCCTACAACGATTGTGAGTTCGCCAACTGTAGAACTCCGTCATGACGGGTCTCAACGGTCTGAAGGCTGCTACCAGTCGGAGACACATCCGTTTAGCAGTACTGCACGTACCAGGCAATGCTGCAATATCAGCAGCTGAACTTCAGTTTGGGACAAAGTCGTAATTGACCTAGTGCAACTTATGGCATTTTCTGTGGAACATCATTTATGATTGGCTTGTCTCTTACAGAGATGTAAGACATCGGCAAAATATCCTACTGAATCATAGCTGAAAAATTATACGGTTGCTAGTGAGGGTAAGAACGTCTGGCTACAGTGCGATTGCTGCCGTTGTCATTTGCTATCAATGATAGCGGAAGTCCTTTACATGCTGCTGTGTAATGCAAATCTGGACCACAGCAGCATACACTCGTCTAGTCAGTCACACCTTCAACAGTCACATTAGCGCAAAGAAAAATCGCAATAAAAGGCAAAACGTCCTATGTACTTATATAAAAATAAGTACAATTAGGCAAACCTCTTAAGGGAGAAGAGCACTTCTGCGTGCTACGTAGGAGTCAGTGGATGTGAAACCAGCAGCTGGGAATAATTGACGCCATGAATACCACCAAAGAACATTTGGAACGGTAGAGGACGGATAAGGCAGTCACAACAGTTACAACACTTCAACGATTGTTGCCTACAAGAAGGTTATTATATCCCACCTACCACGGATGGTTGAAATGGTATAATTACTACATCTAGTAATTGATAACGGTACTTTGTCACGATCTCTTGAAACAACTGAGCAGGATATATTCTGCCTCATAAACATTCCATCTGTGTAAATAAATGATCGTCTGACACCTAAAGAACATTGTCATCCCTCTTCCCACACTGCTCACACAATGAGAGCACAATTCGATCCAGTTTCGTGAGCTCTCCTTTGCTCTTTTACGACACTTCTTCGAACATTGAAACAAACGTGATCTTGTAAAAGGATTGTCAGTCCATACTATCAATTTAACTTTATAAAAAGTGCCGTGGCCCTGGTTATGAGAAAGTATTACTGTCTCTTATTGAGGCGAATGATAGGTTTCCCACGTGTCTCCATACGGGTGCTGCTAGAGACACTATGCCCACATTAGTTTTCAACACCATATTAATTAAGTTATGGAACCAAAAAGATAATTAACAGGATATTACCACATCCATAATGGATGTTAGTCTACAAAGTGGAATTACTTTGTTTTCTACAGATATAGGCTGCTTTAGAATTGAGCTGATTAAGTTAAAGCTAGAACAATAGTGAGGATTATACTCTGTTCCAGACTGAGCAACAAGTTTGAGGTAAAGCGTACAAATTATGATTTGATGTATTAATAAACATTTACTTTGACACAGCTGTCGCGGATTGACAAAAAATTTACTCATATATGGAGGTTAACAGAGCAGCGTGTGCGAGATACACTATGTGATCAAAAGTATCCCAACATCTGGTTGAAAATGACTTACAAGTTCATGGCGCTCTCCATCGGTATGCTGCAATTGAATGTGGTGTTGGCCAACACTTAGCCTTGTTGACAGTTTCCACTCGTGCAAGCATATGTTCAATCAGGTGCTGGAAGGTTTCTTGGGGAATGGCAGCCCATTCTTAACGGAATGTTGCACTGAGGAGAGGTATCGATGTCGTTGGGTGAGGGCTGACACGAAGTCGGCGTTCCAAAACATCCCAAAGGAGTTCTATAGGATTTAGGTCAGGACTCTGTGCAGGCCAGTCCATTACAAGGATGTGCATTATGAACAGGTGTTTGATCGTGTTGAAAGATGCAATCGCCATCCCCGAGTTGTTCTTCAACAGTGAGAAGCAAGAAAGTGCTTAAAACATCAATGTAGGCTTGTGCTGTGATAGTGCCACGCAAAACAACAAGGGGAGAAACGACCATACCCTAACACCACCGACTCCGAATTTTACTCTGGTAGATGACGTTCACCGGGCATTCACCATACCCACAACCTGCCATCGGATGGTCACACTGTGTACCGTGATTCGTCACTCCACACAACGTTCTTCCATTGTTAACTCGTCCAATGTTTACTCTCCTTACACCAAGCGAAGCGTCGTTTGGCATTTACCGGCGTGATGTGTGGCTTATGAGCAACCGCTCCGCCATGAAATCCAAGTTTTCTCACCTCCCGCCTGTCATAGTACTGGCAGTGGATCCTGATGCAGTTTGAAATTCCTGTGTGATGGTGTGGATAGTGTCAGCCTCCCTCAACTGTCGGCGGTCTCTGTCAAACAAACTAGGCCGGGATGTAACCTTTTGTGCTGTACGTGTTCCTTCACGTTTCCACTTCCCTGTCACACCGGAAAAGTCGACCTAGGAATGTTTAGGAGTGTGTAAATGTCTCATACAGACGTATGACACAAGTGACACCCACTCACCTGACCATGTTCGAAATTCGTGAGTTCTGCGGAGCGCCCCATTCTACTCTCTCACGATGTCTAATGACAACTGAAGTCGCTGACATGGAGCGCCTGGCAGTAGGTGTCAGCACAATGCACTTGGAAAACGTATGTTTTTGGGATGTCCGGATACTTTTGATCACACAGTGTATCTGCACTTCTCCCATCACATGTAGCACAGGCTAATTACTCAAACATGTACCAATTTCTGAACATTTATAGCGTCTTGCCATTAGTTTTGAAAACTTATCATGATCTCCTTCTTCTTCTTTGGTCGTTAATTATCAGGTTGGCTATCAGCAGCTTGCCAAGCATTTCTGTCTCCGGCCCTTTTGTTGAGTGCAGTATAGGTGGTGCAATTTGTGTCGTCCATGATAGGGTTGATGTATACTAGACTGTTTGTCTCCTGTGTTCTTCCTTTTTGCTGTCCTTTCAGCAACACCTTTAGTAACACCATAATGTCTCAGCATATGGGTGACACATGTGGCGTTCAATAAGCTTTAGCAGACATAGCTGCACGTTATCTACCCTGCAGTGCACCAGTTCATTTAATTAGTTCTTTTCACAGAAAATCTGGAGCCTTCTGCGATAGAACCACATCTCGAAGGCTATCAGTGTTTTTTTTTTTTTTTTTTCTTTTTTCTCCTCGATTGTCCGTATGTCACATCTGTACAGCGGCACACTCCACACAAAATCTTTATGAGGTCTTTCCTCAGGTACTGGGCTATGAAACGAGATGTGTAAGGTTCCTGCTCTTGCTGAAAGCAGCTGTTGCCTGGTTTATTTGGCTTTCAATATCCTTCCTTGATCCGCCTGAAGGTGGTTTTAATCCGTAGGAAGCAAAAGGATTCTACAGTCTCCAGTCCCTCATTGTAAAGTGAGCACTGAGCAACGGTATTTTGTCTACTCATCAAGATTGTTGTCTCAACTTTATTAATTTGCATGTTAGGATGAAATGGGGCTGACTTTCATCTGCATCTCGCTTCTGTAGTTCCGCACATTCACTACACACTGTAGTATCATCAGAAAATCTCAACATGCAAGCACTTGTTTTGTCGAAGAGGTGTATTTCACACCAGTGAAGCTGCAAAAGTGCCCAAAGGTCTGAAGGTGAGCACTTTACAGCCCATATTTACAGAAAATTGTTTTCGTGATTTTGGCCATACTTACGCCCCTCAAAATATAGAAGGCCAAGACGAGATTTTGTTACAGTATCGAAGATGAAGTGCTCATAGCTGCATTTTAGAGCCCATGTTTAGTAGATGGTTAAGTTTCGTATGATCGTTCTTATCATTCACCTGAATACTGACCATTCCTCCTACGACACTCTGCTGCATTCTTGGCTCTTGCTTAGTCTTGTCTCAGGTATTAGCCGTAACCCGAGTATTGCTTCTTGTGTGCCTACAGCTCCTCTAAAGACAAATTGATCTTCCGTATTTTGTACACCTATCCTTTCTTCAGTCCGCGTTACAATGATAAGAGGTCAAGATCTGGGTGTCGTGTGTTCTCAACTTGAGGGTGCTGCATTGTTCACATTTGTTTGCAGATTCTTTCTTTTGTGTTGGCGCTGTAACTATTCTTCAAAGTCTTTTCGGTGTGCCCTGGTTTCGTACGTAATTTATATGAAATGGAACAGTTCTTCATGTAGCTTTTGTCTAGCAGCCTTGTCGCGTTCTGCTGGTTTATCACCATCTTCAGTGGCTTTCCCATGTTTTAGCTGCTTGACTACGAGATAAAATTGATCACGCGGGAAACAAACTCCCTTCTGTACCGGAATGCTTGCCTTAGGGTTTCCCTGTTCCTTATCTTCACTATTTCTCTCATACGCCTTTACAAAGGCATTGTTTCCACCATTATAGTACATCTTTATGATCATAGAAAAAGAACCACATGAGGGCGTAGCAGGTAGCTTGAAATACATTCAAGGGTTACGAAAATATACACCACTTATTGAATCAGATATAACACATCCACATAGCGGCAGAGTGAATATATCCCGGCTGTTACACCAAACATCGTGCGCAACATAAAACAAAAAATTACAACAGCCGTGTTATCAAATACCATGACAATAATAGTCTAGCATAATCAATTAGAGAAGATTAGGAAAATGAAAGTGGATTGAATTTTAGAAGGGTAATGAAGCTATAGAATGTAGAGTTATAGGAACTGCTGTTTTATTACCTACGGTGAGTTAGACCCTGCTACCAGAATGCACCACGATAGAAATTTATCCGCGTGAAGCTATATCCATGGAGTCTAGGCCTCTCTTGTTCTATGAATAACATCAATACGGCCATTTCCCCGTGGTAAGTAACGGCTAGGCATCTGTTAGAAAATCTTCACGTTGTGGTGTTGTTGATGATGCGGTTTCCCATTTGATGTAAGATGAGATGCAGGTTCCCACGGTAGTCTATCCTGTGACAGGCTCTTTGCTTCTCCGTAAGTGCAGCAACCGACACTCATTTCAATCTGCTTACTGTGTTCAAGTCTTCCTCTACCTGTAAAAATCTTACAACCCTTCCATCTCCCCACTCACCCTCTCCGATCACCCTGGTAACAACATAAGATCCTATTATACCGCACGATGCATACTACAAACTGATCCCAGCTTTTAGTCGAATTGTGTGATAAAAGACTTTTTCCTCCATTTCGATTCATTTCCTCCTCGCAAGCTACACGCTGTACCCAGTTTATCTTCAGTACTCTCCTGGAGAACTATATCAGAGCTATATATTCCATTCTTTCTGAACTATCTTCAGCGTTCCACCAATGTACATGGCTACACTACAGACAAATACCTCGAGAGAAGACTACCTAGAACTGAAATTTATGTTATAGGTTAACTAATCTCTGCTTTTCAAAAACGTCTTTCTTGCTATTGACATCCTGATGTTTACATGTCCTCTACTTTGCTAATAATCTGTTACTTTTGCCCAAACAACAAACCTCAGTTTACTTCCCTCGGTGTCATTTGTTAATATTTTTCCACCTTCAACTACTAATTCAGTTCTACCGCATTTTACTTTCCTACTTTTACTTTTGCTAGTATTCATTTATAGTTTTTTTTTCGAGACATTACTCATTTCGTTCAACTGATAATCAAAGGAAATTGGTGTATCTTACAGAACTGTTATGTCATGAACTCAAAGTTTTATTTCTTCTCGCTGAGCTTCAATTCCCGTACCTAATTTCTGTCTACTCTCCATTCTGCTTGCTGAATTGCTAGGTTAAAAACGTATCTCACTCCCGTCCTAGCTGATGTATGCCTGACATATCATGAGACCTTTATAATTGCACTTTGTTTTATGCACAAGTTTTGGACAACATCACTCCCTGTATTTTATCACTGTGACCCTCAGAAACTGAATTCCTACCGATTTGCTTTTGCCTTGCAGCAATCTGTCTTCAGAGTCTTAAGGTCGGAAATGACTTACTCGTCCCCATACTTCCGCGAAACCTCCGCTACTGATGTCTTCATTAATTCGTATTAGATTTCTCGTGACTTAACTTTGAAACTTGTGAGCATTTGGTCTGTCTGGGAATGGGATTATTAGATGTTTTTGAAAGTCTGGGTGTATTTCACCAGCTTAGGATATTTTACATATCACTTGGAACAGCTTTTTCAGGTTCCCTACCAGTGATCTTAACAATTTTGAAACACTGTAGCGTACGCCAAGAGTCTTTCTTCGAATTGGGTCTTTTACTGCTGTATGAAACTCTTTTTAGTGTACCATATTTCACATCGAATCTTCATTCACTTCCTTTTTTAAGCTGGTTTATTTTGTAGGACCCATTCCTTCGTTAAATCCAGCTTTCAGACCTCCGTCCTTTCGTTCGTAATGGCTTGCCAGGTAAGCGTTTGATATTTATGCATCTGAATCTCGCTCCTCTAACGGTTTCCTTAATTTTCCCATATATGGTATCTAACTTTCAGATTGTTGCACACGCTTCTATTGCTCCGCATTTCTTCTGCATCCAGCCTTGTTTTCATGTTTTCAGCTTACTGCAAAACTTATTTTTACATTTGAGGCTTCATTTCCTGTTTTTCTTTTTTAATTTTCTTCTTTAAACAGTTACGAGCAGCATCTGGTGAATTAGGCAAGAATTCTATTAGGAATAATCTTTTTGCCCATTTGATTTTCTACTGCCCTTTCCATTTCATGTGTTCAAGCTTTCCATTCGTTTTCTAATGCAATGATTCCCCTTTCTCAGTGGGTTTTGGACTTACCTCTGACCATTTCTCCCGGTTTCAATCTTGCTGCAGCTTTTTCAAATTCAATTAGCCGTTTGTATCCAACTAAGTATGGATATAGTCCATAACTGCTCCTGGAAAAAAAATTAGTTTAAAATCTGGTTTTCAAATCGCTGTCTCGTTAATCACAATCTGAGCGGCTTTGAAAACATAGGGAATAAGAGCAACTGGGGAATTCTGTGTCATTTGCGATTCCCCAAATCACATAACGCTTGTAACTGACACAGTTCTTCGTCAGGTGGCAGTATTATTTTCCGAGTCTATACTAGCACTACAGAAGGCGAAAAGACCGGCATACGTAAAATTTGTATCCCGTACTTCAGTTGACGTATACAGGTCAACTAAAGTACGGTATACTGGTGCTAGCTACACGAAAAAAGCGACATATGTAACATTGAATTTATTTACCTTTATAGGTCAGTTGAAGTTCAGAATACACATGTTATAATTTCCGTTATTTCCCATTCGCTAATACTAATTAGCATCAGCTAAGGGCCTCAGTTCACCTATATAGCTCAACTGAAGAATGGGATACAAATGTCACTGTTACTGGTTTTCTTGTCGTCGATAGCAAGCGTGTGATAAATTTCAGTCGATACTGTTAGTATCGAAGCCTAAAATAAGTTGTATATCACACTTCAGTTGACATACATAGGTCAACAGGTTGCCAATGTTACGTACGTAGATTTCCTCGTTTTCGTTAGCACTAGTATCTTATTCTTCAGTTGACCTATATACTAAATAGAAGATTTCGAGATACAGCTCATATATATGTCAACTGAGGTATTCTACACTACCACTACTTCTGTCTTTTTTTCCGTTTATTTTTTACATACCACTAGGACTCAAACAAGCGATATCCTTAAGATTATGGTAGAAATATTACTGGACGTTAAATATGTCTACCACCTGTTTTTCTCTCCTGCATCCCTTAGTTTATAAACACTTGTCTCAGCTGTTAAATCTATGTAGTAAATCATCTCTGGCAAATTCTGACGTCATTGGTCAGAGCCGACGGGTTGCATCCTGTTCTTCAGTAGGCCCGAAACTTTTTAGTTATAGGCATGCTGCTAGTATGAGGACCTCAGCGATACATTATTGTGCAGTCGGTGATAATGGAAGACCCTCTTTTTCATACCATACATCGTCATCAGCTTCTAATGCCAAGCTTTAATTATATTCCAATAGCTTACTCCCTGTTAAATATTATCTCTACTATTCATTTAATGAATTTCTTTTGAATGTGACATAAAATTGTGACGATCCATATAAACCTTTTGTTCACCTCAATGTCTGAAAACTCTTACCCATTATTATTTCATAATGTAAGTTCTAGAGCATAATGTTGTTTCTAGTTTAACCAAGCACCTAACACTATCTTGGTTGCCTAGGTGGATGGTGCCAAGATGGATCAAGAGGAGGAGATAGTAGCTGAGTGTCTCGTCATTGCTGTCAAGATGGATTTGGAAGAGGAGGCAGCCGAGAGTCCCATGGGTGCTGCCAAGATGGGCGAAGTGTCTGGAGAGATTGAGAAAGGGGCACATGAGGTTCTTGTGGATGCCGCTAACATTGATCCAGTATGTGGAGATGAGGATGAAGGGGCAGCTAAGGGTCTCGTGAACGCTGCAAAGATGGAAGAAGCCTGTCAGGATTTAGAGGAGGAGGCAGCCGAGAGTCTGATGGGTACTGCCAAGATGGGCGAAGTGTCTGGAGAGATTGAGGAAGGGGCAGATGATAGTCTCATGGATGCTGGAGAGATTGGCCCAGTACGTGTAGATGATGAGGAAGGTGTAGCTAAGGGCATTGTGAGTGCTGCAAAGATGGAACAAGCCTGTCAAGATTTAGAGAAGGCGGCAACCGAGAGTCTGATGGGTGCTCCCAAGATGGGCGAAGTGTCTGGAGAGATTGAGCAAGGGGCAGATGATGGTCTCATGGATGCTGGAGAGATTGACCCAGTATGTGTAGATGAGGAAGAAGGGGCAGCTAAGGGCCTTGTGAATGCTGAAAAAATGGAACAAGCCTACCAAGATTTAGAGGAGGAGGCAGCCGAGAGTCTGATGGGTGCTGCCAAGATGGGCGAAGTGTCTGGAGAGATTGAGAAAGGGCCATATGATTGTCTCATGGATGCTGCAGAGATTGACCCAGTATGTGTAGATGAGGAAGAAGGGGCAGTTAAGGGCCTTGTGAATGCTGAAAAGATGGAACACGCCTATCAAGATTTAGAGGAGGAGGCAGCTGTGTGTATCATGGGTGCTACGAAGATGTGTGAAGCGTTTAGAGAGAATATGGAAGCCGCAGATGAGGGTCTTTTGGATGCTGGAGAGATTGGCCCAGTATGTGTAGATGAGGAGGAAGGGTCAGCTAAGGGCCTTGTGAATGCTGAAAAGATGGAACAAGCCAATCAAGATTTAGAGGAGGAGGCAGCCGAGAGTCTGATGGGTGCTGCCAAGATGGGCGAAGTGTCTGGAGAGATTGGGAAAGGGGCAGATGATGGTCCCATGGATGCTGTAAAGATTGACTCAGAATGTGGAGATGAGGAGGAAGGGGCAGCTAAGGGTCTCGTGAATACTGCCAGGGTGGAACAAACCCATCCAGATTTAAAGGAGGAGGTAGCTGAGAGTCACATGGGTGCTGGCAAGATTGTTGATGACTGTGAAGATGAGGAGGAAGGGTCAGCTGAGACTCTCGTGAATGTTGCCAAGACGGAACAAGCCCCTAGATATCTAGAGGAGGACGCAGCAGTGAGTCTCAGGGGCGCTGCCAAGTTGGAGGAAGTCCGTGTAGAGGTGGAGGAGGGGGCAGCCGGGAGTCTTTGTAGCCAACTCTTGGGTACCGCTTTTACCCACTGAAAAATATGTTTGTTCTTAAAGTTCTTGTTTGTTTTCAGATTTTGTTCTATTTTTTTTTTTTTTGGTTTCATTTTGAGTTCTGTGTTTCGTTTTTTTGCGTTCATTTAATGTTGTTTGTGTTTATTCATTTTTCAATTTTCAATATCTATCCTTGGTTTATTTAAATCAAAAAAATAAATTTTACGTATTTCACCAATTGTTATCTTATTTTTTAGTATACATCTGCAGCAATAATAGTTGCCGAGATGAAAGTACGTTTCATTTTCCGTTTATTCAATAGCCTACTGTCTCCCTGTCGTTGCAATGAAGTCAACAGTAGACTAAACCCGGGACTCAGGCTAAGGCATTTATGAAGCTCATTTCAGTGACATTGAAAGGTCTGTGATATATACAAGATAATAATCATCAGTAAGTGCTACATTCACTTCTGTATTGCAAACACCACATAATGCCGATTTACGCAGTCTGATTTTATAGTGGCTAGAGAGTGTTAGGTAACCAGTCGTAATATCGTTGGCCCAATGTCTCTAATGACTCTGGGTAGGATCACTGCCTGGACAATTGTCCGCACTTGTCACCAATCTGTGTATTTCATGGCAGCAACACGTGTGGGAGTACGTTGGATGAAAAATGCCAAAAGAATATTGCAGAGATTGCTCTAATCTTTTCTCCCCTAAGAAGCTAACTTGTTTGAAGTAGAAGCGTACATCCTTAAATATGAGAGTTGACAGATTTGGGACATTTTGTTTGTGGTGCTCCCTGCTTCTCCATCGAGTTTCCCTGTAGCTTGTTTAAAAATACTGTCATGACGTGCCGGAATATAAAAACTGATGTCAAGCCTCAATAGAGAGGAATTGTCTCCCATTATTTTATGGTATGAGTAGTTATATGATTCCTCGCTAATAATATGTGCGCAATAAATTGGGTTGTTCCAGTTTTCCTCTCGTTTTAACTCGGGAAAATCCCTAGAGAGGAGAAATAGAGTAGGAGTGGTGCTGTGGGGAGAAGTCCACATTCGAGCACGTATCCTTGTCTGACCAGCTTCTCATCTGCGTAGCACGGTAATATGATCCGTTCTAACGAGAAAGAAATGTATCGTAAGCCGCTCAGCTTAATTATACCATTCATTCCTATCCTCAATGAGTATTCTTGCACTATGTGCTCATCAGAAATATGTAAAAGGACCCAGTTATTTACGATTAATGGGCTACGAAAGTACGTGCGTGAGCAACAGAGACTTTTTCCGTATGCTACACCAACGTGTATTATTTGAAAGCAAATGTGTGGTGGGAAAACAAAGCATACAACCTTGTAAGTACATACAGTAGGTGCATAGTGTGATGTAGCATCTCAGTATGCTAAATGGTCTCATTATTATTTAATTCAGTAAAATGGGTATGGAGGGGAAGTGTCTTCAGTAATTAACTGGCCGGGTTTATAGCTGGGCCGTAATACAGTCACTTTAAAAGTCTTACGAAATCAACTGGGGCACAATACGCCTACCAGAAATTGTGGGCAATCAGAACGGAGACTGAATATTTACGCACGGTACACAGAGAGAGCACACCTACCCACTGAATGTAGAAGTTAAGCAAGTAACCGTAATAACAAAAAGAAGGTGAGCTCATCGGTATATCAGCGTAACAGAATGCACAACATCGCACAGGCCAAGAAAGAAGAAACCTCATCGACTATGGAGTTCTGACCACGTGCGAGCGTAGAAGATAAATTTCATATACCTTACTTACAGCGACATCGTCCACGCATCGACTACAAGGCACACAAAAGATTTATATCAAATTCACATTAACACACGCACACTGGCTGATCTGAAAGCTATGCACAAGGAACGGATGCCCATTGTCTGTACAGTCATGCGCACATGGCTTTTTTAAGACTATGGTATACACATTACTCACCATTTAATAGATCTTGATTCCGATAATATTCACACAGTAATATTCTTTCTCAATGTATGTTTGCACACGCATGCTGCCTTAAATGAGAGCCATTGATGAACCATGAGAGCTCACTGTATGTGTAGCCATGGCCACGTGGTACATGGAGAACCGTGACATACAGTTTACTGACCGTGAGATCATTCATCATTGTAAGAACGTTCACACTATAATATTTTTATAGACTACACAGGAAAACACGCAACTTATTCGGTATGAAATGTCCGAGTTAAATTGAAAGGTAATCGTCTGTGCGGCCATCAACGATAGCCCTTGGAAGGCAATGGCTGATACGTTTCACACAAAGAAATCATCAGTTGATCCTACACAAACTGCTAGAAAAATAAGAACGGAGCACCTGTAACTAAATAATGATAACAACAGCAGCCCTAAAGCTAAAGGCTTGGGCAAATATTCACGCACACTGATGATTCAATGACTGCACAAAGGAAATTCCACGAGACTAAGCTGTCCCTACTGAAGTTACCAGAAGTATAAAAATGTATTTGCGTTACAACACGCCTACTATTAACAGACCTGCAAGAAAGCGATTAATCAGTTACTAAATAACTCATTGTTGTACCGTAGACAGTCACGTGAACGGGACATTCCGACGGAACTACCGCTCACTTAAAAGACGAAGATATGATGCTCATCGTGGCATACAGATGAGGCAGCATTGACTTTCTGTTCCACGGTAGAATATATTGAATCACTTCCGTGACCAACCACGGCACAACACATTTCAGACTATTGTGTATCTCCGTCATAACTGTTTTGTTTGCATTCTTTCCTTGAAACATAGGTAGGTAACAACTTGACATTACACGTGCATTTATGGATACACCAGCAAATATTCATGCTCGTGACTCACTCCACGCTATCTACACGGTAATAAAATGCTGACACATAATGGGAAAAAGGGGGGTATGTGCACCAATTAATAACTAAACCCGTTATCCACAGTCTTCCTCAAGAGGCTACTGGTTCACTGGATAGGTAAACTTATTAAAAATAAGTAGTTCTGATACAATTAAAAATGAAGTAGCACTTGTATAATGCAAGTAATACCAAAGGCCATAGTAATGTAACGGTACATATGGTAGCCTCCCAGCATTTACGTAGTATTGTAACTATCATCTTATACAGACCTAAAATTATTGGGTTAATTAATGTTTTGATTAAATGAACGTCCTCCTTCCATGATCATGGCCAAATGGTGATTTTTATCCACTGTATACAAACTCACTGTTACTGAGATACAGAATTGTGTCGGAGTTCAATACAGACTGATGTATCGAGATATTATGGTTCTGCTAGATGTTAATTATACGTTGAGTATACCAACTGTGCTGATCCCACCTCGCTAATCGTTTAAAATTAGAGTGAGGTTGCCTGCGCGCGCCTTACCTGCACTCTTCGTCAGTAGAAACGTAAGGGGTTTTTGGGTCAGGTGTGCACACCATTCCTTCCTCTGAGGATGGTAGGTAGAGACTCCGACTGTGGCAGGTGGGGGTCATGTCCCTGCCTAAGCCGTGCCTATTCCTGTCATTTCATTATGTCTCAGTATTCCGGTCTCACGCAAGTAATTTACCAGCCACGAAAACTGAAACAGCCAGTCAGAGTACAGTATTAAACTTGCCTTTAAAACGAAACTGCCAATCGCTAACTTTGTTCTCTGTACCTTACACTAGCCACCAATTCTCCAAATTAAGTATTACCTTACCTAAATTGACTGTATTTATTAATAGACTGTGTTAAGATAGTGATAAATTTGGTGTATGTTACAATATTTCAGTGTCTAAAATTATATTATTTATCGAAATGCACATGACACTGCTGCTGATCAAAATGCAGAATAACGTGCCACTGTCATTACCTCCCTTTCCTGTTCCAATCGCGTATGGTTCGCGGGAAGAACGATTGTCTGAAAGCCTCCGTGCGCGCTCTAATCTCTCTAATTTTACATTCGTGATCTCCTCGGGAGGTATAAGTAGGGGGAAGCAATATATTCGATGCCTCATCCAGAAACGCACCCTCTCGAAACCTGGCAAGCAAGCTACACCGCGATGCAGAGCGCCTCTCTTGCAGAGTCTGCCACTTGAGTTTATTAAACATCTCCGTAACGCTATCACGGTTACCAAATAACCCTGTGACGAAACGCGCCGCTCTTCTTTGGATCTTCTCTATCTCCTCCGTCAACCCAATCTGGTACGGATCCCCCACTGATGAGCAATACTCAAGTATAGGTCGACCGAGTGTTTTGTAAGCCACCTCCATTGTTGATGGACTACATTTTCTAAGGACTCTCCCAATGAATCTCAACCTGGTACCCACCTTACCAACAATTAATTTTATATGATCATTCCACTTCAAATCGTTCCGCACGCATACTCCCAGATATTTTACCGAAGTAACTGCTACCAGTGTTTGTTCCGCTATCATATAATCATACAATAAAGGATACTTCTTTCTATGTATTCGCAATACATTACATTTGTCTATGTTAAGGGACAGTTGCCACTCCCTGCATCAAGTGCCTATCCGCTGCAGATCTTCCTGCATTTCGCTACAATTTTCTAATGCTGCAACTTCTCTGTATACTACAGCATCACCGCGAAAAGCCGCATGGAAATTCCGACACCATCTACTAGGTCATTAATATATATTGTGAAAAGCAATGGTCCCATAACACTCCCCTGTGGTACGCCAGACGTTACTTTAACGTCTGTAGACGTCTCTCCATTGAGAACAACATGCTGTGTTCTGTTTGCTAGAAACTCTTTAATCCAGCCACACAGCTGGTCTGATATTCCGTAGGCTCTTACTTTGTTTATCAGGCGACAGTGCGGAACTGTATCGAACGCCTTCCGGAAGTCAAGAAAAATAGCATCTACCTGGGAGCCTGTATCTAATATTTTCTGGGTCTCTTGAACAAATAAAGCGAGTTGGGTCTCACACGATCGCTGTTTCCGGAATTCATGTTGATTCCTACATAGTAGATTCTGGGTTTCCAAAAACGACATGATACTCGAGCAAAAAACATGTTCTAAAATTCTACAACAGATCGACGTCAGAGATATAGGTCTATAGTTTTGCGCATCTGCTCGACGACCCTTCTTGAAGACTGGGACTACCTGTGCTCTTTTCCAATCATTTGGAACCTTCCGTTCCTCTAGAGACTTGCGGTACACGGCTGTTAGAAGGGGGGCAAGTTCTTTCGCGTACTCTGTGTAGAATCGAATTGGTATCCCGTCAGGTCCAGTGGACTTTCCTCTGTTGAGTGGTTCCAGTTGCTTTTCTATTATTTGGACACTTATTTCAATGTCAGCCATTTTTTCGTTTGTGCGAGGATTTAGAGAAGGAACTGCAGTGCGGTCTTCCTCTGTGAAACAGCTTTGGAAAAAGGTGTTTAGTATTTCAGCTTTACGCGTGTCATCCTCTGTTTCAATGCCATCATCATCCCGGAGTGTCTGGATATGCTGTTTCGAGCCACTTACTGATTTAACGTAAGACCAGAACTTCCTAGGATTTTCTGCCAAGTCGGTACATAGAATTTTACTTTCGAATTCACTGAACGCTTCACGCATAGCCCTCCTTGCGCTAACTTTGACATCGTTTAGGTTCTGTTTGTCTGAGAGGTTTTGGCTGCGTTTAAACTTGGAGTGAAGCTCTCTTTGCTTTCGCAATAGTTTCCTAACTTTGTTGTTGTACCACGGTGGGTTTTTCCCGTCCCTCACAGTTTTACTCGGCACGTACCTGTCTAAAACGCATTTTACGATTGCCTTGAACTTTTTCCATAAACACTCAACATTATCAGTGTCGGAACAGAAATTTTCGTTTTGATCTGTTAGGTAGTCTGAAATCTGCCTTCTATTACTCTTGCTAAACAGATAAACCTTCCTCCCTTTTTTTTATATTCCTATTAACTTCCATATTCAGGGATGCTGCAACGGCCTTATGATCACTGATTCCCTGTTCTGCACATACAGAGTCGAAAAGTTCGGGTCTGTTTGTTATCAATAGGTCCAGGATCTTATCTCCACGAGTCGATTCTCTGTTTAACTGCTCGAGGTAATTTTCGGATAGTGCACTCAGTATAATGTCACTCGATGCTCTGTCCCTACCACCCGTCCTAAGCATCTGAGTGTCCCAGTCTATACCTGGTAAATTGAAATCTCCACCTAAGACTATAAAATGCTGAGAAAATTTATGTGAAATATATTCCAAATTTTCTCCCAGTTGTTCTGCCACTAATGCTGCTGAGTCGGGAGGTCGGTAAAAGGAGCCAATTATTAACCTAGCTCGGTTGTTGAGTGTAACCTCCACCCATAATAATTCACAGGAACTATCCATTTCTACTTCACTACAGGATAAACTACTACTAACAGCGACGAACACTCCACCACCGGTTGCATGCAATCTATCCTTTCTATACACAGTCTGTACCTTTGTAAAAATTTCGGCAGAATTTATCTCTGGCTTCAGCCAGCTTTCTGTACCTATAACGATTTCAGCTTCGGTGCTTTCTATCAGCGCTTGAAGTTCCGGTACTTTACCAACGCAGCTTCGACAGTTGACAATTACAATACCGATTGCTGCTTGGTCCCCGCATGTCCTGACTTTGCCCCGCACCCGTTGAGGCTGTTGCCCTTTCTGTACTTGCCCAAGGCCGTCTAACCTAAAAAACCGCCCAGCACACGCCATACACCGCTGCTACCCGTGTAGCCGCTTGTTGCGTGTAGTGGACTCCTGACCTATCTGACATATTGTTAAGTTTTTCGGTGATGCTTCATTTCATTGAGCACTTTTATAGAGGTGTACAAATTGGTTCAAATGGCTCTGAGCACTATGGGACTTAAGATCTATGGTCACCAGTCCCCTAGAACTTAGAACTACTTAAACCTATCTAACCTAAGGACATTACACAACAGCCAGTAATCACGAGGCAGAGAAAATACCTGACCCTGCCGGGAATCGAACCCCGGAACCCGGGCGCGGGAAGCGAGTTTATGGAGGGGGCAGGGGGTGGAAGTTTTACGCTTATTGTTATCCATTAGAAAAATGTAATCGATGTTACTGAAAGCTATTCTGTTTGTATTACGTTAGAACTTTAACATACACGTGATAACGTGTTTAACCATCAACGTTATATTTTTATGGTACTTAAGCGCACACGCTACGTTAGAAATGATACTTTATGACGATATTTCTAATGCTTTGTATCACTTCCACTCCATATTATATTAATACACAATGGAAGCTTTATAATGTTCCCAAAACAAGATGTAAACACCCAACAAGTTGAAAGGATGAGATCGCGTAATCCCCTAACACCCTAAATGTGGATTCTCAAATTAACTGAAACAGTAATAATATACCTACATCTATAACTGTTATATAACACGTGATGTGCTAAAATGACGTGCTAAGCACGCAGTTGACAGTTCTTGTTAGCTATACAAGAGACTCTGGGCAAAAATCAAGCTGATCAAGCATGGTTGTAGAGGAGAAGATAACCGTCTCTTGACAAGACATTTAATGCATGTTATAGTCTTAGGTGGAGATTCATTGGGAGAGTCCTTAGAAAACGTACTCCATCAACAAAGGAGGTGGCTTACAAAACACTCGTTCGACCTATACTTGAGTGTTGCTCATCAGTGTGGGATCCGTACCAGATCGGGTTGACGAAGGAGATGGAGAAGATCCAAAGAAGAGCGGCGCGTTTCGTCGCAGGGTTATTTGGTAACCGTGATAGCGTTACGGAGATGTTTAGCAAACTCAATTGGCAGACTCTGCAAGAGAGGCGTTCTGCATCGCGGTGTACCTTGCTCGCCAGGTTTCGAGAGGGTGCGTTTCTGGATGAGGTATCGAATATATTGCTTCCCCCTACTTATACCTCCCGAGGAGATCACGAATGTAAAATTAGAGAGATTCGAGTGCGCACGGAGGCTTTCAGACAGTTGTTCTTCCCGCGAAACATACGTGACTGGAATAGAAAAGGGAGGTAATGACAGTGGCACGTAAAGTGCCCTCCGCCACACACAGTTGGGTGGCTTGCGGAGTATAAATGTAGATGTAGATGTAGAATCGCGTAAACTACGTATTTGCATAGTATCAAAGGGTAACTTTCCACTGCTCCATTATGAGGTGTGAAGAAAAGAAAATACAGAGACGATTTACGTTACGGATAAATAAAATATTTAACGTGAACATTTTGGAACTAAAGCACTTTTGCAAGGCACAATGGATTCAAAGATTCGATATCTCTACGTGTATTTATTTGTATTATTCTTCATAGTACTTTTGGCTCATACGCTAGCAACAGTCATATAACTCGTACGTTTATCAACGACTTTCGTACAACCGTTAAAGTAAGCAGGAGTCACAGATAATGTTTATCAAAATACGTAGAACTGTTTCCTAGAAGATCATAAAACACTCATTGCACGTGATCTGACTGCGAGCCTAAAGAACACTTGCCAGTGAGATTGTATCGATGTTCGTACGAAAGTGAACAGCGTTATCTCTACAGCTAAATCATCAGCATTACTTGCCAAAACCAATCTTAGTTCAACTAATACCAATATCAAAGTCACTCAAACATCCCACTGACCCCCAAACAAAGAAATCAACTATTTCTGCCATTAACAATTATAACAAATTGCCTCGAGTGTTATGTAGAGGTTCGAATTCTTTTATGTCTCGAGTATTACTAGGTTGCGGTAAATTATAATAGATTATCCCATGTCACAGTTAAATTGTAAGAAATTGCCCCTTACATCGCCTTATTTACAGCAAAATTGTTACAAAGTGCTCCAAAAATCATTTCATTACAGCAAAATTGTAACATATTACCACAAACATCGCTGTGCCACTGGAAAATTGTAACAAAATTAATCTATATTACAACAAAGTTGTACCAAATCACCCAGTTTATAAGAAAATGACTTATACTTGAGGGTGTTATACTAAATCGTAACAACTTAACCCAAATTTTAACTAACTGCTCAACAAATATACATGCTCCACCTAAATTATAATAACTTGTGGCATACTTCGATGTGCTACGGGAAAAATACCGTAAAATACCATACACATCCCCATGTTACACCAAACTGTCAGAAGCTTTTACTATTTACTGTACCATGAAGTCAACACCATTTACGAAAGGTTTCTGTGGAAAGACGTAGTATGGTGTGAGAAATGTCTTGTAGTCTCCACTGTCCGATGACATATGTCATCATTATCATCAAAGGATGGCAAATGTTTTGTAATGCAAGATAATGTTGACTCCCCATCTTGGGGGTCACTATAACGTTTGGATGACTATCATATTGGGATGAGACAACTAAGACCAGTTTTGACAAATAAAGAGTTTTGAAGTGGGAATAGCGTTGTTTAGTTTGGTGCAAAAATCAAAGAATTCTTGTACACAAGTGCACTCTAACGGTAACTTAGATCCGTACTTGTGTCATGTGTGTTTATGATGCTATAGAACAATTTTCTACATACTTCGACAAATAATGCAAGCACTCCTTGACTTCTTCAGTACATGGTACAAAGATCGAACTAAGATCATTCGTTAACACGTAACTTATATTATCAGTGGCAAATGCAATTAATGTATATGCCACAGCTGCCAGAAGCTACCAGTGCCCTGCCAGCCCAGCAGTCAGTAGGTTTACTTCTGGGGTCTGTGACGTAGAGTGCAGTGGTTACTCGCGAGAGCAGCCTGTCGCATCTGGTGCGCCGCATTCTGCCTCTGTCTTTGTATCTTGCACTTGTTCACGTTTGTTATTTCTAAGAACCGTGAAGTGGCAGATTCATTGGTTTCAATCACATCTGAAATTATACGATTTATGAAACCTCCTATATGATTAATGATGACTGAAGCTTGGGAGTTCGTTTTGCAGTGGACGGAGGAGTCAAACAGGGAAACTGCATCGGTCTAATGCCTAGGTATTTAATTGACGTGACTCTGTCAAGCGCCACTCCACCACTGCTGTACTCGAATATTACATGGCTGCTTTCCCACTCGTCGGTACTAACTTACATTTTTCTAGGTTTACAGGAAGATGTCATTCATCAAAAAAATTATAAATATTGTCTACGTCACTTTGTATCCTCCTAAAGTCACTCAACTTTGACACCCTCCTGTACACAACAACATACACAGCTTCTCTCCAAGACTGACAGACCATTTACAAGTAAATGTATAGAGGATGTGAGCATTTCTATCACACTTGACTGTAGCATTAGTGACGATAGCCTTGTCACTGATGAATACTGGCCGTCGTCGAGAACGTGATGGGTTCTATTACTTATGAAATCTTCGAGCCACTATTGCGCATACTCATACCTTCATTAACAGTCTGCAGATGTCACTATTTCAAACATATTCCGGAATACTCTGAATATGGAAACTACATGTTGCCCTTCACCCAAGGAACGTAGTACTTCATGCGAGAAAATGGCATGTTTCGCTCCAGCGACGCTTCCGAAATGTGCTTATTTGTGGGCAGAAGCTTTTCCGCCTCAAAGAAATTTACATTCGAACTCAGAATGTGTTCGAGAATTCTGCAGAAAACCGATGTTAAAGACGCTGGTGCGTAATTTTGTGGGTAGGCCCTTCTACCCCTCTTGCATACGGGAGTCACCTGTCTTTTCTTATAGGCGTTTGGGGCCCTGCACTGGGCGAGTGATTTGCTATAAAAGAGAGCAAAGTAAGAGGCTAATACCACAGAGTACTGTCCGTAAAACTAAATTGGACTTCCGTCTGGAACTGCTGACTTACTTTTTTGTTTGATTTTCTTTGTTCAGTACGCCAAGGATGCCTGTTTCTTGCCAGAGGGAAGTTAGTACCACGGTCGAACCACAGTATGTCTGTACGATTCTCATTGCTAAATGATTTCTTAAAAGCATATTTAATTTAGTACTCAAAAATGCTTAAGAAGAACGTCGTCGATTGCTATAAGTGTGAATGTAGATAGATGAGACTGTGGTTGTAGCGGAGGAGGAAGGGGAATTACAAAAAGAAGAAGAAGAAGAAGAAGAAGAAGAAGAAGAAGAAGAGCAGAGTAAAACATAAATGAACAAGGTGTTTAATGAACCAGATGTGATTCCTGTAATAAACAGCGAAAGAATTTAATGGCTGGAACATGAATCGAGGAAAAGAAAAAAAATTCATGAACGCAGAGCAAGATGGGAACTTTGAAAGTAGACCAAAACTGAGGTGGACCGATGATCAAAAATGACCTGGAGACCATGGCAACGCAGATGTACATGGCCTGCGAAAGATAGCTGACCAAGACGCTGAGGACTGAGGCAATGAACCGACTTCGCTCTGTGCTAACAAATGAGTAAAATAAAGAAAAGTATGAAACATTGTAGTTTTGTCTTATAAGTGCACATTTTTCTCTGTATAACTTTTAATATACCAGAATATTACCTTTGTGAGAGAAATGAATATTAGCTAATCGATGAAGTTATCTGAATATTTATTTGCACTTCATAATTTTAGAGCGAGTAACAGGAGAAGGACTCGGAATAATTTTAAAAAATAAGAAAGAATCTAAAATTAGCACGGTGGGTATTTTAAACCAGGGCGAATACCCTGCCGTTTAGTTCTGACTCTGCTACTTGACATGTTGTAAGGACAGTGTGAATCCTTATGTGAGAGTAAGTGGTGACATATCTTTCCTACACGGAACTTTCGAAAACTCCGTATGTGGGAGGCAAACCGCAGTTGCTACCCACGTCTTCGTCATCTGTGTCAACGTCGCCCTCGCCACAGGGTGTTCTTACCAAGGAAGCAGAGAAGGCAGAGTTAGTTAAAAATAATTCGTTTTGTACTTTCAAAGAAGAATGAGTCATCAGCAGCATGGAAATGGCTTTTAGCTGGAAACTGCGCTCTGGAATAAACTTTGGAAACGAATGGAAGAAAGAAGAAATTCAAAAACAACCTTCCGATACGATCCTCAAGGAAAGAGGGACATGAGGTGGACAGCTAAAAGTTGGCGCTAAAGAAGAAGGAGAAGGAGAAAAAAATGCGAAGTAACTCTACACTCTGGAACGATGATGGTTTCGAGAAATGTAGCCCGCACTGTTTAGATTATTCCTTCAAGAGACATCCCACTAATTTCGTCAAGATCAAACTGCAGTCTCGTTAGTAGTGCGCATGTTCTCATAGTAACGATAAAGGTGAAACTTTCAAGAACGTCTGTCAGGAGCTTTTAGCCATAGCTGCACAACAAGCGAAACCTGGATGCTTCCATACAGCCTCCTTAAGCCGTCAATAATTTCACGTAATATTTCTAAGGCTACTGCAAAATCAGAGTAGATAACCAGCAGGAAAACGTTGGTTGCCTAGTGACCAACTCATGTGACTTGGAAGTGGATTTGTGGCCCGATTGATATACTAATGGTGAGTACGTTAGCATATGGCAGACATGCAGACATGTTTGGCGAGGATGCTAAACCTGATCTCACAATTAGGGCGGAAATTTGGTCACAGATAGGAAATCATGAGACTTGTGAGTGAGATTTACAAGGTACCTTTGTCACAGACCTAGTTATCAACAAAAACACCGTGCGTCCGTCGTTACAGCAGATTCCCTGTACAGCATATTGCAGTGCAACTGTGTTGCGACAAACATTAACGGAAGGTAGATTTCTTAAAGATTATATGCCGTAGACATTTAAATTAATAACTACTCCAATTTGTATCATTACTTACATTAAAATATCCGGTTGGAGTTAGTCCACCATGACAGATTTCCGCAGAGCTACTGGTGTTGAAATCATACAGTCGGAGGCAAATGCAGTTGGTCGCATTAGTACGACACTTAAAAAACTGACCAAAATGGGTCTGTTAGAACGTTGAAACATAGAGAATCCTTCCGCCTCAACTTACCTCTCCAAGTTTCAACATGTTACTTACGTGATTCAAAACAATGGTACATGCGGCACGTCACTTGGATTTAGTGAGATACTACGATATGCGTGATTATTGGTCTGTTGCAGAAGTATCAAAAACAGAACCACAGGAACTACGAGTATAATTCTCGGTAGGTTCGTGATTCCTTATTAATGTCATTTATTGCTCCCAAGAAAGTTTGTTAGTAAGGCCGTATTTTATATTTTAGGCAGAGTACGCAGCTGTTAAACAAAGAAAAATTCCGCCCTGACAGGTTCAAAAATGGCTCTGAGCACTATGGGACTTAATAGCTGAGGTCATAAGTCCCCTAGAACTTAGAACTACTTAAACCTAACCAACCTCAGGACATCAAACACGTCCATGCCCGAGGAAGGATTCGAACCGCCCCGAAAGGGAAAACAGAGATTTTGGCGACCATCATGTTGTGAAATTCTTGGTTCCAAATACTCGAAATCTCAAGAATGTAGAGCAATAAGAAAGTGATAAAGTGCATAGTACTGAAAGCATAGTTTGATACATTAGAAGATGCCAGTCATGTGCCCTGTGGCATGCTAGAGACTGTGCGAGGAAGTATTTTCTTCTTTGTGTCCTTCTGTTGGTGATAGTGAGTTGTATGACACTAAACATCTAAAGTCATCAATGTCTCATTCACCCCCAGTGAGGAATCTGTGTATACAAGCTGTTTCTATGCGTAATGAGTTAGGATTAAGTGCAAGTCGGAAAACGGATTCTAAATGTCAGTGTAACGTGTATATGGGAGAGGGACGTGGGTACCAACCCGGTCCTCATTCTAGTGGTGTGTGGGAAACCGCCTAAAATCCACACACAGAATGACTGGTGCAGCTGCAATAGTCGTCAACCCGCGAGGCAGATTCGACCAGCGTCAGGCTCGCCCCCAGAGTCCCGGAAGGGGCCCGTTTCTTCTTTGCTTCCTTTCCCCTTACTTTTACCGTGCACCCTCTTCCTTAAGGTGGTATCTCTCTTCTTGCCTATTTTTATCCTTCCTTTCCTCCAGCCTCTCACTCGCTTTGCCTTTTGATTCACACCGTACCTCTAAGTTTCTTTTGTTAACTGTTTGCCCAACGAGCCACAGATACAAAAAGGTGAACTTTTGTACTTCATACAAATAATGTTTAATTTTAGTAAAAGAAATTGATTTCTCCCCCATAGTAACCAAGGAATGGAGATTTTGAATTTGGGCAGACGACCTTTAGAATGGGAACAGCATTTTGGGTGAGGTTGTTTCACTTTACTTAGGAATAGTTTACTGTGAAAATATGGCTCCACCGCAGTTTGTTGAAGTAGTGGAGAGTCCGTTAAGATACAGTTTCCCAGGCACTTGCTATTGTCGCTATCGGAGCTAGTAATTTCTGTTTCAACTGTATGAAAACAAAGAAATTTCACGCATCCAAGATGATAGTCAATGAGAATGTATCACTAATCATTTCAAGGACCTTACTCGCCTATATAATGTAGAAAATGTTCTTGTTAGGTATCTTTTATGTAAACATTCTTCCCCCACCCAGAAGCAATAATAATAATAATACTTTATTATTTTCTTTGTTCCAGCAGAAAGTAAGTGATTTAGCAACAACATTTTTCCCTTAAGAGAACACTAACATTCCTTTAATAGTGCAACAAACGTAGTAATGCTTGAATATCAAGAAATTTTCATACGGAAGCGTAGTTATTACATTTATCAAAAATTTTGCCCACAAATTTCAGATGAAGTTCCGACACTTGAACATTATAACAAACACCTGAACATAAAGCTAATCGTTACCAATACAGTTTTTTTACCCTCTGCATTTTTCTCATCTCTTCTTTATTTTCGTCTGGTATGGACGTAAGGCGTTAAAGGGTTATTACGCTACGGTTTCTTAAAAAATAAAATGGAGTATGAGGTCACGTGACAACTGTATTTTCTTTTACGCTAGTTTTTAAAACTACATTGGCATTTATTTATGGTGGTTTATAAATTTTTTCTATATGGTAATTCTTAAAACATTCTCCCGGGTGATGTCCAGGTTTCCGCTTGCATGTTTCACTGCAGGAAATAGCTTCTCTACTTCCTCCTTTCTTCATATATTACCTGCAGACCATGCAATTCTTTGAGGACTTTTTCTTTTTAATTTTGCATTATAAAAGGCATCTTCCCATTTAGTCTCTCCCTAGTGTCAGACGGTAATGGTCCCCCTCCTCTCTTGGAGTTTTTATTTCTCTCGTGGCCGTCTAGCTGTCTGATTAGGTTGTTTCTGTAGTAAGGGTGAGACTACAGTTGTTCTCCACATTTCTTTTTGTCTGTTGAGTAAATAACGTAACTCTCGACTACTACAGCTTCAGTCTGCCAGAAGAATAACTACTGCCACCACATGTATGACAGCTTTGTAATACCGTAGCAGTAACGGTACTGATCACCCCTGTCCACTCCTCCCACAAACTTCGTTTACGCCAAAGTAGCAGAGGGTTTCAGGGACGGAATAGGCTCTTTCTTCCTATAACCAGTCTTGGATTGAAAGACATTCATCTCAGTCTGATCGCGCACAAAAATCGCATTGAATAAGTTTCGTGTTCTTAAAATCGCCTGCGAAATCCTGCCTAAAAGGCATATATGTATCTGTTACACATATTTTATTTTGAACAATTCTCGAGCAAGTTGAGGGCTTGTGTATAACCTGTCAGAAAAAACGTGATAACCTGAACCACCTGCACGAGCTACCAATTGCTGTGCCAAATGGAACACCATTTGTATTGCTAAAGGTAAAACAGGAAGAATCTGAATTCGCCGGACGTTGTGGCCGAGCGGTTCTAGGTGCTTCAGTCCGGTATTGCGTTGCTTCTACGGTCGCAGGTTCGAATTCTGCCTCGGGCATGCATGTATGTGATGTCCCTAGGTTAGTTAGGTTCAAGTCTATGGGACAGATGACCTTAGATGTTAAGTCCCGCAGTGCTTAGAGCCATCTGAACCACATTTTGAATTAGAATTTCTCTAGTTGTTTTCCCATTATATTCAATGTGGGGAAAAACAGAACCATTTCCTGAATCACACAAAGAGAAGACTTGTAATTCCTACTTCATAGGCTTCCTTGGAGTGTAGTACGTGAGTTGAATTCTTCGTTTGAATCCTTCTGTACTTTTATCTACAGTAATATTTTCTGTACATAAATTTCTTTGCATTTACTGTCAATATTTTCACTAACGTTCTTCACCTTGCTCCCTCTCGGACCTTGACACTTCTGAACTGTGACAGGTGGGACTAACTGTAGCATCCAAAATATGTGAAATAAAAAACGACGGCAAGAGAAAACCTCTTTGAAAAGTGGGAAGAATGGAGTTCATTCTAGGCGGTCTTCCAAAGCAGTCAATTAATTGTCATCAAATACAGGGCCATGGTCAGTATTACACCAATAAACGGCCGTCCGATGTGGCCGAGCGGTTCTAGGCGCTTCAGTGTGGAACAGCACGACCGCTACGGTCGCAGGTTCGAATCATGCTTCGGGCATGGTTGTGTGTGATGTCCTTAGGTTACTTATTTTAAAATAGTTCGAAGTGCTATGGGACTGATGACCTCATATGTTAAGTCCCATAGTGCTCAGGGCCATTTGAACCATTTTAACCAACAAACTCCTTCAATTCTTCTAATGAAGCGTTGTTTCACAATGTGACATTGATTGTTTTGTAAGTGGAGTGACTTCCGTACATTTCATTACGCATACAAATTTTATCATTCAGAGTTTCACTAATAAGACTGTCAGTGAAGAAGAAATGGATATATTCAAGTTCGGGTTTGGGTCGAACGCTATGAGGTATGGTGAAACGTTGTTGCGTAACAGAAAAAGCGAACTTCATAAGATCAGTCTCGCCATCACGACAGAATTTCCAGTTATTTGCTACATGTTGTATCTTTCATCATGAAACATCCCCTTAGAAAAATTAATGAATTACTGTGCTGATAAACCTCTTACATTATTTGATTTTCATACAGCTGACGAAAACTGAACGTGCTCAGACATTTCTCTCTTTACTTATTCTGATCATCAATAAACTGACACACAATATTTTTAGCGCAACACATTCTGACTTTCAATAAACCCTACAAAAGAATGGCCCTGACTAACATTAACCTATACCTTTCATGAATCACTTTGCTCACAAAAATCTTCGTTACTCGAACTACTGCAATACAACGAGTGCCAATACTGCCAGCTAAATAAAAGATTCTAACTACCGAAGGCACTCACTATTGATAGGCATACTTAGCAAATGAAAGATTTTGATAGAGAACAAACACTGTATTTACCTTAATAGTATTCAAAAGTCATTATATATATATATCTCAGTTCATGACATCCAGTCTTACAAATTTACTGTCTCTGATGGACATACGTCCAGATCATCCGCTCTCAAAAATCCGCCATCTCTCTCCCCACATCCACCACTGCTGGTGGCTCACCTCCAACTGCACAACGCTACGAGCTGTTCATATCCAACACTACAATAGCGAATATTGCAACAATGCCAACCAGCCACAGATTGCACGCAGCACAATCAGTGATTCTCATACAGAGCGCTACGAGGCGTTACCAACATAAAAACCTAAACAGCCTACTTACATAGCCCCCATGCTCCCCACAAAAATTTTTACAAATTGTTTTGGGCAGTGGCCAATACAGATTTCAAAAAGTCTTTCATAATTACAATAACAAAGATATCAAATGCACACACTTATTGATGCACTGTTGCTCAAAAGCAAAAATTGTTCTCATAAAGACAGTACTGATCATTCATCACAGTAGTAATTACATTGCACAAAGTCTGATCAGAAAAAGAAAATACACACAGAAGTAGTGGATTTCCATGCAGTCTTGAAGAAGTAGTGTTGTCCTTCCAATGCTGACTCTTGAAATGCAGACAGGTAATGAGCCACAACAGAGCAAACCCACAGCAGAGTCAGTCGAAGTTTTTGGGGAATTTTGGTAGGTAGGTCATCACAGAGCAGATCCACTGTAGTCTTTGTAGAGATGGCCAGCAGCCATCTGTTGCGACTGTGCGGGTGCACAGTCACCATTAAAGAGTCTTGCAGACAATATAGCAAGTCCATAAACCACCACTTGTGCACTCACAAACTTTTTGGTATGGCCTTAGAACCAGCAATGATGTTAACCAGTCCCTTGCTGAATTATTAACACATGTGCAAACACTAACAGTCCCAACTTTTCACATATTGTGCATATACTATGACCAACAGAAATGTGTGCACTGAAATGAATGCTTACAAGTTACTAAATTTGATGAACTGGTGTCAATTACAATTTTATAACATGAGAATACAATTACAAAGTTACAAAATACATCATTAAAGAACCATAACAATTCAGATAACATTTGTAGTGATACAGGCTTTACAAAAAAATCGAAATAACATATACATCAGTTTTACAGGAATTATGACATAAGTACATACATAAAAGATCAGAATAACTTTCGAAACATCAACTTCACACATGAGCATTAAAACAAAACAGAATAAATAATGTCTAAAATTCTTTGCAAGGGAAATAACATATTATTAGAAACATTGTACAACATAACTGTTATCGGCTAAACTCATAAAGACACGAAAAATACAAATACACAAGGGTGCACAAAAACATAGCGGAATAACACCAAAGGAAAGGACATGGTTTGTTTTCAGTGTAACATTTGCTACTGCAGTCCAATCCAAAACTTCTTTCCATAGATCTTTCCTCTTATTTCAACATTCTTTTCCGCAAACAAAATCCTATCCAAGCATGCTTTCTGTATTTATATGTTCACATATTTCTTACCTCATTATTTATTTTCCATTATCTTACCTCATCATTTATTTCCAAGAAAATACTACCTAAACTTGTTGTCCCTAAACCCTGCTTAACTAAATTAGCAAAGCAAATGCCACATTACAAATAATATGAGCCAATGTGCAGCAAAAAGAAAAATAAATCCGTAGTAAAACTGGCTTAACAGAGTAATAGAAAGTGAAAGTCAGTAGCACTATGCCTGGCAAACAGCAGCAGCAAATGCAATAACTTTTACCTAAATATGACATAGCTCAAGCAGAAAAAATAGTACACTAAAGACACCAATGCAGATAAGGGAAATGTCTATTCACATCTTAATGTCCATGTCATTAAAGTGGTGCACCGCAACAACTTATTCTACAAAAAAAAAAAAAAAAAAAAATTACCAAGTACTTGAAAAGAAAATTGTGTATGCATTTACTGTTCTTAGTCACTTCTTATTGTTCTTTCCTTGCCAAGTGCTCGTTTTACGAAGAATGTGGATCATAAAATTATTATTTAATAGATCTGTTGACAGAGGTGTTCACATTAGCAAATGCATTTTATTTTATTTTATAAAACCAATGCTGCAACACAGCTGGAAACCAGATATCAAATGAAATAAGCAATTATGTACAAAGCAAAGCATAAAAACATCATTCTCCAAAGTGTAATCATATGGTTCCAAGTAATGAGGGTGTCGTATTTGCGATGCTTTCTACAAAGGGATGTCAATAGCGAGGTTAATGGCCTGTTTTTATTTCTCCACCTAATGGCTTATTCTCCAGACGAATGGCGCAGCTGGGCGCCCACATCGCAATACGTCAAGGTCACTTAGCTTTCTTACCGAAATATTTACGACAGCAGTTTGCACTACAGTGACAGTCTCATATAAAACAATTTCACACATCGAAAAATTACAGTAGAAGTGTGTAGAAACGAAATCCCATGAATAGCAGTGCTGTGATACATACACGCATGGACACACAAGTCATAACTCTTAAAGTATGATTCTTGGTTTCCAACATCCTTTTTCACTAATCAGAGTCCCTAACTTCTATTCATTATTCATATACATACAAACACGTAATCACATTCCTCATATACGGTAGCATCAGCTTATTGATCATAAACATACCTCAACAGCATAATACACATCATCATCGTAATAACATCATAACAGAACAATCACATCTCAAAATCGTCGCAGCTTCTTTCAATAATTTCAAGACCTTCAATAAAGTGATCTACCTCAAATGTACTTCAAAAATCATGATCCCTTGCCAAATACGACATTCAAAGCTCTCATACTATCACAATGGTTCCAAACAAACATGAAGAGTTCATAAAGTACAGAAAAAATTCAATTTCATAAGTGTGAAGTTATCCAACTGTGTGCCGGCCAGGGTGGCCCAGCGGTTCTAGGCGCTACAGTCTGGAATCGCGCGACCGCTACGGTCGCAGGTTCGAATCCTGTCTCGAGCATGGATGTGTGTGATGTCCTTAGGTTAGTTAGGTTTAAGTAGTTCTAAGTTCTAGGGGACTGATGAGCTCAGAAGTTAAGTCCAATAGTGCTCAAAGCCATTTGAACCATTATTTTATCGAACTGTGTAATTGCATAAACATGTGCCACTGACGTGCTAAAAAAAATGTTTGTCTCTCTCAGTTAAATGATCAGATAGCTGTGTAAGTCTGTGTTACAGAAATATGGTACCGATGTGTAAAGTTATATAAGCAAATACCATGTTAGTTAGGGATCCTTGTGCTTGCCTCACACATGGTACATAAAGTAAGCGTGTACCCCCCTTAGGATTAATGCAATTATACCCTCAGGTGTTACACACTACATGAATGGAATGAAATGTATCAAGGAAAACCTTTGTATCTTTTTAATTCAAAAATCTTTAAAAATAAATGTTTTAAGTACAAAATTAATCACTCAAATACGTGTACTGCGGAGCTAAACTGTGCGTCTTGTTGTACCATAATCTCTGTCATTACTTAAGGGTAAAAAATGTGCCATGTGTTGTAATTATCGTCGTCCATAAGCAAAGTTCTGTGGAAGTCAATGTACTTACCTCGTAATAAACAAAAGCGAAATGCTATGCGTATAGATATCGTAGTTATTACGTGCAGTATCATGATCTGGAAAGTACTACACTGTAAAGTATTGTTGTGCTACGAAAAAGGCTGTTTCATTGTAGCTATACCACAAAAGTTACTACTAAAACATGTTTTACTTTCCAGACGAATTCAGAAAAACGGTGCAAATATAAAACAGATAGAGCGCAAAAGCAATATTATAAATTGTGTCGCTCATTAGTAGTGACGTGATATAATAGTGTAGCTGTCAAATAAACGAACCACTGAGTCATCTGATATCTCGCAGAAAGCACTTTAAATCCATAATGTATTTTCAAGTAAACCAAAACGTTGCATTCGAATCTCATTAGCAGTACTGGTATATGTTCTAGGTATGTAAGCCTTATAGTCATTACGTAATTGTGCTACTAACAAGCAAGAATGTACACACACAATAACACTGTGTCGTCCGTGCACTATAACAATGCATTTGTAATTTCTGTCTAAATAAGTTCCCTAGGTTCTTGACTGGATAGTTAACTTTAAAGCATAGTTCCATGTCAAGAGTTTCTAAGTGTGACAAAGCGTAATAGTAAAGTGAAGTGAAAGATTTTATGGCAAAGACTAAGTTAAAAACCAGATTATCTCTCAACGGTTTTACATGTGAAATGTGGTGCAATCCTTAACTCTTCCTAGTACGCAGACTTTCAACTTCAACGCATTTCTAATGTGGTATACGTCCTATTCTGTAAGGTCCATTGTAAATCAGAAAGAATTTGTGACCCAAGTGTTTCTTCTTATGTGACAATGAATGAGCTTTAATGAGAACTTTCTGATCAATATAAAATTTCTTTGCATTTGCTTTACCGTGTAGTTTTCTCCTTTTGTCTGCTGCAGATTTTATATTTTTAATAGCCAAATCAATTATGTCTTTGTGTCAAAGTTTACGTGTATTCAGAAAAGGTACAAGCTCTCTGATTCTGTTCGGTGGTTCTTCATTCTTCAGTACAAGAATAGGTGGTAAAGCAATGGAGTTATGAGGCATTTCATTCAGCACGTTTTGAAATAAGTGTAAATATCTGTCCCAATACTGATGCTTTCTGTGACAATAAAGTCTGCAAAGCTTATTGATTTCTTTCATAATCCGTTCAGACGGGTTACAATGTGGTGACTACAATGAAATAATAGCTGCTTTCATTTTATGGTTCCGAAGCATTCTTGACCAAACAGCAGATCTGAAATGCGGTCTGTTATCTGAAATGACTTTACTAAAGTGTCCAACTTCACGTAAGAAATTTTTAACAAAGGCGTTGTATACAGACCATCCAGTGGCTTTACGTAATGGAGTGAAAGAAAGAAATTTTGAAGTAAGTTCAACAGCTACTAGAACGTACGAAAATCCATTCGATGTTCTGACAAGGGGTCCCAAGAGATCAACAGCAGCAAATTCTTTTAATTCAGAAGGAATGATACGAAACAATGGAGCACGATGTGAGATAGTAGATGGTTTAGCCTTTTGACAAAGTTTACAAATAGACAAGACTCTTCGAATTCTCTTTTCCATATTGTATAAATAACAAGTCGTTCGAAGAATATGATAACATTTTCGTGGACCGAAACGTGCGTAACTGAAACGAATGTACCAAATGAGCTTATTAACATAATCGTCTGGAATGCAAAGTACCCATAGCTTGTCATCAACAGTGCAGCGTTTGAAGAGTATATTGTTTCAAACCAGATAATAATACCGCATCTGTGTTTGTGTCTTTTCATACCATTTACTTTTGATGTCTTTCCAAATCGGATCTTTATCTTGTTCAGGAGCAATGTCCTTCAAAGATGTGGTGATGAAGTTTTCAAAGGCGACTTTCTGAATGTAAAGAGGTTGCCTTCCATGTTACTTTTCTCAAGCCCAGCCGGTGTGCGTGACAGTGCGTCCGTAACAATGTTCTCCTTGCCGGGAATGTAGACTATTATGACGTGGAATTCTTGCATAAACAATGCCCAACATTTTAACCTGTCATGATTTAACTTTGAAGGCATAAGAAATTGTAATGCACGATGATCACTGTATACTTTTACGTGCTTACCAGAAAGAAAAAAAACGGAATTTGTCAAATGCCCAAGCGATAGCTAAAGCTTCTAATTCAGTAACGGAATAAATTTTTTCAGATTTTGTTAGCACTCGGCTAGCAAAAGCAATGGTTTTCTGAACAGTAGTGTTATTTTCTATGGCTTCTTGAAATAAATGGGCACCATGATCGACTTTAGAAGAATCCGTGCTAAGGCAGAAATCTTGTGACAGATCTGGATTAGCTGGTCTTGGTGCGTAAAGTAACGATTCTTTCAAAGAATTGAATTCCAACTGTGCTTGTTCGTCCCAGTTCCAAATAGTATTTTTTCCAGTGAGAGAACAAAGTTTTGGTGTAACAAGAATTTTCATATTCAGAAAACGACGGTAAAAATTTACGAGACCTAGAAAACTGCGGACTTTTTTTTTTTTTTTTTTTTTTTTTTTGTGGTTGGAACTGGAACGGCTCTGATTGCTTCCAAATACGTAACACACTATTGAGGGTGCGATTATGTTGTTCCCATGAGGCTTCTGTTATTAGAATATCATCCACATATAAGGTGATGTGACGTTTTAAGAACTCAGGTACAATGGAATTTAGCCCACGAATGAATGCTGCCGAAGAAATGTTCAAACCAAAGGGAAGTTTCCGAAATTGATAACAAACGCCGAAACAAAGAAAATTTGCGTATTTTCTATATTTTGGACGAAGTTCGATCTGATAAAAGCTGGTTCTGAGATCGATAGAAGACAACCATTTTACACCATTAAAATTTTGAAGAAGTTCTTTCATCGTTTGCGGCCTCTCTGTTTCAGGAATGATGATAGTATTGATTTTTCTCTAATCTAATACACGCCTGATCGATCCATTTTTCTTCTCAACAACATGTAATGGATTGTTGTATGAGCTTACTGCAGGCTCAATAATGCCCTCGTCAAGCATAGATTATAATTCTTTTCTATCACAGTCCCTATAATGTACTGGAATTACGTATGGTCTAACACACAATTTAGTATGCTCACGAACATGAAATTAGTATCGAAATCCCTTGATTGTTCCTGTTCTGGGAGTAAAGACTGTGGAATGTGCTTGTAAAATCTCAAAAAGGTCCTGCCTTCAGTGTCATTACAATTCTCAATTGTTTGAGTTTTATTCTGAATTAACTCATTAGTATCAAATATGCCGTCAATATCATCCCTGTCAGTGCTTGCAGAGTGATTGTTAGTGTCTAGTTCCGTCAAAAATTCCAAACTGTTGTCTAACAGAAGGTAAAGCCGATTAATTTCCTCGTCGTGGTTTGAGAGTCAACCTTCAAATTTCAAAGCTATTGACTTACCTCCCTTCTCTAAACTTATTTCAGCGTCGTGAAAGTTTAGGAATGCTTTGTATTCATTCAAAAAGTAATTTCCGTCGACAGTAATGGAACAACAAGAAAGTTTATAGAGAGACTATGGCTTTGACAAAAGAATTCTAAGTTGGTTTGTTGGCGTACATCTACACTTTTTCCAACGATTGCACCTTGTAATTTAATCTTACGTAACGGAAGTGTGGGGCAATCGTTCGATTTGTAGCATTTGCTAAAGGCTGTTTCACTAATTTTTGAAATGGGACTGCCAGAGCCAAGTACTGGCGTAAATTTTACATCATTTACTGTAATGTGAATTACAGGATATGCAATGTTGTTATGTTTTACGTCGTGTTCCTGGAGTAAGACGTCCCTGATTCTTCCATTTTTATGTAATTACTGGCCACGGCAGCTACATCGTCAGCTTCATAAGTATGTTTCTTGGCTGCCAGTGGTGTGAGTCATTGCCTACTGTCTCTCTGTTGGCGCGCGTCGTTATTGGGATTTGAGATCTAACTTCTACAAATTCACCTTGTCGAGAGGGCCCTGCCCTGTTTGAATCCCGCCAGTTCTGATAACGTTCAGGTCTTTCGTTATGTCGATAGTTTCCATAGTTTCTCTTTTGTTGGTCATGTGGTGGAGAATTTCTCCCGGAATCATAACTGCGCGGTGGACAGTTGTGTCTGAAGTTATTCTGGCTCCCTTGATAATAATTATTTTGGTTTCCATATTGTCTGTTTCTCTGATTGTCTCTTTGATAGTCATTACTGCGGAGAGGTGATGTTTCCCTGTAATTATTACTACTCTGCCAACGGTTGTCATACAGGCGGTGTCTGTTTTCATCACAATTTACGTTGTAAGAATAGCCTAGTAGTGTCCAGTTATTATTTCTTTCATCGCGAAATTATGATGGATGTGACCTGTAATTGCTGTGTTCCTGTTTTCGCGTCCCGCGATTGTCAGTGTCAATTTCCAGTTCTTTTAACAGTCCCTGAAAACCTTCAACGTCGTCTTTGCAACGTCCTGCCAAAATAGTGTGTCATAAATATTCAGGCAATTTGATTAAGCAAATGCAGATGACTTTTGAAGGGCTGTATGGGTTTAACAGGTACTGATTCTTGTGCAAAATGTCTTCAAAATATTTCACAAGACTGGAAAATTCAGATTGTTCGAAATGTTTCATCATTATGATGCTATGTTTTACTCGGTCTTGTGTAGCTTGAGACCAATATGCTGAGAGGAAGGCATGATAAAATTCTCCTTCACTATGACAATCCTGAATGGCCAATCGCATTCTTACAGCTGGTTCATTCTCTAAATAGCCACGCATAAATTCTAATCTGTGCTCTAATGACCAGTTGGGAGAAAAACAATGAGAGAATTGATGAAGCCATGCTTGTGGATGAATGTCGTTGCCGTAATTCTTAAATGTTTTGAATTTACGGGCATTAATGAACAGCTTATAGTCAAGGTCATCGTGTTGGCAAGTCGCATATCGGTAATTGCTACGTCGCGTCGGCGGTTCCATCTCAAAATTCGGTGCTCCTTGCCAATTTCTTTCATAATTACCGAAATGCCCAGTGTTATTGTTTTGTGGCTTTTCCGTATTTCTAAGTCCCTCTTCCCTTGTTGGAGCGCGAGTGTCCTCTGTAATATGTAATTCTTGTACTACTTGTGCCAACTGATCTTGTACTTCCCGGATTTCTCTTTGGTGTTGCGTATTAATTTGATTCTGATTGTGTTTGAATTTCCTAATTTGTTCGTACTCTTCTGTGTCATTCAAGATTACCGGTCTTGTGCCATTCACATTAGCATCTATCTTCGTAGATGAATTATTTAGCTGATCCGAAAGTTCGACTACTTTCTCTGATAATGAACTGATTTCCTCAGTGTGTTTTTCTGAACAAAGTTTCAGAGTGTCCATTTGTGCGGAAAACGTATCTACTATGTCCTTTAAGTTTCCTTGAGATTTTGCAAGTTGCGTAACCAAATCGGTAGATGCAATTGAGTCAATTTTAGCTTGCACGGTTTCGTGATTTTCATGAACAATAGTTTGCACTTCTTTTATGGCTACTTCGTGATTCTGTAATGCATTTTGATGAATCGAAAAAATAGGTTGAAAATGCTCATAAATTTGTGTTTTTATGCCATTACAGACTTTTTGACATTTCGATTCGATTTTAAGTAACTCAGCAGTTAAACCTTCATGTGTTTGTTCAAGTGTGGTGTCTAACTTTTGAAGCTTTTGTCCCATTTGTTTCTGATTTTGTTCAAGTGTTGTATGTAACTTTTGAAGCCTTTGTCCCATTTGTTGCATTAATTGTAATAACAATGCACTGGTGTCTGAAACATGTTCCTCAGTGCTATTCGGTGGTGCATTTGAACCGGCAATTTTCGCATTTTGAAAAGCAGAATATATGTCTTGACTTATTTGAGAAAACGGTGAGGACGCAAAACCTGAATCTACAGCATTTGCAAGATTGTGTCCTGTCATTTCGGATTCCTGAGGCGAGCTGTTGCCGGCCGATCGATCGATAGTGCTTCACTGTTAACTAATTGTTTCACTGTCTACACCATTATTTGCCGCCCGCTCCATTTCCCTATGCACAATTACCAAATTACTACTTCGAATGTTTGTTAATTCATTACACGGTGGTGCTGATAAGCTACGCTCGTCGTCATTATCATTTCTCAATTTACTTTGGAGCCTAGTGTTACGTTTTTCACACGCCATAATTATCACGTATTTCACGCGATAACAAGAAAAGCACAATTTTAAGAGCAAAACTAAGAAAACACTTTAACATAGCACTGAAAATAATATCTAGTTAATTGCAAACGCAGTCGCGAAATACTTGGTGCAAATCTACATGCATGCCACAACGGTTTTACTGTACAACAATGAAGAACTACAACTACAAAGGAAATTTTCTCTACAATTACGCACTAGCAATAAACAGTAGCTACACTAATTACACAAACTACAAGAAAAGAAATCATAAGATTCCAGTGGGGTATCCTCGGCTAAGGGTCGCCATATGAAACATCACCTTGGAAAAATTAATGAATTACTGTGCTGATAAACATCTTACGTTATTCGATTTTCAAACAGCTGAGCAGAACTGAACGTACTCAGACATTTCTCTCTTTACTTATTCTGATCATCAATAAACTGACACACAATATTTTTTGCGCAACGCATTCTGACTTTCAACAATCCCTACAAAAGAATGGCCCTGACTAACAATAACCTATACCTTTCATGAATCACTTACCTCACAAAAACCTTCGTTACTCGAACGACTGAAATACAGCGAGCGCCAATACTGCCAGCTAAATAAAAGATTCTAACTACTGAAGGCACTAACTACTGATAGGCATACTCAGCAAATGTAAGATTTTGATACAGAACAAACAATGTATTTACCTTAATAGTGTTCAAAAGTCATTATATATATATATATATATATATATATATATATATATATATATATATATATATATATATATATATATATCAGTTCATGACATCGAGACTTACAAATTTACTGTCTCTGATGGACACACGTCCAGATCATCCGCTCTCAAAACTCCGCCATCTCTCTCCCCACATCCACCACTGCTGGCGGCTCACCTCCAACTGCGCAACGCTACGCACTGTTCACATCCAACTGTCCATTACTACAATAGCGAATATTGCAACAATGCCAACCAGCCACAGATTGCTCACAGTACACTCAGTGATTTTCACACAGAGCGCTACATGGCGTTATCAACATAAAAACCTAAACAGCCTACTTACAGTCACTTCCTACTCCATCAGTAGATTCTGATTTACTAGACCTTACATCACTGCCCATGGTGGAAGTTTCTTCCTCTTTAATTTCATCACTAAGTTATTCTTCGTTCCTAAATGCCTTCGAGAAGCCACCTGGCAATATCATCGTCACTTACACATTTTCTACGGGAAATTATCATAGTAGAACGTGTGAATGCAACACGCTTTGAACTGTCAGAAATGGGTCCGGATCTCTTATAACTTTATACTTCAAAGCAAATGTACTGTTTCATAAAGGCAATGTACAACATGAAATGTGTGGTAAGGTTCTTCTTATTAGATACATTACCGCAAAGAGAATGTTTCGTCAGTCGAGTTTAGTATTAAAAGGTAGTTAAATTATCCGTGTAAACATCTAAATCCCTTCTCTCATTCCGTATCGTATGGCGGTACTTATAGCACTCTCAGGAACGAGAAGATTTTCAGCACCCACGCTCAACTGGTGGCAGAATAATGTGGGTTTCTTGAGTGAAAAGTATACATTTTGATATAATTTTCAGCACCCCTGCAACACCCTCGCTCACTCAACGTCACAATTTTACTGAGAATAGCATAAACTGTGTACTCCAAGAAAGTCTGTGATTAAAACAGACAGACTATAGCTACACAAACCACTCAGGAAACGGCGTTACAATCCCACAAGGCTACTGAAAGTAACAAGTACGTGATTCAGCTCTAAAACTAGCAATAGAAACATGACTCTTCTACCTCAGATTCATCGAGTGAAATGTACAGTATTTTTCACTGAGGGAGACGTTAGTATTCTTGAATGTACATATAGTATGACAACACGAAAAAGTAATGAACATTGCTGTAAACATCTTCCATCCAAATAACTGTTGATAATGTATGACCTCCAATTCTACTCTGAAGAACCAAAGAAACTACTACACCTGCTTAATATCCTGTAGGACCCCACGAGCACGCAGAAGTGCAGCAACACGACGTGAGATGGACTGAACTAACATCTGAATCAGTGTTGAAGGGAACTGACACCATAATCCATAAATCCGTAAGGGTACGAGGAGGTGGAAATCTCTTCTGAACAACACGCTGCAAGGCATCCCGGATTGCTCAATAATGTTCACGTCTGGGGAGTTTGGTGGCCAGCGGAAGTGTTTCAACTCAGAAGACTGTTCCTGGGACCACACTGTAGCAATTCTGGACGTGTACGGTGTCGGACTGCCCTGCTGGAATCGCTCAATTCCGTCGGAATGCACAATGGACATGGATGGATGCAGGTGATAAGACAGGGGGCTTACGTACGTGTCACCTGTCAGAGTCGTATCTAGATCGTGGTCCCACATACTCCAACTGCACACGCCCCACACCATACAGACCCTCCACCAGCTTGAACCATCCCCTGTTGACATGCAGGGTCCATGGATTCAGGAGGTTTGTCTCCATACCCAAACACGTCCATTCGAGCGATACAATTTGAAACGTGACTGGTTCAACCGGGCAACATGTTTCCAATCATCAACAGCCAATGTCGGTGTTGATACCAAATTATTTATAGAGAAAATGTTGTGTAAGACTTGCAATATTTCATTGCAAATGATTATTTTACAATGAAATCTAATGATGCGAATGGTGAGCCAGTCAATAAACGATTTTAGTTCACAATATTTTTAGCATTTTACGCTGTTCAGACACTTTTCTTGAGTGTGTAATGTACTTTTTGATAAATACTTCAGGTAGCTTGGAAGCTTTTGGAAACATACCCCAAATGATGCTGCACTGTAATTGGCTCTTCCATTTTAGTGACAGCTCAAATACTGAGCGATTATATTGAAAGAAGGCAAGGAAGGGAGGAGGTACATTACGTAGTGTGTGTGTTTATGTAATTTTTATATAAAAATCATGGAAATAATGAGACTTTGTGACTTTTTATGCGTCATTTTAATACTGCTATCAGATTAGATGGAGTAAGGAGGGTGAGAGAGCGTATATGTACGAAACACACCTGAGCTTGTTTGATTTTAAATAAAACATTTCCTGCTTCATCTGGTCGACTGGTATAGCTTATCTTTGATAAAATAGTCTCGGTTGCGAAAAGAATGTTTTAATGATTCGTTTCACCCACTGAAAGGTATCATATGATTTTCTAAGGGAAAGCAATGAAAGGCATCTTTCACGTATTACAAAATTTCAGTGACAAGTAATGGCACATCAGAGGTGCCCAGAAACTACAACTCAGATCGCGCCTGAATGAAAGCTGAAGGGATCGGTGAAGAAGGAAAGACGGACACCTCGGCGTCAACAGGAACATAGAATAACTTAAATTCGCTGAAGAACTAGAGTCTACTGATGAACACAGCGACCGCATTATCCGTTACAATTTAAACTGGCCGCCACCAAGGCGTCGTCCCCCTGTTATTTGACCAGTTACAATAGACGACGCGCTCCGCTGATTACACCACTGAAACAACAACGTAAAACCACACAGCTACTGGCCAGTATACAGAGTAACTCAATCCATAAAACATTAGAAGAATTTCAAAGCAGGAATACAATTACTCTTTGCAGCCAAATTAAATATCTTCCAATCACTGTTTACAACAACAGTTCACACTCCCTTTGCACAGGAATAACGGTACATAAAAATTCACCATGTGAACACTGCAGAATGTGTAGAAACTGGAACACATACTCTGTCTTATCATCCTAAAAAATAATTACATACAAGAAGAAAAACAATGTCATATATCTCTTAATTTTTCAAAAGAATGCCACTATAGGTGGATTACACTTAATAACAAAAGGCAGAAAGAAGTGCCAGAAAATCGACCCGGTGGTTATTTCGGAGTGCACAGACTCGCACTTAAATACACACGAGGTGCGACAATAAAGTAATGAGACTGATTTTCTTTGCACGATGTGGCAACCCTGCAGGCTTGCGTAGGCACAATATCTTTGACCTTGGTCTATAAGCTGCTTCTAGTCCAAGTGGCACATTGATGCAACTGCTCAGTCGTGAGTTGATCTGTAATAAGTTAACACATGTTTGAGTCTCTCGTCACGGAAATGGAACCACATAATATTGCGCAACGGTATGCCATTTATTTTTGCTTTAAACTGGTTGACAGTCCTACAATAACTTTTGGTAAGATTCAGAATGCTTTTGGAGAGGAGGCTGTGTCAAGAGCTCAAGTTTTTCGTTGGCATAAAATGTTTAGTGAAGGCAGAACGAATGTTGAAGATGAAGACCGCAGTGGACGACCATCAACCTCACGGATGGATGTCAACTTGTCCAGTGTGCGTGATTTTGTACGATCTGATCGAAGATTATCTGTGAAAATGATTACAGAAGAACTGAACATCAATCGAGAAACGGTTTCTCTAATAATAACTGAAGATCTTTGTATGAGAAAGATTGGATTCTGCATCACGATAATGCGCCATCCCATACTGCTGTGTCAGTACAGCAATTTTTAACCTCAAAACAAATTTCAGTACCACCACAGCCACCTTATTCACCAGATATCGCCACGTGCGACTTTTTTCTATTTCCAAGAGTCAAAACGGCGGTCAAGGGACACCATTTTCAAACAACACAAGATGTCCAAAAAGGTGCGACGAGGGTCTTGGAGGATATTACAGAAGATGAGTTCCAGTAATGTTACCATCAATGGCAGAAGCACTGGAAAAAGTTTGGGTAATCAGAAGGGAACTACTTTGAAGGAGACAACACTATACTTTACTAAAACGGTAAGCAACATTGTTTTTCACATCAGTCTCATTACTTTATTGTTGCACCTCGTACTCCTTACCAGTATCTCAAGTGTGTCCAAAACAGGGAAACTTCATTCACACCTTAACCACTGTTTAGTAAGCTGTGCACCAGTGGTCAATACGAAACATATAACATGAGCGCCAAACACTGGGAGAGCCGCTAACTGCAAACAGTACGAAATTCAATGTACACATATACAGCAGGACTTTAAGAACCTTAATAATTCCCACCGTTTGATTCTGTAGTGTATCCTGTTGCTGGCTGATACATTCCAAAGCCACTTTCACATGTGCACATGAGACAGTAAACACTTCCGGCCGCACGCACGTCTCCATACGCAGCACCACTGCCCACGTGACAGAGAGATGCAGAGCATGCGCAAAGAGCGACCGCCGACAAAGAGACTGCACACTGGAGCGTCAACAAACCGACCAAAACGAGCCCTCTTCCCACAGCTTCGTGCGCTTAAATATCCGAAAAGCGACCAAAGAGGAAAACCGCAGCCACACTATACACAGTCGATCGCAGAGATCTTAAACGAATACAGAGAAGCGACTGGTGCCGATGGCGCCACGTATCAATATGCGTATTACTGTTGATAACTCGCAAATAAAGCGATAGGCATTACTTTCTGAAGATTGGCACTAAGTGCCCGAAACCGGTAAGGAAATTAAATTTCTTTTATGCAGTTGGTTACTTATTATTTCGTTATATACAACAACAGTTGCTGAGAATGGTAAAATACTAAACAAATGACATGGTGATACGTGAAATAACGTGTTAAAATACAAAACAATACCTCTGATGCAGTCATGATATCAAGTGGAGTGGCAAAGTAAAAGGACCAAACTTGCAGAACAGTACACATCTTGGATGACTACACATAGTCCAATGAAAACCCGCTACCACAGGAAATGACCACGGGCATGTATACAGTTGAACACTAGACAGCGCCACATACAGTTAAGTAGGGGGAACACATGGTGATGACAATCACAAACCGTCTTCATACCGTAACTAAGATTCATAATAAAAATTCCAGAATCAACATGGAGAAGCTCTATCGATAAAGGACAGTAATGAAGTAATGAGTGGAACGGGTACATATCAAAATTAAATTTTTAAAAGAAGAAATTTGGTAATATGAACCAATAGGCTGCATAGCAGCATGCGAAGATAATATGACGTAATTATATCTGTAAGATGAAAAGCAGCCATGAAGGAATTGACTTCATTCACAAAAAAATTGTACCCAAGGCGTCTACTAATTAATCGCATAGAAAGAAGTGCCTGTGGTTAAAATGGTCAACATAAGGAAAGGGAGCTTCAGTATAAAACTGAAAGGAAAGACATCATTAATACTTTTAAGTACGTGTGCTAAGTTTTCGATTTTATCAGCATTCCCAGACCAGGAATGTTGATAACATCCAAGGATTAGAATATATATTAATAAAACGAAAGAAAAAATTTAGCTCACGGTAGAAAATGAAACTGAAGAGTCAATAAATTTCTTTGACTTGCAAGTCCTTTAGATGGGGGTCTAGTTTGGACACGAACATTTACTGCAAGCCAACAGCAACGTATTTAATTATAACAGCCGACTGCTGCCATCCGACACACTCAAACATGCTTACCTTACATCGACCTTTTATTGGATGGAAGAATTAGGACTTTCTACGAATGCTGTCGACAGAGAAATTAAAACAATTTTATTCGTTGGTATGGCTAATGGATTTGTCCAAATGACTATTCGCGAGTTCGTTAAAAAACGTTCCGAAAAACACAGAATGGTAGAGAGCAAACATATACCGTGGCCCATATTTCCTTATCATATGGGGGCTCTTGTTCTGAAACGCTGCTAATGCCTTTAGGAAGGCTAAAATAAAAGTACTGTTTCATACGAAAACGAACATGACCATGACTATGCTACACAATGGATGAAATGTCAGATAATTACAGTCTATCAGGTGTTTTAAAACGAAATGTGGCTATTGTGATGATTTTTAACCCGTCAAACGGAAGGCATAGTTACGCTAGTAATATGAGTGTTCTGGGTTGTTATTTCTGGGAAAATTACCATGACCTACTTACCACATACAACGACGAAGGGATGAATTTTGGACATTCAAGGTTCATCCCCGAATGGCATAATTAACTAACAGGTTACTTTTATGAGATAGTTATATTTCAGTATTTTCAACGACTTGTTGCAACAGAAAGGTGACAAAATATGATCTTCTTATTTTTGTCCGCGTATCCCAATTCATTAACGTACAAATGACTTCATTTCACAGGAAGAAATAGTATCTTATGACAATAGCACTTTTTGCGTTCTGGATAGTTTTGGCTGGTTTTCAGTAGCGATTGTTTTTAATTGCTTGCACTAATCCTTGTATTTGGCTCAAATGGTTCAAATGGCTCTGAGCACTATGGGACTTAACATCTGTGGTCATCAGTCCCCTAGACTTAGAACTACTTAAACCTAACTAACCTAAGGACATCACACACATCCATTCCCGAGGCAGGATTCGAACCTGCGACCGTAGCAGTCACGCGGTTCCGGACTGCGCGCCTAGAACCGCTCGGCCACCGCGGCCGGCCCTTGTATTTACCGGGTGATCAAAAAGTCAGTATAAATTTGACAACTTAATAAACCACGGATTAATGTAGATAGAGAAAACTGCGCAGGTCGCACCAGTGTTTAAGAAGGGTAGTAGGAGTAATCCATCGAACTACAGACCTGTATCATTGACGTCGGTTTGCAGTAGGGTTTTGGAGCATATACTGTATTCAAACATTATGAATCACCTCGAAGGGAACGATCTATTGATACGTAATCAGCATGGTTTCCGAAAACATCGTTCTTGTGCAACGCAGCTAGCTCTTTATTCGCACGAAGTAATGGCCGCTATCGACAGGGGATCTCAAGTTGATTCCGTTTTTGTAGATTTTCGGAAAGCTTTTGATACCGTTCCTCACATGCGACTTCTAATCAAGCTGCGGGCCTATGGGGTATCGTCTCAGCTGTGCGACTGGATTCGAGATTTCCTGTCAGGAAGATGGCAGTTCGTAGTAATAGACGGCAAATCATCGAGTAAAACTGAAGTGGTATCAGCTGTTCCCCAGGGAAGCGTCCTGGGACCTCCGCTGTTCCTGATCTATGTAAATGACCTGGGTAACAATCTGAGTAGTTCTCTTAGGTTGTTCGCAGATGATGCTGTAATTTACCGTCTAGTAAGGTCATCCGAAGACCAGTGTCAGTTGCAAAGCGATTTAGAAAAGATTGCTGTATGGTGTGGCAGGTGGCAGTTGACACTAAATAACGATACGTGTGAGCTGATCCACATGAGTTCCCAAAGAAATCCGTTGGAATTCGATTACTCGATACATAGTACAATTCTCAAGGCAGTCAATTCAACTAAGTACCTGGGTGTAAAAATTACGAACAACTTCAGTTGGAAAGACCACATAGATAATATTGTGGGGAAGGCGAGCCAAAGGTTGCGTTTCATTGGCAGGACACTTAGATGATGCAACAAGTCCACTAAAGAGACAGCTTACACTACACTCGTTCGTCCTCTGTTAGAATATTGCTGCGCGGTGTGGAATCCTTACCTGGTGGGATTGACGGAGGACATCGAAAGGGTGCAAAAAAGGGCAGCTCGTTTTGTATTATCACGTAATAGGGGAGAGAGTGTGGCAGATATGATACGCAAGTTGGGTGGAAGTCATTAAAGCAAAGACGTTTTTCGTCGCGGCGAGATCTATTTACGAAATTTCTGTCACCAACTTTATCTTCCGAATGCGAAAATATTTTGTTGAGCCCAACCTATATAGGTAGCAATGATCATCAAAATAAAATAAGAGAAATCAGAGCTCGAACAGAAAGGTTTAGGTGTTCGTTTCTCCCGCGCGCTGTTCGGGAGTAGAATGGTAGAGAGATAGTTTGATTGTGGTTCGATGAACCCTCTGCCAAGCACTTAAATGTGAATTGCACAGTAATCATGTAGATGTAGATCATTAAGATGTAGAGGTAAAAATTGACACACATGCTTGGAATAACATGAGGTTTTATTAGACTTTGCCGGCCGGAGTGGCCGGGCGGTTCTGGGCGCTACAGTCTGAAACCGAGCGACCGCTACGGTCGCAGGTTCAAATCCTGTCTCGGGCATGGATGTGTGTGATGTCCTTAGGTTAGTTAGGTTTAATTAGTTCTAAGTTCTAGGCGACTGATAACCTCAGAAGTTAAGTCGCATAGTGCTCAGAGCCATTTGAACCATTTTTATTAGAACCACCACGTATTGCTAGACGCGTGAAAGATTTGCACGCGCCGTTTGGTGATGATCGTGTGCTCAGCCGCCACTTTCGTCATGCTCGGCCTCCCAGGTGCCCAGACCTCAGTTCGTGCGATTATTGGCTTTGGGGTTACCTGAAGTCGTAAGTGTATCGTGATCCACGGACATCTCTAGGGATGCTGAAAGACAACATCCGACGCCAATGCCTCACCATAACTCCGGACATGCTTTACAGTGCTGTTCACAACATTATTCCTCGACTACCGCTATTGTTGAGGATGATGGTGGACAAATGGAGCATTTGCTGTAAAGAACATCATCTTTGCTTTGTCTTACTTTGTTATGCTAATTATTGCTATTCTGATCAAACGAAGTGCTATCTGTCGGACATTTTTTGAACTTTTGTATTTTTTGGTTCTAATAAAACCTCATGTCATTCCAAGCATGTGTGTCAATTTGTACCTCTCTATCTATATTATTCCGTGATTCATTCAGTTTTCAAATTTATACTGACTTTTTGATCACCCAGTACATTACTGACCATTAAAATTGCTACACCACGAAGATGACGTGCTACAGACGCGAAATTTAACCGACAGAAAGAAGACGCTGTGATATTAGCCTTTCAGAGCATTCACACAAGGTTGGCGCCGGTGGCGACACCTACAACATGAGGAAAGTTTCCAACCGATTTTTCATACACAAACAGCAGTTTACGGCAAGAAAAAACGAATAAAATTGAGATAGTGTTATTACTTTCATCCTTCTTTACCTCCTCTGCATTACTGCAGATGACGTGTCACTGAGCACATTTGTACTGTGCATGCAGTAGACATGAGGTGCCCAGTTGTTTCCACTGCCCTGTATGGACTACATAAGTTCTTGTACACTTCACTAACCTGCTGTCTTCATGATGATGATGTCCCCAGCGCAGAAAACAGCAAGCAGGTCGTGGATTCTTTTTCTTGAGGCTGAAATTAACTTCGCAAGGAACTGCTGCTACGAATAAACTACAACCCATTTGGGATGCCACTCGCGTTTTTATTGATATAGACGCGAGAAACTATTCTTGATCACAACGTAATGAACATATCTTTCCACAGTTATTATATCTGGCTAAAATAACATGAAATACATCCTGCCACAGACAACATGTCTGTCTACTGGAACCGTCAGAACTGGAGAATAAAACTACATGAATCAAATACTACTATTACAGACAACATGTCTATACCTAGTGACGGTCGGAACTGCAGTAAATAAAATTGCGTGAAACAAATGCTGCTATAACAGACAACATGTCTGTCTACTGGAACGGTCAGAACTGGAGGGCCGGACAGCCCGAGACACTTCGCGCGCCAAGCCAGCAAGGCGTGACCGAACGCCACCGAAGTGTATCGGCAGTAATATCGTCAGTCTTTTGTTTTAGTGATACTTTGATTTTAATAATTTTGAAATGACTGATTTTTTCTTTTTTTTTTTGTTTTGGTTTTAGGGCGCAAAACTGCTATGGTCATTAGCGCCCGGTCCGTGACTTAGGAAACAGTAGAAAACCGAAAATGGAAACCAGCAGCAATGGGAACGAAAGTCAATAAATTGGAGAAACTAAAAGCAGAAGGAAGGCTTAAAAATCCACTACAGAAAAGGGTTGGTTGTCCCCAAAAAAAGCTTCAAATGACTGACGTCATTTCACTGGCACCAATAAACTCGAGAACGCGATCGGCTGAGCATGTGTCATCTGCTAAAATCGACGATATATCAGGCGACAGCTGTAGACGGGAACGTAACGGAGTAAAATAGGGGTACTCAATTAAAAGGTGTCTTACCGTCCACAGCTGAGAGCAGTGGGGACAGAGTAGGGGAGGATCGCCGCTTAAAAGATGTCTATGGCTAAAAAGACAGTGCCCTATCCGGAGTCTAGTTAAAATTACCTCCTCCCGACGACGCGTTCGGGAGGAAGAGGTCCAAGCACAAGGAAGAGCTTTCACGTCCCGCAATTTATTATGGGGAAGTGTCGACCAATGTTCGTGCCATAAAAAAACAACACGACGACATAAAACGCTCCGTAGATCGGCGAAGGGATTCGATTGAATAGCTGGCCCAAGAAGAGAGACTGCAGCCTTGGCTGCGATATCGGCCGCCTCATTTCCACAGATACCAATGTGTCCCAGGAGCCAGAGGAACGCCACCGAGACGCCCCCCAGGTGGAGCATGCGCAGACAGTCCTGAATCCGGTGGACCAGAGGGTGCACAGGGTAAAGAGCTTGGAGACTGAGGAGAGAGCTGAGAGAATCTGAGCAAATAACGTACTGTATCCGCTGATGGCGGAGGATGTAGTGGACAACCTGGAGAACAGCGTAAAGCTCTGCAGTATAAACCGAACACTGGTCGGGAAGTCGAAAGTGATTTGGGATGTCGCCAACAATATAGGCACTCCCTACACCTAACGATGTTTTCGAGCCATAGGTGTAAATAAAGGTGGCTTCCGTCATTTGTGCACATAGAGCAGCAAATGCCCGACGATAAACAAGTGAAGGGGTACCATCTTTGGGAAATCGACAAAGTTCATGGAGCAGGTAGATCCGGGGACGGAGCCAAGGCGGTGCTGTACCCCAAGTTGTCAAGAAGGCTTTAGGAAAGCGGAAGGAAAGAGAATGGAGCAGTTGACGGAAGCGGACTCCCGGTGGTAGTAGGGAGGAGGGCCGGCCTGCATACCCTACATCAAAGGAGGCGTCGAAAAAAATGTCATGGGCTGGATTAGCAGGCATGGAAGACAGATGGCTAGCATAACGACTCAGAAGGACTGCTCGCCGATTGGACAGCGGAGGTTCAGCAGTCTCAGCATAAAGGCTTTCCACAGGGCTGGTGTAAAAAGCTCCAGACACTAAATGTAATCCACAGTGGTGGATGGAGTCGAGACGACGAAGAATAGACGGCCGAGCAGAGGAGTAGACTATGCTTCCATAGTCCAATTTCGAGCGCACTAAGGTGCGATAGAGGCGGAGAAGGACCACTCGGTCCGCTCCCCAGGAGGTACCATTCAGGACACGGAGGGTGTTGAGGGATTGCAGACAGCGAGCCGAAAGATAGGAAACGTGGGAGGACCAGCACAGTTTTTTGTCAAACATAAGACCCAAGAATTTAGCGACGTCTGAAAACGGAAGGTTGACAGGTCCTAGATGTAAGGAGGGTGGAATAAACTCCATACGTCGCCAAAAATTAACACAGCCGGTTTCGATGGTCCAAGAGTGGAGGCGATCGAGACATCCTTGAAGACGTCGTTCAAGAATGCTGGTCCGTTGAGAGCTGTAGTAGACCGCAAAATCGTCCACAAAGAGGGAGCCCGAGACATCAGGAAGAAGACAATCCATAATTGGATTTATGGCAATGGCAAACAGTACAACACTCAGCACGGAGCCCTGGGCTACCCCGTTTTCTTGGGAGAAAGTACAGGAGAGAGTAGTGTTCATCCGCACCCTAAATGTGCGCTCTGCCATAAATTCGCGAAGAAAAAGGGGCAGCTGACCTCGAAAGCCCCAAGAGAACAGTGTGCGGAGGAGCCTGTCCTCCAACAGGTATCGTATGATCTCTCCAGATCAAAAAATATAGCTTCCCGCCATCGTCTGGGAAAAGTACTGTTGGTCCAAATTCGATTATAAAGGCTAAGGAGGTAACGCAGACTATGGGTTGATAAATGCAGCAACATTTGGACGTGGATACCATCCGATCCTGGGGTGGACGAGCGAGAAGAAGAGAGTGCATGTTGGAGTTCCTGCATGGAGAAAACAGTATTGTAGCTTTCGCGATTTTGCGAGGAGAAAGCAAGATGGCACACTTCCGCTGCACGTTTCTTTGGGAGAAACGCTGGCGGGTAATTTGAAGAGCTCGAAATCTCAGCTAAGTGCTGACCCAATGAGTTAGAAATTGCGACGGGGTCCACTAATGTATCATGCGCGACAGTGAGCCCAGAGACCGGGGAGAAACTAGGCGCGCCTGAGAACCGTCGAAGCAGACTCCAAACTTCCGAGGAGGGAGTGAAGGTGTTAAATGAGCTAATAAAGAATTTCCAGATTGCCTTCTTGCTATCGCGGATGACACGACGGCATCGCGCACGGAACTTCTTATAGCGGATACAGTTGGCCAAAGTAGGATGGTGGCGGAAAACGCGAAGAGCACTTCGCCGCTCACGTATTGCGTCACGGCATGCCTCGTTCCACCAAGGAACTGGGGGGCGCCGGGGCAATTCGGAGGTGCGTGGTATTGAACGTTCCGCAGCTGTAAGAATAACGTCGGTAATATGTGTGACCTCATCGTCGGCGCTGGGAAAGTGACGGTCGTCGAATGTCGCTAGAGACGAAAAAAGTGTCCAATCGGCTTGGGCAAACTTCCAGCGTTGCAGGCGTATATATGGTAGTTGAGGCTGCAGTCTAAGGACACACGGAGAGTGGTCACTCGAGTGTGTATCATCAAGGGCGAACCATTCGATGCGCCGAGCTAGCGGAGCAGTACCGACCGCAAGGTCCAAATGAGATAAATTTGTCGTGGAGGCAGACAAAAATGTAGGGACCCCAATGCTGAGGCAAACTAGATCCGCTTGGTGGAAGACGTCTAGCAATAGTGAGCCACGTGGACAAGGATGTGGAGATCACCAAAGCAGGTGGTGGGCATTGAAGTCCCCAACTAGCAAATAGGGGGGTGGAAGCTGACCAAGAAGATGAAGGAGATCAGTTCGTGCCATTGGTGTGGAAGATGGAATGTCTACAGTACAAAGAGAGAACGTGTATCCAGAAAGGGAAAGACGGATGGCGACAGCTTGGAAGGAAGTGTTTAAGTGGATTGGGTGATAATGGAGAGTATCATGGAGAAGAATCATGAGTCCTCCATGGGCTGGAGTGCCTTCAACAGAGGGGAGTTCATATCGGACAGACTGAAAATGAGGGAGAACAAAGCGGTCATGGGGACGCAGCTTTCTTTCCTGAAGACAGAAGATGACCGGCGAGTAGGATCATAAGAGGATCGACAATTCATCCCGATTGGCGCAAATGCCGTGGATATTCCAGTGGATAATGGACATAGGGTGAACAGAAAATGGAGGAATGTGACCAAGGTTGCTGTCAACTCAACGACTGCTCAGAGCTTGCGACCGACAGCATGGAATGGCATTCAGCCGAAGGTTGTTCAGGAGCAGCCCCTGCCACCAGCGATCGGCCGGTTGATCGGCCGCCAGCAGTGTGCCTCGGCGACACAGAAGACTACCGAAGGCGATTTCCGCCAGGTGGTGCTGTAGATGCGACACGCCTTGGCGGAGAAGGAGATGAACTGGGTTTCTTTGTAGCCTTCTTGGAAATATGATGTTTAGAAGGAGGAGGAACTGATGGTTGTGAAGTTGGGGTACATAAAAAATCTTCACAAGTATGCTCTTTTTTCGAAGTCTTGGTGTCTGACCTTTGGGCTCGAGATTTAGCAGAACCCATAGAGTGGGCAGGCGAAAGTGGTGAGGTTGAACAGGCGATCTTTGCACTGGCCGATCTGACGACCGTGGCACTAAAGGTGAGGCTGTAAGTCTGCGTGGCCGCCTCCTTTGTTGCCGAGGAGAAGCAAGGACAGTGCTGTATTTTCCTGTCTGAGGCAGAGTGGGCTGTCGACTGGCGAATAATTTTCGAGCAGCAAAGGTCGACACCTTTTCTTTCACTCTGATTTCCTGGATGAGCTTTTCGTCCTTAAAAACGGGACAATCTCGAGAGGAAGCAGCGTGGTCACCCATACAGTTGATGCAGCGAGGGGATGGTGGTGGACAAGCACACTCATGGTCATTCTTGCCACACTTAACACATTTGGCCGGATTGGAACAGGACTGGCTGGTGTGATTGAACCGCTGACACTGATAGCAACGCGTAGGGTTTGGGACGTAAGGGCGAACGGAAATTATCTCATAGCTTGCTTTGTCAGACTGAGAAACAACAAGGAACTGTGGCAACAATGGAAGAACTGTCTGTGGCTGAGACTCGGTGAATTTACACTTGTGAGCAGACATAGTGGAAGGTGAGGAAACCATTGCGGAAGAATCCCCCATGATTACTGGCGTCTCCGATGGCGCGCTCCTCCCTTGTGGGGGCCCTCTCTGAGGGGACTCCCGCCATAGGTGATTGTTCACACCTCAGGTCACACCTCCCGACAGATGGATGGAGGGACCAATCGGCACTTTCGGAAGGTATCAGCTCGGGTAATCACCCGTCCCTGGGCCTTGCCGTTACCAGGGGGTACGTACGTGTCCTACCTGTCTACCCGGGGCGGGGAATTACGCGTTACCCCGTCACCGGCTATGCACAAAAATGCGAGGGTCGGCCTTCAGACAAGCACAGGGAGGAAGAAAGAGAAAGGGAAAAACAAAGAAAGAGAAAGGAGAGAGGAGAGATCTCAAACGCCGCAGCAGAGAAAAGGGTAAAGAGAAGAGGTAAGGAAAAGAGAAGGACAAAGGAAGGATGAAGACAGACAAGCAGAGAAGGCGAAGAATGCGGTACATTTACGAGCGTCCGTCTCTGGGCGTAGGCACAAACCATACTCCCAGAGGGAGAAAGGGAAGGAAAGAGCCAGAGGTGAGGGGAGGAGGGGCGAAGATGGGGGAGAGGGAAAGATGCGGAAAAGGAAGGTATGCAGCCCGGAAAGGAAGGAGGCCCACATTAGCTCGGGGTCCCGTGCTCGCTACGCACATATTCACATAAGAGTTGTGGACCCCCTGGGGGGCAAATGACTGATTGATAGCTGGCTGTTGAGAGATGTTTATTTAAAAAAATGAAGTAATTTGGATGACAGGTTTAATTAATAATAGCAACTAAAGTTTAACATGTTGGCGCTCAACTGCCGAACACAGCAGCCAATCACAGAGCAGTAGCATCATGCAGGCAGTCTTTCTCACAGGAATGGTAATGAATCTATTACCTGTCACCGGTGTCACCGGTACCTCATCCCACATTGCGTCATCTCTAAGCTTCTTGCATCTCTACTGCCCTGGGAGTAGCTTCCTGGAGCCTAATATGATGTCTGAAAAAGCCAGAAATATTAGACATCCCCTTCGTTCTGAGATTTCCAAAAATTGGGGTGTTCTCGAAGTCAACACTCAATTTTGGAAGTATATGAAAAAACAGAACCAAATTTTGATAAAACTGTGAACCAAGAGGTAATCTCTCAAGAACCAAGCTATCCTCTATCCTACTTTAAAAAATCAACCTGTATACAAGAAGTATGCTTTAACCAATCTGCCCTAAAATCATTATTAAAATTCCAAAATCTGAGAAGATGGAAATGATGTGATGCCTGCCATAAATTCCAAAACAGTAACACCCTACACCACAAACATTGTCAACATAAAGTTACATCTTCAGCTCCTAACACAATAATATGAAGAATAAGTAAACATTTTACAGTTAGAATATCATCATGTGATTACACAAAAAATGTGAGAAATAAACGAATTTTCAAAGTAAATCACATAGTTATCTGAAAAACAAGAAAAAATCAGCTTATAGCTGTCTTTTAAATTTACCCAAAAAGATTATGAAGTTATCTAAAAAACATTAAGAGCTCATAAATGTTCACATTATTATCGGCTCATTGCCGTCCATTGAAACTCAAAATAAATTACAGCATTACATAAATTGTAATAAAATACAGACACCTTCTTGGCTCATTGCCGTCTTTTTCAAAATAGCTATTCACACTTTCGAAAATAAATGACTGAAAATCACTCTTTTACGTACACTTTCACTATTACAGGAACAAACGCATGTGACTCGCAACACCAACAGTGGCTCCCATTAAGTGGTCTTGTATTGCGTAGTTCATCTCAACTGGTGCTGGGTTTGACAAGTGACTGTCCATTCTGTCTCCAACTACAGAATACAGGACAGGTACATTTCATGTAACAATACAAAATGCCTTATATTAGATTTCTAATAAAAGTTAACTAATCCCTGAAACAACCTTTTAATTATACAATACAATGAATATGTACATGACTAGACCTAAAAAGTAAACTTCATTCTGTTTGAATGCAGTGCCATTGTTTATAAACAGTGACTGCTATCATATGGCTAGGACGTTGCCCGCAGCGTATGATGGGTCGATGTCCATTCACAACTTGTGACGTCCAGTACTAACGCCATGACTCATTCATAAAGACGCTAGCTGTTGCCGTACGCTTTAACTCTGACAGACAGCTCAGCGCCGTATAACTGTTTCATTATGCAGACTTATATGACTGCACCTCCAACTCATTCTCATACGTTATTTCTACATTTTTCAATACAGTATCATTTTAGACATTACATAAACAGTTTTCTTAATCGTTAACAGGCACACAGTTGCGATTCACAGATATTGAAAGAACACTTCAGGATAAATCGCTTAATGAAAATTTTGGCTGTCAGAAACGTTGCGTCACTCAACAGTAAAAGTTACCATACCTTTCTCTTCTCGTGTATGCGTTGTTACTATTTCTACAACCAGTGGAACTGTATTAATGTGTTCATATGTGTACACTTCTGTAATCATTCCTGTGTCAAAAGTCGTATGTAAGTATTATGTGACTTCATGCAGGGGCTGTCTGAACTATTCATTGCTAGCATTGTAGTTTTTATTGTTCTTATTATAAACCAGTGAGCTATTTTCCACATCTTATATAATGTGGCCTTATCTTTAAATCGTAATTGTATTGTGTCTGTGTCCCTTGAGATGTTCATGCTGGTGTTGTGTCTTGCTCACGTCAATAACAATACGTCTATTGTCTCGTACTTCATAACCAGTTGGCGGAACCACTTCGCCAATAAAAACCTCGTTAATAATGGGCCGACTCACACGTCGCCTTGTACCTCCACTTCGTCATACTTCATAAATAATGGGCAGACTTACACGTCGCCGAATAATTCTCATCGCCTCACTTCTTCATTTACAATTGGCCGACTTACCTGTCGCCTAATAATATTTCTCCAAAACATAAACCTCTTTGGCAGGACCATCCCTTGCCTATAAATACATACTCTCTTGTCTCAGCGGAAATTGCTTCGCCGGCAATTCATACTTCAGAATATAATATATTTATTTCCACAAAACTTAATACAACTTTTGTACTAATAATCTCTTGACATCGTTTTGTGCCACCAAACCTCATTCTTTCGTCATGTTCCTTACCTGGTTTAGCGTCGTCCTCTTCTTCAGCATCTGGTAGCTTAGGTCTGTAATAAGACCCCAAATTTCACTTATTTGCTAGTTTTTCCAGGTTTTTCAAACATAATGCGTGATGTGTAGTACTTAATAGTTCTTAAAATTCAAAAATAAATCGTTCCACTGTATACTTGGTGATAGGAGTAATGTCATTAAAATCTTATACTGATGTTTCTTAAGGCAACGTAATACTGTGTTCTCTAGATTGTGTACTTGTGATGCTGCACTTCGGTTTTATAAAACTCACTGTTCACATATTTTCCGTCAGTTCCTATTTCTCACCCGTGTGATGCAGATGTTTATACTGCTGGGTTACTATGCTGTCACTAATTATGTTTGTTGTCACAAATCGGGTAAAAAATTGTCATAGCCGTGGATAGAGAAGAATTTAAAGAAGACAGAATATAGCTCAGAATGAAAGAAGAGGAAGAACGAACAGCATGAAAGAAAATGAAGTAATGCTGTCAGTTAACTCGGGTACCTGGTAGTCGTCATCTACCTAGCAATGCAAAGAACGCTATTGTCCCCTGAGGGTTACTAATGTTCATAGTATTTTTTTATGTCTACGATATTGTAGAGTCCTTTGCTTACTCCCGTTTATATGTTAGCTACTTCCACAGCACTGGGGTGTGGTATCCTAATTATTTTGTATGGCCTTCATAAAATTCATGAAACTTCTTAATTTCTGAATTTATCTTAGAAGACCTGTTTCTTGCCTTGATCAATACCAATTCTTCAATTTGATACTACCTTCTCCAGCCTTCCTGCACTTGCTTGTTGCCTGACAACGCATCTAACTGCTCGAGGACATGCAGTAGGTTATTAACATCGCTTTTGTTTACATTGATTAACTTCTCTTGTACAGACACTGGAAATTTAAGTATGATTATTTCTATGAGGTCTGATTCTCTTAAAGGTTCAGTTAAGTGTTGATTCTTTTCCCAATATTGTTGAAAAACTCTTTGCAACTGTCACAACCACTACTAGCGAAACTCCTTCCCTCAAAAATTTCACTCTTGACGCTATTTTGTGTGCTGGTAGACCAGTATTGATTTAAAAATTCTTGTACAAATTCCTTGTATACGGTACATGTGTTACTGACTCCGGTTCCCAATGATATTACGTCTCCCTGAAATCTACTTGCCATAGCTTTTATTTTTTGTTGTTCTGTTAGATTTTCAGGAAGTGTACCCTCGAACTGTTTAATAAAATCAACTGGATGTATATTAACTTTACTAGAGAAAGGATTGTAAACAGTAGTGGGATTTGTTACATCACTAGCATGTACACATACTCTGTCCTTACTTTTGTCAGGAAATTGCTTAATTGCTTGCTCAAATTCCTTCAATTTATCTTGAATGGCATCTGTGGTACCTTTACAGTGAGCATCTATTTGTGAAACTTTACGACTAAGTACCTGCTGCTCATCTTTGACGTTTTCTAACTCACTTAAGTGCTGTTCATGTTTATCATTACTTTCTATAGCAGCCTTGCTTTGCTCGTTTATTACTTGGCTAACATTACTACTTATTGTTGATATTACACAATCCTGAGCCCCCATATCACCATTCAGCTTTTTAATTTTACAATCAAACTTCTGATTTATCTCAAGCTTACATAATTCTAATTTCTTACCCCATTCTTTTGTTTCTCGATCTATTTTACTGGAACAAGCCACAGTTTTAGCTTCATGTTTTGATACCTATTGTTCTAAAGCCTTAAAATTGCTACTGATTTCAGTCATTACTGCATATGCTTTCTGACATCACCTTTTGTTTCTCTTAACTCGGCTTTTATCTCTTCGTTAGTGTCATTTTGCCCTTTATCTATTTTTTCGTTAGTTTCTTTTAAAGGTAATAATAATAACATAGATAACGTATTTTGCTCCTTGCTGATTTCTATCTCCCCATTATCTACTGTTGGCAATGTTTCAGCTGAAGCAGTATCATGACTTAATCTGTGTGACTCCACTGTTGGCTCATTTGCAATGTTGACGTCAGATTCAGTGTGTCTGACGTCATCATCCAAATCTACTACGTCGTTGTGGTCAGGAGCGACAGTGTCCACATTTTCAGTACGATCGTTTAACACAGAATCAGCATTTTCCGAAACATTTTCAGTTTCATTATCTATGTTGTTGTTGTTGTGGTCTTCAGTCCTGAGACTGGTTTGATGCAGCTCTCCATGCTACTCTATCCTGTGCAAGCTTCTTCATCTCCCAGTACCTACTGCAACCTACATCCTTCTGAATCTGCTTAGTGTATTCATCTCTTGGTCTCCCTCTACGATTTTTACCCTCCACGCTGCCCTCCAATGCTAAATTGTGATCCCTTGATGCCTCAGAACATGTCCTACCAACCGGTCCCTTCTTCTTGTCAAGTTGTGCCACAAACTCCTCTTCTCACCAATTCTATTCAATACCTCCTCATTAGTTATGTGATATACCCATCTAATCTTCAGCATTCTTCTGTAGCACCACGTTTCGAGAGCTTCTATTCTCTTCTTGTCCAAACTATTTATCGTCCATGTTTCACTTCCATACTTTATGCAATATTTTAGTTTCGATACTATAATCGATAAGTACTAGTTCTAAATGTCCAGTTAAAATTATTTTTTTAGAGATATTTGATGTTACGAATTATATGCTCACTTGCAATTTCTATTATTAATTATGCAATCGTGTACTGTTTACTATGCTTATTTCTGGATTAATTTATGAAATAATAGTCGAAATTAATAATGTAAAGAAAACTAGTAGGAATGCATTGGTTAAGAAAAATTGTAAACCCTTTAGAACTTTGTTATTTCCGAAGAGTGTGAGAGTCGTAAGCTTGCCTCTGATGTGATCGGACGTATTTTTGTATAATAGGTTCAAACAATGTAATTTCGGCTTTGTTAATGTGAAAAATCAAAATACTGTATGATACACTAAAATGTGAGAAAATCAGCTGAAAACAGATTTACGTAAAAAAAATCTGTAACAACAATATTCCAATTTATTTAATTCAATCCAGCCGTGAAGATCTGACGTTAAATTTTCAGCTTCAAGAATGAGACCCCTAGACAAGACGAATTGGAGCCATCACAATAAGACAAGGTAACAAAACTTGAAAGTTCATTGTAATTGTCGCTCCTCTGAAATCTTCATAAAAGACTTTGCTTATTAATTACTTAGACTGGGCATTGTTTAATGTGGACAAGAGATGGAAGAAGGAAGGAGGAAGGAGATTACAGTTTTTCGTGAAACAGAGGAGAGGCTGCCACGGATATGATACACGGAGGCACGATCTGCTCGTGAAATTTTGAACACCAACTTTCTCCTTCGAATGGATGAATATTTTGTTGGGCTACCTACAAAGGGAGAAACAATCATCATAGTAAAATAAATCAGAGTTCGCACAGTAATATTGAAGTGTTCGTTTTCCCTGCGCGCTGTTGGATAGTGGAATGGTACAGAAATAGCTTGAATGCGGTTCGATAAACCGTCTGCCAGGCATTTAATTGTGAATTGCAGATTAATCATCTAGACGTAGAAGCAGATGACCTCTTTTCTAGAAACTAGTCATTCCGCTCATGCGATCTCACAAGTATTCAGCAGTGTCTGACGGAAAGACAACGTAAGTCTGCAACGTTCCGTGGCTGTCCTGATTGAAGGTAAAAGTTTCTTGGTTGTTAGGCTCAATAAAGTTCCTGTTCAATTTCTTCATACATTGTCGACGTTCCGACACCTCTGCTGGTATGTTGTGGTGCCCGCAGTTAGCGGAACACGATAGAGGGCTTATAGAGATTACTTAACTGGAGAAAGTTGTAGGTCCCTCGTAATGCTGGCGGTGTAGAGAGTTTCTGGGAGGTTGGTGGAAGCGCGGCAGTCTCTCAGGAGAGTGAGGTCTGCAGTTGGTACCGCTCCAGTTATGAACCCCCTGGTAGTCGTCAACGTATTTCTCCCCGCCTACCCGCCATGTAATATAAAAGATTATTGAAAACTTGTCCTCCGTCGCCGCGCTGCACGCAATATCCGCTACAGCCCCCGCGGTGCGTCGTTGCGTATTAGTGCGTCCTGCCCGACCCCGTCTCAAGATATTGTTCCAGCGGCGACTGGAGACCAGGAAGGGGCTTGGCCAGTGGTTTGCCTTTCACCACCGGTGAGGCGATTGCCGACGGCCTTCACTTAAATACCGAGAGCAGCGGCGTTTGCGTCGAGTTATCAGTGCTAACAGACAATCAACACTTTGTGAAATATACACAGAAATCGGTGTAGGACGCACAACGAACGTATTCATTAGGACGAAGTGGCGAAATGACGTTATGCTGCTACTTCAAGACAGACACACAGTTGCTAACTGCAATACTTGTCCGTTGTGTTACACTTTTAACATAATAGTATATCTCTTATTATGCAGATTATGACAGCATTTAATTTTTTTTACATTTGCTCAATAATTACGCAAAATATTTAAAATTAAAATGTTTGTAGCCTCTGGAAGCCGTTAGATAGGGCACCTGCAACTGGTACTTAGTGATGGGATAGTGGTTTAGAAATATAGACTGGCCGAGAATCCCGGCATTGCCCAGATATTTATTTATAGCTGTGTCTGAGATTTCATACATTTGGAATAAATTTTTGACGTACAAGTGTAAAGCTCCTTTGTATACATCTTTTGAAGTACTATGATTGGAGGTATGAACGGAGAGCTTGTTCGCTTCAGTAACACGGGAAAGAGCAACACTGAACTGACTGTGCGAAAAGCAGCTGACTCTGAGGTCCATGCCTGCAACATGCAGCCTCTAGCCCTAAGCTTTGTTTATGCTCATCGCATAACTTAAATTTGCAGGGAATTTTACTCGTAAATAGTTTGGAATAAGCGGCAGTCGGGATATAAAAACTCACTGCGCCAATCCCTTCGCATCTATGATGTTACTTTGGAGAGAAGTAACATTAAGCTTCCGTGAGTGAAGGGCTCTGAGGAGCGAGATGATTCATGACGTCTCAGAGTTATGTCGCACTCCAGAGTGCGAGGTGAAGACTGATGTTCTCGAATTGCAACAAGTCCTACTTCACGATCTTAACTGAATTCCTGTGTCTGTGTATCAAAAATGGCTCTGAGCAGTATGGGACTTAACATCTATGGTCATCAGTCCCCTAGAACTTAGAACTACTTAAACCTAACTAACCTAAGGACATCACACAACACCCAGTCATCACGAGGCAGAAAAAATCCCTGACCCCGCCGGGAATCGAACCCGAGAACCCGGGCGTGGGAAGCGAGAACGCTACCGCACGACCGCGAGGTGCGGACAGACTGTGTATCCCACGGTCGTTTAGTTATTGTGATGTATTCAGAAAGACTCCACAACTCTATAGAGTTTTTATTCGAAAACAAATCCAAATCAAAATCTAAGGAGTAGTCACCCAAATCGAAAGAAACAGATCAATCTGGTTAAGCTTTTAACACACAAAACAAAATCAGGAAATCCGTATATACTAGGCGATTGACCTAAATATTAGCTTATATTCGTAAAGAAGAGATTTCGGTATTTAATTCTGCCACTGACATAAAATTGCGAAAATACTTGTATCACTAAACCGAAAAAACAAAAAACAGTCATAGGAAAGAACTCAAATATAAATAAAACCCACCAAAATTCCAAACAAATGTCGTTAAGCTTTTAATACGTCGCTTATAAAGTCTATGCGGTAAGATAAAATTGCGGCGCTTAATTCTGTCTCCGACAAACTTCCGAAAATACACTTGCAACTGAGCTAAAAAAAATTAACAACGCCATTGGTTACTAGCTGTACTACGAAAATAACAGCACTATCTGCTGATTCTTCAATGTACTACGCCCACGTGATTAAACACCCGAACTATCAAGCTGAGCAGCCGTCCGCGGTGGTCTAGCGGTTCTAGGCGCTCAGTCCGGAACCGCGCGACTGCTGCGGTCGCAGGTTCGAATCCTGCCTCGGGCATGGATGTATGTGATGTCCTTAGGTTAGTTACGTTTAAGTAGTTCTAAGTTCTAGTGGACTGATGACCTCAGATGTTTAGGCCCATAGTGCTCGGAGCCATTTGACCCATTTTTTTGACCAAGCTGAGCAGACGATTTCAGATAAAACTTTAAATTACGATATCTTTTCCCTCCCTTTCCGACTTTGATGAGGTAAAGCCTATATACACTGAAGAGCCAAAGAAACTGGTACATCTGCTTAATATCGTGTAGGGCCCCCGCCTGCATACAGAAGTGCTGCAACGTGGCGTGGCATAGACACGACTAATGTCTGAAGTAGTGCTGCAGGTAATTGACACCGTGAATCCTGGAGGGCTGTCCATAAATCCGTAAGAGTAAAAGTGGGTGACGCACAGCACGTTGCAGGGCATCCCAGATATGCTCAGTAATGTTCATGTGTGGGGAATTTGGTGGCCAGCGGAAGTGTTTAAACTCAGAAGAGTTTCCTGGAGCCACTCTGTAGCAATTCAGGACGTGTGAGGTGTAGCATTGTCCTGCTGGAATTGCCCAAGTCCGTCGGAATGCACAATGGACATCAGTGGATGCGGGTGATCAGACAGAATGCTTCTGTACGTGTCACATGTCAGAGTCGCATCTAGTGGTATCGGGGGTCCCATATCACTCCAACTGCACACGCCCCATTCCTTTATAGAACCTCCACCAGCCTGAACAGTCCCCTGCTGACATGCAGGGTCCATGGACTCTTGAGGTTGTCTCCACACCCGTACACGTCCATCTGCTCGATACAACAGACAACATGTTTCCAATCATCGACAGTCGAATGTCGGTGTTGACGGGCTCAGGTGAGGCGTAAGGCTTTGTGTCACGCAGTCATCAAGCGCTCACGAGTGCACCTTCGGCTCCTAAAGCCCATATCGATGACGTTTCGTTGAATGGTTCGCACGCTTGACACTTGTTGATGGCTCAGCATTGAAATCTGCAGCAATTTGCGGAAGAGTTGCACTTCTGTCACGTCGATCGAGTCTCTTCAGTCGTCGTTGATACCGTTCTTGCATTATCGTTTTACCGGTCGCAGCGATGTCGGAGATTTGGTGTTTTTACCTGATTCCTGATAATCACAGTACACTCGTGAAATGGTGGTACGGGAAAATCACTACTTCGTCGCTACCTCGAAGATGCTGTGTCCCATAGCTCGTGCGCCGACTAAGATCATGTTCAAACACGCTGAAGTCTTGATAATCTGCCATTGTAGCAGCAGTAACCGATTTAATAGCTGTGCCAGACACTTGTTGACTTACATAGGCGCTTGCGAATGCACCGTATTGTGCCATTCCGTATACCTGTTTGTACGTTTTTTTTTTTCCTTCTTTTTTGGGCGCTTCACCTTATTTCTCCAAACTACGCTCAAGTTACCTCCGAAAACTTCATGGAAATTCGTGGGCTAGTTCTGGAGATTAGTGTGTTCAAACAGACAGACAAGACGGTTTTACAGCTTTACTTTTAGTAATATAGATTAGAAGTGCTCACAAGTCACAACCCGGTAGCATGTTTCCTACGCGAATTTACGTCGCAACTCATTTTATTGGTCATTGTTTCAGTAATTTTAGTTTTGAATGAACAATAAGTCTTGTTTAGATGTTATATTATGTATCACTAGATTCATATTTGACTTCGGGGAGTAGACAAAAGGCTCACAGCTCTAGGTAACGAGATTAACGTGGATGCTCTAACACTGAGATGTTGTACATCGCTAGAAATCCCTCAACAGGCAATCGGTATGAAGTGGTGCGTTGTGTTGATGCAGAAACAATGATTTGTTCTTCCACGACTCGGATCTTTTTTTCTTATTTTCTTTCTAAGTTGTGCAAGAATGTCAGGGTAGTTGATTAACAGCTTTACCTTCGTGAACCCTGTGATGATACACAATTCCAAGAATATCGAATTTTCGTTTGCTCATTCTAGTTCTTTTCGCTCTTCTCGGTCGTCTTGGGAACGCCTGAACCACTCTAAAGCTCGCTTACGTGATAAAAAGTCTTCGCTATTCACTCCTTTTAGTAAAATATAAGTTTCAGTGTCAATATTCTCCACGTTCCATGTGAAACTTCACGATAATTCATTGCCTTGTTGCTACACTAATCATTTTTCCGGTAAAAAAAGTAACAGCTCTTACACATGCGAAGGCAACGGCCACACTGATTAGATGTCGCATTCGACTAACAAAGTACCCAAGGGAAACACTTAGATTTTGATGCAGAGCGATAAAAGAGACACATATTTTATATATATATATATATATATATATATATATATATATATATATATATATATATATATATATATAACTAAGTTTAATATTTCTGAATGAATACCGTTGAAACAATAACAGTTTTTTTTAAAAAAGGCAAAAAATAAAAACGAGTAAAAAACTTATAATAAATGTTCTACGGTGTTTAATGTATGTTACAAAGATGCACCCAGATTTTTCAAAAAGGTCATTTTTTTCTAAATCCTCTACCCACAATCAATTTTTCATTTCGGCGTTTCAGTAACAGCAAAACGTATAACATGTTAATGCCAAATTCAGTCATATAAGATGTGATATTGTAACTGTTCGATATGCTTGGTGCGCAGAATCAAAGTTCATTCTGCATTTTTTTTACCCAATCATATCTGCGCTTTCTTATTATTGTACAGATTTATAGTATTGTTACAACAACGATGTACAAACAATTTCAGAAACAACATAATTAAATCTGAAAAATTTATATCTTGAAAAAAAAATGCATCAAATGTAAAAGAAAATACAAAACATAGTATTTTATAGTTATAAAATGAAAGTAATGTATGTGTATATAACAACGTATGCATTTAGAAATTATCTATAGGGGAAAGATTTATTAAAGTACCTAATATAACAATTGGGCACTGAAGTGGGTACGTATCGAGCACTCGGACAGCGGTATCGAGATGTTTTTAGCTTATTTCCGACAAATGTGTCTTTGGAAAAACACTTCATCATATATGATTGAATTTGGTATTGATATTATCGCAGTCAAATGCCGAAATGAAAATCAAAATTGTGGGGTAGAGGTGATTTCGGAAAAAATGATTTTTTCCGACAAACCGGGCTGCATCGTCGTAATGCACATTAAAACCTATATTACTTTCGTTTCAATTACAATGGTATTCATTTAAAATATTCACGATTTTTTCAGGTGATGTTTCACCCCATTAAGGCCAGTTTGGTACGTACAAGAAAATGTCTTACTTTACTCTACGCAACAACGTATTCAAAGCCAATCAAATCGAAATGCATCCCTTGTGTAGACTTACTTGTAAGAAGTCTTGAAGCTTCACAATTATTTTCGATCATCTTTACGTATGCGTACTTACTGTGACAGCATCAGTCGCGTTATTTTACGATCACACCTCGTATTAATAAATACAATTCGTTGGGCAGTATTTCAGTTTATCCACAGTGTAGGTAACGTAAAAATTTAAAGTGAGAGCAGGCCGGTGTGGCGGAGCGGTTCTAGGCGCTCCAGTCTGGAACCGCGCTACCGCTACGGTCGCAGGTTTGAATCCTGCCTCGGGCATGGATGTGTGTGATGTCCTTAGGTTAGTTACGTTTAAGTAGTTCTTAGTTCTAGGGGACTGATGACCTCAGATGTTAAGTCCCGTAGTGCTCAGAGCCATTTTAAAGTAAGAAAAGTACGTGGAAAGGGACTCGACTCCACGACCTTCCGCTTACTGTCGTGTTCGTTTTCTGCTGGGCCATCCTCTGCCTAGTAGCTATTGTTGACATAAATGGCCCATCCCTCGCCCGACCCGTGCCAATTTTTCTTTTTTTTTTTTTTTTCTAGACTCTTGGACATCTGGCGATCGTACTCTTGTCATTTTAATTTCTGGTCAGACCGTGCATGTACCACAAATTCGGACGAAGTTGATGATTTCGAGTAGGCGCGGTCCACTAGTCAGTAACATTATTATCCATACGGAATAGAGTCTGCAGTACTGCATCACTGTAATAAGATTTCGGAATGAGATCTTTTGTTGCATTAGTTAGCAATGTGGAAACATTCAGTTAGGAATGCAGTGCTCTCTGTGTTCTCGCCCGCTCGCTTCCTTCTCCCATTTCTCTCTCTCTCTCTCTCTCTCTCTCTCTCTCTCTGCCTGCAGTCCTCCGCTGACGCACAGCGTTTACTCTACGTGCCGGCTGGGAACAGCGGGAACTAGCACGGAACGGCCAGCCGCCAGCCACTCCCGCCGCCACGCGATGCTTTTTCGCTCGTTCGCCTTTTTGCTCGCTGGAGCCGGCTGGCTTCCACAAAGTTGGCGGCCCTGCCTCTCGGGGGACGCCACACGAACTGGAACTAGAGCTGGACGTTCCGCGGCCGACGACTAAATTACTTGAGGGACTTTGCCGGCCAGTGAGGCGTCCGCCGCCGAAGCGAATAAATAATGCTGCCGGCAGTGGTGCTCGCGAGACCGCCACGAGCCCTCACGACCTCACCGGCTCACGGGTGGCGTACAAAGTGCCTGCGTACCATCTCTCGCGTGCCTAGTACACGTAAAGAGCAACCGCTCGCGTGTCGCTGCCTTTCTCGAGAAGTGAAATCTCCTCTGTACGAATCGACATTGAATGCACTGCTGTCTACAGGATGCCCCAGGAAAGTATAATAGTAGCGCTCTTGTTCTGTATGTGCATAAACGATCTGGATAAGCAGCAGTTTGCGATTATTCGTTGATACTGGGAAGTGTCGTCCTTGACAAACTGTAGAAGGATGCAAGATGAATTTCATACAATTTTGTGTGATGAATGGCAGCTTGACTAAAACGCGAAAAAATGTAAGTTAATTCATGTGAATACGACTAGAAATCCTGTAATGTTCGACTGCAGTATTTGTTGTGCGTTGCCAGACAGTCACATCGATTAAACACCTAGGTGTACCGTTGCAAAGCGACATCAAACGCAACGAAAATGTGAAGTCAGATATAGGAAAGACGAATGGTCGACTTTGGTTTAGTGGGAGAATTTCAGGAAGTGTAGCTCACACATAAAGCAGGCTCGCTGCGTGCAGAACACGTGTATGGCCCATTCTTGAGAACTGTTCAGGTGATTGGGATACATGGTTGGAAGGAAGGCATGCAGGCAACTCGCAGGCGTGCTGTTGTATTGGTTACAGATAGCTTCGATCAACACGCGAAAATACTCCGTAAACTCAAATGGGAATCTCTGGAGGGGGGAAAACATTCTTTTCGCCACCAACACATATCTCGCCTAAGGACCACTAAGACAAGATAAATAAGGGCTCGTAATGAAGCACATACTCAGTTTTCTCTTGGTCTATTTGCGGATGAAACAGGAAATGGAACAACTAACAGTGGTACAGGGCACCCAACGCCATAGAGCCGTATGGCGGCTTGAGGATTATGAAAACTATGTGATCAAAAGTATACGTTTTTCATATTAGGCGCATTGTGCTGCCACCTACTGCCAGGTACTCCATATTAACGACCTCAGTAGTCATTAGCCATCGTGAGAGAGCAGAATGGGGCGCTCGGCGGAACTCACGGACTTCGAAAGCGCTCAGGTGATTGGATGTCACTTGTGTCATACGTCTGTACGCGAGATTTACATATTCATAAACATCCCTAGGTCCACTGTTTTTGATGTGATAGTGAAGTGGAAATGTGAAGGACACATAAAGCACAAGAGCGTACAGGCCAACATCATGTGTTGACTCACAGAGACCGCCGACACTTGAAGAGGGTCGTAATGTGTGATAGGCAGACGTGTATCCAAACCATCACACAGGAATTCCAAATTGCATCAGGATCCACTGCAAAGTACTATGACAGTTAGACGGGAGGTGAGAAAACTTGGATTTCATGGTGGAGCGGCTGCTCATAAGCCACACATAATGCCGGTAACTGCCAAACGACGCCTCGCCTAGTGTAAGGAGAGTGAACATTGGACGATTGAACAGTGGAAAAACGTTGTGTGGAGTGACGAATCACTGTACACAATGTGGCGATCCGATGGCAACGTGTGGGTATGGTGAATGCCAGGTGAACGTCATCTGCCAGCGAGTGTAGAGCCAGCAGTAAAATTCGGAGGTGGTGACGTTATGGTGTGGTCGTGTTTTTCATGGAGGGGACTTGCACCCCTTGTTGTTTTGCGTGGCACTATCAAAGCATAGGCCTATAATTATGTTTTAAGAACCTTCTTGCTTCCCACTGCTGATGAGCAATTTGAGGATGACAATTGCATGTTTCAACACTATCGAGCACCTGTTCATAATGAACGTCCTGTGGCGGAGTGGTTACACGACAATAACATCACAGTAATGGACTGGCCTGCACAGAGTCCTGACCTGATTCCTATAAAACACCTTTTGGATGTTTTAGAACGCCGACTTCGTGCCAGGCCTCACCGACCGACACCGATACCTCTCCTCAGTGCAGCACTCTGTGAAGAACGGGCAGCCATTCCCAAACAAACCTTCCAGCATCTTATTGAACGTATGCCCGCAAGAGTGGAAGCTGCCATAAAAGCTAACGGTGGGCCAACATCATATTGAATTCCAGCACTACCGATGGAGGGCGCCACGAACTTGTAAGTAATTTTCAGCCAGGTGTCCGGATACTTTTCTTCAAATAGTGTATGTCGATGTAGGAGAACGGTAGACTGGTTGTCAGGACTTGGAGAATACTTAACTGTGTTCACAGATCTTCACTTCGTTGGACTGCCAGCACTTAGGCTGACATAAACATTTCTAATTAATAAACAGTACCCACAATGTGCTTAGACATTCGTGTTTAGTCAATCATATCGTGCCTAAAGTTTTCGTCAGGTAATGAGACGTTAGAAGAACAGTAATAGCACATTAAGACAGGTGTGCGTCCGTACCCTACAAAGCTAATAGCTTTAAATATGGGTCGTACTCTTGATTAAGGTCTTTCAAGAAAATTGTGTGCAAGTAGTGCAAATGACGGTCGCGTAGTGAAGAAGGTGATCTGTTTTCAATGGCATTGGAGGTGATTGTCATTAACAGCTGCAATCGTAAACATCTCCGGAAGTGACAACACCAATTTTGGAATAGTGACTGGAGGAAATATTTTCCATGAATGTAACGGGATACGATTTATTATCTCTGAAATATTGAAATATAAAGAGCAAAAACTGGATCCAGCGGAAGAAGTATGATATAAATATAAGCTATCCCATAGGCTTTGTCGAGATACGGGATGACAATGTTGTAACATCGTAAAAGCAAAATACACTGCCAGACCAGAAGTAATGGCCCAAATCAGAACTCGACGGATATGTAGCATGAACAACTAGTGTTGAAGGGTATATATAAGTAACATACATGTTTACCGAGCAGCGTCCAGTTTTGTAATCAGAAAGTTCAGCGTTACAACGAAGTCAGCCACTGAAAACCCAAATCATAACCTGGGAATATCACAGAAAATGTCGATATACTCGTCGACCTCTAAAAGTGGTATCAACAAGTGTGTGATTTGGAACTGGGCAGAACTGCTACCAACTCCACATGTCGTGCTTCACGAGGACAAGGCCCAGCTACATGTGCTCTCCTCTGTGAAACACGACAGATGCGGGTGCTTCCGTAACTTTGACATTTTCCTCACACCATTCCCATCTAATACATATCAGACGTGGTTGGTAGATGAATTGTTTGTGAACGGTGTTCTAATAAGATGAGATGACGCGTCGTGGGAACACAGAAAAATGTCATGATAGTAAATTTCCTAGGAATATATCAAGATTTCTTTGCTTCCATGGCATGCGTTGTTCAGGCGTTGTCAAGTACTTAAAAAATCAACTCTCCAGTATAAACGTCACATTATAAATAGAACTATACCTAGCAGTGGAAATTTTACGGGGTGTTCAGTATTTTTCTGCACATTATGATTGTATCACAGCCTGCCGCTTTCCAGTTTTTAGCTCCACATTACTTAGTCCGTGATGAGTGCATTATCTGTGGTCGTCTTCTGTTACTTTCCTTTTAACTCCTTCATTCATCACATTTCGGACATTGTGTCAACATGTCTGGCGATAATGTATTCCCACTTCGATGGATTTCGTACACAGATGCCTTAGTATGCCGCATTCGGGAGGACGACGGTTCAATCCCCTCTCCGGCCATCCTGATTTAGGTTTTCCGTGATTTCCCTAAATCGCTTCAGGCAAATGCCGGGATGGTTCCTTTGAAAGGGCACGGCCGATTTCCTTCCTCATCCTTCCCTCACCCGAGCTTGCGCTCCGTCTCTAACGACCTCGTTGTCGACGGGACGTTAAACACTAATCTCCTCCTCCTCCTTAGTATGCCAATTGGCCAGCTGCCGCGCGCACACTACGTACAGTTTTCATTTTTAATTTATCCCTCCTTTCCAACTGAAAGAGATTAAAAACGTGTAAAAGTGATTTAAAGACTTCAGAATGTATTTATGAGAAAGCAGCGATGCGGTTCTTACGGTTTCTTAAGAGATAAAAGATAATTTTTCGTGATTAGCAGTTAAGTAGAAGGTGATGAATTTTTCGTGGAACAGTGTCTTGGTAAGATATGGTGTAGGGGATAATTATTCGGAATCAGGCAGTTAAACAGAGAGCGAGAAGTGTGGATAGAAGAAAAAAGGTTGGGGGCAAATGCTAAGAACCAGGAAAAGTAATCAGGGATGATACGGTTGGGTGGTTTGTATAAAACACAGGGCGATTATAATTAAAGTTAAACTTTCGAACAGCTGACCAGAATGACGTAAATTGCAATGTAATATTATCGGAGAAGAGGGAAAACGTATGGCAGGAGAAAAATAAATAGTTACAAAATGTAGCAACAGATAGCGCTGTAAGCATCATAATTCAATAGTGGTCGACTACAAATGACAAATGAATCATACAACATTGCCTAAGGTGTACGTTTGACGTTAAACAAACTGTACTACTCAGTGTGTATGGGTGTACAGGTATGATACTGTTAGTTACGTAAGCCCACCCACCACGGCAAAGTCATATCACATCGGATGGCAAAAATCGGTTATTAATTGCCAAAAACCACATAAAAAGCATCACTCACATCGGTTTTTAATTTTCCTGAGGCAAAAATCGGTTATTAATTGCCAAAAACCACATAAAAAGCATCACTCACATCGGTTTTTAATTTTCCTGAGGCCAAAAACCGCATAAAAATCATCAATCAAAATCAAATCGGGTTATTAATTTCCGTGTTACTAGCGCAAAACATGTGCAATATGCTGACCACCGTTTTCTGTAACAAGTTGAAATCGAGAAACAGAACGTTCCACAAGTGATCGAAGTGGGTCACGTTCAGAATGTCTTGTGCAATTAGTGACTTCAATGCAGCTAAGTTTGCAATCGGAACACTGAACACAACATCTTTCAGATAGCCCCACAGCCAGAAGTCACACGGATTAAGATCAAGTGATCGGGACGGCCAGGCTGTAGGGAAATGGCGGCTGATAATTCTAGCATTTCCGAAATGGGGCTTCAGCAGCTACTTAACTGCGGAGGTGAGGCATCTTGCATAAAAATGATCCCATCTACACATCCACGCTGTTGGAGAGCTGGAATGACGTGGTTGCGCAAAACAAACTCATAGCGCTTACCAGTGACGGTACAGGTAACAGAACCGGAAGCACCTTTCTCTTCAAAAAAGTATGGCCCTATGATGAATGATGCTGTAAACCCGCACCACACAGTGACCTTTTCAGGATGAAGTGGTACTGGCTGATTTGCGTGTCGATTTTCCGTTGCCCACATTCGACAATTCTGTGTACTGACATATCCTGTCAGATGAAAGTGGGCTTCGTCTGTCCACAAAATCTTCCATGGCCAATCATTGTCCACTTCCATGTGAGAAAGAAATTCTAAAGCAATGGGCTCTCTTGCTGGCAGGTCAACAGGAAACAACTCGTGCAAAATGGGTCGCACACGTTAAAAGATTTTGTGTACCCGATGAGTTTATACCAACTTCAGTGGGCCGTGTTTTCATTTACGTATTCTGACACATACTGCGCCATCTATTGATCGATTTTCACACTTTTTTTCTTATGCCATACGTTTTCCCCTTTGTCCGATAATATTCTGTTGTAATTTGACGTCAGTCTGGCCATTGGTGTTATTTCTAGAGCATTTTGAAAGTTTACTTATAATCACCCTTTCTAAGGGAACTATAGGGAATCCGAACGTCTTCAATATGGCAGAGGCGACAGGGGAAATGAATAAGTTTACACAGGGTCCGAATAAGAGAGTGGTCGCTCACAGTCTATTGCCTTGGAAGTGTTGGAGAGAGTGGTACAATTTTGGTGTAGCGAAAATCCGGGAGATATTGTATAAGAGAGAATAGGTCGGATTAATGCTTTGCAGGTGTGGGGTATGACAGAGGGGTGCAATCCACATAATAGGTCAGTGCGCAGTTTTAATTCATCATGGGCTCCTGTTATACAATACGCTCTGCATCAACCGCTAAATTAATGGAACCGTCATCGCAACGAAAACGAGCTAACACTGTGTTAATGACGAAAAAACTGACAAACTCGTTCCACTCGATTACATCGTATTTCACAAACAATACGTGCGTGAAATCATCAGTGTAACGTCATCGCATTCGTACTGTTATTACACAAATGAGCTATAGCGTAACGGAAAATTTAGTTTTAATACTCTGAACATGTGAACGTACATGGAGTCTACGCTGACGGAAAAAAATCGCCGCACGAAGAAGCAGTTGTGCGACATAAACGAAAGTTGATAGGAGTGTTTCTCATTCTGAAAGATGTGAAAAGAGACTGTTATTTTGGCACGTCGTTTTTCAAGACATTTCGCCCATAAATGTGAATGAAGTTGCGAATTCGATGAATGTACTCAACCTCTGCAGTATCGATATAACGGTATTCTTTGTAAATCTAGTTTTGAGACCACAGATGTTGGTCAGAGAGGTTACTTCTTTAGAAGAGAATAGCAGTGTGTGTTGGACAGTCTGGCAATGTACTTGGTTTGGAAAGGATGGAAGCTGGTCTGTCGTGTAGTGATGGCAGCATATTTAAAAGCGATTTTGTAATAATATGTTCTGAGGAAAGTAGGTGAGTAAAAGTGGTAATACTAATGGAAGAATGTCAAAAGCCAACTTTTAAGGTGATCCAGTTTTTTATATTTCTTGAAATTGTATACTTTCTTAGTGTTAGAACATAGTGTATGGTTAAAGTTTGCCGTAAAAATTATATAGTGAAGCACTTGGACTTACCTGATAGTGGAAACAAGCGTCGAGGAAGCCAATTGCTCACAAGAAAGTCATTAAGAAAAATTTTGCTAATTTGTCCAGGTGTGAGAACTTACGAAAAAGGTATATCATTGTCATGGCTTAATGGAACATAGTTAAACTTGGAGCCTTTGTTCTCTTTTATCAGTCGTAAAGATTAGTTCCCTAATTTCAGGTTTTGCTTTCATGACTGTTTGGCCACTCGCATTACACATCGCTATTCCTGTACTGAGAAGCATCTTTATGAAAAATGTTAAGCTATCGTATTGCATTGTACATCGTAAGTACAACAAGAGAAATTTGACTTTTTACATTTACATCACTATTCCTAATAGCAACAGGTTGCAGAACAGACGAGCGTTCAGTGTGCACATGTATGCCAATAAATTTAATAACCACCAAAACCGACCTCCACTGTAAGGTACAGCTGCCGGAGTGATTTGTGAAAATACAGGTTGAGCACAAAGTCTTGCCCTGATTATAACAATTTATTACAGAATAACCATTTGACTTAATAATTTACATTTAATACCGTTACATAGGCTAGTGTTACTAGTTTTTTTTAAGACCACTTACGTTAGTAAACCTTAATGTGTGCTCCATTGGTAGCTCGGAGAATGTCGAGCCGGTATTTCAATTCCCGCCAGGTGTTTCGTAACATGTGTTCTGTCACAGTACCCACAGCAGCTTGTATCCTAGCCTTCAGTTCGTCATCAGAAGCTGATGTGACGAAGACTCTTTCCTTGATATAGACCCAGAAAAAAGTCAAGGGATGTAATGTCTGGAGAGGGGAGTAATGTCCGAATCGGTGGATTGGAAGGAACGGTCCAACACCCTGGCCACCCCGCTCTCCACAAGTCATACCAGTTGCTGTGCTCACCCTGCATATCATTTCAGGGCCTTAGTGTCAGTAGATGATTTCAGTAAAGTGCTACCTACTGAATTTTCGAGCAGTTTGATCAGAAAGTCAGATGCATTAATTTTTAAATTCATTAGTAGTGTAAATGCAATAACAGTTCCGATACAGTGATTGTTTGCAAGACTAAAGATAAAGGTTAACAATATTCAGGATCAGCGTTTGTTTTGTTGTCAGATGGCATATGGAAATCTTATTGGAAACGGATTGCACTCTCGCAGACGAATTCCTTGGTGTACCAGCTAGTCTAGATTTCGCATAATGTAGCGTGAGCTCCACATATTCCTGAACCGTGGCGGCTGGCGCTGGGATGCTCCACTTGCTCGATATTCGGCTGTCCTGCTATCCCTGACTGATCCCCCGGAGGTTTTCCGGGTGAACGTGTGACGAGTAATCTCCGCTCGGCGTTCAACGAGCCACCCTGTGTTGAAAACAAGCCCGCGCTCCTAACCGTGGTCCATGGGCCTCGCCGTGCTCGCCTCCCTTGTCTTTCGGCGCGCCAGAAGTACGGTGCCGATCATTGGGCAAAATTGTGGTGGGTTCGTCGTCTAACGCTGAACAGCTTCCCAGCTCGTAATTTGCAAGCTCCAAGTTATGTATGACTTTTATTCTCTGTTCAACTAAGAAGATTGTTGAAACTTATGGTGGCATGGGTAGCTGTCGGAGATGGTTCTGAACTTGGCTCCACAGTGGCTATTTTTAAGGAAACTTACGTTCCACATTCCGTTTCTGTTTATCCGTGGAGTGTGTATTTTAAGTGGTTTTCATGCAAATTTTAACTTGTTTTAGCGCATATTCCAAACTTTGGGACTGGCTACGGTTGTGTACGTGCCCGGCAGCCGTTTAGTTGACGGTTTAATCATTTGTCACGGCAGCATTTTGTATGTTTTTTAATGTTAAAAGTGTCTTAGGCAACTGGAAGTGATCTCTAAAGTTTACCGCTAATTTACTGGGGGACGGATATTGTTAGAGTATTGCTCTGTAAGAATTTGGGGGTGTGCTTATTATTTATTCCAGTGTGGGTGTAATTTGACCTCGTTTTCATTGCAATCTATCTGTGCTGCAGGCAATTTGTTAAGATTTCTTGTTCCCTGGCGTCGGCGCGGTTATGGATTGTCAGGACCGCTCATTGTGGTGCCGGTCGGATTATATATAAATATATACTGCGTGCTATGTGAGCCTGTGGACAATCCGTGGGCAGTGCCGAGAGGGAATACCATCGAGTTCGGCCGCTGGCTCTGATGCATCGTAACTACATCTGCAGCTACAATTTCAGCAGCAGTTGGCACCACAGTGACTCAGCGAACTGTTACAAATCAGTCCCTTCAAGGACAACTCCGAGCCGGACGCCCTGAATCGTGCATTCCATTGACCGCAAACCACCGCCATTTGCGACTTCTTGGTTGAATTGTGTCATATGAGTGAGGGAAGGGGGGGACAAAATAATGGAAACTGATTAATATTTGCTGCTTGAATAACTAGAAGAAAATTGATTGGAAAGAATAATTGAAAGAAATTGGAAGATAATTTATAAATCTGTACACATATGCTGGGTGACTTTCAATGCCAATACATTTAAGGTCAATATTCAGATTTTGAGTTACGTACTGCTTCACATTAGTTCCATTGTGCGTAGTGCTGATTGTGACAATGCCGATACAGTATCATCCCAGCAAATTCCTGTTCGAACCTCCTGATGTAGGATTCTCGGCGCGGGCGAAATTATGAACAGTCCGGCTGATTGATGTAAATATATGAATAAACTTGGCTTTCCTAATAACTTTTATAATACTTTTTAATATACGGTTGGAATACACATTTTTAAACAATACTGGTACGACGGAGCCCGCTACCACTTATAGAAACAAATAGGTGAAGATACTGAAATCAGATGAAGAGCGTATCTGTTCTCTTTCTTGTATCAAAACATTATCTTTGCCATAAAACAACTAATTAATTTACCTTTGGCTATATATATATATATATATATATATATATATATATATATATATATATATATATATATATATATATATAAAAGGACGTTAAAGAGTGGCAACCTGGCAAGACTGTAACGACATGTATGGTAACTACCTCTGACAGCACGTTAGCACGTTTTGGTTGTGCCCTACAGTTGGTGCAGTGGATAGAGTTTTGGGTTAGCATCCAGGATCTCGACGGTTCGATCTTGGGTCGAGGCATATGTTTTTTATTTGGTAAATGTAGTCCAGGTAGTATGGTATCTGCCATCTTAATCGTCAACAGCGACTGCAGCGGGTCCTCTAGAAAACATTTGTACTTACATACTACAATCGGAGAAATGGAAGATTGGTCAGCTTTGAAAGAAGCCCTTACCACGTCGTGAGCGTGAATTTATTCGAACCACTCCATCTACTAGATGCGAAACTTTTTTTCTTTGTACCGTCCTCCAGTGGTTCCATGGATTAGGATCAACTATGATTCTTGCCTCGTTCAGGTAAATTACATTTCGTTAGGGCCTTACGTTACCAGTAGGACTAGCAACGTGCTTTGCGAATAATATCCAAACTCGGTTACTATTTGTATGTGTTATCACAATGGTCCCATTAATTACGCCTTTCAACTTTGAGTCTGGTAACCGCATGCTGTTTAGTAAGTTTCTCAATCCATTATTATTATTATTATATTTATGGGATAGTGGAAACCTCACGTCTATTACCATTAGGGAAACAGTGTAATTAGAAAATGAACATTTCATAATTAGCGGTGTCGGGATGAATCATACAGAATAATATCTGTCAGAGGGGTAATGCCGTTAGATGGAACAGAGCGCAGGACTGACGGCGTGTTTATACTGTATGCGCTGTCCACCAGACGGGGACTACTTGCGAGCGAAGTAAAGCGCCCATGACAGATTGCAATATGCATGCGCACACGCATCGAATTTTCTCACTGTAAACCACTAAACCACTGTGGCACGCGTATGGCATACACAAACGATGAATGTGTGGATATGCTTCTGGTCTTTGGTGGATCTGATAACGGGGCTGGTGTTGCCACTCGTGAATATGCTGCTAGATATCCTCGTCGGGCCGGCCGAAGTGGCCGTACGGTTAAAGGCGCTGCAGTCTGAAACCGCGAGACCGCTACGGTCGCAGGTTCGAATCCTGCCTCGGGCATGGATGTTTGTGATGTCCTTAGGTTAGTTAGGTTTAACTAGTTCTAAGTTCTAGGGGACTAATGACCTCAGCCGTTGAGTCCCAGTGCTCAGAGCCTTTTTTTTTTTTTATCCTCGTCGGCGCCATCCAGATAAAAAGTGTTTCGTCGTCTGTAGCTGCGCCTTCGGGTGTCAGGTTCTCTCCTTCCACCATCGTGTGACAGAGGTCATCCACGGACTCGCCATATTTCACCTACCGAAGAAGCTGTCCTGAAGGTCAGTAATGCACACGTAGCATAGCAAGGCAGCTGCGTGTCTCGCAATGCACGGTCGTTAACGTGCTGCACGGGCATGGGCTGCACCCCCATCATTATGGTTTCACGCAACACCTGCATCCTGCAGATCGCCATCAGCGGATGCAATTCTGTGAATGGTTCCAACAACAACAACAGAAAGCCAACGAAGACTTTGTGAACACAGTAATATGGTCGGATGTGGCAGCATTCACTCGTGAGGGTGTCTTAAACATGTACAATGCCCACCATTGGTGTGAGATTAACCTGAATGTCACCCGCGACCGTAGATATCAAGTTCGATTTGGTATCGACATCTGGGCCAGAATATTGGGCGATAGGTGTTTGGGCCCCTACATGTTACCTGACTGGTTGACTGCATGAAGGTATCATGGATTCGTCTCAAACTATCTGTCCGATGCATCAGAAGGTGTTACACTACATGTTCGGCAGATAATGGTTCCAAAATGATGGTGCACCTCCACATTCTGGAATGAATGTGCGACAGTGTGTGAGTTCTTAAGGGACGAAATTGCAGAGGTCATCGGTCCCTAGACTTACACACTACTTAAACGAACTTAAGCTAAGAACAACACACACACCCATGCCCAAAGGAGGACTCGAACCCCCGGCACAGAACATTTCCAGGGAAATGGCTCAGACGTGGAGATCCAGTTGTATGACCAACACGTTCACGTGACCTAAATTCCCTGCGTTTCTTCTCGTGGGGACACCTGAACGAGCACGTGTACTCTACTGCGCCTACGAAAAAAAATGTGTGTGAAATCTTATGGGACTCAACTGCCAAGGTCATCAGTCCCTAAGCTTACACACTACTTAACCTAAATTATCCTAAGGACAAACACACACACCCATGCCCGAGGGAGAACTCGAACCTTCGCCGGGACCAGCCGCTGAGACCATGACTGCAGCGCCGCAGACCGCTCGGCTAATCCCGCGCGGCACTCTGCCTACGATTGTGGAAAAATTGGTAGGGCGTTTCATGCTGCTCTTGTTACTGTGGACGCAGCTTTGCTGCAAAGGGTCCAGAGCTGTACGATCCGACGGGTGGCGCAGTGTTTGGAAGTACAGGGAGGTCGTTTTGAGCATCTGTTCTGAGGACAACGTATTTTGTTATGAAAGACATGCGGCCACTAATATGGACATTATTACTGTCACTGGTTGCTGATGTACGACATTTGAGCGCTCTTATTACATGTAGTATAAATGACAAATAGATGTTGTGTTACTGTGTTGTGCCATCATCTTTAACATCCCGAAATTGATATTGATGTTGTAGTTGTTCTATCGTGTGACAGGTTATTTGTTTCAATTGTCTATTTCTTATTTGTCTAACCACGTATTTGCTATGTTCAGTGGTACAAAATGTCGTAAATTAAGTATACATGTGATCTAAGAAACGATGTATATTACAGCAGGAAATGTCAGAATGAAATTAGGAAATAAAGAAAAATGCACCCCAATGCAGGATCGAACCCTCGACCTCATGCATGCTAACAGGAAACTCTGTCCCCTGCACCAACTGTACAGCAGGACTGACACTCCCGACGGAGATAGTTACCATACATATGGTAACAGTGTACCGATGTACGAGACGGACGAAATTTTGTGAGAGACATATTTTCATCGTTGGCCTATGAGGGTTCGCGCTGCGAAGCCCGAGTGCGCGAATTTCGTTTCTCCCTATATATATATATTCCTTCTACGTTCGTTTTATATATTAAAGACAAGAACGAAGAAAGCAAACAAAAGAACAATAATAACTCATCACATGGGAGGACAGGATGGAGGTAAGCCTCGGTGCTGGTGATGGCCGTGTGTTAGAAGGAGGCCCTTTGAGGGTCCGCAACTAACCACTCTGCGTTCTAGACGACTGCACCTACACCCGGAGCGTGGTAGGATTTCGTATGACAGGAGGAGAACTCTCGTGGTTATCCCACGCACCCTGACTGCAAATTTCTATGTCAGTCCGTTGACTCGACGTGTTGTGCCACCATTCATGAACAGCATTCTAGGAGCGTTTTCCACGAAGATAACGTCCACCACATACCGCTGTTGTAACCCAAGATGACCTACGAATGTCGACATGTTGTCTTGGTCTGCTCGATCACCAGGTCTGTCTCCAACGCGAGCACATACGAGACATCATCGGACAATTCCATCGTCATACACAAACAGCATTATCTGTCCCTGTTTTTATGGTCCCTGTTTTTATACTAGCGTTAAACATTCAGGCGAGTACACCGGTTATTAATGTACAAGCATTTCACATTTGCAATGACTTATCACGCGCTTGCATTAATCTGTGATTTTGAAATGTTAACCACTTACATATGTTACCCAGGCAATTAATTTCATTAACCTACGCTTATTGTTTATTTTTTGCTCATGCGATTTTTTTGCGTCAGTGTGTTCACCCTTGCGGACTGTTGCGAATAAAAAGAAAATTACAGTTCTCTCCTCACTTTTAGCAGTGCACTGCCGTAGCGGTCACTGATTAACAGCCGACTGTCTCTGTTTATTGCATCAGCCGTCGACTGTTGCATTGCCGTTCCAGAGGGAAGCAGAGTGAGCGCAGAGGCGAACCCGTCCGCCTATCGCTAACAATAGCTGTGCAATCACGGCTCTAATTGGCAAGGGTTCCAGCTAATCAGCTGGCTGGCTGCCTAGCTGGCTGACTGCGGCCGCGCGTCGTTCCGGGCAGCGAAGCGAGCGCGTGTTGTTTGATCACACACGCCGCATATGTGTAAACCAGCATCCCTCGCCGACGCCGGCTGCGCGTGTCAGCACGGCCGCTGCAGCCACCGTTGATATGTTTTCGTCTGACTAGACAAAAAAGATGGCGTGCGGTAAATTGCGGTACTATTGCACTGACCATAAGAGAAGTAACATAATAGCGTCATTATCAGAAATGCGTAAAGAGAGGTCTCACACAGGACTAGCGGTGACAGAAGTAATTTACACTTTTGGACTCATGAAGATAACAATCATAAACACATATACACAAGGTGTTACACAAGGGATAGTAAATACACCGCCTGGCAAGTGAAGTACCCATAAGAAACGGTAGAATGTCAATCCAACTACGTACACGTACACAACGTAGCACAGTGGAGTATTTGTAGCTGGCCTCTGTGACCGAGCGGTTCTAGGTGCTTCAGTCCGGAACAGCGCTGCTGCTACAGTCGCAGGTTCGAATCCTGCCTCGAGCATGGATGTGTGTGATGTCCTTAGGTTAGTTAGGTATAAGTAGTTCTAAGTCTAGGGTACTGATGACCTCAGTTGTTAAGTCCCATAATGCTTAGAGCCATTTGAACCATTTTGGAGTATTTGTGCCGAAATCCTGGCCAAAATTATTTTTGATAATTTTAAACATTTAAAGAACTTCTGTGCACTTTTAACTAAATTATACGCAAAAGTGCCTCTAAACTACTTTTTTTGCATTTTTAAGAAATTTTATTGGCTTTCGGGCCCTGCCTATTCAGCAACCTAAATTGTGTAATGTCAGTTAGGACTTAAGGATAACCAACCCAACACCCAGACACAGACCACGGAAAATCTCCGACTCGGCCGGGAATCGAACCCTGGCCCCTGCACTTCCCTAAACTACTTCATTGTCAACCTTAGAGAGGCGCCTGGGATGATTCTGTATGCATTATGCATTCGTTAGTTTGTCTTCCAATCTTTCTGTTTGTACCAAGTTGCTTTCCAAAATTTTGGATCTTTTCTCTTGAGAATTTCAACGTAGGCTCATCAGATACCCTTCATTTGATGTGTAGATTTTGGTGGCGGTATGATGGCTTCTATTGGGGTGGCCAAATGCCTCGTCAATGACCTCAATTTGCAGTAGGATTTTGGAGCATATACTGTACTCGAACATTATGAATCACCTTGAAGAAAATGACTTATTGATACATAACCAACACGGATTCAGAAAATATTGTCCTTGTGAAACACAGCTACCTCTTTATTCCCATGAAGTAATGAGTGCTGTCAACAAGGGATTTCAGATCGATTCCGTATTCCTAGGTTTCCAGAAGGTTTTTGAAACCGTTCCTCACAAGCGACTATTAATCAAATTGCGTGCGTATGGATTATCGTCTCAGTTGTGTGACTGGATTCGTGATTTCCTCTCAGAGAGGTCACAGTTCGTAGTGATAACCGGTAAATCATCGAGTAGAACAGAAGTGATATCTGGCGTTCCGCAAGGCAGTGTCATAGGCCCTCTGCTGTTCCTGATTTACATAAATGATCTATGTGATAATCTGAGCATCTCCTTTAGATTGTTTGCAAATGACGCTGTAATTTACTAACTAGTAAAATCATCAGACGATCAATTCCAATTACAAAATGATCTAGAGAGAATTTCTGTTTGGTGCGAAAAGTGGCAATTGGCACTAAACAAAGAAAAGTGCGAGGTCGTCCACATGACTACTAAAAGAAACCCGATAAATTTTGGGTATACGATAAATCGCACAAATCTAAGGGCTGTCAATTCGACTAAATACCTAGGAATTGCAATTACGAGCAACTTAAATTGGAAAGACCACATAGATAACATTTTGGGAAAGACGAAACAAAGATCGTGCTTTGTTGGCAGAACACTAAGAAGATGCGGCAAACCTACTAAACAGACAGCTTACATTACACTTGTCCGTCCTCTGCTGGAATATTGCTGAGCGATGTGGGATCCTTACCAGGTAGGATTGGCGGAGGATATCGAAAAAGTGCAAAGAAGGGCAGCTCATTTCGTGTTATCGCGCAATGGGAGTGAGAGTGTCACTGATGTGATACTCTAGTTGGGCTGGCACTGAAAAAAAGGCGGTTTTCTTTTCGGCGAGATCTATTTACGAAATTTCAATCACCAACTTTCTCTTCCGAATGCAAAAATATTTTGTTGACACCCACCTACGTAGGGAGGAATGATCATCATAGTAAAATAAGAGAAATCACAGCTCGAACGGAAAGATTTAGGTTTTCCTTTCTCCCACTCGCCACTCGAGAGTGGAATGGTAGAGAAGTAGTATGAAAATGGTTCTATGAAATCTGTGCTATGCACTTACATGTGAATTGCAGAGTATCCATGTAGATGTAGACGTACACGATTGTTCCACAAGTAGTTGGTTTGCCATAATTTCTCGCAGTAATTTTTTCTAGTTTTTCTGTCAAGCTACTGCAGTGATTCTGGCTGTGATATTTCATTTATCTTGTTGTAGATACGTGTATTGCAGTGTATATGTTAGCATGTGTCGTCTAGGTTTCTGATGCTGTAACGTTCATTTGTCTAATGGACGCGATCACGCTAGATGATTGTCCCATGCTTCTGGCCAAGTTTCTTCAACGTCAATTCGTGACATTGTTTATACATAAGAACGTGATATTTTGGAAAAGAACTTATGAAGAATATCTGTAAGTATGTACGTAACAGTATTCTATACATGTGCCTAGGTACTATAAATTTTTGATGTACAAATTTACGTGAGGCTCCTGGTTTGTAGATTCACTAGCGTGAACACGAAAGTTTGAGTATTTTTTTTTCAAACAGCCTCCATAAAAGGTCTCTAACTTATTCCGTTTGTATTGCGAAACAAAGGATAGACAGGGTATGAATTACTATTCTCTCTATTGTGTGGGTCTATTTGTGAATTGTGATGTTGAACTCTGAATTGTTTTGAGGTGGTGAATATTTCGCATATTGTGATCAATTACAAATGTTAACATAGAAACCTTGTTATTAAATTAATCAGTTTTTTTTATTTTATATTTCTGTGTAATTTATTTATTTGCAATTCTAGCCAGTGCAGAGACTGTACGACTGCAGCATCACAGCTACAGGTTATTATTTACAGCGAATTGGCTGCAGGGCATGAAAGCAGAAAGGTGTGGCTCGATCCTAGGACTACATTGTGCTGTTCTTTTTAGACAGAACCATACCTACCGGGAGTACCTAAAGTACTAAATATGCAATTGGTTTGCTCATATGGGATGCTGTTTGGAAGAGCAATTCAGCAGCAGTGAAGGTAAAATAAAGTGCTTCTCACTCACCTTCAGATGGAGCGCAGTCCGATGACGCATGGATTCCTGCTATAGCAGAAAGACTTTCCAATGTGTGGTGCTTGTAATGCACGCATTTTACCATGCTGTATTTTGACTAAATTTTATATTCAGACAAGACGACAGAGGTTTGTTTATCAGCTGATTTGTCTTTTATTTTAGTAGATAATAAGATGAATGTGATACGACTCTTAAGATTTTATAAAATGTCAAATTTATTACTTTAATTTTTAAGAAAGAGATTCCAATGCGTGCTTACGGTATCTCTTTCGTCCTTGATTTCTAAGTAATCAACTTTTTGGCTTTTAACCTATAGTTAGTTATGATGTCGATATGGCATTTTAACATCGAAAAATTTTATCACTTCTCTTCATGATTGAGTATGACTGGATAGGCGAATGTAAGCAACAATGTAAGGGAATGATTATTTATGTTGTATTTTGTACATTTTAGTTTCAGCTGTTTTGACCACATTAATTCCGGACACACACACACACACACACACACACACACACACACACACACACACACACATACACACACAAAGGTCAAAATTACAGTTATTCTTAATCAAGAGGCTTCTAAGGTTTCGTAGGTATCATATCTTCAATAGTGTTTCCAAAACACAGTGTCACTTGCTGTATAAAACTCAACACATAGCATACACTAAGCTTCAGTTACCTTAATAACGTTTTTCGGCACATTTCAATACCTACATCTGCTCTGCTAGATACTGTTACCAAATTTAGTCTAAGGCCAACAAAAATAAAAGCCCTGACAACGTTTCCGTCCAAGAGAAACAGATAGTATGTTACTGACTTTTGGCACTAGAATCTGGTGAACAGTAATGTTACAAAAAATTTATTTGCAGTCTTGATAGGTATTCGACAAGTAAAAGGAGCAATAAATTTTGTGAACCGTACAGTATGTCCACTTGGTTCTTGCTCAAATATTGTAACAGTCATTTTGTGGTAATATCCAGGCTTTAAAAACAGCTGTATGGTAGGTTTCGCTTGCAGCTAATGTTAGAGAGTAACACTAGCTGGAAAACTAAGCGGGGAAATTCTGACTGCAGATGTACTGGATGAGATTCTCATCGCCGTATTGTGATTTATCGTTTGAGTATGAGAAGAAAAAACATACAGTCGCTATTTTCGAATGGAATTACATTCCAGTGAGGTGTTCCGCGATAAGGATGGCAATTATTTCGTAATAACACGCGCTAATTAATTATTGGGTCTCTCCTACCAGCTGACGAAACTGAAATAAAACGTGTCGCGATACATCGCTGTTGCAAAGATCGATAACGTGTAACACAGGCAACGCGGCTGCAAACGACCATTAAATTTATTTATCGCTAGTAGCAGATCCCACCACGCCAATGGAAAACTGCAAAGAGAGATGTGGGATATTTTTCTGTTACGCTAGTACAATGCGTTTCAGAACTGGATTACAACGTTATTTATTATTATGGACATATATCCGGATAAATTAAATAGCTAAGCCGGCGGAACTGATTCGTGGTGCGTTTAAACAAGCGTGGCTTGTTGATAGCTTCATCAAGATTCTCCTTCAATCATGTTCTCCGTCCAGCCAGTGCATGTTTCAGTTCAGGTCGACACACAGAGAAAAAACATGTCTTATTCTTAAAACATGGTTTTAGCTCTACATATTTTCATACGTGATTTTAACAGTCTCAGTGTAAATCGCCAATACTTTACTGACGTCGCTTTTTCGTTAGGAGTTGAGTTGTTTTTCCACGGTTTCCTTTCCCTCTTTGCGTGTCTGTTTTTCATGCTGAATTCATATGAGTTAGTATTCAGTTCTCTGGTACAATGTTTTGCCAATATGATACCTTAATGCCATTTCTTTACTTCATAAAGCGGGAGATATAGTAAAGGAAATTTCAGAGCATATGAAGAAAGCAGGTCGACAATTTAGGAAGCTGATTAAAGTGAAAGAAGAACTTCCTTATTGTTGTTGTTGTTGTTGTTGTTGTGGTCTTCAGTCCTGAGACTGGTTTGATGCAGCTCTCCATGCTACTCTATCCTGTGCAAGCTTCTTCATCTCCCAGTACCTACTGCAACCTACATCCTTCTGAATCTGCTTAGTGTATTCATCTCTTGGTCTCCCCCTATGATTTTTACCCTCCACGCTGCCCTCCAATACTAAATAGGTGATCCCTTGATGCCTCAGAACATGTCCTACCAACCGATTCCTTCTTCTGGTCCAGTTGTGCCACAAACTTCTCTTCTCCCCAATCCTATTCAATACTTCCTCATTAGTTATGTGATCTACCCATCTAATCTTCAGCATTCTTCTGTAGCACCACATTTCGAAAGCTTCTATTCTCTTCTTGTCCAAACTATTTACCGTCCATGTTTCACTTCCATACATGGCTACACTCCATACAAATACTTTCGGAAATAACTTCCTGACACTTAAATCTATACTCGATGTTAACAAATTTCTCTTCTTCAGAAACGCTATCCTTGCCATTGCCAGTCTACATTTTATATCCTCTCTACTTCGTCCATCATCAGTTATTTTGCTCCCCAAATAGCAAAACTCCTTTACTACTTTAAGTGTCTCATTTCCTAATCTAATACCCTCAGCATCACCCGACTTAACTCGACTACATAGCACTTTAAAATGTTGGTATTCTTGACAACATCGAATAGAAATGCATACACGGTGTCCCAGAAACGTTGCGACATACGTTTTAGGAGTAGTAGAGGGTGTCTTGAGAAACAAACCGAGGATAAGAAACCGAGTTCGAGTTCGTACTCCAACGACGCTACAGAATGTCGGTTATAGGAGCAGGCGACCGCCACTAACGCCACCCTCTTGGCGCCAAACGTCACTTAGTACGCTGAGGTAAAATGTCAGTACTGTTATTCGTTAGTCAGTGATGACGACTGATTGCCACGATCCCCAGAGGAGAAAATGGAGCTACCTGCTGTGTAGAAAGGCCTATGAATGCGATGATCAGTTGCCTCGACGACTGACGGTTTCGGACACGGCTTTCCATCTGCAGTTTGATTCCCTCCTGCATACCGAAAATATTGAAGATTTTAGAGGGTTCCAGGCGGAAAATAAACTGCGGATGGAAATCCGTGTCCGAAATCTTCATCCACTGAGGCGAAGGAGTATCGCATTCATAGGAGACAAGGCTTTTCGACGCATCAGCTAGCCCTATCTTTTCCGCTGGCGACTGTGGCAATCAGTCGGGCTCATTGAATAACAGACAACATTGTAAGACTTTCTACTTACGGTTCGTGAGCGTACAAAGACACGTCCGCTGCCGAAGAGGTGCTCTTTTTAAGGCGCCGGGGCCTGTAACTTCGTCACTCTGTAGCGCCCTTGAATGACGTTTCTGTACACGGGTTCCTAACCTCGATACGTTCCTCAAGACACCTTCTACAAACCCCCCGGAAATTTGTCACATTTCTGGGATTCCCTGTAGAAACTGCTGGTGAATTTCTCATTAAAAGTAGACATGAAATACACTGAAGCGCCAAAGAATCTGGTGTAGGCGTGCGTATTCAATTACAGAAGTACACTATCTGATCAAAAGTATCCGGACACTACCAAAAACATACGTCTTTCATATTAGATGCCTTGTGCTGCCACCTTCTGCCAGGTACTCCACATCAGCGACCTCAGTAGTCATTAGACATTGTGAGAGAGCAGAATGGGACGCTCCGAGGAACTGACAGGCTTCGAACGTGGCCAGCGATTGGGTGTCACTTGCGTCATACGTCTGTACGCGAGATTTCCACATTCCTAAACATCCCTTGGTCTACTGTTTCCACTGTAATGGTGAAGTGGAAAAGTGATGGGACACGTACAGCACTAAAACTTACAGGGCGACCTCGTCTGTTGACTGACAGAGACCGCCGACAGTTGAAGAGGGTCGTAATGTGTAATAGGCAGACATCTATCCAGATCATCACACAGGAATTCCAAATTGCATCAGGATCCACTGCAAGTACTACGACAGTTAGGAGGAAGGTGAGGAAACTTAGATTTCATGGTCGAGCGGCTGTTCATAAGCCTCACATCACGCCGGTAAATGGCAAACGACGCCTCGCTTGGTGTAAGGAGCGTAAACATTGGACGACTGAACAGTGGAAAAACGTTGTGTGCAGTGACGCATCACGGTGCACAATGTGGCGACCCGATGGAAGGGTGTGGGTATGGCGAATGCTCGGTGAACGTCATCTGCCAGCGTGTGTGGTGCCAACAGTAAAATTCGGAAGCGGTGGTGTTATGGTGTGGTCGTTTTTTCATGGAGGGGGCTTGCACCCATTGTTGTTTCGCGTGGCACTATCACAGCACAGGCCTACATTGATGTTTTAAGCACCTTATGGTTCCCTCTGTTGAAGAGCAATTCGTGGATGGCGATTGCATCTTTCAACACGATTGAGCACCTGTTCATAATGCACGGCCTGTGGCGGACTGGTTACACGACAAGAACATCCCGGTAATGAACTGGCCTGCACAGAGCCCCGACCTGAATGCTATAGAAAACCGTTGGGATCTTTTGGAAAGCCGAGTTCGTGCCAGGCCTCACCGACCGACATCGATACCTCTCCTCAGTGCAGCACTCCGTGAAGAATGAGCTGCCATTCCCCAAGAAACCTTCCAATACCTGATTGAACGTATGCCTGCCAGAGTGGAAGCTGTCATCAAGGCTGAGGGTGGGCCAACACCATATTGAACTTCAGCATTATCGATGGAGGGCGCCAGGAACTTGTAAGTCATTTTCAGCCAGGTGTCCGGATACCTTTGATCACATAGTGTACGTAAACAGTAGAATAAGGGGCTGCGTTCGCCAACGCTCATGTAAGACAAGTGTCTGGCGCAGTTGTTGGATCGGTTACTGTTGCTACAGTGCCAGGCTATCAAGATTTGAGTGAGTTTGAACATGGTGTTATAGTTGGTGGTATAGTGGTATAGTGGTATAGTCTGCGCACGAGCTGTGGGATACGGCATCTCCGAGAGAGCGACGATGTGGGGATTTTGGCGTACGACCAATACATGAGTGTACCGTGAATATCAGGAATCCAGTGAAACATCAAAACTCCGATTTCACTGTGGCCGGAAAAAGATTCTGCACGAACGGGACCAACGACGACTGAAGAGAACCGTTCAAATGACACAAGTGCAACCCTCCTTCAAATTGCTGCAGATTTCAACGCTGGGCCATCAGCAAGTGTCAGTGTGCGAACCAGTCAACGAAACATCATCGATTTGAGCTTTCGGAACCGAAGGCCCACTTGTGTAACCTTGATGACTGCATGACACAAAGCTTTACGCCTCGTCTGGGCCCGTCAACACCGACATTGGACTGTTGATGACTGGAAAAATGTTGCCTGGTCAGACGAGTCTCGTTTCAAATTGTGTCGAGCGGATCGACGTGTACGGATATGGAGACAACCTCATGAATCCATGTACCTTGCATGTCAGCCGGGGACTGTTCAGACTGGTGGAGGCTCTATAAATGTCTGGGGCTTGTGCAGATGCAGTGATATATGACCTCTGATACGCCTAGATAGGACTCTGACAGGTGACACTTACTTAAGCATCCTGTCTGATCACCTGCATACCTTCATTTCCATTGCGCATTCCGACGGACTTTGGCAGTTCCAGCAGGACAATGCGTCACCCCACACCTCCAGAATTGCTACGAAGTGACACAACGAACACTCTTCCGAGTTTAAACCCTTCCACTGTCCGCCAAACTCCCCAGGAATGCACATTATCGAGCATATCTGGGATGTCTTGGAACGTGCTGCTCAGAAGAGATCTCCACCCTTCATACGCTTACGGATTTATGGATAGCTCTGGATGATTCATGGTGTCAGTTCCCTCCAACACTACTTCAGACATTAATCGAATCCATTCCACGTCGTGTTACGGCACTTCTGTGTGCTCGCGGGGGCCCTACACAATACTAGGTCGATGTACCAGTTTCTTTGGCTCTTCAGTGAATAATAGATCAGTTTGTACTTTATCGGTGCGCCGGCATGCGTTCTCGTTCGTGGACGGCGATGTTGCTTATTTAGAAACCAATCTGTTGACGTAAGATGCAGACTTCTTGGTACTGTAGTTATTTAAGTGTTTTCTTTAATGTCGATGATGCCTGTGGTTTCTGTTAGAGTATCTTGAAATTTGTGTTGAAACAGTATTGTCAATTTAAAGTGGCTGTATTCGGGTGCACGGAGGAAAATAAAAACTCCAAAGGACGCTTTCGAAACAACACAGTCACTATAATTTCACGATTTTCTCTGGAAGCCGCTTCCCGTCAGATCACCTAAGGTAAGCGTCTTTGGGGCTGTCGAGCGTTGCTGACAAGCGGGTGTACTCAGCCACTGTGAGCCTTCGGTCACGAAAACAAACAACGGCCGGGAGAGCGATGTGCTGACCACACGCCGCCCCCCCCCCCCCTTTCTTATCCACATCCGATGACGCCCTTAGGCTGAGGATGACACGGCGGTATGTCTGCACCGTTAGGGTCTTCCAGGACCTGTTTGGAGAGACTTTAGTTAGTTTAAAAGTTAGCTTCCGTTTCGGCACATGTCTTGACTGGCAATTTCCAGAACTGGTAAACTCATCCCAAGAATTTCCACTGTCAACCCTTTTGACCTAATTTCATTTCGATGTGATTTTTTTGAAATGAACGTTGACTTCAAATCTAACCTGTCCACTTGCATTGACATGGAACACATGAAACAGAAACTAAAAGGCTGTTGATAATATGAGTTACCTGAAGAAATTGATTTAGCGGTCATAGTTGAAATTCGTGTATCATGTCGCAGTGATGGTGTAGTTCGCCTTGCTTCCTGGCTGGCTTGTCGTTTCTGTTCTCGTGTGGAATTAAGAATGGCCGAGACAGATTGAAGGCATCTCTAGGCGCGCAGTCCGGAACCGTGCGACTGCTACGGTCGCAGGTTCGAATCCTGCCTCGGGCATGGATGTGTGTGATGTCCTTAGGTTAGTTAGGTTTAAGTAGTTCTAAGTTCTAGGGGACTGATGACCACAGCTGTTAAGTCCCATAGTGCTCAGAGCCATTTGAACCATTTCTGAAGGCATCAAAAGTTGGTTTACTACTGCCCTTCCGCTCACCGCTGGGGTCACGTTATAATGTAAGTCTGTATGGAGCTCAGGTACAGTACAGCCATGTGCGTTAACTAGCTAAGTAACATTTTATTATTGTAGCTACTATGACTTTCCGCTTCAAATAGAGCACAGCCTTCTGTGACCTGTAGGACTGAACTGTGTTTTGTACTAACCGTTGTCATAAGCTGCAGGGGAAATTTATCCAAGTTGTCCTAAATACAATGTCTGCTCTAGTATGGCGGCTGGAAGTGTTCCACGTCCATGGCTGTTATAGAGGCTCACAGTTATCAGTTAATGTGGGCTCTGTTGAAAAGTGTGAGTTGTATCATACTGGAAAAGGCGATGACCTTTGTTTACTCTTGCTTACTAAATAATGTCATTTGTGTGTACGTAAGACAATTTAGAGTAAACGCTTAAATGCTGGCGTGTGGTTCTGATCTCCAGATCCCTAAGGCTTCAATTAATTTGATAATCTGCACCACAACCGGGATTAGTTTTGGCACCACACTAATAGGTCGTGCAAGGCCTTAGCGTCAGTGGGTGTTGCATGTGGTTTTATTTGCCATACTAATACTAGCCAATAGAGCCATTCTGTTTTACTATGCAAGTGTGCTAAGGAATAGGCTCTTTTATAAAGATGTTGAATGAAGTCTGTTACCTGTTGGCGTGACTTATATCACCAATAATCGATTCCGCTTTCGTAAGTCATTTAATTCTGCCAATCTACTTAGGCCATACGTATTACGTTATATAAATTTTCGTAGGTAATCCTATATCTTTCAGTTTTAATATAAATGTATTTCGGAATCTAAACTTAAGAAGGTAAAATTCCGGAATTTGTGATCATTCGACCTTGGTAGTTGTACTGTATTTCCAAATAGTGTTACATTGATATAACTCAGCATTCCATTCAAGCTAAAAATAACTATTAGTAATTGAGCTGTTATATTTACTGTGCAATACCACGAAACAAATTATACCGCGATGATGCTATGCTAAACACGTATAGCTACTTACAAGGGAACATCCCCATCGCACCCCTCTCAGATTTATTTATAAGTTGGCACAGTGGATAGGCCTTGAAAAACTGAACACATATCAACCGCGAAAACAGGAAGAAGTTGTGTGAAACTATGAAAAAAATAAGCAAAATATGCAAACTAAGTAGTCCATGCTCAAGATATCCAATATCAAGGATAATGTTAACGCAGGAGCGTCGTGGTCTCGTGGTTAGCGTCTCTGTTCATTGTAATTAGTTTACTGTTCACTGTAATAAGTTTAGTGTCTATGTTTTGCGACCGCACCGCAAAACCGTGCGATTAGTAGACGAAAGGACGTGCCTCTCCAATGGAAACCGAAAACACTTGATCGCAAGGTCATAGGTCAACCGATTCCTCCACAGAAAAACACGTTTGATATATTCTATACGACACTGGTGACGGCATGTGCGTCACATTACAGGAATATGTTGTCGACCCACCTAACTTATGCACTTGGCGGATGGGTAAAAAGATTCTTCTACCTTTCCCGATTTAGGTTTTCTTGTGGATATGATAATCACTCCCAAAAAAGTGATGAAAACGTAAGAGTTTGTCACATAAACTGAAAATAAAAAATTAAACTTTTCACTCGAAGGAAGACTTGAACCAAGTATCTCTCACTCCGCAGCTGCTCACGCTAACCACAGGACCACTGCGACCCTGAGCTCACACTGTCCTTGATGTTACATATCTTTTGCATGGACTACTCAGTTTGTATATTTTGCTTATTTTTTCATAGTTCCACACAACTTCTTCCTGTTTTCTCGATTGATCTGTGTCCAGTTTTTCAAGGCCTATCCACTGAGCCAACTTATAACTGAATCTGAGGGGGGTGCGATGGGGAGGTTCCCTTATTAGTTTCTTTATGGTACTGGGAACTAATATTGTCTCTCTCAATAATGGTAATTGAGGCTACGTATTTTAATGCTTATAATGTTCTGCTTTATCCATGAGTGTCATTATATAGATTTTTTGAGAAAATTTTGGAGTAATGTCATTTTGCTGTGAGAGACAAAGGCTACATATTGTGGCGTGAGGCCACTCTTACATTTTTGCATTTATATATACAGAGAGAGAGAGGGAATGAGGGTGAAAGAGAGAAACAGAGAGAGAGAGAGAGAGAGAGAGAGAGAGAGAGAGAGAGAGAGAGGAACCTTATGAATTTTTTGGAATCTGTTAAGATGTTAGCTTGTCTGAAAGTGATGACTGAAGCGAATGTAAATATTTTAAGTATATATCAGATTGTAGGTTGTGAATATTCTGTTGACAGCAAGATAATTGTTCGTTTTTATGTTGTTAAATGTTTGTTTGCACCAGCATCTTACCACTCTCCTCACCCACTGCCCTGCCATTTTACTGATATCAAAGTTTCGCCTTGATCCATCACTTTAAAACTGGCAGATAAGTTCGTGACTCATTAATATCTGCTTTGTTCGTAAGAGTCACTTACCGTTTTTGATGAAGTATTGCTGAAAAGGCCAGCCGCTGTGGTCGGGAGGTTCTAGGCGCTTCAGTCCAGAACCACGTGGCTGCTATGGTCGCAGGTTCGAATCCTGCCTCGGGCATGAATGTGTGTGATGTCTTTAGGTTAGTTAGGTTTAAGTTGTTCTAAGTCTAGGGGACTGATGACTTCAGAGGCTAAGTCCCATAGTGCTTAGAGCCATTTGAATTTGATTGCTGAAAAATGCATTTTGCCCAGCCATGTGGTTGCACTTGGCTCTGTGTAGATTTGTTTCGTATGTCCTAAAATTTCAAAGTTCTGTTTTGGGCTTAATAGTTTATCGTCAATTGTTATCATCAACATACAAGTTATCAACAGAAAATGGAAACTAGGAATAATCAGAGAGTTTCGCTTTGTGTGGCAGCTGACTTTTGAGGCCGAAATAGAGAGAAAAATTTTTAAAATATTTTGTATCGTGTAAAGTGACCTGTGTCAGCTCCTATCACTCTTGTTCGTTGTTACGCTCTTTGAGTGTTAGTAAGTAGCAGCCTCGTATGCGGCCCTACGGAGGGCGTACCTTTTACAAACTTACGGGCTGTCTGTCAAAAGACAAGATTCCAGCTGGAATGCCGTTACACTCCGAGTGGACAAACTGAGCTGCCGTCTGGAAGAATAGGGCGTGACCGAGTACACGAAGTCTGCGCCGGGACCTGCCCGAGCATGCAGACAGGAGCGAAGTGGGACCTGTTGCCGGGTCACAGAATGCGGCTAGAGAAGGACTGGTACAGCAATGGCCACTTGGAACAGCCTCTATTCAACCGAAAGAACTATTCACGTTTCACCACACTGCATGATATTGTGTGGTTCTGCCCCGAAGCCGACTTTAAAATACACTCCAATCTGTTTACTTGTTCCCTATTGAGTTGTAGTCGTTTTCTACTTAGTGTTTGTTACTGTTTCCGACCGACTCGTAAATACTCGTAAAGAGTGAATTACACTGCCGGAAAAGAAGAATTAGTACACCCTTTTAGAGGTTTCCAATTCACTTAGGATTTAATGTGGCAACGGTGCATATGGAGTATATGAAATGATTAAATTTACAGATCAATAGCAGAAGCCGTTCTGAGGAAACAGGAACCGACTGATGCTGAAACTTCCATATTAGTACGTGGTGTAGCCTCCACAGGCGGCAATGCAGACACTGACTCTGCCATCCATTCGATCGTACAGATGGTGAATACCATACTGCGACACGTTATGCCGCACCTGCTTCAACTGTCCATGTAGTTCTGTGACAGTTGTTGGTTGATGAGTGCCACGAGTCACTTCTCGTCCCACAACACCTCAGACATACATCACTGGAGACAATTTCGGAGATCGCGCTTGCCAGAGAAGTTGCTGCACGTCTTGCAGAGCATGTTGGGTTTCACGGGTAGTGTGTGCCCGAGCATTATCCTGTTGGAATAACACATCATATTCCTGTTGGAAGAATGCGTCTTGTGCCATTTCTCTGGCGCGCTGCATATCCGGCACTATCGATAGCGACTTGTATTTCTGTTTCAGTCTGGTTCGGCCTGCGCAGGCGCTGAGGCGGCTGCTGCCCTCTGGAACGTTTTTCGCGGGGGGGGGGGGGGGGGGGGGGGGGGGGGCGCTCGGCTCGGCAGTTGGATTCGCACCGAGCTGGTGGTATTTGGCGGGCCTCGTTGATTTGGCCGTTGGGCGGTGTTGCGTGTTGGTGACGTGCTGTAGTGGACAATTGATGGATCCTCGCACGCGATCGCTCGAGCTTCTCCGCCTCCGAAAAGGGTGCCACGAATACGCTTGGGTTTCCGCACCCAGGAGTTGTAACGACGGTAGGGCAGGCTTTCTGTGTGTTTTCTCTTTCCGGTCTGCGTGGCGGGGTTCGTTTCACCTTACTTCAGCTGTTGTTTATATTTTCTGCGTGATTCCGTTTTGGCCGGAGTCTAGGTGTCGAGTTTTCTGCTGGTGTGTACCCAGTCGTCGCTCCCGTTTTCCCGTCCGGGGGGCAGCCGTATCTGTTGGTGGGAATTATTTGGCAGTGTGTGTTTTGCGTGAGCCCGGTGTGCTTACGCGCTCTGATTCTGAGTTGAAATTACTGTAGTCAGGCTGGCTCGGTTGCTGGAGTCTGTGTTATTTGTTTCCTGGCTTGCTGGGGACTGCGCGCGCGTCTGTTCCGTTATGTGATGTGGCAGCAGTCTGATATTTTTATCTGTGCTTGTTAAGTTGCTAGCAATTGCTCTTAGCTTTGTGCTTACTTATTTTTATTTAAATTGCTGGGCATTGTCATTTGCCTGTTCTTTTACCTTTATTTATTTATAGTGTCAATTAAGCCTAAGACGATGTCCAAGGAGCTAGCAATTGATTTTAGCCTCGTGTGTACTTATTCCCATATAAATTCTTGGGCACTGCCATTTGCTTGTTCTTTTACTCTTATTTATTTGTTGTGCCAGTCAGCCCTAAGATGATGTCAGACCTTGGTATCTGTCAACCTTATTTTGGCTACTAGCGCTCAGGTGCAATATTGCCGGACCTATCCCGGATTTTGTCATTAATTGAGATCCTTTTATACTGTATTTTTAGCAGTAGGTTTGGCAAGTGCACTTGTGTATGGCATTTATTGTGTTTGCCCCCCCCCCTCCACACCCCCTTCTCTTCCTCCTTGGTGTTAACTGATTTTGGTAAGATTGCTCGGTGGCCTGTGTTCTTTTATTATCTATGTAAGTTTGCCCGCTGCCGCAGTTGTAACATGTTTTGACCGGCAAGCGGCTCATGTTGGCTAGAGTTTGAATGTGGTCTGCGCTGTTGAAATCAGCAGACTTTATTATTTGAGATAGTCATGTACGTGTTGTAGTGTTAAGGGTTTTAGGGAATTTTTAATTGAGATACCTTTTGGAAATTTTATCACTCTTTTAAAGAAGGTATAGGAAGGAATAACTTCGACTGAAAATTTAATTGTAAATTATACATTTGTGCTTCACATTATAAAACTTAACTGTATTAGGTGTAAGTATGTAGTTTAATGTGCAATGATTATTTGTTAAGGTATCAAGTTGTAAACAATTTGTTTGTCAGTGATTCAAACGACAAAAATAAGTTTCTCTGTTCACCTGTGGTATATAAGATTTTTATTACCTCATATTGTAAGCAGCTTGATTGGTTTGTGTCACTGTAATTTGTAAGCCACAGTGTAATTTATTACAATTAATTACTTGTTTTGGGGAAATAAACCTTGAATTGTATGTCCCCTTTTCATTAACCGAATCGCATCCAAATCGTCGGCTCAGGTCTAACAACATTTTGGACATACCGAGCGCTGGTTAGCGTCACCTCCATAGACACCAAAGGTGAACGAGGTTTGTAGTTTGTCGCACCCCAGACCATAAGATCTGGGGTGGAGCCAGTGTGTAGTGGACGAATGCTCTCTACGAGACAGTGCTTATCAGGTCTACATCGCTTGCGTGCAGGCAGAATCTGATTTCATCGTTGAAGACCTCTGCACGCCATTCCATCTTCCAAGAGATCGTCTGACGGCACCAGTCTAGGCGTGCAAGTCGATCGTGTGGCGTGAGTGGAAAATGGGCTAGAGATGTGCGTGCTCGTAGTTCCATTGCTAGTAACCGGTTCGCAACAGTTCGTGTTGACACGTTTGGCCCCGCGAGCCCTCTTGTCTCTGCTGTGGTAGCTGTATGATCTGCCACTGCTGTTCTTATAATACGACGATCCTGGCGGGCGTCTGTGCTGCGTTGACGTCCGGAACCCCAACTACGGGTGTGAGAATGTTCACGTGACCACTGATACCAGAATCGTTACACAATTTACACAGCACATCCAACTTGTGTGGCAGTGCTCCGAAAAAACCATCCTACTCGGAAGGGCACAATTTGATCCTCGAAATTCTGAAACACAAGCAATGATGACGTAGAAAGCAGTTCAGCATTTGGTGAATCAGATGTCCGAGGCATAGGACAGGAACGCCGCGTTACAGAGGCAGGTGACTCTGTAAGGTAGATACAGGGTGATTTAGCTGGAGGGGTAGAGGCAAGAGTTTAGTTTAGTGTACCTTTTCCTTCTCTGGATCCACTGCAGCTGGTCTAATAGATCCTTCGGAGAAAGTGAAAGAGTCTGTTGTCAACAATTATCACCAATCTCGAAGTCGCTGCTGACATCGGTGGCTGGTCAGACGAAGTAAGCCTGCACATGACCATCTTGTGAACATTAGACCAAGGAGATTCAAGCATATTGCTACTCCACAGTAACTTTAATTAGCACAAGTGAGTAAAACGTAGACATACCGCGTGGTTAGCGCAAGAGGACGTGGAAGCAGGTCGTTTCGGGCTGGTCAGATGAAGTTTCAACAGGGGCTACCTGCTGATAAAAGTGTTGTCAGGGTAGTACCAAATGTTGTGGCCAAGTAGAGGGATCAAAGATGTTATATCACTGACACAGTAGAAAGACAGTGTTGTTGTAGAAGAGGTGACTGCTTCATGCATCAGTTTCATCGAAACAAGCACGAGCTAAGTCCTTACTAATGCACCCCATTTGTAGACAGAGGCCTTGTAGTCTGCAATCCGCCCGCACCGAGAGCGGACCTATGATGGTCTACGGGACTGCATTACAAGTCACCACCTACGAACTAACTGCTGGTAACTGTAGCCCTATTGTTGACGCTTAGTATAAAGCTGCTGACTTAGCGCCTCCAACCGGTGGGCGACTAGTGGGGTTGCTCCAGCAAATGCTGACGTTTTGCCCTTGTGGTCAACACTTTGAGCCCGCGGTAGTGTAGCTACCCAGCCACCATCGCCTGTGCGGTCAAACTTATTGCTACTCGCTTCTGTTCATGAGGGCAGACACAGCTGCTGGTAGCCACCTCATCAACGCTGGGTCCACGCCGTGTTTCTGCACCCTTCACTGTGTGCCAGCCTGTGGAACCAGGCTGCTTATAGTCTACATCGTGGGCTGCCGTGCGCTGCAGTAGTCAACGTCCTTGCCAACTTGCTCTGTCATCGTTTCACCAGCTGTGCGACGCTGCAAGTTGCCGAGCCAGACCTCTTGACCGGCCATATACAGCTTATGTCTAGCGTCCATTAGCTTTCTTAGAATCGCCGCGATTGCTGTAGTTTTCTGAACATTAAATTAATATTATTTGTGTTAACAATGAGTTTCTTTGACAATATGTCGGCCGAATACCAGGCATTCATTCATCGCATCACTGCTACCTCAACCAGGGTGGTATTCTACTGGCGACCAGAGCTCTGCCAACATGGTTCCACGACATACCATAGAAGGCAGCCACCTCTGGGCTCTATAAGTGGTATCAGAGGTGGATACTTAAGTCTGCAGGCAGATCTAGGACCACCTCTCTGGCTGCAGTGTGTAGTTCAACACTACCTACTGTTTTGATGAGTGGGCTTTATAGATTTTTCGACTTTTTGTTTTGTTCTGTCGACGGCTTTGGAGGACAAAACTGATGTTTATTGGAACTTAGAGGTATCAGTTGTGAAATCTGATGGGAATGCAGAATTGTCGCAGATTAGGCGAATTGTTGGGCGTACTATTTACGGACGGTGAGTTACCAACATCGTAATGTGACAGGTCACAAACTGCCGTTTATGCAGGCAGTGCCAGCTATTTGTAGCACATGCTAATGTAATGCGCACGAGGCACATCTACTCTGAGTGTCGATGAGCTATGATCCATTATCAGAAATGATATAATTTTTTCGTACTTATTCATGGTTGTTCGTGGTAGCTGTCTTTACTTTGTTACGTGTGATGTTCCTTAAGGATACTGTATTTTTGTAGGCAGAGGTTGCACAAAAGACAGAAAAACAAGGAACGACGGCGTAGGAAGCAGCTCAGTATTTGGTGAATCAGATGGCCGAGGCATAGGACCAGTAACGCCGCGTTACAGAGCCAGGTGACTCTAGGGTAGATACAGGGTAATTTAGCTGGAAGGGTAGAGGCAAGAGTTTAGTTTAGTGTACCTTTTCCTTCTATGGATCCACTGCAACTGGTCTAATAGATCCCTTTTTGGAGAAAGTGAATGAGTCCGTTGACAACAATTATCACTAATCTCGAAGTCACTGCTGACATCGGTGGCTGGTCGGACGAAGTAAGCCTGCAGATGACCAAGTTATGATTGGAGGGTGAGGCGAACATGTGTCCGTCATGTAACATGATTGGTTGAATGAAGCACGTACATCTTAATGACTAAAGAACGGACTCCATCAGTGCTACCGCAGGCAGAATAGTACTATTTTCTCTGAGAAACACCTTAATGGGATATCCCACAAACGAAACGAGTAGGTGGAAATATTCTTAGATAGAATTAGCAATATCATTGTGCAAACGTATGAGTTAACAAAGAATGAGGAGACACATAAACTTATTCTGCAACAGACAGAACAAAGTACTATATATTTTTTCCAGTGGACTTCCAACCGGAACGTCGTAGATGGTACAGATCGAGAACCAAGAATTTGACTGCTGCTAAAGTTTTACAATACAACAGGAGGACATAGTTATTCAAGTGCAGGACTTCCTCAGAAGTAAAGTGCTGTAGATGGGGACATGTGGGCCACAATCACAAGCAATGTTGCCAACCGCAATGCTATGCCTATGGTGGTACAGCATCGAGCACAGAGCACAGTATTAGCAGAGTAAAAAGCAAAGTGTGTGACATCATGGTAAGGTTTCTCAATCGCCAGACAGTGTTACCAATAAAATGTAATCCTACAAAGGTACATGCAGAAATAATGTTGCTTACCGAGCATAGTAAAGGGAACGGAACATCCATCTTTTTTGTACTGGAGCATGGAATATTCATTAATATATGGAAACATTGCCCTGTGTTTGTGAGGGGTACTGTGGAATACTAGGGCTGGATTTTCTGAATAAGCATCACAAAAAAATTGATCTTTCATGGCATTCTGTCGAATTCAGTGGGAAATTGTTCTGGCTGGGAACGACCGCCACAAATGATACGAGGGAGGGGGAAATGAGAGAGAGAGAGAGAGAGAGAGAGAGACTGGGGAGTAGGTGATATACAGAGTTGGGAGGATGACGTGTACTAAGAGACTGAAGAAGAAGTGGACACAGAGAGAGAGAAGTGTGTTCAGTACATATGTTGAATGCATACGGAAGTGAAGCTGCGGGGAAAAGGCTTGGTCTTTGAAACGCCTAGTTAAATCCGCAGGAGGGAACAGGTAGTTGGAATTTGGAAAGGGGCCACAAATCAGCAGCTGTCACTTCCACTCGAACACATATAACTTTATTTAGTTGCTCAAACATTACAGCGCAAATTTCCGAGCTTAACTATCGTCTGAATATGTCACACAGTCTTTTGCCTTAAGGGTACAACCTCTTTCATTTTTAAAACGGCTGAAGCCCCATGATTCAAAACACAACTACAATAAATATTTACAAGGCAGAATGCCCTAGGCTTTATTCTTAAATAATTTTTTTAAATGAGGCTGAAGGCCCAAACAATGCAAGACTTGACAAGTAAGGAACTTCCAGTTTTAAAACGGCTGAAGGCCCATTATTTGAAACCCAACTAAAAGCGTACAAATTCAAACCATCGGCTATGAGCCATTAAAATACACAATCAAACACCAATAAGAAAAGGCAGTAAAGCCAGTGGCGCACAGAAGTTTCCGGGGGTCGGTCTGCACTTGAAATAATAACGTTCTCTTAGGGGAAACAGGTAGTCGGCCCAATTATATCCGATCCTCCGGCAAAACAGCCAAGAGACATTCAACGCACCCACCAACAAGAAGACTAGCTTTGCACCCGATCAGTACACAAGGACCTCCAAAGCCAAAACGTAAAAGGCACAGCCGCCCACAACCAAGTATGCATAAGCTGTCAAAACTACACACACGTTTTGGACAGCGACAACACGGTGAGGAAAGGACACTGCCTGAATTTTACGTCAGCGGACAGGGCAGGTAACCGGAACGGTAACGACCACAAGGCAGAAAATTCCGCTACTGCACTTGGACTTCAAATAACCAAAATACAATTAAACTCCACCAGATGGCGGCCAAACTTTCGCCAACTCGAACACTCGCTGTTGCTCAAGGGAATACCGCCAACAGGCAACCATGAAAACCAAGGGCACAATGTGAACAGACTGGCTTCGGTAGTTAAACCACCACTCAACCTTGATGTCCTGGGTAGGTGAGCCACGAACCTCGTAGCAATCGGGACAGCTCCCACACACTCCGACACTGGACAGAGACCGCCAGCGGGCCAGCCCACTGCGCCGCGCGGAGATTTCCTGGCTGATCCACACCAACTGACCGACTGCCGCACATCAACACGGGGACAGCAGTAAAATAACTGAGCAGTTGACATCACAAGCTACACACAGTTTCACGAACACTTGCACGAAGGACCAGACAATACTAACGGCAGCGACTGTGCAATATCAAAGACGAATCACTAGTCAGCACACGCAGGCAACCCATAAGCGATCGCCGGCCAACATACACATCGTCCGACAAGACGACCGACCAACGACCAACCAGTGTGGTCCGCACTCAAGTGGTATGTATCGGCAAACGTCGGGTTAGTCATGGCTGTCCGCTGCAGCCGCGCCCTGACTGAACTCCAGCCGCGTCCTAAGTCAAACACTGCGATGTCCGAACTGCACTGCTAGCGCCTCCCAACTCACTGGCAGGTGCGAAATAACTCCAAACACTTGACAACCGGGAAGTAATAGCAGTCAGCAAAGATAATACGCCAGGGCTTATATCGATAAGCGACGCTGCTGCCGCTCATGGGCAACCAAGGTGGCAACTCAGTGACACCAGTAATTGAAATTAACATTAAAAGATGTCAAATGAGATATGGCGCGAACACGAGCCACGCACGGCTCAGTCTGATACACCGAAGAGACAAAGAAATTGATACATCTACATCTACATCCATACTCCGCAAGCCACCTGACGGTGTGTGGCGGACGGTACCTTGAGTACCTCTATCGGTTCTCCCTTCTATTCCAGACTCGTATTGTTCGTGGAAAGAAGGATTGTCGGTATGCCTCTGTGTGGGCTCTAATCTCTCTGATTTTATCCTCATGGTCTCTTCGCGAGATATACGTAGGAGGGAGCAATATACTACTTGACTCCTCGGTGAAAGTATGTTCTCGAAACTTCAACAAAAGCCCGTACCGAGCTACTGAACATCTCTCCTCCAGAATCTTCCACTGGAGTTTATTTATCATCTCTGTAACGCTTTCGCGATTATTAAATGATCCTGTAACGAAGCTCGCTGCTCTCCGTTGGATCTTCTCTTTATATTCTATCAACCCTACCTGTTACGGATCCCACATTGCTGAGCAGTATTCAAGCAGTGGGCGAACAAGCGTACTGTAACCTACTTCCTTTGTTTTCGGATCGCATTTCCTTAGGATTCTTCCAATGAATCTCAGTCTGGCATCTGCTTTACCAACGATCAACTTTATATGATCATTCCATTTTAAATCACTCCTAATGCGTACTCCCAGATAATTTATGGAATTGACTGCTTCCAGTTGCTGACTTGCTATATTGTAGCTAAATGATAAGGGATCTTTCTTTCTATGTATTCGCAGCACATTACACTTGCGTACATTGAGATTCAATTGCCATTCCCTGCACCATGCGTCAATTCGCTGCAGATCCTCCTGCATTTCAGTACAATTTTCCATTGTTACAACCTCTCGATATACCACAGCATCATCTGCAAAAAGCCTCAGTGAACTTCCGATGTCATCCACAAGGTCATTTATGTATATTGTGAATAGCAACGGTCCTACGACACTCCCCTGCGGCACACCTGAAATCACTCTTACTTCGGAAGACTTCTCTCCATTGAGAATGACATGCTGCGTTCTGTTATCTAGGCAATTGGTCTGATAATCCAAATGCTCTTACTTTGTTTATTAAACGACTGTGGGGAACTGTATCGAACGGCTTGCGGAAGTCAAGAAACACAGCATACACCTGCCTAATATAGTGTAGGGCCCGCGAGAGCAAGCAGATGTGTCGCAACACGATGTGTCATGGATTCGACTAATGTCTGTAGTAGTGTTAGAGGGAAATGAAAGCATCAATCCCGCAGTGTTGTCCATAAATCCGTAAGATGGGGATGGAGATCTCTTCTGAACAGCACGTTGCAAGGCATCCCAGATACGCTCAATAATGTTCATTTCTGGGGAATTTGTTGGCTAGTGGGAGTGTTTAAATTCAGAGGAGTGTTCCTGACATGGAGCCAGTCCGTACCAATTCAGGACGTGTGAGGTGTAGCATTGTCCTGCTGGAGTTGCCCAAGTCCGTCGGAATGCGCAATAGACATGAATGGATGCAGGTGATCAGACACGATGCTTACGTATGTGTCACCTGTCAGAGTCGTATCTAGACGTACAGGAGGTACCGTATCACTTAAAGTGCGCACGCCCCACACCATTAGAGAGCCTCCGCCAGCTTGAACAGTCCCCTGCTGACATGCAGGATCCATGGATTCATGAGGTTGTCTCCATGCCCATACATATCCATCCGTTCGACACAATGAGAAAAGAGACTCGTCCGACCAGGCAACATGTTTCCAGTTATCAACAGTTCAATGTCGATGTTGACCAGCCCAGGTGAGGCATAAAGCTTTGTGTCGTGCAGTCATCAAGGGTACAGGAGTGGGCCCTCGGCTCCGACAACTCATATCGATGATGTTTCGTTGAATGTTTCGCACGCTGATACTTGTTGATGGCCCAGCATTGGAATCTGCAGCAGTTTACGGAAGGATTGCGCTTCTGTCACGTTGAACGACTATCTTCAGTCGTCGTTGGTCCCGTTCTTGCAGAATCTTTTTCCGGCGGTAGCGATGTCGGAGATTTGATGTTCCACCGGATTTCTGATATTCACAGTACACTCGTGAAATGGTCGTACGGGAAAATTCCCACTTCATTGCTAACCTCTAAGATACTGAGTCCCATCGCTCTAGCGCCGACTATAACAATCACGTCCAAACTCACTGAAATCTTGATAACCTGCCATTGTAGCAGCAGTAACCGATCTAACAACTGCGCCACACCTTTGTTGACTTATGTAGGCGTTACTGACCACAGCGCCGTATTCTGCCAATTTAAATATCTCTATATATAATGATTATGATGATGATGTTTTGTTTTGTTGGGCGCTCAAGTGCGCGGTCATCGGCGTAAATACAAAGTCCCAACTTTTCACATAGTCCAATTTCTTTACTCAGCCCAATTTAACCACGGTCACAAATGATCATGAAATGATGAGGACAACACAAACGCTCAGTCCCCAGGCAGAGAAAATCCCCAACGCGGCCGGGAATCGAAACCGGGAGCCTGCTCTCTACTTGAATACGCTTGCCTATACGAACATGTATAACTTCAACACTCTGGTAATTCTTAGGCTTTTGCAGCATGCATCATCAAACAGAAAAATTATTTTACAGCACTTAGTTACAATAATCACGTTAATGCACTGAAATTGTGCAGAAGTCAGATAGTATTAACACACATATCGTTAGGTGTTGGAGCCGTGCGCGCTCACATTCATACCGTTTATTGTTTGTCATCTTCTATTACGGCACTGTCACCTCGTTTTCTTATTCTTTTCTTGTCTTCCTACCTTGCTTGCCCGTGAGCGGCAGCAGCAGATCGTATCGATAAGTGCACTGTCGTACCATCTCTGGAGCAACCGATAGTATTTCTGGGTTGTCGTGTGTCTGGCAGGCAGCTGGAGAACGACCAGGAGGCCGGTCGGGACTCATCGGCATTGCTGTCAGGGACGTAGCCCCAGTGAGGTCCGCACAGCCAGTACCAGCGGGGACGACCATTGGTGGTCGTTCGGTCAGTCGCCTCATCGACGACGTGTATTTGGGTCGGTTCCTTCCTGTGAAGAGATGTCGGTTGTGTTCCCTCTGCATGGTTGGGTTCCAGCTACTGTCACCGGAACGTCGTACCTCCGAAGGAAGTCAGTTCAGTTGGAGACAGACCAGGAGTGCAGTCGGGCACGGAGCAGTGAGTCGGCAGAGTCAGTCGGAAGGAAGACAGTGCGAATACGCGCCGGGACCGTGGTCGACGCAGACGGAAGGCCGTTGGGCGGTCGATCGACTTGTCGTCGCATCGTGTTAGTGCTGAGCACTGACACCAGTATCAGTCGGGGAAGAGTTGGCAGCCAGCAACAGTCGGGTCCGTATGGTGTCAGTATTCGCCGGGATCGCTGTCGGCGAAGGTGGGCTGGCGTTGGTCGTTTGTTCGGCCAGTCGTCTCAGTCGACGACGTCTTGGATCCTCAGGATGAACACCATTTTACGAGTTGGGATGTGTTTGGACCTTGTTGGTTCGTTGTAACTGAGCAGCGACGCAGTCTCCACAGCGCGAAGCCAGGCTGGGGCTCTTGGCGGTGGACACGCACTGTTGCGTCTGCAGGCGCTAGCTGTGCGAGCGACTTTTCGCGTTCTTCCGAAGCAGGATCCTCAAGTTGAGTAATTAGTTACCTGTTCTTAAAACTCGACTGTTACGATTTGTTCGTTATTTGTGGATTGCTGTTTTCTCAGCCCAGGACTCGTGTGATTACAAGTCGTGTGTTTTCTTGCCTAGAATCCGCAACCTCCGGTAGTGACTTGACAGTTGTGACTTGTGTTTTCGGATTCTTTTAAACTCGCCTGGAGTGATGTTTGATGCCTTGATCTTAGTGAGCTTTAAGTTATTGGTATCTCGGTTTACTCTTTATCGGCCGATATTTTCCATTATCGGTGCAGTTGGATTTGACCGTTGGAAACCGTCAGATTGTCGGTCGGTCGTGATCCGTCCCTTGGTTGGGTTGCCTTCCGATTAAGAGCTTGTCGGTCGGTCTGCCTATCTCACCTAAACGTGCGTTAGTGTTACTTCCCAGGCCGACGCTTGGAACCTTCTGAGCGCTGCTCCTTGTGTTTTACAAAGTGATTTCCTTTTCGTCTTAAGTACTCTGTTTGGTCTTCAGCCGAGTTTTAGCTTATTAAAATGTTAAGCTTTTTTCTATTTAGGCCTTAGGCCGTGAAATTGTTTTGTCATGGTGTGTGGCTTTCAGCCGAGTTTTAATCTCTCTTAAATTAAAATTTCAAAATTTTTGTATTGCCCTTAGGTCATAAGATTGGTATTCTTTAGTATGAGGCCTTCAGCCGAGTTTGCATGAAATGTTTTAAGCCAAGGCCCTTAGCCTGTTAAATTGAAAGCCCTTCTTCCTAGGCTTTAAGCCGTTAAATTGTTTGGTTGATATGTGGCCTTCAGCCGGGATTCAGCCTATTTAGAACTAATATCAAAAATCTTTGTTTTGGTCTTAAGCCGTAACACTGTTCCTGCTTAATGTGTGGCCTTCAGCCTATTATTATTATTATTATTATTTGTTGAAAGAAGTGAAACTTCTGGAAGAACTCCTGAACCTGAATTCCTTGCTTAGGCCTTGGGCCCTGGATTTACGTATGTGGCTTTCAGCCGATTTAAATCAAATCAAAGGAGCTCTTTCGTTAAAACCTTAAGAGTTTTTAATTCTTGCTGATGTTATTGTGTGTTTTAACTAATAAAATTTATATGTTGAGTGTAACTGACGGCAACTTATTTTCGCTCCTTTCCACAAATGTAACCTCACCCGCTCTTTCCTGCTAGTCCAGGGATTTCAGTGATATTAGTAACATTTACACAGCAGAATATTCTACTACAAAATTCATCAATGGGGTAGATGTAGTTAGCCACCGGTAACTCTTTATGCTTGTCTTAAACTAAACTTTATTAGTAGTTAAACTTTTTATGGCTGGTGGCAGGTTATTGAAAATGTGTGTTCCTAAATAAAGGACACCTTTCTGCATGAAAGTACGTGACTTTAAATCCTTATGAAGGCTATTCTTACTTCTAGTATTGTCTCCATAAAGTGAACTGTTGATATGGAAAAGAGCTGTACTTTGACTGGAAAATTCCATTACGGGATAAGTGTATGAATAACCGGAAAAAATAACCTCATATAACGTCATGGGACGAAAGGAAGCATAGTGTGCCAGGTTTTTTAATTTTTTTAACTCACATGTCTGACAACATTCGCATTGCAAACAGAAATTTGTTGAGGCGATTCAGCAGTTCTGTTGAAGAATCTAAACAGATTTTTATTTTTTACGTGTTTTCTGGTGCGGAACCTCTTACAGCTTCTCAACTGCGTTTAGCGTATTCTTTTTCAAAGTATAGTGACAAAGAATTGGCTAGAAACCATTTATTAATGTCACTGAAAATTTCATTTAACTGATCTTTCTAAAGACTATTCATTTGCTGCTTATTGCTATATTTGCATCAACAAACAAACTTAGCATCTGTTACAGATGATAGGTCATTGATATATACAAGAGAAAGAAGAGAAAGTAAAGGCCCAGAGATGGAACCTTGTGGGACATGAGATGTAGTTAATTCCCATTTGGATAATGCATGGTTGCTTAATACATCCCTTTGCTTATGACAGACCTTGTTTCTGTTGGAGATTTTAACTAATGCGAAGCATTTCCTGTTACATCGTAATATTACAATTTATTTAAAAGTATGTTCTGATTTTAGCAGTCATATGTCTTTGACAGATCATAAAATATTAACCGGAGTTGGCACTGATTCTTTGAAATTAAGAACTTTTCTCCAGGTATGCCATAACAGTTGAAATTGGAATATGATCTTGCATCTTGCAACAGACGTACGACAGCGACGTTGATCTGAAATTCTGTGCATCCGAGCTTTTACTCTCTTCGTAAACAGGAGCGACATGCACTCATTTCCAGCCAGAAGGGGCTGCTGCCTGTGAAAGAAATTCTTGATATACGAAGTGTTTCTTATTAAGTGTTTTCCACTGTAACTTGCAAAATAATAAATAGAAGGAATATTTATTTAGATACATAAAATTAAGAAACGTTTCTCTTCGCGTGGAGAAACGAATATAGTTTAGTAACGATCATAGTTTATTTAGTTATTTTCTAGACAGTTTTGTGCTTTTAATGTTAACATCAGTTTCATAGGAACAGCCGTTTTCTGGTACTGGACAAGAACTTACGACAGAACACAGGTGTGGCAGAAACGCTCCTCTTTTATGGGAATGGCGTAAGCACAGTGCGGCAGTATTGCCGGCTTTGAGGAAATGGAAACAAACTGCAACGCTCTGTGACTGCTGCTGCGTGGGTGGGTGTGCCCCTTCAAGCAATCTGCACTAGATTTACCTGTTCCTGGAACCGAGAGCTGTGCAGCTTGCTTATCTCGTACTTGGTCTAAAACTTACGGTTGTTGTTGGCCTATAATCTTCTTTGTGATGGATTAGCTGGGCTGTGGCCGAGACTTTTTGATCTGTTGCAGTTGGAAACAACTCCATATATGACAAGACTGCTTAAAGGCTGATCCTGATCTTCCGGATTGCAGGCTAAGCGAACCATAACGTACTCAACGGGTGGAACCAAACATAACTCAATTGCAATTTGCACGACGATTGTGATAAGATCGACGAAAGACGTTCAAGTCGGCTACCCAAGCACAGTATGACTTAACAATTTTTGCATTCGAAGAAATTCGGGCAGAGATATCTTTATATCAGACACTAGTAGAGGTCTATCCAGAGGGGTTTAATTTTGGAGACCACTCATAAATGTACTTAGTAGAGGACGACAGATAGGCACGTTGTAAATCAGAATCAGATATATTATTTACCTGGAAATAGAAGGACGATCGACACTGAGCCCGAGTTTGCTTATCAAGTGCTGCATATTGCTGCAACTCTGCTGTTTGAAGCGTTGCCTGTACTCGCCGCTGTAAGACCTGCTTAAACAGCTGCCGCTGCTGTTGTCGATTCTGCTGTTCAGAAAGTATTTCTTCTTCTCTTTTGCGTCGTTGTTCGCTGTTGATATATTTCCTTCTTCATGCAGTTTTTTACAGTTGTAGATCTTGCCACCACAACATAAAAAATTCCGAATCCATCGTATACTACTTCGAGTACACGTACGAGTAAGTGTTGCCAGTCTCAGTTAATACCTATTGTGTTTACATTGCATTAGGGGTATAAGCGCAGATATTGTGATAATTGTTACCCTGACATGTACCGGCTTCAGTTTGTTACTTGTTTTTCCTCTGCATCGAATAATTTACTATCTGATGATGCCGGCACAGTCGTAACTGCATCACTATGTGGACTATGCCTGTCAGTATAGCCTTACCGTTTTGCGCCCACAAGTCTCTTCGACATCTGATCTGTTGCTCAGGGGAAAACAATCATTACTATCTTGCTCTTGTCACATGTACTTGGAGGTACTAACCGATCTAAAAACATACTACTTTTAATTGATGTAACTACTATTAGTCTGTAAATGAAGTAAATACTGATGTAATGTTCTTCGGATCAGTGTTGTCAGTCACTGATAGAAATACTTGCACTTATACCCTTAACACCCTTATATATATATATATATATATATATATACAGGGTGTTTCAAGAATGACCGGTATATTTGAAACGGCAATAAAAACTAAACGAGCAGCGATAGAAATACACCGTTTGTTGCAATATGCTTGGGACAACAGTACATTTTGCAATATGCTTGGGACAACAGTACATTTTCAGGCAGACAAACTTTCGAAATTACAGTAGTTACAATTTGCAACAACAGATGGCGCTGCGGTCTGGGAAACTCTATAGTACGATATTTTCCACATATCCACCATGCGTAGCAATAATATGGCGTAGTCTCTGAATGAAATTACCCGAAACCTTTGACAACGTGTCTGGCGGAATGGCTTCACATGCAGATGAGGTGTACTGCTTCAGCTGTTCAATTGTTTCTGGATTCTGGCGGTACACCTGGTCTTTCAAGTGTCCCCACAGAAAGAAGTCACAGGGGTTCATGTCTGGCGAATAGGGAGGCCAATCCACGCCGCCTCCAGTATGTTTCGGATAGCCCAAAGCAATCACACGATCATCGAAATATTCATTCAGGAAATTAAAGACGTCGGCCGTGCGCTGTGGCCGGGCACCATCTTGCATAAACCACGAGGTGTTCACAGTGTCTTCTAAGGCAGTTTGTACCGCCACAAATTCACGAAGAATGTCCAGATAGCGTGATGCAGTAATCGTTTCAGATCTGAAAAATGGGCCAATGATTCCTTTGGAAGAAATGGCGGCCCAGACCAGTACTTTTTGAGGATGCAGGGACGATGGGACTGCAACAAGGGGCTTTTCGGTTCCCCATATGAGCCAGTTCTGTTTATTGACGAAGCCGTCCAGGTAAAATTAAGCTTCGTCAGTAAACCAAATGCTGCCCACATTCATATCGCCGTCATCAATCCTGTGCACTATATCGTTAGCGAATGTCTCTCGTGCAGCAATGGTAGCGGCGCTGAGGGGTTGCAGCGTTTGAATTTTGTATGGATAATGGTGTAAACTCTGGTGCATGAGACGATACGTGGACGTTGGCGTTATTTGGACCGCAGCTGCAACACGGCAAATGGAAACCTGAGGCCGCTGTTGGATCACCTGCTGCACTAGCTGCGCGTTGCCCTCTGTGGTTGCCGTACGCGGTCGCCCTACCTTTCCAGCACGTTCATCCATCACGTTCCCAGTCCGTTGAAATTTTTTCAAACAGATCCTTTATTGTATCACTTTTCGGTCCTTTGGTTACATTAAACCTCCGTTGAAAACTTCGTCTTGTTGCAACAACACTGTGTTCTAGGCGGTGGAATTCCAACACCAGAAAAATCCTCTGTTCTAAGGAATAAACCATGTTGTCTACAGCACACTTGCACGTTGTGAACAGCACACGCTTACAGCAGAAAGACGACGTACAGAATGGCGCACCCACAGACTGCGTTGTCTTCCATATCTTTCACATCACTTGCAGCTCCATCTGTTGTTGAAAATGGTAACTACTGTAATTTCGAAAGTTTGTCCGCCTGAAAATGTACTGTTGTCCCAAGCATATTGCAACAAACGGTGTATTTCTATCGCTGCTCGTTTAGTTTTTATTGCCGTTTCAAATATACCGGTCATATTTGAAACACCCTGTATATATATATATATATATATATATATATATATATATATATATATATATATAAACTATGATAAAATTTTCTATTAGTTCTTTTCTTCTTTCTTTCACATACTGACAGAGGGAGCAAGGAATATTGACCATCGTTGCTATTTACCTGTGAAATATTAATCTAAACTAATGACAAACAAAACAAAGTTATTCACAGTTATAGCCCCTTGCTGATATTTCACATATTTTATGTGTAGAGGGAATGTTACTAAAGCCAACACACTGCAGGTACAGATTGCTGACTGGAAATGAATGAAATAAAAATCCTATGAACACGTGTCGTACTGGCGACAAGGTTTGGTTTAGAAATTTTCATGTCGCAAGTAGAAAGGTACAAAAAGTAATAGGGAAGCTGCTAGCGCGATTTATGGGACCAGGGCAAGTCTTGCGATTTGTAACGCCGGTGACCTCACTTGTGAGAGATCCCAATACCAAACGAATATTGACAGTCCATATATCTCAAGTGAAGCCGTTCAAGGAAGGCACGAGTCTTGAGGATCACCAGACTATTGGAAACCGTACGCCAAGGAGTTAGCTCTAACAAGTTGTTGTAGTTTTAATTGTATTTTATTTTATTTAATACCTAATAATCAATTGTTCTGTTAATTAAGGCTTGTTAGAACCCTTCCTACCACAAGAACATTAGCACCGGGGCATGCTGTTTGAGACTGCTCTCTTATTTGTCTTAAACGAATGTATCAGTTTCCCCAGGGGGGCGTTAAGAAGCAAAACTGTGACATATTTTGAGGTGTTTTCTTTTTTTCTTTATTGTTATTTGTATACCTGTACAAATCAGGCAGGCTGGCAGCGGCACACTACGCCGCTCTTCAGCCATAGTGTTCACAAAAGCATAAGAACGAAGAATGATAATGAACAAGTGACAGACAAAAGAGAGAGGTCACAGAGACACAAAAAAAAAAAAAAAAAAAAAAAAAAAAAAAACACGGAGTCGTTCACACGTGACGATAACAACACTGAAAACACGTTGACATGGCGCACAGAACACTGATGAATCCGACGGCACAAGTGAACGGAGTAGCGGGACGGCGGACACCAAAAGCACTAAACGTCGTCACACATATGAGACACAGAAGGCGATGATCTCCGGCGCGCGAAAGTTCACTATGCGTGTGTGAGTCCGGGGACCTGCCAAGAGAGGAGGAGGAGGAAGGGGAGTGGGAGAGCGAGAGGGGAGAGCAGGGATGCCACGGGCTGGGGAGAGAGGGGGGATGGAGGAAGGGGTAGGGGAAGCCCGGGGGAAGAGGGGTGGAGGGAGGGGATGGGGGAAAAGGAAAGAGAAGGGAAGAGAAGAGAAGGGAGAGAGGGTGCCTAAAGGAAAGGACACCGGAAGTGGGGGGTGGGGCAGGATCAAAGTTGATAGGAGGGGTAGATGGAGGGGACGAGGACATCATCAGGGAGGGGGAGCTGGCGGAAGCCACCTTGGGAGAGGGTAAGGAGGGTGGAGAGATGGAGACCGGGTGGGACGTGGGAATACAGGCGCGACAGCGGGCGGGGGTGAGAGAGGATCGGGGAGATGAGCAGGTGAGGAGGATCGAGTTTACGGGAGGTGTACAGGATCTGTATCCTTTCCAGGAATAGGAGGAGGTGGGGGAAGGGGAGGAGATCGTACAGGATCCGCATAGGGGAGGGGAGACGGATGCGATAGGCGAGGCGGAGAGCATGGTGTTCAAGGATTTGGAGGGATTTATAAAAGGTAGGGGGGGGCGGAGATCCAAGCCGTGGAGCCGTGGAGCCATGGAGCAGTGGAGGGGTCCAGACCCCACGTACGGCCGGAGAGGAGCTTGAGGAGACTGAGTCGGGAGCGTGCCTTGGCTTGGATTGTCCGGAGGTGGGGAGTCCAGGAGAGGCGACGGTCGAGGGTGACGCCAAGGTACTTAAGGGTGGGAGTGAGGGCGATAGGACGGCCATAGATGGTGATGTAGAAATCAAGGAGGCGGAAGGAAGGGGTGGTTTTGCCTACAATGATCGCCTGGGTTTTGGAATTTTGAGGTGGTATCCTCACACGTTTGTAATTTCGTTTCTTTACATGTGCGGGTGAGACCACTCGTCGCGAGGGAGACAAATCGCTATGGACCAGAGGTTGCTACATCGCCTTCCACTTCCGCAGCCCATTTTAAAGGGATGGGGAGGGGGAGGAAGAGAGTGTAGCGTTACGGCGTCTCACCGAGCGCTGCTGTTTGAACTTCCGGCGGCGCCCGGCAGCTGAGGAGAGCGCGCTGCCGTAGAGCCGTGGTTGTCCGCCAGCGGCGAAAGAGGGCGCCTTGGTGGATGATGGTAGTTCGGCGCTCGGCAAGAAGGAGCTGATGGGAATACGAGTCGTCGTCCGAGAAGGAATAAACGGACTATGCAGACTGACGTGAGGATAACGGAGGACATGAGTGGACATTAGTTGTGGCGCTCCGAGTTGTGGACATGTGATGGCAAATGGTCGGCATAGAGGATAGCACAGAATGATGTTGGAGTTAGTTGGAGTGAAAAGTATCATTTGCTGTAGACGTTGTTCTGCTCGCTTGGGATGAAATATTGTGTTTGCTGTAAGCACTCTGCCGGCCGGAGTGGCCGAGCGGTTCTAGGCGCTTCAGTCTGGAACCGCGCGACCGCTACGGTCGCAGGTTCGAATCCTGCCTCAGGCATGGATGTGTGTTGTCCTTAGGTTAGTTAGGTTTAAGTAGTTCTGAGTTCTAGGGGACTGATGACCTCAGAAGTTAAGTCCCATAGTGCCCAGAGCCAATTTTTTTGTAAGCACTCTGCCTTGGGAATTAAACTTCTGTGTCTGATGATTTTGTCCTTGGCCCTGACGGTTTTTTGAACGCCGTATACATCGATGTGGTAGTTCAAGTGTTCTGAAGTTGTAGGCTTTCTTGCCTTTGTTGTTGGCAGTACCTCTGTATTGCATTGCATTGAAAATAAAGGTGAGGCCTTTACGATATTTGTCAGTTGTGCGAATCAGTGACTTGGTGGACGGAAATTGTCCAAAAATTTGTTTTCTGGTTAGGTTGTAATTCTAACTGAGCTTTCTAGTTAATTTATCGACCTGTTGTGGTCTTTTCATGTGTCAGTTACTGACTACTTATGGCTGTGCTTGTACATGTCTGTGCACTTTCTGGCTGGGTGAAGTTAATCTGCGTTATTGCTATTGTAGAATTCTGCCGTGGATAGATCTGATCACGAAAATTGTGATCCTGCTTGATTTGGTGGGCTTATTAGGACTTATTTGATGTGATTGTTGTTCGGCCGATCAGCGGTTAGGTTGTAATTAAACAATGGATGAGGTCACTGTGTTGGCGACGAATGAAATTCGGACCAAATCACTATTGTCAGCTTGTTACTTGTAACCATTTATTCTGCTACTTTTGGTAACTGGAATTAGTATTAATTTGTTACAGGCTTCGGAAATATGTGTAAGGTTAAGTTGTCAAGGCACGTTGAAATTTTTCTAAGGAAAGCTGTTGAGTATCAAATAGTATGGTACTTTACTATGACTGTGGGGTATGTATTGCAATATTTTTGCAATTGATGCCTGATGTTGCTAAAATCTTGATTTCTAAGAAGGAAAATAAGTGACTGATATGTTTTGATATTCTGTATATTCATTGATATTATATATTTTATTTCTTATTTTTAAATAATTACAACAAATTTTATGTTAGTAGTAGTGTATTCTGTGTTTCATGCCTTCCTGGAAGGTAAGGCTGTCAAAAGATAATAAATGAAAATTGTGTGAGCATCTATTCTCCTCTCAACCCAGTACCGTCCACACCCATCCTGTCCTTGCTACAGGAACGGTCGAGTTCGCTGTGCCAAAAGAAATACCATCACAAAGACCAACCACATCACACTACATTTCAAGCTCTTTCTGGACATTTGTGTGATCATGGGTCCTTTCAGACAGACGAACGTTGTGTGAAGTGGTTGGTGTCTGTGAGAATACTTGTTTTGGTATACCTGTGCTGCCTCTCGGCCGTTTCCATCTGCTTGGCCGTACACAAACACCATCACGGATTGTTCCAGATATGAATGCCGAACCATTCTGCTGCTTACAGTACGCTACGTCGATTGCACAGCCTGCAACACAAAAGGAACATACGGGACGTGGTCAAAGACACTTTCCTTCGGCAACGCCATCTACCGTGCCAGCGATGCATTTCCTGACATAGGTTCATAGGAACTTTTTTCCTCCATTTAAGTTAGTAATCTGTCCCTGTGGTTTGGCGGCTTTATTAATGTTCACCCTATACAGTATATAAAATGGGCCAAAAGTCACGAAGAGGCTAGAACTGTGAATAACTTTGCTTTAATTCTTATTATTTTCGATTGATATTTCACAGTTCACTATTTCTCCCTTCCTCTGTCAATACCTGAAAGAAAAGAGAAGAAAAATAGAAAAATTAATGTGACTCTTCGAGCTTTCCCGGTGGATGTGTCGTAAATAGTCTTCACGGTTTTGCCGCCGGATCACGTTGCGCAAATTCGGAGCAACTGTCCGACATCTTCTGGTGGTTCAGTCTTGCTGGTGGCTGTGTATGACTGACGGTATACGCACATCGACGCCCCGTTTCTAGAACACGCTCACAAAGAATACGTTGCCACGGAAATCGCGCACGCGCAATGATTTGCCATATTGAAACTCCCTCTGCCGAAAATAGCAGAGCAGCTCTCCCGGGCGTGCGCTATACGTTGCGTTTGTCAACAGTGCGGCCAGACGTCACTCACCAACGGCCGTATTAGGCCAGTGTTATGACGGGCCTATTATCGAAGAAACTTGATTTTCACTTCGTAATTTAATAGCAGCCAGTGCAGTGTTCCAGGCGGTGCTCAGTTGAAATCCCGTATACTTGTTGATGAGATTATCGGCTGTACGGATATGGATTGCTTCCTAAATGACGTAGTCTCAGAAAGATGATGCCGGGGATAAGACTTCCGTCTTTTCATAAATCATACGACATCCTGTATTCAGACAGTGTTCCGCGATTGCCGACTTTTCCAGTTGACGAAGGCGTGTATGACGCTGATGTTCATCGCAGCGTTCTTGTACTGTGCGTCATGTCTGGCCTATATACGCTGCCCCACCCTGACAAGGAATCTTGTACACACTACATTTCCTCAGGCCAAGGTGATCCTTAACCGAACCCAACAGGTTTCTCAGTGTTGCCGATGGTTGAGAAACATAATTCCATATCTTCCGAGGACTCATCTAATTCTTGACGACATGGCACCAAAATACAGCAAAAAGGCCAAAGTGGTGGGTGTCTTCGTATCTTCATTCTGATCCTTAGATTGAACTCGCCTGGGCCTGAACGTATTACGTATCTGTTTCTCAGAATAACCGTTTTGTCGGAGCTCTGTCTTCAAACGTTGTATTTCACTCGACAGGCTCTCAGGATCAGATACCACATGTGCTCTATGAACTAACATACGTAATGCACTATCGCATTGTGCAGGATGATGGCAGCTTGTAGGGACCTCAGATGTTAAGTCCCGTAGTGCTCAGAGCCATTTGATGGCAGCTTGTGGCCTGCAGGTATAGATCTGTATGCGTTGGCTTGCGGTAGACGCCGTGTCCCAAGGTTCCATTTGCTTTCCTTCGCACCAAGACATCAAGGAAAGGTAAAGTACCATCTTTTTCCACTTCTATTGCGAAGTTTATACTTGGATGGAGCGAATTCAGATGCTGAATAAATTTAGGTAGAGTATCAAGTCCATGTGGCCACACCACAAGTGTATCATCCACATACAGCAGAAAACAAGAGGGTTTGAGAGTGGCTGACTGTAGCGCTTTTTTTTTTCAGAGTTCTCCATAAAATAATTGGCCACCACAGGAGACACAGGTCTTCACATGGCGACACCGTCCACTTGTTCAAAATATTGGTCATGAAATAAGAAGTATGTAGAAGTAAGCACGTGTTTAAATAATGCTACTATGTCCTCCTCGAACTTGTTGCTAATGAGCTCCAAAGAGTCCTGCAAGGGCACCTTTGTAAATACAGACACAACATCGAAAGGGGGACGATCAGTCGATAGAACGATGGGGATGAACAACTGAGTGCACCTTCAGCTTAAATAGTTACATAAATGAGTTAATTTAACATAAACCCTTAATAGGAGGGAATAAAGGAGGATAGGGAATAGGCATTTTTTATCAAAGTTACAGACCACCTCTAGGATCTGCCGGCCAAGACCCAACCAAATAAAACAAAGCAAGACATAGGAACCCAGGGGGTGTACAGGATCGGGATTGGATCTGACAAAGTGGCGAACGTTGTAGTTTTTTGTTTTCTACTTCACATCCAGTTTCTCTTTTGGTTAGGCATGAGCCCTGAGCTCCAATATGTCTCGAATACAGTTATTAATAAAGAAAATTAAAAAGTCGTGCCTGATGTAGAAATGAACAACGAAAATGTAGTAAGCCATAAACATATTTGCTTTCATCATTATATAGGTATATCAGTGGGAAAAAGCTAGAAATTATGTGTAAAATTTGTTACAAGTCACTTTGTGTCCTCGTTCTCAAATTCTGTATGAATAAAGCCTCGGTATTCGCGCTTCGTGGCCTACACTTCTTTTTCAACCGCTACCCTTTGGCAGGTAAGTGGTTGTTTCCCCCGAAGCGATTCTTTCCAGTGATATGTGTACCCAATTTGGTTGAAATCGGCCCAGTTGTTTAGGAGGATATGTGGAACATACATACGTACGTACACCGAATCGTACAAACACCCATCCAATTTTACAATATTGATTTAATCGGTGGATGGGATTGAACTTGGAAGCAAACATGTTTTGTTTATTGGTCAAAGACGCTACCCTACAAGCCAGTGGGATATATGAAGAGCACTAGCGTGAAAACCTAAATGGACCATGGACCCCTCGTGGGAAAACTGTGTAGCTGGTACATTTTCATCTCATAAAAATCTTGCATTTTTCTCCTCTAAACGTTCTGATATTTTGAATAAGTAGTTCTTTTTCACCACGCATATAATTTTAAAACGTAGAACAGCAGAACCGTCATATGTTACATCGCAAATTAGTGGAAGAAGGTTCAAGAAAATAAAAATTCGTACAATGAGTTCAAATATTCGATTAATGGAAAACAAAAAAGAAACTCAGGTAGAAACAGTTTCCGTAGCATAGGGCAGAAAATTGTAGCGTGGGAATTACGCAGCACAGACTGAAGTAGCCTTTTTTCCACATTCTCACTGTCCAAATGGTATATCACTGAGTCCTGTGAGGTGTACTTGGGACACCCGTGAATTGACAACATGTCGACAGAACTACGTCTCATTGGATGTTATGTGTGTAACAGACAGTAGGTGTTTACAGATCCGCATATCGAAAATGCAAGGGTCTCGCGAATTCTGTCTCCGACTACATATCCCGAATTGACTCCTGACACGCTGCTGACCTCTGGTAAGCCGTCCCCAGTGACAGGTGAGTGGCGTACAACATTAATGGCCAGCTTACTACTGGTTACGCCCACTGTACTCTACTCGACACGGCGTTCGCCGACGCCCGTAAATACCCCGCTCTTCCAGTGGCATAGCAAATGGAGTAAGCGTGGGCGAACGTAGTGGCGGTGGTACAAATATCGACGGCTTAGCGCTTGGACCATGAGCTGAAGCTATTCTTGTTGTTCGTGCAGCGGCACCATCTGTTATCAGTTGCTGTTGCGGCTGCACTTATCTCTGTCATAGCTTCATTAATCACGGATCCCTATTACCTGCTAAACCTAACAGAATTTTAATTTTCCAAAACCGCTTCTGTATAACTTCAGTTTGGTAACCTAGTAGCTACGTTTAGTATCGATTACGATCCTCAAAGGAAAGTAATTGTAATCTGGATGGAACCAGTTCTCTTGCTGAAATACAAGCACATTCAAGTACTTTAGAGTGCAAACCGAGCTCATGTATGAACCGAAAAAGAAATTCTACATAATGAGATTTTCACTCTGAAGCGGAGTGTGCGCTGATATGAAACTTCCTGGCAGATTAAAACTATACTCCCGACCGAGACTCGAACTCGGGACCTTTGCCTTTCGCGGGCAAGTGCTCTACCATCTGAGCTACCGAAACACGACTTACGCCCGGTCCTCACAGCTTTACTTCTGCCAGTAACCCGTCTCCTACCTTCCAAACTTTACAGAAGCTCTCCTGAGAAACTTGCAGAACTAGCACTCCTGAAAGAAAGGATACTGCGGAGACATGGCTTAGCCACAGCCTGGGGGATGTTTCCAGAATGAGATTTTCACTCTGCAGCGGAGTGTGCGCTGATATGAAACTTCCTGGCAGATTAAAACTGTGTGCCCGACCGAGACTCGAACTCGGGACCTTTGCCTTTCGCGGGCAAGTGCTCTGCCATCTGAGCTGCCGAAGCACGACTCACGCTCGGTCCTCACAGCTTTACTTCTGCCAGTATCTCGTCTCCTGCAAGTTTCGCAGGAGAGCTTCTGTATAGTTTGGAAGGTAGGAGACGAGATACTGGCAGAAGTAAAGCTGTGAGGACCGGCCGTGAGTCGTGCTTCGATAGCTCAGATGGTTGCCGGCCGAAGTGGCCGTGCGGTTAAAGGCGCTGCAGTCTGGAACCGCGTGACCGCTACGGTCGCAGGTTCGAATCCTGCCTCGGGCATGGATGTTTGTGATGTCCTTAGGTTAGTTACGTTTAACTAGTTCTAAGTTCTAGGGGACTAATGACCTCAGCAGTTGAGTCCCATAGTGCTCAGAGCCATTTGAACCATTAAAAACACAAGTCGGCTCTCAGCCGTGGCAGCGTGCGGACGGCCCCGCGCGCCGGCCAGTGCTCCGCTGCAGGGGTTTGTTTACATCCGCGTCGTAGCTTTCAGGCTTGCGTCCGTCCACCGTGAACAACATGTCGAGCGCTTACCGCCGTGCGACCCTTAAAGTTTCCTTCCCAGCTGAACATGCGCGACCTCGTGCACATGAAGTTGAAACGTTCATACGTGAAGAAGTTCGTTTAGATCCTAACCACGTTATCGGAATCCATTTTTCGATCACGAGTAGTGTCGTTCATATTAAAATGACAAACACCGAGGTGTGTGAAGATGTTATTCGCCGCCATGCCAATGGACTTAAGTTCAAATACTCTGATGGTCACGTCGGAGCCGTAACACTTGAACTCGCAGAGTACGGTCAACGCACGATTAGGGTGTTTGAACTACCTTTTGAAGTGCCGAAGGACGAAGTTGTCTCTGCGTTACAACCATACGGTAACGTCATCGGTTACGTAGAGGAAAAATGGCAAACCTTCACGACCTACCATGTCCTTAATGGTGTGCGTCAGGTCAAAATTGAACTGAAAAAACATATTCCATCATACCTGACCATTGGCGGGGTGCGAGCCATTGTCATGTACGACGGCCAACCCCGAACATGTGCGGGTTGTGGACAAGAAGGCCACGTCAGATCCGCCTGCATGCGACGCCGCCTGATCCAGACGCCGGTCGGCGAGGAAGCGTCCCCAGCGGTGATGACTCAGATCCCTGTCACATACGCCAAGGTTGCCCAGGAAGGTAGCACGTCTACACATAGTCTTCCTGCTCCGTTGACGTCGTCTGATCAGGTAGATGCAACCGCTCCTGAGATTCCTTCTGAGGTGCCCCAGACGCCAGATCCTAACCTGCCGAATCATCGCAGCACTGTGACTGAAAATGCTACTGAGATGGACGTTGATCCGGGAGTGGTACCTACTTCTTCTTTCCTTCAGACTGGTCCGGAGTCAGACGAAAGCCACCCGCAATCGGACTCTGAACGACTTGTTCGAAAACAAGGGTCGACACGAAAGAGGAAGAAACGTAGCCGTACACCCCCTGATGAATCCATTCTACGGATGGATACCGGGGATGCAGACCCGAAGATGGACGACAAACCGATCTTTGATGACCGAAAGGCTGATGCGAAAGACCCGCCACAGGCGACCACTGGCAACGAACACCCCTCCTTACTGACGCCGTCGCCCCCACAGGTCGACGTTGAAGAGAACCTATCCGATGAGACGAAAACTACGTCTCCTCTCCACGTGGATGACGTGCACAGCCGATACCCTACCGCAGCATCAGTCTCCTGGGCGGACGACGTGGAGATCGAAGGGACTGGGGCGGATGCTGCTGATGATGGGGCACCCCCATCGGTTGCGCCCGCGCCCGCAAACTCTCCACAATAGCAGCCTCTTCAGCGGACCGGCAAGATCGACGACCTCTCGCTCCTGAAGAAGTCCCGCCTGTGCCTGTGGGACTCCAACACCAGCATTATCGTGTCGCAACGATTAACCTCGCGACCATTCGTGCGCCCCACAAACTAGCGCTGCTCCGCGATATGATTTATGATGCGGACATAGATATTGCGCTTTTTCAGGAAGTGCATGTCGCCGATTTTTCACCACCACATGGCTTCACGGTGCATCTTTCTCCCGCTTCGGACACCGGTAGTGGTGTTGCCATCATCTTACGCGAAGGTCTTCCTGCCGAAGATGTCCTATACCTCCCCAGCGGCAGAGGTATGGCCCTTACTCTCTTTGGTGTACGCATCATCAATATTTATGCGCCGTCGGGCTCCAGCTACCGTCGTGAACGCAATGCCTTCTTCGCGAATGAAGTCACACCCCTTTTTATGGGACCACACGATGACTGGATCATGGGTGGAGACTTCAACTGCACCCAGCGACCTCAGGATCAATTGCCGCGTCACTCATCATGCGCAGCTCTGGAAACAGTCGTCACGCGGCTACAATTTGTCGATACGTGGAGACATGTTCACGGTGATCTTTTGGGCTTTACGTACCACACTGCGCACTCCTCTAGCCGACTGGATCGCATCTACATCTCGCGATCCCTAATTCAACACACTCGACAGGCTGAAATCTGGCCTGTTGCTTTCTCAGACCATGAGGCTTACTTCTGTGATGTTGTTCTCACAAGACAGGCAGTATGGCACGGACGTGGTTTATGGAAACTGAACACGGCACTTCTTAATTCACCTGACTGTCGACTTCTAATAGAAGACACTTGGATCACATGTAATAGACGCCGACCCACGTATCCGTCTACCATATCCTGGTGGATCCAGTGTGCAAAACCTGCTCTTCGAAAAACTTTAATCCGGTATGGCAAAGATGTTGTCGCCTGGAGGAAGAGCACTATGGACTTTTACTACAGGATCCTACGAGAATGCTCCACGATGCCAGCCTCCCCTGAGCGCCATACAAGGATGAACCAAGCTAAGGCCCAAATCTCCAATCTCATGCGACGGCATTTGGAAGGGGCGATAGTACGATCTCGTACTGCTGATCGCATGCCTCATGAACATCCGTCGATGTACCATATCATCCAAGAACGACAAAATCGACGCCGAAAATTGATTCACGTCCTAACGGATCAAGAAGGGCGTCGCTACATAACCCAATCTGCCATAGGGAATGTGCTTCACGCCCACTACCGGCAGCTCTACGCCGCAGTTCCACATTCCCCAGAGTTGATCGAGGAAGTCTCACAGCTCAACTTCGGTGGTATCCCAGGAGATGCGGCGATTGACTTGATGTCGGAGGTGACTGATGAGGAAGTCCGCGATGCGATCCGGGCAGGAACCATCAATCGCTCCCCGGGACCCGACGGTCTTCCCCTCGAATTTTATCGCACCTTCCGTGATTTGTTAGAGTCCACCTTCACCTCCATCTGTCGGGAACTGATGTCTCCGGAAGTACCAGTGCCGGACGCTTTCATGGAAGGAATTATTATTCCTGTACATAAACCGCACGGTGGCAACAATATCAGTGATTATCGGCCCCTCAACCTCCTTAACAGTGATATGAAAATCTTCACTCGCCTTTTGGCAGCACGACTTAAAAACGTTGCCCGCTATGTTGTGTCGCCAGACCAAGCATCTTTGGGAGGCGACAACAATATTCGCACGGCTTTATGCCGCTACAGGGATATGATCGCCGTTACCCAGGCACAACGCCTCTCTGGGGCACTTGCGTCTTTGGACTTCAGTCAAGCTTTTGATAGGGTTGACCATTCGTTCCTTACGGCCGTTCTCCACCATATGGGTTTCCCGGTCGCCGTTATCACGGTAGTGATGCGCCTTCTGCGGGGTGCCTCATCCAGGATTATGTACAATGGCAGACTCACTCCACCGATAATAATAGGTCGATCCGTACGTCAAGGTTGCCCTCTATCAGCAATTTTGTACGCCTTTTCCTTGGAATCCTTGCTATGTGGACTAAGACAACGTTTGGTAGGGTTGTCCATAGATCGCTACTGATTCTGTTGCACGGCCTATGCTGACGATGTCGTCATCTGTTTACGTAATGCCGACGAAGTTCGAGCTGTTTTGACGTGGGTAGCGACTTATGGTGACGCGTCGGGTAGCTCTTTAAACGTACGTAAGTCACAAGTTATGTTCATTGGCACGGGACTTCCCGTGGAGTGCGTTACACCTCTCACCACCGTTGATACCATTCGTTGTTTGGGAATAGATTTTTCATCTGATCTCCGGCGTTCAGCCACCATCAACTGCCGACGCCTCCTTTTAATGATCAGAGCAGGTCTTATGGACCATCGCCTTCGATCCCTAGATATTCTCCAACGAGCTCGATATGTCAATACATATATCGCATCCCGAGTTCCCCATGTAGCGCAAGTTCTACCTTTCCCGCTTACTGTGGCACGTCGCATGTTGGCAGCGATGGCATCTTTCGTCAGCTATGGGATGTTGTTCAAAATTAGCTATGCGACCCTTACTCTTCCCCGTGAACGAGGTGGGATAGGTCTGTTTCACGTGCCGGATAGAGCTCGCGCCCTATTTGTCAGCTCCCAGATGGCGGTATGGACGCGTTGCCCAACGAGCCTCACTGGTCTCCTCCTGTCGGCATACTCGCCGGTCTCACTGTCAGCCCCAGTGATCATCTCGGATGTTCCGGCCCAGTTCCATTATATGCGGTACATCTTTCTGGAACTCAGTTATCTACGCCTCACCTTACCAAGACAGCTTTTGCTCAAGACAAAGGCAGTATACAATGTCCTCCAATTAGGTCGTCCACCTAACCCGATTGAACAAAAGTTCCCCCAGGTTGACTGGCGTCATGTATGGCGCGCGGTGTTCGCCTGTTACCTTCACACGAATGTTCAATCTGTCTGGTACATAACTGTCAATGGTAAGCAAATCAACCAATTTCGCCTTCATCGTATCCACCTCGCCCAATCACCTCTATGCTCCACGTGTGGAGTGCCAGACAATGATGAACATCGGTTTGTTTGCGGACCGGCGGCGGAGGTTTGGCACTTGGTTCGACGTATTGTGGCTTTTCTAACGCGGGACATTCCGGTTCGGATTACTCCCCTTTCATTATTATTTCCGGACCGTGACTATTTTCCTCGGACAAAGACCAATGCTGTGAATTGGATTCGCGGACATGCCATTCACTACTTATTTGGACAAACTGTAGACTCTGCACTCGATTTTTGGACATACCTCAATGACCGTCATTATGTCGTTGTCCGTCACCCAAAATACAGACAATTTTTCTCGAACTTCCTTGGGAGTGCTTTCCACGAGCCGCCTCGCAGCTGGAATGTGTTAAGCCAAGAGAGAAGAAGGTTTCCTGTTTGAACCAATGAACATTTCTGAACAATTGAACGGAACACATCAATTTCGAGAAGACGTGACTCAACATATTACCAGCGGGGCGCAGAAGGCCTCTGATCAATTACACAAAAAAAATAAAAATAAAAATAAATAAATAAATAAATAAATATAAAACAAAAAAAATTAAAATAAAATTCAGAAAAAGGAAGATTATGTTTTGTTGTCCAGGATAGCCCTAACCTTGATTTCCCATATTTCCCCTGGTATATAGGCAGCTCTCTGGGGAAGGTTTAGTCAGGAGCCAACGCCTGAAGTGGCCTAGTTTTTTTTTTGTTATAGGATGAAAAGTGGCGGTGGCACTTGTTTTTTTGAAGAGAGAAAATAAAAAAAACAAAATAAATAAAAAAAATAAAAAAAATAAAAAAAACAAAAAACAAAAACAAAAAATAAAAAAAAGGTAACGAAAATAAACCAAAAAAAAAGATGGTAGAGCACTTGCCCGCGAAAGGCAAAGGTCCCGAGTTCGAGTCTTAGTCGGGCGCACAGTTTTAATCTGCCAGGAAGTTTTAAATTCTACATAGTCTCTCCCTCTTTCCTAGCGCTTAAAAAGCTGCACCTTTTTTATTATTTTTAACTTAGAAGCCAAATGCCCTTCACGTTGCCGCTGTGGGCAGAAGCGAAGGGAAGTGAAATACTCCATTTTTGAATCGGGTACATCTTTTTCTGTTACTTAATGTGTTTAACGGTCCATGTGTCCCATTATTTGAGGTGGAGACTAGGGACGAGCCCAACATTCGCCTAGACGAGCGTCGCCAATGCCTACAGACCGCATTCAGAATGGCATTTGAAGCAGACTAAAGGTCTTAAATCCACCGCACAGATTCAACCCGTGTTTGTTTCACCTCCGTGTCTCTGACGCTAGCGTGTTCCGTGTTAATACGAGGGTTGTCCAGAAAGTAAGTACCGATCGGTCGCAAAATAGAAACAACTGTGAAAACCAGAAACGTTTTATTTGCAACAGTTAGGTAAACCTTCCACCTACTTCTCTACAGAGTTACCACTCCAACTTCGAGTGCTGTCGTAGTGTTGTATCAACTTTCTAATATCCTCGTCATAGAAAGCAGCCGCCTGTGCTTTCGGCCAGTTATCTGCACTGGTGTGCAGCTCGTTAACTGTGAAAAATTTTTGTCTTCATAGCCAGTGGTTCTTGTGAGCAGAGATGAGACTCAGGGGGAGCCAATTACGGACTGTATTGTGGCCGATCAAACACTTCTCAACGGAAACGCTGCAGGAGCATCTTCATTGCTCTTGCAGGGTGCGGCCGAGAATTGGCATGAAGAAGGAACTGCTCGACAGTTGTGTTATGTGGTTTGCATGACAGGCGAAATCTCTAACCAGGCCCTACTTGGCGGGAGACGCTATTCCCTACGCATCTTTACGTGCTCACTGTTCACTCAAAACTGAAAAGAGTGACGCGACACGATCGATGGGCATACTTGAGACAAAGCCCAACACATCTGTGCAAAGCTTTACCGAATTTTCCCAGTGGTTTCCATTTCGCGACCGATCGGAACTTACTTTCTGGACAACCCTCGTATATACCAGCTGATCGTTGTAGCGAATCTGTAGAGAATATGCCCATGAGAAAAGTAAATATAGGCAGTAAACATTCCCGTATTTGATAGCACATATATCCACGGGAAGCTAGAAGTAAAAAATGTGCAGAAATCGAAAAATAGATGGTTGGCGCAGGGATAGATTCAGTATGCAGAAAACTAAAAACTGGGATCCTTAGACGTCGAGTATCCTGCCGAATTTCATCGTAGTTCTTGCTCGATATTTCGACAGCGTGACTCGTTATCCTTATCAGGCGTTAACTGAGACCGATCGTCGAGTGGAGCCACCTGAATATTTATATCCACGCTCCTCCCCTTCCATCGTCGGTTCCAGTATGAGCGCATACGGAACGCCTGGAACCGACGATGGAGGGGGGGGGGGGGGGGGGGGAGCGTGGCTCCACTTAAATATGGTATGGCCACTAATAATGTGTCTGTTCTGAAACGGCCACTCATTCTGTGAAATCTTTGGGATGATATCACTGTCGCTACCTGTGTAGTTGTCACCTCTTGCTGGCAACCACCGTCGGAAGGTGGTACAGGACCTCTAGCCCCTACACCACACCTTCAACGTGCAATACGATGATGTCTTTGTTCTTGTCATGATGCCATTGTAAGATAAAAAAATTTTACCCTTACACTAAGACAGTAAGCCCGCTCTACAGTGGTGAAGCTGTATCGCAACCTATCAAAAGTAAAAAAAATAAAAATAAAAAAAATAAAGTTAAAAAAATGACGTGACGTACAGTCCCAGGTAGCAATGATATCCGACAGAATACCCAACACCGCAAGATGTCCACAGATCGCCGGGAAAGTCTGAAGAATGGCATCATCGGTAAAATCAAAAATAAAGGTGTCATCGTTAAGAGTCCAAGATGTATTTCACTATTAAATACAAGGCAGCGAACAAGTTGAAAGAACCTAACGAAGGACTCTAAAAAAAAGGGAGGAACTGTCTGGTGATATGACAGAAGAAGAACTAGGACTCAGTATGGAAGATACAGTGGACCCAGAATCAGAGTTTAACAGAGCTCTGTAAGATTTGTGATCAAATATGGTGGATGGTACTAATAATATTTCTTCACTATTCCTGAAATCGGTGGAGTATATGGCAACCAAACGGCTGCCAGGTTGAATGCAAGAATCTATAAGTCTGAAAAATACCACCAGACTTTTGACAAAGTGCCATCCACACAATCCAGAAGATATAATGGACAGATAAGTGCGAGAAATGCCGCAAAATCAGTGTAACATTTGTTTCTTACGAGATATTGACAAGGTTATTATGCAGAGGAACGGAAAATAAATCTGAAGAACGGCAGAATGATGACCAGTTTCGCTTTAGGGAAGGTAAAGGTATCGGAGAGGCAGTTCTGACATTGCACTTGATAATGGAGGCAAAAATTTAAAAAAAATCAAGCCATATTTATAGGATTTGTCTAGCTAGATAGCGCGTTAGGTACTGTAAAGTAGTGCAAGATGTCCGAAATTCTCAGAAAAATAGCTGCAGTCTATATGGAATGACAGGTGGTACATAAGACAAACGAGAAGCAAGAGGAATGTATAAGAATGAAAGACCATAACAAAGTACTCCAATTAATATCTAAAACAGTGCTGCAGTTTTTCGTGAATCAGTACGTCGACGAAGCAACGACGGAAATATAACATTCAGAAGCAGAATTAAAACTCAGGATACAAGAACATTAATAAGGATATTCATTGAATAAAATGAACAAAGTAATGAGCGCACGCTATAGATTGAAAGTAAATCGAAAAAAGCCGAAAGTGATCAAGAGTAGCAGAAATGAGGTTAGCGGTAAATTAATCTCTAAAATTAGATCCATTAAATATACGAATTGAAGGAATCCTACTACCGGTACCATGCACGCAGAATAACACTTGACAGACTAAGAAAGGAAGAATAAAAAAACAGCTCGGGCTGTCGAAAATAAGTCTCTACCAGTATCAAAAATCAACTGTAATTAAATTGAGAAAGAAATTTCTGAGAATGTACGTTTGGAGCACAGCAGTGTTTGGGAGTGAATCATGGACTGTGAGAAAACCGGAAAAGGAGAAAATGGAAGGATGTAAGATGTGGTGCTATAGAAGGATTCTGAAAATTCGATTAACTAATAAGAAATGATGAGGTTCTCTGCGAAATCGTCGAGAAGAGGCGCATATGAAAAACATTATGAAGGCGAAAGGCCACCATAATAGGACGTATGTTAAGACGTCAAGAAGCAACATCCATAATACTTAGAGCCGTGGAGGATTTATTAAAATTTTATTTTGAGCCATCAGTCTTCTGACTGGTTTGATGCGGCCCGCCACGAATTCCTCTCCTGTGCCAGCCTCTTCATCTTAGAGTATCACTTGCAACCTACATCCTCAGTTATTTGCTGGATCTATCCCAGTCTCTGTCTTCCTTTACAGTGTTCATTCTTACAACTCCCTCTAGTACCATGAAAGTTATGCCCCGGTGTCTTAATAGATGTCCTATCCTCCTGCCCCTTCTTCTTGTCAATGTTTTCCTCGCCGATTCTTCGGAGAGTCTCCTCCTTCCTTACCTTATCAGTCCACCTAATTTTCTCTGTAGCACCACATCTCTAATGCTTCAAATGGTTCAAATGGCTCTGAGCACTAAGGGACTTAACTTCTGAGGTCATCAGTCCCCTAGAACTTAGAACTACTTAAACCTAACTAACCTAAGGACAGCGCACATATCCATGCCCGAGGCAGGATTCGAACCTGCGACCGTAGCGGAAGCGCAGTGTGGTGTCACCGCCAGACACCACGCTTGCTAGGTGGTAGCCTTTAAATCAGCCGCGGTCCGTTAGTATACGTCGGACCCGCGTGTCGCCACTATCAGTGATTGCAGACCGAGCGCCGCCACACGGCGGGTCTAGTCTAGAGAGACTCCCTAGCACTCGCCCCAGTTGTACAGCCGACTTTGCTAGCGATGGTTCACTGCCTACATACGCTCTCATTTGCAGAGACGACAGTTTAGCATAGCCTTCAGCTACGTCATTTGCTACGACCTAGCAAGGCGCCATATTCAGTTACTATGTATCCTGTACCGATAATATTGTGAATCCTGTACCGTCAAGAGCGACGTTCATCATTAATGGATTAAAGTTAAGTATCAAAGTACGTAATTACGTCCGCTTTCTGAATTCTAATTCGTTGTCATGTTCCAGACCTCACGTCAGTATAGTCCTTCTTCTAATGCTTCGATTCTCTTCTGTTTCCCCACAGTCCATGTCTCACTGCCATTAGATGTTCAAAACGTACAGTCTCAGAAATTTGTTCCTCAAAATAACACCCCTGTTTGATTCTAGCAGACTTCTCTTGGCCAGAAATGCCCTTGCTACCAGTTCTGCTCCACTTTTTAGGTCCTTCTTGTTCCACTCATCATCGGTTATTTTTCTGCCTAGGTACCAAAATTCCTAAACTTCATATAGTCTACTTATTGGAGCTTGTCTGTGTCCTCATTTCTGCTACTCACCTTCATCATTTTCCGATTTCCTCGCAATCCGTATTCTGTATTCAATAGACGGTTCATTCCACTCAACAGGTCCTGTAATTCTTCTTCACTTTCATGAGGATAGCAACATCATCAGCGAATCTTTTAATATTCTTTCCCCTTGAATTTCAATCCCACTCTTGAATCGTTCTTTTATTTCCATCATTGCTTCTTTGACGTATAGGGACAGAAGACTTCATTCCTGTCCTACACCTTTTTTAATCCGAGTAAACCGGTCTTGATCTTCCACTCTGATTATTCTCTCATCGTTCTTATACATAATGTATATCACCCGCATTTTCCTATAGCTTACCTCAATTTTTCTGAGGATTTAGAACATCTTGCACCATTTTACGTTGTTGAAATTTTTTCTAGGTCGACAGATCCTATGGATATGTCTTGAATGACGTCGGTGCAAGTGGTTGAAGAAGTTGGCACAGGACAGGAAATCCATTAATTAAGAATTGTAAGTGCGCCTGTATCTACATGAAAATTAATTTCATGGCCGTTAGTAGACAGTGTGATAAAATATTTGCATACATTACGAGAGAGTGGATAAAATTTTAGATCAAGAGAGAGGATAAAACCAACAATGAATATTAATTTCGAATAGACCTCGGGTTTAAAACGGATCGTCAATCTCAAGTGGCAAAACTAGCTTCTTGTTCTTGTCTATGGCTAGATCTCGAAGACCTACAGCGAGATGAAAAGCGTCGTCTCTCAAGATCTGTGAAACAGTCAGCACATTGCGGACACAAAGTGTTAACTATTTCGTCTACCGAAAGAGGCGTGTACGCGGTATGACCGCATAGGTGGTGAACTGGTAAGGAAAAAAGTGGTGTTACCTTACGTACCGAATAGCTGCTGCCCTATCTGCGTTGCATCGAAACGGTAAGAGTGTCTCATTTGCGTGGATCATGTTGGGGTTGTGGGGAACGAAAACTCCGACCAATTACTTAAGGACGTGACGACGATTGACGTACAAGAGCGATGCATTCCCGCGGAAGACCTTGTTTCTGTGGTTAGAGGCGTCTATGAGGGAAAGACTTGTCTGATGACGCGATAGAACAAGGAACAGGAGTATATGCAGAAGAGATAGGGGATCTAGTATTATAATCAGAATTTGAAAGGGCTTTGGAAGACTTAATATCGAACAAGACAGAAGCGACAGATAACATTCCCTCAGAATTTCAAAAATCATTGGACGAAGCGGCAACTATCAAAGTTGGTGTACATAATTTATGTCCGGTGATACAGCATCTGACTTTCGGAAAAATATCAACGACACAGTTCCGAAGACTGCAAGAGCTGACATGTGCGACAATTATCGCATTTAACAACTCATGTATCCACTTTGCTGACAAGCGTAACATACAGAAGAATGAAAAAGAAAGTTAAGAATTTGTTAGATGACCATCAGTTTGGCTTCAGGAAAGGTAGAGGCAATTCTGACGTTGCAGCTGATAATGGAAGCAAGGCTAAAGAAAAATCAAGAGACGTTTATAGAATTTGTCGACTTGGAGAAAGTATTCGACAATGTTAAATGGTACCAGAGGTTCGATATTATGAGTAAAATAGGGATAAACTATGGCGAGAGACGAGTAATACACGTACAAGGTCCAAGAGGGAATAATAAGAGCGAAAGACCAAGAACGAATGTTCGGATTAAAAAGGGTGTAAGACAGGGATGCAGTCTTTGGCTCCTACCGTTCAGTCGATACATCGAAGAAGCAATGATGGAAATAAAAGAAAGGGTCAGGAGTGAGATTAAAATTCAAGGTGAAAGGATAACAATGATGAGATTCGCTGACAACATTGCTATCCTCAGTGAAAGTGAAGAAGAATTACAGGATCTTCTGAATGGAATGAACAGTTCAATGAGTACGGAATACTGATTGAGAGTAAACCAAAGAATGACAAAAGTAATGAGAAACAGCAGAAATAAGAACAGCAAGAAACTTAACATTAGGATTGATGGTCACGATGTAGATGAAGTTAAGGAATTCTACTACTTAGGCAGCAAAAAACCAGCGACGGATGGAGCAAGGAGGACTTCAAAACCAGACTAGCATTAGCAAAGAGGGCATTCCTGCCCAAAAGCAGGCTACTGGTATCAAACATAGGCTTTAATTTGAGGAATGTACGTTTGGAGCACAGAATTATATGGTAGTGAAACACAGAGTGTGAAGAAATCGGAACAAAAGAGAATGGAAGCATTTGATATGTGGTTTTTCAGAGGAATGTTGAAAATAAAGTGAATTGACAAGGTAAGGAATGAGGAGGTTCTTTGCGGAATTGGAGAGGAATGGAGTATATAGAAAAACACTGACAAGGAGAGGGGACAGGGTAATAGGACATCTGTTAAGGCGTCAGGGAATAACTTTCAATGTACTAAGGGAGCTATAGAGGGTAAAAACTGTAGAGGAAGACAAAAATTTGAATACATTCGGCAAATAATTCAGTACATCGCTTTCAAGGGCTACTCTGAGATGAAGAAGCTAGCACACGAGAGGAATTCATGACGGGCCGCATCAAACCAGTCAGAAAACTGAATCCATTCATATTTACCGATAGAGCAATTGTATGCTGCAGTGGGGGATCTGAACTGCACTTTACGCTTCACAATTGAACGCGAGACAGCTTGTGAGGATCATTTCGAGGGTTAATTTCAACCACGGCTGCCACCAACAGCAATTGTACAGGCTTCACCTCGTAACTTCACCGTATTGCGACTGTGGGGAGCTCTAGAACATTAATTACAAATTCTTTGGGTGTCAACGATACAGAAGGGAAGCCGTCTGCCTGATTACAGAGCTCGTCCACAAATGGTTCAAATGGCTCTGAGCACTATGGGACTCAACTGCTGAGGTCATTAGTCCCCTAGAACTTAGAACTAGTTAAACCTAACTAACCTAAGGACATCACACACATCCATGCCCGAGGCAGGATTCGAACCTGCGACCGTAGCGGTCTCGCGGATCCAGACTGCAGCGCCAGAACCGCGCGGCCACTTCGGCCGGCAGCTCGTCCACATGTCGACCATTTCTTGTCATGTGTTATCACTCTTATTTACGATGAATTTAGATAACTTTAAATAATTAGTGGCACTTGATTCAAAAGTTCAAATAAGACTGTAACTGCTAAGGTTGGGCTTATGCCGCGCGCGCAAGTGTGTGTGTGCTTGTAAGGGTGCTCCTCCGCGCTGTTTCAGATCTGTTTATTGACTTTAGAAGCTGATGTATATATTTTTATATTATTTTAAGACGTTGTATGTTTGGATTCTGTATTACTCATCATGTAATTAAAGTTTCTTATTTTTAACTACTTAAGATTTTACGTAATTGAAATGGCTGCATAGATTCAAAGGAGGGCCAAGGAACACTCAGTCACACACACACACACACACACACACACACACACGTACACACGAACACACGTACACACACACGCACACGCAATCACATACAATCACACACACAAGCGTAAAGACGTGGGTTGTTCCCAGCTGAGGTGACATATGTTGCGGGAATATAGGAGGTACCAGTGACTGGGATAGCAATTTAGTTTGTGAATATTTTACATGCCTCCAGTTTCTAACATGATTATCATTATTATCTTATGACTGCAAGAGACTCCTCCCTGAGAGTTAATAAAACGCTGTCTCAGTGCCATTCTTGTTTGGCTCCTTCGAAGCATATTCATTGACATCGTATGAGACATGTATCGTCTGTTGGTTTTGAACGTGTTTCTACATAACAGTTGTCATCCCCCAATTGTTATGTTAGAAAGAACATATCGGCGCAAAATTTCCACCAAGTGTTAACAATTTTCGGTTCTACCTAAGATTTTGTGCGGGAACACCTCACACATGGGGCGCGATAGAATTGTATTTAAAAATGGAATCTGGAAACTTGTGACCTTAATGCCCTGTTTACTTGCCTGAGGCATGTCTGAATAGCACGTCGAAAGCAAAAGATCTACGTTTGCGCGCTGACACTCTTAGCAATTAAGAGCACTTATACAGGTTACGCTGCATATGCAGAGTGATACGGTTCAATTGTCTACTTTCGACTTTCACATCTGCATTTCCTTGATTCCGTAATCCACAATCAAATGTTTATCAGAGGGGTGATAGATCCAATTTATGACTGTTTGATAACCGTTTCGTTCTCGAGTAGAACGTGCGAAACATGAACACCAAAATGTTTCCGTTTGAGCTCTTATTCTTATCTTAGTACGTTGGTTGTTTCTTCTTTTGTAAGAGAGAGTAAAAAAAATGGGTGTTCGGAGGTGAATCTTGATGACTGGATTTTCCTGAAAACGTCCCGACGAAACGAAATACGCCTTAATTTTAGTGACTGCCGTGCTAGTTCGAGTAACCTATTCGCGAAACTCTCACCCCTATTTGGTGAAAATAAGAAACGAGCTCAGCTTCTTTGAACTTTACCGATGTTATTTGTTATTCTTGTCTGGTGAGTGTCCCAGACGACACTGTGATACTCCATAAAATGACGGAGAGCATAATGTAGGCAGTCTCTTTAATAGATTCGATACATCTACTAAGTTTACTGTTAAAGAATGTAGTCTTTGATTCGCCTTACCGACAACAATTTTATGTGATGGTTCCAATTTAAGGTTGTTCGCAGTTAAATATCCTATGCACTTAGTTGACTCTACAACCATTAACTGTTTATTATTTACCACGTAAATGAAATTTATACGTGTTTTAGTACTCGTGTGGAGAACCTCAAACTTTTTATTGTTTAGGGCCAATTGCCAGTTTTCGCATCAAGTAGCTATCTTATCTAAATGATTTTGGAATACCTTTTGATTTTCTGCTAGATTTACTAGTGGATAAATGACAATATCATATGAAAACAATATAAGAGGACAGCTCAAATTGTCTCCAAAATCGTTTATATTGATTAAGAATAACAGAGGTCGTATAATACTTCCTTACGAAACCCCAGATATCACTTTGGTTTTACTAGATCATTTCACGTCAGTTTCTACGAACAATACATTTCTGACTGGCACGGGGTCCCGGATTCGATTCCCGGTGGGGTCAGGGATTTACACCTGCCTCGAGATGACTGGGTGTTTGTGTTGTCCTCATCATCCAGGAAAGTGGCGAAATTGGACTGAGCAAAGGTTGGGAAATTGTACGGGCGCTGATAACCGCGCAGTTGAGCGCCCCACAAACCAAACATCATCATCGTCATTTCTGACTGGATTTTAATGAAACCAGTTGCATAACGGACTTGATACTCAATAAGGAAACAATTTGATTAGAAGACGCTTATGAGGAACGGTGCCCTGGAAATTGTGGAATCAACTTGACATCCCCTGCCGATGAACTCGTTACTTTGTGTGAATAAAGAGCCAGTTGTATTTCACAACAACGGTAATTTTTACTCAGTGATGTTTGTGCACCAATAGCTCGTTTTATTCGACTTATTTGTAATCTCAGTTGGCACAGAAGCAGTCAGTCTGGCTACAAATGCAGGTACTTAGAAAGTTACTGGCTTTGTGGCTGAGGTACCCCAAAATCGTCTGAATGTTGCTAAGTGCATCAAATGTACGAATCACTTTTTTTAGCTTCAAAAAAAGATAAAAACGATGAGGAGAAAGGGGACTGTAGAATCGCCGTGGTAGATGATGCCAGCCGTTCTCTCTGCAGGGTCTGCGGCTGGTAACGTACCTCCAGTTTCTGGGGACATTACTCCTCTCTTTCTAACAGCAGGCAATCTCGTTACTCCAGTCTCCGTTACTTCAAATCCAATGAACAATTTCCAAGGAATCAACGCTTTTGACTACATTTCATGAATTACAGAGAACTGTGCATTACTTTCTGGACAACCATCGTGAAATCATCACTTAAGTAATCCAATGTGTAGTAAGATAAGAACACCAGAGAGGCAGTTCTGACACTACTGTCCTTAATGGAAGCAAGTCTTAAGAAGACATAAAGCACGCTCATAGGGCTTACCGGCCTGGAATATGCATCCGACAGCATCAAATGTTTCAAAATGTTCTTAATTCTCAAATAAATAGGAATAAGCTATAGGAAAAGAGTTCTAACATATTCAAGAACCAAGAAGAAACAATACGAATGTAAGACCAAGAACGAAATGTTCGGATTAAAAATGGTGTAAGACTAAGCTCCAAAACTACTAAATGAATTTTCATAGGACTTTCGCAGGTAACTTCAGTACAGCTGGGAGCACCATATGGACTTTAGGTCATCAAAATCGAATACAGAGAAAAAGATGTCCATACACATAAAAATGTGTGCATGTATGTATAATCGACATCGCTTTCGAAACAACTGGATCGACTTCAACCAAACTTGAATACACATCACTTACCGACTGGAAAGAATCGCTAGGACAAGAACCACCTACCTACATCTTATCAAAGAGTAGGTGTTGTAAAAGAAGTGTAGGCCACGACGCACAAATACCGACATTTTATTCAAACGGTATTTGAGAACGAGAGCACTTACTGACTTGCATCAACCTTTACACATAATTTCTAACTTTTACGAATCTTCTTACTGATATTCCATTATAAAGATAAAAATGAAGAAAGTTTATTGCTTACTACATTTTCGATCTTCATTTTCACATCAGACACGACGTTTTAATTTATTACTTCATTATTACCAACTGTATTCGCTATACATTTTGCCGACAGTGCTTACATACTAATATGCCACTGAATGTACCAGCAAAATTAAACTATGTGTGGTGTCACCGCCAGACACCACACTTGCTAGGTGGTAGCCTTTAAATCGGCCGCGGTCCGTTAGTATACGTCGGACCCGCGCGTCGCCACTATCAGTGATTGCAGACCGAGCGCCGCCACACGGCAGGTCTAGTCTAGAGACTCCCTAGCACTCGTCCCAGTTGCACAGCCGACTTTGCTAGCGCTAGTTCACGGTCTACATACGCTCTCATTTGCCGAGACGACAGTTTAGCATAGCCTTCAGCTACGTCATTTACTACGACCTAGCAAGGCGCCATATTCAGATACTATTCTGAACAGATAATGTTGTTAATCATGTACCGTCAAGAGCGACGATCATCATTAATGGATTAAATTTAAGTATCAAACTAATTCCGTCCGCTTTCTGAATTCTAATTCTTTGTCATGTTCCAGACCTCACGTCAGTAGAGTCCTTCCCTCCTCACGCCAGCCTGCTCGAGCTAAAACGCGTGCGTTTCGGCCCCCACTAGTAACACGGTGTTGGCTCTTCTGCCAACACAACACTATGTACAACACATAGCTCTGCGTGAAAAACTGCACATATCAAGCATTAAGTTTAAATATATTACACAACCACTGAACCGATTGCAATGAAATTTGATAAGGAGATACTTTGAACCCTGAGAAAGAACATAAGCTACTTTAGAAAGTGTATAGTACAAGACACTTCTTCTTTTGAAGAACATCCCACAAAGTAGGCAAAAAATATTTACTCTTTGAGAAAGCTGATTGCTGTACGAGTTTTCAACTTTATCATAACTGTCAAAATGCTTTACCTGGTTTGTATGTGTTACGTGTTACTATTCAAAGTAATAAATAAATGGCTCTACAATCCTCAGTTTTTTAATCCATTCTTCCTCACCATTTGTTGCATAATGTATACGCTGCATAATGTTTAGCTACTATGAGTGTTATTCATTATTTAAGAAAGAAAGCACATAGTGACTTGCAAGAAACTTTACACACAATTTTATACTGTCAAAGCTTTATGAAACTTTCTCTTGCTAACAGCTCCCACAAAAAGATGAGAGGAAAAACGTTTATCGCTTAATATTTTGTCACTGTGAAACTTGACGTTTATATTTATTGTTTCTCTGGAACTAATTCTGTTCGCAAAACTTTCAAGACAGTATCCAAATATGCTGCTGAATGTACCTAAAAAATTATATACCCATAGATCAGGAAAAAATGAGGGAAGTAGGACATGGAAAGAGAGAGGGGGAGGAGGAGGTGGACGGAGAAAGGAAAGAGGAGGAGATGCAAAGGGAAAGGAGGGAAGAAAAGTAGATGAAGAGAGAGGAGTGAGGAGGAGATGGGCACAGAGAGTGGAGAGTAGCACATGGTTAGAGGAAGGGGCAGGGGGAGACAGCCAGGGAGTGGGGGGGGGGGGGGGGGAAGATGGACAGAAACAAAGGGGCGGAGGGGATGGACAGATAGAGGGCAAGGAGGAAATGGACTAATAGAATTAAATGTATTCCAGGGCAACGCCAGGTACTCAGCTAATCGAAGAATAAGTGACGCAAATAAAAGAAAAAATTAAAATTAATGATGAAAGGATATCAATGATAAGATTCATTGATGACATTGCTATCCTCAATGAAAGTGAAAAGAACTGCAGGACTTGTTGAATGGGACGAACTGCGTATTGAGTACGGACCACTGATTTAGAGTAACCTGAAGAAAGACGAAAGAAATGAGGAACAGCAGAAAGGTGATTAGCTATAAACTTTACATCAAAACTCGGAACTAAGCAGTGGACGAAGTGAAGAAACTCTGATATCTGGAAAGGAAAAATAACACGTGATGGAGGATGCAAGTAGAACATAAAAAGGGGTAGCGTCTTTGATTTATACTCAAAACGTCATCGGTCCCGGGTTCGATCCCCGCCACTGCCTAAATTTTGATAAGTAATCAGCATTGGCGGCCGAAGACTTCCGGCATAAGAAGTCAGCCTCATTCTGCAAACGGCCTTGTCAAAGAGGGCGGAGGAGCGGATAGAGGTTCAGGGCACTCTCTTGTCCTAGGGGTGGGAAATTGCCCCTAAAGGCGGAAGATTCAGCAATGATCAACGACATGAGGATGCAGAAGGCAATGGAAACCACTGCATTAAAGACACGTAACGTGTATCCACAGGACATGTGGCCTGTAATTGAAGAAGTGTCATGATGATCTCTCATTGGCAAAAGATTCCGGAATAGTCCCCAATTCGGATCTCCGGGAGGGGACTGCCAAGGGGGAGTTTACCATGAGAAAAAGATTGAATAATCAACGAAAGGATAACGTTCTACGAGTCGGGGCGTGGAATGTCAGAAGCTTGAACGTGGAAGGGAAACTAGAAAATCTGAAAAGGGAAATGCAAAGGCTCAATCTAGATATAGTAGGGGTCAGTGAAGTGAAGTAGAAGTAAGACAAGGATTTCTGGTCAGATGAGTATCGGGTAATATCAACAGCAGCAGAAAATGGTATAAAAACAGGTGTAGGATTCGTTATGAATAGGAAGGTAGGGCAGAGGGTGTGTGAGTGTGAACAGTTCAGTGACCGGGTTGTTCTAATCAGAATCGACAGCAGACCAACACCGACAACGATAGTTCAGGTATACATGCCGACGTCGCAAGCTGAAGATGAACAGATAGAGAAAGTGTATGAGGATATTGAAAGGGTAATGCAGTATGTAAAGGGGGACGAAAATCTAATAGTCATGGGCGACTGGAATGAAGTTGTAGGGGAAGGAGTAGAAGAAAAGGTTACAGGAGAAAATGGCCTTGGGACAAGGAATGAAAGAGGAGAAAGACTAATTGAGTTCTGTAACAAGTTTCAGCTAGTAATAGCGAATACCCTGTTCAAGAATCACAAGAGGAGGAGGTGTACTTGGAAAAGGCCGGGAGATACGGGAAGATTTCAATTAGATTACATCATGGTCAGACAGAGATTCCGAAATCAGATACTGGATTGTAAGGCGTGCCCAGGAGCAGATATAGACTCAGATCACAATATAGTAGTGATGAAGAGTAGGCTGAAGTTCAAGACATTAGTCAGGAAGAATCAATACGCAAAGAAGTGGCATACGGAAGTACTAAGGAATGACGAGATACGTTTCAAGTTCTCTAACGCTATAGATACAGCAATAAGGAATAGCGCAGTAGGCAGTACAGTTGAAGAGGAATGGACATCTCTAAAAAGGGCCATCACAGAAGTTGGGAAGGAAAACATAGGTACAAAGAAGGTAGCTACGAAGAAACCATGGGTTTATTGATGAAAGGAGGAAGTACAAACATGTTCCGGGAAAATCAGGAATACAGAAATACAAGTCGCTGAGGAATGAAATAAATAGGAAGTGCAGGGAAGCTAAGACGAAATGGCTGCAGGAAAAATGTGAAGACATCGAAAAAGATATGATTGTCGGAAGGACAGACTCAGCATACAGGAAAGTCAAAACAACCTTTGGTGACATTAAAATCAACGGTGGTAACATTAAGAGTGCAACGGGAATTCCACTGTTAAATGCAGAGGAGAGAGCAGATAGGTGGAAAGAATACATTGAAAGCCTGTCTGATGTGATAGAAGAAGAAACAGGAGTCGATTTAGAAGAGATAGGGGATCCAGTATTAGAATTGGAATTTAAAAGAGCTTTGGAGGACTTACGGTCAAATAAGGGAGAAGGGATAGATAACATTCCATCAGAATTTCTAAAATCATTGGGGGAAGTGGCAACAAAACGACTATTCACGTAGGTGTGTAGAATATATGAGTCTGGCGACATACCATCTGACTTTCGGAAAAGCATTATCCACACAATTCCGAAGACGGCAAGAGCTGACAAGTGTGAGAATTATCGCACAATCAGCTTAACAGCTCATGCATCGAAGCTGCTTACAAGAATAATATACAGAAGATTGGAAAAGAAAATTGAGAATGCGCTAGGTGACGATCAGTTTGGCTTTAGGAAAAGTAAAGGGACGAGAGAGGCAATTCTGACGTTACGGCTAATAACGGAAGCAAGGCTAAAGAAAAATCAAGACACTTTCATAGGATTTGTCGACCTGGAAAAAGCGTTCAGACAATATAAAATAGTGCAAGCTGTTCGAGATTCTGAAAAAAGTAGGGGTAAGCTTTAGGGAGAGACGGGTCATATACAATATGTACAACAACCAAGAGGGAATAATAAGAGTGGACGATCAAGAATGAAGTGCTCGTATTAAGAAGGGTGTAAGACAAGGCTGTAGCCTTTCGCCCCTACTCTTCAATCTGTACATCGAGCAAGCAATGTTAGAAATAAAAGAAAGGTTTAGGAGTGGAATAAAAATACAAGGTGAAAGGATATCAATGATACGATTCGCTGATGACATTGCTATCCTGAGTGAAAGTGAAGAAGAATTAAATGATCTGCTGAACGGAATGAACTGTCTAATGAGTACACAGTATGGTTTGAGATTAAATCGGAGAAAGACGAAGATAATGAGAAGTAGTGGAAATGAGAACAGCGAGAAACTTAATATCAGGATTGATGGTCACGAAGTCAATGAAGTTAAGGAATTCTGCTACCTAGGCAGTAAAATAACCAATGACGGACGTAGCAAGGAGGACATCAAAAGCAGACTCGATATGGCAAAAAAGGCATTTCTGGCCAAGAGAAGTCTACTAATATCAAATACCGGCCTTAATTTGAGGAAGAAATTTCTGAGGATGTACCTCTGGAGTACAGCATTGTATGGTAGTGAAACATGGACTGTGGGAAAACCGGAACAGAAGAGAATCGAAGCATTTGAGATTTGGTGCTATAGACGTATGTTGAAAATTAGGTGGACTGATAAGGTAAGGAATGAGGAGGTTCTATGCAGAATCGGAGAGGAAAGGAATATGTGGAAAACACTGATAAGGAGAAGGGACAGGATGATAGGACATATGCTAAGACATGAGGGAATGACTTCCATGGTACTAGAGGGAGCTGTAGAGGGCAAAAACTGTAGAGGAAGACAGAGATTGGAAAACGTCAAGCAAATAATTGAGGACGTAGGTTGCAAGTGCTACTCTGAGATGAAGAGGTTAGCATAGGAACGGAATTCGTGGCGGGCCGTATCAAACCAGTCAGTAGACAAAAAAAAAAAAAAAAAAAAAAAAAAGAGCAATGAGGACATTCTTGGTTAAAAGATGTCTACCAGTGTCAAACAATGGCGTTAATTTTGGGATGAAATTCCTGGTAACACAGTATTGTATGATCACGAATCACGGACAGTGGAAGAACCGGAACAGAAGAGAATCGAACCGTTCGAGATGCATTCCTACACAATAATATAGAAAATTTCGTGGACTGATTAGGAATGAGGAGGTTCTCCGCAAAATCGGCGAGAAAAGGAGGATGTGGAAAATAGACATGAAGAAGGATCAGGACGGTAGGACATCTGTTAAGACACCAGGGAATAGCTCCCGTGGTACTAGAGTTAGCTATAGATGATAAAAACTGAAGAGGAAGACAGAGACTGGAATACATCCAGCAGATAGCTGGGGACGTAGGTTACACGTGTTACTCTGAGATGAGGAGGTTTAGACAGGAGAGGAATTCGAAGTGGGACGCATCAAATCAGTCTGGAGTCTGATGACTAAACCAAAAATAAAGTTTTACATTTGAGTACTTGGAGTGAGAATAGAGCAATTGTAAGTCGATTTGAGGAATCTATTGACAGCTACATTCATCTGACTAGCCCGTTTCTCTATGGTTGGTGTAATACCTGTTCCGGATTTAACTGGCTGTGTTCAATCGGGATAACGCCATTTTACTAGTTCGTAACTGTTTGAGAGAGTGATTACGTGTTGTAAACGTTGCGAGTGGCCGCTGGCAGGACATGGTGACAGAACTGCCACCACAAAAGAAATAAATTAACCGCGAGAAGGCCACATTTCCCTCACACGAAATGCAAATGAGAGGACAAGCTACTGCGCGTGGAGGCGGCCACAAAAGGAAAGCGACGAAATTAATGCGGAATACGAGAAGTCGGGCTCATCAACGTAAACATTCTCATTCAAGTAATTTTTATACATATCATTTCACGTCTTGCTACACAATAGCTCTCTGGTGTTTGTTGGTGACACAAAAGAGGAAGTCTAATTAAGTGGTAATTATACTGTAGATGTGAGGATAAAAGCGCAGGAAAACCGCAGCGCTAATTGCGAAATATGGTTACACAGTGCTGACGGTTTCCAATATTCGTTACGTCCCTCTCTCTCTCTCTCTCTCTGTCTCTCTGTCTCTCTCACTCACTCTCTCTCTCTCTCTCCCTCTCAGTCGTAACACTGTAAGTACTCTGATATGATACAGTAGCATTTTTCAGACCTAGGTTTATATGAAAAAAAAATAGTTTCATTAAATTTTTATCTATTATTAGACATTGTACAACCTTCTTTACAGTGAAGTACAAAAACGGAAATTTTCTGTCTTCGCTACTTTAGAGTGGTGATTCTACAGAAAAAGGAAAAGGCAATATTTACGAAAAAGATGGAACCATGAGAAGAGACTCCAGCTTCCAGATACAAAATTATTTGTGAAAGATAAAGTCGTCAACTCTTCAACGCTTAATGCACCCCTACTTCAATTTAGCTGAAATTCTGCAAGATATTCCTATGATTGCGTTACCCCTTTGCCCCTTACCTGGCATTGGGAATAAAGCATTTACATTGTTCTATTGTGCTCCTGCACAGGTATTTGGTAGATTCACCAAGTCCCCTTATCAAAATTTTTACTAATTAAAAAAATGTTGGATTAACCAAATAATATCCCTCTTTAGTAATCTTTATTTACTCGTTATTTTGCTTTATTTACCCCGTTTTCTTCTTTTGATACATGAATAAATCACTTTGAGACAGACGCTGCTACACAGCAGTCAGGGCATCACGCGAAATCACTTCTGGCGTACATGAGCAATCTTTCAGCTCATAAAACATCACTGTGTGGGTTTTTTCAGCGATCGGATAATTTTGAATGTAAGTGTAACTTACATCTTTGGAAATCAACAGATTTCGGTTAAATTTTCGTTTACCGTATGTTCTAAGAAAACAAAGTACTAGTAAGTTAAGTCTTCTTCTTCGCCCTTATCCTCTCCAGGCTCTCAGCCTGAAACGTGCTGTATGAGTTCGTCATTTGTAATTCGGTCTTAATAATAAGCACAATAAACTCGAACGTGTTTTGATTTGTGGAGGAATAGTCTATTCCTTTTCCTAAAAACATCTGAAAATTTATCTGAATGCTTCAGTTAATTAAACAGTTGGAAGTGGACAGTTTGGTGAGATAATCGAGCATCAGCAGCATGTTGTCGGCCAAATATATACGTCTTTTATAAGTCTAATCTGTAGTCTAATTTTCCTTTTACTAAGTCCGATTATTATTGCTTTTATAATGCAAATCATTTACTACATTGCAGTTAAATATAATTACAGTCACCAAGTTGCTCCACTCTCTAATGACGATCACTAGGAAGCTTATTTTAATCATTGCCCTAAAATGATTACGGCTCTATGTTATTCTTGTCTCAAACCTGCTCTCGAACCGCCAACATTCAAAACTTCTGTTTGCCATTTTATTTTTTCAGTCTTTAGTTTGTGGGATACCTTACACAGTTCATCCACATGGGTTTCTGTGTCGTGGCTGATACTCCGAACATGAAACCGCATTGTCTGCACATCCTAAGACAAATACACGTTCATTTATGGCCTCACATTGCTATTTTCTGAGTTAAAATGCCTCTATGTGTGGTATCCGTAACAGATAGGACTGATAGAAGAAGCAGAGGAGATCAAAATAAGAGCAGCACGTGTCGTTACAGGTGAATTTAGTAAGTGCGGAAGGGTCACGGAGGAGCTCAGTCGATTCCAGTGGGGGACGCTGCAAGAGAGGCATTCTGCGACACCCTAGCAGGTGCAAAGAGCCTCGTATTTGCTTTCAGTTTTAGTATTAGCTTCTTGGGAATCATTTGAAATAGATCTTTATATAATTTGTGAGGGAATTCACTGACTTTATAATAATGCTATTTCTATATAAGGTCCACCTTAGACCAGGTCATATATCTCGCACTATTCCTTGCTAATTTTGATATTTTGGATACTAATTTCGTCAGTACCAATGAGCACGTTGCCGCTTTCATACAGCAGTTTCTGTGAAATACTGTTTACATATGATTACTACCCTGACGTTGCTTATACCTTATCAGCAGATGTCTTCCTTTTTTATAACCAAATTTCCTTAACAATCCACAAGATAACCTTCAACACTCTAATCATTGTTATTTCTGCATACACAAGTGCTTCTCATTTTAACTTCAAGGTGTATCACAAAATAGGAATTTTCAGTACCTTATTTTTTAAGTGTATTCTTGCAGCACGTCTTATCACGCATACCGGTATAGGTACAAACTGCTGCATATAGGTTAAACATTTTCTTAGATTACTTCTTTAACTAGAAATGTAGTTTTTGTGGTCTTACATATATACGCAAGTTGTCGGGCAATTTGATTAGTTTTAATAAAATAATACTGAATATCGCTTTGTTGTTGTCTTCAGTTCGGAGTCTGGTTTGATGCAGCCCTCCACGCTGTTATCTCCTGTACAAGCTCCTCGTTTGTAGATAACTACTGCAACCTATATCAATTTAAACCTGACTACTATATTCATTCCTTGGTCTACACCCAAAATTTTAATCCCCCACACCTCCCTCTATCATCAAACTGACGATTCCTTGATGCTTCAGAATGTACCCTATCAAAAGATCCCTTCTTTTAGTCAAGCTGTGCCAGTAATTCCTCATTAGTTATACCGTCTACCTACCTAATCTTCAGCAGTCTTCAGTAGCACCACATTTCGAAAGCTCCTCTTCTCTTCTTCCAGAAATTGTTTATCACCCGCGTTTCACTTCTGCACATGGCTACTCTTAGACGAAAAGTTTGGCACAGGAAAGGAATTCGTGGTGAGCCGCATCAAATTAGTCAGAAGACTGATGGCTACTCTAACATGTGTGCGACTGGTTCTGATCTATCTTCCTACCACAGTTGTGCAAGAACGCTCCGTGAGTGTCGCTGAGGAATGAAATAAATAGGAAGTGCAGGGAAGCTAAGACAAAATGGTGGCAGGAAAAATGTGAGGACATCGAAAATGAAATGATTGTCGGAAGAACAGACTCAGCGCACAGGAAAGTCAAAACAACCTTCGGTGAGATTAAAAGCAAGAGTGATAACATTAACAGGGCAACATGAATTCTACTGTTAAATTCAGAGGGGAGAGAGGATAGGTGGAAAGAATACACTGAAAGCCTCTATGGGGAGGAAGATTTGTCTGATGTGATAGAAGAAGATACAGGAGTCGATTTCGAAAAGATAGTGGATCCAGTATTAGAATCACGATTTAAAAGAGCTTTGGAGGACTTTAAAGATCAAATACTGCAGAAGGGATAGATAACATTCCATCAGAATTTCTAAAATCATTGGGGGAAGTAGCAACAAAACTACTATTCACGTTGGTGTGTAGAATGTATGAGTCTGGCATCATCCACACAATTCCGAAGACTGCAAGGGCTGATAAGTGCGAGAATTACCGCACAATCAGCTTAACAGCTCATGTATCCAAGTTGCTGACAAGAATAATATACATAAAGATGGAAAAGAAAATTGAGGGTGTGCTAGATGACCATCAGTTTGGCTTTAGAGAAGTTAAAGGCACGAGAGAGGCAATTCTGACGTTGCGGTTAATAATGGAAGCAAGACTACAGAAAAATCGACACACATTCATAGGATCTGTCGACCTGGAAGAAGCGTTAGACAATATAGAACGGTGCAAAATGTTCGAAATTCTGAGAAAAGTAGGGGTAAGCTATAGGGAGAGACGGGTCATACACAATATGTGCAACAGCCAAGAGGGAATAATTAGAGTGGACGACCAAGAACGAAGTGCTCGTATTAAAAATAACTGTCCAATCTGTACATCGAAGAAGCAATGATGGAAATAAAAGAAACGTTCAGGAGTGGAATTACAATTCAAGGTGAAAGGATATCAATGATATGATTCGCTGATGACATTGTTGTCCTGAGTGAAAGTGAAGAAGAATCACATGATCTGCTGAACGAAATGAACAATCTAAGGAGCACAGAGTATGGATTGAGAGTAAATCGAAGGAAGACGAAGGTAATGAGAAGTAGTACAAATGAGAAGAGCGAGAAACTTAACATCAGGACTGATGGTCACCAAGTAGATGAAGTTAAGGAATTATGCTACCTAAACAGTAAAATAACCAATGACAGACGGAACAAGGAGGACATCAAAAGCAAACTAGCAACGGAAAAAGGATATTCCTGGCCAAGAGAAGTCTACTAATATCAAACATCGACCTTAATTTGAGCAAGAAATTTCTCAGAATGTACGTTTGGAGAACAACATTGTATGGTAGAGAAACATGGAAAGTTGGAAAACCGGAACAGAAGAGAATTGATGTATCTGAGATGTGGCGCTGCAGTCCGGAACCGCGGGACTGCTAAGGTCGCAGGTTCGAATCCTGCCTCGGGCATGGGTGTGTGTGATGTCCTTAGGTTAGTTAGGTTTAAGTAGTTCTAAGTTCTAGGGGACTTATGACCTAAGACGTTGAGTCCCATAGTGCTCAGAGCCATTTGAACAATTTTTTTGAGATGTGGTTCTACAGATGAATGTTGAAAATTAGGTGGACTGATAAGGTAAGGAATGAGGTGGTTCTGCGCAGAATCGAAGACAAAAGGAATATGTGGAAAACACTGATAAGGAGAAGGGTCAGGATGATAGAACAACTGTTAAGACATCAGGGAATGACTGCCATGGCACTAGAGGGAGATGCAGAGGACAATAACTGTAGAGGAAGGCAAAGATTGGAAAACATCAGCATATAATTGAGGATGTAGGTTGCAACTTTCAAAAAAATGGTTGAAATGGCTCTGAGCACTATGGGACTCAACATCTATGGTCATCAGTCCCCTAGAACTTAGAACTAATTAAACCTAACTAACCTAAGGACATCACACAATACCCAGTCATCACGAGGCAGAGAAAATCCCTGACCCTGCCGGGAATCGAACCCGGGAACCCGGGCGCGGGAAGCGAGAACGCTACTGCACGACCACGAGCTGCGGACAGGTTGTAACTGCGACTCTGAGATGAAGAGATTAGCACAGGAGAGGAATTCGTGGTGGGCCGCATGCAATCATCAGTGTAATCGTACAATAGTAGATCTTTCCGTCGATTTATCCGCAATAAATTACATCTATTTCTGTGTCAACTGACATTCCCTGCACGAATCGGCAGTCCTCTGCAGGTCTTCCTGCAGTTCTGTGAAGTCTTCTGATGTCACTTTCTTTACAAATGAGTGTTTTGCGTTAATTCCATGGCTACTATTGTTTAAGTATTGGCTGAAAGAGCTAAACAAGTGTCCGATGAAAGCTACATGTTTTCTGTTACTGGTACGAAGAGACACCCAAATCCACAATTCGTCTATATGTATGTGGTAAATTCTCCTGAACCCTTACCCAAATTGTTAAAATCAACAGCCTATGACAGAATCAGGACAGCCTTCATATCCACAATTAGACAGGTTGCTTGAAGCTGACTGGTAGTTTGCAGAATTTGTAACTCTATTCCTCCAATAAGATGGGTATTGCCACCTTACTGTGTCAATATCTGGACGCGAAACTTTCAAACTTGATGAAAAGTCACGGTTTTATTCACTTATTGCGCGGAATATGGTGTGTACTACACTACTGGCTATTAAAGTTGCTACACCACGAAGATGACGTGCTACAGACACGAAATTTAACCGACAGGAAGAAGATGCTGTGATATGCAAATGATTAGCTTTTCAGAGCATTCACACAAGGTTGGCGCCGGTGGTGACTCCTACAACGTGCTGACATGAGGAAAGTTTCCAACCGATTTCTCATACACAAACAGCAGTTGACCGGCGTTGCCTGGTGAAACGTTGTTGTGATGCCTCGCGTAAGTAGGAGAAATGCGTACCATCACGTTTCCGACTTTGATAAAGGTCGGATTGTAGCCTATTACAATTGCGGTTTATCGTATCGAGCGGCCTCGTATCACTAGCAGTCGAGATGACAGGCATCTCAGCCGGCCGAAGTGGCCGTGCGGTTAAAGGCGCTGCAGTCTGGAACCGCAAGACCGCTACGGGCGCAGGTTCGAAACCTGCCTGGGGCATGGATGTTTGTGATGTCCTTAGGTTAGTTAGGTTTAACTAGTTCTAAGTTCTAGGGGACTAATGACCTCAGCAGTTGAGTTCCATAGTGCTCAGAGCCATTTGAACCATTTTTTTTGACAGGCATCTTATCCACATGGCTGTAACGGATCGTGCAGCCACGTCTCGATCCCTGAGTCAACAGACGGGGACGTTTGCAAGACAACAACCATCTGCACGAACAGTTCGACGACGTTTGCAGCAGCATGGGCTATCAGCTCGGAGACCATGGCTGCGGTTACCCTTGACGCTGCATCACAGACAGGAGCGCCTGCGATGGTGTACTCAACGACGAACCTGGGTGCACGAATGGCAAAACGTTATTTTTTCGGATGAATCCAGGTTCTGTTTACAGCATCATGATGGTCGCATTCGTGTTTGGCGACATCGCGATGAACGCTCGTTGGAAGCGTGTATTCGTCATCTCCATACTGGCGTATCACCCGGCGTGATGGTATGGGGTGCCATTGGTTACACGTCTCGGTCACCTCTTGTTCGCATTGGCGGCACGTTGAACAGTGTACGTTACATTTCAGATGTGTTCCGACCCGTGGCTCTACCCTTCATTCGAGCTCAAGAAATTGTAGAATGAAGGCTTTCACGACCGGGTGACATGGCTGTTGATATACTTTCCGGGATGTGAGGTCGTGGTCCAAGAACTTTTCTGCTCCTTACGTTTCGTCCAGAACTGCGCTGGACTTCCTCAGAGGCGCTGCTCCGCTGAGTCTTGCCGACTGACTCAACAGCGATCTCAAGAAACCCTACATTTCAGTAGGATAATGCACGACCGCATGTTGCAGGTACTGTACGGGCCTTTCTGAATACAGAAAATGTTCGACTGCTGCCATGGCCAGCACATTCTCCAGATCTCTCACCAACTGAAAACGTCTGGTGAATGGTGGCCGAGCAACTGGCTCGTCACAATACGCCAGTCACTACTCTTGATGAACTGTGGTATCGTGTTGAAGTTGCATAGGCAGCTGTACCTGTACACGCCATCCAAGCTCTGACTCAATGCCCAGGCGTATCACGGCCGTTATAACGGCCAGAGGTGGTTGTTCTGGGTACTGATTTCTCAGGATCTATGCACCCAAATTGCGTGAAAATGTAATCACATGTCAGTTCTAGTGTATTATATTTGTCCAATGAATACCCGTTTATCATCTGCATTTATTCTTGGTGTAGCAATTTTAATGGCCAGTAGTGTATTTCAGGTTGCTACATTCGAGCCCACAACTTGAGCACAGAAAAGCACTCATGCTACATCACAGGGTCGTGCTGTCAGAGTCTATCACGATCACTCTACTCTCTTCACTTGGAGTGCTTGCAACAAGCCGACATTGGTCTAAACACTGTGAGAAATGACAATACTGTAGGTGCCACCCTCTGGTGGGCTGGAAACACTTATTGCCTCGTCAGCATGTATACCGAGGACCTGTGCGGCGTAGTTACAACCAATAAAATGAATATTCACGCTTATTACATTTACTACTGGCGAGGTTGGCAAGCTCCATCGGTAGCTAGCCTTGGAGATAGCGGTGACCACAGTGTGTGAGTTTTTATTCACACGCCGTTTCGGGGTGTACTCAATCCCTCCCTGATCACAGCCCATGTTGTCCCCTAAAGTGGACCGCGATGTCGGATGCGGTGTAGTGCTGCTGAATGCTGAACCTGACCCACCAGTACGATAGGCCTTCAAACCTGTGCGACGCTGGAATTTACAGCAGCTTCTGTCCTGGACCGGACTTGTGCTGGTACATCCTCGGACTACCCATCAGCGCTGGCTGCTGTGCTGACGTTAGTACTGGTCGCCGGACACTCTGTCGTGGCTTCAGATCGCTGATCGTCTCGTAGGACTGCAAGGACAAAACCGACACTAGTACCATCTCATACACAAGTTGTTATCCTACCGTAAACAGGGAGTCGAGTGCGAACGACGTGAACACCATCTACGCTACTGATGGAGTGTCATATCCTTGTGGGGGTGGAGTATTTCTGTCACCGAGGCGAGGCGAGGCGACGCTCTACGACGTCTTTGTTAGTGACCGAATAGATTCTGTCCTACGCGAGTCGCCAGAGGTCTTCAATTCCGCTACAGTTTCTGAAGAAATTTGTTACAGGGCTCTACTGCTTAGTCAATCTCTTGCTAGACGTTGTCGTGTCCTGTCTAGTAACTCTTACGTAATTGAAACCTGGTAGTCAAGGGAAGGAAGGATTCGGTTACGGTTGTAGACAGGGCCGTAATCAGTTACTATTGTTTGCCTTTTACAGTTACACACAATTTATTTTAAACGAGTAATTCCAGACTCAACAATAAATAAAAATACCACACGTTACTAATGAAGCAATAAACAACTGTGTAAATATAGTGTTTTCAGTGAGTTACAGTTTAGTAAATTACCATAGCAGATAATGTTTTTAAAGTTATATGGGCAGAAGGCCTTACACGCCAGAAATGGCAATAAATTAAGAATTGTTTAAAACTCACTGCACTTACAAATTACAGGTATTGAAATATTAAAGGCAAGTCACCAAAAACACAGCAGAAGGTATCCGACTCCAGGAATGGCAGTAAATAAAGTTTCAAAGACTTACTACGTAAATAGAAATACCAAATTAGAATTTTAAGGCAAGTGACCACAATCAAGGCTGAAGGCCTTACACACCAAGAATGGCAATAAATTAAGAATTGTTTAAGAAGTCGCTGCTATTTACAACTTACAGGAATTGAAATATTGAAAGTAAATCGCCACAAACACGGCAGAAGGCATCAGACGCTAGAAATGACAGTAAATAAGGTTTTGAGGCTTACTGCTAAAATACAAGTACCAAATTAGAATTTTAAGGCAAATGACCACAATCACGGCTGAATGCCTTACACGAAAGGAACGGCAATAATATAAAAAATTTAGAAACCTGCTGTAAAACAGCAAATACAACAGCAAAGGTTAATTAAAAACAAGCAACTGATCACCAAACGTGTGAAACAGGATGATGGTAAACTTTGTAACACAACCCTTAACATCCACTGAACACTACACTGTTAGATTTATTCCAGAAGGTGACTAGACGTATATAACCTTTAATGCAGGGATTACAAGGTATTGTAATAGATAATACAATAACAAGACACAAGGACCAGTGCATAAGTTCCTTAAAGGGTACTGAGGCAGATTATACCTGCAGAAGGCGTGGACTGTAGGAGCGTTTGTCCGCAGCTCGTGCTCGTGCGGTAGCGTTCTCGCTTCCCACGCCCGGGTTCCCGGGTTCGATTCTCGGCAAGGTCAGGGATTTTCTCTGCCTCGTGATGACTGGGTGTTGTGTGATGTCCTTATGTTAGTTAGGTTTAAGTAGTTCTAAGTTCTATGGGACTGATGACCATAGATGTTAAGTCCCATAGTGCTCAGAGCCATTTGAAGCATTTTTGAAGGAGCGTTACACTGAACTACTGGCCATCAGACCTCCTTTTAGAACACACGTCTTACAAGAACCAAGGGGCCACAGACGGTGCTCCAGGAATCGACCTCTTAGACGGTCTGGCAACAAACACTTTCGCGAGCGATGAGACAGGCTGCCAAGAGTTGCATTCACTTCACAAGATGGTGACTAGTGGCAGTCTGACGAATGACTAACGATAATCTTGCTGAAGCTACCTGACGTCCGATAAAACAAATGCAACGATGGAACAATACGCCAAAGCCGGAACCGGCGGTCTGCACTACATCCCCAGAATACTGTGTTTAGAGCGCCCGAAACGAGAAAGGAATCACTATTGCCATAATAGAAGAATCACGAAGCGGCCTACAATTAAGAAAGCTGTCAAAACTACACGCCTTACAGGACAGCAGCGGCAAGACGAGGAAACGTACACTGCCGTTGCATACTCTGACCCCCAGGGCAGGTAACTGGGGAATTGCGGCCACCAGGGATGAAAAATTACCGCTAGTTGAACTTCACAAATTGTAACAAGTTGAACTCAGTAAAAAGTAATAAGAAGTCGAGGAAAGCTAATCAGATCCGCCTTCCCCAAGCACCCCACTCGCTGCTCTTCGCCTTGGCGACACTACGAGCAGCAACACGAATCGAGGTAACTGGAGAGTCTCGAGTTATCACAATGTTTAATAACACCACTCAGCCACTTACAGACATGCATGATTGATTACAGAGGTATGTCTAATTAAAAGCAGTGGGAAATCAGGAAAGGAAATCAATGTTGAAAATGCACCCACGTCCCAGGTGCCAGAGTGGGGCTGCGAGATGTTATTAAGAGGGAGGAAAGGGGTAGGAACTGTTCTGTTTTGCCTCCCCTTGTTGATTCCTACGATTGCAGCCCACTGAAGATTGGTATAATTTATTGCTTGAATAAGGAAGTAAACTTTTATAAAATTGTGATTGTTGGCTTTTACTTTCTCCCACTCTAAAATCATCATCATCAGTTCATGAACTTGATAAAGATTCTCAATGTAGATTTACATTCTAAGTGCGTTCGGTGAATGATCAAAAGAATCTGGAAATGACACTACATTACTGTTAAGCGTAGTAGTGGTGCAAAAATTAACGTAATTTTGTTAGCGGTATCGTTAAAAGGCTTCAAGCAGCAGTAAGCTTCGTTAATGGAAATTGTGAGGAGTAGTGTACGCAAATTACGAGGCCTCCATTGCTGTATTAGCGAGCAGTGCTGCTAAACTCTTAATAACCTGGTGTAAACGTTCCAGCTGCCGTTATATCGCCAATCAGCCACTTTGTGTGTGTGTGTGTGTGTGTGTGTGTGTGTGTGCGAGAGAGAGAGAGAGAGAGAGAGAGAGAGAGAGAGAGAGTTAAGTGGGAGCACGGCACGCTGTTCAATACAGCCGCTACTAAACACACAGGTGAGTGTATATTGAAACGTTGCTCAATATCTTATGTCTGCTGAAGTTAACATTTGTCAGAAGTGTTTAAGCCAGAGTGCTAGGTTATTAACACTGAGGTCGTGTAATCCTATTTTGCAACCATTGTAGATGAAGCGGTGTGCAAATTTACCTACTACGTGCACTTTGTGATTATGTACCATCCATTACAGTCTGTACAGGATATCGACCTACACATACACAAATGTCCAGTCCGCACGATGCCTTAGTTTCACACATTCGTCGCAGCAGTTGAATAACAACTTTTTATACAAGTTCATTTTGTTTTCGCCTTTAGAATGGTTAGGTGGGCTCCTTCGTCTCTTTCGTATTTCGTACTGACTACGATGAAATCGGCAGGGAGGTGGTGTTAAGAGGTGAGGTGCTCAGCAGAAAAGGTTTATTCAAACTTAACAAACCATTTTATTTAAACAAAAATCTCACAAGCGTAACATATGTCTCCAGAATTTATAGTGTTACTTCACCAAGGGATACAGAAGCCAAAACTTACCAAAAAATCAACACAGCAATTCAAAATTTTCCATATTAAGCAATACTTCCACCAAACCTTTTTTAAGAAAAGCAATGACTGACAGAAGCTAAATAACAAAACATTAAAATGGCAACTGCTAATGTGATTACTGTTGTGACTTAGTGGAAGCAACTGGTGACAGTATCCAACAAAATGATTTAATGAATCAAGCACCAACTGGTCGCCAGAGTTACTATAACAATTTACAGCAAACTACTCGTGGCAGAATTTAAACTTCATAAGCAAAGGGCAAGGACCCACGATGTTTACTGTTATCAGTTACACAAAGCAACTGGCGGCAGAATTTAAAGTAATAACAAACGCAGTTGGTCCAGCAGATTTAGTATATCATCAATACAGAAAACAACTGGTTTCCAGAAATTATTTTAATTTGAAATAATAATAATAATAATAAATGCAGAAAGGAAAAGGCCTACTGCCCACCAGATTTAGTATTATTATTTCAGAAAACAATTAGCGGCTGAACTTAAAATAACTGTCAATCCAATAAGTAAAAGAGCAACTACCCACCAGATTTAATATTACCTTCTACACAAAGCAACTGGCGACAGAAATTAAAATAATAATCCAATGAATTTAAAAGAGACTACCAACCAGGCAATCATTCAAAAGGAAATAACTCCGGTGAAAACAAAATTTAATATAACATAGATATGAAACTGAGAGCTAAATATTATTTAGAGTGTACAGTTCCCCAGAATATCGGAGAAAATATATTTACTAGTATCGGCCCAGCAGTGCCTGTTTTTACATAATGAAAAACGAACAGTACACACCTTCAAACTGACAATACGAAGTCCGTAAGATTTGGACAACCATGTGGTAACAGAACGAAAACCAGAACACATATTTGAATTAGGATCTCTAGGTTAAATGGCTGGCCAGCATAACTAGACCTTAACATAGCTCACTCAACGCTACTTGAGGATAAACGTTTTAATAGGCACTTATCCATCAGTAGAGAAGTAAACAATTATATGCTGGGCTACGTTCCGGCGTCCGTGAACATACAAAATGAACGGACGGAATTACAACATTCCCTTCCTGTAACGTATGAGACACAGATCAAACTAAATTTACAAATGGTACACACACACAGAACATATTGCTTTGGAATTAAAAAGACCTCTCGTCCACAGAAGATACAACAACTCTAACTACCCTGCAGGAAGAAAAATAAGTACACCTGGAAAAATGATGTCGATTTTTCTCCGACGATGGCATATACCAGCTGGTGAATAATAGAAGTAGTAATGAAGTCCCAAAGCCGTCCGCTAACAGACAGCGCACTGGCATAGCTACAGACCGCCATCTGTGTCTACCCTTTAGCAGGAAATGCGCACAACCAGAAGGCTGTGGTGCAAATGTGTGAAGCAAGCAGGCAACCATGCTGTGGAGAGGTACTCGTGCTGCCTACCTCCAACTCAGAGTGTTGAAAGGGGTCAAATTGTGGTATCCTGACAGGAGGGACTTTCTTGTCAGCTGTGCAACAGTGCTGGTGTTAGTGGACACACGAACATTCTCACACCTGTGGACAAGGCTCTGGACGTCTACGCAGCATAGATGTCCGTCAGGACAGCTTGTGAGCCCAGCCGTGCCAGCACGAACTGTTGCGAACTGGTTACTAGCAGTGCCACAACAGGCCCGCAAACCTCCAGGCCGTCTTCCACTGACGCCCAGTATCGACGATTCGACCGTTGGCGTCGGAGGATCACCTGGAAGATGGACTGCTGCGCCGTGGTCTTCAGGGGTGAAAGCAGATCTGACTGCATGCAGGTGATGGCCGTTTGTGCGTACGTAGACCTGGTGAGCACTGTCTTGTAATGTCCATCACTCCCGGATTGATGGTCTCGGATATGATAAGCTATAACTCTTGTTCACCTTTCGTGTTTCTGGAGGAGACCCTAACTGGTGCTTGGTATGTGCAGATGTTGTCATACCCGTTCTTTTGCCATTCTCGCAACAGGAAGATGAAGTGTTGTTCCAACAGGATAATACTGGCCCAAAAACTGTGCATGACACACAATTCAATATGTGCAGCAGTTTCGTTGGCGAGCACGATCTCCAGACTGGTCTACAGATGAGCACAAATGGTTCAAATGGCTCTGAGCACTATGGGACTTAACATCTCAGGTCATCAGTCCCCTAGAACTTAGAACTACTTAAAACTAACTAACCTACGGACATCACACACATCCATGCCCGAGGCAGGATTCGAACCTGCGACCGTAGCGGTCGCGCGGTTCCAGACTGAAGCGCCTAGAACCGCTCGGCCACACCTGCCGGCTACAGATGAGCACATGTGTGATACGATGGGACGACAAGTGAATCGTGTGACTTGTCAACCAACACCTCTTACAGAACTACGTGAACAGCAGCTGTGGCTCATATCCCAGTACAGTATACGCCATCACTGGATGCCAGTGCCCGCATTGCCATCCGTGGACGCTACACTACGTACCAATATAGGCGTGTCAGTGGGAGTAGTTTGCTGGTATCTCAGAACTACTTGTGCTGTTGGTCTGTAAATGTAATTATTTTCATGTACTCCACAAGCACTGTTGCAGCAATAAATCTTGAGCAAATTAGAGACCTCTAAGAGTGTGTACTAAATTCTTTCCGGAAGTGTACATCATCACAGGTATCAATTACATTACACGTGACTTAGCACTTTTGAACAGGGCCCACACTTAATCCAACCCGACTCGGCCTAGTGGTTCAGCTGAAGCCATAAGATTAATAACAATCAGCAGGAAAGCACTTTATAGCTACCTTGACATTACTCGTTCATTAACGTCAGTGTGCTTCTGACAATCACTCAGCCTGGCAGATCACCAAACGCTGTAACAGTCGTAACACAAAATGCTCACCGTAATTTCTGAGGATTACCGTGAGAATCAACAGCAGACCCAACTGCCAGCAATCGGGTACTTTCTGTCAGTTACAGGGCCCACACAACAGACAAGCAAGCTGCGCTGCCGACCTCCCTACAAGAGCTCAGATCAAAACATCGCCAATGGATGTAAACAACAGCAGACTTCCCGCATAAAAACGGCACTACTTCGTGGAAAGCCATGTGAGAGAGATCAACCAATTGGAACTACGTGTAGCACTCCGCCGAATCGGCGTTGTAAGCACGCCAGCAGAGTCAGACTGGCAGTGTGCACCTACAGCTAGGACAGTTCTGCCCAATAGCTACACCGGCTCTAGGCTAGTAGACACTCGCTGCAGCCTTCAGTAGAAAGTTGTACGAGTATTTTGTTGGGCGTAACGCGACTTTGTAACTGTCCAGAATAGTATTTTCGTTATTATTTCTTTTCATTGTCTTGTACTCTTATCTGGCTTTTGCCACCACAAGAATTGTTGTGCTTCATGTTGTTCTAAAGTGTATTCAAATTCGATCTTTTGTTCTCTCCTGCCGACCGCAGGACACTACACTTTCACCGTCTAGTTGTCGTTCAGGAACCAACAGGCCATAATCGATAGACGGTTCTGACGACCAACGAACGGAACTAGACAGTCAGGTATCAAACCTGCGACCACAGCTGACACAGGGTTTCTCCCGAGGTCCAAACTCGAAGCACAGGTAACGGATCAACCGCCACGTAAAAACAAATTTTCCATTGGGTGATGTTCACTGTCCAAACAACAACATCCGGTAGAGCAGGAGAGCACGAGGATTATCTGCTCCCCATGTCTCGCGCCATGCCGGCCCCAAACTGCTCTTCCTCGTGGCTCACTGTTTGTCGCTTGCTGAGAGCACTGACCACCGCGGCAGCCCTTAAATCCCGCGTCACAAGCTGTCACCTTCCTTCTGGTGGCAGATCGACCTCTCGTCCAATTGCCAGCAGCAGTGCTGCCAACATTGGGCACCAATCGATATCGTGCGAAAAAAAAGATACCCTGCACGTCAAGACGCCTATCGTCAACGAGAATTTGATTTACACACTTCAGTCATGAAACTGTAAAAATTTTACTTTCACCCGCACTTTCCAAAGTTTATAAAATGTATGTCGAGGCATCTAACTTGATCATAAAAATTACATGTACGACCAAAGACGTTATAACATCAGACTTATTTCTCATTATTTTTGGACTAGAGACACAAGTTGGAATTTTCTGTGACAAGGACAGTGTCCGCCAGATTGCATTAGACTTGTTCGTGTTAAGTGTTGTTACCAGGCGTGGTACGGTATATAAGGGATGTGGACATCGCCATAAATTGAGTGATAACTGTGATATACGTAAAGATGCCACGTACTCCTCTGTGCCAGCGTTATCAGGACCTAACAGGGTTTCAAAGGGTCATCACTGTGGGGCTCTATTTGACTGGCTGGTCAAGTTGTGCAATATCCAAATGTGACAGTGGCCTTATGTTGGATTGCTTGTGATCATTAAGGCAGGTCTACTCATTAATGTTCCTGTCACCCACGTCTGATCATCACAAGGGAAGATTGCCGTATCGTGCACTAAGAACATCGTAACGCCGTAACATCTGCGCCTGCCATCAAAGCAAGTAATGGACTCCCTACAACATTCTGTGCCGTCTCGCCCTATTAGTCGGAGATTAGCAGCAGCTGGACACTGGTATTACAGACCCTAGTGTAGACTGCTATTGACACAACAATACAAACGGCTAATTTTGAAACTATGTCATAATCGGAAAGTATGGACTGCTGATAGTGGCGTCCATCGTGTTCAGAGATGTTCGCGTTTCTGCCATATCCTAGATGATCATCGTCGGCACGTATGACTGGGACCGGAGCAGACATCCCATTCTTCAAACATTTTGGAGGGGCACAGCGGTGTTATTTCTGGCTGCATGATATGGGGAGCCATCGGGTATGGCTTAAGGTTACGGCCGGTAGTGAGTGAGGGAACAGTGACGACACACGGGTACGTTACGGTCTTCCTGCCTTCTCAAGTGTCACCTCTCACTCGAGATTACCGTTTTGCTGTTTTAAAAACAGCACAATGGTCCTCCATAGATGGAATGTTTCTCAATGAACTGTCACCCCGATCTTTACGTACTCCTGTGGCCAGCAAGATCCCCAGATCTGCGACAGATAGATCGTGTGTGGGAGTAGCTTGGACGTCAACTCCATCCCAGTACCACTGTCCAGGATATCAAGGACCAGTTGAAAAAGTCGTGGAGCAGCTTGTCTCTGGAGAGGATGCAACGGCCTTATAACACCTTTCCCAACCGAACCAGTGAATGCTTCCAGGCGAGACGGTTTGCAACGTTGTACTGATACGTGGACTCATACTGCCAAGTTCTTTGTAAATCTGACTTGAAGCGCTGGGTAAAAATCGGTGGAATAAGGGATTAAAGACATAGAATTAACAAATTGTCTACGCAATAACAGAGAAGAAATTAGGTCATCTCTAGGCGTCATATCAAGAAATGGATAAAGCAAGAGATACAGAGTGATTCAGGAGGAACGATAAAGGCTTTGAGGGGTGATAGTCATTCTGAACAAAAAACTTCACGTGGATATATGTTCTATTCCGAATGTTTCCGAGATACAGGACATTTAATATCACCTTTGTACTTTCTCAGGGGTAATTCGAAGACCGCATCCTCCAGCAGAGCAAAATTAAACTATGTAAATTTCCTACAGAAAAAGTCTTATTCATTCTTATTGTAGGGCTGATAGTTTGCGTGAAGAGAGCGTGAGAAAATTGAAAATCTCGCGCGATGTGCATGCACTGTAGCTTAAGTAGTTCTTCCAGGCCGATTTGAGATTAGTTACCCGATTTGATAGATCACAAGTGTCCCACACCAAGTTATTCGTCTCAAGTTCCTCACATTACTGTGGAACATTGACCAATGTTCGATCTCGGAAATCATTCAGAGTAGGCCATATGTCCGTATAAGTTGTTTGTTCATAATCAATAATAATATCTCCCATCAAAACATGTGCCTTACCACCTGACTCGCCCTTTATATGGAAAAATGAAATGAAGCGAAAGAAATTGTTAGGAAAGTTCACCAAGAATGTTGGACAATTTTCATGCACCTTTCAAGATAATATACATGGGAGACCAATGATGGACTATAAAGCGCTCAAGCGTCTACATGGTGGACAAAGAGTTGTAGAAAGTATAGATGTAATCGGAGAAGAATAATGGATACAATATTATAGAGATTTGTGATCTAATAACTAAATGGAGAAAGAAGTTAGTTAGTTGATTTGGGAAAGGGAACCAAACAGCGACGTCTTCAGTCTCATCGGATTAAGGAAGGATGGGGTAGGAAGTCAGCCGTGTGCTTTCAAAGCAATCATCCCGGCATTCTCCTGAAGCGATTTAGCGTAATCATTGCGAGCTAACATCCCAAAGATGTTGGGGCTCACATGCGGTTCCTCTTCGTCGAAATGTCTTGGCTCAAACTCGTCTAGTGGTTGAACCGCACGTGTCGCATTACACGCCCTAAATTAGACACTTGTGACCCTTTGGTTCAACTGTCTGCCTGATGGCAAGTTTGCGATGTTGTATGAAACATACAACGTTAATGTAACATACTTTTTTTTTTTGGTCACCAGTCTACTGACTGGTTTGATGCGGCCCGCCATGAATTCCTTTCCTGTGCTAACCTCTTCATCTCAGAGTAGCACTTGCAACCTACGTCCTCAATTATTTGCTTGACGTATTCCAATCTCTGTCTTCCTCTACAGTTTTTGCCCTCTACAGCTCCCTCTAGTACTATGGAAGTCATTCCCTCATGTCTTAGCAGATGTCCTATCATCCTGTCCCATCTCCTTATCAGTGTTTTCCACATATTCCTTTCCTCTCCGATTCTGCGTAGAACCTCCTCATTCCTTACCTTATCAGTCCAACTAATTTTCAACATTCGTCTATAGCACCAAATCTCAAATGCTTCGATTCTCTTCTGTTTCGGTTTTCCCACAGTCCATGTTTCACTACCATACAATGCTGTACTCCAGACGTACATCCTCAGAAATTTCTTCCTCAAATTAAGGCCGGTATTTGATATTAGTAGACTTCTCTTGGCCAGAAATGCCTTTTTTTCCATAGCGAGTCTGCTTTTGATGTCCTCCTTGCTCCGTCCGTCATTGGTTATTTTACTGCCTAGGTAGCAGAATTCCTTAACTTCATTGACTTCGTGACCATCAATCCTGATGTTAAGTTTCTCGCTGTTCTCATTTCTACTACTTCTCATTACCTTCGTCTTTCTCCGATTTACTCTCAAACCATACTGTGTACTCATTAGACTGTTCATTCCGTTCAGCAGATCATTTAATTCTTCTTCACTTTCATTCAGGATAGCAATGTCATCAGCGAATCGTATCATTGATATCCTTTCACCTTGTATTTTAATTCCACTCCTGAACCTTTCTTTGATATCCATAATTCCTTCCTCGATGTACAGATCGAAGAGTAGGGGCGAAAGGCTACAGCCTTGTCTTACACCCTTCTTAATACGAGCACTTCGTTCTTGATCGTCCACTCTTATTATTCCCTCTTGGTTGTTGTACATATTGTATATGACCCGTCTCTCCCTATAGCTTACCCCTACTTTTTTCAGAATCTCGAACAGCTTGCACCATTTTATACTGTCGAACGCTTTTTCCAGGTCGACAAATTCTATGAAAGTGTCTTGATTTTTCTTTAGCCTTGCTTCCATTATTAGCCGTAACGTCAGAATTGCCTCTCTCGTCCCTTTACTTTTCCTAAAGCCAAACTGATCGTCACCTAGCGCATTCTCAATTTTCTTTCCCATTCTTCTGTTTATTATTCTTGTAAGCAGCTTCGATGCATGAGCTGTTAAGCTGATTGTGCGATAATTCTCGCATTTGTCAGCTCTTGCCGTCTTCGGAATTGTGTGGATTATGCTTTTCCGAAAGTCAGATGGTATATCGCCAGACTCATATATTCTACACACCAACGTGAATAGTCGTTTTGTTGCCACTTGCCCCAATGATTTTAGAAATTCTGATGGAATGTTATCTATCCCTTCTGCCTTGTTTGACCGTAAGTCCTCCAAAGCTCTTTTAAATTCCAATTCTAATACTGGATCCCCTATCTCTTCTGAATCGACTCCTGTTTCTTCTTCTATCACATCAGACAAATCTTCACCCTCATACAGGCTTTCAATGTATTATTTCCACATACTTGCTCTCTCCTCTGCATTTAACAGTGGAATTCCCGTTGCACTCTTAATGTTACCACCGTTGCTTTTAATGTCACCAAAGGTTGTTTTGACTTTCCTGTATGCTGAGTCTGTCCTTCCGACAGTCATATCTTTTTCGATGTCTTCACATTTTTCCTGCAGCCACTTCGTCTTAGCATCGCTGCACTTCCTATTTATTTCATTCCTCAGCGACTTGTACTTCTGTATTCCTGATTTTCCCTGAACATGTTTGTACTTCCTCCTTTCATCAATCAACTGAAGTATTTCTTCTGTTACCCATGGTTTCTTCGCAGCTACCTTCTTTGTACCTATGTTTTCCTTCCCAACTTCTGTGATGGCCCTTTTTAGAGATGTCCATTCCTCTTCAACTGTACTGCCTACTGCGCTATTCCTTATTGCTGTACCTATAGCGTTAGAGAACTTCAAACGTATCTCGTCATTCCTTAGTACTTCCGTATCCCACTTCTTTGCGTATTGATTCTTCCTAACTAATGTCTTGAACTTCAGCCTACTCTTCATCACTACTATATTGTGATCTGAGTCTATATCTGCTCCTGGGTACGCCTTACAATCCAGTATCTGATTTTGGAATCTCTGTCTGACCATGATGTAATCTAATTGAAATCTTCCCGTATCTCCCGGCCTTTTCCAAGTATACCTCCTCCTCTTGTGATTCTTGAACAGGGTATTTGCTATTACTAGCTGAAACTTGTTACAGAACTCAATTAGTCTTTCTCCTCTTTCATTCCTTGTTCTGATTAGAACAACCCGGTCACTGAACTGTTCACAGTAACACACCCTCTGCCCTACCTTCCTATTCATAACGAATCCTACACCTGTTATACCATTTTCTGCTGCTGTTGATATTACCCGATACTCATCTGACCAGAAATTCTTGTCTTCCTTCCACTTCACTTCACTGACCCCTACTATATCTAGGTTGAGCCTTTGCATTTCCCTTTTCAGATCGTCTAGTTGCCCTACCACGTTCAAGCTTCTGACATTCCACGCCCCGACTCGTAGAACGTTATCCTTTCGTTGATTATTCAATCATTTTCTCATGGTAACCTCCCCCTTGGCAGTCCCCTCCCGGAGATCCGAATGGGGGACTATTCCGGAATCTTTTGCCATTGGAGAGATCATCATGATACTTCTTCAAATTACAGGCCACTTGTCTGTGGATGCACGTTACGTGTCTTTAATGCAGTGGTTTCCATTGCCTTCTGCATCTTCATGTCGTTGATCATTGCTGATTCTTCCGCCTTTAGGGGCAATTTCCCACCCCTAGGACAAGAGAGTGCCCTGAACCTCTATCCGCTCCTCCGCCCTCTTTGACAAGGCCGTTGGCAGAATGAGGCTGACTTCTTATGCCGGAAGTCTTCGGCCGCCAATGCTGATTATTTATCAAAATTTAGGCAGTGGCGGGGATCGAACCCGTTTTGATTATGAATCAAAGACGCTACCCCCAGACCACAGGTACTACAACCTGGAGCTACATTAACGACCGATAAATGATGTAGGCCACACAGTTGCGATTTGGTTAGAATAATGTTTATTCAGAAAGCAAACTAACAGTGAAAGTGGTTGTATTTGAAATTACTATTACACTCGAGCGCATATCCATTTGACACAGTTCGGTCATTCACAATGTCATCGCGATTTACAAGTCCAATACTCCACCTCGTTAACTACGCGAAAAGTTAGAGTTCACACCAGGCGCGCGGCTGCTCATCGCTCAGAGACTAAGTTCCGCGATTCCACACAACTCCAAATTTCCTAAGTCGGTTCACTTCCTAGCTACTTAAAGACAGTCTGCTTTCGCCTCTCCACCAGCACTGTCCCTCTGCCCGTCCCCGGCGGCATTTCCCGCGCGCCAAACATCGTCGCTCAACTCACTAGTACAGTTCCCTTCCCTGGAGTCGTCCATCTGATTGGATACAGCTTATTCTACATTATTTTACATTTTAAAATGTTTAAATAATCAAAGCTTGACCACTTTCACATTCTAAATAAAGTAACAATAATATCCATTACATAATAAACGATAAATTCTTTTACATAAAACCAATACAATTTCCTTCCTAAAGTTGAATGTCACGGCCAGTAGCCTTGCACCAATGTGCTTTCTGCTAAATAAATAAAGAACGAAAGTAAGTATTATACACTAAACTTTACAACAAATATTCTATTGGCGCGCCGGCTGCTGTGACCGAGCGGTTCTAGGCCCTTCAGTCCGGAACCGCACTGCTGCTACGGTCACAGGTTCGAATCCTGACTAGGGCATGGATGTGTGTGATGTCCATAGGTTAGTTAGGTTTAAGTAGTTCTACGTCTAGGGGACTGATGACCTCAGATGTTAAGTCCCATAGTGGTTAGAGCCGTTTGAACCATTCTATTAGCTAATGATTCAATAAGGTGTCATGCTGTCGTCGGTCAATGTGTTTTTACGGAGGAAATGATGATCTGACGATTAACTGAAAATACTGATAATTTAAATTTACTATATCTTTTAAACAAATAAAGTTACAGAGTTGATATTTTCAACATTGGTCATTTTAATGATGCGCTTGTATATGAAATGTCGATCGTTAATATAAACCAACGCGTTCAGATTTTAGCATTGATGTGTTTGTTACAAAACTTGTTAATTTCACTTTAACAGTGAATCCTAAACTATTATAGATATGATCAGTATTCAAGTGTACCTCTTTCTTGGTGGAATGACTGGAACTGATCGCCTGTCCGACCCCCTTCCGTCTAATAGGTGCTGTTCACGCTTGGTTGTTTACATCTTTGGACGGGTTTAGTGACATCTCTGAACAGTCAAAGGGACTGTGTTGTGATACAATTTCCACGGTCAAGGTCTATCTTCAGGAGTTCTGGGAACCGGGGTGATGCAAAAAAAAATTTTTATGTGTGTATGTCTTTACACTCCTTGATGGAGCCTATCTTCGTCTAACACTCCGGAATATAAATTCACTGTTCTAATGCAAACTACCCCATCTCTGTAACATCTCAGCAACACGAGCTTCTCACAGCACCTGAAGCACAGCTGCAATCAACTTTCCGATAAAATGCAGTGTAGTCAGTATTCGAGATAGTGTAGCCATTTCACAAGTAATTCAACTAGAGATGGTTAGCTAGTATGTGATGCTTTCTGCTTTTACGTGGGACACCCTGTATAATATTACATTCATATGTAAGGGCTAAAGTCGAGCACGCAGCATCTCGTACGGATGCCCATAGCAGCATGATGACAAACTACTGGCGTCGTTACAAGTGAATGCCGCCGCGGAATGCCTCGGAAGTTGGATCGCTAGCCGCCAGCACTTGGTAAACTGTCAGAGGAAAGCTAGTCAGGTATTGGACCAAGTCTGGCCCTTTCTCCATTCATACCGCTGAATTTTCGTAAGTGTGTATGTATTCGGCAAGGGCTACAGACACAACGATGGTGAGTAGTATAGTGGGCGTATGTAACCTGCATTTGGGAATAAATTGTTCAAAACTACTTGCTCAATGTTCGCGAATTTCTGTACTTCATGGATCGAACACCTACGTTCCCTAATATCTAGCACGTGGTGTCATCAGATAAGGATAACCCATTATACTTCGATACCTCTGCCAGTGGCCACTTTAGCCTCCTCCCAGCACCAACGGCCAGGACTCGCGGAAAGTTGGACGTCATACAACGAGCACCAGAAACAGGGACGGAGTGGGCCTTCTGCAACTCCACAGGCTGTAGGCTGGCGGACGCCCTCGGCTCTTTTAAGAAGGGACACCTTGCGAAGAGCCTAGCCACGACGAGATACTTGAGGGTAATTTTGGACCCTTACAGACACTAAGTTAAAGCATAAACACAAAAGCATCAAGAATGCACACATGGAGGTGAGAGAAACTTCTCGGTGGCAGCAGCCGTCTTTGCCCGCGTTAAAATCGAGCTGGTAATTGATGGATCCCTACAGACATTGGGATGGAGCAGAGATACAAGGCGCCAAGAACTCGTAAGGGGCGGAGAGTGAAACTATGAAATAGTGAAGGAAGGTAACCTGTTTTAAAAACGTGTTTGTAAGACAGTATTGTGTTGCTTATAAATCCACGAACACCAGAAGATTCTTAGACAAAGCACAAATGTAAGACTATCCAGGCCTCACGCAGAGACAGCAACTGCGAAATACGAAAAAACATCGGGGAAATGTGCGATCAGTCCTGGGAGCAGCCTCGACAGTGAACGCCTGAGAAAGATGCCAGTTCCCGAATACACAGCATTCCACACAAGATAGAAAATCTCTTCCCTGCACTTGGGAGGCGCGGCCACGAAATGGCGATCAGTCAATGGGTGGAATTGCAAATTTAATGCGCCAATGGCAACCCTGAGAGCAGGAAACATACGAGAAGTCTGTGAGCTAGGTAGAGTGATGAGACAGTGGGTAAGAGACTGTGAAAGCAAGAGGACATGGAAGTTCTGACATCCTTCGCCCACTTATTATGCTGACGATTCTCATCCTTACACCCAACCTAATGTTTATCGTAATTTTGTGAGTTATTCTTCCTCTGTTCCATGTTAAATGGACGAAACCTTCCGTCGAGTGCATGGAAAATAAGCACTTGACTTTCTTTCTTTCTTTCTTTCACTGGTACCATGTCCCGCGCTAACGCAGGGTCGGCATTGTTAAGAAGGGATTTGGCAAGGTTAGTGGAAAGGGGTGACCGGATGCCCTTCTTGCCGCCACCCTGTACCCCCCGGGCGGAATTAGTGTACCCCTACTGTATGTGTCGAGTGTAATTAATGGAAGAGTGCGAGCGTGTTCAGATGTCTGCGAGTCGTGTAACGGAGGCGGAACGTGGGGATCAGCCCGGTATTCACCTGGCGGGATGTGGAAAACCGCCTAAAAACCACATCCAGGCTGGCCGGCACACCGGCCCTCATCGTTAATCCGCCGGGGCCGGCGCGCCTACCCTAGTCCAGGAAGCAGCGCGTTAGCGCTCTCGGCTAGCCTGGCAGGTCAAATGAAGCACTTGACTGAGAAATACAATATCCCTTCCTGACAACCGGCTCCCGCTTCGGCGGCGAAACCCACGGCGACATGTCAACACGGAGACCAGTCTGGACCCTCGCTGCAGAGCCACGGGACACCGGTAAGAGCTGCCAACTCGTGCCGCGCAGCACCGAGGCGACGCGCCGTCCTGACCCAGCGACTGCCGCCGTCAGCAACACACGACAAATGGTGAGATGCTTCATTCCACCCTGCGAGGTCAGGCATTTTCACCTGCCTCCTCATCATTTCATCATCATTCATGAAAGTTGTGAGATTGGACTGAGCAAATGGTAGGAATTTCTACGGGCACTGATAACCGCGCAGTTGAGCGCCCCACAAACCAAACATCATCATCATCATCATCATCATCATTCTTCCCCTCCTTCCCCTTAATAACAGAAATTTGTAATTTTATACACACTACTGGCCATTAAAATTGCTACACCACGAAGATGACATGCTACAGACGCGAAATTAACCGACAGGAAGGAGATGCTGTGATATGCAAATGATTAGCTTTTCAGAGCATTCACACAAGGTTGGCGCCGGTGGCGACACCTACAACGTGCTGACATGAGGAAAGTCTCCAACCGATTTCTCATACGCAAACAGCAGTTGAGCGGCGTTGCCTGGTGAAACGTTGATGTGATGTCTCGTGTAAGGAGGAGAAATGCGTACCATCACGTTTCCGCCTTTGATAAAGGTTGGATTGTAGCCTATCGCAATTGCGGTTTATCGTATCGCGACTTTGCTGCTCGCGTTGGCCGAGATCCAATGACTGTTAGCAGAATATGGAATCGGTGGGTTCAGGAGGGTAATACGGAATGCCGTGCTGGATCCCAACGGCCTCGTATCACTAGCAGTCGAGATGACAGGCATCTTATACGCATGGCTGTAACTGATCGTGCAGCCACGTATCGATCCCTGAGTCAACAGATGGGGACGTTTGCAACACAACAACCATCTGCACGAACAGTTCGGGGACGTTTGCAGCAGCGTGGACTATCAGCTCGGAGATACCCTTGACGCTGCATCACAGACAGGAACGCCTGCGATGGTGTACTCAACGACGAACCTGGGTGCACGAATGGCAAAACGTCATTTTTTCGGATGAATCCAAGTCCTGTTTACGGCATCACGATGGTCGCATCCGTGTTTGGCGACATCGCTGTGAACGCACATTGGAAGAGTGTATTCGTCATCGCCATACTGGCGTATCACCCGGCGTGATGGTATGGGGTGCCATTGCTTACACGTCTCGGTCACATCTTGTTCGCATTGACGGCACTTTGAACAGTGGACGCTACATTTCAGTTGTGTTACGACCCGTGGCTCTACCCTTCATTAGATACCTACGTAACGCTACATTTCAGCAGGATAATGCACGACCGCATGTTGCAAGTCCTGTACGGGCCTTTCTGGATACAGAAAATGTTCGACTGCTGCCCTGACCAGCACATTCACCAGATCTCTCACCAATTGAAAACGTCTGGCCAATGGTAGCCGAGCAACTGGCTCGTCACAATACGCCAGTCACTACTCTTGATGAACTGTGGTATCGTGTTGAAGCTGCATGGGCAGCTGTACGTGTACACGCCATCCAACCTCTGTTTGACTCAATGACTAGGCGTATCAAGGCCGTTATTACGGCCAGAGGTGGTTGTTCTGGGTACTGATTTCTCAGGATGTATGCACCCTAATTGTGTGAAAATGTAATCACATGTCAGTTCTAGTATAATATATTTGTCCAATGAATACCCGTTTATCATCTGCATTTCTTCTTGGTGTAGCAATTTTAATAGCCAGTAGTGTAAAAGGTACTGTGATAGAAGCAAAACATTCAAGTTTTAATTATCTAATCCTTTAATCTCATAACGTTTGCACTTTGGTTTCACATAATCATGGATGTCAATTTTGGCTTCAAGGATGGGGCAATCTCATTAGTAATCTGTATGTTATTCCATGCCAGAGATAACATTTTTGAGTTTACTACATTTTGGCGCCCGAAGTCGGGCCATCTCTTGGTTATTTGGATGCGGTGTCATATCACGGAGTTCTAAAGGATTCACTACAATACATATTAATTGAAACTGAATCTTCAGAAGTGTGAATAATGCAAGAGGAATGTTCGAATATTTAAACCTAGTTTAGTTTGTTGTTCCATTTATCTAAACATATTAAACTAACGTAGCACAAGAACAGTAGTACTAGCTTCAGCACATTTAGTATGTTGGTGAATGTCTCCTCGTAAGCCTATACAAGAATATCTTACAACTGGCCCTTCAATAGAAATAAAGGTTAGTATTTGTGGACAGAATAGAATTACAACACGATGCTACAGTTCTCAAGACAATGGACCACTCCATCTATTTGTGTATCAAATCCCCAAGACCATTAAGCCTCCACGAGAAGTGAGAGTTGATTGTGGGTAGAAGGTATGTCCTGTTAGGAATTCACTTGGTGATAATCACCGGTCAGTCACTGGGTGGCAATTGTCGCCCTCCAACCCACGCAGACACCGCTTGCTTTTGCCAACTACTGTATGATCAGATATAGCTCAACCAGCTGGCAAATTGTTTGATATTGTGCACTGGATAAAAAACATTTTATTTCCTTCTATAACAACGCTTTCTTTGTAACCGAAACAGTATTTTGTACTGTCTCTGTTGTATAATATTATACTTAAAATTCTCTTGCGAATCCACTCATGTCATTTTGTAAGAGAAAAAAATGGTTCAAATGGCTCTGAGCACTATGGAACTTAACTTCTGAGGTCATCAGTCCCCTATAACTTAGAACTACTTAAACCTAAGTAACCTAAGGACATCACACACATCCATGCCCGAGGCAGGATTCGAACCTGCGACCGTAGCAGCAGCGCGGTTCCGGAATGAAGCACCTAGAACCGCTCGGCCACAGCGGCCGGTTGATGACGTACAATTTTAATCAAAACATTATTTGTTAACGAGGAGTACAACATCCATTTACACACCACATATATAAAAATACATCCTAACTGTTACTGCATGCCACATTTAGACTCCGAAATTATTGAAGTAGAGAAAATCTACATTTACTTCCCAACCAGGCCATGACTGACACAGAAGTTGCCCGTATCGCCAGTTCGTTTACTGTGCTTTCTTAAAGTTATGTTGTCGTCATCGCTTATTCTTTAAGCCACTAACGCTATTTCATTAAGAAGGTCAGACCTCCTTGAGTATAATATTGCATATCTGCCTTTTACAATAACCTTTGCTCTCATAGACGATAGAAATGTGGAGGATTATATTACAATGATTGTATTCTAGGGTATTGCAGACTTCCAACCTAATGTTAGCATTGTTGTTGTTGTGGTCTTCAGACCTGAGACTGGTTTGATGCAGCTCTCCATGCTAATCCATCCTGTGCAAGCTCCTTCATCTCCCAGTACCTACTGCAACCTACATCCTCCTGAATCTGCTTAGTGTATTCATCTCTTGGTCTCCCTCTACGATGTAGATATGTTAGCATATCCATATGGATTATATTAAGATTTGAATACTGCACATGGGTCTATAGGCTTTATATCTGCAAGAATATCATACTTGGATTAATGGTTCTTTATTTTGTTTTATCATTTTATATTAACACAGCCTAAATTATCTACTATCTGTAACATACGATGTAATCTTTGGAATGCATAGCGCATCGACGTCTCAAAGATGTACTAAGCAATTGTGTTTTATTTCTTAGCACATTTTTTTTTCTAAGGGAGCGATCTACAGTACAACCAGGATACCTGATATTTTCTCATTTGAGACTGTCTGCTGATCCTATCACTTTTCACTTATGACTTATACCTATCTTGCTGAAGAGGTACTTTGTACCAGTTTATTTCGTGGTATGTCTGCACTTCTAATTGTTAATGTTGAAGCAGTAGCAATCTGGTAGGGTGACTGGCAATAAACATACATACAATTTTAACAACAATTTATTAACGTTAAGAATCAGCAAATAAACAAATAGCGGAAGCTCTAATGGTTTTCTAGAAAGAGCCTTTTAAGGCCGAATAAATAAATATTACAATTCTCGACCGAGGAAGTAGTTTAGAAAGACAGTTACTGTTCTCTTAGCAACACAGACAAGCTAAACATCTCCTTGAAAGCCGCACGACAGTTTTTTAAAAAATAGAGTTCCCAAATTTAAAAAAATGATCAAGAGCATTCCGGTATGTGAATAAAAGATGACGACAATAATGAAAAACCATATTTATATCCAAAAGCCAGTTATAACTTTACAATATGTGGGGCGCCTCAAAATTGCACTTGAAATTGGGTATCAGTAGAAGCTACAACCTCACTTGAAAAAATACTCCGGAGATAGGGACAAAACGCTAGGTTTGCTCAAGAAATTCATTTTACCACGGCATTTAGTATCTCGTTAAATATAAAGTTTCAGATTTAATAAATGAATATTAGGTTACATTTAAAGTCACTTTGGCGTTATTATTATGACTGTGACTGTTGAAATTACGAGATATGAGAATTTGCTTTCCCCACAACCTCGTCACTGTGTGCTTGATCTGGGAACAGGTAAATCTGAGGGAATTAGTAGTGACTATTCAATGATAAAGAGAAGTCTACGTTTACCTTTACTTTTTCTTTGGAGCACTTTAGATTGTCAACTGCCAGCATGCACTCATGTATGCTACTTTAATGTGTTAAATTCGTTAGAAGCCCCAGTAATAATTGATCATATTACGCTTCCACAAAATGACGTTTGAGCTTATTACAAGAAGCGTCAATTTGCTACGACTAATTAATCACAGCTAATCTCTGACAATGTTCGAGTCTTTGGGGAGAGGAAGACAACTGCTCCATCAAAGGGTTAAAATCGTACATCACTGCCTTGCTAAGAATATATATATTGAAATATATTTTACTAAGATTACTTTTCCTACACTGGAGTCTTCTGAAACAAACGTGAGATGTTACAGGCAGAAAGGTCGGAATATTTTAATAAGGTTTGATTAGATTGTTTCTTAGTTACGTAAAACGCGTAGGAAGGTATCGCTACAAACATTTTTTTAAAGATGAAATGTTCTTGTTAAATTTTAACTTCACTGTATAACTCTACAGTAATTTTTAGATGTTGCAAATTGCATGATACTTGTTACCAATTTGTGACATTAATCGGTGCAAATTGGAGAAAAAAGAGAAGTTCATGTGCAGAGCTGAGAAGGATAACACAATACGCCAACGAAACAAAAATAAGTGTTTTTGTACTATGACTTTAACGTTATCCAACACTTTTCCAGTCGAAATTCAATTACTTGAGAACAGATAACAGACAACGGTGTAGCGTTCACGGAAACAGTGCTGGCGAATTGGAATCTCCGATGTCCCACCCGGATTTATCTTAATAACAGACACCTAATTGCTGGAAATGACCGAAATCGGCAATTGGACTCGTTTAATTTGGGCGGACAATCGCGTTCAGTAGGTGCTTAGCAACTCCACTGCTGATTGCTCTGCAGTTCACAGAGCATGCACACTGCCACTGTAAAGGCAAATTAAATGATTACTGTTGTATGAAGTAAATACAGAGGATGAAGGAAGACTGTATAGGTCGGCACTTTGAGGCGGCGATTATGTAACTTTGTGGACTAAAGTGGACAACACGTAGATTTATGATTGCCTTCTGGGAATATTAGCACTTCTACCCACATGCAATATCACTTTCGGGAACACAAACTACCAACGAAAACGTATAGTGAAATATTATAACATTGAGGATGCTTTTTAACTTCCATTTAACAGTTTAACATAACAGACTGTGTCACCTGACCACCAAGAGCTGTTGCAGGACGATTGATTCACAGATCCAGTTATATGGCTCCTTCCGTGTATAGCGATTTTACAACTATGACGAGTGGGGCCAGAAGATGGCATCAATGTAATGCCGAAACTGGTAGCACATAGAAGTTCATAAAATAAAATAAATTTTTACAACACATACGGCTGTTGGTAAATTATTGCATCAAGAAGTTCATGCCAGCCGTCGTCCCACGATCCATAATGGATCAACGAAGATTTTGTACGTCAGTCTGGTGATTTAACCTGTTGTGCTGCCAACAGGATAACGCTCTCCCACATACAACATACAACATGCTCTACAGAATGTAGACATGTTGTCTTGGCCTGCTCAATCACCAGATCTGTCTCCACTCGAGTACAGGTGGGACATCATGCATAAACAGCTTTAACTGTGTCTGTATTGACGACCGAGTGCAACAGGCATGGAGTTCCAGCCCACAAATTCTTGCATTCTTGCGTTCAACATTCCGGCGGTTACAGCGGTTATTAACGTACCAGCATTTCATATTTGCAACAGCTTACCTCGCGCTTAAATTAACCTGTGGTTTTGCAATTTTAATCACATATGTTACCTAGACAAATGTATTTCCGAAATTTCATTACTCCATGTTAAGTATTCTTTGTTGCTGTGTTTTTTTTCGTCAGTGTATAAATACAATACAATGAACATTGTTTCGGTCCATCTGCAGTGTAAGTAACGTAAAAACTGAAAATTAAATAAAAATTCTGCGTAATGATCGACACCACGACACTTAGACTGTCGTTCCATAGTCATTCTGCTACTTCAGCCACTGCCTGACTGTGACGTTAACACAAACATATGGCCTGCACAAAATATGCTGTTATTTTCTAACAGCTTGGACACCTGGAGCTCACTTTGAAACCTGGTGGTCAAGGAAACCAGGATTCAAATGGCTCAAATGGTTCTGAGCACTGTGGGACTTAACTTCTGAGGTCATCAGTCCCCTAGTACTTAGAACTACTTAAACCTAACTAACCTAAGGACATCACACACATCCATGCTTGAAGCAAGATTCGAACCTGCGACCGTAGCGATCGCACGGTTCCAGACTGTAGCGCCTAGAACCGCTCGGCCACTCTGGCCGGCAAAGGCAGGATTCGGTTACGATTGTGGACGGGGGCGTAATCCGTTACTGCTGGTTCCCTTGTGCAATTAAAACCACATTTATTTTAAAACGGTAATCCCAGACTCGGTAATAAATAAAGATATCACACGTTATTAATGAAGGAATAAACAGCTGTGTAATTAATAGTGCTTTCAGTGCGTTACAGTTTACCAAATGAGCATAAAATACAGACACAGGAAATAATGTTTTAAAAACAAGCCAATGTGATCCCAGTTACAACTATAAGGGAAGCAACCACAGTAACGGCTGAAGGCGTTTAACGCCAAGAACGGCAATTATAAAAAAATTAACAAACATACTGTAAAACAGCTATGCAATAGCAAAGTTAATTTAAAAAGAGAGGTAACTGATCACCAAACGGGTGAGACAAAATGATGGTAAACTTGGTAGCACAACCATTTAAAACTGCTGTAACACCAAGAATGGAAGTTATATCAAAAACAATAAAACAGCAAATACAATAATAAATCGCAAGGGACAGTCACAGACGGTGCACCAGGAATCGACCTCTGAGTAGGTGCGGAAAAAAAAACACTTTCACAGAGCGATGAGATAGGCAGCCAAGAGTTGTATTCACTTCACAAGATGATAACTCAGACTAGTGGCAGTCAAACGAATGACTAATGATAATTTTCTGAGGTTACCCGAGGTGCAATAAACCAAATGCAAGGATGTAAAAATACGCCAAAGCCGGAACCGGCGGTCTGGACTCCGCCCACAGAATACTGTGCTTAGAGCGCCCTGAACGAGAAAGGAATCACTACCACCAGAGTAGAAGAAGCACGACCCAAGTTACGATCAAGAAAGCTGTCAAAACTACACACCTCACCGGACAGCAGCGGCAAGGCGAGGAAATGTACACTGCCGTTACGTACACTAACCCCCATGACAGGTAACTGGGGTGTTACCGGACACGAGGAAGGAAAAAATACTGCTGGCTGAACTTAACAAATAGTAACAAACTGAACGCAATAAATAGTAGTTAGAAGTCCAGGAAAGCTAATCAGATCCGCTTTCCCCAAGCACTCCACTCGCTACTCTTCGCCTCAGCAACACTCCGAGCAGTAACACGAACCCAAGTCATTGGAGAATCGCAAGATCTCACAATGATGGATGTTTCTCTACTTGAATCCGAATGCAGTCAACTTAAAACTTGCAGGATCCACTTACGACGAGGTCGTGCACCCTCGTGACTAAAGGCCTTCGATCCGGCAGTCCACGCGTGCCACCAGCGGTCTCGGAGTGTTCTTGCACTGCGCGGACCTGGCTCCTCCTGAGTCCCCAACCGAACTCCACACTCACACGAACCGCAAGAACCACGACGTCACCTCAAAAATAGGGCCACAGTTGCTACATATCGATAACCGCTGCTGCTGCCACCAGCAGACAGGCAACGCTTGCGAAACCAAGTGGCGCCAGTCAACACGAGAAGAAGACAAACGACCACAGCCATGTCAACTAAACGCTACAGTATGGCCTCCAGCAGAGGACAGAAACCTACAAACAGCACCAACGCGAGCCGCAGCACGGCTCACCCACTTCTGTCGCATTTATTTCTGGCCTAACCTCTATGCACCGTAAATTTCGGTGAAATTGGTGACGTCGGGTAGGCTCGGTCATCGCTGTGTGTGGACACGCTTCTCGGCTGCCAGCTCTGACGCTGCCATCCCTGCTGGAGTCGTCGGTTCGATTCTGTACACCTCGGTGGCCTACAAACTTACGAAACCTGTGGCGACCGCCGCAGAGCGTAGACGTCTTTCGCGGAGACCGTCACATCCGTACTCCGTTGAGGCCGGAGCCCTCACTCCGCATTTCCTTACCGCCGTACTGCTGACGGGGGGACACTCTGCCCTCCGACCTGCTTAACCCGTCTACACACGGACCGTGCAGCCGAACGTTGAGCGTTGAGCGTGTCGAGTTTCTGACGTAATACCGTGGAATAGCACGTTGGGGAGTCTCTCCGAACGAGCAGAGCAATATCTAGCATGTCAGATATTCTGAAAGTGCGTTTGAACGTTGACCAGTGACAAGGCACAACGCCACCTACGTCACATGCAAGCCATCTCCCATCGGTGCAGGGTTGTGAGGCGCCACATTTGCTTTCAATTAAAACCCGTATGTGTAGGCCGCACAGGGTCCGGTGGCCGACGTGCTATGACCAGCGACATTCGTTTGTTCAGAATGGGAGGCCGACAAGCGTTTGCCACCCTTCTGGCGGTCGGCGACGACAGAATCGACGCGCACGCCCTTTTTCGCATTCTTTCTCAAACCATTTTACAGAACCTATTCGGTAAAAAAATTTCATTTTTGCTTCACTTGTAGCTTTACATGTCAGGTCCCTTACAATCTGCCCATCATTTCGTTAATGCTCATAGTTGTTGTGATATTTACGTGGAAGTAAGACACTGCGCGGAATTCGAAACAGTTTGCAGTTTGGCATGTTACATAATACGTTGCTGCAAATGAAATTTAGCTAACATGTTGAATGTTTCTTTACACTTGGTTAGAGGTCTCTACCTGTCACCAATCTCTAGAAAATTGATCTGTCGTAGCGCACTCATCTACGCTAGCGGTAAAGCCAGAGACAAAATGCCGACCACTTTGGCCGAGCGGTTCTAGGCGCTTCAGTCCGGAACCGCGCTGCTCCTACAGTCGCAGGTTCGAATTCTGCCTTGGGCATGCATGTGTGTGATGCCCTTAGGTTAGTTAGGTTTAAGTAGTTCTAAGTCTGGGGGACTGTTGACCTTAGATATTAAGTCCCATAGTGCTTAGACCCATTTGAACCAGAGTGAAATATCCACTGCCACGCGGGGTATCCGAGCGGTCTTGGGCGCCTTGCACGGTCCGTGCGGCTCTCCCCGCCGGATGTTCGAGTCCATCGTCGTTCATGCGTGTACGTGTTGTTCATAGCGTAAGTTATTTTAAGTTACATTAAGTATTGTGTAGGCTTAGGGATCGATGACCTCAGCAGTTAGGTCATGTAAGACCTTACCAAAAATTAAAAAGAAATCCACACCATTCCTCATATTCTATGAACGGTTTGAGATATCGAAATGAGATTTTGGTAAATGATAGCACACAAAGAGAAGAGTATTTTGCCATATAGTTATTATGGAAAACTCCATTATGTACCGTGTTATTCCACTAACTACAGACTTTTCCGATTATTTTTAAGAGGTATCTATAGCTGGTGAAAAGAGAAATGCTATGGGGTTTTGAAACAACAGAAGTGAAATCATTACAAGTTTATTTCGTACTGAAGATGTTGCTGACCTTGCTTTTCCTCAGTACCTCACTTAATGCCGGCCACGGTGGCCGAGCGGTTCTAGGCGCTTCAGTACGGAACTGCGGCTGCTACGGTCGCAGGTTTGAATCCTGCCTCGGGCTTGGATGTGTGTGATGTCCTTAGCTTTGTTAGGTTTACGTAGATTTAAGTCTAGGGGACTGATGACCTCAGATGTTAAGTCCCATAGTGCTCAAAAAAATGGCTGAAACGGCTCTGAGCACTATGGGACTCAACATCTGAGGTCATCAGTCCCTTAGAACTTAGAACTACTTAAACCTAACTAACCTAAGGACATCACACACATCCATGCCCGAGGCAGGATTCGAACCTGCGACCGTAGCCGTCACGCGGTTCCGGACTGAAGGGCCTAGAATCGCACGGCCACCGCAGCCGGCCCCATAGTGCTCATAGCCATTTTTGAACCTCACTAAATAAAGCACTGTTTCAAAATACTTTCGCAATTGCGTCTGCGAAAAATGTTTTTGAGGTGAGACATTCCGCTTAGCTTTGGAAATAGAAGCAAATTTCAACACGGCAACAAGAGAAATGTGTAGGTTTTACTCAGAATTCGCCACTCGTGACTCATTTCTGAAAGTTACAAATGATTACCAAACCAGGTGACAATAAATCGCTGCATTTTCGGCGAAATTCCTTTTAGATACTAACCAAAGAAGAGGTGACAGATCTCTCTGAATGGTCACCATCCAGGTGCGGGAATGGAGGGGCCCCACTTAATATTTACCAAAATTGTGAGGGTCGGCTTCACTTTAAAAAGGCACTTTCCCTCCAGCACTTGGCATTTCCCCTATAGCGCTCTGAGCGATCACCCCCCCCCCCCTCCCCGCCCCCACTGCCACTCTCATCACACTTTCCCAGCAGACTGCGCGGCCACGGAATTTTGCGCGCACTATATATATGGCCTTTCTGAGCACTAGTAAACTGAGGAGTATTCGAAAACCTGGCGTCGATTGTATAATTCCCTGTAATAAAATGATGAGAAACATTATATTCGTGGTAACAGAATTATTTTAACTTGCATATTATCAGAGTATGCCATTTGAAGGAAATGGCGTGTTGAGGATGTATTAAAAATGCGTTGTTCTTGCTACAATTTGTTATAACTAAATTTCAGTTAGTACCATAGCTACGATTGAAGCTTTCGTGGCATTAGGGCAGGGCTAGATAAGGTCCCCAAAGATTCGTCCTCGCTTTAGCGCAATCAATAGCGTCACAGGTTCATTACGAAATTTGTAATGTATTGGTGGTTCACGTCCTAATGAATAGCTCTCGTGACGAAAATCATGCTCTGTTGATGGTTCACATCCCACTACATCCACTTTTTTCCCTAACCTTCGTATTTTTAATAGGTTCAGATACTTTCTTACTAGTTTAATACAAGTATATATTATGACATTCAATGCTACATAAATATAAGCGTGCTCTTTTTGGGGAGTGAGTTTGCTCAATTGACTCAATCTACGAGGACATATTACACTACTTGCAGTAAGATATTTGGCACTTTTCTTCTTTGAAGTTTTGTAGTTCACATGTTATAGAGATTCTGCTTCTGTGTAGGAACAGTAATGTAAGAATGACCTAAGGATTTTACTAAGTACTTAAGTAGAATGATGGAATATATTTTATATTATTTGGAGAACTGTTGTAAATTTGTACATCACTACTAGCTATGCCCGGCGATCTTCGTTCCGCCTCTGAAAATCTTTATATGTTGTAGCTGACCCGGCAAACGTTGTTTTGCCATACAAATTACCTCTAGTCTATAAGAATAATGTATACGTGTAACACAATAGCCGTTGTTGGCGGGGGCTCGTGACACAAACAATAATAATGGCCGAAAACAGTGTAGGGAGTGAGGAACGGCTTAGGGGGAAGTCCGACAGTATCGGCCACTATTAGTTCTAGCGTTTCTACGGTAGATAGCGCGGATTTAACAATTACTGCCGATACACGACTCGCCCATGAGCATACAAACATAGCGGCAATTTCGTGTCGAAACGTGTTCGCCAGGATTCTGAATAAGGCCAAGCGCACACGCATCAATTTTTATCGTACGTAAAAATATTGTACGATTAAATTCTTTTGGAGGGACCAAGGAGAGCAAAGGAACTTCTTTGTTCCACTAAAAGAATTTGATCGTACTATATACTTAAATCGATGCGTGTGCACTAGGCCTAAATGTCGGTTTGGCGAATGACGCGTGCTACCTCGATAAACTTTTCGGTCCAGTCAGAGAGGGATATTCAAGTCGTTGCTTTTGGTACGTTTTCTTCAATTACCTATCTATCGAATAGTGAAAGACTATCACCGGTAGACACCTGGCGGGGATAACTGACCAAGTGATAATTGGTCAGTCGTCGAACAAGATTGAAAATTATTAAATTACTAAAATTGTTATTAAAAATGGGGGTTGGCGGTAGAAGGATGAAAATTTAGGGTTGTGTGTAGTTTTAATGCCACATCATACAAAAATAAAAATTAAAACTTCTGTCCAAAAAATAAGAAAATATTTCTTGGGGAGGACCACCCATATCACTTAGGGGTATGAAAAACAGATTACGGCCGATTCTCAGACCTACCGAATGTACATGTAAAATTTTGTCAGAATCGATCGAGCCATTTCGGAGGAGTATGGCAACTAACACTGTGACACGAGAATTTTATATGTAAGGATTTGTAATGGAACTTTTATAAACCAATGAACTTATTAACTGGACATGATACTTTCCTTTTTGCCTTATAATATTTTCACGGTTATTGAAGTTTTTGTTTATGTATTCTACAGACAGAACAACCTGACTAGCATATGGACAAGGGAGGAAAGTACGTTTTAATAGAGCTGATATAGAAATTTTACGCCAGCCTATTTCGGAAACTGTTATCTACCAGATCTATCTGATAGAGCGGGAATTGCCGCTGGAGCGCGTGTACCACGTTGGGGCCCACGTGCCGTGTGCACAAGTCGCATCGTTTCTGAGCGTTCAGCAGCACGTTGAACTCGGTATGTTCAACGTTGACGTTCGAACACACTGCCCCTGTACCGACGGCTTAACGTCGAGAGCCGGCCGCGCCTCCGCGGCTCCTAGCGGAAATCAGTCCTCAGTAGTTTCCCAGGGTCGACACCCGACTCTGGCCGCCGGCTTCGACATCATTATTGTTATAAACTTTTGAATAACCTTATGTCGGTCATACGCTATTGACCTATCGTAAAGTGCCACTTGGTTCATAGTCACCGTTACACTACAACCGTGCCAAGGTGCAGAGCTCAATGCCAGCCTATTAAACCAAAATTTTAGTGACTGGGACTGTTTGGAGGGCTGGGCTTTCGTTAACTGGCGACACTGAGCTGAATATCATTTATTGAAATATTTATTTGCCACAGGATCGGTAGATTTACAGGCTGCAGTGGGGATTGCGTCCTGGCTTGGTAGGCGATGTCGGGCACCTCCGATCCCCAGTAATGGCCACAAGCCTGTAACTGAGATCGGTGGAAGAACCAAGGATCCATTGACAGCGTCACCAACCTCTGACCTACAGCAGGCAACACAGTATGTGAGATGCAGAATAATAGAACACTTTGATGTCAAGAACATTCATAAGCTAGATTACGTTTAAAGTTTCATAAACGCAATTCTAAATTATTTGTATAGCATTAAAAACTTTATAAGTTATATAGATTCCAATTCAGTTAAAAAATTTCGAAACTGACTCCAAATGCTGCTACCGTCCTCCAAAGATTAAGCTTTAAGCATGCAATATTTACAAAATTGAATACCCTAATCCCTAGATTCTATTTTTTTTTAAAGAGCAGTTTCAAAACAGATTCTAAATGTTATCGTTACTACACTCATGCTCATAAATTAAGAATACTTACAGAATGGGTTGGCACACAACGCGGCACTACACAAAACTGCCGCTAATAGCATAGGCACCTAGGGAACATACACGACACAGATCTGTAAGTCTATGGTATCTGTGATAAGTTGAGGAAACCGCTCCGAAACACATGTGTTATAAAACGCCATTGTTTCCTGCGCATGTCCCCCGACATCAAATGGTATGTGATCACCATGCACACGTACACAGGCCTCACAACGGGTTGGCATATTCTGGATCGGGTTGTCGCGCAGCTGCTGGGGTGTAGCCTCCCATTCTTGCACCGATGCCTGTCGGAGCTCCTGAAGTGTCATAGGGGTTTGAAGACGTGCAGCGATACGTCGACCGAGAGCGTCCCAGACGTGCTCAATGGGGTTTAGGTCTGGAGAACAGGCAGGCCACTCCATTCGCTTGATATCTTCTGTTTCAAGGTACTCCCTCACGATGGGAGCTCAGTGGGGCCGTGCGTTATCATCCATCAGGAGGAGGGTGGGACCCATTGCACCCCTGAAAAGGTGGACATACTGGTGCAAAATGACGTCCCGATACATCTGACCTGTTAGAGTTCCTCTGTCAAAGACATGCAGGGAGGTACGCGCACCAATCATAATCCCACCCCCCCATCATCAAACTACGACCTCCATACAGGTCCTTTTCAAGGACGTTAAGGGGTTGGTATATGATTCCTGGTTTACGCCAGATGAAAACTCGGCGTGAATCACTGTTCAGACTATACCTGGACTCGTCCGTGAACATAAACTGGGGCCACTGTTCCAATGACCATGTACTGTGTTCTTGACACCAGGCTTTACGCGCTCAGTCGTCTGTAGACTGTGTGTTTGGAGACAACTCTTCCAGTGTCAGCCGTAAGGTTCCGAGCAAAGCTACCTGCAGTACTCCGTGGCCATCTGCGGACACTGATGGTGAGATATCGGTCTTCTTCTGGTGTTGTACACTATGGAAGTCCCGTATTGTAGCGCCTGGACACGTTTCCTGTCTGTTGGAATCGTTGCCGTAATCTTGAGATCACACTTTGTGGCACACAGAGGGCCCATGTTACGACCTGCTGTGTTTGACCAACCTCCATTCGCCCTAGTATTCTACCCCTCACAACGTCATCAATATGTGTTCTTTGAGCCATTTTCAACACACAGTCGTCATCAGCACGTCTGAAAATGTCTGCACACTTACTCGCTGCACGTACTCTGGCATGCACCAACACACCTCTGCGTATGTGGACTGCTGCCAGCACCACCATGCGACGATCGCAGGTCACATGCACCGCACGGTCATACCCCGAGGTGATTTAAACCTGCAAACCGCCCACCAGAGCGTTGTTTCACCGTGTATCAGCATTATCCTTAACTTATGAGCATGAGTGTAAAAAGATTGAACTTTAATGTTCTGATAGCATACTCTTATCTTTGGATAATTAATGTCACTGTTTAACACACAGAACAACTAATGAACCCTGTTCTTCAAATCACCACCGGACACAACATAGAATTGAAGTGCCCAATGGAACATCTTACTGTTAGCTGTACGGCGTTATGCGCTATGGTTTCTCCACGCCCAAGCATCAGCAACCTAAGCAATTCATTTCTCGCGCAGAGCAATTTAGGTAGATTAGCGCCTCTTAAGATCGATTTATTCTAAAGCAGGACAGCATAACAACAGCTCTTAGGTTTTCGTAGGTCTCCTTAACCTAGATAACTAATAAATATAATAGCCTTAGGGGCTTTGGTGCACTACAGCTAAACTTAATATTATGGGCAGTCCTGCTGAGGCACAAAGAAAATTCTTATACAGTACTATTGTTTGTAATTAAATTAAATACAACACTGACCACCACTATAAAAATTCCGTACAATTTACAAAATCAATTTTCTGCCCACATTATATTGGCAAAGCCATGTATACGCTTCCTAGTATTTTTCATCAAAATGCATATGGCGTATAATACATTGACAGGCACTACTGCTAACAGGCAAACTACTCGCATATAGTGCCTGTCGTCAGAAAATATACTGAGGTAAGAAAGAAGTGTTATACTTCAATAACACATGGTAACTAACTGATGTGACGAAAGTCATGGGATAGCGACGGAGCTGTCTCATGAAAAGGTTTCCGACGTTATGATGGCCGCACGACGGGGACTCAAAAATGTTCAAATGTGTGTGAAATCTTATGGGACTTAACTGGTAAGGTCATCAGTCCCTAAGCTTACACACTACTTAACCTAAATTATCCTAAGGGCAAACACACACACACCCATTCCCGAGGGAGGACTCGAACCTCCGCCGGAACCAGCCGCACACTCCATGCACGACGGGGACTGACACACATTGAACGCGGAATGGTAGTTTGGAGCTAGATGCAAGGCACATTCCATTTCAGAAATCGTTAGGGAATACAACAATCCGCAATCCGTAGTGTCAATAGCGCGCGAAAATACCACACTTCAGATGTTACCTCACAGACAGCGCTATGGCCGATGGCCTTAACTTGACGACCGAGAGCAACTCGCGGCTGCGTAGAGTTGCCAGTCCTAACAGACAAGCAACATTGCCTAAAATAATCGCAAAAATCTATGTGGGACTACGACGAACGTATCCGTTTGCACAGTGCGGCGAAATTTGGCGTTAATGGGCTGTGGCAGCAGACGGCCGACGAGAGTGCCTTTGCTAACAGCACGACATCGCCTGCAGCGCTTCTCCTGGGCTTGTGACCTTGGTGGTTGGTACCTAGACGACTGGAAAATCTTGGCCTGGTCAGATGAGTCCTGATTTCAGTTAGTAAGGGCTGATGGTAGGGTTCGAGTGTGACACGGACCCCATGAAGCCATTGACACAAATTGTCAACAAGGCACTGTTCAAGCTGGTGGTTGCTCTATAATGGTGTGGGCTGTGTTTACATAGAATGAACTGGGTGCTCTGGTCCAAATGAACCGGTAATTCAACGGAAATGGCTACGTTCGGCCACTTGGAGACCATTTGCACTCAAACAACGATGGAACTTTTATGGATGACAATGCGCCATGTTATCGGGCCACAATTGTTTGCGATTGGCTTAAAGAATACTCTGAAGAGTTCGAGGGAGTGATTTGCTCACCCAGATCGCGCGACATGAATCCCATAGAACATTTATGGGACATAACCGAGAGTTCAGTTCGTGCACGAAATCCTGCGCCGCCAACACTTCCGCAAATATGGACGGATATAGAGGCAGCATGGTTCAGTATTTCTGCAGGGGACTTCCAACGACTTGTTGAGTTCACGCCATGTTGAGTTGCTGCATTACGCCGGACAAAAGAAGGTTCCACACAGTATTAAGAGGTATCCCTTGGCCTTTGTCAACTTAGTTGAAATCCCAAAAAGTATTCCAAATTCAATAAGTTCTTGCGCGATCAGCACACATGCATAAAATCTGCAAACACGTTTCCACACAATGGTGTAAAACATCACTATGAAACATCTTTATAGCACGGAGAGGGAGAATATACAACCCACAATTTGTTATTGATTCACGCAAAACAAACAGCACTAATGTACTACAAGGCTGGAACATCTCACGTCTGCCGGCGTCCGCACAAATACTTCGCATCATCTCAGGCAATATCCACCTCGCTGCGAGGCCGTATATGATGCACATGAGCCAACATACGAAGTCAGTGGCTACTACATCAACAGCTAACAGCAGACTTAACATATAAAAGCAACCAATCCAACTCAATGTAAAGTAACAATGCCCACTGAATAACCAGTTATCTGCGTTTTGGGTCACCGAAACCGTACACGGTTGTAATAAAATCCTTTCAAACTGGTAACTCAGACGAGTCATGTGGAATCCACAGTTGAAAAAACCGCAGAGTAACGATATGACCACGGACATTAATCATCTCTTTTCCCTATTATGTCCGAGTCACACAACGCTACTTCGATGATGAAACCAGAAGGTCTAACGGGTACCATCTCACATAGCCAACTGACTATTCCTCGACTGCAGCAAGCAGACGCCAGAATTCAAATCGTAGGGACAAAGGCCATCCAGAACACTGTCACCTGGACGTACGCCTCCCCCGGCCACCGTAGAGGTCTACAGTATCAGTAAATAGGAGAATGTTTTGCTCCACCCTGGTCCAGATATCTGCTTTTAAAATTTCAAACCTGTTACCTGCACGGTCATTTTCCTGACACATGGCACTGCCGGCTGCTTTGTTTTCTTAATCGAGGCACTCACGTTACTCAGTGACGCGTTAGCGTACCAAGTACGCAATAATACAAAGGCGGAGCTTGTAATATGAATTTATCGTAATACGAGCTGTTTATCCGTGGCTCTGCACGTGCACGCACATTTCAAATATATTTTACGTATATTAAACATATTTCACTGGTAGTTCTACACGTATTTTACCTGCATGTTTACCGAACTTCGTCTTGCAGTTTCATTTTCACTCACGTCAGTGTTTATAACGTCCCCTGAACTGCGTGCTGTACAATGATATAATTTTGCAGGTGCAACCAATGGTGTATGTGATTACTGCCTACAAAATGTATCGTCAATAGAGCTATAATAACGTCAGGCAAGATGCCGCAATTTGTCAAGCATGGCGTCATATCTCATCAGCTATGTGTCGTACAATTATATAGTTTTGTATGGATATTCACCGTCGTCAGTGAATACTGTCTGGAAAATGGATCGTGAATACATTTTATAGTAAAGAAGAAATAAATTAAAACGTCATACATGATGACGCAGTTCCACACGCATCTCAGTATTTACGTCTTACCTCCTGAAACTGGAACTTTGTTGTACAGTACTACGGGACCAAACTGCTGAGGTCATGGGTTACTAGGCTTACACAACTACTTAATCTAACTTACACTAACACTCACACCCATGCCCGAGGGAGGACCACACCTCCGATGGGAGAAGCCGCGCGAAGCCGGACAAGGCGCTGAGACCATGCGGCTACCCTGCGCGGCATTACATCCTGAACTATGTCTCGTACAATGGTATAATTTTTCTGGTTCATTCAGTGGTGTATATGAATACAGCCTTTCAAAATGCAGCAAATACAATTAGTGGTAAGAAAAGTGATAAATTAAAACGTTATGCTTCATGCGGCAATTTTACTGCATGAACGGCGAAAATGTAGTAAGCAATAAACATTTTTTACTTTCATCATTTTGTGGGGATTGTCAGCAATAAAAAGTTTCATAAAGGTTTGAATTTATGAATAAAGTGCTTTGCAAGTCACTGAGCGCTTTCATTCTCAAATACTGGAACACTAAAGTGAGGATATTCGCTTGTCGTGGGTTGCTCCCAGCCTCACGCCTTTGACAAGTAGGTCATGGCGATTTACAGACAGTAAGTGATTTGTGTACCAAGTTTGGTTGTAATTGGTCCAGTGGTTTAGGAGGAGATGAGGAACATACATACCAACATTATATATATATATATATATATATATATATATATATATATATATATATATACACACATCCATTTTTAAAATTTGTATGGATGTTCATCTTTGCATTGTAAATACAGTCTCTTCGAAATGTATTAACTTATGAATCCTATAAAATCTACTCGAAGAATTTCCGGTATTTTCTGGAAGTTCGTTGAGTAGATTGATGCAAAGCATTAACGATTTTCAGTGCCTACAAAACAACCATTTACGTTCCTCTGATTACGATAAGGTGAAAACTTGCTATTTACAAAGAATAATGTGTTCTGAGCTGAAGGGTGCCAAAGCAACAAATGCCGCCTCTCCAAAACGACGTCGGCGGCAGAGCGGAATTCCAGCCCTGTGATCGCCGAGGCCGTCTCGCACATACGTGCACCAGGCCTCGCCTACCGCTGCTGAATCCTTCTTCCCTTCTCTCCCCAACTGCTAGCAGCCAATAATTTAGAGTTATGAGAACCTAATTTAATAGGCTTTCGCGAGGGGACGGAAGAGGTCGCGGCTGTGACGCAGATGCTGGCCATAAATCACACTTTTGCCTCCGTCGCTCTGCTTGCCGGAAGGATGATGGTCGCGGTTGAGAGGGGCGGGGGACGGGGCAGGGGAAGGAGTGAGGGACGGGCAGGGGTGGGGGGAGTAACACTGGCACCAGAAGGAACGAACGGGAGGCGGGGACACGCTGGCGCCTTCGAGTTTGCTGGCGCCAGCTGCGCACAGCGAATATGTCACAAATAGTCCGACATTCTGCTCCTGGCGATAGTTTACCTGAAGCCAACATGTATGGGGTGAGTTGAAAAACATGTAAAAGTTTTCTTCTATAGTTGCAGTTTTGGGTAAAGTCGAACGCCAGCCATTGTTCTGTTAACAGTTAAGAAAACATCGTCGTATGGCATGTTTGGCCAGGGGACCCCGTAGGGCAGGTTCGTGTGTCTGATTTTAAAGGCTTTTCCTGTGTTTCGCACTCAGTGGCACTTTTTCTTCGCAAAATGTAAGAGTTGTACATTTAAGAGTGTGGTGTCACATATCGATACCACCCCACGCCGTATTAAAGTTCGTAACGGAGTGACAAATTTCTGTCTGACGCAGACAGTGGTCGCACAAGAAATGGCGGACCCAATGATGTGCGCCCACAGAGCAGCGCCTCGCCGGCCGCTGTGGCCGAGCGGTTCTGGGCGCTTTAGTCCGGAACCTCGCTGCTGCTACGGTCGCAGGTTCGAATCCTGCCTCGGGCATGGATGTGTGTGATGTCCTTAGGTTAGTTAGGTTTACGTAGTTTTAAACCTAGGGGACTGATGACCTCAGATGTGAAGTCCCATAGTGCTCAGAACCATTTGAACCATTTGAGCAGCGCCTCCAGCGACTCTGTTCCATGAGCGCCCTCTGCTACCGCAATGTAGCCCACTTGCGCTTGGAGCCACTACATTACAACACCTTCGTTTGTGCTTAGTCTCATCCTAGTTACTATTGCATGAGCTGGACTCTGGCTGTTACTACTTACTTGTAATGCGTCTTCCTTCGCCTGGCGAAATACAAGTTAATTAAATCTTCTATTTTCTGTGTGAACTTGTTCGCTAATCATTTCTGCTCCTGTCCAGCTTACCTACAACGACATTGGCGCATCACTCTGCAACCCACCTTTTCTTACCATTGTGTACCAAGTCGTACACAACGAAGTATATCTGATAAGTGTAGCAGCCTGTAATTAGTGTGAGTGTAATGTCATGTTTGTGTTGCATAATGATAAGAAAAGGGACAGGATGAAACCCAGCGCTGGCACGTAGCTACTCCCCTCAAATGGCACCAAGGAGACCGCCGAACTGAACATCCCAGTCCGGTAGACAGTTCTCTATCACCACTGCCACGTCCCCTCACTACATGGGACACTGCGGATAGGATTGCAGTTTAATCCAGGACTTAGGAGCAAAGACTGGCAACCGCGGACTTGACGCCATAAAGGCAAAGGGAAAACATCAATCATCGCAGGTGGCTTGTCTGGTTGGACGCCGTCCAAGTAAACGAGAACAGGTATATTCAATGAGGCGAGGCCGTTGATAATGAAGAAACCGGTCTCAAGCTTCACTGGCGTTCGATGAATTTCCTTTGGTGATAAACTATACCAAATGATAAACTGTATGACAACTCGGAATGCCACAAAAAAACTTCATAAACGAGATTATTCTGCAGAGGGAGTTACGAAGTAACATGTACAAACACAAGTGTCAGAACAGGTCCAAGGATACAATGTTTCCGGGCTGCTACAGCTAGATGGCACTGTACGGTGATAGTGTTGACGTTACGACATACTTCATGGCTGTTTATAGCAGAATATAGTAATTGTGTTACCTCATAGAGTTGATACTGTCAGATGCCTATCGTCCTGTTAAGACAATATAAATGCTTGACCTTACTACTCTCTATTGAGGCAGAGGAGTGCCAAGTTAAGACAAGACTGAGTCCAGAAAGTCGCTACTTTGCATAATACCAAGGTGGCGTGTATAAGAAACTGAGTCTCTGATGATACAGTACAAACGAACTGCATCAGTTACTGCTGGCTGGTGTGGCCGAGCGGTTCTAGGCGCTACAGTCTGGAACCACGCGACCGCTACGGTCGCAGATTCGAATCCTGCCTCGGGCATGGATGTGTGTGATGTCCTTAGGTTAGTTAGGTTTAAGTAGTTCTAAGTTCTAGGGGATGATGACCTCAGAAGTTAAGTCGCATAGTGCTCAGAGCCCTTTTATATCAGTTACTCCATGAGGCGGAGCTCTGTTTATAAGGGTGGTCAGAAATAGTCTGAAAAGTTTGTAAAGGTGTTGAGGGTAGGTTGTGCTGGGAAATAATATCGAGAAAAAAATTCGATACGTTATTCCATTTCCGAGTTAATTATCATTGAACTTAGCCAATTAGGTCTTTGCCGCGCAAACGCAAGCGGTCCGCCAGATACATTTAGTGTCAGTTGTTGTCATAGCGGAAATGTATGAGACGTCTCAGCTTTTCGCACGAGTTAGATCCTTACTACTTTTGTATCGCTCTCTTGTTCGGTTTTAGGAGACCAAAGGAAGGACACGTGTGAGAAATTGATTATTCCGAAGGAAGAGCGCGTTCCTGGTCGTTCAAAGTTGTGGCCAACATAGAAGGCTCTCAACAGACTACGCTATAGTACCACAAGATGTAGGACCAATCTGCAGAAGTGAGGCCTTCCTGTGGAGTCAGTTTTTTGCAAGTGTGGTGCAGTGCATGAGCAATCCTAAAGCATCGACTGCACGCTGACCAGCGCTGATCCGTGCGCCAATGGAAAGAGCGGGCAGCGCCTCACCTCCAAAAAGACAGAGTTCAGCTCTCCCTGTCCATGCTGAATTAACCAGTTCGGTCGAAGACTTCGAGAGTACCAGTACTGAGTAATAGGCAGCCGATACTTAATCTGCGTTCTGCGAGTATTAATAGTGAAAAGTACTTGCACTTGCATGTAATAGGCACAGGAAGCAAGTTAAGTTACGATTATTTTCTTTTGAGAAATGAAGTGTTCAACTTATATTCACGTATTATGTACAGATCATTTCGGATTCCTGCCACCGGCCATAGCAGCTTCTCTCCTTCCTTGTGAATGTCGGTGCCGACTCCCACAATATCCGACACAACAGTGCAGGCTGTCAGCTATCTACTACAAGGCTCTTCATTTCCAGCCATGAGGACGACACCGAATGCACTCGACGTGGCCAATCCCTGGTCAACCAACGTACATAAACTAATGTCAGCCATCGATTTTGTTGTGTTGACTGTATACTTTGTACTTCTGACACAATAGTAAATAATAAAAAATTAACTCAGAAACGGCGCGAAGTACCGAATTCTTTCTTTCTTAACAACTATTTCTCAGCACAACCTAGCCTGAAACACTTTACAATCTTTCCAGACAGTTTCTGACCATCCTGTATAAGGGAACGGAGGATTTGTCGGTGAGTGTGGGTGTGGCCACGGGATCGACAACTGTTGATTTCCCCAAGACATGCTTCAGTACCTACTGTGACTCACTCTAGAACACGTGGTAGGTGCGGATAATATAGAGGATTACATTTAGTATGTTAGTATATTATAAGTATTTATTCGCTATAAAATGTATGTGGGGCTGCCATCAAAAACCCCACGAGTCAAAAAAATCAAAAAATGAGTTAGAGGCGCTATCATGTAGTGTTCAGCAATACTCATGTGATCAAATGGCTCTGAGCAATATGGGACTTAACTTCTGAGGTCATCAGTCCCCTAGAACTTAGAACTACTTAAACCTAACTAACCTAAGGACATCACACACATCCATGCCCGAGGCAGGGTTCGAACCTGCGACCGTAGCGGTCGCGCGGTTCCAGACTGAAGCTCCTAGAACCGCTCCGGCCGACTTCACGTGATCACACAAACGCTTTTGTCAGAAACACCTGAAGCCGTACTGTACAAGCCCCAAAAAATACGGCGATTGTGCAAAAACCTCACAAGTCTGGACTGTTACTAGCATGAACACCACTATTCAGTGATTCCTTAGGCAGCTGCCGCGCGGGCTCCCTGCTCAACTCCCGATACGCCATTTCGTTTACATCCGCCCTCGTTCTTGTAGGTTATACGCCTGTTCGCCAAGTTTTTTTGTTAATATGGACATTGGTCCAGGGCGTCCGGCCGGAAATCCCATTACGCACTGTGAGATAATTCCAATAGGCGCTGATTGCAAGAAGACATCACTGTCAAGGACATGCATGACGACTTCCTTAACGCCTACCTAATAAATGTCCCCTAAAAACTTCAGTGGCAGATTTCTAAAGCTTCCAACAGCCATTTCGGATGTCCCATATCAGACACCTGAAACCAATACGACTCGCTTCAGCAAAAAATAAACGCAGGTGAAGAAGATACGGAGACAAAAGCTTTTGAGGTAGAGAAAACTGGTCACCTCAGAAAAGTTAAGGCTTTCTAGGATGAAACAAGAGCATTTATTATGAAAGCAAGACAGGGAAAAATTAACTGGATCTCGATTGATTTTATGCAGAATTTATTTATTCCTCATTTACCAAAAAGTGTTGCACACTACATGCATCACTTGTAGTATTATGTCTTTGAGATACACGATTTGGGAACAGGAACTGTCAAAAATTGGAAAATGAGGGAAAGAATGGGTCCCAATGAGATTCTGTCGATACTGCTATATTTCATAAACAGCATCCGACACTCAAGAGTTAACGGTGGAGCTTGGTTTAAAAAGTGACAGTTGTCGTGGGCAAAACTAAAATAGAACAATAGCTTACTTACTCTACTGTGTAGCGCACATTCTCAAAATTTTTATAGTTACATACCTTTTCCCCACTTGTGGTCATAGATATCTACCAAACAACCAGGATTTTTTATTTACTTCTGCTAAAACCAGGAAGACTACCGCCGCCAGACTTGCTGAAACTTGCTCTACTGTGTGGCGCACATTCTCAAAATTTTTAAAGAGTTACATACCTTTTCCCCACTCGTGGTCATAGATATCTACCAAACGACCAGGATTTTTTAATTACTTCTGCTAAAACCAGGAAGACTACCACCGCCAGATTTGCCGAAACCTGGAGTGAAAGGATTCTGAACGCCCGAACGAGTCCATCTCCTATTTCTTGGAGATATTCACTCACCATGATTTCAAGGATTTAAAAAAAATAAACCGACAGTTAATTTTTAAAAACCCCAAAATCAGCATTCAGGCTTCTATGCAGTTTGACTTTCAAAACAAAGCTGTACTTGAAGCCGTCACATCATCACAGCTCCGAAGTTCAAAGCTCCCGATACAATAACTAACCAGGAGCTTTCGCATTCCCTTCTGGAGTGAAACATGTGAGAGCTGAAGACATTAAAAATTGCGAAATGCCTCGAAAATCGTGCAGGCAAAGAGAAATACTCAAGCCTGCAGAGCACAGCTGCATCAGCGAATTCACGCCCCGAAAGTGGCAGGAGTTGAACTGGCGCTGTACGCGGATGATACAGCCCTCTTCACTCGCAGCATGAACGCCCAAGTGCTGAGAAACCGCCTCCAACGCGGGTGCGACGCCCTGGGCTCATGGGCAACAAAGTGGCGGCTGAAATTCAACGCCACGAAGAGCCAGGCAGTTGTCTTCACCCGAAGACTTCTGTCACCAGGGCTTCCGCCAGTCGAAATCCTGCGAGAACCTATTCCAGGGAGTGGGACGGCGTAATACCTAGGGGCTACCCTAAACCGCAGGCTCACTTGGAAAAATCACATCCGTGATGTGAAAGGGAGAGCAATAGGACGCCTCCGCGCCCTGTATCCGCTGCTAAACCCGCAGTCGTCATTGCCACCGCAACACGGCATCACGCTTTACCTAAAATTGGTTCGCCCACTGTTAGAATATGCGAGCGTGGTCTGGGGGAAAGCCGCAGATGCTCACATTGTGACTCTGCAGCGGATACATAACCGCGCCCTGAAGACTGCTATGCATCTTCCGAGGCGCTTCTCGACGCGCCAACTCCACGAGAACACCGGGATCCTGCCTCTCCGAGACAGGTTTCGCGCCATCGCCAGGAAGTTCTACGAGAAAGCGGGACACTCCCGCAACCGGCTCATCCGAGGACTGGGCCAACAACCTCATCACAGGCCTACCACGCGTTGGCCTGACCTGCTGAGGGATTAAGTTTTACTAATACCCCACCAGAGTGTGTCTTTCTCTTTTTCAGGTTACACCAGCTAGGACCAATCAACAAGAGTGGTAATATATTTTTCTCTCTTTTACAGGAACCCGCAGTGCATACACCAGTTCCCGTGAGATCACCGAAGTTCAGCGCTGTCGGGCGTGGTCGACACTTGGATGGGTGACCATCCAGGCCGCCATGGGCTATTGCCATTTTTCGGGGTGCACTCAGCCTCGTGATGCCAATTGAGGAGCTACTCGACCGAATAGTAGCGGCTTGGGTCAAGAATACCATCATAACGACTGGAAGAGCGGTGGTCTGACCCCACGCCCCTCCTATCCGCATCCTCCCCTGAGGATTAGACGGCGGTCGGATGGTCCCGTTAGGCCACTCGTGGCCTGAAAACGGAGTGCTTTTACAGGAACCGCAGGAATGGCAAATTCTGTCCAAACTACACCACCTCGAGCCAAGGATAGGCTCGTATTTTTCAGCCGGCAGCCGATTCACCTACAGGCAATTGGGGCTATGAAACTGGCAATGATGTCAATAGTGATTGAGATGAAGATTAATGTTTTGAGATGTCATTGTGTGCTGCATATCACATTTTTTTCCCTTCATGTTTAATAAACAATTGTTTAACTAAGTTATTATTTCAATATGACAATAACATCTGCATGGTATTATTGGCGTTTCTATTGAATTCTGTAAAAACCCCACAAGTCGAATTCATTTTCCTTCTCCACACCTAAAGAATATAATTTTGTATCACTCAATTAGTTCTGCTATCATTCCTGATGCCTACAGAATATTTAGACAAACGCCAAATTAGCTGCTTATGGAACGAAGATATGCGTTTTTTTCTCGTTTTTCCAACATCGTGATTTTCTGACAAGTGGAGTTTTTGCCGGCAACTCTCATATACTTCAGTGTTATTTATGCATTTAGTTTGCCATAAATAAGTGCCTCACAACCTACATGAACTGTTTCAGATACACAGGCGATGGCCAAAAATATGGAAACTCCAAAAACATAACACTTTAACATGCATAATACAGAGTAGGAAGCCTTAGGCATCAAGAGCAGTAATCAGTCGTCTCGGAGTGGATATGAAACAGGTATTATAGATTTTCAAGGGAATCGTATACCATTATTCCTGCAAAATCGTGGCAAGTTGAGGTAACGATGACGGAAGTGAACAGCGATCACGCGTTCTTCTGCCCAAAGTAGGCCACAGAGGCTCAACAATATCGATACCTGGTGGCCGTGTTTTCCGGAATGGCCGCGAGGTTTGTGGTGCCACGTCACGGATTGCGCGGCCCCTCCGCCGCAGGTTCAAGTCCTCCCTCGGGTATGGGTGTGCGTGTTTTTCTTAGCATAAGTTAGTTTAAGTAGTGTATAACTCTAGGGACCGATGACCTCAGCAGTTTGGTCCCTCAGCAGTTCACACACATTTGAACATTTGGTGGCCTTGGTGGCCAGAGCAGATGTGGCAATTCATCCTCGAGCTTATAAAACCAGTGCTGGGAGATGCGGGCTGTGTGAACAGGGGTTCCGTCATCTTTGTACCTTGGAATGGACCTGATCAGCCAAAATGGTCACACGATCCTTGGCAATAATGTGCCCTTGCAGAGTAACCATGGGGCTCTTGGAATACTGCAGTAAGGCTGCCCAAATGAACACACAATCGCTGCCATAGATCACTCCAAAGACGTAAACTCCGATACGATGCCTCTTGAAACACCAACCACTTCGGCTCCCTTGGTTACAGAAGGAGCTATCATACGAGCACCAACAGTCTGCCCACGTTCTAACTCACTTTTCTTCGACGTGATGCACTCAGAACACAGAACAGGGTTCTAACCCTACGTCTGACAATTGTAATATTTTGAGGACATTGTACAGGTGTAGATTTATGGTCAAATAAAACAGCGCAACCTGAAGGCTTAACTAGCATCTGCATTTATATTCAAGCATGCATTCCTGGTGGGTTTTGCATATTTCTGTCCAACTCCCGTAGGAGGTTTTGAAATGTGGAACAAATATTCAAGATTTGGAAAGGAAACTTTTGTTGCCAACAAACGAAGTCCTACAGAACGTCTGTTTTATATAGGTATTGCTTTTCCGAGCTCTGTGCTTATCATTTAAGCAAATGGTTGTACCAGATTTGTTAGAATTTTCAAATCGGACCATCACACGCCGAAAACTTTTCGAAAACCATTGCCTTCAGCTAATAACCGCTAAGTGTACAATAGCATGTCTTCGTCCAACACGGCTACTTCATCTTTGTACTGACAAGAGTTGTTGATGCAGCACCGTATATCGTTAACTCATTCTCTTCTGGACAATGCCGAGTACACAACGCAAAATTTCGCGCACCAATACGTTGTTGCAGGCAATGCAAATACATACATAAACGTTTGTCACTATTCTGCACGAAGAGGCGAACAACAAACATAGTTGTGAAAATGGTCGGAAACAAGGATACGCACTGAAACATATCTTTAAACGCAGCGCAAACACATCTTAAAGATACCAATACCATTAACAACACATTTTTTATCAGCTACGTTTTAAGAACGCGGGTCAGATCGTTGTTGCAGAAGCAACGAAAGAAGCATGCCAAATTTAAAAGAACGCAAAATCCCCAAGATTGGCAAAGTTTTACAGAAGTTCGAAATATAGTGCGTACTTCAATGCGAGATGCTTTTAATAATTTCCACAACGAAATTCTGTCTCGAAATCTGGCAGAAAACCCAAAGAGATTCTGGTCATACATAAAGCACACGAGTGGCAAGACGCAATCAATACCTTCACTGCGCGATAACAACGGTGAAATCACTGATGACAGTGCCACTAAATCAGAGTTATTAAAAACGGTTTTCCGAAACTCCTTCACCGAAGAAGACGAAGTAAATATTCTTGAATTCCAATCAAGGACAACTGCCAAAATGAGAAACATAGAAGTAGATATCCTCGGAGTAACGAAGCACCTTAAATCACTTAATACAGGCAAGGCATCCGGTCCAGATTGTATACCAATCAGGTTCCTCTCAGAGTATACTAATAAAATAGCTCCATATTTAGCAATTATATACAGCCACTCGCTCACAGAAAGATCCGTACCTAAAGACTGGAAAATTGCTCAAGTCACACCAATACCCAAAAAGGGAAGTAGGATTACAAGCCTATATCACTAACGTCGATTTGCAGTAAAGGTTTTGAACATATACTCTATTCGAACATTATGAAGAACCTCGAAGAAAACGATTTATTGACACATAGTCAGCACTGTTTCAGAAAATATCGTTCCTGTGAACCACAACTATCTTTATACTCATGAAGTAATAAGTGCTATCGACAGGGTTCAAATGGTTCAAATGGCTCTGAGCACTATGGGACTTAACAGCTGTGGTCATCAGTCCCCTAGAACTTAGAACTACTTAAACCTAACTAACCTAAGGACAGCACACACATCCATGCCCGAGGCAGGATTCGAAACTGCGACCGTAGCGGTCACGCGGTTCCAGACTGAAGCGCCTAGAACTGCACGGCCACATCGGCCGGCTATCGACAGGGGATGTCCAATTGATTCCATATTTTTAGATTTCCAGAAGGCTTTCGACACCGTTCCTCACGTGCGTCTTCTAACCAAACTGCATGCCTACGGAGTATCGCCTCAGTTGTGCGACTGGGTTCGTGATTTCCTGTCAGAAAGGTCACAGTTCATAGTAATAGACGGAAAATCATCGAGTAAAACAGAGGTAATATCCGTCGTTCCCCAAGGAAGTGTTATAGGCCCTCTATTGTTGCTGATCTATATTAACGTCATAGGAGACAATCTCAATAGCCGTCTTAGATTGTCTGCAGAAGATGCTATCATTTACCGGCTTGTAAAGTCATCAGATGATCAAAACGACATGCAAAATTATTTAGATAAGATATCTGTATGGTACGAAAAGTGGCAATTGACCCTGAATAAAGGAAAGTGTGAAGTACTAAAAGTGTGAGTACTAAAAGGAATCAGCTAAATTTCGATTACGCGGTAAGTAACACAAATCTGAAGGCTGTAAGTTCAACTAAATACTTAGGAATTACAATTACAAATGACCTAAATTGGAACGATCACATAGATAATATTGTGGGTAGAACAAACCAAAGACTGCGATTCATTGGCAGAACACTTAGAAGGTGCAGCAGGTCTACTAAAGAGACTTCTTACACCATGCTTGTCCGCCCTATTCTGTAGTATTGCTATGTGGTGTGGGATCCGCATCAGGTGGGACTGTCGGATGACATCGAAAAAGTACAAAGAAGGGCAGCTCGTCTTGTATTATCGCGAAATATAGTGTCACAGACATGATACGTGAATTGGAGTGGCAATCATTAAAACAAAGGGGTTTTTCGTTGCGACGGGATCTTCTCGTGAAATTTCAATCACCAGTTTTCTTCTCCGATTACAAAACATACTGTTGGCACCCACCTACATAGGGAGATAAAATAAGAGAAATCAGGTCTCGCACAGAAAAATTTAAGTGCTCGTTTGTCCTGCGTGCCGTTCGAGAGTGGGACGGTAGAGAGACAGCTTGAAGGTGGTTCATTGAACCCTCTGCCAGGCACTTTATTGTAAATAGCAGAGTAATCACGTAGATGTAGATGTAGATGAAACCATGCGTGCTGCCTTATGTCACCCGTTTAGTAACTGTCTGAAGGTATCTGCGACTGTTTATGCCAAGCGACTCTAATAAAAAAGGAACACCAGCAGCTGTGCATTCGATGTTATTTATAACACAGCTACCAGTTTTGGTGATTCAGTACATGATCTTCAGGCCTTAACCAACATCTGCAGGCCTTAACTGACGCTGACGTGGTTAACTCCAATCGTGTACACGATCTCAACAACGATGTCATGTCTCCAACCAAAAACTAGTTGTTACAGTCGACGGAAATCAGTTCGTAGATGCTGGTCACTGCTGGGATCACATATACGATTGGAGTTAACCTCCTCAGTGCAGTTAAGACCTGCAGATGGTTGAAACGTCCCCTTAGAAAAATTAATGAATTCCTGTGCTAATAAATCTCTTACATTATTTGATTTTCAAACATTTGAGCAGAACTGAACGTACTCAGACATTTCGCTCTTTACTTATTCTGATCAACACTAAACTGACACACAATATTTTTAGCGCAACGTAATCTGACTTTCAAAAATCCCCACAAAAGAATGGCCCTGACTAACAATTAATCTATACCTTTCACAAATCACTTACCTCACAAAAATCTTCGTTACTCGAACTACTGCAATACAGAGAGCGCCACTACTGCCAGCTAAATAAAAGATTCAAACTACTGAAGGCACTAACTACTGATAGGCATAGTTAGCAAATGAAAGATTTTGATAGGGAACAAACAATAAGAGGAGTTATCATGACGTCAAGAACTTGACGCCGCAGTCCGCCATCTTAGTCACCTCAAAACATTGCTTTCAGGCGTTTCTGCTCTGCTCAGAACAGCAAGCAAAGAATACACTGAGTTCACGCACAGAGTCAGTAGAATTCCCGAAAAGAAGTGCCACAAAACTGAACATACTTTATCAGGTCCTGTTCCCAGACGAAACGATTGTTGAATTAATAAAATGATAGCCTCCTGCGGTAAAACGTTTCATTGGTCGGATTATTAGAAAGCGGGAGATTCTTCTGGCAATCCGAACAGATTGCATTCTTATACACTGACTTTCTTGTCTTCAAAAGTTCTAAACGTTTAATCTAGTGAAACTTGTTTGCTTTCCGCTTCTGTTATCCATTTTAAGTCGTTAGATGTTGTGTCTGCTTATTCAAAGTTTGCATCTGAGTTGTATCTTTCTCTGTACTTGCCTGTAAATCAAGCTTAGAGAAGTCGGCTCTAAATTTGAAATACACTGAACAGGTGTAAGTTCTGGAGTAGCCAAAACTGATATTGTAGTTGTTCACAAAAATTAGTCGATCTTTTTCGTATGACACAGGGCTTAGAGGATCTTTCTCAGAGTACAATATGTGTAACTATAACACTCTCCGGGTAAATATATCTGATGTCACGAATGCTATAATGCGATTCTGCCCTCTCAGTGACTGTGTGTGTTGATGCAATTTAGATAAGGATTTTCCTTTAAGTTTGTTTGGTCTAATGGTATGTTTTCCTCTGATCTCCACGTGTGCTTTTCCTGCAGTAGCCATTGCCTTTTTAGGAGTAATGAGAATGTTGTTGTTGTCATGCAATGCCAAGAACGCTGGTTGAGAATCTTAAACATCCTGTATATTTTCATCTGTCTTAATACGCACCTTATAGGTATAGAAGTATCATGACATGCAGCCTTATCTGTTCTTTACTTTGGTCTTCTTCGCATCACAGGATTTACACTAGTAAGTCCAGTCAGGGGAGTTGTGTGTATCGTAGGAAGCCCTTTATCTGAATTCCTTCTTTAATCTGTTCTATAAATGGAACATTCTGAAAGCATCTCAATCGGAAGCGCTTCCAGTTGTCACCTGTATTGTGACTCATGGTCTGTCATCTTTTGAAGAATCAGAAATATACCTCATCACTTTTCTTTTTCTTGGTTTGTACTTTGCACAGGATTGGAATGCTCGTTTTCATTCTCCAACGTTTCTGATGCTTTCTTTTCACTGAAGATGTAACCTTATGTACAATTTCGATAACAGTAACACAAGAGATTTCCGCTCTTCTTACCGAGAGAAACTCATTTTGCAACCTACACTGGATTCAAAATGTGGCGCAATTTTATATCAGTCTTTGCTTTATTAGCAAACAGCATAACTGTTCAGACCTTTTTACAATGACTGATTAACTATTGTGACTGGTAAGTATTGTTCGTAAGCCAGTAACATGAAGTTACAGCGTTATAAGGTAAACATAAAAAAAGAAAAAAACTCTAAATAGAAAATGTATCTTCATCGTTCTTCCTCAGCAACTAGTTAACTTTGATAATTTTACTGAAGTATATCAAAATTTTAGCACAGATTTTCGAGAACATTTTTTTTATTTTTTTATTTTTTTTTACAAAAACCGAACTTAACTACATTATAATACTTCCATTTCTCTGTAAGATAGCATTACGAACTAAATTTTAAATTCTGATGGCTCCTGAGTGTTATTCCCATGTACCTTTCCTATATACGTACTACTTCTTACTGACAAGTGTGTTACACCAAATTTGATCTCCTGTATGATTGATGAATGATTAAATAAAAGCAGTAGTTGCAAGGCATCCCAGTATTATTGCTGGTTTATGACAAAACTTGGTGTAGGCTTATATAGTTTAAAAACCTCAAAATTACAATCAAGCAACTTATGCCTGAGAATCTGACACAGAAACCTTCTGACAATAAGTAGTCGGGAAATGAAGCAAGCAATTTACTGTCAAAGAGATACAGTCATTCAGTGTGAAAACCAAGTGTGCAACTACATGCTATTAATTAAATCTTTATTGAAATACATGTGAAGTACCTGTTTAAGAAGCATGTACATGTTAGGACGTTAGGCCATCACTACTAAAATATGAGCTACATAATTGTCGAAGCAAAATTTCCATTTTACAGAGTCTAGGCAGTTGAGACCATCCCTTATTCACAATGAGGTCTGTTGCATTAACTAATGTAGAAAGTATTAGTTCAAATACTCATTAATACATCAGAACCGCCTACTGGTGACATTGCAAATTGCCGCAACACGCTTCCAAAAATGAATGTATCTTTTTTCGCTATTAATGACAACAAACTGAATAACACTTCATTGGTAAGATTTCAGAGCAAGAAGGTCTGTAAACTGCAATTGCACTATCGCACTGACAGTCTAATGAAAGAAGAATTCAGTTCTTCGAGGAGGTATACCTCCATACAGTCTTATTCATTTGACATATCAAGAATCTTTCACTTGTTGACATCTATAAGTCATGGTAGCGTGCCTTGCTTTCTTCTTCCTCTGTTGCACACATTCATGGGCTAACAAAGTTTTTTGTAAACGAGAAAATTAAACACTTCGTGCGTATGATTTTAAAGTTGAAAATGTAACGATTAATTATCAGTACCAGGAAGCAAACAAGTATTGTTTTCAGATATGTAGCTTTATAGATATCGACGCCAATACCGTATGAGAGGATTCGAATGTATGTCGGAAATTTGTGGTAAGTTCCTATGGGACCAAGCTGCTGAGGTCATCGGTCCCTAGGCTCACACACTGCTTTATCTAACTTAAACTAAATTACGAAAAGGACAACACAAACACCAATGCCCGAGGGAGGACCCGAATCACCGACGGACCCACGAGGATGGAATTTACTACGAAAGCATTCTTTTCAGGTCACATACTTGTCTCCTTGGTTACCTGGGATGTAAGAACAAAATAAAATTACTTTTATGATGGAAAATGCGTCGTGTTACTGCATCAAATTGGCATTTAAGACCAGAAAAACATTCGAAAATACTTTCCTAAGTGATTATCATAAGTGTGGTGTGCGTACTGTGAGACCTTCGGTACACACACCATCAGATTATTTGACTTGTCGCTCTAACGAAGTAGGCGAGTGTCAGCAATATGTCTCGTGGTCTTATTGTGGTGTGTTTATCTTCTGCCGTTAGGTCAGACGATAGAAATGCCACTTGCACGCTTAGAGTAGCAGATTGACGGTGACCAACTTTAAACAGAACTTGATTAATTTTCACACATATTTATTAAAATAATAAAAAGTATATACATTACGTAACTTGATTCTGGATGCTGTTTACAATTGACAATCTGAAGTTCCTTTGGTCTTGGTACGTTAATATTATTCTCACATACCTCTGATACTTGACAAAGTGTCTATTCATTTATCTTCATGGCTATGCACAGGAATATGGTAATCTTATTAGGCGCAGACTGAAACTTGACTATAGACTGGTACAGACTAATGTAGACCGGTACAGACTAATGCAGACAAATGCAGACTGACTAATGGGAGGTCTGTACACTCGTTATAATAGCTCGCACGTTCAGGTATCACTTCGCGAGTGTGATCTGCGAGGAGAAAAGGTTCTACGTTAGCAGCAATCTCATTGCCTGCGTTACATATTAATACACGGATCGGCGGCAGCGCCATCTCGTAGTGCGGAGACGGACGAGCGCTGCGCCTGCGCTGTTGTGCTTAGCGGGGCGCGCTCTAGTGGGAAAGTTGTGTACGCGCTGACTACGTGAAACTATGTACACAACAGTAAGAAAAGTAACATTCACTATTTAAAACAGCTGTGGCGCCCACACAGGGAAGCAATCGTAAACAATACTCTGCTAATTTTCTGTAGCATGTAATATGGCGATGTCAGGTTCAAAGCAACGGACAGCATAAGTCTGTAGCCCCATCTCCCCTTATTTTTACCACCATATTTATGTGATAAAAGTAAAGGTATTGCCATACATTTGTTTGGGTAAATAGTTCAAAAATGGTTAAAAATGGATCTTATGGGTAGCTGTAAGGGGCAGTTATGCAGAGGTGGTTCTCCTGTGGAACAGTTTGGAGTCAGTTATAGGTGAAAGTTGTCGAGAGAAGCCGAACGGAACAGTTAAATTCACAATGGAGCATTCTCGGTGGAAGTGACGTGCTGATAGTCACAATACGCTGTAGTACGGATTGTCTCCGAGAGGTACTGGAACTTGCAGTGGAGTGATAGTTTAAGGAACTACTGGTCCGAGTAACTCCTGGCTCGAGATAATTAGTTGATGTAAGTGAAATACTGCACAGTGGTTCCCAATGTGAATCGTTGGATGAATAGTTATGGGGATCTGGCTATGCAATGTCAAAGAGTGGGCTCAATTAGTTTGTTGGATGACTGAAATATTTCCTAGTGAGAACTGTACTGAGGCGTAGTGTCAAATTTGACATGTGACTGGATTTATGACCAGATGCTGATCTGAAGTTATCCGAGTTTCTGGCTACAGTTTCTATTTAGCAACTAAGAGGTGTTGAGTGTTGCTGTATATTGGTTAGTGCACTCTGAATGAAACGAGTGTTAGCTGTGTTACTTGGAGGTTTGTGGACACCAAGAGGATATTGTGTTGCGCTTTTGGTGTGGTGAATGGATCTGTCGTTGCGTTAAGTGGTAGTAACTCAGTTGGCAACGTTCTTGATTACCTTAGATTACTAAACACTCGTAAAATATTCGATTGCAGTGTGGTGTAAAATATGACAGTTTTAATTTGGTATGTAATATAGCACCGGATCTCTGATGATTGTAATTGACTAAAGCGTAATATATAAATTGTTTTCCTTTGAACAAATTTGGAGTAGTACAATATACTAATTTACTGCTATTTAGTAACAATGTAACATTTTCCCCTTTTGGTGTTCTAGGGTTAAACAGAGGCCAGCGAACTTCGGAACAAAGCCATATATTGGTCGTATAGTGTTAATACTCCGTAACTTGCCTAGGTCTTTTCCTTTTCTGTAAACAGAAAAATATTGAAACCGTTAATGCAAGCACGTCACAGGTTTTTAGTATTTTGCGAATCTTAAATTGCTATAATGGGACTAAAGACTTGCTGCCACTCGCTCACTACCGTCGAGTTCTGATGTACGGGAAAGTTCAAATAAAGCACCAGTACATCAAAATAAGAAAGTTCTCGTCTATTATTCATAGAAAATTAAAGTTACCCCCACAAAAAATTGAGTTCTTAAAGGAAAAAGTTATTGCAATTAATTTAAAGGCAGAAAAATATTCAAAAATTTCCTGAAAAAGGTAACTGTAATGCAAAGATACTATTGGTCTGTTGGCTGCTAGAAAGAAAGTCGTACTGTTAGACTCATCGTGGACCGATTCCATGTCTAGCCTTTAGGTGCGTGAAATGACTCATCATTGCGTATGCGGACCGTCTCTTTACTGCATTAGCTTAAGAGTTTAAACTTTTTACGAGGAAACAGCAAGCTCTTGCCTTAACGACACACGATCTTACTATGGATAAAATGTATCTATATTAAAACTATTTCTTGTTGCTAAAGAAGGGCCGGCCGGGGTGGCCGAGCAATTCTAGGCGCTACAGTCTGGAACAGCGCGACCGCTACGGTCGCAGGTTAGAATCCTGCCTCGGGCATGGATGTGTGTGATGTCCTTAGGTTAGTTAGGTTTAAGTAGTTCTAAGTTCTAGGGGACTGATGACCTCAGAAGTTGAGTCCCATAGTACTCAGAGCCATTTGAACCATTTTTTGCTAAAGAAGGGAACAACACGAGAACATATATAAAAATCATAAAAACTCATTAACAGTTCGGAATAATTCACTGTCGATACCAGTGCCCCTGGCTGCCGACACAGAAAGTCGATGGACAGCTGCGCCGTAACGATACGTACAAATATACGTTCGCGCGCACAAGACACCACTTGGCACTGCACTGCACAACACTGCTAGAGAACTGAAGCTTGGTCCGCTACACACCGACTTGATGATAATATTTCGTAGTTAAATGCAAACAGCTACAGAAGGAAACATTATGAATACTGGTGATTGATATCTAATGAAATACTGCCAGTAAATCTTGAGGAAAAAAGGCGTTAAAGAGGAAATAAATAAAATATTTATTTCTTACTGAAACAAAACGGATTGTAACGTTTTAGAGATAAATTTCGTCATTGACTGGGTGTATAATTTTTTGTTTTGTTTGAAATCAAATCTGAAGAGAAGTTGTACCTTCAGATACTGTAAAATATTGTAAGCAAAGGAAACTGATTAAGCGGTAGGTCTGCTTTGAATCGATTAAGTTTCAGTGATAGATGACTTTTCTATAAAACCGCACAGATCTTATTCATAAATAATTTTGTTGAGAACAAGTGGTAGTTAATATATAGCAAATATCATACCTTGTTGAATTTCAACGCATGGCTTACCCTGCGTGTTGCTTTATAGAATTAGTGTTACATATTCAATATTACATATTCATTAAAACATTTGACCGTAGCGAATGTTCCCTACACTTTTTCTCGCAAGTCCAGCTATGTACTTGCAATTAAAACTAAAGACACCAGGTTATGTTCATTAGTGGGCAGTCCACATGCCATAAGGCGCCCAGGTGCTAGTACGAAATTTAAATTAAATAAGACTATATTTGTGCAGGGACAGAGTAATATCAAATTTAAGCACAGTGCACGCACAATCTGTCACTTTTCTTCACATATAAATGGGTATCGCATGTGTCGTTTACTGAGTCAGTGGATGTCAAGCACTGTTCGCTACCAGAATATACTTCTTGTAAAACAAGAAGTATATCCTGATAGCCAACGTATATAGTAACGATTATTTGAGGCGTAATTATGTAGGTGTTCGTCTGGCACAGTATGAAGTGTCGATTCCGTAGTTCCTAAGTGGTGCTATTTCCATCACAGTGACTTTTCAAAAATCTTCAAATGTGTGTGAAATCTTATGGGACTTAACTGCTAAGGTCATCAGTCCCTAATCTTACACACTACTCAACCTAAAGTATCCTAAGGACAAACCCACACACCCATACCCGAGGGAGGACTCGAACCTCCGCCGGGACCAGCCGCACAGGTGACTTTTCAGTATACTGTCGGATGAAAATCGTATCAACTTAAAGGCGGTCGCTTCATGAAACTGCTTGTCTGTAAATAAATAAAAGCTTTCCGTGGTTCCACGATGTCGTTCTTTTTATGTTCTTCTCTTCAATACGAGCGTCATGGTTGTCCGCTCATTCGGCATAGGCATCGAGTCGCTCTGACCCGAAATACTGCAGCGTAGTCGGCGACGAAATTGAAAACGAGCGACCGCACCCACCTGCACTGAACAGTGAGGGCCCGTAACATCGAGTATTCTACGGCAGTGGTCGTAAAACTGCGCTCCGCGGATATTCGTGAGACCCGCGGTTATTAGCCGTAATTTACAATAATGTGCTTTTCGCAACAGACAGCTGACTGCGGTAACATCAAACAACTTTAACAGCTTCTTAAGAGTATATTTTTCTTTCTAAATAACAAATAAATATACTTGCAACGACAGTAATATTTTAAGATGTGCTTAATTTTAATTGAAATTGGTGAATTCAGCCGTGTGTTAAGTTAACTTTGCCGCTATCCTCAGGGGCAGAGCAGCTACTGCGGGGTTAATAGAAGTGAGAAGGAGAAAATTTCATTGTTTGTCTTCCAATGTTGACAACTCACGAAAATTCTTAATTCCTACCAGTTAGCTCTTACGGCATAAATAAACGGAACTAGCATTGCTTCTTGAAAGTGCTTTACAGTGACGATCATTTTCAAATGTGGTACAGCAGTACGTGTTTGTAGCAAGTAAGGTGAAATCAAATAAAGGCTGTTGTAATACAGCGCAATGAGTGGAAAAATAAAGACATTCAAAAGATTTAGTAAACATTTGTGATCGTGTCTCATATGCAATTACTTTCATTAATATAACATATCAATTTATGCAGGTTACCTAGTAATAGTAAGATCGGAAGCAGAAGGTGTAGTCGCCAGGACGAGAAAACTGACTATTAGATATTTTTTGCCCTGAACAGTCCTGCTACCTATCGAGAAGTTGTCAGACTAGTTCCGATATACACTAAAGCGCCAAAGAAACTGGTATAAGCATGCGTATTCAAGTACAGAGGCCGGCCTCTGTGGCCAAGCTGTTCCAGGCGCTTCCGTCCGGAACCGCGCTGCTGCTACGGTCGCAGGTTCGAATCCTGCCTCGGGCATAAATGTGTGTGATGTCCCTAGGTTAGTTAGGTTTAAGTAGTTCTACGTTCTAGGGGACTGATAACCTCAAATGTCAACTCCCATAGTGCTCAGAGCCATTTGAACCTTTTGAACCAAATACAAAGGTACGTAAACAGGCAGAATCTGGCGCTGTGCCTATATAAGAAAACAAGTTTCTGGCGCAGTTATCAGACAGGATACTTACGCACGTGTCATCTGTCGGAGTCGTATCTAGACGTACCGCGGGTCCCATATCACTCCAATTGCACACGCCCCACGCCATTGCACGGCCTCTGCTGTAACGACAGGTTACCAAGATTTAAGTGAGTCTGAACGTGGTTCTATAGTCGGCGCACGAGCGATGGAACACAGCATCTCCGAGGTAGCCATGAAACGGGGATTTTCCCGTACGACCATTTCAAGAGAGTACCGTGAATATCAGGAATCCGGTAAAACTTCAAATCTCCAACATCGCTGCTGCCGGAAAAAAGATCCTGCAGGAACGGGACCAACGACGACTGAAGAGAATCGTCCAACGTGACAGAAGTGCGGCCCTTCCACAAATTTCTGCAGATTTCAATGCTGGGCCATCAACAAGTGTCAGCATACTAACCATTCAACAAAACATCATCGACATGGGCTTTCGGAACCGAAGGCTCACTCGTGCACCCTTGATGACTGCACGACCCAAAACTTTACGCCACGCCTGGGCCCGTCAGCACCGACAATAGACTATTGATGACTGGAAACATGTTGCCTGGCCGAAGGAGTCTCATTTCAAATTGTATCCAGCGGATGGCCGTGTACTGATATCGAGACAACCTCATGAATCCATGGATCCTGCATGTCAGCAGAGGACTGTTCAAGATGGTGGAGGCCGTGCAATGGTGTGGGGCGTGTGCAATTGGAGTGATATGGGACCCGCGGTACGTCTAGATACAACTCCGACAGATGACACGTGCGTAAGTATCCTGTCTGATAACGTGCATCCATGCATGTCCATTGAGAATTCCGACGGACTTCGTCAATTCCAGCAGGACAATGCAACAACCCACACGTCCAGAACTGCTACATAGGGGCTCCAGGAACACTATTCTGAGTTTAAGCTGGCCACCAAACACCGCAGACGTGACCATTATTGAACATATGTGGGTAGACTTGCAAGGTGCTGTTCAGTAGAGATCTCCACCCACTCATACCCTTACGGATTTATGGACATCTCTGCAGGATTCGTGGTATCAATTCCCGCCAGCACTACTTAAGACGTTAGTCTAGTCCATGTCACGTCGTACTGCGGCACTTTTGCATGATCGCTGGGGCCTACACGACATTAGACAGGTGTACCAGTTTCTTTGGCTCTTCAGTGTATATCTCAATGACACTAACAGTCGAAGTTTGATCCGTTATTTTTTAGTAAAAACATTTTTTTTGTGGCGTCTGATGTAAGATATACCATTTATATTAGTCCTATTAAATCACTTGTAGGGAGAGTAACAATTTTTTTCACAGTACATCTTTTGGCCTACAGTGTAGTTCCTTATTTCTTTGAATTTATTCGTATCCTCTCTGCAGCACCGGTGCCGACATGGCGTCGGGTAGGGAAAATTGGGCGCACTACGCAACCAAAGTGTGTATCCAAATAAGAATTAGTTACTTCCAAAAAACTAGAGTAATACAACACATAAAATTCCAAACCCTTTTAGATAGAAAGTTATCACCGCGTTTCTGTCCATTTGTGACAAATTTTAATTTCTCACAATCTCATATTATTCAAAACATCTGTGTTCTGTGATATTAGGCCAGTTCATAAGTCCGACTGAAAGCGGTCTAGTGCAGCCGCTTGACATTTTTAGTAGGACGTGCAGATGCCTGGAAAATATGCCTGCAAAGAAGAAAAACAAACATGGGACCCTGTTGCGATGGTTCTGGCCACATTATTCGCTTAGGTACAGGAAGTTGGTCGCTATGTAAGCCTTCAAAGAGATTCAAATAGTTTCTGTATATATTTTGTTTTTCTTTTAAAAGTATTTGGTGTTATACTCCCCCTCCCCCCCCCCCCCCCTTCTCCGCCTCGTCACCCATCCATGGTTCTGCGGCCAAACGTGCAGCCCCACAATGTCAATCACGGCTCTTGACCAAAGAAGTTTGACGACCATTGTTCTAAGGTAAGGCTGCAGTGTGCTTACAGACGTGCGACGCCTGTCGAGCTGTGGTTTCGCGATCCGAGTAGCAGCTGTAGAAATTCTCGAAGGAACGCCTGCGAAAAAGAGCGCAGGAGCTGTGACGTAATGGGAACAGTGCAGAAGCGGAGAAGATGGCGAGTGCGTCGTCGCCTTTCCTTGCGTCGTGTCGCCCAGATGGCTGCACGGCCAGCATTAGGCGTAATTGAATTTGGGGAAGTGGGCTTAGCGGCCGCCCTACCTGGAAGCTGGCGCGGTCTCCTCCCTGGCTGGCTGCACGCGCTGTTCCAGCTTTAAACGCAGTGACTGCGGCTTTCCCGATAATCCGGTCAAGTCGCCGGCGTGGCTACCTTCCCCGACTGAGAAAGTGGTTCCTGGGTTCTCGCCAAAGGCAGACACCAGATCACGTCACTTGTCAAGCAATCGCTGGTGATCAGCGTAGAATTTATTTATCATTTAGTGTCTCCCTTGAAAATGTACTATCAGCGAAACAGAAGAGGTTGGCCTTCATAGACGTGCTTTACAAGAGGAATACTCCAGCGAGAAGGGGATAAACAGGATCAAATGATATTTCAAAATCATACTGGTACAATCAATTCCACCCCAGAATTCCGGCTATCTGCCCTGAGCCGCATTCCGACACTTAACCTGAGAAGAAGTACTAATTTTCTCAAGGAATATACGAAAGCTGCAACAGCCAGCAGCTGCCAATTCCAACCCTGAAAATCCCTTGGACGACTTGAACACTACAGCAGGTGTAATTAAATTACACAGCGTGTTTCGTAATTAATGGCGTAAACGCATACAGTTGAAGGTACACAATACTACAAGCAATAAAGTCTCAGTAAATATAGGTGCGCAAACGAAATGTGTGCGAGGTAATTGCACCTTTTTTATCATCAGCTACTAGTGACATGATACTGTTTTAAGCACCACATGCCGGTCCGTGGAATGGTCCTTGTACACATTTTCCAGACGTGGAGTAGTAAACAGAATAGATACGATATTACAGTACACAGAGTGCCACTCATGTCAGTTGTTTGGGAAGCATCATGCTAAATCGGTGGCAAAATGGAACATTATAATAACGAAGAATAGCAGATATGCATTTCATGTATGGAAGGGCTAAATGCAGCGCACGGGAGGCAGCACGCTTGTACCAAGAAGTATATCCTGTCCAATGGCACCCGTGAGAGTGGAACAATTACAAAAGTGCATCACCGCCCTCAGGAAACTAGAAGATCTGCACATGCTGCGGTGAGCGGGTATACCGCACGAATTAAATGTGGTGTACTGTAGCAAGTCTGGAGTACTTCAGGAAGACGCACGAGCAGATGCTGCATCATACACACACACAAATTATTAGAAACTAATTAAAACTTGTCCATGGCAACTAGTTTGCTCTGCATTCTATGACCGGGAGACCTTATCGGCAGTTCGGTCTCATCCTGTTGTTACTCATTTAGCGCCACCCAGGAGGCACGTGTGACTTAGGGTATGTCACGGACGCGAGTAACCTTAAGTAACATCCAACCTCCAGCTCTACGAAGATCAGACGCTCTTCTGAAGACCTGGAGAAACATTCAGAAGAACCCCCAGCTACCCGTACACAGCGATGTATTAACAAAAGAACATCAGCGTCTGAAGTCAAGAAAACCACCTTGGCGAACTGCACGACATCTTCAGGCCTCCGACTTTTGCATCAACGAAGTATGGAGAAGTCACTGGGACGAATCGTCAGTGTTCAATGGTTGTCTGGTTGACAAGCCTTCCATGCGGGTTCCAGGTTTCACACTCCATAGACACCAGCGGAGAACCATCAACCGCATCCGAACAGGACAAGAGAACTGCGGATATCTAAAGCACAAATGAGGCTGGGCAACATCTCCAGATTGTGACTGTGGAGATGCCCTGCAAACAATTAATCACATTGTTCGTGAATGCCCGAAACGAAGTTTTGGAGGATCAATAAATGACATCTGTTTTGGTTGGCAGGAGAGCCAACACCGTGTTACTAGAAGGAGGCCGAAAGGCACGCGTTTTAGCTCACGCAGGCTGGCGTGAGGTCTGGAACAGGACAAGGAAATTAGAATTTAGAAAAACGGACGTAGCTGGTGGAATACTTAATTTTAATCCGTTAATGAAGAACGTCGGTCTTGCCAGTACATGATTCACACTATCAATGGTAACTGATAATGGCGTCTTGCTAGGTCGTAGCAAATGACGTAGCTGAAGGCTATGTTATACTATCGTCTCGGCAAATGAGAGCGCACTTTGTCAGTGAACCATCGCTAGCAAAATCGGTTGTACAACTGGGGCGAGTGTTGGGAAGTCTCTCTAGACCTGCCGTGTGGCGGCACTCGGTCTACGATCACTGATAGTGGCGACACGCGGGTCCGACGTATACTAACGGACCGCGGCCGATTTAAAGGCTACCACCTAGCAAGTGTGGTGTCTGGCGGTGACACCACAACATCCACCATGCATCACCTGAAGGCTCAACTGTATCAACAGATTGGACTTAGAAATCTAAGAACTTGTGTAATGTGTAGATAATTTAGCATAATACTTTGAACATTTGATTCTGTACATGTATTTTGCTTGTCATTTCTTACACTGTATGCTCTTAAAATTATGTATTTGATCCAAGCTCTGTATCATCATACGATAAATAAATAAATAAATAAGTAAATGGAACCTAGGTAACTCTGGAAACAATTATTGTCCCCACGTATGACATGTATTTGATACTATCACTGACATAACATTCAGCACTTTATTCACCGCAGAATTCACATCAGAGTATAATTGTCTATAACTTGACACAACGTTCTGAACAACCGTTACATTAGCACGCAGCTGGGTCTTCGGTAAGATGACCTGTTGTCGTAAGTGAAGATTATAAGTGGTCACTGTGTTAGGTACGACTTCGTACACAACGGTAAGGAGAGATAGACTACAGAGTTGTGGGGCAACCGTCATCGTAGGAAAGGTGGACAGAAGCGGAATTGATTAGTGAACTAGTTAACCCAGTAAACAGAAGATTTACTTAATGTGTATTTCTTCAAATGTACGAAGACACATTACCATTAATTCAGCAAGAATACAGTCCAGCAACAGCGACGGTGATGGAGCCACGACTAGGTAGCGTCTGCATAGATTCACGTAGCGATGTGGGCTGAGCGGCTGCTGCTGGCCCTCCTGAACTGTGGCGGTAGAAGGCACTCAAGGCACCGAGCATCTGGAGGAGTGGCTCAGCGGGTGTGCTCCATTGGATCCGTCAGATCCCACACGACCGCTATCAACATCTCACGGAAACTGACAATTCCGTTGCTATGACGCCCGTGGCGTGGTACCAATACCTGATATCGCACGCTGAATACATGGTGAGTGGACTGAGTGGCGCTGCGCTCCTGAAGTAATCCAGCTGCGGTGGCATAAAGAAAAAAAGGCGGCGCGTCTCACGTCGACATCTCTGATTCGTTGATCCGTCGAGCAGCGACTGTCTTTACTTTTGGTACCGTCGTGAGGTACCAACATTTCCAAGATACCTTGTTCTGCAGACGACACCACAACATCTGTGCTGAAGGCATGTTTCTGCAAACAGTCGAACACACTCCTGGAACTTTGAGAGGGAGACTTGCACCCAAATTCCTGGAATAAGCCACAGTAGTGTTGAGAGGATAATGCATTGCAGTTCACTGTACCTTTACTACCTCCAATGAGTTCTGTGTCTGAGTAAAGCGGACTTTGGTCTTAGACTAACGTTTTATAAGTGGATGCAACAACAAGCTACATAAAACCCTGTGTCTGAAACTTCCTGGCACATTAAAACTGTGTACCGGGGAAAGACTCGAACTCGGGACCTTCGCCTATCGCAGTTCTCTACCATCTGAGCTACCCAAGCACGACTCGTGACCCGTTCTCACCACTTTAATTCCGGCAATACCTCGTCTGCTACTTTCCTTCATTCTGGAAACAACCCTATGTTTGACAACAACATCTTATTTGCAGATGTAACAGGGTTCACTCGAGATGGTGTGTTTAACTATCACAATTATCATGTCTGGAGTCATCTAGGCTCCAACATGCTGTAATGAGTCTCCAAGTCACTTATGTTTCTGACTGAATATGTCGGTATAGGTACAAAGGTGACCATCCTGTTGGGTTGTATATGTTAGCAAACAAACTCAATGGAAGGAATTACGTTTGCTTTCTGCGGCATCATCTTGCGGAATTGCTTGAGGATGTTTGCTTAGAGCAACGCCAGTGATGCTTCGCGTGGCTGGCGCCAGTACTTTTTTCTTCTATTGCCATCTTTGTCATAGATTTGGCTTCGGCCAGCCGCGAGTCAGTTTTTCATCACTGGTTCGGCTATTCAAGTCTGCAGCATCGAGGGAGCAGGTAGGACTGTGTAGTCTGTCGGTTCCGGTTACAAGGGGTCGGGAGGCTGGTCCTTATTTGGTGCGCATGCTCATTGCGCATGGTATTACTGGAGTGCTGTGACCGGGGACGGCGGAATGGTTTGGGTTCCTGCAAGAGGAGTGGTGTTTGACTTTTCTCGCCATGCAGTGCATGGTGAGAAGAGCAGCTTGCCAGAGCGTCGCCTGGCATTAACCGTTCGCCTGGGTGTACGGTGTGTGATTTAAACAGGTGCAGTTGTGTGCTTACCTATATTTGTTAAAGGGTAACTAATGTCTTCAGCGTGGATTTGGTGACGAGTCTGATGTACCAAAGTTCTGTCACACGTGGCATGATAACGGGGCTTGGGCTTTCCATCTTAGCTTCCTACCACTTGATGAAGGATGTGCAGCTATATGTGAGGAAACCCGTTTAGCTGCTCATTATTGGGTAATTACATATCTAAAGTTGTTGTAACCTTGGTGATTAAGTACCAAAATTTGTACCTTAGTTTACGAGTAACGAAACACTATGCTTTCTCGTGAAACTACACCCATGAAAGTGTAGTTCTGGTGGGCTCTTGCCCGTATAAAATAATACTCAACTGTTACTATCACGTTTCAGGGAACAGTCTTATCTACACGCGTGCTGTAGTGTTTAAATGAACTCTTAAGTGTTGAGTTTAAATATTTTTTAGCGAGATTTCCTGTTTTAATGTTATTTTATTCTTTTATGCAATATGAATGTGCAATTGCAAGTGTGCCGTTGTAGTTGATTTATGTTTCAGTTGCACGGAGCGCCGAGTATTTCGTCGGGTACGGTGGGGCGTGGCACCGGAGCTTGGTGACTTGACCGTTGCCAGTGGAACTGTGATTCGTTAGACCGGACTCCATGTTGCTGGCCTTCTATGTCGATTTCGTCCTTAAGCGGAGTGTGGCTGTTCTCTTTGTTCCTGGTTCTGTCAAGTCGTTAAGCTTTGTAGCTCGCTCCTCCGCCACTTTGGCGTGTGCACCTTTCGCTCTAAATATGAATGTAAACCTGTAAAATTGGGTTTCAGTCTGTAATTAGTGCCCGATCAGATTGCTGGAGGCTCCGCCTTATTAATTCTGTATTCCCTCATCAGCCATTTGTTTACTGTGTTTGTACCTTGTGTGCTGGTTGCAAAGTTTAATTTTTATATAGGAGGGTTTCATTTGCTTATGTTCTCAGGGAATGTTTATATGCAGAGGCGCTGTTTTTTTGTTAATTGTTTGTTATTTAAATTAGTGGCTCCCTGTACTGTCATCAACTGGATTATTCCGTAGTCAAAAGTTAGTGTGCCCGGTGTCTTCACTGCCGAGCGTTCAAGTTACAGAAGTCGCTTTAATTATTAATTATGTGCCTTATGTTATGCCTTATTTTATACCTTGGCGTGAGTTTATACTGCAGAAGAGAAGTTATTGTACAGGATAGTCCTGCGGGTTCACAGTTTGGAAAAATTTTAATTTTATTATTTACGTCAACAGAAATTTTTTATGCAGAAGTTTAAGAAAAATTTATATTGTGCTCCTGTTACTTTGTTATATTTATCTGTTTTATTGTATTAAATTGTGCAAGGTAATAAACTTTGTTTAACACAAGCTGTGTACGTTTGAAAGTTATGGCATGATGGAGTACCAGACTCTTTACTGCCATGGTGAACGGCATGTAACATACCGATAAGGCCAAAGATGGTTGGGGCAAGGAGGACCTATAGCGTGGCTTCCAAGATACCTAATCTGAGCGCCATGTGTTTCTGTGTTTGGGACGGCCTTAAAGGTGTAATTCAAGCAACTGCAGTTAACACTCTTGAAGAACTGAGGCAGAGACGTGTCGGTGCTCGTCAAGAATTTGGAAATGATATACGCATTTTTGAAAGGATTCGAAACTCATTGCAGCGACTCGTACAGGCATGTATGCAGGTTCAAGGACGACTCTATGAACACGTCGTTTAACTACTAGTACAACCACGTAAATTTTGTCGTATTCATTCAAAACATCTGCACCAAAGTATCTTTAAAACATTTGCTTAATGTTGAGCAGTATTGTTATCTTTTTCTAATTCAGGTGGCGTTTACACAAAGTAAAGTCAGTGGTGGCTGGTGTCCACAAAATCTCAGTTATCTCACAAATGGTTCATTTGTGGAACTATGAATACTGTGACTTTTTTGCTTCTAGAATCGTGTACTTCCAACTGCATACGATTACCGCCATTACTTATGATACACCCTGTATAAATAATCCGTAAATTTGTAAACTATATATTTCATTATATTTCGTTTGTATTTCCCAAGTAATGTTATATGATTAGGAATAATACTAAAAATAATAATAACGAGGTGTATTAAATTTAATGGGAAATCTAGTTTTCCTGGAAAACTTGTATTTATTCACCTGTGCCAATTTTATCCACGTTCGTTGTTCCACACTTAAGCCAGCTGTAGTGTGCCAAACCATTAAGTGTTCTACGTTCCTGGAGAGCTAAGTGACGTTAGGTAAGTTTGGTGGTTTTTATGTTTTTAAAGTTGTACCTGCAATAAAAGCTTTTAAAAGAGCAGGAGAAGTCAGATAAAGATGAAAAGAGCGTTGGAGGCAGGTGCAAGCATAGTGCACTACCAGCCTGGGTTAGGCCATGTTTGAGGCATCCCATTGTCTCCCTCCGACCTGTTTCGGAGCATGTAGTTGCCACTAGTGTGATATGGATGAATGTGACGAAGGCTTATATAGTGTTGCGTTTTCGTCACGGACACAGGACACGCTTGGCAGCAGTGAAAATACAAGATACTGCCACTACGCATACAGAGATGATCGGCCAAAAGGATAACAAGGTTAGCTTGACTCGCGGGAGAGTGTCAAGGAAATTTTGAAAAACCTGAATTGGCAATGTCTTGAAGATAAACAACAATTATCCCTCGAAAACCCGCTTGTAAAGTTTCGAGAACCAGTATCTAGAATCTATAAATATTCTTTATGCCTATGCATATATACCGGGTGATCAAAAAGTCAGTATAAATTTGAAAGCTGAATAAATCACGGAATAATGTAGAGAGAGAGGTACAAACTGACACACATGCTTGGAATGACATGGGGTTTTATTATAACCAAAAAAATACAAACGTTCAAAAGATTTCCGACAGATGGCACTTCATCCGATCAGAATAACAATAATTGGCATAACAAAGTAAGACAAAGCAAAAATGATGTTCTTTTACAGGAAATGCTCAATATGTCCACCATCATTCCTCAACAATAGCTCTAGTCGAGGAGTAATGTTGTGAACAGCACTGTAAAGCATGTCCGGAGTTATGGTGAGGCATTAGCGTCGGATGTTGTCTTTCAGCATACCTAGAGATGTCGGTCGATCACGATACACTTACGACTTCAGGTAACCCCAAAGCCAATAATCGCACGAACTGAGGTCTGGCCACCTGGGAGGCCAAGCATGACGAAAGTGGCAGCTGAGCACACCATCATCACTAAACGACGCGCGCAAGAGATCTTTCACGAGTCTAGCAATATGGGGTGCTTTTTTTTGTTCTAATAATAAACCATGTCATTCCAAGTATGTGTGTCAATTTTTACCTCTCTATCTACATTATTTCGTGGTTCACTAAGTCTTCAAATTTATACTGACTCTTTGATCACCCGGTATATACAAACATACATACACACACACACACACACACACACACACACACACACACACACACATATATATATATATATATATATATATATATATATATATATATATATATATATATCTGCTATAAGGACTATGAAACATGAAGTCAACATTAGACTAATTACAACACAGCCAAAGGTAATTAATTTCTACCCAAAGGCAATTAATTTCTGCCAATGCTCCTTATGTGAGTGAAATGGAAAGGAACACTTATACGTGGTACTATACTAAGTACTCTCCACCATTCGCTTAACAGTATATGTATATGTAGATGTACCTCCAGGACCAGGCATCCATAGGCGAACACCGGTTCGTTGTACGAAGATGTGACACACGAGAATAGAGTGGGTGAAAATCGCTGCTGTCATATAGTAGCACCAAGGCCCCCTCCAGATTAAGTACCCCACACGAGAGACAGATCACCATCACCATGCCGTAACTCCACGGGACGCTGAAGACGGTTGTGTAATTTAACACAGAACATTAGCGCCAAGTGTGGCGATCAGGAACATCAGGCTCCAACTTCCTTCTGCCCCCTCCCCACCCACCTTTACTGATCCAGTGTAGTAGTCGTTGTGTTCTTCAGTCTGAAGACTGGTTTGATGCAGCTCTACACGCACCTCCATGCTGTGGAAGCCTCTTCATCTCCGAATAACTACTGCAACACACAGCCTTCTAAATCTGCTTATTGTATTATCTCTTGGTTTCCCTATACGATTTTGATCCCCGCCCCCCCCCCCCCCCCACACACTTCCCTCCAATACTAAACTGATGACCCCTTGATGTCTCTGAATGTGTCCTATCAACCGATTCCTTCTTCTAGTCAGGTTGTGCCACAAACTTCTTTTCAACCCAATTCTATTCAGTGCTTCCTCATTAGTTATGTAATCTACCTATTTAATCTTCTGCGTTGTTCTGTAACACCACTTTTCAAAAATTTCTATTCTCTTCTCGTCTAGACTGTTTATCATCCATGTTTCACTTCCATACATTGCTACATTCTATACAAATACTTACAGGATGACGTATTAACGCTTAAATCTATATGCGATGCTAGCAAATTTCTTTTCGTCAGAAACACTTTTCTTGCCGTTGTCAGTCAACATTTTATATCCTCCCTACTTCGGTCATCATCAGTTATTTTGCTACCCAAATAGCAAAACTCAACTACTACTTTGTCTCATTTACTAATCTAATTCCTTCAGCATCACCTGATTTAACTACGCTACATCCCATTGTCCTTGTTTTGCTTTTTTTGACGATCACTTTATACCTACCTTTCAAGACACTGATCATTCTGTTCGGATGCTCTTCCAAGTCCTGTGCCGTCTCTCACAGATTTATAATGCCATTGACAAGAGTGAAAGTTTTTATTTCTTCTCTCTGAACGTTAATTTTTTCTCCGAATCTTTCTTTGGTTTCCTTTACTGTTTGGTGAATAAATTGTGATAGACCACAAACCTGTCTCACTCTGTTCTCGACCACTGTTTCCCTTTCATGCCCCTCGACTCTTATAACTGCCACCTAGTTTCAGTAGAAGCTGTAAACAGCCTTTCGCTCCCTGTCTTTTAACCCTGCTGCCTTCAGAATTCCAAAAAGAGGATTCCAGTTAACAATGTCAAAAGCTTTCTCTAAGTCTAGCGATCGAGTACTGGTGATAAAAAAAATTTTCCTCATCAGGATTCGCGCCGATTTCCTCCTAACTGGGTATCTTCAAACTCGTTACCTCAGCTGCCGAGGCGAGTACATGGGCCTAATTCATTGTGGGAATAGATAAACGTAAGGCAAGATGATGCAATGAAAGCTCGCATGACAGGATGCCTTAGCTGCTAGTGAATCTTTCGAGCTGTATGGTAGTGGGCCATGAAATATTCCGATCGCCACGTTTCGTCCAGAGCATCTTTAGAGGTGCTCCATGTCCCGCTGTCTTGCCGCCTAACCAGACAGAACGTCGGAAAGCGAGATAAATGCTTTGAGAACGGTGTTTGGCAGACGTTTATACGTGATCGGCAGAGATAAACGGTTACGAAGCCTTTTTTTTTTTTTTTCACAGTCCGATACACAAGTCGGCAAGACTCAGTGGAAACAGGAGCGCCTCGGAAGATGTCCAGCGCAGCTCTGGACGAAACATCAAGGACGAAAAAAGTTTTTGCCCACGACTATACAGCTATGGGTGATGTGCTAGCAGTAAGGCGTAGAATTAATTTTCCTCTTCCAACTGTCGCCGTTATTCCGTTCCGTGATATAAACTCAGCTATCTCAATACATACACGGCAATGTCCCGACTCACAGACTCACTATCCCCAGACCATACTATTAAGGACAGAAACTGGCAATTTGGTGTGGGTGTCTATCTTGAACTGTAGGCGTCGTTTAACAAAGGATTTTTCGACATTCCATTTTTAAAGGGGTGAAAGAGCGTATTAAAAGCTTCATGAAAGTATATCACTATTAATGCAATTTTGTAGCTACTACAAAAACAATTTTTAGCTTTCTTGCTCAGAAATTTAAAAAATGCGGTTTAGGTATTTTTGTACATTCAGCCCTTAAGGGGCGAACTAAGGGGTAAACGTTTTTTGAAAATATGTTGTTTATAAGACAGTTTTGAAGCTAGAACTACGAAAATTGGTATTCCGCTTTTCGGGTAGACATAAAAGAATGCGCACTTCAGCTTTTTTGGAAATTCAGCTACTAAGAGGGTTCACTAGTGGATGACATGTTTTATCAAAATCTTTCATTATGAAAGCATTTTTAAACCTAAATCTATAGTAATTTATATTTGGCATATCGGTTAGAAACACAAAAATATGTAATATATAAGCCTCTATTGCGGTAATGATACCAACCTTTACCTAGGTTTCAGCCCAAATAATTGAGCCTTATTGAGAAGATATACCTAAATCTATAATTTGTCTAAGAGGGCATGGCCTATAAATAAAACTAAAACAGGCTGAATACGCGTAGTCACATGTTGAAAGTACAAAAATATGTGTTTCAGTACTTTTGGAAATTCAACCCCAATAGGGGATGAAAGTTTAAATCACTAAGTAGAGGGACTTGAAATTTTGAGAGGGTGGTGTTGTTACACAGTTGGCGTCATTTAAGAAGGGATTTTTCGAAATTACACCCGTAAGGAGGTGACATAGGGGTTGAAACGTTGTTTAAAAAAAAGGTCCCTATTAAGGCAATGTATAAAAGGCAGTGTCCTGACTGACTGAATCAACATCGCCCAGCTGAAACAGCTGAGGACAGAAATCTAAAATCTGGAGACGGTACTGATCTTAAACCCCTATTGGGGTGAAAGAGTAGGACATTTTTTTAAAAGTAAACCATTTTAAGGAGCTACTAAAGCATTTTTAAAATTACATCTATAAAAATTGGTTTGTGACTTCTCAATAAATTCAACCGCTAAGAGGGTAAAATATGACCAGACTGATTCACTGACTCATCATTACCAAGCCAAAACCGCTAAGGGCAGAAACTAGAAATTTGCAGAGGATATTGATTTTATACTGTAGGCATCGTTTAACAAGGAATTGTTCGATAATCCATTACTAAAGTGGTGAAATAGGGGATTAAAGACTTTTTGAAAAAATGTTACTATTAAGGCAACTTTAAAGCTAGAACTACGAAAACTGGCCCTTGTTTACTTAGAAATAAAAAATACGTGTTTCAGTATCTTTGGAAATTCAGCCACTAACGGGGCAAAACAGTGGGTGAAAGTGAGAGAGGACAAGTCACTTTCGAACTTATTTTTATATTCAAGGCTATTCTTTAATGTAGTTATTCACCCTAGTCATCATTTTTGTGAGTCGACAAGAAGTTATCAACATGAGCAAGCGTTGATGGGAGCATGTACATTATTAATGCATGCGGTATCTTTACACCAGCTCTCCTTCGATTACTATTTTATGGACTTGGGAATAAGCAGGCGGTTTGATTATTTAACAATAAATCTTGCAGTAGACATTTGGAGCTTGCAAGCTCTGTGCAACTGTTAGAGAGAGGAACATCTCAAAGCATTAACTGGGGACAGAATTTCTCACACAAGTGTGCAGATAACGCTTTCGGCCAATGAGACGAATAACTCCCTATCTGGGTCCACCTGCGAGGCGTTTCTGGTCATGATAGAGTCAGGGGCGCAGGAGAGAAAGTGGGTAACCCGGCTAAGGCGTTTTAATAGTGTCCTAAACACCTACTGTGTAAAGAGTTGGCGTCTGTAAAAATCCATGAATTTCCATGTTGGCCTTGTACTGGACTCTGTAGATGGAGCCATCAGGTGGTTTCGACCATCAGCCTATGGAGATTTTTGCGAAGCCTCGGGTCTTTAGAACACTTTTAGGCATTTATGGCGGCTCTGAAAAGTTGTATGTTGGGACAAAAAAGCTCTTCTCTTAGTTTAGCTGAGGCTTTAGTCAGACTTCCTGTAATGTTCGGTCCACCAAGATAATTATGTCTATAATAAATGTGTTGTTCACTTTATGCTTAAATGAAAACTCTCAAAACACACTGCCTAAACCGGCTTGTGAGAAAACCAATTTGAGAGCATAATGTTTTCTCCTCCCTACGCAGAAATATGCAAGTCAGGTACTGGATGCTTCTCCAGCAGAGAAAAGAATATTATTAAATTTGGTTAATCGATGAGTTATGGAGGTAGAGGAGACGAGTTAGAGGGAAGATATGGCGCTCATAGAGTCTTGTAATTGGCTCAAAACCTGTGTGGAGACTTCTGATTTAGACTCCAGTCTGGAGAGGGGATACGGATCTTGACTCTTGTTATGAGTGGGCTGCACTTAGGATACTCGACCTGAGCGTGACTTCACACTGACATAGGTCTTGACTGGGGTGCTTGTGGTAAAGTCTTATCTCACCAACAGTTTAGACCACAGTCATCTCGCACAACTTGCTGTGCTGAGGAGAATCTAATTCATATCAGGTCTGCCTCTTTGACGTTTGACCTCCTTGTGTGCACTGACGTATAAGTGAGCCAGATTGGTCCATAGTATGACCAACAAATGGGAGTGTCACACACTGGAATCTGCAGAGATTTCAGGGCACCATCAGAAAGTAATTGCGATCCGTCTAACAGATTGCCGGCCTGCGACCTTGCATATTTCGTGCCTGTGATAACGAATTACAGGCACCGTACATCGTTACTCTGCAGACGCTTGCGTCATGACCGTCACCTGAGACAGCGCTATGCATTGAGAAAGGGGTACAGTATTGTTACTCCAGCTTGTTAGGGCAAACAGCAACTAAGTCTAGCCACCTGCTCTCAGCTGCACCAATGTTGTGTAACTTCTGTGGATTATAAAACCTGCAAAGCCAAATTAGCATTAAATAATTTCAGATTGCCTTATCAATATTTTGAGCCGATGTAAATAGATCAAACAGATCAACTGTAGTCTTTGCCAACCAAATGCCAGCTAGTTGAGTGCTAATTATTTGTTGCTTCTATTTGTGTTGCCAGCAGTTCATGATTTCTTTATCTTCTCTTTTAACTTGTGTTGTTTGTCCTATTTTTATGATTAATAAACCCTTGCTGTTTTTTAATAAAAGATTAATCCCATGTTGAGATATTAATCATCCACCAATAATTGGGTACAATAATAACAGGACCACCATATCATGAAACGTTTCTCAGTATTCAAGTTTTATTTAATATTCTGATAAAAATGATAACCTCCAATGCAGGCTAGCAAAAACAGCCACTGTCAGAGGACAGAATCAGTTTAGCAGAAACACGGCCAAATAGACAAGTGGAAAGCTTATAATTAAAAGTGATTGCTGTCAGGGTATCAACTTACAGTCGCCTGTAATCTTTCAAATCAAACTACGATACCAGAGTAGTCCTGCAAGTTGTTTAAAAAAAAGCATTAGTAAAGAACAGCTAAAGCAGATTCAAGGCAAAAGTATAAAAATTGGTATCTGACTTCTCGGTTAAAATTATGTGTACGTTTCAGTGTTTATTGAAGTTCAGCCCCCTATGTGAGTGAAATAGGTGATGGAAAATTTTATGAAATCACTTCATTATGAAAGCTTTTTCAAAGCTTATCTATGAAAATTTGTATTTGTCTTCTCTGTTAGAAATAGGGAGATACATGTTTCAATGGGTTTGGAAATTCAACTCCTAAGATGGTGATTTTAAGGATGAAAATCTTTAAGAAATTATTTCGATATATTAAAAAACTTTTGAAGTTAAATCTATGAGAATTGGCATTTCACTTATCGATTAGATATAGAGAAATATGCGTTAGGGGATTAATGTTTGTGTGGAAGAACGACCACAGGAACGCAAAAACCACAATTAACAAAAACCATGGACTCGAGCTTCCAGAATCGCTTTTTGGTCAGAAGCACAATCGAAGAAACCATGCTTCTATGACCTCAATTAGCGTGACAAGTTAAGAAGATGTTGCACTTCGTGTTACCGCGTAAAGACAAGCGCCGGCACGCCAGTCGGAAAGTAGAGTAGAGAGATGGCTGTGAAGAGGACGTCAGCCCTAATGGACCCCTCTCCAGGACGACAACGCGACGGCAATGACCTCTATACGAAGAGGACATAAGCACCGAGCCGATTGGCCGCGGCCCACTTCTACGGCAGCATCAAGATTAGCCACTTCAAGACCGGTGACTTAGGAATTGCATATACTGAAGAGATTTCTTATTTGCATGTCGCCCTTTGCTTGGGACACTTCTGTGCTATTGTCAAAGCTAAGTATTGTCATTGTTCATTTCGTAATGAAACCTTCCCGTCTCCTCTATACCTCTTTTGTTAATGATAACCTTCCCTTTTACCATAAACTATGTAACCTTCCCTTAGGATTTCTGTCTCTTGCTTAGTAATAACAAATGAAATCTTCCCTTTGAAATTTATTCTCTTTCTCTATCTTCGCATACAAATTTAATTGCTGCTTGTTAAAAGTGATTTTCTGATTATTTCGACGAAACATAGAATGTGTCGTCATCGTGGCCCTCAGTCGCTATCTGCAACAAGCCAAAACTTTTCCTTACCTTTTTTACTGTTACTGGATCGCCATCTGACTGCTACATCGAACTGTGACATGAATATACTTACTCTGTTTTAATATGCTCTACTAGCTGCTGGTGGGCTTTCATAATAAGTGGCTGTATTTATTACCGAAGCTGGCGTTATTCTTTAATAGCAAAGCTGACGTTATTTTTTAATTAATTTAACTGAAGTTACGTAATTCATAGTTAAACTTCTCTTGACAACAATAAAATATTGCAAAGTTTTACGTTGATGGTTTTTGGGATGGATTATAATTAGAAATGCAATATTGCTGGCAAAATTTAATTATATTCTGAATGAGACTTACTTTTTACAATAATCTTACAACCAGCAATGCACAAACATACCTTCAGTAGTCTTGAGTTTCTCAAAAAAATTAATTCAGTAATATTAGTTCCTCTTATTATAATAGTTAGCTGATGTCTCTGTACATCCGTTTATAATCTCTTGTAAATCATAGCTAGTGGCTGGCAGGCACACCGCTCCTCTCAACCTCTCGCTTCAGACCTGCTACCGACTAGCTTCACATCTCGCTTCCTACTGACTCCTACGAACGTTAAAGTGCGGTCTCTCCTGCCAACAATGCTTTCTGGTGCAGACAGTCGCTGCTACCATTACAAAATGTATCAATGCGCGGTCTTTCCCGCTCTTTTCTTAAAATGTATCCATACGCGGTCTCTCCCGCCCTTTTTAAAATTATATCAATTTGCGGTCTCTCTTGTCAACAATACTTTGGTGCAGACATTCCCTGCTACCACAATTATTTCCAACATGACACATATTCCAGAATGATGAAATCACATTCTGGAAACATTCCCCTGGCTGTGGCTAAGCCATGTCTCCGCAATATCCTTTCTTTCAGGAGTGCTAGTTCTGCAAGGTTCGCAGGAGAGCTTCTGTAAAGTTTGGAAGGTAGGAGACGAGGTACTGGCAGAAGTAAAGCTGTGAGTACCGGGTGTGAGTCGTGCTTCGGTAGCTCATTTGGTAGAGCACTTGCCCGCGAAAGGCAAAGGTTCCCGAGTTCGAGTCTCGGTCGGGCACACAGTTTTAATCTGCCAGGAAGTTTCATGATACATATTAATTATTCCTACTAAATCCTATTAATAAAATATAAACATCTTTCATAAATTGTGATTTGACAATAGACAGTAGAAATATCCACGTCTTACAGTAATAAAACTCATTAATACGATTTGTTTGAATATTGTCTAGCGCTTCGAGAAGGCAGGCTTCCTAGACCTCACATATTTAACGCCTAGGCAGGATTCAACACTGCATAGACTACATGAAAATTCGATTAGAGGAAAACAGTAAGATCTGTGCAAACCAAACATTTTACACAAGCGAAGCAGCGGGCGCTAAGCTAGACGTAGAATTTTGTGGCAAAGCGTGCTTTAATGGGGAATCCTCAACGTAGAGCACGGTTGTGTCAGTAGTGTGCGAGTTCACAGGAAGGTCGCCGGCTCCCTGCCCGTAACTCCTGGTTAACGTGCCCGTTCCCCGGTTAAGCTTGTTAGGCACGTCCAGTTCACACGGCCGTTTGCTGTGCGCGCAAAAAGTTGCCTGCTCCTTGCGGAGCCCGGTGGGAGGGGGGGGGGAGGGGGGATGGGAGGTAGCGAGCCTAACGGGGGTCCGGGATTTGGTGGCTGTGGACCCGGCTGGCCCACTCGGCCCGTAAACGCGGCGGGCGCGCCTCTGCTACGCTCCGCTGCGAGGTTGCGATTTACGAGAGGGTTTAGCGTCGCCCGGCGCTGCCGGTAAAGGGGACGTGCGCGGCTGGTTGCGAACGCCGCAGGCGCCCGGCGCGAAGCTTTCACAACAGTCTCGCCTCATTCTCTACAGTTAACGTCGGCGCTCCCGCTATAAAAACATATCTGCAAGCGCTCATTCTGTAAAACCGTCAGACAGAGGCAGAATTACGGAAAGCCTTTCTCTGTAGATGGCTGTAACTTCAGTTGTGAAGTTTGATACGGGGCAGTAAAAGAACTGGGGTCATAGCCCGCAATACACAAGGTGAAACGGAAAGAGCTATTGATGTTCGGTTTTCACATAATGGATTTGCAGTCAGTGGCTCGCATTGCTAGCCAATTAACAGACTATAATAATAGAAAGTATTTTTTATGCGAACATAGAATTTGTAAATATATTGACATCAACAGACTATAAGTAGGGTAAATTAGAACGTCAGTGGTGTTTGGTGCAGCATTCTAGTGCGAGTCGTTTACGAGATATCACAGTTTGAAAAGTTTCCTCACCGATGCTTGCATAATACCTGTGGTAGCACACAATAAAGAACGACACAGGTGTTACTTAGGAAGTGGGGATGAGGGGTACACTTAGGATGGAAGGTCAAGGCCCCTATAAAGTCACTCCTTAAACAACAACAACTAAATTCATCGTTTATGCAAAACAGGTAAGAGACAATCGACGTGGGCATATTTTCATAAAATATTACAAATATATTGCTTCTCAAGCAAGACAGCAGATAACAACTACCAACAGACTTAAAGAGATGACCCACAGATATTTCAAATAAATTACAATATGAAACTAGCCGGCCGGTATGGCCGAGCGGTTCTAGGCGCTTCAGTCTGGAACCGCACGATCGCTTCGGTCGCAGGTTCGAATCCTGCCTCGGGCATGGATGTATGTGATGTCGTTAGGTTATTTATGTTTAAGTAGTTCTAATTTCTAGGGGACTGATGACCTCAGATGTTAAGTCCCACAGTGTTCAGAGCCATTTGAACAATATGAAACAGATTTTTAAAAATGGTACTAAATTTTTTTTAAAAAAAATTACAATATGAAGGTAATTTACCAAAAGTATCCGTTCGGTTAGAACCACCAAACACCCAACTAGCACAACACGTGAGTATAATAATTCATATTCAACAAATTTAAAACCCCTTTTTTTAAAAAAGAAACACAAACAACACATGAAATAGGTTACATTTATCAAACGAGCAGTGGCCCCTGGCTGCCCTGGACAAGGGTGACTTAAATGCCGGAAGCAGCCGACCAGCCGTCCAAACAACACCTAAACGTCAGGGCTCAACCGGGAGTCACTTCCCATTAGACGCCACGTCACAGCCTCTGTGCAGCGAAGTGGGACGTGGCGCCGCACCCACGCACCCCAACTCGCAGAAACTGGAACACAACAGACCACAGAATACACAGCAAACACCAACCAAACATCAATCAATATACGTTCATAAATCGGTAAAATACACAAACCAATTACTGTTCAGTGTGTGCATTCAATAAGTACACGTATATAAGGAAGTACATATAAATGAGTAGCTTTACTAACAACAGAATAACTGGTTGAATTTTTTTTTCAGCACTATATCAGGGACGCCGCTTGATGGCAATAAACCCAAAATCACACGCACGCCTTCGTGCTAATCTGCCTTTTAATAGTCATCCAACCAGCGGATTCTAAAGCAAATAGCAACTGCTGGTCTGCATACTGTCACACATATTCTGCCGGCCACCAACCGACCAACAAGTTCACTCGCTGCAACACAAATCGTTTGACGAAACGAAGGCACCAAAACCACTTACACGTACGATGGAGAGCGTTGTTCGAGATTGTCTCGAGGGATGGATCTCTCCAAGAAAACAGGCCGCAAAGCAATGCGACGAACACCGCCCGAAGTTGACATCAGACACGTCCACCACAAACTCGCGACCGTCTTGCAAGGTAGACCGGCCGCGCCACCGCTGCCCGAGCCCGCGTGTTTGCTCTGTCGTCACCTCAGGCACGACCTAGCGCCTCGTAGCGAGTCCGGCGACCAACTCCCCTACCGCAAATACCCGCCGCCAGATCACAACAGGGGCAAAGATCGTAGCACAGCCGGGTAATCGATAGTACTGCCAAAGAGCTGGTGTGCCAGAAAAGGCGCACCACGGCTCAACAGGTACATACACTTGTTATGTGGATTCTGAACAGTAACGAGACAATTAACCTTCACAGGTTGTGTTCAGAATTACCACTGGCAGCAGTAATACACGCTTCCAGTCTGGTATAGAACGGCTGCTGCACATGTGTTAGCATTCCAGCGGAGATGTCCGAGCAGGCTGCAGTATTACGCCGTTACATATCATTGGGTGTAGTTGGTATGTCCTTGCAGACAGTCTCTTTCAACTTTGCCCACAATAAAAAGTCTACAGGCGTCAAATCCGGGAAATGGGCCGGGCAAGGTACAGGTTCTCTCCGTTCTACCCAACGATTCGAAACAATTCGTGAAGACATGCTATAGTACTAACAGCTAGGCAGCCATCGTGTTGGTATCACAGACTCATCCACGTCTGAAAAGGTGCGTCTTCTAACATCGCTGGAAGATGATCTGTTAGGAGGCTGCGATACTCGTGTGCGTTCAATGTTCCGTTTCTGAAAAGCGGGCCTATGAGCTGACGGTTCATTGTCTCACATCATACATTTACACTCCATGGACGCTGACGTTCCCTCTGACGAAGCCAACGGGGTTGTCAACAGACGACCGATGTCGTGCATATTTCTGTGGTTTGTCTGGCCATGACTGGGAAATGCGGATTCATGACTAAACAAGATAGATGAAACATCTGGAGTATTCTATGAACAGACCAACAGTGCATTTTTCAGCAGTTTCAAAATGTTCAAATGTGTGTGAATTCCTAAGAGGCCAAACTGCTGAAGTCATCGGACGCTAGACTTACACACTAATTAAACTACTTTAAACTAACTTATGCTAAGAACAATACACACACCCATGCCCAAGGCAGGACTCGAACCTCCGGCGGGAGGGGCCGCGCAATCTATGACATGGCGCCACAAACTGCGCGGCCTCGGCAGTTTACCTAACCATTATTGATAGGGTGGTCCATTGTCGTGACTGGGCCAAATAAGCGTCAAACGAAAAAACTACAAACAACGAAACTTGTCTAGCTTGAAGGGGGGAAACCAGATGGCGCTATTGTTGGCCCGCTAGATGGCGCTGCCATAGGTCAAACGGATAACAACTGCGTTTTTTAAAATAGGAACCCCCATTTTTATTACATATTCGTGTAGTACGTAAATGAATATGAATGTTTTAGTTGGACCACTTTTTGCACTTTGAGATAGATGGCGCTGTAATAGTCACAAACATATGGCTCACAATTTTAGACGAACAGTTGGTAACAGGTAGGTTTTTTAAATTAAAACACAGACCGGAGGTACGTTTGAACATTTTATTTCGGCTGTTCCAATGTGATACATGTACCTTTGTGAACTTATCATTTCTGAGAACGCATGCCATTACAGTGTGATTACCTGTAAATACCACATTAATGCAATAAATGATCAAAATGATGTCCGTCAACCTCAATGCATTTGGCAATACATGTAACGACATTCCTCTCAACAGTAAGTAGTTCGCCTTCCGTAATGTTCGCACATGCAATGACAATGCGCTGACGCATGTTGTCAAGTGTTGTCGGTGGATCACGATAGCAAATATCTTTTAACTTTCCCCACAGAAAGAAATCCGGGGACGTCAGATCCGGTGAGCGTGCGGGCCAGGGTATGGTGCTTCGATGACCAATCCACCAGTCATGAAATATACTCTTCAATACCGCTACAACCGCACGCGAGCTATGTGCCGGACATCCATCATGTTGGAAGTACATCGCCATTCTGTCATGCAGTGAAACATCTTGTAGTAACATCGGTGGAACATTACATAGGAAATCAGCATACATTGCACCATTTAGATTGCCATCGATAAAATGGGGGCCAATTATTCTTCCTCCCATAATGGCGCACCATACATTAACCCGCCAAGGTTGATGATGTTCCACTTGTCGCAGCCATTGGATGATGTTGTCCAGGATACTGAGCAGCATACATAGCACACGCCCGTTGGGCATTTTGATCACAATAGCGTCCGCCCCCGGTAGCTGAGTGGTCAGCGCGACAGAATGTCCATCCTAAGGGCCGGGGTTCGATTCCCGGCTGTGTCGGAGATTTTCTCCGCTCAGGGATTGGGTGTTGTGTTGTCGTAATCATCATCATTGCATCACCATCGACGAGCAAGTCGCCGAATTGACGTCAATTCGAAAGACTTGCACCCGGCGAACGGTCTATCTGACGGGAGGCCCTAGCCACACGACATTTTTTTTTAATCCCAATAGCCATACATCAACACGATATCGACCTTTTCCGTCCCTGGTGAACCGTCCATTTTAACACGGGTAATGTATACAAAGCAAATACCGTCCTCACTGGCGAAATGTTACGTGATACAACGTACTTCTACATTTGTGACTATTACAGCGCCATCTGTCACAAAGCGAAAAAAGTGGTCCAGCTAAAACATTCATAGTTCTTTACGTACTACACCGAATATGTAATAAAAAATGGGCTTCCTATTTTTAAAAAAACGCAGTTGATGTCCGTTTGACCTATGGCAGCGACATCTAGCGGGCCAACCATCGCGCCATCTGGTTTCCCCCTTCAAGCTAGACGAGTTTCGTTCTTTGTAATTTTTTCGTTTGATGCTTATTTTGTGAGATATTTGGCCCGGTCGCTATCAGTGGATCACCCTGTATGATACATCTGGAGTACCCTGTCTCAGTTTCCATGTACGGAAGTTAATGCGAGTTCCATAATCGTTTCTATGCAGCTCTGGACGGAGAAAGATGTGATAGGGATGAACCCGTGTCGATGGAGAATGACTTATGCATGACTTATGCCATTTGCTAGTGCGATTGTGTGGGGGCTAACGTGCGGATCAACTGCAACAGCGGCAAAAGTAATTTCACTGTATTCTGTCATCACTTGTTTCCTTCTGTTAGGTTGTCTAGGTGTTCCACTTCCACCTTTACGTATGTGGTTGAAGAGGTTGATAAATATTTACCGATATAGTTGATGCATAGAGACCGGGTTATATGCATTTGCATATTTGGCTCCTTTTCTCCGGTTATTCCATATTTTAACCAAAAATTAGTGACGACAAATATTTTCGCTCTATGGCTACAATATTTTAAAAATTTAGACCGGTGGTCTCTAGCTCGATCTAGTTTTGATGTCTCACAGATTTGCCGCGACCTAGAACTGTGTGCAGTCGCTAACCGAGAGGCCACTGACTAGCGAAATCATTACAGAAGAGAAACAGGAACAGGCAGAGTCAATGCTTCTGCGCCCGCGCCCCTCAGTTAATCCCCTCCGCTGTTATACCGGATACGTCGGCAACAATTAAATTAAACTAAGCAAGTTTTTAGTCGTACGTCCACTTTCTTCAGTTTAGCTTTCTGTTTACGTGTACACAGCTAAACGTGTTTAAGACGTGTAGTGTGTAACGTGTTGCGCGCAATGCCGCCCGAAAAAGGAAAAGTCATTTCGTGGACAACTCACCATCCAGAACATTTACGTATGATGGAATTGTTTTATACTGTCCATTTCGTGGACAACTGACCATCCAGAACATTTAGGTATGATGGAATTGTTTTATACTGTCGAGTTTTCGAGAAAAACGTCTCGTGCAAAAAAAAAAAAAGTTTCAAATAGACCAGCATGTCAAGACAAGTCTTCATATCGCAGTAATGCAGAAGAAAGGCCCACGACAACAACTTCTGACGAAAACAAATTTCAGTATCAGGGATTTGTCCAAAGGTAACCAAACAGGTCTGTTTAAAACATGTATCTACGTGAAACGTTCATTGGAAGCAATATTCCTCTTCGCAAACTTACAAACCCTATTCTCAAAAGCTTCTTGCGCAAATACTGCTTAAATCAAAATATACCAGATGAATCAACATTACGTAAAAATTACATACCGACAACTTACGTAAATGTTCTGGAAGAAATACGCACTGAAAAGGATAGCATTATCTGAAATTCAGTTGACGAAACTACAAATACTTGTGGCCATTACATTGCAAATTTAATTGTTACTGCTTTAAAAGAAGAGCCTTCTTCTTCCTATTTAGCGGCCTGCAGACTTGATAAGTAAATCATTCTACGATCACCAGAATGAAAGTATTAGAAAAATATTTCCAGAATCTTCCGCAGATTGAAGGGCTTTTGTATTTATTTCTGATGCCTCCCTATATGATCAAAGCAGTAAAAGCTCTCTGAGTGTTTTATCCCAATTTGATTCACGAGAACTGCTTTTGTCACGGAGTAATCGCGTTGCTGAAGAAGTACGTTCCATGTTTGTCAATGTAGATAGTAAAAATAAAATTTGAATGTAAATAATGAGAATGAAATAATAAAAATAAATAAACTGATTTCATCCACAAAGAAAGTGTTTCCTAGGCCTCTGCTCGCATCAAGACCTACAAAGAAAAACTACCAAATGTGTCTTTACCTCCCGAACCAGTTGTAACTCGTTGGGTACGTAGGTCGAAACTGTGTTTAACAAACATGGTTCAAATGGCTCTGAGCACTATGGGACTCAACATCTGAGGTCATCAGTCCCCTAGAACTTACAACTACTTAAACCTAACTAACCTAAGGACATCACAAACATCCATGCCCGAGGCAGGATTCGAACCTGCGACCGCAGCAGTCGCGCGGTTCCAGACTGTAGCGCCTAGAACCGTTCAGTTACTCATATCGTTTAACATTTCGAGGCCATTAGAGGGGGAAAACATTTCAAACAATAACCCGGGCTAAGAACCCTTGCGCCAAATTGATAGTTTTTTTAATGGGACGGGTGAATTTTTACCAGGAATAATAAGTGCCAGGATAGCACCCAAATTCAAATACTGCCCAGTTATCTCAATTGATGTACAACGGGCCTTTTCTGCTTATAAAAATGTTTTTTGAATGATCGACGACACAGTCTTACTACCGAACCTTTAAAGCAGTACTTGGTCGTTGGCGTTTAAAATAGCAGAAAAATGTAAAATAAATTTTAAATGATGCTTTGGTCCAATAGTGTTAATTAAAAGTTAATCCTGTTTAAAAAAGTTCATGATTGTATGTTGTTTTTAAATAAAATATTACAGAGTATTTGAGTGTGCTCCTCTGCGTGCGATATATCTCGAAGTAGGTCCTGTACATATCGATTGTTTCGATGCGATTCACGCTCATCGTTTTCGCTTGTTACCGACAACAATAGCAAAGAAGGAACAATTCTTGAAACACAGTCTGCGTCCCCGATTTGCAAATTTTTAGAAAATAATCCCAGAAAGGCCCCCTTCCTAACCGCTACGAAAAAGTATTCAGAAAATGGTAGCGTTCTAGATGTACCGACTTTTCGCGTGGCCGGCGCTCTTCCTCGTAACTGATATGCACAGGTTCGTCTCTGAGATATAATGCACGCAGTAACTACCATGTTTTTTATTATTTGATATTGCCTATTTCGACACCTTTCATGCACATTTGCATGCATATTTTAAGGTTTTTATGATACATGTAGTCCTGTCTCTATTGATGACTATTGGGTTATCTTGCTGCATACACTACTCATGAACGAACTGTATTCCTCCTGTACTCTCCGTCGCCATGAACATGTCGGCTTTTCCTACGTTGGTAAATCGCATCGTTCACTGCTGTTTGGTGTTTGTTTTGTGTGTGTGTGAAATCTAATGGGACTTAACTGCTAAGGTCATCAGTCCCTAAGCTTACACACTACTTAACTTCAATTATCCTAAGGACAAACACACACACCCATGCCCGAGGGAGGACTCGAACCTCCGCCGGGACCAGCCTGCTGTTTGGTCTGTCACCCACTAAATGACTAGCAAGTCACAAAGCACTCAAGAAACACACAAGCACATTGTAAGCAAATATAATGACATCGTACCTAACAACTACGCAGGTTGGATGCCGCAAACAATCGTCGGTGCGGAAACTTTACAAAATACCATATCTCGTAAACGACGGGCACTATGATCCTGCAACAAACACCACTCACATTCTGATGTATCCTACTTTTAGTGTGTTAATGTCAGTAAGCATTGTTCCATTTCCAAATTGTAAGTTTGCACAAAAAATACACTTTGTAAGTATTACCAGAATCTTTTGATTGGCTAACAGTACGATCCACTAACTACTAATGCATTCTGTGAGAGCCACACATCATTAGCCCTTTCCATTTCCGCAATATTTACGGCGCAATTTTTAGGTGATTCACCATGTATTTGAAAACGTCTGTTCTTCTCGCAGCCACCTGTTCGCTGCGAGGGAGGTTCCATGCCGCCCCCCCCCCCCCCCATTTCCCCCCTCTCCAGCCGCCCTACGGCTGGAATTATTACAGAATTCTCTCAAAATTTTAGCAGTCAGTGTCTGCAACTCCACTAAACTACAGATTTAGCATTGCCTACCGCGGCGAGACATACTGCAGCCTTAGAAATATCACTATACGAGCTGGAAGGCTTGTAAGGATGCTGCATGGTAGGTCTTGCTGCGAAATAATTGTTAGGAAAACCTCGATACGTTGCAAATGGCTCTGAGCACTATGGGACTTAACATCTGAGATCATCAGTCCCCTAAAACTTCGAACTACTTAAACCTAACTAACCTAAGGACATCGTACACATCCATGCCCGAAGCAGGATTTGAACCTGCGACCGTAGCGGTCACGCGGTTCCCAACTGAAGATACGTTGCACCGTTTCCAAGTTAATTGGCATTGAAGTTAGTCAGGCCGTTGTATCCGCAAATTCAAGCGGCAGGCTGAGGCGATGTCACCAAACGTGTTCTTCGTTTAGTTCCCTAAGAACGAACAAGAGAGCGAAACAAAACTTTGGCATAGGGCGGTGGTAAGGATTACATCCGGGCCAAGGGCTGAGAAGTCTCGAGCGCTATCATCTATGGTATGAGAACAACGGACGCTGATTGTACGTGACGGGCCGTTTGAATTTTCGCTCGCAACAGCCTGATTTACAAATTTAAATAGTAATTAACACGGAAGCACCTAACGTATAGAATTTTTTTCTTAAAAGTTCTCTGACACAACCTATTCAGAGGCACCCTTTCAGCTTTTCAGACTGTTTCTGACCGTTCTGCATATTGTGGGTTTTCTTACTTGTCATTCTGTTCACGGGAAGTAATGCCGATTCCTTGGTGCGGCTGCGATATCGGCGCTGTTCTGCAGTCAAGATGCATACGAACCTTCACAGAACAGTCCGAAATATTTTCTTCGCTCTTTTGCTGTCGCTTCTAAGTTCAGACCTCATCGAGCTGTACAAAGAAGCCATTCTAACACACTAACGCATGTATTCCATCATTTGATCCCAACAAATAAGCACTACAGCAGTATATGTGCCATCATCAGTCCGCATATCTCGTAAGGACGTTCCCTCCTCTTGATATGTAGTGGAAGCACAACAGTAATTTGCGACTTGTCAGTGAAAAAAAAACCAAATGGACTACTGATTCTGCATTCAGTTTTACCAGACAGAGCTGTTGTACAGTACACTCCGGAGCGCACAGCTATGCCATGTTAAAGGCGTGTAGCTCTATATTTAATCCCAAACACGACGGTTACAAATAGAAAATATCGTTTTCCGCGCTGTAAGAAATGAAGAAAGTGTCAAAATTCTAAGTCGAAAGAAAATGTGCTCTCCAGTATTATGACATTCTCAAAGCCTCGGGTGCAACGCAGTGCAAAATGCAGTTACAGAGCTACAAGTTATGCATTTCATTAGGAATCTTGCACAATGATGTCCAAAGCAGGAAGGATGAGTTACTTGATGTCGTCCTAAGTTGCTAAATCTTGATCCTATATGCAAATCGTATTTTTGGGTAGTTTTCCAAATTCATCTTATTGTATACTGGCCGTGGGCTACATATTACCTGACCATTTCGAATTCTTTTGTAACTTTCAAAACACATTTTGTTCAGCTTCAGTTATTCCAGTCGACACTAAAAGCAGAAAACATGAAAGTATTTACTTCAACGTGAACGTATGTCATGCTTTATAAGCAAACGAAGTGTCATAGGTGATATTAAAGTTTAATAAGCCTTTCTTTAAGTATATTCCGTTTCTGCTCCTCGCTGTGGGATACTAATGTGCCATTTTCATTGATTTTCAGCACGATTTTTTCCATGATTTTGACTTATTTTTCCTATTTCAGATTTTGAATAAATTGTCTTGCAGAATATTTTCTAGCCGGCCAGAGTGGCCGAGCGGTTCTAGGCGCTACAGTCTGGAAACGCGCAACGCTACGGTCGTAGGTTCGAATCCTGCCTCGGGCATGGATGTATGTGATGTCCTTAGGTTAGTTAGGTTTAAGTAGTTCTAAGTTCTAGGGGACTGATGACCTCAGAAGTTAAGTCCCATAGTGCTCAGAGCCATCTGAACCAATATTTTCTATTTTCACTTCATAACTCGTTGGATACCCTGGATTTAATCATATGAGAGGGTAATTTCAGATAATTAAATCGTATTAATAACATAGACCCAGAATAAGCCCGCTGAAATCGTGGCTGAAACGTTGGTTTTTTTTTCTCCAGCAGCAGTAGTTTTTACATTATGACGCGGTACCAAACCCAGAAAACTTTTATGTCGATATTACTGTCTTGCTGCTTCGCGTCATCCCAAATATATTAACGCTAGCTTCAGTCGACTGTTGGACGCTTCTTTGGAACTCATCGCATGTAGAGGATGTTCGGAAATTCCCTTTACAAACTTCTAAGACTTTCAGAGGGGAGAGTGTACGTAAGTGTTTTGAACAGGAACACATGTTTGGAAACTTAGGATTTCCATTCTACGTCGGTTTCAATTCATATGTGAAACACGTCCACGTCTGCTGAGGGACAAAAAAGTCTATTACTTGTCCTGGTATGCAGTAGGGTGACAGGATGACGTGTACTTTGTCGGATGGTCACCTGATGTCATTTAACGTCTGTCCTCCCCTGGTAGCTGCGTGGTCAGCGCGACGGAATGTCATACCTAACGGCCGGGGCTCGATTCCCGGCTGGGTCGTAGATTTTCTCCGCTCAGGGACTGGGTGTTGGGTTGTCCTTCTCATCATAATTTCATCACCATCGACACGCAAATCGCCAAAGTGGCGTCAACTCGAAAGGCTTGCACCGGGCGAACGGTCTACCGGACGGGGAGCTCTAGCAACACGGCACATCTATTTCCACTTTCATTTCACGTCTGCCTTGCTGCGAGACCTATCAACGCCTGGGCGTCTCCGATACAGCAAACAAGGCTCGGTGCACGTTTTCGGAATACACATACATATTTAAATGATAAAAGGACGTCACGGTATGTTTCCTTTCGAAGTGTTACCGAATAGTTGTACTTCGTCACGCCTAATTCAGTTCCTCAAGTAGAAGTCTATGACTTAAACATCCGAACTGAAACCGTCATAGAATGGTAACGGCAAGTTTCCGGCAATGGGTTCAAATTCAAAATATTATGTACTCACTTCCCTCCACCAGTCGTAGAAACTAACGGGAATTTCCGAACGCCCCTTAGAAACTTAGGCTAAGCAATGAGAAGATACAAAATAGACACCCATCATAGTGTCGTTTATTAGATTCGAAACGAATTTGAAAATCTCATTACGTGTACTGATTTGTTTAAATATTGAACTCTCAATTTGGAGCGAATAAAGTCAGCTCACATACTTGTATAGAATTTAATATTTAATAAATAATTTGAAAATTATTGTAGGATATTGAAAGCCTACTGAACCATCTTGAAAAAATTAAGCTAAATCTTCAATTAAAATTTACAGATAAGTTTTGCCTCGATTTCCAACCAATTTTTCGGTATGATTCCCGATAATGACATCTGACTTGAAAACCTGAATGACAGTTGTATTGCTTTTGTAAACACAACGGGAATTCCACTGTAAAGTTTCTGAAGGAAACAGATTAATAAATCTTATGCAGGAATACAGTTGCATTAATGAATAGAGCTGTAATGAGACTCATCTTGTAGACGAAAGTAGTGCAAGACATATGTATTTGCCATCGGAACGATCTGGAAAAAGCAGCTTGCGCAAGAACTTTTTAATCCTGTTAAGTAACGACGCAACTTACGTAATGAAGCTGATATGAAGACGTCGCTCCGAACTGCGTGTATCAGCAGACTCTATCGGATCGACTTACCTGATAGCTGCAAATATTACGACAGACAGAAGAAATTTTGTATCCCGCCTGGAAGGCGGCGCGTGGGTAGGAGCAGGAAAAGGTGAAAATCCCTCGGTACTGCAGTGTGAATTAATATCACCTTTACTTTAGAAACAAGAGTAAAACATAACTTTGCCCTGAGGTGAGAAGCTGAAGCGAAGTGTCGCGGCCATCTCCTCTTGATCAAATGGGCAGAATCTACAGTGGTGCTCGTAGAGCTGAACTGCGCCTCCTAGAGGGCGCTGTCGTCGTTGTCTGTCGTAGTGCCAACTTAACTGGCAGCTACGTCGTGGCATCCTAGCTCTCGATTCCACAAGAAAATACCTTGTACAGTAACGTAAAGGCATTTCTCATTGAAGCAAATTGTTAAACGAGAAAAGGTAGCCTGAGGAAAACGTGTACTGGTGCAAATGTTGTAAAGGAAAGCTTCTAATTCAATTACAACACGAAAGCAGATTTTGGTAGAAATTTATTCTGATGTTAAAATGATCAATTACAGGTTATAAAGTCCCTTGTGGGCAACAAAAATGCGTCTCAAGCATTTGGGTTCCCACTAGGGATCCCACTGGCACTGACGGATGTGTTAATCAGAACTAGATACCTTCAAGTACTTGGACATATGTTTCTAAACTGATCACAAAGGAACGCTGATTTTCATTACCATTCGGCGGAATAAGTGATGCGAGAATCAAACGTGACTCGAAAGCAATACGATCTGCAAGAAACGAAAGTGATACACGTGTGAAATAAACGGACTAAGCTCACCCAAATATATCAGGTAGCATTTTGAAATCGCACAATGCACCACCAGAGTGAGTTCCTGGCGCGATCACACTGTCCCAATCAGAAATTTTCGTTGCGAGCGGTCTGGTTGTCTCTCACAGCACTGGGAAGCATGGGAAATGGCTCAGTCTGCCAGATGTTCTCCTGCTTTACATGGACCACAAGGTAGGACCAAGGACTCTTTGAAGTGCCAGTGTTGTCATCCGATAGCATATACTCCACTTCCTCCCGGATTATCTGTCGTTCATTTGGCGACGCTATATTTGAGTGTTGGGTAATTGGTGAATGACTCCCGATGATGATATGATGTATTACCACGGACCGCTTGGTATGTCTTTTCTCTTTGAAGGCATACGAAAACTGACGCAGAATAGCTATCATTCGCCGTCGTTTTTCCTGGGTCAAGCCAGATTCTATTGGAAGTTCGAGAGTCTATAGTAGGGTCTGTAGTAGTAGCGGAGCACCATTCTTAGCTGACGATACTAATCTGCGTTCCTGGACTGGTTTAGTTGCCTCTGCATACAGATCGTTAGTGGCGAATTGTGGCTGTGTGCGACAATTAGTGATCCAAAGTTCCTCTTGACCACTTACTATAAGCTGACAAAAGTCATGGGATACCTTCTAATTACTTGTCGGACATCCTTTTGCCCTGAGTATTATAGCAGCTAACGTGCCATGGACTCAACAAGTCGTAGGAAGTTCGTCGCAGAAATACTGAGCCACACTGCCTCTACAGGCATCCATAATTGCGGAAGTGTTACCAGTGTAGGATATTGTCCACGAAGTGATCTCACGATTAAGTCCCATAAACATTCGATGAGATTCATATTGGGCGACCTGGGTTGCCAAACAATTGGCTCGAACTGTCCAGAATGTTGTTCAAACCAGTAGCGAACAGATGTGTCCTGGTGACATGGTGCATTGTCATCCACAAAAATAAATTCTATGAACGGCTGTAAATGGTCTCCAAGTAGCCGAACGTAGCCATTTACATTCAGTGATCAGTTCAGTTGGGCCATTCCACGTAAACGCATCCTTCACTACTATACAGTTACCAGCAGCTTTCACAATGCCTTTTGACAAGTTAAGTCCAGGCATTCGTGGGGTCTGCACCATTCTCGAACTCTACTATCAGCTCTTAGCAACTGAAATCTAGACTCACCTGACGAGGTCACGGTTTCCCAGTCGTCTAGGGTCCAACCGATATGGTCACGAGCCCAGGAGAGGCTGCTGTTAGCAACGACACTTGCATCGGTCGTCTGCTGTCATAGCTCATTTCGGCACATTGTCCTAAAGAATACGTTCGTCGTACGTCCCACGTTGATTTCTGCAGTTAATTCACGCAGTGTTGCATGTATGTTAGCACTGACAACGCTACACATACGCTGCTGCTGTCGGTCGTTAGGTGAAGGCCGTCGGTCACTGCGTTGTCCATGGTGAGAAGTAACGCCTGAAATTATCACGATTATTCTCGGCACACTCTTGACACTGTTGATCTTGGAATACTGAAATTCCTAACGACTTCCGACTAGTAATGTCCCACGCGTTTAGTTCCAACTACCATTACGCTTTCATACTTGTTAAAAAACGTAGTGCTGCCACAGTCACGTCGGAGACCTTCTCACATTAATGACCTGCGTGTAAATGACATCTCCGTCAGTGCACTGCTCTTTTATACATTGTATACGTAATAATACTGCCATCTGTATATGTGCATATCGCTATACCATGACTTTTATCATCTCAGTGCACAATTCTTATGATCGGCTCCAGCATGTAAATATCTTCTGTGAGCCTAAGTAGCTTTTTGCTATCAACAGTCTCTTCATTGTTTAACTCAACTTCACGATTGACGACTGGAGCCTGTCTCGTTGATGATACCGAGAAAACAATGTTTTCAGTGGTAAACAACCACCCAGAGCAATATTTTCGATGTGTGCCTATTGGAAGAGCTTCGACAATCTGAAGCATGGATCTCCCACAATCTATGACTGCTTGTGATGCCTAATGATCATGACTACATTCTGTTAGAACGACAAATTAGAAGGTATATGTCCTGCCATTGATAGTTATTCTTGCAGTATATGTTCCTGTCGGCTGGACGTATTTTCCACCTGCTTGAGAATCACGGAACAAAGTCTTCTTTACCTGGTGACGACAAGCTTGCGACATTACAGAACATGCTGCCCCTGAATCTAGCAGCATCTAGACTGGTTGGCCGTCGATGATGAAGTCATTGAGATATCCTAACGTCTTGGTAACTGTTGTCACTGGAGTGTTTTAATCTGTGGCGCTTTCACTTCCATGGTGGGTCCCCTCGCTTACTTTTCCTGAATTCAGTGGCTAAGCCAGAGGCTGGTGCATCTGTACAGCGACGTGGGACGGCTACGGCGTGTTGGGGAGCGACTTCGTCCAGAATATGGCAATAAGCTTCGACCCACGAGCGAGTTAGCCTTCAGTTGACTGGTGTGAATGGCTGACAAAAAATGGTTCAAATGGCTCTGAGCACTATGGGACTTAACATCTGTGGTCATCAGTCCCCTAGAACTTAGAACTACTTAAATCTAACTAACGTAAGGACATCACACACATCCATGCCCCCGGCAGGATTCGAACCTGCGACCGTAGCAGTCGTGCGGTTCCGGACTGAGCGCCTGAACCGCTAGACCAGCGCGGCCGGCGAATGGTTGACGTCTGACAGCGTAACGGTAGTGGAATACTCGCATTACTTCTTAGCAGTAGCGCACAACGGTTCCAGGGCGTCCCCAGTGATAACAGACAGGCGTGTTTTACTCCGTTCTTCTAATGCCTCTCCTTCTGCGGGGCGTTTACTCCGTGGAGGAGTTTGTCGCACCTACGTTGGCCTGATACTAGGTTGTCGTTTGACGGCGTGGGCATAAGTCCGAGTTGATCGAGTTAATTCTTCATGGTCTTTTCGGCTGGTGGTGGAGGTTGGTGCCACAGGTTGAAATACCTCTTCTTCAACATTTCTTATTACGTTCTGAAGTTGATGACTACCACCTCTTGCTAACATAAAATTCTGTATCTATCCTCGTATAACCTCGCGTATAACAGAAGCGAGGTCATGGTGGTTTTCCAGAACCCTCATACGGATCACATTCGGGAAACGGCCAAACCTCTTTGGTCCGACTCTTTACTGTTGAATTTCCTCGATGTCTAGGCACTGCTTGATTAATTCTTGTTGTGATACCGTTTGCGAGAAGAGCTTGCTACATGCTGTTTGAGATTCCTTTAATAAAATGTGAGACTTTTTCGGTTTCTGTCATAATAGGATTCACAATGTTGCAAAACTTCGAAACATTCTGCATGTTTGACTGTGTCGATTCGCCATAATGTTGGGTCCTTCTCGTCAATTTATCATCGAACGTTTTCTTCATTTCAGCCTAGAATTTGTACCAGCTATTCAGCTACTTTTCGTTTTTTCCGAACAGCTGCTGACTTGTGCCGTCTAAGTAAAAGCATGGATTTGCCAAACACCTCCAAGTCATCCCACCTGTTGTATTTGGCGACTCGGTCGAATCCTTTCAGCCATTTCGTCTGATCCTAACTAGCGTCTCAGGAAAAACACTAAGGTATACTTCATGTGCAGCTGGTTTACTGCTGACGTCGAATCCGTGGGTCTTTTCGAAAGATATACAGCTAGTACTTCGGTTCCTGTACGTGTACGCGACGCCTTTTGCGTTGCCTAATTGGAGTCATGGTGATACAGATATTTTGAAGTACCCACAGTTTCCACCAAAGAATGCCACGCCGTAACTAGAATCAAGCCCAAATCCGAAAGCACGGTCGTCAGTGAAGTATAACACATCGTATTAGAAGCACTTTTATTACGAATACCAACGTACAACCGTCCGCAGCTCGTGGTCTATTGGCTATCTTTGTTACCTCATGATCACGGGGTTCCGGGTTAGATTTCCAGCCGGATTGGGGATTTTCTCTGCCCGGGGACTGGGTGTTTGTGTTGTCATCATCATTCCATCATCATTCATGCAAGTGCGAGATTGGGCTGTGTTCAGATTGAGAATGTGTACGGGCGCTGATGACCGCTCACTTGAGCGCCCCACAAATCCAACAAACATCTTCATCATCATCAACGTACAACCAGAACAAAACTGACTTCGTGGGCGGAGAGTGTATCTGTTTATACTAACATCGAATATTCTAGAATGATAGTATTTACACTTGCATCGAATATTTCAAAATATACAGACGCTGCAAACATAAGTTATTTTGAGAAGCGTACAGAAATTATAAACACTAAATAAAGGCTCGCTGTCAGATTTGAACTGTCGACCTCCAGCACGCCATGCTGCAACGCTAACAACCACGCTATACTTCATCACGACGCTCGCTGCGATGTCAGAAAAGACATGAACAGAATTTACAGAACGAAATTATCACTCTGCAGCGGAGTGTGCGCCGATATGAAACTTCCTGGCAGATTAAAACTGTGTGCCGGACCGAGACTCGAACTCGGGAGCTTTGCCTTTCGCGGGTGAGTGCTCTACCATCTTTTTTTTTATCATCTGAGCTACCCAAACACGACGCACGCCACTCCTCACAGCTTCACTTTGCCAGAAGTTTCATATCGGAGCACACTCCGCTGCAGAGTGAAAATCTCATTCTGGAAACATCCCCCAGGCTGTGGCTAAGCCATGTCTCTGCGATATCCTTTGTTCCAAGAGTGCTAGGTCTGCAAGGTTCGCAAGAGAGCTTCCGTGAAGTTTGGAAGGTAGGAGACGAGGTACTGACAGAAGTAGAGCTGTAAGGACGTGGTATGGTAGCTCAGATGGTAGAGCACTTGCACGCGGAAAGTGAAGGTCGCGAGATTGGTTGTCGATCCTGCACACGGTTTTAATCTGCCAGGAAATTTCATGAACACAATTTAATCAACAGAATATTAAATCGAGAAACAGTTATTTAAGACGGCATTGCAGCCGGTGAATCAACGACAATTACTTCGAACCACAAAAGACAAGAAATACGGGGAAGGATATGAACAATATTCTATGGCCACGTTGCTGACAGAGATCGACAACAACAAATCAGTCATCGCTCTTCAGTTTCGTGCACTATTTGATAAAAGACTTTATGGTCGAAACAATTTTGCTAGGAAACACCGTATCCTACAGTGTTTCAGTCTGGCAGTTGAACAGTTTACTAGAGATGTAACCGCGACTGACCAATGACAGAGATTACAATAGCAACATTTCAGTGACATGTAGCCCTGTCAACGAAGACCAAAACACATCGACTAAGGGAAGAAGTCCGTATACTCACAAATTCAAATTTTGGTATAGTGGTAGGAGGGAGTCTCATAAACAAACAAACAAAAAATCCCCACCGGTGTGGTGCGAGCGCGACTTCTAGCGAAAGTGTTTCCAAATACAAAATTAAACTATATTCAATTTCCTACAAATAAAGTTCCTATTCCTTTTTTCACTAAGTGAAATAATTTACGCGTAGCAGTGATTGGAAAAAAATTGCAGACTGTTAAAAATAGTGGTTTTATGGTATAATATTGCCGTTTACTCTTAAATGAAGTAGTTTAAGAACACATAATAAATGGTGTACATAAGTGCGGTAGAGCCATATCAAGGGCTGAATTGTGTTTTGGGGGTGTGGAGGTTTTCGCGTTTTTGTCAGCGAAAAATATATATATATTGAGATCTTATTGTTCTGTATCTGGCCTACAATTAAAGGAACGTTTTTTCGTGACTGTAACTCATTCTAAAAATCAACATATCTTCCCTACTTTATAGTTATTGAAAATTGAAATTACTTGGTTATGAACACTGATGTTACAGTTCGTATGATCGTTCGACAACAAAATTTTGCAGTGGATTTTGTTTCTCGGTAGAACACCATTCAATACCACGACTAGCACAAGAACATGAGACTCTTATTAAAAAAATATGTTTTCACTATAAAGTTTGCCAGACCAGAACGGAGCACAGCAAGATTCCTATTAGATTTTGACGGTACATTAACTTATTTGTACTGTGAGTTATATACTATCAGCAGCCCGCGTCAACCTGCAACACATCATAAAATCTGCTGATCTGCACTGCAAGTCTGGAAGCTAAAAGAAATAATATTATTTTACTGTTACTTTACCGCTTCCTTGCGGCATGATAGACTATATTGGGAGTCGTTTGAATACGCCGCGGCAGCGGCTCTTTCGTTCGCCACGCAGCTCAGCACCACAGATAATATTTATATAACTGAAAAATGTCTCAACAGGATGGGATAATAGGCAAGCAAGCTTTAACAATTAATAATGCAAGTTTTCATTTACATAACTCTATTAAAACATTTAAATATTTCAATTGTTACACACCTTTATGAATTCACACGTAATGGCGTACATCTCTTAGTCTCGACAAAAGAATGCTACACTAGCGTTCGCTACTACGGCACAGGATATCTTACTCGCTCGACTCCCAGATGAAGTAGACAAAGAAATTGATGTTCGTCACGTATTATATACTAGTTACTTATTTTAATCTTTGTTCGACATTTATCGTCTATAGCGGTTTCATTACTCGCCGACGCAGATATTCTCAAAGATAAATAATAAAAAAAAATACATAATTTTATACAATAACACAATATGATACATATAATTTTCTCGTTACTACATAATATGTTGTTTTTGTTTCTTACTAGACGTTACAAGGTGCAGGATTGGAGGGTAGAAACGCGAGAGAAAGTAGGTCACTGGATTGTAGTCATGCTGTTCCCTGCTTCATAGGTCTACGTGCAGTAGAGCCTTATTAATGGATAAATTGTGTTCTGGTGGTGTAACATGATGGAGGGGGCGGGGTTCGAGGATAGAAGCGCGAGGGAAGGTAGGTCTCCACGTTGTGGTCTAGGAGTAAGCAAGAGCGATAACATTAATAGTGTAATGGGAATTCCACTGTTAAACAGAGAGGAAAGAGCAGATAGGTGGAAAGAGCGCATATAGGGCCTCTGCGAGGGCGGGTACTTTTTTGATGACGTGATAGAATAAGAAACAGGAATCGTTAGGGCTCCAGTATGAGAATCAGAAATTAAAAGAGCCTTGGAACACTTATGATCAAATGAGGCAGAAGGGATGGGCAACACTTCATCGGAATTTCTAAAATCATTGGCGAAATAGGCAACAAAGCGACTATTCACGTTTGTGTATAGTACGTATGACACTGATGACGCACCAACAAACTTCTGAAAAAGTATCATCAATACAATTCTGATGATAACGGGGGCCGACATGTGCGAAAACTACCGCACAGTCACGTTAACATCTTATGCATCCCGGCTGCTGACAAGAATAATATACAAAAGAATGGAAAAGAAAACTGAACGTCCGTTACATGACGACCAGTTTGGCTTTAGGAAAGATAAATGCACCAGAAAGGCAGTTATGACCTTGAATTTGGTAATGGAAGAGCGACTGAAGAAATATAAAGACACGCGGGATTTCTCGACCCAGAAAAAGCGTTCGCCAATGTAAAACGACGCAAAATGTTCGACATTCTGAGAAAAGTAAGAGTAAGCTGTACGGAAAGATGGGTAATATAAAATATAAGCAAGAAACAAGGAGGAACAATAATAGTTGGTCACTAAGAACGAAGTGCTCGGTTTAAAAAGGATGTAACATAAGGAAGCAGCTATTCGAAATGAACTGATTGAACAGTCTAACGAGCCGGCCGTGGTGGCCGAGCGGTTCTAGGTGCTTCAGTCTGGAACCGTGCGACCGCTCCGGTCGCAGGTTCGAATCCTGCCTCGGGCATGGATGTGTTTGATGTCCTTAGGTTAGTTAGCTTTAAGTAGTTCTAAGTTCTAGGGGATTGATGACCTCAGATGTTAAGTCCCATAGTGCTCAGAGCCATTTGAGCCATTTTGAACAGTCTAACGATTGCAGAATATAGATTGAGAGTAAACATCTACATCTACATCTACATTTATACTCCGCAAGCCACCCAACGGTGTGTGGCGCAGGGCACTTTACGTGCCACTGTCATTACTTCCCTTTCCCGTTCCAGTCGCGTATGGTTCGCGGGAAGAACGACTGTCTGAAAGCCTCCGTGCGCGCTCGAATCTCTCTAATTTTACATTCGTGATCTCCTCGGGAGGTATAAGTAGGGGGAAGCAATATATTCGATACCTCATCCAGAAATGCACCCTCTCGAAACCTGGCGAGCAAGCTACACCGCGATGCAGAGCGCCTCTCTTGCAATCTGCCACTTGAGTTTGCTAAACATCTCCGTAAAGCTATCACGGTTACCAAATAACCCTGTGACGAAACGCGCCGCTCTTCTTTGGATCTTCTCTATCTCCTCCGTCAACCCGATCTGGTACGGATCCCACACTGATGAGCAATACTCAAGTATAGGTCGAACGAGTGTTTTGTAAGCCACCTCCTTTGTTGATGGACTACATTTTCTGAGCACTCTCCCAATGAATCTCAACCTGGTACCCGCCTTACCAACAATTAAAGGAAAGAGCAGACACGAAAGTAATAAGAAGTAGCACAAATGAGAAAAACGTGAAACTTAACACCAGAATTGGTGATCACGAAGTATATGAAGTTAAGGTAATTTGCTACCTAGGCAGCAAAATTACACTAGCAGTGGCAAAAAGAGCGTTTCTGGCCTAGAGAAGTCTACTGGTATCAAACAAAGACCGTAATTTTGAGGAAGAAATTAATGATAATTTACGTCTGGAGCGGAGTACTGTACGGTAGTGAAACATGGACTGTGGGAAAACCAGAAGAGAATCGAAGAACTTGCGATGTGGTGCAACAGAAGAATTTTGAAAATGTGCTGAATGAGGAGGTTCTCTGCAGGATAGTCGAGGAAAGGAATATGTAGAAAACATCGACTAGAAAAAGAGACAGGATCCATGTTACTAGATGGAGCTTCAGAGGGTAAAATCTGTAGAGGAAAACAGAGATTGGGTTACATCCAGGAAATAATTGAGGACCTTGGTTGCAAGTGCTACTCTGAGATGAAGTTGTTGGCTCACGTGAGGAATTCTTGGCGGGCCGCATCGAACCTGTCAGAAGATTGGGGGAAAAAAAAAAAACATCAACTGTCCACAGCGCGCTTTATGGATCGCTGGCAAGGCAAGCCAGACAACTTCCCCCACCTTCAGGGTTGCTAGCTCTTAGTCCACAAACGGGCTGTACTTCCCGAACACTTGCTGTCCATTTTTCTTATGTTAGAAGACAAGATAAATCCACTGAGTTCATATTTATATAGTGGAGTTATTTTCAGTTTATCCAATACGTACTTATTTGCAGTTGTTCAAAAAATGTTCAAATGTGTGTGAAATCTTATGAGACTTAACTGCTAAGGTTATCAGTCCCTAAGCTTACACACTACTTAACCTAAATTACCCTAAGGACAAACACACACACCCATGCCCGAGGGAGGACTCAAACCTCCGCCGGGATCAGCCGCACAGTCCATGACTACAGCGCCTGAGACCGCTCGGCTAATCCCGCGCGACCATCTGTATTCCATGTGCTGTTAACGTCCTTTGTGGGAAATAAACACCGCCTAGGCATGTCTGCACAACGCTATCAGCATACAACCGCAGATTGCTACCCATCCTGCCCACCAGATCATTTTTGTGTGTACAAAACTATAGTGGTCCTGTCACATTTCCCTGGGGTACTACTGACGATACCGTTATCTTTGAAGAACAATTGCCGCCAAGGACAACGTACTTGTTTTCAATTACTCTTAAGCAATTCTTCTAGCCGCTCACATACCTGGGAGCCTACTCCATATTATCGTACCTTTGTTAGCAGCCTGTAGTTAAGCAAGTCTTCTAGCCGCTCACACACCTGGGAGTCTACTCCATATTATCGTACCTTTGTTAACAGCCTGCAGTTAGGCACTGTGTCAAATGCATTTCGGAAACATAAAAAAAATGGAACCTACCTGTTGCCCTTCATCCATAGTTCGCAATATATCATGTGAGAAGAGGACAAGTGAGTTCCTCACGGGTGATGCTTTCTAAAACCGTAATGATTCGTTGACAGAAGCTTTCCGGCCTCAAGGAAATTTATTTTATTCGAACGAGAGTATGTTGAGGGATTCTGCGGCAAGCTGATTTTAAGGATATTGGTCTGTAAGTTCGCGGGTCTGTTCTTTTACCCTTCTTACACAGAGGAGTCACTTGCGCTTTTTTCCTGTCGCTTGGGACTTTGAGGTGGGCGAGAAGTGCGCTGTTAATGCAATCTAAATAGAGGGCCATTGCCGTAAAGTGAAGGAGGGAACCAAAATCCGGCAACCTAACTTCCTCATACTTCTACCATCCAACCGACCCCTCCCCTATTCCCTGTTACACCCTCAGAACCTAATTTATCCCTTAATACGGCACTACTACACATAGATGTGGTACACATTTTTAGTATTTATTCTTAACTCACTTCATTTAACAGTAAACATTAATATTTTATACCATTAACAACTATTTTTAGTAAATTAGTTTTCTTACATCCACTGAAAAGCGAAAACTATTACTCCTAGGGAAAAGTAAATAGGATCTTTTTTGTAGGAATTTAAAATGTTGGTTAACTTCGTACAGGAAAACTTTTCGCTAGAAGCAGCAGTTTTCTAGTTATTCAAGAAAAACATAAACAAATGATCATTAAACACCTACCGCCCCTCCCATCCGACCCCACGCTCACACATCACTGGTGGGAATTTTTAGTACGTTATTCATGAGACTCCCTCCTACCACTGTAATAACTACTGTCCTTAGTGATATATGCAATGCACCACTGGCATGAGGAATTTTTCCAGGCAGGTTAAAATATGCAATTATTAAACCACTTTATAAGGTGTGTGACGTTTTCCTTACTGACTTCTTTTTTTAAAATATTCGAAAAAAGTAAGTATTCACGATCTCTTGCACAATTAAGTGGAAACAGTCTACTTAGTACACCACAGATTGGATTCCAGAAAGGTTGCTAGACTGAGAATGCTGTTTATACGTTCACTCATAAGTGATCTGGCCAAGACCTTCGATTGTTTGGATCACGATACTCTCTAAGAAAAACTCAAGTTTATTGGAAATGATGCTTTTACACACAGTTGGTTTGATTCATACCTGACAAAGAGAACGAAAGAGGGTGTGCTGAAGATTTCAAACGGTGTTGGGAAAGCAGAAAATTTGAGTGACAGGTGAAACCACAAATGGAGACACACAGGGTTAAATATTGGGTCCACTCCCATCTTTTATATATGTGAATGACCTTCCAGGTGACATTCAACAAGCAAAATTGGTTCTTTTTGCAGACGATGCTACTTTTATAATAAATCCCAATACAGAGAAAGCAACTGAAGAGTTAGTAAATCACATTTTCCAAAGAGTTATTCAGTGCTTCTCTGAAAATGGACTCGCCCTAAAAAAAATAAAAAAAATAAAAAAAACTACATTCAGTTAAGAACAAAAAATAGTCATACCAACAACTCAGGTAGCACATGAGCAGGAGTTAGTAAGTAGGGGAGAATGCTTTAATTTTTAAATGTACATATTGATGAAAACTTGAACTGAGCTTTTGAAACAATGACGTTCAGCTGCCTCTGCTCTTCGTATAATTGCTAATGTTGAAAACAAACGTATCAACCGTCTGACATATTCTGCACATTTTCAATCAATAATGTCGTATTGAATTATTTCTGGGGTAGCTCATCACTTAGAAAGTACTGATTGCACAAAAGCGAGCAGTAAGAATAATGTGTCGTGTTCACCACACGTGTACATGTAGGTACCTGCACATGTAGGTACTCTCCAAAGAGCTAGCCATTTGAACTGTACGTCACATTACATATTTTCGCTAATGAAATTCGTCATAAATAATCCATCATAATTTGAGAAGAACAGTGATGTATATACCTGCAACACTATAGGGAAAAATTACCTTTATTAGCCATTGTTAAAGCTGTCAATGATTTTACCAGTGAGATAAACCATTTGAATGATAGCGAAGCAAGTTTTTCATCTAATTTAAAATAATCCATCCTGGACAGATCCTTCTATTCCATTGACGAATTTTTACTTCAAAACTCTTAGAAAAAAAGAATTATTTTTAAAGCGTAGTTGCATGATTAAGAATAAAATGATAAAGTGTTCATATTAATCTTGACAGTAATCATGTATACATACCCCGTAAACTGACTCGTTCCATATCATTTCTATAAATGAATCTCTCAAATGATCTATGAAACTTCTAACTAACTAAGAAAAACTTGCAACTACAAGAATTTTTGTCCTTAGTTTTCTTTCGCTGAGTGGACTGATGAGAGGCCAACATGAGAGCCCACCACGGATAGGGGAAGAGAGAGGGAGAGGGAAGAGACAAAGCAAAAGTCTGCCAAAGTTGGTGTTCAGAGAGTAATTATTGGGGTTGTGGAGGACGTCCTATATTGCGTTTCGCGCACTAAATCCCCAAAGTGCGGCAGGTGTTCAGTATCCAGTTCTACAGACAACGCATTTTTTTTCGTGTAATTATTGTGCATTGCAGCAAAATGCGCCGTAACCTGTTTCGCTTGTTCGTTTGGACCGTCTAATGGACGAGGCTGCGCACAAGCGGGCTCAGTAAATGAGAAGGATTAGGTTTATTGCAGCGGCGTAAGTACATAGCTAGTGCCAGTTAATAGGAGCTTGTAACACACACACACACACAAGAGCGCGCGCGCGCGTGCTCCCTTTCAGCATTTTCGAGATTCTGGTGCTTGTTGTTCTTCAGAGAATTACGTGTTTCCCTAACTGAATCTCGATTCCAGCTCTCTTATCTGCCTGCTGTAGCCGTAAATCCGTTTTATGTGCCTGTGTGACGTGAAAAGCTTTCTGAAAGTGGGGCTAATACGATCTGGAAATTTCCGATGGTGCAGCGTCTACTTCACAAACAATATGATATTACTCTCTGGACGGTGAACAATAAAGTTTTTAATGCCCAGTAACTAGTGCTCATGCACTGCATTTCTCGGCAAATTCTCACTCTCTGAGCGAAAATTGACGAACGAAGTTGCTAATCTGTATTGTCTCTTTTCACAAGTAATCACGATTAAAATTTGGATGATTTCTAGGTCGATCGCAGTGTTTTTAAAAAAGAATTACTCTTTTTAGAATAAGTGGCGGTTCTTATTATTTTTGGTCTGAAAATGTGGCTTTAACTGATAAAAGTCCAACCACAAGGCTTCGCATGCACCCATTTCCCATATAATCGGGAGAACCGTCGATAGAAAGGGCCCAAACAAAAAAATCCCCCACTGTGGTAGCAAAACAGGTACATGAACTGTAGCTGCGGTCCTGAATTTGAATCTGACTACGAATTCTCCTACTTCCTACAGCTACAGAAATTCTGCCGCTGTGGGAACATAAGAGTGTAAGTAGGCTGTTTCTGTTTTCTTATTGGCAACGTTACGTAGCGCACTGTATGAAAATCACTGGCTGTGCTGTGTGCAGTCTGTGGCTAGTTTGCATTGTTGTCTGCCATTGTAGTGTTGGGCAGCGGCAGCTGGATGTGAACAGCGCGTAGCGTTGCGCAGTTGGAGGTGAGCCGCCAGCAGTGGTGGATGTGGGGAGAGAGATGGCGGAGTTTGGAAATTTGTAAGACTGGATGTCATGATCTGTTATGTATATTATGATTTTTCAACACTATTAAGGTAAATACATTGTTTGTTCTCTACTAAAATCTTTCATTTCCTAACTATGCCTATCAGTAGTTAGTGGTTTCCGTAGTTTGAATCTTTTATTTAGCTGGCAGTAGTGGCGCTCGCTGTTTTGCAGTAGTTCGAGTAACGAAGATTTTTGGTGAGGTAAGTGATTTGTGAAAGGTATAGGTTAATGTTAGTCAGGGCCATTCTTTTGTAGGGATTTTTGAAAGTCAGATTGCGTTGCGCTAAAAATATTGAGTGTCAGGTTAAGCACAATCATGTATAATTGTTTTAAGGGGACGTTTCGTATGTCGACCCTTAGCCGAGGATACCTCACTGGAATCTTCTGATTTTTTTCTTGTAGTTTGTGTAATTAGTGTAGCTTTTGTTTATTGCTAGTGTGTAATTATAGAGAGAATTTCCTTTGTAGTTGTAGTTTTTCATTGTTGTACACAGTTGTGGCATGCATGTAGATTTGCACCAAGTATTTCGCAGCTGCGCTTGCAATTAACTAGATATTATTTTGAATGCTATGTTAATATGTTTTGTTAGTTTGCTCTTCAAATTGTGCTTTTCTGTGTTATCGTGTGAAATATTGTGACAATTATGTCGTGTGAAAAACGTAATACTAGGCTCCAAAGTAAACTGAGAAATGACAGAGAAGACGAAGAATCCGAAATGACAGGACACAATTTTGCAAATACTGTAGATTCAGGTTTTGCGTCCTCACCGTTTTCTCAAATAAGTCAAGACACATTTTCTGTTTGTCAAAATGTGAATGTTGCCGGTGCAAAAGCACTGCCGAAAAGCGTAGAGGAACAGATTCCAGACACTAATGCATTGTTATTACAGCTAATGCAACAAATGGAACAAAATCAGAGACAAACACAGCAAAAGCTTCAAAAGTTAGACACAATGGAACAACACCAGAGACAAACACAGCAACAGTTAGACACAATGGAACAAAATCTTTAAAAGTTAGACACAGTGGAACAAAATCTTAAAAAGTTAGACACCACGCTTGAACAAACACGTGAAGATTTAACTACTGAGTTACATAACATCGAATCGAAATGTCAAAAAGTCTGTAATGACGTAAAAACACAAATTTGTGAGCATTTCCAACCTATTTTTTCGCGTCATGAAAATGCATTACAGAATCACAAAGCAGCCATAAAAGAACTGCAAACTATTCATGAAAATCACGACACCATGCAAGCTAAAATTGACTCAGTTGCATCTACCGATTCGGTTACGCAACTTGCAAAAACTCAAGAAAACTTAAAGGACACAATAGATACGATTTCAACACAAATGGACACTCTGAAACTTGGTTCAGAAAAACACACTGAGGAAATAAGTACACTATCGGAGAAAGTAGCCGAACTTTCGGATCAGTTCACTAACTTATCTGCAAAGGTAGATGATGATCTGAATGACACAAGACCTGTAGCCATCACTGACACAAAAGAGTATGAACAAATTAAGAAGTTCAAACAAAATCAGAATCAAATTAATACGCAATACAAAAGAGAAATCCGGGAAGTACAAAATCAGTTGGCACAAGTAATACAAAAATTTCATATTTCAGAGGACACTCGCGCTCCAACACGGGAAGGGGAACTTAAAAATACGGAAAAACCACGAAATAATAACACAGGGCGTTTCGGAAATTATGATAGAAATTGGCAAGGTGCACCGAATTTTGAGATGGAACCGCCGACACGACGTAACAATGACCGATATGCTACTCGCCGACACGATGATTTTGACTATAAGCTGTTCATTACTACATGTAAATTCAAAACGTTTAAGAATTCTGGCAACGACATTCATCCACAAGCATGGCTCCATCAATTCTCTCATTGTTTTCCTCCCAACTGGTCATTGGAGCACAGGTTAGAATTTATGTGTGGCTACTTAGAGAATGAACCAGCTGTAAGAATGCGATCGGTCATCACGATTGTCACAGTGGAGGAGAATTTTACCATGCCTTCCTCTCAGCATATTGGTCTCAAGCTACACAAGACCGAGTAAAACATAGCATCATAATGATGAAACATTTCGAACAATTTGAATTTTCCAGTCTTGTGAAATATTTTGAAGACATGTTGCACAAGAATCAGTACCTGTCAAACCCATACAGCCTCTCAGAACTCATCCGCATTTGCTTAATCAAATTACCTGAACATTTACGACATATTATTTCGGCAGGACGTTGCAAAGACGACATTGAAGCTTTTCAGGGACTCTTACAAGAATTAGAAATTGACACAGACAGTCGCGGGATGCGAAAACCGTAAAACAATGACTACAGGTCACATCCGTCACAATTCTGTGACGACAGAAATAATAGCCGGACACGACAAGGCTATTCTTACAACGCAAATCGTGAACAAAACAGACACCACCCATATGACAACCACTGGCAGAGTAACAATAGTTACAGAGAAAGATCGCATTTCCGTAGTAATGAATATGACAGAGATTACCTTAGAAACAGACAATATGGGAACCAAAACAATTATTATCAAGGGAGACAGGATAACTTTAGACGCAACAGTTCAGCGCGCAGTTACAATTCAGGGAGAAGTTCTCCACCACGTGACCGACAAGAAAGAAACTATGGAATCTACCGACAAGACGACAGACGATATGATTGTAACGACAGACCTGAATTTCATCAGAACTGGCGGGATTCAAACAGAGCAGGGCACTTTCGACAACGTGAATTTGTAGAAGCTAGGTCTCCTAATCCCAATAACGAGAGAGAAAAATAACACAGATGCTAACCTTGAGAAAAGATTTAACATTCCTTACCGACGTATAAAACATGACAATTGGTTTTCAGTTGAAAGTCTGCGTACTAGGAAGAGTAAAGGTTTACACCACATTTCACATGTAAAACCGTTTATTGAATGATAATCTACTGTTTAACTTAGTCTTTGCCATAAAACTTTTCACTTCACATTTCTAGTATGCTTTGTCAGACTTAGAAACTGTTAACATGCAACAATGTTTGAAGTTAAATATCCAGTCTAGAACCTAGGGAACATTTTTAAACAGAAATTACGAATGCATTGTTATTGGGAACAGACGACACAGTGTTACTGTGTGTGTACATTCTTGCTTGTTAGTTGCACGATTACGTAACGACTATAAGGCACACATACTTAGAACATATACTGGCACTGCTAATGAGATTTTCATACAACATTTTGGTTTACTTGAAAAGACATTCTTCATTTGAAGTACTTTCTGTGGGATTAAAGATGACTTAGCATTTGGTTTCTTTGACAGCTACACAATTATATCACAACACTACTAATGTGTGACACAATTTACATTGTTGCTTTTGTGCTGCATCTGTTTTATATCTGCACAGTTTTTCTGAATTCTTCTGTAAAGTAAAACATGTTTTAGTAGTAACTTTTGTGGTATAACTACAAGGAGACAGCCTTTTCCGTAGCACAACAATACGTTACAGCACAGTACTTTCTTCATCACAACAATAAGCGTAATAACTACGATATCTATACGCAAAGCATTTCACTTTTGATTATCATGAGGTAAGTACAGTGGCTTCTGCAGAACTTAGCTTTCGGAGGACGATAACTACGACACTTCCACAGAGATTATCTTACAACATGACGCACATTTAGCGCTACAGGACACGTATTTGAGTGATTAATTTTGTACTTAAATCATTTATTTTTAAAGATATTTGAAGTACAATGATACAAAGGTTTTCCGTGATACATTTCATTCCATTGCTGTAATCTGTAACACCTGAGGGTATAATTACATTAATACTCAGGGGGGTACACGCTTACTTTGTGTACCATGTGTTTGGCAAGCACAAGGAGCCCTAGCTAATATGGTATTTGCTTATACAACTTTACACATCGGTACCATATTTCTCCAACACATGAATTACACAGCTAGCTGATCATTTAACTGAGAGAGACAAACATTTTTTTACTATGTCAGTGACAGATGTTCACGCAAGTACACTGCTGGATAATTTCATACATATGAAATTGTATTTTGTCTGTACTTTGAGAACTGTGCATATTTTTTCGGAGCCATTGTGATACTATGAGAGCTTTGAATGATGTATTTGGTATGGGATCATGATTTTTAAAGTACATTTGAGGTAGATGACACTGTTGAAATGAGCAGAGAATTATTTTTAGGTTTTATAATATTCAGAAAGCTACGACGATGTTTAGATGTGATTGATCTGTTATGATATTATTACGACGACGATGTGTATTATGTTGTTGAGGAATGTTTATTATGCTACGTATTTCTCATGATGGAATATTGGAGAAGTGTCGATGAATATGTATATGTATAATGAGGTAAGGAATAATGAGTAGTGGTTAGGGATTCTGATTTGCGGAAAAGGATGTTGGAAACCAAGAATCGCACTTTAAGAGTTATGAAATGTGTGTAAATGCGTGAATGTACCACAATGCCGACGAAAATTTTTTGGACAATGTTATATTTACAGGATTTTGTTTCTACACATTTGTTACGTAAATTTTCGACCTGTGAAATTTTCATATGAGACTGTCACTGTAGCGGAAACTGGTGTCGTAAATATTTCGGTAAGAAAGTTAAGTGACCACCTGCACGTAATGCGTCGTGGGCACCCAGCTGGGCGACAGTCGCCTGGGAAAAAGCCATTAGCGTGTGCCTTTCGGAGGCACAGGTGGAGAAAAAAAAGGGAGGCCATTATCCTCGCTATTGACGTTCCTTTGTAGAAAGCATCGCAAAAACGACACGGTCGAACTTGAAAACATATGATTACACTGTGGAGCTCTTAATTTATGATATTTACCAAAATTCCTAATGAAATGATGAGAAACATTTTACATCTATTGTCATTCTAGTTGAGAGATTGCTCATTTTGTTTAATATCTAGTTTCTAGCTGCACTGCAGCATTGGTTAAAATCAAATTTAATAGATGTACTAATATCACTATTTTCTGTCTACAGACCCAGTAAAGAGTAATTTTACGATGTATTTTCGTAGAAAAGAGTGCACAAATAGACATTTCCCTTCACAGGAATTGCAAACATAATTTTTTAACGGTTTGGTAACTTGTGTGCTAGAGTAAGTCAAGGTGATGCATCACTCTATGTTAAGATCTGACATAGGTATTAGACATGACCATTTTTACTGTAATATTTTTTCTGCTTGAGCTTTGTCATGTTTAGATATAAGTTATTGCATTTGCTGCTGCTGTTTGCCACGCATAGTGCTACTGAATTTCACCTTGTATTACTCTGTTAAGCCAGTTTTACTACTGATTTATTTTTCTTGTTGCTGCACATTGCCTTATATTAGTTGTAATATTGCAATTGCTTTGCTAATTTATATATAATGCCGCTTGCTTTGCCAATTTCCATTTTTTGTCATTGCTGTTTGTGTTAATTGTTTTGTGCTGCTGCATTGCCTCGTCCCTCAGTTTATGCATCTGACCTCAGTAGATTTAAGTTAGCTTAAGATGGGGTAGGCTATATAAGAGAACGAGTTGTGATGAATTGGAAGAAATGCATTGAGAAGCTATAAGAAAATGGTTTGGCCAAAAAAGTATTTTTGAAAGAGGATATGAACAAAAAAGTAGGGTTTAGGGACAACAGGTTTAGGTAGGATTTTCTTGGAAATAAATGATGAGGTAAGATAATGGAAAATAAATAATGAGGTAAGAAATATGTGAATATATAAATACAGAAAGCATGCTTGAATAGGATTTTTTTGGTGGAAACAAATGTTGAAATAAGACGAAAGATCTATGGAATGAAGTTTTGAGTTGGACTGCAGTACCAAATGTTACACTGAAAATGAACCCTGTCTTTCCTTTTGTATTTCTCCGCTATGTGTTTATGTACCCTTGTGTATTTGTCTTTTTCCTGTCTTTATGTGTTTAGCTAATAAGATTTATGTTGTAGAATTTTTCAAATACTATTTTATTTTCTTTGTAAAGATGTTTAGACGTTATTAATTCTGTTCTGTTTCAGTCCTCATGTGTGAAATTAATGTTTATGTGTAAAATTAATGTTTCGAAAACTATTCTCATTATTTTATATATTTACTTATGTCATAATTCCTGTACCACTGATGTACATATTTACTTCTATTCTTTTGTAAAGCCTGTTTTACTACAAATGTTATCTGTATTGTTATGTTCTTTAATGATGTATTTTGTACCTTTGTTACTGTATTCTTATGTTATAAAATTGTAATTGACACCAGTTCACCATATTATTAACTTGTAAGTTCGATTTCACAGCACACGTTTCTGTTGGTCATAGTATATGGACAACATGTGAGAAGGAGGGACTGTTAGTGTTTGCTCGTGTGTTAATAATTCAGCAAGGGACTGGACAACAGCACTGCTGGTTCTAAGGACAATTCTAAAAACTTTGTAAGTGAACAAGTGGTGGTTATGGACTTGCTATATTATCTACAAGACTCTTCAATGGTGATTGTGCACCTGCACAGTCACAACAGATGGCTGCTGGCCATCTCTACAAAGACTACAGTGGGTCTGCATCTTTGATGATCCACTAATACCATTATTTCTACAAGGACTACAGTGGGTCTGCATCTTTGATGGTCCACCAATACCATTATTTCTACAAGGACTGCAGTGGTTCTGCACCTCTGGTAGCCCACCAATACCGTAATCTCTACCAGAACTACAGTGGGTTGGCTCTGTGATTACCTACCTACCAATATTCTTCAGAACTTCGACTGACTCTGCTGTGGGTTTGCTCTATTGTGGCCCATTACCTGCCTGCATGTCAAGAGTCAGCACTGTCTTTCCATTAGAAGGACAACACTACTTCTTCAAGGCTGCATGGAAATCCACTACTTCTGTGTGCGTTTTCTTTTACTGCTCAGACGTCAAGAAAAACACTGCTATTTTACTGTGATGAACGATCAGGACTGTCTTTATGGACTGTGAGAAAATTTTAGCTTTTGACCAACATTGTATCAATAAGTGTGTGTATTTGATATATTTGTTATTGTAATTATGAAAAATTTTATCAAATCATTATTGGCCACTGCCCAAAACAATTTGTAAAATTTTTTTGTGGGGAGCATGGGGGCTATGTAAGTAGGCTTTTTATGTTTTCTTATTGGCAACGTTACGTAGCGCACTGTATGAAAATCACTGGCTGTGCTGTGTGCAGTCTGTGGCTAGTTTGCATTGTTGTCTGCCATTGTAGTGTTGGGCAGCGGCAGCTGGATGTGAACAGCGTGTAGCGTTGCGCAGTTGGAGGTGAGCCGCCAGCAGTGGTGGATGTGGGGAGAGAGATGGCGGAGTTTGGAAATTTGTAAGACTGCATGTCATGATCTATTATGTATATTATGATTTGTCAACACTATTAAGGTAAATACATTGTTTGTTCTCTACTAAAATCTTTCATTTCCTAACTATGCCTATCAGTAGTTAGTGCCTTCCGTAGTTTGAATCTTTTATTTAGCTGGCAGTAGTGGCGCTCGCTGTCTTGCAGTAGTTCGAGTAATGAAGATTTTTGGTGAGGTAAGTGATTTGTGAAAGGTATAGGTTAATGCTAGTCAGGGCCATTCTTTTGTAGGGATTTTTGAAAGTCAGATTGCGTTGCGCTAAGAATATTGTTTGTCAGGTTAAGCACAATCATGTATAATTGTTTAAAGGGGACGTTTCAAGAGTACAAATAATAATCCACCACAATGAAAGAATTATTATCTCTCCTTCAAAACATTAATATTCATTAAACGAAAAGAAATTAATCCAAAGTCAATCCATTTGAAAGACTAACAGATCAATTATTAGTTAAAAGTCGCTTTTGGTAACCAGAATTCTGAGGAATCTTCTGACACTTCGCCACCCCCCCCCCGCCCCTCAGCTCTTCCATCTGAAGGGGAGAGTGGGGGAAGAGGACCGATCCATGTGTAAGTCATACGTGAGCCTAAAGCAGCGACTGTATGGGATCACCTGTGCCCGGTTGCTGGGTGACCGGAGGATGTGTATATGCAAGAGGGCAGCGACGTGGCGCTGACAGGAGATGTATGGGCATGCATGACATATGTTAGGACAGTTGGCTTTTTGGAGGCACAGTATACTGTTCAGGGTTCGCTTTTGCTGCCCACATGTTTAACTCCCTGGTCCGAATATTGGGGCAGAAGAGGAAGCCTGGCCTAAGGACTGTAGCGGCTTAGACAAAGGTTCAAATGGCTCTGAGCACTATGGGACTTAACATCTGAGGACATCACTCCCCTATAACTTAAAACTACTTAAACCTAACTAACCTAAGGACAGCACACACATCCATGCCCGAGGCAGGATTTGAACCTGCAACCGTAGCGATCACGCGGTTCCAGACTGTAGCGCCTAGAATCACTCGGCCACACCGGCCAGCGCTTAGACACCTATGTGAATTCGAGCTGCTTTCACTCAACCATTTTGCTGACGGGATCTTTTCTTGGAATTTCTTCTCATCTGAAAACTGTTGGAATCTTTGTGGTGGACAGCGATTTGAACTTGTTAACCTTGCTACCTTCCTTAAAAAAGCTATAATATACACATGCTATTTCAGGTCATAATGACCCAGTATGATATTTAAAGGGCATGATGATTACAAATTGTTAAAAATTATTATAATTTTAAATGTAGGTTTATTTGTGACAATATAGACAAAATTTATAGTATTACATGCCAACAGTCTCAGCGATGATGTAAGCTCCGGCCTTCAATGAGCTGTTGCTTAATAGAGTTTTACTTAGCGTATAAACTGTCACTCATGGGAAAAATTAGAATATAATTCAACAATTAAGACAGTGGTATCTAACGTGAGCCTTACAAACATGTTTATTACAATTTGATCGCTTCAGTGGTGTCTTCTTGTCACAACTTGATCGATAGAATTTACATCTGACACATTCGCAGTTTTGATTGCCATCGCTGGAACTTGGCGCTGATGGACTTCCTTTTCTTATAACAGTGGCCGCTGACTGTTCGTTTCGTGGCAGCAGCATTTTTTCTAGCTTCAATATAAGGAATCACTAGGAATATTCCAAATTCATCGAGAAATATTGTTCTTTTGTAAAGAACATTTTCTCCCACCCTGGATTTCACTCCACAGCACAAAAGCATTGTAGGCAGAAGTACCAATAATATTGTTGAAGATAATCATTTGCCAGTGTTTGGTTTCCCTCTTGTACCTGTAGATGTCTATAAGCTAATCCAAAGTGTCAATTACTTCCTTATTAGCATTGTAGTCTATCATTTTTTTGTTGTAATAAAAAACTGTTATGTATATACCTCAGGTGAGCCGTGGCGGCTCGGTTTGCTGGCCGAGCTACCTCTGGCACCGGTATCGATAGCCACATCCCTTGCCTATCTACGTGATTACTCTGCTATGCACAATAAAGTGCCTGGCAGAGGGTTCAATGAACCACCTTCATGCTGTCTCTCTACCGTTCCACTCTCGAACGGCACGCATAAAAGTGGGCACTTACATTTTTCCGTGCGAGACATGATTTCTCTTATATTATCGTGATGATCATTCTATGTAGGTGAGTGCCAACAGAATGTTTTCGCAATCGGAGGAGAAAACTGGTGATTGAAATTTCATGACAAGATCCCGTCGCAACGAAAAACGCCTTTGTTTTAAAGATTGCCACTCCAATTCACGTATCATGTCTCTGACACTATCTCCCCTATTTCGCGATAGTACAAACCGAGCTGCCCTTCTTTGTACTTATTCGATGTCATCCGTCAGTCCCACCTGATGCGGATCTCACACCGCACAGCAGTACTCCAGAATAGGGCGGACAAGCGAAGTGTAAGCAGTCTCTTTGGTAGACCTTTTGCACCTTCTAAGTGTTCTACCGATGAATCGCAGTCTTCGGTTTGCTCTACCCACAATATTATCTATGTGATCGTTCCGCTTTAGGTTATTTGTAATTGTAATCCCTAAGTATTTAGTTGAATTAACAGCCCCAGATTTGTGTGACTTATCTCGTAATCGATATTTAGCTGATTTCTTTATTCAGGGTCAATTGGCACATTTCGCACCACTTGTGACTTTGGTTTTATTGGCTGAGGTGTGGAGGCTCGGCGCGGAGGCATTGAGTTGAGAACCGCACGTGATGGAAGGAGGAGGAATGGAGCAGCAGTGGCTGGTAGTGGGGTTTTGTTGGGCAGGGTTGGGATGGAAAACGCATGTACCCAGCCGGAGCGCCAAGCGACTTGTCGATTGTTGGGCAGCCGCTAAAGAAGGTGACGAAGGCAGTGCTCTGGTGATGGGGCCTCCTTCTGTTATTTGAAAAGGAGTTAAAAGAACAATTCACGGTGTGGAGAGCGCACCATAACATACTGCCTATCGATGTTCTGGTCATACGATTTTATTGTTTAAAGGAAAATTGGTGCAATATTATTGTCTCTTGTTCAGTGAAAAATATGTATTTGATTGTTCTGCAGTGTGCCTTGTCTTGAGAGTGGCCAATAGTCGTTAGTGCGTCTTCTTTGAAGCCATATGATTCTGTTAATTGGTAAACAGCTTGTGTGCACCCGCTTGGGGTGCGATGTTATGAACTGAAGTGGTAATACCGGTGAATGGCACTGCACCCGGTGGCAATGTCATGGTACTGTATGAGGTACTGATTATGAATTTGGAATCTAATTGTGATTTAGTAAGGTATATTTATTCTAACCCACGTTGATGTGTTTTAGACGTCATTGAATTCCGTAGGGCTACCACTGAGTCAAATTTTCTGCTTTGCTCAAGTTCACCTTAACTGCAACAAAAACCAACGTTATATTATGGCCTCCGTTGTCCAATGCAACATTTGTCCCACAAACGTGTCAGCTACTACCATGCTTTCAGAGTTCTTCTAGGTGACAATAGTTGGTGACTCACAGTGTGTAATATATATATATAATATAAATTTTATGTATTTAAGTTGGCTTTAACTACACTCCTGGAAATTGAAATAAGAACACCGTGAATTCACTGTCCCAGGAAGGGGAAACTTTATTGACACATTCCTGGGGTCAGATACATCACATGATCACACTGACAGAACCACAGGCACATAGACACAGGCAACAGAGCATGCACAATGTCGGCACTAGTACAGTGTATATCCACCTTTCGCAGCAATGCAGGCTGCTATTCTCCCATGGAGACGATCGTAGAGATGCTGGATGCAGTCCTGTGGAACGGCTTGCCATGCCATTTCCACCTGGCGCCTCAGTTGGACCAGCGTTCGTGCTGGACGTGCAGACCGCGTGAGACGACGCTTCATCCAGTCCCAAACATGCTCAATGGGGGACAGATCCGGAGATCTTGCTGGCCAGGGTAGTTGACTTACACCTTCTAGAGCACGTTGGGTGGCACGGGATACATGCGGACGTGCATTGTCCTGTTGGAACAGCAAGTTCCCTTGCTGGTCTAGGAATGGTAGAACGATGGGTTCGATGACGGTTTGGATGTACCGTGCACTATTCAGTGTCCCCTCGACGATCACCAGTGGTGTACGGCCAGTGTAGGAGATCGCTCCCCACACCATGATGCCGGGTGTTGACCCTGTGTGCCTCGGTCGTATGCAGTCCTGATTGTGGCGCTCACCTGCACGGCGCCAAACACGCCTACGACCATCATTGGCACCAAGGCAGAAGCGACTCTCAATGCTGAAGACGACACGTCTCCATTCGTCCCTCCATTCACGCCTGTCGCGACACCACTGGAGGCGGGCTGCACGATGTTGGGGCGTGAGCGGTAGACGGCCTAACGGTGTGCGGGACCGTAGCCCAGCTTCATGGAGACGGTTGCGAATGGTCCTCGCCGATACCCCAGGAGCAAGAGTGTCCCTAATTTGCTGGGAAGTGGCGGTGCGGTCCCCTACGGCACTGCGTAGGATCCTACGGTCTTGGCGTGCATCCGTGCGTCGCTGCGGTCCGGTCCCAGGTCGACGGGCACGTGCACCTTCCGCCGACCACTGGCGACAACATCGATGTACTGTGGAGACCTCACGCCCCACGTGTTGAGCAATTCGGCGGTACGTCCACCCGGCCTCCCGCATGCCCACTATACGCCCTCGCTCAAAGTCCGTCAACTGCACATACGGTTCACGTCCACGCTGTCGCGGCATGCTACCAGTGTTAAAAACTGCGATGGAGCTCCGTATGCCACGGCAAACTGGCTGACACTGACGGCGGCGGTGCACAGATGCTGCGCAGCTAGCGCCATTCGACGGCCAACACCGCGGTTACTGGTGTGTCCGCTGTGCCGTGCGTGTGATCATTGCTTGTACAGCCCTCTCGCAGTGTCCGGAGCAAGTATGGTGGGTCTGACACACCGGTGTCAATGTGTTCTTTTTTCCATTTCCAGGAGTGTATTTGTTTTATCTGAGATTACGAGTTTTATCTTACTAAAGCGAGTCTCATCATTTGTTAGTGTATTTTCTGTTATTGTTTGAGGGTGCTGCCTCTCATGTTTTATGTTCACAGTTGATTGCGAAACACGCGAGTGTAACTTGGTGTTGCAGCCGTGACATCTGGGCCACTACCTTGGCGGCATCCTGCCCAACACCCGGGGTCTGCCGCAGCAGCGCTTTGCCGCGTCGTCTGTCAGACCTAGCAAAAGTTGTTTAGTTGTCTTGTTCCTTGGAGCTATACCTGGGTTGAGCGATTGCCGTCAGGGTTGTAGGCTGTGGAGTTTGGTGGGATTAACTCATGAACTTTTGTAAATTAAGAGGGTTGAAACGTAAATAATGGCAACTATTTATTTCCAACCGATACAAAAGAGTTACATGTTTTCACCTGTTACTGGCCTTCAAAGTAGTCTCCAGCGTTCAGTAGAACCCATTGCCAGCGATGTGGAAGGCGTAGTATACCGTTAGCAGAGACTGTTCTGTTGATGGTGCGAATGGAGCGGTCTACTGCCTGTCGAATCTCTGGAACAGTTCTGAAGCGAATGCCACGAAGTGGTTCCTTCATCTTCGGTATCAAATCAGGGTCACAAGGACTTAAGTCCGGGGAGTATGGTGGATGGTACCATACTTCCCAGTCCCATCGACCGAACAGAGCAGCCACAGCTTGCGCTGTATGCGGCCGCGCATTGTCGTGCAAAATGATGGGTGGGTTGCGCAGAAAGTGTCGCCACTTCTTTTGCAAAGCTGGTCGCAGGTGATGCTCCAAAAACGAACAGTAATACTGTGCATTGACGGTCTGCCGTGGAGGAACGTAATGCGTTAGGATAACACCATCACAGTCGTACACGATAATCACCATAACTTTAGACCGCTCCATTCGCACCATCAACAGAACAGGCTCTGCTAACGGTATACTACGCCTTCCGCATCGCTGGAAACGGATTCTACACAACGCTGGTGACTACTTTGAAGGACAGGTGCAAACATGTAACTCTTTTGTATCGATTGCGAATAAATAGTTGCCACTATTAAAGTTCCAACCCCCGTATAATCAAGCTGTTGGTCCTGTTACTGTGCATAAAAGAAGGTGTTCAAATTCTCTGCTAATTGTTCTACATAAAATTGGATGTGCTCTGTATTTGGTAAGTGTAGTTTCCCATGACTGAATGATTCAAATTTAATTCTTACTGTTCATAAATTCAGATGCTTTGTGTTTATTGAATACTGTTTCCTTTGCTTATACAGGTAAATTTCAGTAGTTTGTCACTTTATATGTCACTGTAATTCTGATGGTTTTCATGTTGTTATTAACCTGGAAATTAAGTATGTTTTTCTTCAACAAATGTTAATTTCGTAGAAACGGTGAACTATCTGATTGGTCTCCTTCCATGTGTTGATGTTTGATCCTTGCCTATCCTGAACCTGTTACCTGGGTTTCATCTGGCATATAGAAACAAAGCTTGACTCTGATTTTTTACATTCTGTGAATTTTTAAGCCTCCCGGTCAAAGTTTTGGCAAGGGCGAGAAAAACATTTCTTAAAAAAATTAGAGGTTTAAGGTATTTAGAATGTTTCGAAAAGCAGTCAAATTTGGAGCAGTCCATTATTTTTTTTTACATTACAGGAATAATCAATACAAAGATTAATTAATAACATCTTGTTGTATTCCTGTTATCCTCTACCAAACCTCTTTATCCAGCGAATCTTCCTTGTCGATGCTGCGATGCTCCATTCCTCCATTTATGTGGTCTATCCAAGAACGTCGTGGGCTTCCGCGCTTACGTCTGCCGGGTGGTTTCCATTCATAAACCTTCTTTGGCCACCGATGATCTGGCATTCTCATCATTTATCCGTACCATTTTAATGATTTTCTTTCAGTTCTATCAATCACTGTATCATTTGCCTTCATTCTAGCTCTTACTTCATCATTAATTTTCCTTTCGAGTCTTGATATTCTGGCACTCTAAGGAAATAATCCATTTCAACCGCTATTAGTCTTCTTTTGGGATCTGCATTTAAAATCCATAGTTCTGATCCATGGATCAGAACTATGGAGCAGTCGATTTAAATATTAAAATGTTATGGAAGAACAAATTCCTTTTCAGACCATACTGACCCAAAGATAACAGAAGAGTTAAACAGGTGTCCTCATTCCACGGCATCCTGGTTACACCGCACCTTGCAAGTGTGTTTACTGTGCCGCGCATACGAAGAGAGAGTTCACTCCTCAGTTAATTGTATTATGCTGTTTGTGGCCATTTTGAACACTCATCATATGCTTGTTATTTGCTGAATTTTCTTGGTAACTGCACGAGGTGAATAGTTTTGGTCCTTATTAAAGACCAGTAGCCCGTTGGTGGTCATGCAAGCTTCAAGACTTACGTTTTAATTCTTAAGATATTTGTTTTTAAATTTCCTTGCATTTTATCTCCTTGTCTACGTTGACAAGCTGATTTGTTTGTGTGTACCTGTGTTAGTAGGAACTTCGTTAACATAGTATCGTACGTTTCAGGGAAGCGTAAATGTTTTATTATTGTTATTGTACGTACATGATACAGAAGCCCGGAAAGTGGCCATGCTGCATAGTTCCATGTGTCTGGTTTCAGGTTCCTCAGTCGACAACTAATTCAAAATAAAGAGCCTCCTTGACGTAGCATTCAATTTCTGAATGCAGTGGCTAATAACAAGATTTGTCTGCTTTTATTAATTTGTGTGCTTTTATTGCAATTTTTCAACACTTGAGCCACATTCTGGGTGAGCTCGACCCTTTGTGATTTGGTATCTTTCTTCGTTGTTATCTGTTATTCTGTCTCCTTCTACTGCCTCAGTGGGTGAAAGTTAATTTAAGGATGTTGTATTCACTGTTTCTGGCCCTCCAACGGCATTAACTGTTCATGTATTCTGATTATCAAGAATTTATTTGTTTCGAAAAAATTATTTTGCGTGTTACCGTAAGTCTGTTTACCTCATTTATTAATTTGATGTTAGAATCGCTTTACTTAAATATCTCGGATGCAAAATCCCATTAGTGGCTTGTATTTGCTACTGCTTTTTTGCTTATTTCTGCTCTAACGCGCTTGTTCTAAGTCTAATTATAAGTGGCCATTGATGGTGGTTCCTTTTAGTAAAACAAAATAAAACAAATTTTAGCTAGTACCATAGTGAGGCGGTTTTCAGTCTTACAGCTTGTCGTTTTGGCGAATTCCGACTGAAAACTACCTTGCTTACTCTCAGCGCGCTTCGCCTGTTCCACTGTGGTATTCTGTGTGTTAAGTGCAATTAAGAGGTCTTGCTACTCAAGTTCGAAGGTTTTGCCTTTTTACAGAGTAGACAAGTTTCAGAATTTGTTGTACACATCGCAACGTATTTGTGAAATAGTAATATAGATTCAATTTCCTGTATCACTTTCTTGCGTCATAATTCCCTGAAACGGTAAAGAGCGTTTTGAGAGGAGGCGGGAACACATGCACACGCACACAGACACACACACACACACACACACACACACACACACACACACACACACACTCACCAAGACACACACACACACACACACACACACACACACACACTCACCAAGACACACACACACACACACACACACACACACACACTCACCAAGACACACACACACACACATTACTTATCAGATAGGTTATCTGTCCTGCAGAACAAATCACCTTCACGTAACTGACACCACCCGCGGTAGTTACTCTGTAACTCTTTCATATTCTAACACATGTTTATAAAATACTGCATATGTTTTGAATATTTCATAAGCTTGATTCTGAATTCCGAGGTTTGTTCTACCAGATCTTCAAATTTGGGTAATCACTGAGGCAGTCGTATTAACGTACCAGCAATGATATTGTCGCTTCCTTTCACGGAAACAGTCTCAAAATCACATAACTGTAGAAACATTGTCCTACAGGCAAGACGACTGTGTGGCAGTTTATATGACGGTAAAAAACTCAAGGCTCAGAGATCGCAGTAATCCTTGAAATATCTTTAACGTAAATAATAAATATTTTTTTTTTAAGAGATCAGACAATAGCGCAGGTCTTTAGTTCAATTGTAGACTACCTCGGTTCGTACTTGGACAGTGTCCTGCTGGTGAAGCTGATCAACCTTTGTTGAGTATAAATTGAAAATGGCATGGCCCTAGCCCAGAAAATGAGGCGTCAGATGCGAGGAAAAAACCTTTTGACATATCGAGATGATACTATACGTCAGAGTAAATAAATGCTTGCTTTATAGACTCAAAATCCTCCTTGCAACGCTCTGTCCAGGATCACGGAGTGTTCTTCCTTATAAGGCGTAATAAGGCATTGCTAGTCAGCAATTGTCGTAACTCAAATCGCCTAAAATGGACACAACCCTATAAAGCCTGTCAGTTGTCGTTTATTCCTTGGAAACAGAGTTCTTTAAGCACTGAATTTCTCATGATCTTGTATTATACCCTCAGATTAAATTACATGACCTACGAATTTGATCTTTCTTCTCACAAACTTGGATTTTAATAAATTTACAGTAACTCCAGCAGATGAAAGTTTCTGCATTGTTGTTTTGTAACAATTCAGTATGTTCTTACCAGGTAGTAGTGGCAATTAGAATGTCATCCACATACGTAGTTTTTTTATCCTTTAGTTCTGGCTCAGGCACTGTGTCATGTGCTGCTATAAAGACTCCCTAACTAACGTTCAACCCAAAGAGCATTAAACGGTATTGGTAATATCTTCCAGCACAGAGAAACGCAGTAATTTCCTCAAGTCTTCCGAGAGCAAAATCTGCCTTTATGAATATAGCATGTCGGTGTTAGATAAATGCCTAAGACCGAAAAACTTCTGTAGTTGCTCTTCCAAGTTTATGGGATGCGTTCGTACGAGCACAACTATGGGACAGATTTACCTTACGTCGAGTACTAGGCGTACTTTACCGTCAGTTTTGGCCATTGCAAGAAATAACTACATCAAGCGGAGAAAGAAGGCTCCTGAACCCCAACTCTAGCATGCATCGTGTTTCTCGAGTCATAGCCTCCCTCTTCGACCACGGGATTGAACTGGTTTTTTAAAAAGTTTCATGGGATTTCATCTCTATGCGGTATTCATAGGTTTTAATTATGCCTAGCTTTCTGTCAAACACACAATTGCACTTCAACAGTAGATCTTTCAAAAGTTCCTAGTGTTGGAGAGTAGTATCGATGGTCTCTAAGGCTTTATTCAGGACTATTTATTCATTTTAACAACTTACTGCACAAACGATTCTGCAAAATTTTGAACTGGGTAAATTGGGAGCTTTCAAATTTTAATTATTTCACCAAATAATAATCTAGAAGGAACATTGATCATTCCCTCTGTGTCGAGCAAGACAACAGTTAGAGAAGTTTCTATAACAGCTTTGACACATGCTTGCACTAGGAAATAGTGAACCTTCAGCACACATGTGAAATAATCCTTTAATTCGTTTCTCAGATGTACATCTTCATTATATCTTAAGAAGTGGCTGCATGAATCAGTTTGTCTCACTCCATCCTATGGTCAATATCGAGGAGTTACATGTAGACAGCACTAGTTTGTTGAACTAGCCACTACAGGACGAATCTCGTTTGTGATGTCGACAATATTCACTGTGGCGTTTCGATTACGCCATCGAGTATCAATATCACTGTTTATTGCAGCGATCTGTTGCGGATAAGTGTTACCGTTTCCAATAAAGGGTATCTGATTCTGTAGATTATAACGCTACCGGCTGTTTGAATTAATTTGTGTTGGTCTGAATTGTGGTGTGTTTTGAGCATTAGAATACTTCTGATTACGGTTACTGTGATTATTCCAGGGGTGTACTCCATTATTTTAATAACCCGGCTGGTGTCGATCATCAGTCTATCTACTTCTGTTCTAATTTTGAGAGTCAGTGTTTACATATACACCAGCACTTGACATCTGAGGCGCCGGCGATGGGAAAACAAATCCGGTGTGAGCTTCAGGTGATCGATCGTGATTGTTGCGGCACTGATGAAGCGGCGGCGTTGCGTGATTCATTCCATTCCTATTCCTATGATTATTCCCATTATTACTAGCCCTTGCATCTTCGTTTATTAAATCAATAGAGTCTAGTACAGATAAAACGTATCCCAAATTGGATTCAGGTACCTGCACTACCTTTTCTCTAATGCGAATCGGCAATTTCCCTTTCAGAACACGAAACACATATTTACCTGATACAGGTTAATCCCAGAAACGAGCCTTGTTCAAATATTTCTCAAAGTACCTTCTTAGGAGTCCTTGTCTAAGATTGTGAGCTCTTTTCTCAATTTTTCTTGAGCGCCTTTTTACCCTTTGCCAAAAAGGCATTTCCGAATAGTTCATGTGAGCGGCATTCTGCAGTCGCGGCAGCTTCGCCCTGGACAAAGCGTGTGGTGAACTGAGAGCACCTGAAATTGTCGATATTTTAGGAGACTTCCCACCAGCAAGATAGATGTAATGGTGGCTCCTTCCATTAAACCCCTGCTGGTATAGTTTTGTGGCAGTTGTATACCTGAGCATAAAGCATCAATGCGATGGAAATGAAATAAGCATATGGCATCATTGGCCAGGACGCCCCTTTCGATATAGTTCGGTCGCCAAGTGCAAGTCTTATTTCGTTCAACGCCACAATGGGCGACTTGGGTGCCGATGATGAGGATGAAATGATGATGAGGACAACAAAACACCCAGTCCACGAGCGGAGAAAATCTCCAACCCGGCCTGGAATCGAACCCAGGCCCGCTTGCTTGGGAGGCAAGTAGGTTACCACCACACTAAGTAGGCGGACATCAATGCGATATAGTACTATGGAAGTGGTCGTGCTCGCCCGGCTAGCCGCGCGGTCTAACGAGCTGCTTCCCGACCGGGAAGGCGTGCTGGTCTCCGGCACGAATCCGCCCAGCGAATTAGTGTCGAGATCCGGCCAGCCTATGGATGGTTTTTAAGGTGGTTTTCCTTCTGCCTCGGCGAATGCGGGCTGGGTCCCCTTATTCCGCCTCAGTTACACTGAGTCGGCGTATGCTGCGCAGACACCGTTTCCACGTGCGCCTACACTATAATATTCTATCACACAAACATTTGGGGTTACACTCGTCTGGTATGAGACGTTCCCGGAGGGGGGAGGAAGGGGGGGGGGGGTCCACTGAGGGCCGAACCGCACAGTAACCTTGGGTTTGGTGTGGGGCGACGGTGGGGTGGGTGAACTGCTGTGGTCTGTTGTGGGCTTGTGAACCATTGAGGGCTACGGCGGGACGAGGCCTCTCCGTCGTTTCTAGGTGCCCGGTTCAATACACAAACAATACACACAATGATAGTGGTCACTGGCTCAGTCTACTAAAGCTATATGTGAAACGTTATCATCAATTTTTCCTTTTACACCATTAGTTTGACCACTTAATTTGTCTTGAATCTCTTTTTGCCATTAACGCAGAACCTGAGTCAATGTTTTCCTTGTGAAATTAAGTTCGCTCTTGACACCCTACAAGGTGTCCTGTTCAGACTCGCATTCGGGAGGACGACGGTTCAATCCCGCGTCCGGCCATCCTGTAACACCTCCGATTTTTGTTTCCTGCTCGATCGGGATCTGAATAGCAGCCCAAATAAATATCAATTAATGTGACCGTGTACCTAATGGGGCTGGCAATCGGAATTGACTGCTGCGGAGTTGTTACATTCCATTTTGTCCTTCTCAAATGCTGTAATAATGAAATGTCTGGTGACAAGAAGAACGCCAACACAGCTTCATTAATCAAGAACCTATATTCGTCTCTAAAACACAAGAAAAAGGAGACAGCCACTGCCTTCGTCATACATATTTAATTACGGCTAATCTCAGCACAGGCTTATTCGTTATTCATAATCGTCACACGCAAATTCAATCACTGTAATCCAACACTGCAATCCAACACTGCAATCCAAATGATGCCGGCGCGGTAGACGCGAAACCAAATAAATATCGTCACAAAAATATCACTGATCACTCTCGTAATTAAACTTCTTCACTTTCCCGTATTATTCTAACACAAAGGGGTTAAACCGCGGCGATGGCCACTCCCTTTGTCGGTCAGCCTTGCATTATAGCAACCGGCCTCCACACGGCACGGCCCGCAGCCTGGGAACTACTCCAACTCACACTCGCTCTCGCAACCCGACACTATCGATTGTTTGCCCTGTCGACCTGTGCCGAGTGCAAACTTATAGTAAGGGCCTACGGACCCCTTACAATCCTGATTTAGGTATTCCGTGATTTCCCTAAATCGCTCCGGGCAAATGCCGGGATGTTTCCTTTGAAAGGGCACGGCCGACTTCCTTCCCCGTCCTACCCTAATCCGATGAAACCGATGACCTTGCTGTCTGGTCTCTTCGCCCAAACAACCCAACCCCCCTCAGTGACAGTCTGATCTATGTTTTTCTTAGCTATACTTCAAATTTTCCAGTAATTTGATTACCTTTTTCTTTTAGAAATTCCTCTATCTTGCTTTTGGGCTCAGCAGATAGATTTTCAACGCGCGACACTACTTGTTTCACTGTGATTTTTAGACGTTTTGCTCTAGTTGCGAAGTGTCAAAACTTTCTGACAAATATTTCACTTTTTCAGGAAGACCCTTAATCGTTTCCTGTACACCTGATATTTCAGTATTTGTGTGATTTATGTCGTCTAAACAGGATCTCACTCCTTTCCCAACCACTGCTTCCCTTTCATGCCCCTCGACTCTTATAACTGCCATCTGGTTTCTGTACAAATTGTAAATAGCCTCTCGCTCCCTGTATTTTACCCCTGCCACCTTCAGAATTTGAAAGAGAGTATTCCAGTTAACATTGTCAAAAGCTTTCTCTAAGTCTACAAATGCTAGAAACGTAGGTTTGCCTTTTCTTAATCTTTCTTCTAAGATAAGTCGTAAGGTTAGTATTGCCTCACGTGCTACAGAAGAATGCTGAAGATAAGGTGGGTAGATCACGTAACTAATGAGGAGGTATTGAATAGGATTGGGGAGAAGAGGAGTTTGTGGCACAACTTGACAAGAAGAAGGGATCGGTTGGTAGGACATGTTTTGAGGCATCAAGGGATCACAAATTTAACATTGGAGGGCAGCGTGGAGGGTAAAAATCGTAGAGGGAGACCAAGAGATGAATACACTAAGCAGATTCAGAAGGATGTAGGTTGCAGTAAGTACTGGGAGATGAAGAAGCTTGCACAGGATAGAGTAGCATGGAGAGCTGCATCAAACCAGTCGCAGGACTGAAGACCACAACAACAACAACAAACAGGATCTTAACACCTCCGTTAAGACGTTAGCCACTTCTACTTCAACTCTTCGGTTTGATTCTTAACTTATTCAATGATTTGCTCCACTTGTTGTTTCATAGTAGAAAAATCATTAGATATAGTGTCTTGCTTATGATTCAAAGACGACAGGTTACTATTCATGGTTTCTTATTTTTGAATCATGCTTTCTAATTTTTGTAAAATCAATGCAAGAAAATCTTGCGCTGTAGTAACGGATTCAGTTGTGCGGGCTGATGTTACATTATCTCCTCCGATAATGGATCTAGAAATCATTGTGTCTGGATCAATTACTGGATTAAAATTCATAGTATTAACTTCATCAGTAGAACTGGGGGTCATAATATTTGATTCCGTATAGACATCAGTTTCTGTTGTCAATGTACTTCTACTAGCCACAGCTGAGCAGGCACTTGCGTTTACATCGGCGGATTGGCGGTTAACCGTTTAAATATTCTCATTTACAGTATCAGTGTGTCCCATTTTCAGCAACTGCTGGTGAGTTAACATACTAGCAAGGGACAGTAACTTTCTAAAATGTCATTACTTTTACGTAATGCAGCTAAAAATATTACTGAGGTAATGCTTGCAGCTCGTTACTGCACGTGGCAAAACGTATCTTTCGTAACAGAAGCTGATCACACTAATCAACAACATACACTTAACTACGTGGATACGCCGCCTTGTAGAATTTCTACATATTGTAATTTTAATTACAAAAGATTCTAAAATTTAACTAAATGAAAATAAACCAAGTCTCAACGCCCAGTAAATTTATTTATATCGACTGAATTTAAAAGCATTAGGAGATTCTCTTTTATTTACCTGTTGCTGTATATGCCTATATGTGCGAGCAACTGTTCTAATAATGAATTCGTAACTCTTTGATTTCAAATTCTCTTCCTTCCAGATTTCCTTGCATTTTACAGAGCTCAGTGCAATTTACCCTCTCTTTCTCGTCAGATCTCAGTTTCTCAGTGTATTTAATTACTCGTTCATTGATGTCGGTCATTATACATTGCAAGTAACAGAAAAAAAATTATTACAACATACACAACATAAATGCGCCACTGTCTTAAAACGGCGTACTACAAAGTTATAACCCGAAAATAGTGAAACGCCACGAAATCATTATGGCATTTGTCACATCGAGTGACACGGCATTTTGACGTCACTTCCCAGTAAGCTGAGCGTGTCGTTAGCCCCTCCCCTTCGCACTGTCACATTCAATTAGTTCGCACATGCAGGTACGCAACCGAATGAACAGATTTCCAAAGCAGGTTGCTATTAAGCCTTCTAGAACAATTTCTGTCAGCGAATTCAATGAATTACAAACACGTATTGATGTTTGCCGCGTCGCAAATACCGCCCATATTGAGCACGTGAATTGTGACTTGGAGAGATGCTTTATCGGATGTGTCTGTTACCCGTAAACGTCGAAATCTTCACGCTGTCGTCCTATGAAACACTGGAGCTACTTAATAATAAGGCTGTGTTTACCAACAGGACGGTTTTTGTGGTGAGATTTAGGGAAGAAATTCTGTTGAAACGAATAGACGAAACAATACAGAATACAGCTGAAATTTAAAGAAGGAACAGAAAAAAGATGAAGAGTAGCAGAAAGAAGAATAACAGTCTGCTGGATATCAAAATTTGGAACAAAATATGGAGAAAGTGAAAAGATGCTGTCTAGGAAACCAAAGTCCAGAAAGAGGCTGGAGGAAGGAAGATACTAAAGTAGTATAGTACATATGAAAGAGCCTTTCTGAGATATAACAGCAGTAATCACACTAAATAGGATACAGACACGGATTTGTGAGGGAGTGGAGCTAACTAGTGGTACACTGAAGGCGAAATAAACTTTAACATTTCATTGACACTCAACACTTCAATACAAAAACAACATTAATGGAACACTTCAAGCATACTCTATCAAGGTAACTGATAATCACTACTTAAATGAATATATCAGAAAACTTCACAGAACATGAATCAATCACAGTATATACACACATATATATATATATACTCATGCTCATAAATTAAGGATACTTGCAGGATGTGGTGCCACACAACGTGGCACTACACAAAATTGGCGCTAATAGCATAGGCACATAGGGAACACACACGACACAGATCTGTAAGTCCACAGTATTGGCGATAAGTTAAGAAAACGGTCCCGAAACACATGTGCTACAAAACGCCACTGTTTCCTGCGCTTGTATCCCGACATCAAATGGTTCAAATGGCTCTGAGCACTATGGGATTTAACTTCTGAGGTCATCAGTCTCCTAGAACTTAGAACTACTTAAACCTAACTAACCTAAGGACATCACACACATCCACGCCCGAGGCAGGATTCGAACCTGCGACCGTAGCGGTCGCTTGGTTCCAGACTATAGCGCCTAGAACCGCTCAATCTGAACACGTTGGTATACAGAGCCAAAACTGTTTCTGACGAGGACCACTTAGGGTCCGAGATTAACCATCTAAAGAACGTGTTCCGAAAGAATGGCTATGGTGCACGTGATATAAAGGCAGCGTTTTCCAAAAGAAGGAAACGTGAAAATGCTGCAACCTCACATGATGAAACATCGATTGCGGTTCTTCCTTTTTGTGGCGCGATTTCCAGCAAAATAGGAAGAGTCCTGCGTAGACGAGGTATAAGATCGATTTTTCGTCCTTCTAAGAAAATTAAGGAGATGATGCGCCCTGTTAAGGACAATCTCGGCGTCAGGGTCCCAGGAGTTTATAATATACCCTGTGAGTGTGGAAGCAATTATATAGGTCAGACGATTCATACCGTTTTCGACCGTTGTGCACAACACCAACGCCATATTACAAATAGAGAACTGGAGAAATCGGCAATTGCGGAGCCCAGCCTCACGAACAAACATAAAATATTGTTCGATGAAACTAAAATTCTGTCCCATGCCTCCACGTACTGGGATTCTGTTATTAAGGAGGCTGTTGAAATAAGAATGAGCCGAAAGAACTGTAACCGCGATAGCGGATACCATCTGAGCTGTGCGTGGAAACGAGCGCTCGATGTAGGGAAGCAGCAGAGACGTTCCTTCCAAGGTTTATGTTCAAACGAAAGCGGTGGCACCACCGGCGCACACAGTGACACCGTCTGCGACAGCAGTACGTAATCGCCGACCAATCATAAGCCGACCATTCAGAAGCCGTCTTCGGGCTATATAGAAGCTACTACAGCAGCAGTGAAGACACCCACCTCCGGACAATCCAAGCCAAGGCATGCTCCAGACTCGGTCTCCTCAAGCTCCTCTCCGGCCGTACGTGGGATCTGGACCCCTCCACTATCCTCCACACCTATAAATCCCTCATCCGCCCTATCCTTTGTTATGCCCATCCAGCTTGGATCTCCGCCCCCCCTACCTTTTATAAATCCCTCCAAATCCTTGAACGTCATGCTCTCCGCCTCGCCTATCGCATCCGTCTCCCCTCCCCCACCCGGATCCTGTACGATCTCATCCCCTTCCCCCACCTCCTCCTTTTCCTTGAAAGGATACGGATCCTGTACACCTCCCACAAATTCGATCCTCCTCACCCGCTCGTCTCCTCGATCCTCTCCCACCCCCGCCCGCTGCCGCGCCTGTATTCGCTCGTCCCACCCGGTCTCCATCTCTCCACCCTCCTTACCCTCTCCCAAGGTGGCTTCCGCCAGCTCCCCCTCCCTGATGATGCCCACCTCCCCTCCACCTATCCCTCCCACCAACTTTGATCCTCCCGCCCTCCTCCTGTGCTTGCTCCTCTGGGCACCCTCCCTCCCTTCTCTCCCTTTTCCCTCCCTCCTCACTTTCTCCCTCCTCCTCCCCCGGGCCTCCCCTCCCCTGTCCCTCTCCTCCTGCCCCCGTCTCCTCAGCCATTGGCATCCTTTTTCTCCCCTCTCCCCCACCTCGCCCCTGTTCCCCTCTTGGCAGGTCCCCGGACTCGCACAAGCTAAGTGGACATTCGCGCACCGGAGATCACCGCCATCAGTGTTTCGTGTGTGCCGTCATGTTTAGTGTTCAGTGTTTCACCGTCACACTCCATCGTTCACCAGTGCCATCGTCTTCTTCAGTGTCTGTGCGTCGTATCAACAGTTTGCAGCGTAGATTATCGTCGAATGTGAACGGCTCCGTGTTTGTCTTTGTGTCTACTGTTTTATTGCCCACCGTTCTGTAACTTATGTGTCTTCTCGGTGTTTCTTCTCTTTGTGTATCCTCTGGCTGAAGAGCGGCGTACAATGCTGCTGACAGCCTGCCTGTTGTACAGGTTTAAAATAACAATAAAGAGGAAAAAAAAAAAACAGTGAAGACAGTCAGCTCCTGACGATGACGATGGAGGTAATCGTCGAAAGCTCGAGATTTTATCCAGAACTGACGCCCTCAGGAATACCGAGAATGTTTTATGTACACTCCTGGAAATGGAAAAAAGAACACATTGACACCGGTGTGTCAGACCCACCATACTTGCTCCGGACACTGCGAGAGGGCTGTACAAGCAATGATCACACGCACGGCACAGCGGACACACCAGGAACCGCGGAGTTGCCCGTCGAATGGCGCTAGCTGCGCAGCATTTGTGCACCGCCGCCGTCAGTGTCAGCCAGTTTGCCGTGGCATACGGAGCTCCATCGCAGTCTTTAACACTGGTAGCATGCCGCGACAGTGTGGACGTGAACCGTATGTGCAGTTGACGGGCTTTGAGCGAGGGTGTATAGTGGGCATGCGGGAGGCCGGGTGGACGTACCGCTGAATTGCTCAACACGTGGGGCGTGAGGTCTCCACAGTACATCGATGTTGTCGCCATTGGTCGGCGGAAGGTGCACGTGCCAGTCGACCAGGGACCGGACCGCAGCGACGCACGGATGCACGCCAAGACCGTAGGATCCTACGCAGTGCCGTAGGGGACCCCACCGCCACTTCCCAGCAAATTAGGGACACTCTTGCTCCTGGGGTATCGGCGAGGACCATTCGCAACCGTCTCCATGAAGCTGGGCTACGGTCCCGCACACCGTTAGGCCGTCTTCCGCTCACGCCCCAACATCGTGCAGCCCGCCTCCAGTGGTGTCGCGACAGGCGTGAATGGAGGGACGAATGGAGACGTGTCGTCTTCAGCGATTTGAGTCGCTTCTGCCTTGGTGCCAATGATGGTCGTAGGCGTGTTTGGCGCCGTGCACGTGAGCGCCACAATCAGGACTGCATACGACCGAGGCACACAGGGCCAACACCTGGCATCATGGTGTGGGGAGCGATCTCCTACACTGGCCGTACACCACTGGTGATCGTCGAGGGGACACTGAATAGTGCACGGTACATCCAAACCGTCATCGAACCCATCGTTCTACCATTCCCAGACCGGCAAGGGAACTTGCTGTTCCAACAGGACAATGCACGTCCGCATGTATCCCGTGCCACCCAACGTGCTCTAGAAGGTGTAAGTCAACTACCCTGGCCAGCAAGATCTCCGGATCTGTCCCCCATTGAGCATGTTTGGGACTGGATGAAGCGTCGTCTCACGCGGTCTGCACGTCCAGCACGAACGCTGGTCCAACTGAGGCGCCAGGTGGAAATGGCATGGCAAGCCGTTCCACAGGACTACATCCAGCATCTCTACGATCGTCTCCATGGGAGAATAGCAGCCTGCATTGCTGCGAAAGGTGGATATACACTGTACTAGTGCCGACATTGTGCATGCTCTGTTGCCTGTGTCTCTGTGCCTGTGGTTCTGTCAGTGTGATCATGTGATGTATCTGACCCCAGGAATGTGTCAATAAAGTTTCCCCTTCCTGGGACAATGAATTCACGGTGTTCTTATTTCAATTTCCAGGAGTAAATGTATAAAAACTTATGAAATAGGTAAAAAGCGCATCCTAAAGCACTGTCCCACAAGCTCTCTGTATCTGTGTGTCCAATTTGTCATACTTTACTTCCATCTATGAAAAATAATTTCCATTCGATACTTCCATTACTGAAAATTGTCTGTCAAATTTTTGGAAACTGAACAGCTTTGTTTGATCAGGCTTTCATCTTTTCACTTTCCAAGTAATGTAACTGAATGTAACTGAATGCACTTTTGGAGACTCGATTGACATGAAGAAAATAAAACGTTACCAAAGTAAATTAATATGTTTTTGTTCTAGGCCCATAAGCTGCTGGACAGGCCGTAGTTAAATTATAACAGCATATGAAGAACAAGTTTTATTTCTCGAATAAAATGAAGGCACCTAAAAAAAACTCAAGACCCACAAAAGTCTTTGAAAATAATACCAACTTATGCACAGATAAATGTAATGTATACTGAGAACTAATGATAAATATGGTGTATATTGAGAAGATGACAACCATGACAGTCTGAGGACCACAACATGCGCAGAATTTATGTAACACTGGCCAAGTGACTACTCATCACCCAAGTCAGATGATTGTCCGGATGACACAATGTGAGATTTGGATGGGGGTTTTATGGGTTTCCCTCCTGATAAGACTGGTGACACACCAGAGAAGCTGAATATTAAGCATTAGTTTTTTGTGTTCGTAGAGAAACAACATTCACGAAAAAATGCGAGTTTTTTGATTAATTTGTTTTGTTTCGTTTGACAGGTCAGTACTAAGATTAGTGATTAGGAGAGTACTGAATGGTTCTCCTTGAAAATCAGAAATATTTTTTCCTGAATATTCTGAAAATTGGATAATTTGGTGATTTTTTTGAGGAGTTCATAAAGATTTATTTTCTGATTTACTGTAGGTGCACTGTACCTAAAATCTTGAAAATTAACTCATTCATTTGGTTAGTTAGAATCCGTTGGTGTGACAAGTTTACCTAAAAACTTTGGTAATTACCAACACCAGTAATTTTAGATTCATTGTTCCAAAGTAAACATATATCCCATTACTAACCACCAGATAAAGTCAATCAAAAATGTACATAAATAAGTAAAGCAATTATATAGCTAATGTTGAGCATATGGTAGTAACTTTGCAACTTGTTTCAAAGTAATTAGCATTCATAGTTAAGACATTGTTACTCAAGTGGAATCCCATATTCTGGCAAACTAGATGGCATAATTCAATAGGAATTATTGTTTTATCTGAAAGTTCACATTCAGAAGAATCTCTCTGAACTATTCAGTTAATCAGAAATGTAAATTTTTAACTGTAATTTGTAAAACTCCAGCCAACATCAATAGGTATATGTAGTTTTAATTATTATAACCTCATAAAAGAGAGGCTGCTGGAAGCAATTTTAGTCATTCTGCAGAAGTTTATGAAATGAGCAAGATCTGTGACCAACATTACTGGACAATGTGTTGCAGATGATTTAATACAGAATACAAGTGGAAAATGTATTTATGCAATCTGCAGGCCTTAAAACCATAACTGTAACAATGGCATAAAGAATATCCTTTCAATATGCCATCAGAAGCAGACACCATGTCCTTCATTTAATGTAATGTCAGTTGGGATACATTTGATTTAAGGGTATATTTGTCCTTAGGCAGAGAGTTTTGGGAGTTTAAGATACCCTGGTAGTGTATAAATACTGAACCTGCTCATTGCTTGTGTCAGTTTTAACCTATGATGCCAAATTAACAGACATACACTACTCATCAATACCCAATATGGGATCAATCTCATGAGAAATACATTGGCCTAATAAACATTCAACAACAAATATAAATATTACTAATTATTAAAAACTAGATAAAAATGAAATTTTATATTTTTATAATATCATCAGTTACCTACACAGCTAATCTGAACTCTGTAGTATTCACCAAACACTGCACAAAAATAGAGCAAAGAAAAAATTGTGACCTAAAACTGGTGTCAATATTGTCAATTAACTTGTATAGATTAACTGAAGTTCATGACACCCATCAAATACGCCTAAGTATCAGTTAATATCACACCAAAGTAAATTGAACAGAAAATTACAACCAATGTGACCAAAGACACAGTACATTCAATGCAAATTCCTAATACTGTATCAAACTGAATGAAAACAAACATATGTTAGAGAAAACACTTTCACAAGACAAGAGACCATTCCATCTTTAAAATAAATAACAAAGTAAACAGAAAGAATTAATTGAATAAACTCCCTGTGTTACCTCAAACATTCCTTCCCACCTATAAATACATAAATTGTGAACATATCGCCCCCCCCCCTCACTGAACATAATTAATACATAAGATGAACAAAATCATAGTAAAGAAACAGAAATAACTCAAATTCTTCTCACTCTCCCCTCAATGTGGCAGTTCGTGAGTGGTAATTATCCACTCCACACTAAAAAAAGAAAGTATGAAAAACTCTACATCCACTGATAGATCCCAGACGTTTTACATCTCCAGCTGATCAAGTCTGCAATTGTTTAATAATGCTGCTTCTTTGGTGGCTCACCAGAGTGCGCCAGTGAGTCGACCCAGGTGGCCTCTATAAGTGGGCCTGTGAACCACATGGGTGCACGCTCTCTGAAATCACAAGCATCATGGATGGAGGTACATCAATCTCCAATATCTATATTTACTCAGGAAACTAAAAATTAATTATTTCAGGAAACTTGTCAAAGACATTAACGGGAGTTATGTATCGACTGCTTATGTCATGAATGAAAAACATAACACTTTTACAAATAAAATCCTCAGCTTATTTGAAAGCTGTTTTCCCACAAAAGTAACCCAGATTAGACCAAAGTCTACAAAAAAGCTTTGGATTACTCAAGGAATAAAGGTAGGCCATATTTTAAGATGAAAAGGAAACCATATCTGACATTTAGAAACAATTCAGATGTTGATGCTACAGTTAATTGCAAGAGATACTGCAAAATATTGCAGGTGGTAAAAGAGACATCAAAACAAATGTATTGTGAGAAAAGGTCATAGCAGGAAATAAAATAAAAACTATATGGAATATGGTGTGGGAGAAAATGTGCGAAAAGTTATGAAGAGGGAGAGATAACACTAACAGCAAATGACAGAGATACATGCAGTGTTGTAAAAAAATTTAACAGCCATTTCATAAGTGTTACAGGAAAAATGATGTTGTTAAGTTCAGTAGGTGCTGCTGTGGAATATCTGAGGCCATCAATTACAAACAACTTCAGTAATATGAACATGATCATCACTACCCCAGTAGAAGTAATAAACAACATAGTCTTTGCAATCAAACATTTCTAGTGATTATGATAAAATATCAACAAAGTTAATCAAAAAGTATTTTTATGAGATAAGTAATATATTAATTAGTCTGTGTAACCAGTCATTTGTTACTGGAATGTTTTCCTGACTGGTTGAATTTACTGAAGTTGTCTCTGTATAAGAAAGGAAATACAGAATCAAAGATGAGGTGACTTACCGAACGAAAGCGCTGGCAGGTCGATAGACACACAAACAAACACAAACATACACACAAAATTCAAGCTTTTGCAACAAACTGTTGCCTCATCAGGAAAGAGGGAAGGAGAGGGGAAGACGAAAGGAAGTGGGTTTTGGGGAGAGGGTAAGGAGTCATTCCAATCCCGGGAGCGGAAAGACTTACCTTAGGGGGAAAAAAGGACAGGTATACACTCGCACACACGCACATATCCATCCACACATACAGACACAAGCAGAAATATTGTCAACTTTCACCCGTCACATTTACCAGCATTCTCTGAAATTTTAGAGAAGATAATATGCAAGATAAGTAATTTACCATCAAACTGACGTTTTGTATTTTTGAAGGCTTCTGATACTGAGAATGCTATTTACACATACAAAATGAACATAATTCATGAAAAAATAAATTACAGATGACTGGCATATCCTATGATATGTCAAAGTTTTTTGACTGTGTAAACTGCAACATCCTTTTTATGTTGTAACAAGAAATGTGACTAAATGGTTTGCACCATTTCTCTCTGAAAGGAAGCAAAGGATTTCAATAGGAAAGAGACCTAAATTAAACTTTGAGTCATTGTGAAACCGGGAAATAATTACATGTTGTGTCACACAAAGTTCTGTTGTAGGGTCCTTACTTTTTGTTATGGGTATTAATGGTCCTTCATTAATAACGTTACCAGTTGACAAGTTGCTTTTATTTGCAGATGGTAGGAACACTATATGCATTTCAGACCCCCACCCCCAAAGTACATGACTAAGATGTGCCAACAACAGACAGAATAAGAACAATATAAATTCTAAACATTAGAAGTTGATAATAAATTCATTAATTTAATTTTTATTTACAATTAGGATGCTGTCAGCCACAGCTGACACAAAAAGTAAGAAACTATTATATTAAAAAAAATTTCATAATGTCATAAGGATCTTTTCTGGGACTGATTTGTCAACCCAAGCTAAACTTTTGCAAGTCCAAGGGCATATAAAACAAGGTATTTGTGGTGTGAACTAAAGAATGTCTTACAGAATCCAGTTCAAGAAACTGAGGATTAACAACTGGTTCCCAGTGTATTTATTCCTTATTGAAATTTGTTACTTTTTCAAATCAACATCCCAGTTCATAGAATCAATACCAGAAATAAGTATAATCATTACAAATATTTACAGTCACTTTCTTTCATTCAGAAACGTGTCCATTTTTTGGGAACATACATTTTAAATCATTTTCTGACAGCTATAAAGAGTGCAACTATTACTGAACTTAAGTTTAAGAATGACCTAGAGGCTATATTGTGGGACAGATGTTTCTACTCCATTGATCACTACTTCAATTCTAAGGAAAGCCCTAACTTTTCCAATTATTCAGTCTCCTAAAACTTAGTCATCTACATCATAAACAGCTCCACCCTGTTTATCCACATATTTCATGGTAGAAACAAACTTCCCTGCAAAAATCAAAACCAATCACTAACATATGGCTTCTATAAATGATTCATTTACTTTCAAAGTTCTATATTTCTCCAATGTATTACATGTACAAATATCAACAGAACTGTACGCTCACTGAGTTTGCATTGTGCCCACTAGCTGCCATTATGAGTGCAGTGCCTTGACTAAATTGTGACACACCAAGAAAATAGTTCTTGTGCTGGAATAAGCAAGATGTTTACATGGCATAACAATGCAGCATACTTTCAAAAGGAATTCTGGAAAAGGTCTGCCATGGAAGTAGAGCATTGTGGTTTGGTCTTGATTATTTATAGTGACTGTTGTCTCTGTAAAAAAAGAAGTGCCAGTCAGTCAAATGTTCCAGATGCATCCATGTAGAGGGTGATGAACAGTTTCATAGGAGTCCAAAAAATTGACAGTCCTTGCATGCCATGTACTTGGAATACCACATTAAGCTGTGTGGAAGATTTTATGATGGTGGTTCCATTTCAAATTGCACCATCTGCAGCTCTTGCAACAATTATAACCCAAAAATTGTGATAAGAGCCTTCAGTTTTGCTTCAGAATGCAAGAAGCACTTACAGATGAATAACTCTCTTACAAACTAATATTCAGTGATGAAGCGACCTCACATTTATCTAGATAGGTTAATCACCACAATGTCCATGAAAAGCACTGAAAATCATCATCAAACTATGTTTTATGTGCTGTGTTACAGAAGAAGCTGTATGGGCTACTTTTCTTCCATAAGAAGACTGTGAGGGGTGTAGCAGCTGTGGTTTTTTCCACAACTGACCGCAGATTCTGAGAATTTCTTCTTACCCCTCATTGGAGCATCAATGTGCATCCCTACCTAAATGATGAAAGTTTGCAACACTGGATTGGACATAGTGTTCACCACTATGCCCAGGAACTAATGAGACTGATCCCTTGGTCCTCCAGGCCACCTGACCTAACATCTTGTAGGGAACGTAAAAATTCCATAAATGCAATATAGATGTGAATTCTGGCTCAAAATGCAAAGACCCGATATGACATAATAGACGCTGTTTCATAGCGAATAGTTGCAGATGAGGTATTTCTCGGAGATAGTTTCAAATAGCTTTATTTTCTGCATACAATAACGAAAATGTAAGCAGTTACTGGCATTGTACATCATCTGGCGAAGCCCGATTTGGAAAGACAGCGTGCGCAGGAACCTGCTTGTAAAATGAAGTGTACGAAGGCAATGATGTATCAATGTGCTAACGATCTGGTGCCATGCTAATTGCAGATGGTTAAATAGTCTGTTTAAGGTACATGGTGCGCAATGCAACGTAGGACTCAACTCATCCATTAGAATTGTATTAACACCTTCAGCTGCTGATGGGCATTGATATATATCAACGGGGACAGGTGAAAATGTGTGCCCCGACTCGGACTCGAACCCGGGATCTCCTGCTTACATGGCAGACGCTCTATCCATCTTTTTTCTTTCTTTTTTTAAAATCTCATTTTGTTCGTTTTCGTTCGTTGCATCTGCTCGGGGCGGACGTCACAAGACACCCATTTCAGTTCGTCGTTGACCCATTAACTCAGTTTTTTTTTTTTTTATTACAGAGGGCAGCTAACCCTCTGACCGAACACACTGAGTTACCGTGCCGGCTCCATCTGAGCCACCGAGGGCACAGAGGATAGTGCGACTATGGAGACTATCTCGCGCACGCCTCCAGCGAGACCCACATTCACACCTTGTATGTCCACACACTACATTTGTAGTGCCCCGCCCCAAAACACTCATTACTCGAGGAAGACATTTTTACCAGGTCCCGTAAGAGTTCGGAGAATATGTGTGAATCCGCACAGAAGAAATACATGAGGTCTGGAACAAACTTAACTACCACTTGGATGTTTCTCATCTGACCAGAGGGGCACCCAAAGGAAATTTGTAGAGAGCAGAATGAAAACTTGGTGAGTCTGCAGTTCTGTTCATATATGTACATGTATTGCTCTGAAAAATACAGAGCTTTGAAATCAAATTGATTACCTACTTGCAGGAGACCTGTAGAATGTTCACCAGATGTGGTCTCATACAACAAAATAAAAGACTTGTATTAAAAAAACAGCAAAACAAAATCCTCTATTGTTGGTCTCAGTTTGAGCTACATTTAGTAGCATTACTCCTTTCCTGAAAACATATTATCTGCAGTTTTTCCCTATAACCCGGCAACACTACTCCTGCTGCTGCTGCTACTACTACTACTACTACTACTAGTAGCAGTAGTAGTACTAGTACTAAAAAAAAACATTAAGCGTACACAACATATCTTAAATTTCTTCTAATAAAGATATGGCATTTGTACTCTATCCATGGATTCATCATATATCTATAACATCACTTTGCTACAAGTCTGCCCCTGGTAGATGAGTGATCAGCCTGATTGACTGTCATACCTAAAGGCCCGGGTTCGATTTCTGGCTTGGTCATGTTGTCCTCAACATCGTCATTTCATCCCCATCGACATGCAAGTCACCGAAGTGCTATCAACTTGAAAGACTTGCACCAGGCAAACGTTCTACCTGACAGGTGGCCCTAGCCACACTTTCCTACAGAAATCTAGATTTTATTCTCAGTTTGAATGTTATAAATTTTCTTGAGATGTAAAAGCTTCTGTCCAGAAATCAGCATGGTTTTAGAAAGCATAACTTATATGAAACTCAGCTTTCCCTTTTCTCACATGGTGCCCAGTGAACTGTGGACCAAGGGCAACAAGCAGATTCCACATTCCTAGATTTCTGAAAAACATTTGACATGGTTCCCCATTGCAGACTGTTAGTGAAGGTACAAAAATACAGAATAAGTTCCCAGATACGCAAGGGGCTTGAAGACTTCTTCAGAAATATATTGCAGTATATTGTCTTCAATGCTAAGTGTTCATTAGAGTCAAGAGTATCATCAAATGTGCCCAGGGAAGTGTCAGGACCACTATTATTCTCTGTATACATAAATTATCTGATGGACAGGGTGAGCATCAATCTACAGCTGTTTGCTGACAATGCTGTAGTGTGAAAGAAAGTGATGTAGTTGAGTCTCTGTAGGAGGATACAGGAGGTCTTAGACAAAATTTCTAGTTGGTGTGAGTGGTAGCTACCTCCAAATGTAGAAAAAGTAGCTCAGTGTTATGTGCAGAAAAAACTGTCTTATGATTTTCGAATATGGCAGTCATAGTGTGCTGCTTGATAGAGTCATGCTGATTAAATATCTAGGCATAAATTTGCAAAGTGATATGAAATGGAATAGACATGTAAGGATTCTCGTAAGGAAGGAAAATGGTAGACTTCCATTTATTGGGAGAATTTTAGCAAAGTGTGGATCATCTGCAAAGAAAACCACAATAGAACAGTACTGTGACTAATTCTTGAATACTGTGCAAGCATTTGGGATCCCCAAAGGCTCAAATGAAAGGAAGACATTGAAGCAATTCAGAGGAAAGCTGCTAAATTTGTTACCAGTAGGTTAAATCAGCTTGCAAGTATTTAAAGAATCATCATTTGAGGCTGACTGTAGAACAATTCTACTGCCAGCAACATATATTCTGCACAAAGACCATGAAGATATGATAGGAGAAATTACAGCTTGTACAAAGGCGTATAGATATTCATTTTTCCATTACCCTATTTGTGAGGGGAACAGGAAAGTAAATGACTAGTACTTGTACAAGGTAACCTCTGCATTGCACCGTATAGTGGTTTATGGAGTATATATGTAGACATAGAGAGTAAAAAATCTACTGGCACAACTGTGAGGTCTAAACTAATTACAGTCCACAGAAAATTCTAAAAACATTATGACTCATTAGCAAACAGTACCCTATCAAACAACACTTCATTCAAAGTGCCCTTTTCTTACAACAAATGCTGTCAACAACAACACAGTCCTTTCCATAAATTCCTAGTGGAATATTATGAAAAGTAGGCAAAATACAGCAGCTTGTAGGCTTCACACATTACCCATTTGGAGAAGGCATTTCCGGTGTAAAGTGGAATAAAGTATTTTCCATTCTTAATCAGTATAATATCAGTGACGGGGATAGAAGTCTAATCCATTCCCTTTATGTTTTCATCACTAATGAAAAAACTCAAGAGGCCAAAATCAGAAATAATGTAAGGCAGGACTGCTCACTGGTCTGACTGATTTTAATTTGTGTATAAAAATTGCAGAGTTGGAAGTAAGACTGTCTTAATGTGGAAGTTACTTCACATGCACAGAATTTCAGCATGATATAGTCTGCTCATGGTACAACAAAACTGAAAAAGAATTGAGTCAGCTGCTGTTGTAACGGTGTGTGAAACAATTGGACATGATATTCGTGTCAGGTCTCCAGCCAGAAGGAGACCTGACATGAATATGATCAACTACTATGCCACAAAAGTTCACAGAGCCTGTTGGACATGCTGGATTGTTGGATGATTCTTGAAGACTTGGATGAAATTTGCTATCTTAGAATTAAAAAACATAAAAAGGAAGATGTAAGAAAAGTAATGAAGTGAGGATTGTATATACTCATATTTTACAAGTGCTTCACATAAAAATAAGTAGTCAATAATATGGAGTGGTTTATAAAGAGATTCTTTCAAATTTTGGTGTGGCAAGTTAACTGAGGACATTTAATCCTAGAACTATATCACAAAAGACTTCTTAGTCATCTTTCTTCAAATCTTTGGAAGTCTCAGAACATGTATGTGGGGAAGAGGAAAGGAAGGGAATCATGAATCATGAAAGTAATTAGAATTTGTGTAATGAATAAAAAGCACCAAAATTTCTGAAAACACATATTGTTCAAACAGAATAGGTTAAAAAATGTAAATATCTTATGAAAATAACCCAAGTAATGGTTTGAAAAAACCTGGTATAAAATCAAGGATACATAAAATGGAAGGGACATGTGTATAACTAAAGATATTTCAAATAAAAAATGCTTGTCTGAAAATACAAAAACATGGCATTAAAATGGAGTATTAAAGCCAGAATGTCTGTATGCAAGTGAATGTCTAGCGTAAAACTATATTTACTTAATTTATGCAACCAGGTCAAGAGGACAATGCACAGCTGCAAGGCTCTCCTTCCACTGAATTATTTTTCTTGCTTTCTGCCATCAGCCACTCTCTATGCCAGTCTGTAGCAATTCCTCATGGATCCCATTTTTTTCTTTGGTCCATCTAGTGGTCTTCTGTGGCAAGTAAAATCTCTGGATCTCAATGATCATTGGTGTTTATCTGTCCAAGCAAAATAACCTGGCAATACACCCTGTTCAGTTCTCATGAGGCCTACAGTATTTGAACTGCTATAGATCTTCTCCAGATCATAATTATGTCAGTCTCCATAGAAAATGATCTCCTCATCATAGACCTTCCTGAAAACTTTCTGTCCAAAAATAAGATCGCTTGTCCTTTTTCCAGACACTCCAAGTTTCACAGTCATACTGCCTTACAGACTGGATCAGTATTTTGTACTGCTGGAGTTTAAAATTTCGTGATAGAATGCATTATTGAAAAGCTGACTGAGACTGAAGTATGATAGGCTTGTGACTTGGCTCCTCACTTTGATTTCTGCTTTACTCAATGCATCCTCTGTTAAGATTAGTCTGAGGTATTTAAAACTAAGGCCCTTTTGCAGAACCTGTTTATAACTGTGGATCCCTTGAATAGGTGCAGTTCATCAGGAGATATTCAGTCTTTGATTCATTCAGAAGAAGACTGGTCTTGTCCACTCCCATCTCCATGCTGTTACTCACCTGCAATATTTCTTATTTAGAAATGGACAAATATGCCAGCTTCTCAGTAATTTTCTCATCTGCTGTTGTGATGCCTTCAAAATTCAGTTAGGAAGCTTCTCTCACATCTTTTCAAGTACCAGGTAGAAAAATATTGGTGACACACCAGCTCCTTGTCTGAGCCCTGCACTTATGTTAAAACATCATCCCCTGCATGTGCTGGCCTTTGTCTGCTATTCCTACTCATGGAGGTTATTCTGTGTACTTCCATTTGGTTTCCAAACTCCTCATGTTTCTTCACCCTGCTGGTTTGCATTTGTATAGTATTTGGTAGCCTGTCATCCTTCATCCTATTAATGTACTCTTTCCATTACCTCCTTTATTCGTCTATTTCTTCCATTCAGAGATAGCAATCCTAATTCTGCTTTTATTTCTATGTTTCACTTTTGATCTTGCCTTGCATATCCTGATTCACGTCTGTGAAATCTCATTTCTGCAATCTAAATTTTTAGTGTGTCCAATTTTGTTGTTCTTCATATTTCACTTCCAACATTATAACTGGGAATATCTGAAAGTGGTCTGGTGCACAGATTCTTCATTGTTTGTATGCTGCTCTTTACAGATTACTCTCAATGTTTTCAATGACTAACAGGCCATTTTCTTGTAACATTTTCAATGTATGTGCTGTAGTTTTAAGATTTAAATGTCTGTTATTGCCATTGGTCCCATTCTACAGAACCAGTGTGTTATTATAGAACTACTACATTGTTAACCACACATACATTAGTTTATTTTTTGCTATAACTACTGCTGTTATTATTATTGTTGTTGTTGTTGTTGTGTGCCAGTCATGTGTAGTACATATTGCATTGCTAACTTTCGGATGCTTTCAAGTTGGATTTAAGAGTGTCTGAAGGGCTTAGTGTGACCAGGTGAAACCAATAGATAAATAAATAAATGACTTACTACATGAAGAAAAACCTATCTCAAAGACAGAATGCCTGCATCCTGAGAGTTGCTGGTGGACATGGCTCAAATAAATGTTTTGCTGCATTTTAAATATGTCACATTGTTGTTGTTGTTGTTGTTGTTGTTGTTGTTGTTGTCTTTTGGTCTGAAGACTTGTTTGATGCAGCTCTCCAGACTACTCTCTCCTTTGCAAGCTCCTTTATCTTTGATAACTACTGCAACCTACATCCTCTCAGCCTCCCTCCATAATCTGTACCTATTACACTTCCCTCCAGTAGTAAATTTGTGATTCCTCAATGCCTCAGAATGTGGCCTATAAACTGAGCCCTTCTATTAGTCAATTTGCCACAAATTTCTTTTCTCCTCAATTCTGTTCAGTACCTCGTTACATGATCTACCCATCTAATCTTCAGCATTCTTCTGTACCTATACATTTCAAATGCTTCTACTCGCTTCTTGTCTAAATGCATTTGAAAACTACTTCCCCAAGAAAATAGTTAAATATACTCGTAAGAAACCTTGTAACAAACCATGGCTTACTAAGGGTATAAAAGTATCTTGTAACCGGAAAAGGGAAATGTATCTGACAGCAAGAAAGAGTAGTGACCCAGAAACTATCAAAAATTATAAAAAACTACTGTGTTATATTAAGAAAAGTTATTAAAAAATCCAGGAGTATGTGTATCGTGTTTGAAATCAGCTACTCTGATAATAAAATTAAAACAATTTGGAATATTATTAAACGAGAAACAGGTGAACCAAGAGAACAGGAAGACAGTATTACCATCAAATTGAATGAAAACTTTACGAACAAAAAGTCAGAAGTTGAAAATATTTTTAATAATCATTTTCTAAATGTTGTGGATATAGTAGGATCCAGGTGTTCATTAGAAGAAGCTAGGCTGTTAATGGAAGAGGCCATGCCTATGCAATTTGATACAATTGAAATCTCACCCACTTCTCCCTCTGAAATTAGGAAAATAATAAACTTGCTTAAAAGCAAAAACTCACATGGAATTGATGGCATTTCCAGCAAAATACTAAAAGCTTGTTCTCAACAGATAAGTAAGATTCTCAGCCACCTGTGTAATAGCTCTCTGGAACAGGGCATTTTCCCTGATAGACTGAAATGTGATATTGTTATACCTTTGCATAAAAAGGGGGATAGATCTGATGTCAACAATTACCGTCCAATCTCCCTTCTAACAGCTTTATCCAAAATTTTTGAGAAAGTAATGTATTCAAGAGTAGCTTCACATATCTGTAAAAATGAAGTACTAACAAAATGTCAGTTTGGTTTCCAGAAAGGTCTTTCAACAGAAAATGCCATATATGCTTTCACCAGTCAAATTTTGAATGATCTGAATAACCGAACACCACCCATTGGGATTTTTTGTGATCTCTCAAAGGCTTTTGATTGTGTAAATCATGAAATTCTGCTAGACAAGCTCAAGTATTGTGGCATGAGTGGGACAGTGCACAAATGGTTTAATTCGTACCTAACTGGAAGAGTGCAGAAAGTTGAAATAAGTAGTTCTCGTAACATGCAAAGATCAGCACATTCCTCAAACTGGGGAACTATCAAGAATGGGGTTCCACAAGGGTCAGTCTTGGGTCCTTTGTTGTTCTTATTATATATTAATGACTTGCCAATCTATATTCATGAAGAGGCAAAGTTAGTTCTCTTTGCTGATGATACAAGTATAGTAATCACACCTGAGAAACAAGAATTAACTGATGAAATTGTCAATACTGTCATTCAGAAAATTACTAAGTGGTCCTTGTAAACGGACTTTCACTGAATTTTGATAAGACACAGTACACACAGTTCCGTACAGTGAATGGTATGACGCCATTAATAAATATAGACCTTAATCAGAAGCATATAACTAAGGTAGAATATTCCAAATTTTTAGGTATGTCCACTGATGAGAGATTAAATTGGAAGAAACACATTGATGATCTGCTGAAATGTTTGAGTTCAGCAACTTATGCAATAAGGGTCATTGCAAATTTTGGTGATAAACATCTTAGTAAATTAGCTTACTATGCCTATTTTCACTCATTGCTTTCATATGGCATCATATTTTGGGGTAATTCATCACTGAGGAATAAAGTATTTATTGCACAAAAGCGTGTAATCAGAATAATAGCTGGAGTCCACCCAAGATCATCCTGCAGACATTTCTTTAAGGATCTAGGGATATTCACAGTAGCTTCTCAGTATTTATACTCTCTTATGAAATTTGTTATTAACAACCAAACCCAATTCAAAAGTAATAGCAGTGTGCATAACTACAATACTAGGAGAAAGGACGATCTTCACTATTCAAGATTAAATCTAACTTTGGCACAGAAAGGGGTGAATTATACTGGCACTAAAGTCTTTGGTCACTTACCAAATAGTATCAAAAGTCTGACAGATAACCAACAAGTATTTAAGAAGAAATTAAAAGAATTTCTGAATGACAACTCCTTCTAGTCCATAGAGGAATTTTTAGATATAAATTAAGAAAAAAAATTAAAAAAATAAAAATAAAAATAAAAAATAAAGAAAAACAAAAAACACAAAAAAATAAAGTTGTTATATTAACTTAAGTATGTTGTTAAATTAACGTAATTATGTCATGTATTGGAAAATTCGACTCGTTCCACATCATTATGAAATATCGTATTCATGATCCATGGAACTAGTATTAATCTAATCTAATCTAATCTGTCTGAACTATTTACTGTCTACACTTAGGACAAATACCTTCAGAACAGGCACCGTAATTCTTTAATCTATATCTGACATTAACAAAATTCTCCGCTTCAGAAATGCTTTTCTTGTCTTTGACAGTCTACATTTTATATCCCGTCTACTTCAGCAACAATCAGTTATTTTACTGCCCAAATAGCAAAACTCATCTATTACTTCTTGTTTCTCTTTACTAATCTAATTCTCTTAGCATCCGCTGATTTAATTTGGCTACATTCCATTACCTTGTTTTCCTTTTCTTCATGTTCATCTTACATCCTTCTTTCAAGACTCTGTACTTTCCACTACAATTGCTCTTCAAAGCCTTTAGCCATCTCTGACAGAATTAAAATGTCATTGGCTAACTGCACCAGGGATAGGTTACAGCCCTCTCTAACTTTATTCTCAAGTACTGCTTCCTTTACATTCCTCTCAACTCTTTATAACTACCATCTAGTGCCTGAACAAATTGTATGTAACCTTTTGCTGCCAGTATTTTACCACTACTAGCTACTGAACTTCAAAGCTATCCCACCATAGCACCATGGGTCTGATGGAATGTAAATACTTTTGGAATAAAGGAGACCACTCAGCAAAAAGCATAAGTGTTTGTCATCGATAAGCCTGCATAGATTACACACACACACACACACACACACACACACACACACACACACACAGCACTTTAAGAGGGGTGGGAAATATTGTGGCTTGGATGTCCCTCATTTCACAGCAAGGTGATAGATAATCTAAGTCCTAAATAAGGATAGGGCATGATAAATCTGTTTGATGATTAATTGTGGGAGGTATTGCCTGTCTATGAAGGCCTATGAGAGACCTTCAGCATTCTGGTCCAGAGAGTACTCATCACAACAGATATGTTGTCCACAGGTGACCAGACAAAAGGGGCAGACTTTTAGATGTGGAAATGATGGCAGCTGTTGAAATGCAGTTACTGTTGGTGGTTTGTACAAATTATAATGTGGACAGAGGTCTGGATGGAGCCATCAGAAAGGTGGAGGTTAACATCCAGGAAGATGGTACATCAGTTTGAGGAGGAACCTGTAAAGTGGATGGGAGAGAAGGTCTTGAGGTTGTGAAGAAATGAGGATAGAGTGTCTTGGCCCTGAGTACAGATCATGAACATGATATCAACAAATCTGAACCATCCTAGGACTTTGAAATTAAGGGAGGCGAGAAAGGTTTTCTGTAGAGGACCAATAAACATGTTGGCATAGGAGCGTACCATGCATGTGCCCATGGCTAAACAGCGGATTTTTTTTATATACCTTCTCTTCAAATTAGAAGGAGTTGTGTGTTAGCTTATAGTTGGGAAGCTGTATGAGGAATTAGGTTGTGGGTTTGGAGTCTGAAGAACACTGGGAGAGGTAGTGTTCAACAATGGCAAGGCCAGAGGCATAAAGGATGTTAGTGTATATGGAGGTGGTACCAACAGTGGTGAGTAGGTATCTAGAAGATAAAGGGGTGGATATCGTGGAGCATCAATGAAATAAGTGGTTATTACTGTATCTTTGATGTGGGAGACTAGGTTTTGGGCAACTGGGTGAAAGTGTTGGTCAAGATGATTGGAAAATCTTTTAGTGAGAGCACAGTGGGACATCCAGTAATGTTGGCTTATGGATTTTGGGGAATATGGGAATATGTAGAAAGTGGGTATGTGGGTTGTTGTTGTGATGAGGAGGGAGATGCCCTAGTTTAAGGGGGAGGGGGGCTGTTCTTGGAAGGGACTAATGATTTCAGTAGGGATTTATTGGAAGTTATGTTGGAGTGGAGGAACCAGACAGAATTTAACATCTTTACTTATCCTCTCTCACACCTGATAACTTACTTCTGACCAAATACTCTCATGTCAGAAAATTGTTCTGTTCCCCTCAGCACATATTCTTCCATCCTTTCTATGCCCCAAATTCAGACTCTGTTATTCAGTTGTCCTTCCAACCACCTAACACTTTCGCCCATTCATTTCTTGCATCATTTCTGATTTTCCTGGCATCATTCCTATCTAAGCCTTGGAATCTCCCTCCCCCCCCCCCCCCCCCACCTCAATGGTCTAGCTATAAAAATTCTCTTTTCTGGAGACCAGCCCTATATTCACAATCACCTTCACCTTTCCAGATTTTGCCAGTCCCTATCCCTCACAAAGCTGGTACTGCAGAAACACAGACCTCTGACTTTCTCCATACAGTCCCAATCTCTTCCCATGTGATTTCCATGTTTTTGGAGCCCTGAGAATTACATTTGTGGTTGTTGATTTGATTCAGACAAAGAGTTGCATGAGAAGGTACTATCATGGTTCCATATTCAACTACAAACGTTTGTCCATCAAGGTACCAACTATCTTCATCCCACATTGGACTGAATGCCTGGGTAGTTATGGTGATTACATTTGAAATAATAAAAATTTTACTTACTTTCCATCTGTGTCCTTTGCTTTTGACTGCTCCTTATAATTTAATTTACTAGATACAGGCATGTTGTTTCAGTTTCTGCTCCAGTGCTAGATTATTGATGAAACATAAGAAAAATTTCATGATAACTTTTTGTTGACACAGTGTACTGTAACACATTTCTCAGGGTATTACTTGAGTACCACAAATACCTCTTAGTTCCCTTGGACTCATCTCAAAATATTCCTGAACACTGTACAGACATACAGTTCTTATGTACTCTTTTAGTTTTGTTTTGAAAACTGATAATGCTTATATGTCTCTTTAAACTACTTGGTAGTATGTAGTATAATAAGCACCCCAGTTTAGTAGGGTCTCTGTCAGCCAGTTATAGAATGGTACTGTTGATTTGATACTCATCTTTAATTCTTTTGCTGCAATTCTGTTGTTCTCTGTGTAGCAGGGGTGTATAATTTGATTTGAGTTATATGATAGTTTCAAGTTATATACATAGAGAGGACTGTCAAAATTTTGAGTCCATTTGACTTGATTTTACTAGGGTCTCTTGGAGATAATCTTCAATTACATCTGATTGCACCCCTCCCCCACTTCTTATAAGGTTTCAGTAGTGTGTTCATATGCACATTTGCTGCCCTACCCCATATTGGTACACAGTACAATAAATGTGGGTAAAGTAGTCCATAATAATAGTGTACCTACAGTTTGTTCACAAAGAAAGGAATGAGGTCTCCCTAGTTATGAATTACAAGTACTTCCCCTCATTAATTGTAACTACACAAAAGCGTAGAATTCAAAAGATCACTCTCAGTCTGCAGAAACTTTGACGAATACTAAAGGAAAATGTTGGCAGGATTTGTGGTTTTCATGTGTCTGCAGAATATTTTCTGGCACATGGGATTCCCATGGGGAGAAGATCAGAATGAGAGGTCTTTACCAGTAGAGTGTGGAGACACTATTGATTGGCAGTCATGTTTCATTGTAGAAATGAAACATAGTGGGGAAGTAGCCACAGAAATATTCTGTCTGGATAAACTTGAATAGACAGTACTATGACAGTAAATCTTGGCAGCAGAACCATACTGTCAGCATTGTGGGATGGGAAATATTCTCTAAAATAATTAGTATTGGAAGTAATGGATCGAGGAAGAGATTGCCGAGCGGTTCCAGGCGCTTCAGTCCGGAACCGCACTGCTGCTACAGTCGCAGGTTCGAATCCTGCCTCGGGCATGGCTGTATGTGATGTCTTTAGGTTAGTTAGGTTTAAGTAGTTCTAAGTCTAGGGGAGTGATGACCTCTGATGTTAAGTCCCATAGTGCTTAGAGCCATTTTTCGACGAAGAGATTCGTCAAGGAGTCCCAACTAAATTCTGGGATAAATCCACAAAAGGTGATTACCACGGAAAAATGAATACTGGAAGCTTTGAGAGGTGGTTTACTAATGTGGCTCTTCCAATATTCCTCCAAAGTTAGTCGTGATGGACAACACTTCATATCATAGCAGCCACAAGGTATGACACCAAACTGGGGAGGTTGGAATGGCTATAAAAGAGCTGTGTTGCTTCCAATAAGAGCATGAGGAAGCAGTCTGTGCTTTAATTCAAGAACATACACCTGCTAAAAAGTATGTGATTAACAAAATGGCAAAAAAGGAAGGCCTCAAAGTTGTCTGCTAGTCACACTACAATTGTGATTTGAATATGGTAGAACTGGCATGCACAAAAGTAAATTTTAGGGGATATGTCCAGAGACAATCTGTTTAAAATTGAAAATTAATCCCTATTGTCAGTAACAGTTGATAAGTGTTGTGGGTACTGCAATCATGTCCAACAACTGGAAGAAGATTACTGGAGGCACGACTTTGCTGTGGAACTCAAAACTGACAAATTTATTATTAATCCTATTGAATCAAGCAGTAACAATGATAATGAATCATACACAGATGAGGAACATAATGAGACTGATTCTGAGTGATTTATGTGAATATATAATTCAGCATTACATATGTGAATAAATGTTCATCATTTTACTACTTTTTCCCACACTGTAAATTTTACTATTGATTCTTTTTAATTTTGCATTGTCTGTGAAATATGATGCAGAACTAGTAGCAACAAGCACCATCATTCAACATGAAACTATTAATTTTGATTTGACAAATCCTGTAATCTCTTATTACACCCCTGTGTCAGTTTTTACTTTCATTGACATGCAATACGTATCAGCTGACATCTGTTGTAGTAGCAGCTAATGAGTAGTACTAACAATGCTGCCTATAGCACTATATATATATATATATATATATATAGAAGGAAACATTCCAGGTGGGGAAAAACAAAATATATCTAAAAACAAAGATGATGTGACTTACCAAACGAAAGCGCTGGCATGTCGTTAGACATACAAACAAACACAAACATACACACAAAATTCAAGCCTTCGCAACAAACTGTTGCCTCATCAGGAAAGAGGGAAGGAGAGGGAAAGACGAAAGGATGTGGGTTTTAAGGGAGAGGGTAAGGAGTCATTCCAATCCCGGGAGCAGAAAGACTTACCTTAGGGGGAAAAAAGGACAGGTATACACTCGCACACACACACACACATATCTATCCACACATATACAGACACAAGCAGACATATACAGAGGCAAAGAGTTTGGGCAAAGATCTCTGCCCAAACTCTTTTAACGTCATTATTTCTTCGTCAGACAATTGTTAGCCTCATTTTCATAATCTGCCACCACAAAACCACTCCTTTTAATACATTTACACGTAGTTTTTTCGAAATTTTCCCGAATTTCTCCACCCTTTAACGTGTTTTGGCGGCAACACAACCACCTAACTTTTATGCACATCGTTGTCTACCTACACAAGTTCACCACAGGATCAACATAGCCCAGCTCTAACCAACACTTTTTCGCCTTTTTTCACACCAGATCTCCAGTTGCTTTCTAGTTCACTTTTATCTCTCCCCATATATTTTTATTTTCATTTTCATTTCAGCCTCATGTTACACTTTCCACCTTCTAATACCATGTCACCCTCACAACACCCCCACAACGACCCCATTAAGTTTTATTTACATTCCCTCTGCAAACATGCCTTTGCCCTAGCCAAATTACACTCCCATATTTTATTTTCTCAGGCTTGTCTGACATTCGGCATTACCCCCAAAGGCCTCACACTTAAAGTTCCCATCTCTGGCTGCAACCCTTCTTTCCATCAGTCCCTATACCAGTTCCAAACTGAACAATCCATTGCCCTCACCCACCTAATCCTTCACCTACATATCAACTCAGCCAATGAACACACCCGTCAACTCCTATCCTTAATAAAACTCCTCAATCTTTCCTCTCCCACATCCACACCGGCTGTTCAGAGCATCCTCCTACAGGCCAACTGCAAATTAGAACAGCATGCCACCCGCCACCTTAAAACACTATCCAATCTCCTGGTTTCCCACCTCTGGAAAGGCACCTCACTCACCCTTCACAACCTTTCCAGCAAACCTCAACCTCCTCTCATAGCACACAAACCCGGTCTCTCCCATCTACTCAATCTTCCACTTCCAGCTCCACTCCCTCCAAAACCTCAAAATTCCAATCAACACAATCTGGAACCACAACACCCTAATTCAGTAGTTAACCTTTCCTTCAAACCTCTCTCCCAATCTGAAACCTCTGTCCTATCCAAAGGCCTCACCTTCAGCCCCCCTCCCAGATTCAACCAAACAGCCCTTGTCAAAGATTTACTGTCCTACACTCGTACTCTCTGCTGGAAATATCACTTTGCCACGAAGAAAAATGATCCTAATCCTACTGCTAATGATCCAACTCCCCAAGACACTATCCAAATTGAACCCTGCCTGGAACAGTTCCATCCTCCGTCACAGCGGGACCCACCTCCTCTTCCTCAAAATCACCCCCTCCAAACCTTCCAGGAATTTCTGACTTCCAGCCTTGCCTATCAACCCTTCATAAAAAAACCTTAATCCTACTCCCAACATCACCACTGCTGAAGCCCAAGCTATCTGTGATCTGAAGGCTGACCGTTCCATCATCATTCTTCCGGCGGACAAGGGTTCCACAACAATGGTACTTGATCGTCGAGAGTATGTGGCTGAGCGACTGCGTCAGCTTTCAGACAACACCACATACAAAGTTTGCCAAGGTAATCCCATTTCTGATGTCCAGGCGGAGCTTCAAGGAACCCTCAGAACCTTAGGCCCCCTACAGAACCTTTCACCTGACTCCATCAACCTCCTGACCCCACCGACACCCCGCACCCCTACCTTCTACCTTCTTCCTAAAATTCCCAAACCCAATCATCCCGGCCGCCCCATTGTAGCTGGCTACCAAGCCCCCACAGAACGTATCTCTGCCTATGTAGATCAACACCTTCAACCCATTACATGCAGTCTCCCATCCTTCATCAAAGACACCAACCACTTTCTCGAATGCCTGGAATCCTTACCCAGTCTGTTACCCCCGGAAACCATCCTTGTAATCATTGATGCCACTTCCTTATACACAAATATTCTGCATGTCCTGGGCCTCGCTGCGATGGAGCACTTCCTTTCATGCCGATCACCTGCCACCCTACCTAAAACCTCTTTCCCCATTACCTTAGCCAGCTTCATCCTGACCCACAACTTCTTCACTTTTGAAGGCCAGACATACCAACAATTAAAGGGAACAGCCATGGGTACCAGGATGGCCCCTCGTACGCCAACCTATTCATGGGTCGCTTAGAGGAAGCTTTCTTGGTTACCCAGGCCTGCAAACCCAAAGTTTGGTACAGATTTATTGATGACATCTTCATGATCTGGACTCCCAGTGAAGAAGAACTCCAGAATTTCCTCTCCAACCTCAACTCCTTTGGTTCCATCAGGTTCACCTGGTCCTACTCTAAATCCCATGCCACTTTCCTTGACGTTGACCTCCATCTGTCCAACGGCCAGCTTCACACGTCCGTCCACTGTGCATAAACCCACCAACAAGCGACAGTAGCTCCATTATGACAGCTGCCATCCATTCCACATCAAATGGTCCCTTCCCTGCAGCCTAGGTCTTCGTGGCAAATGGATCTGCTCCAGTCCGGAATCCCTGAACCATTACACCAACAACCTGAAAATAGCTTTCACATCCCGCAACTACCCTCCCGACCTGGTACAGAAGCAAATAACCAGAGCCACTTCCTCACCCCTTCAAACCCAGAACCACCCACAGAAGAACCCCAAAAGTGCCCCACTTGTGACAGGATACTTTCCGGGACTGGATCAGACTCTGAATGTGGCTACCCAGCAGAGATACGACTTCCTCAAATCCTGCCCTGAAATGAGATCCATCCTTCATGAAATCCTCCACACTCCACCAAGAGTGTCTTTCTGCCATCCACCTAACATTCGTAACCTCTTAGTTCATCCCTATGAAATCCCCAAACCACCTTCCCTACCCTCTGGCTCCTACCCTTGTAACCATCCCCAGTGTAAAACCTGTCCCATGCACCCTCCCACCACCACCTACTCCAGTCCTGTAACCCAGAAGGTGTACATGATCAAAGGCAGAGCCACGTGTGCAAGCACCCACGTGATTTACCAACTGACCTGCCTACACTGTGAAGCTTTCTATGTGGTAATGACCAGCAACAAACTGTTCATTCGCATGAATGGACACAGGCAGACAGTGTTTGTTGGTAGTGAGGATCACCCTGTGGCTAAACATGCCTTGGTGCATGGCAAGCACATCTTGGCACAGTGTTACACCATCCAGGTTATCTGGATACTTCCCACTAACACCAACCTGTCAGAACTCCGGAGATGGGAACTTGCCCTTCAGTACATCCTCTCTTCTCGTTATCCGCCAGGCCTCAACCTCCGCTAATTTCAAGTTCCCGCCACTCATACCTCACCTGTCTTTCAACAACATCTTTGCCTCTTTACTTCCGGCTCGACTGACATCTCTGCCCAAACTCTTTGCCTTTACAAATGTCTGCTTGTGTCTGTGTATGTGCGGATGGATATGTGTGTGTGTGCGAGTGTATACCTGTCCTTTTTTCCCCAAGGTAAGTCTTTCCACTCCCGGGATTGGAATGACTCCTTACCCTCTCCCTTAAAACCCACATCCTTTCGTCTTTCCCTCTCCTTCCCTCTTTCCTGATGAAGCAACTGTTTGTTGCGAAAGCTTGAATTTTGTGTGTATGTTTGTGTTCGTTTGTGTGTCTATCGACCTGCCAGCGCTTTTGTTTGGTAAGTCTCATCATCTTTGTTTTTAGATATATTTTTCCCACGTGGAATGTTTCCTTCTATTATATTCATATCATTAATTTGAACCTAACAATTACGTTTGTTATTGTAACTGTTGCATTTCGAAATCTTTTCTGTCGTCTTACTTTCTCTTTCTGTTTTTGCCAGTAGTTTCACTTTGTATTCACCTTCTCTTTTTTACCGTAATCTTCTATACAATTTTATTCCGCCAATATATACTCAATAATATGTAATACATAATAATACGTAACCCACTTCCAAACCAAAACCAAAGAATTTTTTATTTTTTTTATTTTTTCCGCTTTCAACACTACCGCTGCTATAAAATCCACCGTTTCTAGTTCACAAACAGTTCCTTTCACCTATTAAACAACCATTTCGGCTACTTCTAATAACTTTTGCTTTATTTTCATTTCCGTTTTTCTCACATCACTGATCATTTTTAGCCGCTTCCCACAGGTTTTAACGTCATTATTTCTTCGTCAGACAATTGTTAGCCTCATTTTCATAATCTGCCACCACTAAACCACTCCTTTTAATACATTTACACGTAGTTTTTACGAAGTTTTCCCGAATTTCTCCACCCTTTAACGTGTTTTGCCGGCAACACAACCACCTAACCTTTATGCACATTGTTGCCTACCAACCCAAGTTCACCACAGGATAAAAAACCCTAAGGTAAGTCTTTCGGCTCCCGGGATTGGAATGACTCCTTACCCTCTCCCTTAAAAACAACATCCTTTCGTCTTTCCCTCTCCTTCCCTCTTTCCTGACGAAGCAACTGTTGGTTGCGAAAGCTAGTATTTTGTGTGTATGTTTGTGTTTGTTTGTGTGTCTATCGACCTGCCAGTGCTTTTGTTTGGTAAGTCTCATCATCTTTGTTTTATATATATATATATATATATATATATATATATATATATATATATATATATATATAGTACATTTCCAGCACTCTGTGAGGTCAGGATGGCATGTTCCCTCAAGCATTACCCTCATTCCTCAGCAGCCTGTGTGCTGGGAGTTAGTGGGCAGGGGTTACTTTCTCCACTTCTCAATCTCTCCTCATAATGCATTCTTCTTCTTGTGATGGAAGTGTACATCAACTGTGTGGGACATTTTTGTCATATCAAAAGTACACCACTTTTCTTTCTAGCACATGTTGTCTATGTGATTTTCCCAAGTCATAGTTCTGACTCCTTTCAATCCCAGGAGCTTCCTACTGTCAACTTCTGTTATCCATGTGCACCAAAGTCTTAAGTTTATTTCCTCTTCATTTGTTGTTCTCTTTGATGGTACTTCCTTGTAGGCTGTATTATATTCATTTATAAAAAGATTGAGTTTACTTAATCATTTATTTGTCCAATCTCTTTCCATTATAGTTATGGTTTCTGTATCATTTTTTGAGCTAGTACTTACAAGGAGGGCTGTATCATCTGCAGACATGGTTACATATTTGCATACAGGATTAAATTTTCTTTTACTGATGCTGCCATGTCATTCACATACAACCTAACCTTTAGTAGCCCAAGTATTGAGCCTCATGCTACCCCAAACTTTACCACTTGAAAAACAGAGGAGTGGGTTTTATGATATTACTTACTTTGTATCTCAGTTTCTCAGTTTGCACTTTGTTCTCTGTTTTCTACAAGTGATTTTATTAGACTATTTGCAATCCCCCTGATACCATATCTATGCAGTTCCCCTACCAGAGTGGTATGGCAAACACAGTCAAAGGTTTTTGGGAATCCGGAAATATGCTACAAACTTTCTTCCATTCTTTTAAAGCTCTGATTGTTTGTGTTGTGAAACCTTCCACTGCTGTTTTTATAGTCTTCTCGTTCCTGAATCTGTGCTGTGCTTCACACAGGATATTTTGTTTTCTATGAATTTTATAACTGTTTTCAATATAAGTTTCTATAATTTTGAGAATGTGGGCATTCTTGATGCAAGTCTATAGTTTCCATGATAACTCTTGTTACTATCTTTATAAACCGTCAATACTTTACTTTTCTTCAGACATGTTGGTAAAAGATCCTTCTTCATAAACAAATTTACTAGGAATGTCAGAGGTTATGCTAGATACTGTGAACAGTGATTAATTAATTTTGCAGATATTTGTTTTCCAGTAATCTGTTGTAATAGTAACACTTACATTCCATTTGTTTGAAATAGGAACAGACATTCTTTTATTTCTGGTTATACTATAGTTTTGTTTTGTTTTGTTAGTTTCTGAACTGTATTTATATGGCACTGATTTGGAATGGAATGAAATTTGTGTGGATGAGTCAGTTCTTCCCCTTGTGCAGTAAGCATTGTTCCCACTTCTGTCTTATTTGGGTTGGTGAATAAGTCCATAGCAATTGTCCATAAGTTTAATAAACACAACAGATACACAAAACTGAGACTTAAGTCACTAATGCATATTCTCCTTCACTATTACCCCAATCTGTCAAAGCCGGAGTAACTTTTCAATTCCGCAACTGCAAAAATCATGTGGTTTTGAGGCAAAGAATTCATAGAGCCTCATTCAGAGCGCATTTTCATCTTGAAAGGAAATTCCTTGAAGGTTGTTTGAAAGAACAGGCAAGTCAAAAATGTGAGGGCGCAAGATCAGGTGAATAAGGTGGGTATGGAATGACTTTCCAATCCAACTCCTCTATGGTGAAACTGGCAGAATGAGGGCAGACATTATTTTGGAGTAGCATCTCTTCATGCAGTCTTCGCAGTCATTGTTCTGGTACTGTGTCTGCAAGACATCTCAATTGTTGACAACCAGTGTCAGCGGTGATGGTTACACCTAGGGAAAGCAATCCAAAGTACACCACACCATCACTGTTCCACCAGTTGCATAACATTATCTTTTGTGGATGTGCACAGCTTTTTTTTATGTGGAGTTGCTGCTTTGCTTTGTTCAACCATTCCATTCTTCTCCTTGTGTTGACATAAGGACACTATTCCTTGTTATCAGTAACAATACAGGATATGAATGGTTGCTGTTGTTCATGAGCCAATTGAATGCTTAGATTTATTTTTTTATTTGTTTATTTATTACATATTCCATTAATCTTTATTGTGATGGATCACAGGGATGTGGAACAAGTCATGATTATATAACACAGACACAATACATCTACATCTACATCCATACTCCGCAAGCCACCTGATGGTGTGTGGCGGAGGGTACCTTGAGTACCTCTATCGGTTCTCCCTTCTATTCCAGTCTCGTATTGTTCGTGGAAAGAAGGATTGTCAGTATGCCTCTGTGTGGGCTCTAATCTCTCTGATTTTATCCTCATGGTCTCTTCACGAGATATACATAGGAGGGAGCAATATACTGCTTGACTCCTCGGTGAAGGTATGTTCTTGAAACTTCAACAAAAGCCCGTACCAAGCTACTGAGCGGCTCTCCTGCAGAGTCTTCCACTGGAGTTTATCTATCATTTCCGTAATGCTTTTGCGATTACTAAATGATCCTGTAACGAAGCACACTGCTCTCCATTGGATCTTCTCTATCTCTTCCATCGACCCTATCTGGTATGGATCCCACACTGGTGAGCAGTATTCAAACAGTGGGTGAACAAGTGTACTGTAACCTACTTCCTTTGTTTTCGGATTCCATTTCCTTAGGATTCTTCCATAAAATGACAAAATGTACCATAAAATGAAGAGTAAGCTTTACAGTTAAAAACAAATCAAAGACATAGCTCAAGTAACATAAAACAAATACTGAAAAAGAAAATATAGTACATTGCACAACTTAAACAGTTATGATGAGTTATAGCAAAATTCATTAAAAAACAAAAAACAATCATTGCTCTATCTGCAGGTTTTCATCAAGAGAGTAGAAGGAGTTTCCAATTAGGTATTCTCTTAATTTACATTTAAAAGTGGGTAAAACATTAATGTGAACTTTAATACCTGATGGAAAAAAGTTGAAACTTTGTGGCAGGATAGTGAACACCTTTTTGCACAAGACTTACATGTTTCAGATCCCTATTTAAATCATTTTTTTTATTTAGTGTCATGATCATGATATTCACTATTAGTTTTAAAAAGAGACTGGTTATTAGAAACAAAAATTATCAAAGAAAATATGTATTGAGATGTGACTGTTAACATTTGTAACTTATGGAACAGATTTCTGCAAGAATATCTTGGATGAACACCGCTCATGATTCTCACAGCTCTCTTCTGTACAGTAAATAATTTATCGGCTAAAGGGTGGTTCCCCAAAATATTATGCCATATGACATGATAGAATGAAAACAACCAATGTGGGCAACTTTGATAGTGTCCGCGTCACCAATGAGGGTGATTACATGCAGAGCATAAGTTGCAACACTGAGTCTTCTATGTACTTACATGATTCACAGCGTAGTATATTTAGTTTACCACAGTTTAAGTGGCGTACTTCATTTTCTTGCTGAGATGTATGAAATTACATAAACTGAGTTTTTTAAAATATTTAGAGTTAATCCATTGCACTTAAACCAGTGTATGATGTCAATAAGTACAGCATTATATTTATTTTCTAGGTCATTGTTGGTTTGACTTTCAAGCAGAATAGTGGTATCATCAGCAAAAAGAGTAAATTTAAACTTGGTGTCTGTACAAAGTGGGAGATCATTGATGAAGATAAGAAAAAGCAAAGGTACCAAAATGGACCTTTGGGGCACTCCACACTTTAATGTGCCCTAATCAGATGAGACAGGACTACCATTGGCACCATTAATTATCACCTTCTGTTTTCTGTTTTGTAGATATGATCCATCCACCTACCAGTGCAACCTCTCAAGCCATAAGAATTAGTCTTCTGTGGTCTACACAGTCAAAGGCCTTCGACAAGTCAAAGAAGATTCCAATAGGTGACATTTTATTATTTATTGACCCTTAAATTTCATTTGTAAGAGAAAAAATAGCCTGCTCAGTTGATCTACCTTTTTGGAAGCCAGACTGGTTTCTATTGAGTATGTTGTGGTTGTTAAGATGTTCTACAATTCTTTTATACATTAGTTTCTCCAATACTTTTGAGAAACTACTTAATAGTGACATTGGATGGTAGTTAGCTAAATTGGTTTTGTCACCCTTCTTGAAAAGTGGTTTCACAATGATAAGCTTCAATCTCTCTGGGACAACACCTTGCTGCGTAGACTCATTAAAAATGTGACACAGGACTTGACGTATGTGGGCCCTACAATGTTCTAGAATTTTAAGCGAATTGTTGTCAAAATCTGTGGAATTTTTATTTTTAAGGCCTTGATGGTATTTTTATCTTCAGTAATAGTGACAGGGGCAATACAAATTGGGTCAAATGTGTTGGGATTAGCTCTTTGTAATAAACAAATAGCAAGAAGTGATTGTTGAATATGTTGGATATTGTTACAGGATTATGAATAACCTCATCATTACAGCTTATCTCTACGGTATTAACATTATTGTTACTCTTACCACACACTCTCTTTATAACATTCCAAACTGTTTTTATTTTGTTCTTGGATTTTTCAATCTCCGACTTAATATACATGCTCCTTTTTAAAATTTTGCAATGTAGTTTATAATTAAACCTTCCAAGTGATCATTTGATACTCTTATTGAGGCATGTAGCTCTCTCTTAGTCCTACAAGAAATTTTTATACCTTCAGTAATCCATGGTTTACTGGAAGAAACCTCACTGTTCTTTCTGATAGATTTTTTTGGGAAGGCCATTTCAAATATAGAAGTAAATTCATTCAAAGAAGGTTAAATTTAACATTAACGTCTGATGTACTATACACTGGATCTCAATCTATCTGTGCCAAATGGTAATTAAAGGCAGACATAGTTTCAGTGTTTATAAGTCTATAGGACCTATAGGTGCGGGAGACTTTGTAGCACAGATTAATGTTATTGACTTTAAGAAGTTGTCTATCATGGTCAGACAGGATATATATTACTTTGATTGTACTAGCACTGTTGACTCCTCTTGTCAATGAAAATATTATCTAAAAGGCTCTCACAATTTTGTGTAACTCTAGTGGGCCAGTTAACCATAGCAGCCACGTTGTGAGAATTCATTAACTGGTCCAGCTCAGTCTCACGGTGGTTATCAGTCAAGAAGTTGATATTAAAGTCACTTGCAACTATTAAATTTCTAGTTTTGGAGGATAGTTTGGCCAAAAGAGATTCTAACTTATTCATAAAGATGCAAAACTTCACTGCTGGAGCTCTGTAAATTGCAAGCACAGTAAGTAACATGTCCTCTGCAATAATTTCAGTCTTGTGAACTTCAAAATGTTGATCTACACAATACTTACTTAAACCCAAATGTTTATATATGACTTTACTGTCTATATAAATTACAGCACTACCTTTCTCTTTACTTGTTCTGCAATAATGAATAGCTAGATCATATCCATCAAGCTGCAGCCCATCAATTCCAACTGGCATGTGATGCTCAGTAAGACATAAAAGATGAGGATGGTCAACGATATTCATATCCCCTTGATTTAAAGATAAAAAATCTAACTTACTTTTGTAACTTCTAATATTATGATGAAAAATAATAAGATTCTTACAGCTATCTTCACTGTCCTTATGCAGGTCTGTTTTTCCATTCACACCATTTTCCCCTGTTGCACTCAAGACTGCATTGGGTACATTTTGATATATGTTGCAACTGGAGGTTTGTTCACTAGTTGTCGTTGGCCAGGTCGTGTGGGTGCTGGCCATAAAAAATCACTGTTTCTCTTTGGCAATCTTATTTTTCTTGTTGAAAATCATCGAATGCCCTTTTTCCTTTATGATACTGCATCAGAATTACTTTCCAATCCTCGAGGTTCTTTGGGTGGAACTTTATCATATGGTATTGATTTATCTTGGGAAGGTGTTTGTGATGAAATTACATCACTGCTGCTGGTTTTAGAAGAAGGGTCAATCATGTATCTAGATAATACACTATTTTCTTTACATTTGGCAGTGTCAGAGTGAGACACAGCTATATTTCTGTTCCTTTCATTCACATAGGTTCCCTGGATATTTTGGCATGACTTGGCTTCTACAGCACAACATCTGACTTTTCTTGCAGAGCTGGTTGCAAGTGTTTTTGCTACTTCATGTTGTTTCCAGGGGTTTGATACTGATGAAACAATGTTTCTGCACAGCCTGAGTTTCCCTATTTTGTTGAAGGTGTAGGCCATGATTACACTAATCGTGCCTTTGCATGAATAAATTGACATCAATTACTTTCACTTTAGCAAACTTAGACGAAAAGTTCATTATAGATTCATTAAATCTGTACACTGTTTTGTTAACCTCTGGCTTGTCATAACAGTAAGGAACAGTACATAACAATAGGTTTGTATGATCAAGTGCTGCAGTCCACTTTTCTAAGTCTCAAATAAGGTTGTTTGTCTTATGAATGTCATTTGTTTCTGCATGAATAATAACTACATTGTCCCATTTGAAATCACCAGTAACTTCTGATGCCCCTTCAACTACGCCACTGAGGCATGCATTTGGTTAACAACTGATGCTGCATGTTACATGGGCTTCAAAAAGTCATTTAGCAAACATGCGCACTTTCACCCATGACTGTCTGATAGTAATAAGATTTTTTCACTGTATGACACACATGTGGTCTTTCTGACAGATATTTAGGAACATTGTCTCTTTTTACCACCAAGAAGATTTCTCTGTTTCATCAATTTTATCATCTAAGGCAGTAAAACAGTTGCTTGTATTAAGATGATATAGCTGCTGAGAGACAAGATATTTTGCTATCTTCCTGGGCTGGTACCAAATTGTCCTCTCATCTTGGGTTTCACATTTATTCTGTTGACTTTTGGCAACCAATTTGACATTTTGAGCTTTCAGTATTTGCAGCTTTTCTAACAACATGGAAATTATTTCTTCCTTGCTGTCTTTAGTGGCCACTATTATGAAGTTCTCACATACCCAGGTCTTTTGTTTTGAGTCTGCATTTGCACAGTTCTAATGGTAAGAAACACATTAAACACACGATACCTTTAATGACTTCCTTTTTGCACAAGCACAGTTCATGTTTCTTCTTGAAGCCAGTTCCATAGCTGTATGATGAAGTTGATGCTACACAAGCACTATGTTTCATGTTTCTTTCCAAAACCTTCACAATTAAGTAACAAGAGATGCACCTCCCAGCACTAAATACTTTGAACTTCTTACATTTCACACATATTTCCCTTATGGGACTAACACACTAGCAAAATACATTGAGCCTCACACATAGAATAAAAAGTCACAAATGATGGAATGATCACAGTTTATCATATTTGCCAGTTTTTGAGTACAATGAAGTGGATCCTTATGGATTAATGCATTTAAATTATCTCCATCAAACCCAGAAGGTCTTCCTGAATGTAGGGAGTCAATAATGTCAAAATGATCCTCCTTAAAATGATAAAATATTTTTTTTTCATGTGTTCTGTCCAATGACATTATCCCCACACACAATGTGAATGCTTCTTGCTGTGGCCACTGCTATCACCACTCTCTTTAACTCAAATAGAAATGTTACAATTTCTCCTCTTAGCACTCCATGTTCTGGCATCTGCTGCTCCACTCACTAACTCCAAATGACAAAATGATAATACGTAAACTCAAACAGCAACAGTGAACTACAAAAAAATTGACTATTGATAAATAACCCTATATCAACTGGAACACCAACATGCAAAACAGAACCTCTCCAGATCTATCCACTGACCTAATACTTTGTGTGATCAGACTGTCTTAGAGATACTTAATGAAGTTCCAGTTTGGTGTTTACAACATCTAGATTTTGCTTGTCTTATCATCTTGCTGCATTCTTTCTTCTTATTTCTGCAATTTCACAGTCTGCTTGACTATTAAATATGCTATAGTTTTCACACAAATCCTTTATATGTTCCCTGGCATTTATACTTCTAAAATATTTATGAGAACAATTAATGTTATGCTTAATAAACAACATAAGTTAGTCATAATGAACTTATTTGCTGAAATAGATGTAATGGATACTGTACCATCATAAAATTTGTCACTAAAAGAAGAGTTAGTGTGTATTGTTAATAGACTGCTTTTCCAGTTACTTATAAATGACTAACTGAATTCAAAACATGGGCTGTGTGTCTCCTGATGGCTACCCACTCAAAAGGGATCTCAAAATTGCAGACACAAATAAAACTGCAGTGCAAGAACATGCAGTATTGGACGATTGGTGAGTTATAAGGTGAAGGACTTGCAATAGTTTACACCACTCAGAAAAGAATTCAACTGAATTTGAGTTCAGTATCTTCCTGTCATTGAGATATTAGTCCAAGACCTCACTCCAGAAACAAAATGGTTACCAAAATAGAGGGTGGAACTAAAAGGATTTCTTATTTTGAATCTGATAATCCCACATTTCCTAGAATCCAAAAGAATTTGTTGTTACTCATTAGCTGCTCTCTTAAATGGATGGAAACTTACCTTCCAACAAAAAGCAGGTCAATTTGATATGCCACGTCTTAGAGATATACCATGTTACAAGTGTTAACTTTAGAAAGCTGGATCATAATCTTTGGGGTGTATCAAGGATCAGTATTGGGTCCACTCTTGTTATTAACCTACAATACGTAACAAATCTTCCAAGACTAAGTATGGTACGAAAACTAAAATATTTCCTGCTGTCATAAGTTTATTAATAAAGAGCTCAAAATCAGTCATAGTAGACGCAGTTCAGATGATACCTAAACAAAATTTACAAGTGGTTCACAGTTATCACTTTAAGCCTGTAAGGCTAAAAGTCACTGCTGGGTCACCGTGACTCGGTGACTCAGTGCAGTGTCCCGGTGTGAATGCTCCAATTCAAACGAGTGTATCTCCATCAGTGACCGTCACCGGTGACCGTCACAAGTGTCCCAGTGTGAAACGAGCCTAAAAGTCTCATATTTATACAATTCCAGACAACCGATAACGACCTGTTAGCAACAGAAATAGATGTTAATAATAACATGCAAAATAAAACAAACTGTACAAAATTTCTTGCTGGATAATAATTTAAAATTAAGTCAACACATCCATAAATTAATCAAAAATCTCAGTTCAGTGTGTAATGCCCTTCAAAGCATTTCGTATTCTGTCAAGATGAAGAAAAGTATGTTGACTCATTTTGCATAGTTTCCCTCCCTGTTATCTTATGTAATAACTTTTGAGCAGTGCACCTTCCAAAAATAGTTATCTGAGGTGTTCCCTGCATACATGCTGCTTCCTATGTTCACAGGCATACTGCCAGATCTGATCATCGAAATTCCTTGATATTTCAGCTGACAACCATTCCACCTTCATCAGGTGGTGCTGTTGGAATGAAGTGTGTGTTGTGGGCTTGTGTTATTTATACCTCCTGATACAGATTTGAGGACTTGCCTGCTCCACAATGTAATCAGAATAAGAGGGGGGGGGGGGGTGGCAATCTCAGTTGCCATTCAACAACCATCCCAGTCACATCTTGCATCCAGATGCCATGTTTTGCTTTGATGGAGCTTACTATTGGCTCCCTTGCCTTGCTCAGCTGGAATCCAGTGTTCCTGCTTACTAAATTATATCACAGTCCCAAAATGTATCAGTGGTAGCCATTACTTTTGTTTGCTGACAGTTCATTTTATGTCCATTTCCAACGCAATTTTCTGTTATTGCATACTTGTTGGGCTGCAGTGAGTGGGCGTGGCACTCATTTTCTACACACCATTCTCCAATTGTGCGGATTGTCCAACATATGTTTTTCTACTTTCACGCAGTACTTGGTAGACACTCTCATTTCTGAGACTCAGGTAAGCTTTCACTTTCCCTAATAAAGCTCGTGTTTTGGCTGGTGGGAGGAAAATTGGGGTTACGTGGAGATTTTATAGAAATATGTCAATTTTTTATGATACATGACCAGCAAACAGAATGAAAGCGAACTTATTATCTTCTTCTGTCTTTTCATCTTCAGTGTCGTTCTTGGGGCCCTTGAATCACAGTGCCAGCCCAGCCTTTTGACTGCTGTATCCATTTTTGTGAGATATGGATCCCAGGTGCCACAACTCTGCTGTCAGACATTATTCAACTCAGGTGGAGAATGTCCAGTGAACTAGAGTGTAGGGGACACTATTCTTCTGTGAGGGAAGGTGGCAGCCAGAGGTATGGAGACATAAATGTGTATACATTGGCTTACAGCATACACTGTGGACAAGCAAGCTGCCAAGCCTACACAGAATTAGGACAATAAGAAAAGTAAGTTAGCCATCTTTTTCCATTTTCTATGGAATTCTGAAGTTTTAAGAAACTACATAATTTTTCAGGTCCTTGCGACCAGCTAACAAAAGTATCATCAACACACTGAAAGGAACAAACTATCACAGCCCCACTTACCCCTGAGCACACTGCAAAACTGGCAGGGCCTGAACTTTGGACTAGTAGGTATAAATACAGCCAGCCCACAACCCACACATCATTCCATCAGCACCATTTCATAATGACAAAATGGTTGTCCACTGAAGCATCAGCTGTATCCAGCAGTACGCCCAAGAAATGGGATGTAACAATACAACTTGAAGAGAATTTTTAAAAATCTTGGTATTCTTACACTCACTTCCCAATACATTTATCCCTTAACAGTTTTTATTGCTGATAACAAAACTCATGTTCTTCGTGATGTGATACATTTGAATATGAAGAGCCTGCTCCCTGTATCCCCAGGCAAGCGTTATCTACTAACAGTGGTGGACCGCTTCACACGCTGGCCGGTGGCGAGGCCCATTGTGGACATCACCGTTGAGATCTTTGCCACTACCTTCATAGACTCCTTGGTGGCATGCTTCCGTTACCTTCTTCATGTCACAATGGATCATGACCACCAGTTTCACTGTGGGCTGTTCACCCACAGCGCCTGATTTTGTGGCGTGCAATTACACGCAACTACCAGCTACCACCCAGCATCTAATGGCACTGCTGAGTGGCTCCTTTGAACACTGAAAGTTCCTGGGCTCGCGTTCGCGTCCCTGTGCGTCCGCCACGTCGGGCGTTGAGGCCTGATTAACTTCCGCACCAGTTTTCCGTCGAGCTTCGGGCATCGCCCTCCGCGCCGCTGGGCTTGTCCGTCGCAGTTCAGGGAAGCGCGTTCACGAGAGGACACCGTACTTGCGCGAGTATATAGGGTGAAAAGTATTTAAACCAACAAACTCTGGGAGGTTGTAGGAGACATCAAAATAAATATTTTTCCCCTAAGGTCATTTTTTCCTATGAGGAGTTTTTAAACCGGTAGAGAAATATTTTCAAAATGGCTCTGAGCACTATGGGACTTCACGTCCGAGGCCATCAGTCTCCTAGAACTTAGAACTACTTAAACCTAACTAACCTAAGAACATCACACACATCCATGCCTGAGGCAGGATTCGAACCTGCGACCTTAGCGGTCACGCGGTTCCAGACTGTAGCGCCTAGAACCGCTCGACCACCCCGGCCGGCTGAGAAATATTTCTCTGGCGGCAAATTAATTGAACCAACAAGCACTTTTCCATTTTTTATGACCAAGAGACAACACATTAACACAACCCAATTTCAATTACAGTAGATTTTCAAAAATGCCTCCATTGACACGTAAATAAAGGTTACACCGTCGGATCATGTTCTGTCTGACAGGGGTAAATATCCCAGGAGTACCCTGAATTGTCCCTGCTGCTGCTACTATTCGGGCAACCAGATCCTCTTCTGATGCAACCGGAGTTGAGTAAACAAGGTTGCGCATCTCTCCCCACACAAAAAAGTCCAGAGGGGACATATCTGGGGATCGAGCAGGCCATGGTACAGGACCACCTCTGCCAATCCACGTTTCTGGGAACTGTCGGTCCAGGAATCGACGCACACGACGACTAAAATGTGCCGGCGCCCCGTCATGTTGGAACCACATGCGTTGTCTTGTAGGGAGCGGGACGTCTTCCAGCAATTCTGGCAATGCTCTGGCGAGAAAACTGTAATAGTGCCTGCCATTTAATGGCCTAAGTAGCAGATACGGGCCAATTAAACAGTCCCCAACAACACCGAGCCACACATTAACGAAGAACCGCACTTGATGAGCGCTAGCAACTGTGGCATGTCGGTTATCCTCACTCCAAACATATGAATTGTGCATGTTAAAGACTCCATCACGCCCGAACGTTGGTTCATCGGTAAACAACACAGAGGATGGATATGTAGGATGCATTTCACACTGTTCCGGGTACCACTGCGAAAACTGTGCTCTGGGTGGATAATCAACTGGTTCCAGGTTGTGGAGACGCTGTAAGTGAAATGGACGTAATAATTGCTCTCGAAGGACTGCCTAAAGAGGCATGGTCCAACATTAATACAGAACGCCTTTTGGGCATCTGTATTAATGTTGGACCATGCCTCTTTAGGCAGTTTCTAGTTTTAATATGTTCCGAATAAGGAGTGGTTATCCGCTCCGAAACCTAGGTCAACACCCGGTTTCAATTTGCAGTCGGGGCGGATTCTTTGTAATCATTAAATTGAATGCATATTCAAAGTATATTACTGATCCCAATTTTCTTGACTATTTTAAAAGCTTTAAAAGAAATCTGTCAGAAGTTATTTAAAAAGTAAAAAACTCTTTAGTAAATCTAGGAACAAAACTAAAGCAATCTGGTAAGTTATTAAAAGAGTATTGAGTGCTAGGTCAGATAATCACAATAATATCAAACTGATTGAAAAAGCAATAAACTAACAGACCCCTCACCATTGGCTAATACTTATACAAAAGTAGTTGCTCGATTTTGGTGTTCAATCTTTGCACCTTGAATTTACGAGCCACCTTTTACGTCTATCTATACCTAAAGGAAACCGATAAAACTTATAGCGAACTTGTTTGCCATTTGAGCAGTTTGGAGATGCACATCCAACCATTTGACGCTGCGAAACAACACAAGCAAGATTCGTTAATTCGCTTCCCTACGACACGTGAAGGATACAACACTGTCCTCAGATTGGGATTCAAAATGGCGGATTGTTCAGCTCTGTATATTCAGTGCCTTAGACTAGAATTGTTAGCTGTCTCAGGTATCCGTCGGTGTGCCGCGCGGTCTAACGCGCTGCTTCCCGAGCGAGAAGGTGTACCGGTCCCCGGCAGGAGTCCGCTCCGCGGATTAGAGTCGAGGTACGGTGTGCCGGCCAGCCTGTGGATGGTTTTTAATGCGGTTTTCCATCTGCCTCGGTGAATACTGGTTGGCTCCCCTTATTCAGTTACACTGTGTCGGCGCTTGTTGCGCAAACACTGTCTCCACTTACGCGTGCACCGTAATTTCTCTACCATGCAAACATTGGGGTTACACTCGTCTGGTATGACACGTTCCCGGGGTAGTCCACTGGTGTCCGAACCACATAATAACTCTTGGTTCGGTGTGGGGTGGTGGTGGAGTAGTGGACTGCTGTAGCCCGTTGTGGGGTTGCGAACCACTGGGGGCTACGGCGGGGACGAAACCTCTCCGTCGTTTCTAGGTCCCCGGTTCACTACACAATACACACACCCGTAGTGCGCAAACTTACCGAAAGGCAAAATTCTGGCAACGTGTGGCGCGCATGGACGCGGCCCAGCAAAAAGCAACAGCAACAGCTTAACGTGAGACTCCTTCCGACGCGAACGAAAGTTTATTCAGTGCTCTCCGTTCGTTTTCGCTTTCGCTTCGTCCCGTCCGCGAAATACACGGCGCCTCGCGATCAGGAAGAAAGTTCGTTCCTTCCGGACACGCGTTAATTGAAAAGTGGCGATGGTAAACGTTCTACGTGTCACTTTTTCACAACATTCGTTTTCGGTGCTATTGTATTGTCGGTACTCTCTTCTTCGGCCTGGAATCTCATTGACTGGAGTGGAATTGTCTTCGGTATTGAGTCCCGTTTCGAACTGAGTCCTGATGACCAGAAAAGACGTGTCTGGAGACGCCCTGGACAGCGGTGGGACACTAACGTACCTGTCGCCCACCAAATGGCCCGACAGACAGGAGTGACGGTTTAGGGCGCTACTTCATTTCATCGGAGGACCCGTTTGGTTGTCACGTGCAGCACCCTTACAGCGCAGCGGTACGTCGACGATAGTCTGCGCTCCGTTTTGTTGCCCGTCATGGCAAGTTGTCCAGGGCTTACATTTTAACATGATAATGACCATCCGCATGCGGTGAGGGATTCTACTGCTTGTCTACGTGCTTGCCGAATCCTGCCTTGGCTTGGCCATCGATGTTCAAATGGAATTGTAATGTAATCACGATTATCGCGATATCTGGTTAAGAGACATTGCAATCAGAATTCAGTTTGCCAAGTCTTAGTTTACTCTTTCGTGGAGAATAAAGACATTTTCGGCAAACATCTACTTCATCAATTCCCGTCACCACAGCCTACATCCTGGACATAGTCCATGGTGTGGCACTAAACCCAACTCACTGCGCGACTGACATGTAAGTGGCGATACCCACATGTTCCAGCTCTGGCTCTTCAGTGTATAGGTAATAAACATCAACATGAAGCAACTGTTACGTGGCACGAGGAAAGCACTTGGCAGTTGGCGAATTAATGGGAGAACGAGCTAGCAAGGGGGAGAGCACTAAACGTCAAGTTTGTCCTTTTCAAAAATGGTTCAAATGGCTCTGAGCACTATGGGACTCAACTGCTGTGGTCATAAGTCCCCTAGAACTTAGAACTACTTAAACCTAACTAACCTAAGGACATCACACACAGCCATGCCCGAGGCAGGATTCGAACCTGCGACCGTAGAGGTCGTGCGGTTCCAGACTGTAGCGCCTTTAACCGCTCGGCCACTCCGGCCGGCTTTGTCCTTTTCGATAGCAGTGAAACTGTATACCTCTCCCATTTCCTCTACTGGTAATTCTGATGATGGTGGTTCCAAATACTTTGTCAGTTATTGATAACCAACCTGCAGACAAACTACAAATATTGTCGAGTCATACACTTCCTCAGGACACAGCTGTAAAATTTGGGTGGTGCCGTTATAACCACACTGCTCTGTAATTGTTTCTGTTTTGTATATGGTCAAAACTTATTTCTTATCATATTTTATTGTTGAGCTTAATCAGTGTTTTCATTTATTTTCATCGTTATTGTGGTATCGACCTCCCGCTCACGTATTTCAGCACCTGATCCAAATTTTCCACACTTTGTGAGGAAAACATTGAAAGAAGATGAAGGTAGCGATGCAAGTGGACTCAAAGATGATGACCCTTCTTACAACAGTGAACATGAAACTTCACTGTGTCCAGTGCTAACAAGATAAAGACCAAACTGTCGTCCACTTTGCAAAACTTGTATTTAGTGATTTGTAAGGACTATGGAGAGGATATCTTGGATTTATACCGAACATTTGTGAACAAATGTGTATCAAATCATATTTCAGTTTATTATATGCTACTAATTTTTCACGTCCTATATGTCTGTCTTACAGTAATGTTTTACCGTTTCATGATATTTCTAATACAGTAAACAAATTTGAATTTTTCTTTTATTTCACTTTGCTCCTATGCAGGATTACATAAACTTGTTTTCTTTTTGCAATTTGTTTGGAGTTTTTTGTTACATTTAATATAACAAAATATCAAATTTATGAATAAATATTTGTGATGAAAGTAAAATAAACTATTTTCATGGATACAACAAAGTGGTATTCTTTTGGACCCCGCAACACCATCTATGATACAAAGAAGTCACAGCTCCGTTTGGGAGTTAAAGTGGAATGATTATGTATTGTATTGTATGTGAACCAGGGACCTAGAAACGATGGAGAGGCACCGTCCCCCACGCAGCCGCAGTGGTCCACAACCCCACGACGACTACCGCAGTCCACTTCATTCCTCCGCCGCCCCACACCGAACCCAGGTTTATTGTGCGGTGCGGCCCCTGGTGGACCCCCTAGGGAACGTCTCACACCAGACGAGTGTAACCCTTATGTTTGCGCAGCAATCGCCGACATAATGCAACCGAGGCGGAATAAGGGGAACCAGCCCGCATTCGCCGAGGCAGATGGAAAACCGCCTAAAAACCATCCACAGACTGGCTGGTTCACCGGACCTCGACACATATCCGTCGGACGGTTTTGTGCCGGGAACCAGGCGCTCCTTCTCGCCCGGAAAGCCGTGCGTTAGACCGCACGGCCAACCGGGCGGGCATGATTATGCACATTAGTCCACTTATCGCATTCTGTAATTCGTGTCGGTCAGATTTCCTGTTGAAGTTTGTTGCAGAGCAAATTGCTACTTCTTTTAGCATTATTTCGTTGCTTGAATTTTCGCTTCTATGCATACTTCATTTTTCCTTCATTATTGTTGCTTCTTGATACCAGACGTATTACTGGCGTATAGAAGTATTGTGTTTAGAGTTCAATTTGCTTTTGTAATCGTACGGTGTTATATAGGGAAATATACTTGCGTCCAACTCCCACGGGCTTCCACTCCATTGCCCAGTGCTGCTGCAAAACTCACCTCATCAAATGAATCTACGTCGTTCTAGATATTCATATATTTTGCATCACTTTGTTATGTACGTTACTACTATGAGTAGAACGCTACAAACAATACTGAATAAATTCAGCCATGAAATCAGCTTCCAAAAATATGTTTGTTAATTGAATCATTGAATGACAAAAGGGATACATTCAAGAAAAACTTCACTTTGGAAGGAGATAAAACTTTTTATGGCCAAATGGTACACTTAAATTTTAAAAAAAACTTACAATTCGACATTTGTAACATTAGTCACCATACAATCAGTCTGAAAGTTTAATAAATTGTATTCCCTAAATTACCTAGTAAATTAGTTTCACGCATGCTGCAGCATGTTACTTTTTCTTCCCAGAGGGTGGAAAAGCACCATATGAACACAGAAAATGTTAAAGCAATTCATGGAGATGGCAATACACATTAGACATGTAATCAGTTTCATTGTAGGTATTTAAACATTCATAAACTTCGAATCTAATGGAAAAGGTGAAACTAGTTATCTGGGAATTTTGCGTGAGAAAACCTCTCGCTAGCAACGTGAAAGCAAGTTTTTTAAATTTCAATTACAGAGTCTGATATATCGCCATTGCTATTCTACTTTTAAAACATGAACATGATTGTGCATATTACCTTTGATGTTTGTGATATAAATTAATCTAATCTTTACCTGACTATGTAAATCAATGCAAATAATGATTATCAGTAATACTCAGAATGACTTTGTTGTGAAGCAATCACACACAATAGATAAATGTTACATAAACTGTGGCCTGCTATAAAACGTACTTATTAGACATGAAATTTTGTAGATGGAAACTTGTCAGTATTCTCTCAAAGGTTCATTTAGGCCATACAACACTCTCTGACCTTGACAACGGACAATTCGACTCTGCTCTGTCTGCACTACAAAATTCATTAGCTGAAATAAATCACCGTGCACGGTTTACCTTCTTAATTCGTTTTCAGGCTGCATTAAGAAACAACTATTTTGTCCTTTTTTTTTCAGAAATGGTTGTCGCTGTTCACGCAATGGTATAAGGCGTGACAGTGTAATATGTTAGCAAACATTTTTCATTCAGATAGCGAGGATAAGCTTCAGTTTTGTAAATAAGTGAGAGGGTATTTAGCAATTAAACTGAAACCTTTTAATAACACAAAAAAACTCTAGCTAGCATGAACATTATCTTTCTCACTATTGTCATACACTGTACTGAATACTTTTAATAGGCACTTTTTTTAATCACATAAAATTTACTCTCTTAAATTCCCCATGAAATATGTTTAGATTAATCCTGGTGGGGCAACTAATTAAATATTAGACATGTGACTGTTTAAGTGGATATTGTTAAACACAATTCAATACTGAACAACGAAAGTATATGCAGCGGATTGGAGTAGAATCCAACACAGGGAAGAAGGTAGTGTTCCCACGTGGGGTCGAAACTAGGACCTTCTGTGAAGTAAACGTGATAACTGCTACACTACGGAACGGTGGTCACGAGAGTGTCTTCCTTGCTCTCGTAAGAGCCTCAGCTTCTCCTCCTCCGCATGTGCACATTTTATCGGCAAAACAAGCAAGGACTAAGAAGATTTTCGGGTTGTTCGAGCGCGTGTCTTCCGAAGCATCCAAAACGAGATAATGCCCTTTCGCATAGTCGTTATAGCAAATAATATTATCAAAAACAATCAAGTTGTTAGCTGCCGCAGCTATTAAGCTAGTGCTTTCAGCAAAATAAACTCGATTCAGATTATTTTTAAATGAGCCGCCCCTACGTACAATCACATCAGATCATTCCCTATCCCTAACTGCGTATCATGGGACAAGTAAAATAAAAATCTCTGTGCGACACATCCGCCATAAAAGCTTTGCTCTGAGACAACCTTCACTCTCTCTCCCTGGCCGACAACTGCTTCCGACTCCTTTAGTCGCCCGAGCTCCACTACATAATACTAAAACTTCTGGTAATCAAAGAACAAGTATTACTCAAGTGCTCGGCATCAAAGATACTCAAAGTGGTAAGTATTCCAAAAAATCTGTCAGATATATTAAACAAATTGGCACTTCTCACGATATGTACTGTACATCTTTCATAACCATTACTCATAATATGTACACCTCTGAACTAACTTCTAGCGTCACTGCGTCTTCTTGGAATATGCCTTCGGCAGTAGGCCATGTCCGTCGCACATGGTAAAACTGTCTATAGGTTTCTGGAATGTACTGGATGAACTTACTTAAGCCCGAGTGAATTTTCCAGCTTGAATTTAAGGGTCACTAGGCTGTCAATAAGCTTTGGCGTTCTACATATCCACTAGACTCATTGCCGTAAGCTGTGTCAACATCTACTTACAGAAAATGACACTGTCTTATTAGTGGTTTTACGAAGTACACGGCCCACCACTGTTTGAAACCTAATATAACTTTGACTTCTGCAAATTCAAATGGCAGTTCCCGTTTCTTGCCACTTTGAGTGATGGTCTTGTATTGGTCCAGGGAGGGAATCCAACAACATCGCCTCATAGCCTCCTTCTGGGAATGAAATGGATTTATCTTTATTTCCGAAATTTTTGCAAGACGCCCTTCCGACAGCCACCAATTCAACTGTTTCATATACACATATAATACAGTTTTTTTTTAAATTTACTACGATTTCATTTTGCGAATATTCACAGCAAAGGAGCGCAGAACCTGCAGTAATTAAGTTTCTGTAATTCTACGTTCTATGAATGGAAGAAAGTGACTGCAGCTGTACGGTGACTTGAAGGAATCAGATATCCAACAGCCATAAATGATGGAATGCATTTATGTTGCTCGAGGGTGATGTGCCAATGTAGCGTCGAAACCGGTAACAAAATGAATGTTTTCCGTAATTTATGGCTTTTGGATATTTGGTTTATGAAAAAGAATCTATTTTTGCTCTCCTGTATACATTTATTATTGTAGTATATACATTTTCTTCACTTTCTAAGTGGTCATGTTAAATCAACAATTCGTCGATTACAGTTCCAGATTCGTAATTACATAATTTTACAAATATTTTCTTCTAATTTTAGCTGTTTGTAAAATTAATTATAATAAATAGCATCAAGGTTGTAACACCCCACCCATCACTTATCTGGTTTTGGCATGTGTTCACCCCAGCTTGTTGACTAACAGATCAACAGAGTGTGCAAAACTGCCGCAATATCGGATAACGCAAACAAAGTAATAAGACCCTGTGACTCTTGATTGAACTGCGGTGGCAGTGTTGACATTAATTGATTCAGAATTGATCACTTAATTAAAAAGTGGTGCACATTGATGTTATATTCAGCTATTGAAAACCAGATGCAAATGTTGAACATAAAATTAAGAAAATGACTTGCAATATCAACTACTTGATTGAAAACAGATGCAGTCGATTAGCACAAATTTATTTTAACTCCCAACCTTCAATCGTCACATTACATGACTCTCCTAACAGGCAGTGGTAATAAATTGCGTTTACATGGAGTAAAGCGTGATAAATCAAAATTAATTCCTATCGACTGACCCAGGCGTAATGCCAAGTGCGCGAAGAACTCCCCAATACAGAGCCCATGAAATCCTCGTGGAAACTTTGACGATGTGATCCAACAAATTAATCAGTGGCCTAATTCAAGCCAGAGTGGGTGCAATATCACCAAATTCAGCATGGGAGGGCATTGTCGTCGTGAGGACGTCGGCCGGCCTCGTGGTGCTGCAAGACTGCACTCCTAGCTATCTTGCTCAGTACACAGCTGAACCAAAACTTTCTATCTCCAAGCTCAATCGTTCCGTTTGCTAAGTCCTAAACTGCAGAGATGCTCACTCTCTCTCAGGCAAGCTGAGTAAAGAACGCCACGTCCATACTAGACAAGCTGGGAACGGAAGACCACTACGGAGACTTCTCCCAGTCTGCTCTTCACCACGGTTTCCCCTCCAGCAAAATCACTTACGCCAATTGCAGCACAAGTCGCATTAATTATGCATCGCTTCCCAGCGCTGACCAATGCCTGCTCTGTAAAGTGAACAAATTCCAACAAAATTTCCCTTCCTCTGAACTTCTGCTATTTAGCTCCTCCCAGGCCACCCATCAAGGTTAGCGTCTGCACAAAACACCAGTTTTTCCGGAATTCTGACTCCCAGGAGAGTACTTCAAATTCCTTGGTCCTATGTTCCCATCGGAGGCCAGAGTATTTCATTCTGTCGTTCTTCACCTGATTTACTTCAGACTCTGCGGACCGTGAATTCAGCGTGAAGTTGCTATAGTCACGAACATGCATATTTTGGCCTCTGTTGACCACTCCAACATAGCTTTGTGTGGCTTTCTCGCGTGTTTCACTGAAAATGGGACGACAGACATTTATCAACAGGTGTACAAGTTCTCCATCTGCCTCCCAGTACACCAGCACAGGGTTAACCACCCACTCACTGTCACTCATCTTAAGGCAGCTGGAGGCCGTGCCCCGTTACTGCTTTCTTAGTGCTTGAGCTGCCCTAAGCTGCCTATTGTCGCTTCCCTTTGCCGCTCCCCAGCCAGCCAGGGTCAACTCTGAATACTTCCGTGGGATAAACTAGCCTCCAGTAAATCGACGCATTTCCACAAAGTTTTCATGTCATGTGAATTACTTTAAAACCATCACCTGACATTAATTGTTCCAATACGTCCATACTATCCCCTGTACAAAATGCATTTTGCCTTGTCAGACATTTTTGTTCAGCCCTACTGTTGGCTCAACGTGAGTTAGGTGATCTTTAATGACTTCATGTAAGGGGCATAGTTCTTGCCATCTTACAAAGAACTGCGTAATAAAGTGATGAAAAATGCTCAGGAGGTGGCAGTCTGTCACCAGCAAGAGTGAATTACAAGCTATAGGCGGTTACACATTTTTTGTACCATCATGATGTTGGTAGCAGTGTGCATCACTGTCACATCTGCTCAATCAGTGCGTCAGCCACATATCACACACACATTAATGTAGATAATGACAGTAGAATTGTGTACGTTAGCCGGCCGCTGTGACCGAGCTGTTCTGGGCTCTTCAGTCTGGAACTGCGCGACCACTACGGTCGCAGGTTCGAATCGTGCCTCGGGCATGGACGTGTGTGATGTCCTCAGGTTAGTTAGGTTTAAATAGTTCTACGTCTAGGGGACTGATGAGCTCAGATGTTAAGTCCCATTGTGATTAGAGCCATCTGAATCTTTTTGTGTACGTTATTTATGTTATTAATCTCCAGACACTGAGATGGGGAGGGCTGGTGGGGTGGGGGAGTAAAACTTATTAGAAGCTACGTGTAGCAGGTATTATCACAGTACAGGAGTCAGCTTAACTAGAAGCATGTTGTAGAACTCAAAAGCTGAAGTACAAATGACTGGATTCTAGCCAGGAGCCTGCCTCAGTCATTCACATAACAGAGATAAATTAGTGAAGTCTGACATTGTCAAGAAGGAAACAGCGGTCGTGATGTAATGTATTAAATGAAAATTTTAATGCAAAATCCTTTGATGCTTAGACCGAAGTTTTCATTATATAATTAAAACATGACTAGTTTCAGTGGCATTCTGCAACCATCTTCACATTGCTCAAATCGTAAAATGAAGTTACTTGTAAACATGCACTGGGAAACATTATTAGCTACAGTTATGTAATGATATGCATGCATATTATGTGGCAACAAGATGTAGTTACTACCTGTGTCTTGCGAGAGTATGGTTTACAACCCATCTTGCCCTCTACACTCCACCCTAGTCTTGTTGTCTCACAATACGAATGTGTGTTATTGCACGAGTTTAGCTAATGATGAATTTTGTAATTCATATTCAACTCGTTTTTATGATGTGATGATGGTTGTAGAAAGCAACCGAAATTAGTGATCATACTTAACCCAGATACAGTTGTCTTCAGGAAGTTTATTGCAGAGGAGCCTAAAACTTCTCTTGCTTTTTATTTATTCTACCTTCCAGCAGATGACATTAGTATATACTTTATCCAACTTACACATACCATTGTTCAAAACAACAAATATCTCTTGTTGTTAAGTCAGCATAATTCTGTGCGTATGAGAAAACTTTGTTTGCTGAAAACATTTTATCTGCCGGACCTAGTTAATTGGTAAGTATAATTTCTCTATGAACATATGTACTACAGAAACAATGCTTCACCTATTCTCTCAGAATATCATATTAACATCTTGAAGGATAATACGGATATTTGTAAGCCCAGAATAACTTCAGTGACTGTCTCTTCAAGCACATCCTTCTAAGACATTAGCTTTATGCATACAAAAATCAGATAGATTGTTTTCTGCCTTTTCGTGTTTTGCTGTAACAGAAGTACACACGTGAAGATATTATATTTTGTACAGCTTGTGGCGAAGACGTTTATTGGACACAAACCTATAAGATACGGGATTAAATTCTAGTGCGGAAGGCCAATTAATCAATATGACATGGCTCGAACCATACCAGGGTACTGGAGCATTACCAGAAAAATATGCCAACAGTGGCCTTCGTTACGAAATAGTCATGATGTATGTCGACCAACTTGGTTTCACCAACTGTGTATTTTGCATCTAAGTAATATTCAGGCCAAACGTATAATAAGAGGCAACAGAATTGATAAAGGTTATAAAGAATTGAAAAAACCACAGAGGGGCATTAGGCTTCGGATCTGACAGTTCAGCCAATAAATAAGTGGCTTCGTGGTATGGAATGACAACAGCGTAACGACAGTGGCAACAAACTCTGATACTATAAATGCAACTCATCCAGTAACGTGACATTCACATCAGTAGAAAAGACAGACAATAATTCAACAACCAAGAGTCATTTACCGCTACAAATTTATGGATTAAATTGATAGAGCTGATCAAAATATATGTCTACCGAGTATCTATCAGGGGTAATAAATGCTACTTCCCCGTTATTACATTTTTTGTTGATGAAGTCGAGCACAGCTCATGACAGCTATGGTGGTAATTTGGACCACATGGCATTTCGTCGAATTGTCACAAACTCTGGAATGAAATTTCTTTGTTGCTATGCAGAGAGAAAGATCATCTAAAATTATGTAAACTGGTTTTAGACACGACGATCTGGAACCTTATGTAGTAGATTTGCCAGTAGATTTTGTTTCAAGACATATGTAATAACTCCACCGACGCCAATGTCAGACGAAATCTAAAAGAAAGTATTGTGTACCATTTCATGTACCTCGTTTCATACTGTTCCATACAAAATAGTAGGACGGTACTGAGTTGACGCTTAGATAGTTACACAGCGTTAAGTGCGTGTATATGCAGATGAAGTTCTTCCAGAAGGTTGGATTTTCCAAGAACTATGCAAATAAAAAATGTGAAATTACCATACAGGTAAAACGTTTACTATAATTAAGTGATTATTAAAGTTTTTCTTAGAATAGAAACAAAAAATAATTCAACATTATTTTCTGGGTTAATTTGTATAATGAATTTTGTGGTCTGGTTATCAAAAGTTTTTTACATTAAAATAAAAGGGACAGAATACCATTTATATATCTGAGTTCACCCACAAACGTCTATGAACATTTGTCACATCGTTGCATTCTACACTGCTGGCCACAAAAACAACAACACCAGGAGGGATAGCAACTAACGAAATTTTACCTATTGTGCGCATACAGTATAGAAGGAAAATACATGATTAAATTAGTAGGTAAATTGGGGGTGTACAGGGATCAAAATTTTGTAGACCAAGCTGCCCCCTCTGGCTGCGACAATGGCTTTACCCCACATCACAGAGGTATCGAAAGTGGGGCACAGCTTATGCTCCTAACATCACAAATGTAAAGCACACTGCATATTACGAACTATGCGAACCAGCGGTGACCGTGTTGCTTTTGTTGTATCCCAAGGCGAACACAGGCTCGACGCGGTGCAGCACTGTTATTTGGGTTGCCTGCCCAGCAGGCGTGTACGCCAAGACGACGTACAGCTGAAGTCGCAGTTCCGGTTTGGCATACAGAGAGTGACAACTTTGCTGCACTAGTTACCATCGTCTGTCACCAAGGCGGGAACACGGGGTATCATTCTGTCGATCGGATATTCACGGGGGCTGCACGATCCGACGTGTAGTTAGCTGGTGTGCTGTAAGAAGGCAAATCTTTGCTTATGTACGATATTGCAAGGCCTGTGTTGTTAAGAGGAACTATGTAATGCTCCTTGGGACATGCATGCCGTCCTATTAGTATTAGGACATTAGGTTATCCGGACACGACTCGCGACCAAACCCAAACTTCCATATGTCGTCGTTCCTTCGTCACAACCTCTACTCGTACACACATTACGCAGTTCTCGTGCAAGGGAGGATATTTTGACTGAAAGCCGCTGCCTGATATCAGCGGATAAATACGATTTTGCCTGTGAATTTTAGGAGAACAGAAATACATCTATGTTAGGTCGATCACTCGCGTAATGCGAGACATAAGGGTTCGGGCACAAATTTTCACTGTCGTCATTCCTTTATATAGCTGCCGGCTTTTCGTGTTCCCAATTGCGAATACATTTCACGTACATCTTTGCTTGTGTCGCGGCGTATCATCTTGACGGTGTGCAGAATGGCCCAATACGAGCCCATCGGAATGCGATGGTGGGAGAAGAGAAGGATGGCCACGGGGTCAGTTGGTGCGAACTGTCAGAAATGCATGTACGGTCACCAGCAGTGGTATGACACGACGCCCGGAAGTTAAAACAGTACCGTAAAGAATTGGCTGATGGACGGTATGCCCTAGGTGCTCTAAGTGAAATCCGTAATGGTTTGGCCGTTGGATATACTGATGCTAATGCTTAAAGCTCCGATACTGCGCAAAGGGAACGGTATTTTTTCGGTTGATGGTGAAGCTTGTTGCTGTTTATCGTGCCTTGCCCGGTCTTGTTGACGATGGTTGTATTTTAATCGATGCACGTAATTAGTGTTGAGTGCCAGCTTACCATTAATGAAGATATACGGGGTGTTCAAAAAGTCTCTCCGCAGTGCCGTATGATTGTTAGCCGCGCGTGCCGTATGCCGCAGCGAATATACCGAAATGAAACTCAGTGAAGTTCAGGTTAGTAATTTATTGAATATTCATTTTTACTTAAAAAGTTTTACTTTAAATGTTGAAAGTGTCCCCTTGTTTTGGATACACAACTCAATTCGTCTAATCGTGTTTCCAAACACAAGCTGTAACATTTCTTCTGTAACAGAAGAGTTGAAAGTGGATGTTGCAGTTTTCAATTCATCGATTGATTTTGGACGGCTTTTATAGACAGTTGCCTTCTCTACCCCCCAGAAGAAAAAGTCAGGTGGTGTTAGGTCAAGCGATCGTGGAGGCCAAAGTCCCTGTGAAATTATGCGATCACCAAGAACAGCCGGCCATGGTGGCCGAGCGGTTCTAGGCGCTACAGTCTGGATCTGCGCGACCGCCACGGTCGCAAGTTCGAATCCTGCCTCGGGCATGGATGTGTGTGATGTCCTTAGGTTAGTTAGGTTTAAGTAGTTCTAAGTTCTATTGGACTGATGACCTCAGAAGTTAAGTCCCATAGTGCTCAGAGCCATTTGAACCATTTTTTGAACCAAAAACATCAGCAGCAGTGACTTTGAAATGCGAGCTTTATGCTTGGTGGCGCCATCATGTTGAAAATAGCCGTTCAGTATTTCACTTGACACAAGTTCTCCTATGAATGGGTAAAGAATAGTTGCAGTGTCGTCGTGCGTTTATTGTTTCGTTGAAAAACCCAGGCAGGCGAACAATCACACGGCACTGCGGAGAGACTTTTTGAACACCCCGTATTATTGTCAGTGGTTGCAGTCAGTGGGTTTAATCTCTGTACGTTCTCGTATTACGCTGGTTTTTTATGGCTAGAGCACGCTATTGCTGTGGTGGTTGCGGCCGCGTTGGCATCCTGCAATGTGTGTGAACGCAAGCCACTAGGTGAAGATAACCTCACATAAACCTTGTATCATTATTTGTAGTAAAGCTGAGTGAGTTCACGTAACCTTCTATGGATACCTTTCAAAACTATTTTACTACGCTGTAAGTGGCTACTGAGAACTGCTTGGAAGCTGAAATCTACCTCTGCCACCTTCTCCTATCGATTGTGTTATTTTATGAGTGTTGCAGTTGTTAGTATAGCTTGGGTTTTAGATTATCGGTTAATTTAGTGGTATCTGGGTTAGGTGGCAGAATTCAGTTTCACACTGTTATACGTTAATTATTAACCGGGGAACTTAATTTTCTTGATTTTTATGTACGGGTGTTACATTGGAATGTACTGACATTATTAAATGTTTCTGTGGTCAGGTTTTAATATCGTTTTCCTTTCAGACGAGTCTATTGTGATATTACTTGCGTCGGCCTGGTTCTGACGCCGTCCGTGGAGCGTGACACTATACACGACTAAGGCGTCCACTTGCGTTAAATGTACTGAGGTGGTGGACCCGGCTGGTTTGAGAAGATTAGAAGATTAGTTACTGTTATGTATTGTGTATATAAACACTAATTTTGGTGGGAAATATTTGACTGAGGCTTCAAAGAAAAGCTTTAATTTTACTGTGTTTTGAATTTTTATTTAATTGCTTTAATAATTACTAAATGTTGTAATAAACCACACTACACTTACTTGACCCTTCTCTGTTCCACTCGCGTGTATGTGACACAGCAAACATCAACTTCAAGAAAGTAAAACTCATCCAGAGCAAATTTCTCCGAATTGCAACTGAGGCTCCCCGTTATATACTGAACTTGGTCATTGAGACAGATCTTCAAATTCTCGAAATACATAACGTCTTTGCTCTTTCGTCTCAGTCACTCCTTAGAACAAATCCCATCGTCCGAGCCTGACAGTCCAAGAACGAACATTCTCTGATATCATAACTTCCTCATTTCGAAACCACAGACTCAAACATAAGAAACCCTGTTGTTACGGTTGTCTGACGAACTGGGTCTAGAATCCCTCATAAAGCAGCAGCGGCGACGTGGGAGTGAGCTGAAGAGTCACTCGGCGCTTCCACTTCCGAAGCTGGCGCCCAGCTTTCTCGTTTCGTCGAGCGCCAGCGGACAACCGTCTGCGACAAGTCTTGGACAGCCGCCGCTCGCCCATCATTTCATAGCTTACTTGGACGTATCCGCCAACTGGATAGGTCTTTGAATCAGAGTACTACTTGTCAGATATTGTAAGTGACATCGGATCTCTTCCAAACGAGAGTTAAGTACTGTACGATTATATAACTGAGTCCGTAAGAAATAGTGAGATCGTCGAGCAGTACCATACTGCACACACACACACACACACACACACACACACACACACACACACAATGTGCATCGTAATGCTGTACACAGAAGTTGTACTCGCCAGAGAAGATTTGGTGCCACTTCCATCATATGCAGTTTCATTATTGGCCCCATCTCGAATTGTGTGCCTTTCTCAAGTGAGCGTGAGTGAAGCCACAGCAATAGCTTTCATTTGACTGTGGTTATCCAGACATCGTCACATTTTTTGTGAGAATACTTGTCTTGTTACCATAAAAGGCTCATTACTTGATTCAAGCTGCGTGACGTGACTGCGCGGTCGTGCACGGTCGAGCTGACAATGTGAGGTCTCTCTAGCACTGGTCACGTGGGGTCACTGAGATCCTTCAATCAGCATGGCGTTGAGTATGGCCCTCCTGAATCTATGGATTCCACACGAGCATGACAGCCATGGTGCCTAGCACGCAGCATTATTGTGAAACACCAATCTACTATCTCAATAGGACACGATTTTTCCACGGTGTAGCTCAAACATGTGATAGTAAACATTTGTTCTCCTTACAGGAAGTATAGCACAATCTTCTCACCAACAAACGTCATTCAAACGCTATGTCTTAATTAAGACCAACTGCAGAATCTTTCCTTGAATAGAGAATGTAGATGGCGCTATTCCTAACTACGTTGTGAGTTTGTAGCGAAACGCTCATCATTTCCATGTCCAAGGATTTAGTACAAGTGACCCCAATTTTACATAATTCTGCATACTACCTTCAAGGTATTGCAGTGCCCAGCAATGTACTGAACGGTTACACACTCAGTTTAAAGTATCCCATCATTTAGCTGTCGTAATACAAAAAAAAATCAATGAAAATTACAAAAATAAGATAGTTTTCGTAATAATATATGTTGCACTAAAAGTCATCATGTTGGCTAGTAACAAATTTTAGACAATTTCGGCTGCTGTGTGCATTTTTGTTGTTTCTATGAAATGATTTTAACACTGACAACTCAGTAATCAGACCCTCGAAGTTCGTACCGCGTTGCTGCGGTCTGTGAATATTACTAAAAAGTCGTAACTCTCAATCTTTTTCAGGCCATTATCCCAGAGTAAGACAAGGTATCAACCATCGTTGACATCCTAATTTAGGATCTAACCAAACTTAAGGATGGAGAAAAAATAAAGCTATTTTTAAAGTGACGAATGATAGTTTTATTTTCATCAATATTAACTAAGAATGACTAACTTGTTTTTGGAGGTTTTTCTATTAAAAATAAAGCGTTTTAAGGTGGCAGGTACCGTTTATTTGTAACATTATTTTACTTGTATGTGTTGATCACAGTGTCTTCCAGTGTACATGTGCTAAGTCACGCTCCAAACTACGAAGAAACCCTTTATGTTTGTATCTCACAGAATTTCTTTTTACCCCTCCGCTCTCCCAGGGCCTTCCTACACTCCACTAAGGCGGGAACCACTGCTGTCAAGTATGGTGAACTGTATTAAGACAGAAAAGCATTAAAAGTGTTCCATATTGTTACAGGACGCAGTACAGGACAAAACTAGAATAAATAGTTCTGTATACTTGTTGAAATATGGGCCCTCCTCCTTAAGGAATGACGAATTCATACAAATGTACATAGCTGCTTTCAGAATTGGTCACCTGCATAGGACAAACATTTCTGTAACGTGTACATACTGTCCATGTGTACGAAATACACAGCAGAGGCTTCCTCATTCTTAGTGTTGACATTGTCATACTTTAATCTACTTAAATAAAATGATACTTGGGGTATCCACCTCAAAATGTAACTGGATTGATACCAACATTTCCTTCAACAAACCAAAATTTTATGCACTACTGCTATGAAAAATTTACAAATAACAGCTGCAAAAGACTAGATCTCTTTCCATAAATAAAATAATGATGTCCTTATTATCAATATAAAAAGCTCGTTATCAATATAAAAAGTCTCAGGGTCTTTACCAAGGGTTTTTTCTTCATGGTTGCCGAGACAAACAGAACTGGCAGGTGGATACTGTTGGGACTTCTCTGCTACTGTGCAAGCCGTTCATTTGCCGGGCAATGATTGGGCTGCTGGTGCGTGCTGGATTCGGCTGACAGTGCCTCTGGCTGGCGTGAATGCGGCGGGCAGTGTGTGTCTTTCCGCAGTGCCCGGAGGTTGGTATCCGGTTTTGGCAGCGTGCGATACTCAGAAGCCAGGGCTCATCGAGTCCATCATCAGTGTCCCTAGTCTGGCGTCTACTTTCGAGTCTCGCAGTCAAATATATCCTTTGCTGTTTCGAAGTGAAGTCTGTCTACTGGCACATCTATCGCCTGTTTTGCAAAGACTTCTCCCTTGACGTGATCAAGCATCCAACTGGCTAGCTAATATGCTGCTCCTATCCAGTCATCATTTTGCAACTTCTAAACAGTTGCCTTCCGTCCACAATTACGATGTCAGAAATACAGCTCACAGCGACCAACGAAAGAGAAAGAGTTTTAGAAGCCCTTTTTTCACTTGACATCCAGTGTCAGGTGGACGTGTCCATGTCCTTCGAAACGAGCCTTTAAATCTGCAAACGTCTGCTTTCATCCCATTCTGACAATATGGATAACTGTCGACGACTGTTCCGGTATGTTTGGTCTTACAGTGGAGGCTGGGGAAGCACCTCTGTCTTTCTTGGCTCCAGACTGCATAAGTGTTCGCCAGCTTCAGTGCTAGGTGGCTATTGTGTCTGGTTGGCAAGTTGAGCGTCTCCTCTCACGTACACAACAACAAGTATGCCATTAAACATCTCTAAAAGCAGAAATCGCAGGGTTTAATTTCTTGTGAATGGGGAGGCCATGAAACCGGACGTCTTCGACCACTAAACGTTTGTATTAGGCGATGTCATACGATGCACAGAAAATGTGGTGGTATCCAACAGATACGGGAGACAGTGTTAATGCTATGTATGACAGCGGCATCAAGGTGCAGAACAAAACGAGACAAGCATCAATCAACACCGAATGGAAACGCAGGAACAGCCCATACCACTCAGCACTGACTGTGAAAACACCCTACTGAAATGTTTTGTCGACTGCTAATAAAAACAGTTACCTATGAGCCGATAGGACATAGGTAACGGACGGTCAACAAAACCCGACCGTTTCCTAAAATGAAAACGACTCTCTATTCTTTATGACTACTCCAATTTTAAGTGAAAAAGGTTGCTTTGAAGGGATATTAGTTGGCACCAGTAACAACGCTGTCTCGGCCCCGGTTCGTTGAAGAAAGGAACTACAGTGTAGAAAACAACTTCATACGCCTAGTTGCTTTAGAAATGAGAATATTTGGCGCTGTGAGTGTAAAACCTTCAACGCTGAAGACTCAAAACGCTAATTATGCCGCTTTTATTAGATTTGGGTTCTTCATTGAGAGACTAATGGCGTCCCAAAAATGTATAAACTTACATATGAAGTTTCTTGGAAGCCACTAAGCGTTCTCGTTATCAAACATTTGATAAATATAGACAGTGTTGTGTTTTAAGTAATTCCCACTTGTAACGTCACCAAATCCCAGGAAATATTTTTTTCCCTTACATGAGTTTATATCAAGTTTTTTTCCTTACTTTTGGCCGGTACTATCTCCTGTAAGAATGTGAGATGCCTTTTTGAAGTACATAGCGTAACAGCCAACAGCCACCACCTCATACGCTTGGAAATGACTAAGTAAGTATACATGAAAGCAGCTGACAGTGATTGGAAAATTTAAGTAGCATCTCCTCCTCCCCACCAGCACCTTAGATTACGTTAAACGGTTCCTGCTGAAATGAGTTGCACTGTGCGTTAGCGATCCGCTGTACACTCGGAGCCGCATATTTATCGAGACAAAGAGGGACTACAGTGGTCAGAGAGTCAGGCTGCCGGCCTGAGCCTGGTGTAGGAGAGCAGTAAGAGTCCGTCCGGAGAGACGGCGGCGTGCACGAGCGCCATGCAGACAGCCAGCACGGCGGCGTAGAGCAGCGCGAGCGCGCACAGCGCCAGCCGGTGCCGCCTGCGTCACGCGCGGGCCCCCTCCTCCAGCAGCACCCGCGCCACCTCTGCGTCCGACGCCACCGACTTCACTGCGCCAGTAGCTCCGCGACGCCGCCCACGGCTGCCGCGACTGCTGCACAACATCACAGCTTGTGTGCTATCAGCCCTCCTACATCGTCTTCAGCGCGCGCACGCACACACGCACACGCACACACACACACACACACACACACACACACACACACAAATTTAGACTCTCAGTGTTAATAGACGTGATCAGTTGTACACAGTGTGTCAAGTGATGCAGTTGACACTAGCCAATGACCTCAAGAAGGCCACTTGTAGTCCAAGATGAAGCAGCCAACCACTGCTGACAGACTTTAATGTGAATAGTTGCAAGCCTCTGCTTGAATTAAGTCTGTATACAGTCAGTTAGGTGCCATTGCACCATCAGGTAACCCACTGGGTGACTACCTTTTGTTGATGGCCACCTACCTGGTGAGCTGGGGTTTGAGCCTGGGCAATGTAGCTGCATATTGCTGTCCAACATCCCAGGTGGGTCTACGTTGTTGTTCTCCATCATCCAGAGTGGGCATACACCATTGTCATAAGTCATTCAGTTTGATCCAGCTCACTTCAGTGCGTTTTATGCCACCCCTACAGAAGCAGGCAAGGACCCAGCATTACTTTTCATTGTCGGTCACCAACAGCCAAGCTGTCTTGCTTCAGCACTCTCTTGCAGTGCTGAATCAGCACGCCAACGGCAGCCACATCACATATGTGTCACCTCCACGGTGGGTACCTTCTGATGCTAGTACACTGCTGCAACTGTGGCTCACTACCTCATGAAAGGCGACTGACCATCCATCCAGATTCGATTTTGCCACTTTAAGTTATGAATAAAGGAATTCTCAACCAGAGGTATTTTATTGATGGGCCGTCATTCGACTTCAGTCCCCCCCCCCCCCCCCCCACCACCACCACAGTCGAACTGCACTTCATCCTGATGTAGCAGCGTCCCAGTACACCCACCACCATATGGGTCAGGACATGACTATCATTTATGGTGACTATTTATTGTGTGTGATAATACTGTCGTTTCTGTTCGTCTCATTGCGTATTTCGTTTAGTTGCTTTCCGTACTGTACTGTAACAGTTCTTCCTATTTATGGTCAAAGTTTGATTGAGCTGTGTCACTTGGCAGTGATACATCATGTGAAAGCTACTTTCTTCCTTAAGTTTTGCACACCATCGTACTTCCTCCATCTCTTCATCTTCTGCTAGCGTACAGGTAAACCTGAACTATTTTCGTTGACTTGTAGGCTGGGTCATGTTACCGTTTTCTTGGTCATTCTATATTTTTCTCATTGTTACCTCACCCTTGGTATTACCCCTCTCGGAGATTGTAATGGACTTTTGCCAGTGGAAGGATCACCATTACAGTTATTCAATTACGGGTCACATGACCTGTGGTTACACTTACATGACTTTAATGTAGTGGTTGCTATTGCCTTGTGCATCCTCACGCTGTTGATCATTGCTGATCGTTCTATTTTTGCCACCCCAAGAGCAAGAGGGTGCACCGAACCTCTGTCCACCGCCCTCTTTGACAACCCAATTGGCAGAACAAGGCTGACTCCTTACAGCAGAAGTCTACGGCTGCCACTGCTGCTGATTTTTATTCTAAACTTAATTAGCGTCTGAGATCGAACCAGGAAAACTATTCCTAGCCCCAAACGCTACTCCTAGAGCATACTTAACCTCTTGAATGCTACAGAACTGCTTTCTGCATTCCGTGCTGAATATGGATTTATCACTGTACTGTATGCCAAACGCTGCTACCTGCGCTGAGAGAGGACTTCCCAGCCGCTATGAAATACTTCTCATCTAATTTTAAGAGAAATTTTCGGCTAAAGAAATTTGATTTTTGCGCGTCTTACAGTCTGGCATCTTTGCTTGATAAAGAACTCAAATTATTTATTGGTCATAATTACTGTGCTGCATCAAATTAAGTAAAGCACTGCACGAGATCAGAGAGATTGCAGTGGTAAAAACGCATTGTGTAAACGTTGAATATGGTTGATTTTAGCTCATACATTGCTGTATGTGGATAACAGATAGTGGAATTTTATTTAAAATTGAGAGCAGAACGATATCTTATTTCGTTCCCTATGTATTGATTTTTATATACGCTGGACGATCGAGCGTGGCAGGCCCGATTTCACCTATGCGCATCGGGAATCATGTGGTCGTAACAATCGTCCTATTTCATACGAGGATTTTTGCAAACGATACCACTCAAAGAGTCATACGATAAATACTCTAAACGTCTTTAGTTGCCGATATAGGGAAATAACTCGTCCAAACCAGTGTGAGAGTCGGCGGAGTTGGACGCGTAAACACGTCAACAGCGCATAAAGAATACCTAGAGACCCCGTTTAAACACGGCCTCAGCACCTGGGAGGCGGCAGAACATGACGAGGTAACTATTGCACAGCAGTCAACAGGTTAATAGCGGCTTACGTCGCTCCTGACAATGAGCTTGCTGGACTGCTCCTGCCAGCAAGGCACCAATGGCAGCCAGGCACTGTCTGTGTCCACTGCGTTGCTAGCTTCCACTGTGGAAAGCATTGTGCCTGTCAAGTCTGAAGTAGGAAACATATCACTTAGGGAGGTAGATAGAATAACCAACGAAGAGGTGCTGAATTAAGTCGGTAAGACTAGAAGAAGGGAACAGCACATAGGATACACACTAAGTCAACAAGGAATAGTCATTTAGATAGAGATACGGGCAATAATAATTGTAGCAGACAAAGACCTAACGGTAGTAAGCAGTTTCAAATCGATTTAGGCTGCAGTAACTATGCAGAATGGAGAGACTTGCACAGGATAGATCAGCCTAGAACATGACGACGACGACGACGACAAAGCTATTACAAATATATACACCCTGCTTCTTTCGTGATGTCTGCATGAAAATAAGAATTACTAGAAGCTGAATTGAAATAAACTTTTTTGAAAGCCACAAGCGGAGATTACCATGTTTAACGATCACACAAAAGCTGTAGACCCATATTTCACACCAAACTACTGTACTTAAGTTCACTCAGATGCGACCTTACCTCTCAGTCATGGTGCTCCTGGACTTCGTTTTGCTTTTCCCTCTCTTCTTGCTTTGTCCTGAATCGACCTGTAAATAATCAGATTTTTGTTTATTTATTTATTGTATTTTAGCGATTTAGCTAATTCATTTTTATGCTCTATCGTTTCCAACCGTTTTGCGAACAGTTTAGTGTACTTAGGCTGTAGGCAAACAGTTCACTACCAAAATATTCACAGAGTCACAAGACTAGAAATCACTTTTTAACGTTGTAAGGTGACTCCACCTCGTATATTCAGTCTTAGTCCAACATGATTGCTACCCAATGTAAGTGTACGATCCAACAAGAAATTTGATACATTTCTCGTGTCTCGGGAAAGATCGTGCACCCTTACAGTTACGCCCTTAACTGATATATTGTTACTAGGGAGTAACGCTGACAGGAGAAAGATGCAAGTTAACAAAACTGAGTTTAGTACGTTATTGTGTCCTTCCACAACTTCAAAATCTCCAGAAAAATGAAAGTGACAGGCTGACGTTTCTGATTGGACGGCAGTTGGATAACTGATTGAAAGTAGCATGCCGTGTAGGTATTTATAGGGGGAATTAGTCACAGTGGGTAATGTACCATTTGATAAGAGCGTTTTGCTGGGGACAAAATCCTGTGTCCTACGACAGAGACCGCCAAGAACTCTGCTCTCATGTGGTGCTCATGCAGGCACGCCAATCGCAGTCGCCAGAGTGCTCACTTTCTCCTCCTAGCCACGCTGTCTGTGCGGGAGGAGGAGAAATCTGTGTAAACACCACATGTGACAAGCAGTTTTTTATTTCATATTTCTCAAGAACTTAGCTCACAATCAAAGCAATTTTTTTAATATTATTAAATGTATTAGTTGCACATGTCGCCGGGTGCGATCTGATATTTTGTGATAAATAAGAATTTTTTCAGTCAAGATTGCGTGTTGAAATATTTTTACTTCTTCAATTAGTGTAGCTGTCATCTTAAGATCTTCTGGAAACAATATTACCACGCATAAATCACACAACAATAACGACAGCACACCCAGTTTATAAAATAAGGGTGCCACATTGGCTTGTCAGATACATGAAATAGAGTAATTAAAAAGAACTACGACCCGTGAGGAAAGGCTCCACTACGGGGCACATTCTTGGTGCTATGAACTTTTTATTTACTCTGTTTTATGTATTTGACAAGCCAATGTGGCGCTCTTATTTTATAAACTGGGCGCGCTCTCGTTTTTGTTGTGCGGCTCATGCACAGTAGTGTTATTTCCAGAAGATCTCAAGACGACAGCTAGTTTCTTTCAAAATCAATCATTGAGGAAGAAAATATCGCAACGCTGGATGTTGGCTGCAAATATTCTTAAAGTTTACTTATTTTGGCACGCTGAAGAAACGATAAGATTTGTATCTGCCACAAACTGTCTGCATGAGGGCAGAGACCGAGTGTCGTCATTCAGATTGGCACATAATGGTGACCTTTTCAGCTTCATAATTGGAAAATGGTTTCCACGGACATATTTTGATCGAAAAATTGATATCACGTTTGAATCATCGTCATGGAAAGGTGGAAACTCTTGGCAAGGAAAACAGTGTAGATGTCCTGCAGGTTATTAACGTAGAAGTGGCTTTTAAACGGGAATTACATTGTACTACGACCATTACCATCTGCAAATGCACATGGAAGCTCTCAACTGAAGTGACGAAAGTTCGCGGAGAACACCTCAAAAACAGATGTAAGGTTGACAATGTCCACAAACTTTTAGACATCTATTCCTGTAGTTCTTTCAACGCCACAGTGGACTGTTCGTACTTCCCATTTTCTCTTATGCCAGTCAGCTTAGGGAATTGGACGGTGTTTCTTGTCCTTCCCACAACGCGACTTTCTTTTAAAATACATCCACTTTCACCAAGAAATCAGGAGTAAGTTGCTTCTCACCTTGCAATTTCTTACTGGGAACGTCTGCAGTCAACTCTAATTAAAATGCATGTGTTGTAAACCATTCCAGATCCTCCGATTCTCGATCTTCCTTTCCTTTTTCCTTCTGAAATTCAACGATAGTGGGTCTTAAGTCGAAAATTCACTTTAGGTATGTCCTTTAACTTAACCAACCTACTTTCCAATAATATATAGTGTCTCCAAGCCCTTCGTTTAATTCCATCAAGGACTGTTGCAATTGCACAAAATTTGCTATTCGCATCACCAATTTCAGCACATGTTCCATGCCTGCATATTTGACACAAAGTGCTTCTTGATGTACAGAACACTGAATCCCGTAAAAATTGTCTGTCGATCATTATAATTTTTAGCCCTTTCATAGTCAACTAAATAATTAAATTCTGTTTAGCGTAGTAATGCAGTTCAATGACATTCCTGAGAAACCCTCGATTATGTGACTACATAATGCATACTGCGAGTTCTCATCCGTCCCGTCTGCGATTCCCTTTCATTTTTAAAAGATTGTCACGTTAGATCGCTAAACCGCCACTCTTTGTGCAAACAGCCATTGGACCTACGAACTTCCTTTATACTAAGAACGATGTATAAACAGCCTTTACACCAGGAGTCTGCCGAACGGAACAAAGTTGTGACGACCAAAGTAAGCAGCAGCAAACAAAGTGTCACATCACACGGATAAATGAAATGTCTCACTACACCGGGAAGAACCGAGCAGAGCCGAGCCGAGCCGAGCCGAGCCGAGAAGTACCGATTGGTTCCGACAGGTCGAGCCTCAGACAGCTTGCCGCAGAACATTGTGCACGAGTGAAGTTTTGCGTGTTTGAAGTTTCGCACGACGTGGTCGACTCTGTTTCTAAGAAGTTCAAGCCGAGAGTCGCATACATCGACAAAAAATGTACAAGAAACACAGTTACAATTTTTACGTTATAAACTTATATTCCAGTAATATTGCACACTGTTTGTTGATGGATGCGACTCCTGGCTTGAAAATCTTAGAATTACTAGATTACATCTCGTAGCCGTGGATAGAACGTCATGCCTAAGAGGAGAACAGCTGGCCCATAATGGCAGATTATATATATAAATCAAATAGCTATCCGTCCAGTCTGCAATGAATTTAAATGCATTGTTATTAGGGGGTCGGAGTGTTGTTGAATTTGATATACAGATTGTTTCAGGAATAATGCTCAATATTCAAGGTCATGAAATGAGCGGTCACTTGAAGCAAAAATGTCTAGTACGCATGGACTCTAAGATGCTTAAGAGCTATGAACAGTTGTTTATATTCACTATTGATAAACATCTCTCTTCGACTCAACAAGTGCTGATAGTTCTCGAGGTATACGTTTTACAGCCAACGTTAACTACATTTTTTTTATTCCGAATGATCAATCCTGCCACATCCCTGAATAATGAACATTCCCCCTAAGACACCCTGTGTTGAGATAGTAAGAGTTGGTCGAAGCCTATGGTCGTGGCGTGTTGTCTTAAATCCGAAAAATTCTGAACTCGGCGAGAGTTAGTTATATAGCATTTTCTGGTAATGTATGTTACATATACAACACTTCGTCTATTCCGAATTATAGGGAGTAGCTTCAGGAGCTTTGTAATGTGTTTAATTGTATTCGTGGGAAGAGGTTAGGATAGAAAGATCGCTCCTGTAGTGGAAGTGTACTTTAACTGGTATATTAAAAGTACTGCCTTCCAGTAAAAGTTGTTCATAGTTCGTTATTTTGTACGGGAAATACTAGACAAAGGCTGTGGGCATCCGTCGGAATGAAGTATTTAAGTTGCTCATAACGGTAGGCTATACCACGACTGTATAAAACGGCATTAACAAATGAGTTGTTTAACATTAAAGATACTGACTTTTCAGTAAGTAGTTAGCAACCTCGGATGCCTATTGAATTTTAAAATACGTGGGCTGATATTATTTTTGACTCATACGAATAGTTCAACGGAAAGTAAAAGACAAAAGTGTTTTTCGTTATTGTAATTTTGAGCCAATATGGTTACAGCGTTATAAAGAAAGGAGTTTGCTTGCCCGCTACAATCTTGTTGAATCAAAGGAAGTGAAAAAGATAGAAAAAAAGAGCAGGCTGAATATCCATGTTCGTGGTTTTAAATGTAAAACGTTTTAATATTCAACGCCATTTACCAATTCTTCGTAAAGCAGCTCGTGATGTTTCTCACGTTCTAGCAGCAAAATCAGGCGTAATCAAATATACGTCATCAGTTTACAAAAAGAATAGTCAGGTGAGTAATATTCAGATTAAACCTACACCACCCATCTCTAGGTGATGTTGACTAAACGGGTGCAGATTTTTTTTTTAATTTCGTTACGTACCACAGTTTAATTAGACTGTGTAACGTACAGAGAAATAAGGTCAGAGGTTCGCTGGTGTGGAATTGTAATAACAAGAGCAAATGGTTCAAATGGCTCTGAGCACTATGGGACTCAACTGCTGAGGTCATTAGTCCCCTAGAACTTAGAACTAGTTAAACCTAACTAACCTAAGGACATCACAAACATCCATGCCCGAGGCAGGATTCGAACCTGCGACCGTAGTGGTCTTGCGGTTCCAGACTGCAGCGCCTTTAACCGCACGGCCACTTCGGCCGGCTGTAATAACAAGAGCGCAGCGATTTAAAACTTTGCTGCCACCAGACGCGATATTATTGCTGGAGCAAGTAATATATGTGCACTCTCAAAATAAATGTTTGTCGACGATCAAGCAGAGAAATAATCAGCAGTACATATTAAATCTGCAACAGTAATTAGCTGACGTTCATTCGTGACAGCTGCGTAAAATAACAAAAAAATGGGTCAAATGGCTCTGAGCACTATGGGACTTAACATCTATGGTCATCGGTCCCCTAGAAGTTAGAACTACTTAAACCTAACTAACCTAAGGACATCGCACAACACCCAGGCAGAGAAAATCCCTGACCCCGCCGGGAATCGAACCCGGGAACCCGGGCGTGGGAAGCGAGAACGCTACCGCACGACCACGAGATGCGGGCTCGTAAAATAACACAAGGGTAATGATGTTTTGTTATGTCAGTCAGTCACTTGTGCAGTGTCTAGTACCAGTTAATTTGGCGCACGTGGGATCGGCTGAGTGATAAAATTGTAGGGACTGACGTAAACTAGACTAGACGCAAAAGAATTTATCCAGGACGTAGGCACGGCACCAAAAACAAGCAGTATATAGCAAGAGTACGTTACCGATTAGTCGAAAGAATAAAAATAAAGTTTTTAGTGACAGGTCATAATCTCCTTCAGTATCCTTTCCTATTTTTATGGTCTCACATTACAACGTCTATAACGCCAGATGTTTCTAAATGGCGTGTAATAAAACTCATTTCATTTTGCTTTATGTTTTCTAGTGCTGAGATTCTTACCACTTTCTTCCTTTCTTCTAACCCGTCATTTTTAACTCCAGTGGATTTACACCTTAACTAGCTTAGTACCCAGTATTGCCCGTGTGTATATTTATCCCCGTCTTCTATTAGTCCATTCCCTCCTCCCCTCTCCATGTCCATACCAACCTTTTCCCTTTCTATGTCTATTTCCTCCTCTTCTCTCCCTGTCTGTATCTTCTTCTCCCTCTCGCTATCTCTGTCCATCTCCTAATCATCCCTATCTGTGTCCACCTTCTCATTCCCTCTTGCTGTCCGTCCATCTCCTCCTCCACCCCCTCCCTTTCTGTCTCCAAGTTATCACGCTTCCCCCACAGCATTTTTTTTTTCCAGATCGTAACTAATACGTGTAGCGAATTTGATTCAAATCACTATCGTGTTTTTGGATAAGCTTTTTACCCATGGTTGGTTGGTTGTTTGGGGAAGGAGACCAGACAGCGTGGTCATCGGTCTCATCGGAGTAGGGAAGGATGGGGAGGGAATTCGGCCGTGCCCTTTCAGAGGAACCATCCCGGCATTTGCCTGGAGTGATTTAGGGAAATCACGGAAAACCTAAATCAGGATGGCCGGACGCGGGATTGAACCGTCGTCCTCCCGAATGCGAGTCCAGTGTCTAACCACTGCGCCACCTCACTCGGTTTTACCCATGGCTTTGCGTGCATACACACATGTCAAATACATTTCACTTACGTTTAACTTATCTCAAGTATTTGTACGTGTGTTTCACCTCTATCTCTACAAAATTTCACCCTTCATTTTCATTTTGGCGCAGCTCAATGTTTATGACGACGTATCTGTTGAACTATGTGCTGTACAGCCAGTGATATATGTGGCTATTGTCTTCATTCTTCATGCAGCAATTTTACTACATTAACAGCGAAAATGTAGTAAGGGATAAATTTTCTTCCTTTCTGCTTTTTGTCCGGGATGTCAGAGATAAATGTTTCTTAAAGATTTGAAATTATATGTAAAGTTTGTTGCAAGTCACTGAATGTTCTCATTCAAAAACTGGATGAATTAAGTGTGGCTATTGGTGAACAAAACTGCGTTTTCACTCCTACCGCAATTTCTTTGACACGTAGATGGTTTTTACCCTTAAAGCAATTCAATATGGAACTTGCATACATATATATATATACACACCCATTGTTGTAGTATATAAGTGAGTCTTTTCAACAATAAAAACTAGTTTGCGTGAGGAATCTGCAGTAGTCTTTATAGTAGCTACATCATTGCGGCTTTCGCTTTCCTCACAAGCGACTTCTAATCAAGCTGCGGGCCTGTGGGGTATCGTCTCAGTTGTGCGACTGTATTCGTGATTTCCTGTCAGGAAGGTCGCAGTTCGTAGTAATAGACGGCAAATCATCGAGTAAAACTGAAGTGATATCAGGTGTTCCCCAGGGAAGCGTCCTGGGACCTCTGCTGTTCCTGATGTATATAAATGACCTGGGTGACAATCTGAGCAGTTCTCTTAGGTTATTCGCAGATGATGCTGTAATTTACCGTCTAGTAAGGTTATCCGAAGACCAGTATCAGTTGCAAAGCGATTTACAAATGATTGCTGTATGGTGTGGCAGGTGGTAGGTGGTAGTTGACGCTAAATAACGAAAAGTGTGAGGTGATCCACATGAGTTCCAAAAGAAATCCGTTGGAATTCGATTACTCGATAAATAGTACAATTCTTAAGGCTGTCAATTCAACTAAGTACCTGGGTGTTAAAATTACGAACAACTTCAGTTGGGAAGACCACATAGATAATATTGTGGGGAAGGCGAGCCAAAGGTTGCGTTTCATTGGAAGGACACTTAGAAGATGCAACAAGTCCACTAAAGAGACAGCTTACACTACACTCGTTCGTCCTCTGTTACAATATTGCTGCGCGGTGTGGGATCCTTACCAGGTGGGATTGACGGAGGACATCGAAAGGGTGCAAAAAAGGGCAGCTCGTTTTGTATTATCACGTAATAGGGGACAGAGTGTGGCAGATATGATACGCGAGTTGGGATGGAAGTCTTAAAGCAAAGACGTTTTTCGTCGCGGCGAGATCTATTTACGAAATTTCAGTCACCAACTTTCTCTTCCGAATGCGAAAATATTTTGTTGAGCCCAACCTACATAGGTAGGAATGATCATCAAAATAAAATAAGAGAAATCAGAGCTCGATCAGAAAGGCTTAGGTGTTCGTTTTTCCCGCCCGCTGTTCGGGAGTGGAAATGGTAGAGAGATAGTATGATTGTGGTTCGATGAACCCTCTGCCAAGCACTTAAATGTGAATTGCAGAGTAGTCATGTAGATGTAGATTTGGTGATGTTACTTAAATCCTACGTCTTGACGACAAAAACGCTTCTAGTTCACAAAAAGCGGCCATATTGAGAGCTAACGTCTTGGAAATCTATATTGATAAACGTTGAAAAACTCAGTTGGAGGTCGCCCATCTGATGGCGAGGAGGGCAATCCTAATTTCAAAGGTTCACTACTGTAAGACAACCATTACAGTTAAAAACTGTTTATATATCTCGCGACAGCCTAACTCAGGGTGTGAAAATTACACAGGCCGTAGTCTTCTAGTATTTGAGAATGAGAGCACTTAGCGATTTCCAACAAACTTTAAACATAAATTCATCCCTTTATGAAAAGTTCTCTCACTGTCATTCCTCATACAATGTTGAAAGAAACAAGTTTGTAGCTTACTACGTTTCCGGTGTACATGCAATACAATTTCAGCGTAAGTCATGACGTTTTAATTTATTACTGCCTTACTAGCAATTTTATTCACAGCATATTCTGCGGAAAATATTAATAAATACCGCTGAATGTACCTGCATAATTTTATCACTGTACGAGACATAGTTCAGCTGATTGACATCTTAAACATCGAGAGGCATAAGAACCTAATTTTTGCTTAAAATGGAGCTCAAATTACTCGCGCTATTCAGCCAGTGGTTCATAATGAGTGCACTTAGCGATTTCCGAAGAATTTTAAACTTTCCTTCAAACCTTTTCTAAACATTTTCTCGCTCACATTCCCTTGCCTAATGTGCAATATTTAACATATCAACTCATTTGTAAAGTAATCGGACGTATGAATCTGTATTTAACATGGGAGTTCGACTCTTTAAAGATTCAAGACTCCGGTGTTTATTGCTTCTCAAGCAAACTCGGTTGCCTTCTTACTGAAACCCACTTGCCACTGAGCACTCTTTAATTTCATTTTAAATTCGAGTTAATTTCCCTGGCTTAAGATAAATACCACTCATGAATCTTAATTCTTATTCCGTCTTACTGTTCTTCTGTAATATTTTCGAATCTCTCTTTCATTCTCTTAATTACTTTCTCTGAAGTCAAATTACGGAAAAAGAAAAATCCTGTTGCGTTGTCTTTCTTTATTCATCATGCGACTTCTTTTCCAGTTTCATAATGACTACTTCATATTTGCCAGTACCGTAATTAATCCTTGCATATTCAGATCCCAGTCTACTCAGGCTTAGATTTATAGCTCCCAGCATGCATTAAATGGTGGTATGTTGCAAACATTACAGTTACATTTATTTCGCTGATAAATGGAAGGAGAAAATAGCTTTCTGCCTTGTGTACAGAGAAAGTGTTCTTTATACAAGGCACCTTAATTAGTCTTCCACAGAGTATTTGGCCGACAAAGTACGAAATTTTTGTCGTATGCAGTAGAACATTTTACAGCCTGAAATTACCTGAGAACGCTATTTTTTGTGCAGTTTCATAGATTTAATTTCTTAATTATATATATGTATGAACAAAAATGTAACTGCGCGTTTATTCAGAATCTTGTATCTCCGAAAGTTCTTCACCTTCACTTTGAGACAACGTCGCAGTTGAACATGCACGTGTTTTCATATACCTACTGGAGCGCCAAATATATAAATTTGTATGTAATAATTATAGAGAAATCTATGTAAAAATGTAAACATTCATGTGTTCAACATCTTAAATCCTACGAAGTTCTTCACCGATAGCTTCATAATTTTGACACAAATTTGTATTCCATTAAGCGTGTGTTTTTATTTAGACCTACTCATCTTTTTAATAAACGTGATATACGGGTGAATGTGTAACATATAAAGGGGAAAGGTTATTATCAAAAATCTCAAACTTTGAGCGAGTAACTTCACATTTTCACATATTACTTTAATAAACACTCAGATGGACATAGGCGATATACAGGGTGATCAAAAAGTCAGTATAAATTTGAAAACTTAATAAACCACGGAATAATATAGATAGAGAGGTAAAAATTGACACAGATGCTTGGAATGACATGGGGTTTTATTAGAACAAAAAAGTTCACAAAATGTCCGACAGATGGCGCTGGACAGCAAAACTGCTACCGTGACGGGTGAGAGGTACGCCGATATGTTACAGAATCGCATCATCCCCAGCCTGGCTGAAAAACACCTGCTGGACGTACGATGTTTATGCAGAATGGCGCTCCACCCCATATTGCTAGACGCGTGAAAGATCTCTTGCGCGCGTCGTTTAGTGATGATCGTGTGCTCAGCCGCCACTTTCGTCATGCTTGACCTCAGTCCATGCGATTATTGGCTTTGGGGTTACCTGAAGTCGCAAGTGTATCATGATCGACCGTCATCTCTAGGGATGCTGAAAGACAACATACGACGCCAGTGCCTCACCATAACTCCGGACATGCTTTACAGTGCTGTTCACAACGTTATTCCTCGACTACAGCTATTGTTGAGGAACGATGGTGGACATATTGAGCATTTCCTGTAAACATCATCATCTTTTCTTTGTTTTACTTTGTTATGCTAATTATTGCTATTCTGATCAGATTAAGCGCCACCTGTCGGACATTTTTTGAACGTTTGTATTTTTTTGGTTCTAATAAAACTCCATGTCATTCCAAGTATGTGTGTCAATTTGTACCTCTCTATCTACATTATTCCGTGATTTATTCAGTTTTCAAATTTACACTGACTTTTTGATCACCTGGTATTTTAATTTCTATACTACATAAATATATATGTAATGTATTAAGGACAAAACTTTACCAAAAGTCTCAAATTGTACTTTATCGATTTACTTCATATTCTTAGTCGTATCATAAACGTTTGAACACGTTTGGGCTACATGCTTCTAATATATGTGAATATATATAACACAACAGTGAAATATTGTTAGCAAACAGGAAAGTTGTATTTGTCGCTTATCGGCTAATAGTTAGAATACTACTAGGGTATATGAATTAGCTGTAACAATCGAAAAGTATCGAAGTCAGACAGAAGGGGGACGAAGAGATGGAGAGAAGGGTGGGATGAAATGGACAGAGAGAGTTGGCAGGAGGAAATGCACAGAAAAAGAGGGAAGGAAGTGATGGACACACAGAGAGAGAGAGAGAGAGAGAGAGAGAGAGAGAGAGAGAGAGAGAGAGAGAGAGAGAGAGAGGGGGGGGGGAGGGAGGAGGAGGAGGAGATGAAAAAGGAGATGGAAGGAGACACTTAGGAGGAGGAGGAGGAGGAGGAGGAGGAGGAGGAGATTAGGACGTCATCAAATTTCCATACATATTGGAAACGTATGCTTTCTGGTTTTCTTTCCCCCCTTTCCATTTAGCCAGACTGAACCACACCGAAGTGTTGCCGGGAACAGCTAGTAAAAATTTCGTTATCTTACATGTATGCTGATTTTAGTTTCGATGTTTCTCACGTGTAGTCAGTCGAGCGCTCGACGTCTTATTTCTGCGTAATATTTATCTCTCAGTACGCGGCCTTTGTGGTTCCGTTTTTAGAGCGGAGGTGGATGTTCACTACTTCCAGATTACGAAAGCAATGATGGGTTGAACTGTTTATCAGTAGTATGAATTCTGTCCCCTTATAAAGAAAAAGATAATCGTATGGCACTGTTGACTGAGATACCTCGAGGGGTGAGTTTGTGGATTAGGAGAGCCTTTTCTTCTTCACGGTATGAGTATTTCCTGAGTACATGTAACTGGCGTGCCTGTTGTCTGATCTCATTTGTGCTGTTTAATAAGGGGAGGGAGAGGATGAAACCCGGTGCTGGAACATAGCCTACTCTTCACAAGCAGCAAGCAAAGGAAATGCTGGACTTAACGCCCAATCCGAAGACCGGATCACAGTCAACGGTGTCACATACCTCACTTCATGATACACTGCGGAGACGTCTGGAATTTAATCAGAGCCAGTGGCACAGAGTCTGGTGATCGGGAACATTCCTCCGTGCCATTCAAATATTGATGGTGAAAATTTCTCCTGCCACCAGAAGACTAACTCTGTATGTCCATCTTTTTAGAGATGGTTGCGGGACTCGGCTGTTCGATACAGGATGTCAAATACCTTTCAGCCGTCTAGTTTTCTAACTTATTTTATTTGGCTACCAGTTTACTGCGCCATATTCAGGGCCCTGACCAACGTGTAGGAAGATGTGCCGACTGTTTGGCAGACGATCGCTATAGCAAGCAGAAATCCACTAATACCGGTATTGCTGGGCCTTGTTTTGATCAGAACCGAGGTAGACTCTTCCTACACGTCGGTCAGGGCCCTTAAGATGACGTAGTAAAACGATGAAACTGATCGCCAAATAAAATAAGTTTGAGAACTACACGGCTGAAAGGTATTTAGTTTGCCATGCAGAATACTACCTGGAAATCTGCGAGTCGAGCGCCACCATACAGATTACTGCTACTGCTACGGCTGCGGAAACAGATCCTCCTTTACCATCACACTAAAAAACCTAAATGTAGTCTTTCTCGTAGTCTCTGATGAATAAAAGCAAGTGATCCATACGTCGAATAGAGCTGTAGAGAGATTAGAATCTATTGGAATTTCAACTGGTACAGAAGAATGCTGAAGATTAGATGGGTAGATCATATAACTAATGAGGAGGTACTGAATAGGGTTGAGAAGAAGAGGAGTTTGTGGCACAACTTGGCTAGAAGAAGGGATCGGTTGGTAGTACATGTTCTGAGGCATCAAGGGATCACAAATTTAGTATTGGAGGACAGAGTGGAAAGTAAAAATCGTAGAGGGAGACCAAGAGATGGATACACTAAGCAGATTCAGAAGGATGTAGGCTGCAGTAGGTACTGGGAGATGAAGCTTTCACAGGATGGAGTAGCATGGAGAGCTGCATCAAACCAGTCTCAGGACTGAAGACCACAACAACAACAACAACAACAACAACAACAACATGTCATGAAATAATAATAATAATAATAATAATAAACAAAAAAAGAACATGAACCAGTCACAGTAAAGTTTGTTGCCTTCCGAAGAGCAGAAGAACACTTGACGGGCATTTGAAGAAAGTCGTTAAACAAGTTGATGAAATGAAGAAACTTTCATGCAAAACAGCATCATGGGAAATGAGTCTTTGATCTTTGGGTACATGAACTTAAGTAATGACAGAGCATGAAACAGTACTGACAGACGTCAAAACGATGTTCACTTTTTTGTGTCAGCTGCATACATTTTGCTTTGTCATTTAGCCAAAAATGAGATGACTTCCTCTCCTAATCCTTCCTACTCAATACATCTCATTCTGTGTGACGTTTTTCTTTCCAGAACTACAATCTGTGCTGAAAAGATGTCATATATGGCACCACAGGTGATGAATATTCCAAAAAAGGTTTCCAGGACTACAAGGGACATGAAAACGCAGGTAGAATAAGTGTTTGAATGAAGGAGGCGACTACTTTGTTTTAAATTAAGTTTAATAAAAATAATGTAAAAACAAAATTAGATTATTTGATATTTTAAACATAGCTGCACAACAGCAACGGTTCCACGTAATAAAATTACAAACAGCCGACCATTTGCGATGGATAAAGAAATTCTTTACCTAGGTTTCGACAAATATAAATTTATCTTCTTCAGAAGGTAGCCTAAGGACAATGAACATCATAGCTCACATTAGAAAAGTATGAAACTTAAGCCAAGAATAAATTTTAACACAAATTAGAGGACTCTTGCGTTACAGAAGTATGATAACGACGACTGGTACTTACAATTTTACATTAGTAAGGACTAATATACCACCGCCGTTTTTACAATTGTCGGCATAGATCCATGTGTCAAAATAAAATATAGACCTAGAATCAGGGTTTGTCACGTAAATATAAAATAGTTCATGGATCTTGCAGAGCTTAATAATGTAAAGTAGTTTGCCTACGGTGTGTATAACAGAGACGTGATCGCTGACCCTGCAGTGGTCTGCATATTCGATTCTTGAGAACATACATTTCGCGGAAAATTTGACAAATGCTTTTTGATCAGTGTTTTCCCCGTGATCCACCACCATCTGAAATTCAACTGCGCAAAAAATTCTATTTCGAATATCATCGTTATTGTCAATACTCCATCCAAGGAGGTAAGTATCTCCCAAGAAACGTAGCGCATGTTGCGAAGCTTTTCCACTTCACATTCGTTCGGCTACCTCGACATTACACCCTGCTGCTCTAGAGATAAAATGCATCAATGATTCTTTCTGTAAAGAGTAACGCTACTTCTTCGAGAACCAATCATGAACTACACTGTCCAGTCACATTAATGTGGCCACCTGTCAAGAGCTTGAATAACACCTTTCGCAGCGTAGGCCACTGCGAGATGCGCAGGATGAGAGTGAATGAGGTTCTGGAAGGTATGGATAGGGACATGGAGCCATGTTGATTCCACTGCCTTGGCCAGCTGCGATAGGTTTCGCGGTTGAGGACCAACGACGCGAAGAGCCCGATTGACGTGGTTCCATATTTCTCAGCCAGATTTAAACTGGGAAAGTCTGGTGGCCAGGATTGTACGGTAAACTGATCCTCGTGCTCTTCAACCTTCACACGTACACTGTGAGCTGCGTGACACGTTGCGTTGTCTGCTGGTAGATGCCATCGCGGGGACAAAAACGAACTGCTGTAGCTGTACTGATCCACAGTTCATTCCAGAATGTTGAGATCATCTAGGGAATTCCATGAAAATATTCCCCTGACCATAGCACTCCCTCTTCCTGCCTGGACCCTGCCGACGATTTTTGCAGCTTGTTTCCTTTCAGACGTATCACGCCGTTGACGCGAAAGGCCATCCGCCATCTGGAAAGACGACATGTGGCCACTCAGTGGACACTCAGTTGCAGCACTGGCGTGCAAAGTACAGCCTTGGCCGCCGATGAATAGCAGACAGCATGAGTGCATGAACAAAGTGTCTGCTGCAAAGGCCCATATGCTCCAACGTTCACTGAACGATCATTAAGAAGGCACTGTTTATAGACCATTGGTTCATCTGGGCGGCCAGTTGCCCAACAATTGCATGTCTATTCGTTCGTACGTATCTCCGCAGCTGTCGTTCATCCGTGTCATTTATGGCAAGCGTTGCACCACAGTTGCCTCGGCGCCAGTTTTGGATAGCGCCGTTTTGCCGTACACAGTATAGTTCAGTTTTATTTTATTTTATTTTTTTACCGGGGGGGGGGGGGGGGGTTAGGGCGCAAAACATCTAATGTCGTAAGTGCCCAGTATAGAACCAGAGAATGCTGGGACCGCGAGCGTAAAAAACTGTTTCGAGGTCCAATACAGAAACGAAGAAAAAACAAATCTAAAACGTCAAGACGGTAGGGAAGAGTAGCTAAAAGACGTAGACAAGACACCGGTGTCACCAGGTAGAAATCAAATATCTTTTGTCATATTACTGCTTTTTAAAAAACCTTAAAACGCGAGCCACAGCTCGAGGGTCAACAGTTAAAATGTCCGGCAAAGCGGGTGACAGTCCGACCCTGAGACGTAAGTGGCTAAAATAGGGGCAGAGGATCAGGAAATGTCTGACCGTTAATGGCTGGCTATAGAAAGGACAGCTGGGTGCAGGGTCGCCACTCAAGTGACGGTGACTAAAGCGGCAGAGCCCTATTCGCAACCGAGCTAACATTACTTCCTCACGGCGATACGGCCGGGAGGAAGTCGACCAGGCTGTCAGGAGAGGTTTGACTTCTCTGAGTTTGTTCCCATGAAGGGAGCACAAATGGTCGTCCCAAAGTGACGTGATACGCCGATAGACAAAAGTACGAATATCGTGCGATGGAACAGAGTAAGAGGCGGGCCGACTGAGATGGACTGCGGCCTTGGCTGCAGCATCAGCAGCGTCATGGGCACACCAACTTGGCCAGGAACCCAGATGAACATCACTTGGGCTCCCTCATCCGGGAACAAATGGAGGTAGTCTTGGATCCATCGAACGATGGGGTGGACTGGATCTGGATCATCCAGACTCTGAAGGGCACTGAGGGAGTCAGAGCAGATCACACAGCGAGTGAGGTGGTGCCCACGGACGTAGTGAACAGCCTGATAGAGGGGGAAAAAAAGCTCTGCTGTAAAAATCGTGCACTGGTCGAGAAGCCAGTATTGAAACGTATCAGCCCCGACGACAAAAGCACAGCCAACACCGTGGGCGGACTTGGAACCGTCAGTATAGTTTAGCCACGGCGCCACTTTAACAGTCATTTCGGAAATGCTTCCACGGCAATGATCATGCCATTTTGGACGTCAGATACATCGCACCGTTTCCAGGTTTCCCCACTCTCCCCTCGTCACACCCCCCCCCCCCCCCCCCCCCCACACACACACACACACACACACACACACACACACACACACACACGCGCGCGCGCGCGCGCGCGCGCTCTCTCTTTACGTACGCTCCATTGCTAGTTCTGTCATCTGCTGCCTGTGAGTGGTCATCGCACGTTGACGTCGAACATACGCGGCGCACACAATAATGTGACTGGATTGGTTGTAAGTCAATAAAAAATTACATCGTGTTCACTTGCGCCACCTCTAATTTTCATTTCCAACCATTTGTTCCATGTCTCTACCGTAAATATCAACGAGAGCCTAAACGTCTGGAACTACCCGTATAAAATAGCCTTCGTCTACATCGCAGTATTTACCTGCTTATAGTGTTCCACTGGTATCTGGTCTTCTGAAGTCTTTCGAAGAGTGGGTCAGATGATACGCACGAGTAAAACGAGTGTCAAGATGGCTCATCTGAGCCTGAATTGGCTTAATACCGAGACAGTTTGTGAGCTAGCGAAGTACTTAGCATTCCTGAGTTTCTCTTTCTTCAGCAAACGCAATAGCGGGAAGTGTGGCAAGACACTTTTTCGCGAAACATTACATCCTCTATAGTGGAAGTACCGTTGTGTACGGATGGACTCTTGTTTAGAATAGTTTCACATGGATTAACGAATGTAGGGGTTGTAATAGCGCTTTTCCCACTTTGTGTTCTCCGAGCAATGGCCACAGTAGTCCCTCTCTGGCCCGTTTCTCACTGGGCCCGTCGACGTCGATTTGTCCTGTGAAGCAGAAAACGTGAGACTCCTACAAAACTACTACCCGTCGCCAGAGAGCAGCAGCCGTGTTCGAGACCATTGAGGGAACTAAAGCATTTTTGCTTAATGAAACACCAACAACGTACGTGAAGGCGCTACGGTCTACTTCGATACTCCACACACATCGGGATTCAGTGAACTCTCGTGTCAAGAATAACAACCAAAAGTAGTAGCAGAGTTCTTTGCTATTATCGGTTCAAAATATTGGGAATTTTTGTACCATGTGAATATATTGACCAATCAGTTATTCTCATCAGCTGTGCTTATGACTATGAAACAAACTACATTGAACTTACGTTTACCAAGAAACAACGAACATGAAACGCAAAACAGATTTTTCTACCAAGTTCTAATTTTGTTGAGTAAACTGCATATGGAGATAAGGGGAGAGCGAAAACGAACATACTTATCCCTTGCAAAACTAAGATTTGGAGGGCGGAGGGTACTTTGTACCCATCTTTTGAAAATATCAGAGTCTAGCACTGTTCATATTTTAAAATTTTGAAAAAATATTTATCGTTTTTTCATGATTTCCCATGAAAAACTAAGTGTTAGCAGTTTTTCAGCAAAATTTAACCCAAAAATTTAAGTCTTAATAGTGAATGCCACTTTTGTTAACTGTTACATTCGTATTTTCAACTCCCCAACCCCCACCCGCACTTGGTATTACGCGTTATGGAAAAGCTGTTGGAACTGCTAGGGTTTAAAAAGCATTGAAGGTACATTTTAAACAATACTTTCTATACAGTGAAAAATTACTTAGCTTACGCAAGGAACTCTTTTGGTAAAAGAGTAACAACTAGATCTTAATAATAAAATATGATTTTACGGTGTAGGGATCCAACCGTTAGTTGATACGATTCCTTTAATTTTTTTTATTACAATCATCTAACAAACTTCTGGAAACAGTGTTAGCTGTTCATAATCGTTTATTTGAATATTATACACTACCTCTCATTTACCCTGTTTACCCTCACTTGGCACATTGCCAAACACGCCAGTTCTCCCCGACACTTGGTCGTGTCCACGTCTTCATGTAGTGGCACAAACCTGCTGCAGGCATAGCCGCGTTCACCCCATGTGGCTCTTTGCCGTTTTCGAAGATTTTGCAGCAATGGTGAGCCATCATTCCATTACTTTAGCGAAAGTTAGTTTCCTCATCGTTGGGTTTCTTATGCAAAGTATATGTTTTTAGGTCTAAAAACGCGACTTGCAGCGCTCCGTTACACAGCCTACAACCACTAATTCCTGGTTTTCTTTTATTGCGAATACCTTTCGAACGTTGGGAGCCGGTAATGTTTCAATGGCCTAGTATTAGATTAGCTATGAGAGTTTTTTCACTCCCTCTTTTTCTGATTTAGGTACCCAATATGAATGGTTATTCACTTCCTCCTAACCCACATTGAATGTTTTTGTATATTTTTTTTTCAAATGACTATCGATTACAGTATTGTGAAACCGATTTTTAGAAGACTTCAATTAGAAAATTTAAAAGCAGTTTTATGTAATAATAAAATATCTGTTACTTTTCACAACACTTTGCCTCTAAAACAATTTTTTTTTTAATTTTTCCTGGAAAATGTTAACTGCAAAGCTCTGTAATGGATTACACAAACATATTATCCTTTTCTGAGTACAACGGTCATTCATTATGGAGATATACAGAAGTGTTTTTCTTTTTCTTTTTCTTTTTTGGGTGGGAGGGGGGGAGGGGGGGGGAGAGGAAGGTAACTGGCATGAATCGGTGAACAAAATGGAGACAAAATAATCGTCACCAAGTTCTTGATGTAAACTGATAGTGTGTTGGTGAAACATTACTGCCGGCCGTAGTGGCCGAGCGGTTCTAGGCGCTTCAGTCTGGAATCGCGCTGCTGCTACGGTCGCAGGTTCGAATCCTGCCTCGGGCATGGATGTGTGTGATGTCCTTAGGTTAGTTAGGTTTAAATAGTTCTAAGTTCTAGGGGACTGATGACCACAGATGTGAAGTCCCATAGTGCTCAGAGCCGTTTTAGCCATTTTTTGTTACATTATGGAATTGGTAGTGAGAAATGAATTAGCTGTTTACATCACTAAATAACTTCTTTGCAAAACAGCATGGCACACTAGGGATAAAGAGAATGAGGTTGCTCTGCTTTGAACAGATTAGCTATTCTCCATCCGGACATTCTGATTTAGGTTTTCGGTGGTTTCCTTAAATTACTTCAGGCAAATGCCTTACAATGATCCTTGTAGAAATTGACTAATACGAAAATAGATATGAATTACGTTTTTCTGTTATTGTTAAACTGCAGTACCATGACTTGTCCCTTGTCCAAAGACTCTGTGAAAGTGATCCGTAGTTAATGATGCTACTACTATACTTTTAAGGGTAACACTTTGTCGCGTGTATTTTTTTCATGCGATTTTTGTTCGTAAGCTGCGTGCTTTTCATCTCCAAAGAAATGCAAATAATTTCTCACAGCAGACAAATGAAATATAATTTAAGTAAAATGTTTTTGAAGTCTGTAAGTAAAAAGGAGGTAGTGTTTAAAATAGAATGGCTTTCTTATTTCGTTTTAGTGCTGCAAATGAGTTAGTGAGTGAGAGAGAGAGAGAGAGAGAGAGAGAGAGAGAGAGAAAGAAAGAAAGAAAGAAAGAAAAAGAGAGAGAGAGAGAGAGAGAGAGAGAGAGAGAGAGAGAGAGAGAGAGAAAGAAAGAAAGAAAGAAAGAAAAAGAGAGAGAGAGAGAGAGAGAGAGAGAGAGAGTGTGTCCATGACAGGCGAGACCATCTAGTCGGAATATGGAGTACTCGCTAGAGAGAACATAACATGTTGAAGAGGTCCAAGTGAGTCAGAAAACCCAAACAGCGTCAGCGAGTTTCTTTTATCTTTTGAGTGGCAGGATGTAATTATAAAAACTATTTTTATTCCTTGCTGTTGGCACTCGACAAAACTTAATATTAATATTCTCGGACTTTTTATATTACGAGTTGCTATTCCGGACTTTTCTGAATTAGAGATATATTCGTCTGCAAGCTTATGGACATGAAAAAGGACTTTGTTCAGAGGCTGTACAAAAAATCATTGGGAATTGACGAAAGGTAATGAAAATTGCATTTCAGTCTAAACAACAATACAATACAAATCGTTTAAAAAACTTTTGGTCTTTCTCTCTATTGAGACTGCAACCTGCTATTTCCTTCATAGCTTTCAGTTATACCTTTTAGCAAGAAATAAACCCCGAGCGTTGCTGTTGGTGTTAAGTAAATGCAAATCGGGCCACATGGCTCATAGGTGGAAACCGATTAGGCCTTTATTTTCAGAAAGAAACGTAGATGGCGTATATTTACCAAATAAGTAATACAAAAATCTATTTAATGCGGGTTGGTTGCAGGTTTGACTTGAATTGTGCCAGTGGCAGTTTATTAATGGTAAACCTGGGTTCCTAGCATGTGACGCGAGAGATGTAGAAAAGTCCTTCAGAAATTTAGATTGTGTTTTTTCTGCAATCTGAGGACTGCAGCTTATCACGGCATACAGGTAAAGCCGTCATTATGATTTTAAAGACAAAATAGTATTTCCGTAAAATCTTGGTTTAACTTGAATACTTACTAATTTAACAAAAGTAAATTCGGCTTGCTTATGCATACAAGCTTTGGCCCAGTACCCTGACGGCCGATTTTTAAACAAACGGACGATTTCCGATACAGTGGTTTATGTGATCTAGCATACTACTACTATTACAATCGCCAGCATGATGATCCTATTATTTACAGAATGCTGACATTTTACATCGTGCTCTACCATTCCGCCTTCAAGTACTAAGATTGCCAACATTCACTTTGGGCTAGTGCTCTACCGACTGAGCTAGCCAAGTACGACTCTCAATCCGTCTCCAAAGCTTCAGTTCTCCTAGTACCTCGTCTCTGTAGATCCGAGGTCTTCATGAAAGTTGGTCCTAGTGACATTAGTCCACTCACATCATAGTTTCACCGTAAAGGGAAAGAAACGATTCTCAAACATAGTTTTTTTGCACTTGTTTTTGGCGGAATTCAACAAATGCAGCGCCCTTCTATCTTAAACTTTCTCGCGTATAATGTAATTCTTCTTAGGTGCCTACAACATCATCTATTTAATCTATTCGTAATCACCGATAGTCCAATAGTTTAATAAGCACTTCCTCTGTTTTCATCTGTGGTTTTCGTTTTACATTTTTCACTCGGGGCATAGTACAAAGAAGTACAGCTTGAATTTACGCAATTTTTTCGAAGTAGGTGGAAATTAAGAGGCAGGTTCCTCAAACCTTCAGCTTTGGACGCATTTCCGTTACCATCCAACTTCCAGAGTAAGGGTATTCACGACAGCGTCTCATTCGAGTCAGTTTTCCTAACCGAAATTCTACTGCTTCACACGTATATACTAAACTATTCTCGGGGTCAAGCTGAGAATTAACGTACGTTATTGTACAACAAAACAAAAGCACAATTTGTTTGCGTAGACCTGACTTTGCGACACACGTGCTAACGTTGCCGTATGTAAAGCAGCTCCTCTTCATTAGAAACGAACACATTTTATTCCTGAAACCGATCTGACCACCTTCACTAGCCCTGTGAGAAAAATCCCTGGCACTGACGCTTTAGGTGTCCAAGCGACTAGTTCAAAAAAAACTGGCTCTAAGCGCTATGAGACTTAACATCTGAGGTCATCAATTCCCTAGACTTAGAACTACTTAACCCTAACTAACCTAAGGACATCACAAACATCCATGCCCGGGGCAGGATTCGAACCTGCGACCGTAGCAGCAGCGCGGTTCCAGACTGAAGCGCCTAGAACAGCTCGGTCACAACAACCGGCTAGCGGCTAGTTGCCGGACTTTGTACATGGATGCGGCCGCTTTTAGTCTGTGCTCAGAGGGCAAAAATGGGACTGTGACAGTATGTAGGCTTTCTAAGCGGATAAATTAATTTAAATTAAATCACAAGTGCAAGTCATGGGAAGCAACCTAAAAAATTCAAAGAACTATTCACTAGCAACCACAATTTCTTTTGTAAGAAGTCGCTATTTTGTTTGAGCTCCCCGCCATTACTTTCTCCTGTTTCAAAAGTATGAACAAATCTGTTCTGAAGACCAAGTTGATAGCTTCCTCTCAGACTATCTACTGCAACCAACATCTTCAATTATTTGTTGGATGTATTCCAATCTCTGTTCTTACTGCATTTCTTAAGCTCTACAAATCCCCGCACTACTATGCAGATTATTCCCTGATGATTTAACACATGTCCTATCATCCTCTCCTTTCTTCTAATCAGCATGCTTTCAAGTGTTCCTTTCCTTGCCGATTCCGCGAAGAACCTCATTCCTTTCCATATCAGTTCACCTAATTTTACAACATCCTTCAATATAACCACGTCTCAAACACTTCGATTGTTTTCTTTTCCAGTGTTCTCTCAGCCCGATTCAATTCCACACAGTACTGTGCTCCAAACGTAAATTCTCAGGCATTTCTTTCTGAAATTAAGACCGAAGTATGATATTCGTAGACTTATGTTGCCCTGCTTCGATGCAGCACTATTGGTCTACTTCGTCTACTCTGTTGTCTCCATCGTTAAGTCAATCGCTAATCTCTCATATTTCTACCCGTCATTATTTCCGTCTTTCATCGATTTATTCTCAATCCGCATTCTATGGTCAGTGCACTGTTCATTCCATGCACTATGTCCTGTAATCTTCCTCACATTCACTGTAGATAACAATGTTATCAGAAAATGTTGTCATTGATATCCTTTCACCTCCATCCTAATTCTTCTCCTGAACATTTCCGTGATTTACGTAAATGCTTCTTCGACGGATAAATTGAACAGTAGGTGCGAAAGACTGCACGCCTGTCTTACACACTTCGTAATACTAAAACAACGAATTTCGTTTTCCATTTCTATTTCACTCTCTTGGTTTTTATACATATTGCATATTACCCGTTTTCCCTTCAGTTGAAACCTATTTTCCTGAGAATTTCGAATATCGAAGACTGTTACGATATCGAAGGATATATCTATCTTGATAAATTCTATGTACGTGTCTTCATTTTTCTGAAGTCTTAGCTAAATGGGCAGAGCGCCTGAGCGCCCTGCAGCTGGACCCGGGTTCGATTCTCGGACGGGTCGGAGATTCTCTCTGCTCGTGGACTGGGTGGTGTGTTGTCATCATCATTTCATCATCAGCGACACAGAAGTCGCCCACTGTGGGGTCAGCTTAAAAAAAAATTGAAACCGGAGGCTGAACTTCTCCGGGTAAGGATTCCCAGCCATCAATGCCATACGATCATTTCATTTAAGATCTTCAGTTTTGGTTCAAATGGTTCAAATGGCTCTGAGCACAATGGGACTTAACTGCTGAGGTCATCAGTCCCCTAGAACTTAGAACTACTTAAACGTAACTAACCTAAGGACATCACACACATCCATGCCCGAGGCAGGATTCGAACCTGCGACCGTAGCGGTCGCGCGGTTCCAGACAGTAGCGTCTAGAACAGCTCGGCCACTCCGGCCGGCATCTTCAGTTTTCTTTTTCTTCTCCTGTTAGTCTCGTCACCAACTTGGATGAATGAACTGTTAAAGTGATTGTACGATAGTTCTTCACTTTTCTGCCCTTGGTATCTTCGGTATTGTGCATATGATATGCTTTTTGATAATCTGATAGTATGTCTCCAGACTCATAGATTCTGCAAACTAGTTTGAATAGTTGTTAGGTTGTCACTTCACTTCACATAATGATTTTAGAAACTGTCGAAGAATGTTGCACATTCACTCAGCACATTGGATCACAAGCCTTCCAAAGTTCTGTTTGAGTCAAACAATTGTTCCCAATGTCTGTCTCTCTCTCTCTCTCTCTCTCTCTCTCTCTCTCTCTCTCTCTGTCTGTCCCATCACGGTGACCATTAGGTGCAGTCACTCTCAAACGACACCTCCGCTAACACTAAATCGTGTTAAAATGTTTCGACTAATTGTGGTCAACTCGCTGATCATACAGCACTTGCACCTCAATATCATGCAGGGGCGGGCAAAAAATCACGCAGCTGTTTCACAGCACAGTGATCGAGAAGTTGAAGTTTTCACAGCAACAACTTAACATCTGGCTGCGATTTCAGTCACAACTAGAAGCAACAGGAAGAAGTTGCATTTAACGTTCAACACCATGTACCATTTGTTGGCAGAATTTCTTACTTCGTTCGGGAGCCTTCTCTCACACGCTATGGATGTACAACCTGAGTATTGTCGAAGAAATGAACGAAGAAGTTAGTTTTTAATTCGCACTAAGAAAAGAAATTACACTTGTGTTTCACCTGACAGTGTTATGTTTACCGGCCTCCCACCTCTCACGGCCCCATCCTCACCGAGATATCTTGGTTGTGCAGCGTAGCCCTAGGTCTGCCAACGTCCCCGTATCTCTCCCAAATTTAGAACGTTTGGAACATTACGGGACAAGGAGTTTCGGAAATCTAAAACACTAGTTGGGCAGAATTTAGCACAATATCCCTCATGAGTGTATCCAACAATTCCATCAGTCAGTGCCAAACCGAATAAACGCTTGCATAAGGGCCAGAGGTGAACCAAAGCGTTACTGACTTTGTCAACTTCTGAAGCTCTCTTTTTTTTAATAAATCATCCAGTTTTTCTGAATCTGCAATCATCTACCGATTTCTGTTCCATTCGGATAGATCCTTCGTAGTGCGTCTTTGTTTTTACCTTAGAGCAGACTGCCCACACTTTTACCCAAGGCAAGGCTTTAGTGTCACACTGCTTCTGCGCCACTGACTTGTGCTTTCTTCTTACCTGATATTGTTCACAACTCCCCGATTTGGATTAAATTGTAAACGGGGCTTGCCATACCTACCTAACAGTTGACGGTACTGATCCTCCGGTCTCTGAACACGTAAGACACACAAGATTCTGCATGACCGTTAGGCAAGAGAATCAACCCCACCCCTTTGTCCAAGGACCTCTCCATCTTGTTCTTAGCAATATGTTCGAACATAAAACTTCCGACGGAAAGTAACTCATTCCTTGTCAAAATGCTCAACTCGCTTCCGCCAATGACACTTTGAATCCGATTAAATGAAGACGGTGACAGCTCTCTCTCTCTCTCTCTCTCTCTCTCTCTCTCTCTCTCTCTCTCTCTCTCTCTCTCTCTCTCTCTCTCTCTCTCCCTCTCTCTCTCAACTTCAACTGTTATTCCACCGATGCGTCTGGGCCACTTACTCCGATTTGAAATCAAAATTCCGTGAATTGATCCTCCACTTATTCCATAGGTCTCCAGTCGTACTTACTGCAGTTTGGACGGCACCACGGCGACCCCCAGGATTCCTCTACGCCTAGAGAGCTTCTGAGAATTGCCTCCCTTCCAGCACTCTGCTTCCCACCTAATCGGTACTTCAGCTTTATTTTAGGGCTTCTGCCTCAGTAACTAACTTTAATACTGATCCTTTCTCTATACTGTTTATTACAATTCGCAGTGACTCCACATTGCATTTTTTCTTACCACAATTTTCACCCTGAGGTGCCAAAAGTTTTCCACCATCCTCATGCCATTTACGCTAGACCATAGTCTTAGCCTGTACACTTAGCTTATTGGAAATTCTTACTCTGTCGACTAGGGAAGATACTTGTACCAATAGTGACTCTAAAATATTTGTACTAACTTTCCAGTACAGCCAGCAGTTAGCCCAATATTTCAGTTACAGTTTTGTTCTGATGGTGCTATGATCGTAACTCGCATCATACATTACAGATAAAGAAATACACTGGAGGAGCACACGATTCGAATAATCCGTTCATATTACCAAAAATGGATGTATTTATCTGTGTGTTCCAAACCAAACTTAGTACACATGTAACATACTGTCTGGAAATCATAGCTGTGCGGTTTAGAACCATTTACCTATTAAAGGAGAGAAGGTGGGAAGGGGGGGGGGGGGGGGGACGGCTGAAAAAGCAGTGTAGCCTACGCTCGCGAATACCCATATTTAAGTCATCCAGTATTTGAGAGTCAAAAAATGTTCAAATGTGTGTGATGCTAAGGTCATCAGTCCCTAAGCTTACACACTACTTAACCTAAATTATCCTAAGGACAAACACACACATCCATGCCCGAGGGAGGACTCGAACCTCCGCCGGGACCAGCCGCACATTCTATGACTGCAGCGCCTGAGACCGCTCGGCTAATCCCGCGCGCCATTTGAGAGTCAGATGAGTTACAGAATTGCAACAAACTTCAAGCATAATTTGAAACCCTTACGAAACTTATTCTCCCCGATGACCCCCACAAAATGATGAAAGGAAAAAAAGTTTATCGCTAGCTACATTTTCGCTATTCATGCAGTAAAACTTATGCATAAAACATGACGTTTTAATATAACACTTCCTTACTAATAACTGAATTCGCAGTCAAATTTCGTAGACAGCATTCACATACATCACTGAAAGTAGAATAATCATATCATCGTACGACTCTTACTTCAAGAGAGATGACTTCAAATACAGATATGAGTGAAAAACTGTCGGATCATGCATGACGTATTACTTTATTATTTCTTTACTACCAATTTCATTCACAGTACATTTCGCGGACAGCAGCCACATCTATCACTGGATGCAGTTGCGAAATTATATGACTGTACAGCACAGAAATCAGGAGGTAAGACGTCATAAACATTCAGCTGCGTGAAAATGAAACTACAGGGAGAAATCTGATAGAAATACAGACGAAATGTGCATACAGGTATGTATGCAATATGTTAAATATATGTGGAATACGTTTGACATGTGCGTACGTGGGCAAAGCCACGGGTGAAAAGTTTATCCTAAACCACTGGAACGATTTCAGTCAAATTTGGTACAGTTATTAGTTAGAAAGAAATACTATGGAAGTAAGAACCAGCAGCGTCCTAATCGGGTGAGCGCAATAGCGTGAAGAGAGAAAGGGGGAGGAGAAGATGGGCAAAGATCGACAGTGAAGCAGGAGATGGGCACAAATAGGCTAGAGGTGGACATGGAGGTAGACAGATAGTTGGGGAGGGAGGAATGGAGGAGATTAACAGGGAGAGAGGAAGAGGAAATAGGCAGAGAGAAGGGGGGAGATTAGATTAGATTAGATTAGATTAATACTAGTTCCATGGATCATGAATACGATATTTCGTAATGATGTGGAACGAGTCGAATTTTCCAATATATGACATAATTAGGTTAATTTAACAACATACTTAAGTTAATACAACAACTTTATTTTTTGTGTTTTTTGTTTTTCTTTATTTTTATTTTTATTTTTTTATTTTTTTATTTTATTTTTTTAATATTTTTGTTTTTTTTCTTTTTTTTCTTAATTTATATCTAAAAATTCCTCTATGGAGTAGAAGGAGTTGTCATTCAGAAATTCTTTTAATTTCTTCTTAAATACTTGTTGGTTATCTGTCAGACTTTTGATACTATTTGGTAAGTGACCAAAGACTTTAGTGCCAGTATAATTCACCCCTTTCTGTGCCAAAGTTAGATTTAATCTTGAATAGTGAAGATCGTCCTTTCTCCTAGTATTGTAGTTATGCACACTGCTATTACTTTTGAATTGGGTTTGGTTGTTAATAACAAATTTCATAAGAGAGTATATATACTGAGAAGCTACTGTGAATATCCCTAGATCCTTAAATAGATGTCTGCAGGATGATCTTGGGTGGACTCCAGCTATTATTCTGATTACACGCTTTTGTGCAATAAATACTTTATTCCTCAGTGATGAATTACCCCAAAATATGATGCCATATGAAAGCAATGAGTGAAAATAGGCGTAGTAAGCTAATTTACTAAGATGTTTATCACCAAAATTTGCAATGACCCTTATTGCGTAAGTAGCTGAACTCAAACGTTTCAGCAGATCATCAATGTGTTTCTTCCAATTTAATCTCTCATCAATGGACATACCTAAAAATTTGGAATATTCTACCTTAGCTATATGCTTCTGATTAAGGTCTATATTTATTAATGGCATCATACCATTCACTGTACGGAACTGTATGTACTGTGTCTTATCAAAATTAAGTGAGAGTCCGTTTACAAGTAACCACTTAGTAATTTTCTGAAAGACAGTATTGACAATTTCATCAGTTAATTCTTGTTTCTCATGTGTGATTACTATACTTGTATCATCAGCGAAGAGAACTAACTTTGCCTCTTCATGAATATAGAATGGCAAGTCATTAATATATAATAAGAACAACAAAGGACCCAAGACTGACCCTTGTGGAATCCCATTCTTGATAGTTCCCCAGTTTGAGGAATGTGCTGATCTTTGCATGTTACGAGAACTACTTATTTCAACTTTCTGCACTCTTCCAGTTAGGTACGAATTAAACCATTTGTGCACTGTCCCACTCATGCCACAATACTTGAGCTTGTCTAGCAGAATTTCATGATGTACACAATCAAAAGCCTTTGAGAGATCACAAAAAATCCCAATGGGTGGTGTTCGGTTATTCAGATCATTCAAAATTTGACTGGTGAAAGCATATATGGCATTTTCTGTTGAAAAACCTTTCTGGAAACCAAACTGACATTTTGTTAGTACTTCATTTTTACAGATATGTGAAGCTACTCTTGAATACATTACTTTCTCAAAGAGAGAGAGAGAGAGAGAGAGAGAGAGAGAGAGAGAGAGAGAGAGAGAGAGAGAGAGAGAGAGAGAGAGAGAGAGAGGGATGAGGATGATGATGATGATGATTGGTTTATGGGGCGCTCAACTGCACGGTTATCAGCGCCAGTACAAATTCCCAACGTTTGCTCAGGCCAATCTCGCCACTTTCATGAATGATGATGAAATGATGAGGACAACACAAACACCCAGTGATCTCGAGGCAGACGGAAATCCCTGACCCCGCCGGGAATCAAACCCGGGACCCCGTGCTCGGGAAGCGAGAACGCAACAGCGAGATGGGGAGGGGGGGGGTTAGGTGGGGGGATGGACAGAGTAGGGTTCGAATGGCTCTAGGCACTATGGGACTTAACATCTGAGGTCAATCTCCTACACTTAAAACTACTTAAACCTAACTAACCTAAGGACATCACACACACATCCATACCCGAGGCAGGATTCGAACCTGCGACCGTAGCAGCAGCGCAGTTCCGGACTGAAGCGCCTAGAACCGCTAGGCCACAGCGGCCGGCGACAGTAGGGGAAGGAGGAGATGGAGTAATAGAGGTCTGGAATAGATAAATACCAGTGCAATGCTGGCTACTCTCCTAGTCGATTAACTAACAAAATTTCTGGTCTAAGGCTAAAAAAATAGAGGTTTAGAACGAGCTGTACTACGTACAGAGGTGGCACGCCTACTGCCTGAAGCTGGTGCTGAAGCCGAGGATTCCCTTACTGAGCTGGAGGCCGTAGAGTAGCCCGTATCGTGACGCCGACAACGCCTGCAACACATGCACAGTAATTATTCACAGTAGTTACTCGGCAAATCTGCAACTGCGTCACGTAATTTAGTATGGCCTTTCTCTAATGAAAGTAGTCTATGTTGTCACGCGACAGTGGAAGGTTGATGTTAAAATTACTTTTATCGTCGATCAGAAGGAGAAATTAGTGACATTACAGACGAAGAAGATAGCGTAATGTGGAATAAAAATGTTGAAACTGAGCAAGTGTATGGTGTGCAGAGGGCGCACATGCCCAAATGAATGGATGACGAGAGAAATTTCCAATTTTTGTTGCATTGGGGCGTCAAAATAAACCAACGGCGACAGCTGAAAATTTGTGCCAGAGCGGGATTCGAACTCACATTAACCCGCATACAACGATAATCTACAGAGGACACTACTCTGAGTGTGTGGCGTATGGAGATTTGTGTTGGATGTGAGACCTGCTCAGATACGTACGAACATGTAGCTTTTTGCGAACGGACAGACTCCATACCTATACGAAAAATAAATGGCATTCAAATATTTACCCTTAAGGAAAAGTAGTAGACTGCACACAATAAATATGCAACGATATAGATAAATGTGTTATTGGGTTACAGCTTCTGCTATTTTATGAACGATATAACTTAATACTTACCTTTGCGAGAACTTCACAGTTTGTGGGGGGTACAAAGCTTACCGAAGACCGCCAAGCAGAACGCATGGGGTCGGGAATTGGACCAAGAGAAGGGACTGAATAGTGATGTGGTCGATCGTGTCAGCTGTCCCACAGTAAAGCCGTTCACCCTATTGGTACTTCGTTCAACATGTCTATGTATGTATTTACTTATCATCCACTGAAACGACCGAAGTCCTTGAGACAGCTCGATAGCGCAGTGTGTAAGGTAGGGCGTGAGCCCGAACTCACTCTCTTTATTCTTTGTTCCTGCATAACTTCATTACTTCACCTTTTGACAACAGATGACAACCACCTTCGTTCCTCTGATTTCGGAACGGATGGAACACAGATAAAGTACAGTTCATTTTATATTTAATGCACAGTAGGCACATATAACTGTATTTATGACGTTACTATTTATAATTTCAAGTGTGCTAGTCGTTGTAGAACAGGGACGGTCACAGCGTGCAAATCATACGTACACAACGTGCTGCTCCGGCTGTTTCCGAAGTACTCAGCACTTGGCGCTCTTGATCTGTCCTTCTCGGTATTTTAGTTAGCAATGCGATCCCAGCTTTTGGTCCAGTTGATTTTTGGTCGACACGACTTTCTTCAGTTCGGCTGAATTGTGGTGTAACCGCTGTTTATCCTTCGCTAATTGTTCAAGGTCTAAAGGAGATTCATTGATACAGTGGCTGTTTGTACAAAAATAGGCGGTCTGGCCATCTATCATCGCAACCCGTTAAAAATAAATGGGAATCACAGAGAAGACTAATGACAACTCGCAGTATCTATTTCGTAGTCGCTTAACGACAGGTATCGCGAATTTATCACCAAACGGCATTACTACGCCATGCAGAAAGAGTTTGAAGATTTGGTTGACGATGAAAGAGATCGACAAATGATGTGTACGGGACTCAGTTAAGAAGCGCTTTGTGTTGAATACGCAGACATGGCAAACGTGTTTGAACTACTGGTGCGATAGTAAATTTTCAGAAGTCTCACGCATTATTAGATTGTCAGTTGCAACAGTTTTTAACGGAACTGAATGAAGAGTACAGAGACTTTATGTATTACTGCAAAGTGCATTAGTTAAGTCAAAGTACGTGCCTAGAATGAGTTTTTGTTTTCACAGTCATTATTGTTGAATTTCAGAAGGAAAAAGTAAGAACGAAAATCAGAATATCCGGAATGGACTGCAGACACTTCATTTTAAATAGACTCAGATTGCCGTCATCTACCATCTCTTCCGACAACTAGCTCTGATTCTCTCTCAGCTCCACCATTCGGTCATGAACACTCAAAACATTCCTTCCTCTTACCCAACTTCCAACCTTCCAAACATTCAACGTGCAGGGGACGACACCAAGCTATTGCCAATTTCACCCACGAGAAATGAAACAATTTACGAAACATCGTACTTCCCAATTTTTGTGTACAAGAGCAGCATTTTACCATCACGAGGTTGGCACGGGACTAAAACAAGGCTACTTCGACTGTTGGGCCTTTGTGCACCATGATGTCTGTGGTACAACACTATCTCATTCGATAAACCGAATTTTTGGAACAGACGGAAACGACGTTCAACGGCACCGCAGTGACTGGCCATTTTAAGTCAGCGCAAAAAAGCAAAACAGTCATGCTCATATTTATCTTTAGGAGGTGGCAAGACGGGCGCAGCATTCACTGTGCAGACACACAACGGCAGAACAGTAGCCCACAGCCAGGCTTGCTCGAAAGTCGCTCGAGACACCATGGACGCGTGCTTTACTTAATGAGATTCACAGACTGCCCTCTGTCGTTAAAGGGGACTTGCGGCCATAGTGTGGACCAACTACATTGCTAGGAGGGCATAAAGCTTTCTCTCTGAATACACTTTTCCAGAGCCTGCCAAGATGATTGCAAATTCAAATAGTTTCTTATTAGATGCCCCGCTCCGCTCTGCCAAACGCACGTAACTACTTGTTGTAGCTGAAGGAAAATAACAAAAAAAGCCACTGAAAATAAAATTTTATTGAGGATTCAGGTACACGTTCTCAACGAAAGGAATGTGGAGTTTCAGATCCATAAGATCAAGATTCCACACTAGAAACGTCTTCTGGAAACATTGTAAAACAAAAAAATTAAATTTTTGTACATTTGTTGCTTTTGTGCGATTAAATTGCTACCATTACGCTGGTCAACTGAGAATTGTAAATTGACAGGGTTATTACGATTTCCACGATTTTTTACTAAACAAGTTTTTGTGTTGTCATTTATATTGATTTTGAGAACCAGCCTGTGAAAGACAAGTTCACGTTTTAAAAAATTATGCTTATGTTGTTCTGGGATTTGAGAAATGAGACTGATAAAGTTATACGATCATAATTTACTGCTAATCGCAATACGACTGATGACTGACAAAATTTTTGGTAGAGTGTCCGGTCTGGACCATAAAGAATAATGAGAACTTTTATTTGCCCACTTGCAGGCTGGGTAATCCACGCTTCAGGATCTCTCAAGATTGCCGTAAGGACGGTTTTCGGAAATCGTACAGTGCATTGACCCAGATATGCATAAAATTATTCTGTTTATGTATCTTAGAATGCACACGGTCCAGTCACATTGTGCCCAACGCCTATGTTCAACGTCCAATAATCGCTGCCTGGCACCAGTAGCAGTGGAGGGTATATAAAACGAGTGGGGGGGGGGATGGGGGACGCACAAAATAGTGCACCCGTCACCGATATGCGGAAAAGGAGATTTATCTGAGGCCCGAAAGTACATAATCAATGTCTTTCAGGCCAAGGACGGAAACATTTCCCTAAACGGCTAAGTCTGTGAACTGCGTGCCGCCGTGGTTAAAGTATACTGCGCAAGTCAAAATGGCGCTATACAAAATCGGTTCCTTGGTGCGAGAAGGATTATTGAGTTTGACGTCCGTCAACATCAAGGTCATTAAGGATGGAGCACAAGTTCGGATTGTGTCAAGATGGGGAAGCAAATCGACCGCACCCTTACAAACGAACTATCTCGACATTGGCTTGGTGCGATTTAGTCAAATTACGGAAAACCTAAATTTGAACGGCCGGACGCGGATTTAAGCCACAGTCCTCCCGAATGCGAGCCAGTAAGCTATCGACTGCGAACTGTGGTGCACCACGGGCCATGGATGAAAGGGGTAACGACGTATGCGGCGATGTGTACAAGAGAATAGGCGTGCAACTCTTGAGCAACTGACTCCCCGAACTTAGCTGTGTATGAGCCTCTGCAGCAGGCGCATGGTTCATCCACCGATATGGCTGCTGGTCTTCGGTGCCGAAGACTGGAATTTGCAAGCAAATACCGCAACTGGAAGTCCACTGAGTGCCGATAGGTGGCATTTCCAAATGAATCACGTTTTATGATCCATCGAAAGCCTGAAAACGAACATCAAACAAACATCAAGCAACGATCATCGGAAGGGTCCACGCCTCGGAGGTGATGTTATAGTCTCGGGAATGTTTTCGTGGTATTCCCTTGGTGATCTCGACATTCTGGAAGGCACAACTGATCAACACAAATATGCATCTTTCCTCAGCACAATAACATCTATCAGCAAGACAGTGCCATGTCCCACAAAGCGCGCAGTGTAGATTCGTGGTTCGAAGAGCCACCAAGCCCCGACCTCGACTGGACTGTTCAAGAAATGGATCCTCAACCGAAAAACCTACCTCAGATGGCCACGGCACTGGAGTCGTCTTCGCTCCATATCCCCGTCGGTACCCTCCAGAATCTCACTGACTGTTCCTGTACGTTTCGCGTTGCAGGTGGTGGTTATTTAGGCTTTTGTCAAACGGCCGCATTAATGGTACTGGACAGTGTAAATATGTAAATTCCTCAACTCTTTCCTAAATCACTTGGTCGAGTTCAACCAAACTTGGTACACACGTCACTGTCTGGAAAGTTGCACTGTGGGAGCGCAAGGAAAACTACTGACAAGAAATTAAAAATTGTCAAGGAACACATCTACTCGACACATGCGTATGTGGGAGAAGCTTCAGGCAAAAAGCTAGTGGCTAATAACGAACAGATGACGACATGATTTGTTGCTGCAAACAATAATTGAAGGTATGGTGGAAAGAAAGAATCGCAGATACAGCCCCAATTATGACTGGTCAGGAGGTTTTTGGTAAACAGGATCAAATAGCAGGAAAAGGTTCCTGAGAGGGTAAGTTCCTGAGAGGGTAAGTTCCTGAGAGGGTAAGTTCCTGAGAGGGTAAGTTCCTGAGAGGGTAAGTTCCTGAGAGGGTAAGTTCCTGAGAGGGTAAGTTCCTGAGAGGGTAAGTTCCTGAGAGGGTAAGTTCCTGAGAGGGTAAGTTCCTGAGAGGGTAAGGTCCTGAGAGGGTAAGGTCCTGAGAGGGTAAGTTCCTGAGAGGGTAAGTTCCTGAGAGGGTAAGTTCCTGAGAGGGTAAGTTCCTGAGAGGGTAAGTTCCTGAGAGGGTAAGTTCCTGAGAGGGTAAGTTCCTGAGAGGGTAAGTTCCTGAGAGGGTAAGTTCCTGAGAGGGTAAGTTCCTGAGAGGGTAAGTTCCTGAGAGGGTAAGTTCCTGAGAGGGTAAGTTCCTGAGAGGGTAAGTTCCTGAGAGGGTAAGTTCCTGAGAGGGTAAGTTCCTGAGAGGGTAAGTTCCTGAGAGGGTAAGTTCCTGAGAGGGTAAGTTCCTGAGAGGGTAAGTTCCTGAGAGGGTAAGTTCCTGAGAGGGTAAGTTCCTGAGAGGGTAAGTTCCTGAGAGGGTAAGTTCCTGAGAGGGTAAGTTCCTGAGAGGGTAAGTTCCTGAGAGGGTAAGTTCCTGAGAGGGTAAGTTCCTGAGAGGGTAAGTTCCTGAGAGGGTAAGTTCCTGAGAGGGTAAGTTCCTGAGAGGGTGAGTTCCTGAGAGGGTGAGTTCCTGAGAGGGTGAGTTCCTGAGAGGGTAAGGTCCTGAGAGGGTAAGGTCCTGAGAGGGTAAGTTCCTGAGAGGGTAAGGTCCTGAGAGGGTAAGTTCCTGAGAGGGTAAGTTCCTGAGAGGGTAAGTTCCTGAGAGGGTAAGGTCCTGAGAGGGTAAGGTCCTGAGAGGGTAAGGTCCTGAGAGGGTAAGGTCCTGAGAGGGTAAGGTCCTGAGAGGGTAAGGTCCTGAGAGGGTAAGGTCCTGAGAGGGTAAGGTCCTGAGAGGGTAAGGTCCTGAGAGGGTAAGGTCCTGAGAGGGTAAGGTCCTGAGAGGGTAAGGTCCTGAGAGGGTAAGGTCCTGAGAGGGTAAGGTCCTGAGAGGGTAAGGTCCTGAGAGGGTAAGGTCCTGAGAGGGTAAGGTCCTGAGAGGGTAAGGTCCTGAGAGGGTAAGGTCCTGAGAGGGTAAGGTCCTGAGAGGGTAAGGTCCTGAGAGGGTAAGGTCCTGAGAGGGTAAGGTCCTGAGAGGGTAAGGTCCTGAGAGGGTAAGGTCCTGAGAGGGTAAGGTCCTGAGAGGGTAAGGTCCTGAGAGGGTAAGGTCCTGAGAGGGTAAGGTCCTGAGAGGGTAAGGTCCTGAGAGGGTAAGGTCCTGAGAGGGTAAGGTCCTGAGAGGGTAAGGTCCTGAGAGGGTAAGGTCCTGAGAGGGTAAGGTCCTGAGAGGGTAAGGTCCTGAGAGGGTAAGGTCCTGAGAGGGTAAGGTCCTGAGAGGGTAAGGTCCTGAGAGGGTAAGGTCCTGAGAGGGTAAGGTCCTGAGAGGGTAAGGTCCTGAGAGGGTAAGGTCCTGAGAGGGTAAGGTCCTGAGAGGGTAAGGTCCTGAGAGGGTAAGGTCCTGAGAGGGTAAGGTCCTGAGAGGGTAAGGTCCTGAGAGGGTAAGGTCCTGAGAGGGTAAGGTCCTGAGAGGGTAAGGTCCTGAGAGGGTAAGGTCCTGAGAGGGTAAGGTCCTGAGAGGGTAAGGTCCTGAGAGGGTAAGAACCAAATAAGTTCTTTAACAGTTTAGATTTCAATGATTGAAAGCACACATGATAACACATCGGTACTGTACTAGTATTATAGTTCCACACTCAAGAGGACAGTGAGCTGAAAGATCATTCTTCCTATCACCAAACGCACTACTTCCAGGAGGAAAGGCAGGGCCACCCATAGGTAGTGTAGGTATGTCTCGCCTGTGAGGCGTTGTGGAACGATGCTGAGTCTCACGAAGCAGTCGTCAATAATCCCCACCCACACAATGAAGCTGAACTGGTGCCTCAGCTATGAATAGGGTGGACGACAGAAATCCCAGCACCGTGGTAGTCCTGTGGGCCGAACCAGACAAAACCTTTGACGCGAAGTCTGCAGGTAATTGTCCTGCAGTCTTACATGATAGGGATAGTGGCTGTTGTCATGGGGAGTTTTTCTCACGGTCGTCTGGCTTAACCGTTGCTGCTGGGCCATCTGCCTTGTGCTGATATCGAGGTCACTGTCAAAGATTTATCATCTCCATATTCAAGTGACTGTACCTTCCTTGGAATGCATTTTCTGCCGGAAGTCCATATGGTCTCCTTTGCTGCTTTCCCTCTCAGGGAACATGTCCTGCAATTTATCCCCACCTAGCAGTATCTCCCTGTACAAGGCAGATCGTTGATGATGTGGAACGCAGCAGCTATGCTGAAGTGTGGAGGATAGCTGGCAAGTGATGCGAATGGGGAAACTGCGTCAAATAAAGATTACGATTGTGCATCTTCAATTTTTGTAGTCCTGTCGTCCTCAGTGGCGTATAATATTACGGTACATGGATAATTTTTACCTTGCGGCAGTTTAATTACAACTAAATCAAGCAGTTTTTATGCCATACGCTTTTCGCTTTTAATTTTTGAAAGGCATCTCCAGTGTCCTGGAATATGTACTTTTTTTGCTACTTAGTTTTCGTTAGAATGTTGTATATGTAGGTTATAAATAATTCTGGCAATTAGCATTTCTGAGATGTAGTAATAAGTTCTGCTTCAAGTTTAGTGGATGGTGTTCCACATGGCTTTTGTCCCTTTCTTAGCGCTGTTCTTATTCTGAGCAATTGCCTCTTGAAAATTTTTGCTTTCAGGTGTCACAGCACTAGGAACTTGTTTCGATATTACGTTTTAACTAGTGTTACCAACTGCTGAATGTTATTACCAATGCTCGCATGTGATTACCAGCTACTGAATTTGTTTTGTAATAACTATTGTAAAGGATGAGCCAGACAATAGGGGATTTTACTTTATTATATGAGCTTCCAAACGGTTACTTCATTTTTCCATTGCGGCCAAGCCACGGCCGGCAGTGTTAGCTGCCTGTAAGTTCTTTCGTCCCACGGTCTAGTAACAGGAAGCACTGAGGAAGGGCACCTTGATCACGCGCCTCTGTCATGTGCTTACGAGGTAACGCCGCCCCAGGCGTCGCTTAGCAGGCAATGCTCTGGAAAATTTCGTACCGCCCGCACGGTTTGCCCGGTCCTGACCAATCAGGGCGGAGGAAGCCGCGTGGTGCGTCGAATATACTCGGCCGCCCGTCACCGGGCCCGCTCTCTTGTGTTCTTGCTCACCCGCGAGTCGGGTGCGCGCCCTGTAGCAGCATTAAACATCTCCCGCTTCTCCTCGTGCTGCGGCACTGTGGACTTAGTTTTGGCAGACAGCTACTTTCGGTAGCTTCGCGAACAATGTTCGCCAAATTGTAAGCTCTGGCTCACCCTCACCTCCCTAGGCATATGTACCCCCTTTCAACATGCTTTAGCCAATAAATGGCCTTTCTCTAAAACTTGCTCAATTATTCCATAACGCCCACCGCCTGCCTACACGCGCCATCCTGTACACTATGATCCAGATCAGTGAAGATGGCTTGAAAAAAATAATAATGAAGACGAAACATACATGGCGCAATAACTGTGTTACATTGAGTTGTAATGAGATGGTCCAAAAGTAAAAACATCAGTATACCATAATATTAGAACCGTGCAGTCTTCCATTTTACACTGAAACGCCAACGAAACTGGTATAGGTATGCGTATTCAAATACAGAGATATGTAAGCAGGCAAAATACGGCGCTGCAGTCGAAAACGTATATGTAAGACAACAACATGTGTCTGGTGCAATTGTTAGATCGGCTATTGCTTCTACAATGGTGGGTTTCCAAGATTTAAGTGAACAAAATTAGTATTATACAGATACCTTCAACTGCTTATGGGCGTTGATACATATCAACGACGACAAGTGAAAATGTATGCCCCGACCGTGACTCGAACCCGGGATCTCCTGCTTACATGGCAGACGCTCTATCCATCTGAGCCACCGAGGGCACAGAGGATAGCGCGACTGCAGGGACTATCTCGCGCACGCCTCCCGCGAGACCCACATTCTCACCTTGTATGTACACACACTATATTTGTAGTGTCCCACCCCAACACACTCATTACTCGTGGAAGACATTCATACCAAGTCCCGTAAGGGTTCGGCGAATGTGTGTGCATCGGCACAGAAGAAGGTCGTGGCCGGTATTGCCAGAACTATTACTTGTATGGATATATCCATATAAGATTTAAGTGAGTCTGAATGTGGTGTTATTGCCGGCGCACGAGCGATGGAACTCAGACTCTCCGAGGTAGAGATGAATTTGGGTTTTTCCCATACGACCATTTCGTGAGTGTGCTATGAATATCAGGAATCCAGTAAAACATCAAATCTCCGACATCGCTGCGCCCGGAAAAAGATCTGTCAGGAACGGGACCAATGACGACTGAAGAGAATCTTTCAGGAACGGGACCAATGACGACTGAAGAGAATCTTTCAGGAACGGGACCAATGACGACTGAAGAGAATCTTTCAGGAACGGGACCAATGACGACTGAAGAGAATCTTTCAGCATGACAGAAGTGCAACCCTTCAGCAAACTGCTGCAGATTTCAATTCTGGGCCATCAACAAGGTCAGCGTGCGAACCATTCAACGAAACATCATCGACTTGATGACTACACGACACAAAGCTTTACGCCTCACCTTGGTCGGACATCGGACTGTTGATGACTGGAAACATGTGGCCTGATCGGACGAGTCTCGTTTGAAATTGTATCGAGCGAATGGATGTGTACGGGTATGGAGACAACCTCATGAATCCGTGGACCCTGCATGTCAGCGGGGGACTGTTCAAGTTGGTAGGGCTCTGTAATGGTGTGGGGCGTGTGCAATTGGAGTGATATGGGACCCCTGACAAGTGTAGATACGACTCGCACATAAGCATCCCGTCTGATCACCTGCATCCATTCATGACCATTGCGTATGCAATTCCAGCAAGACAATGCGACACCCCACACGTCCAGAACTGCTACAGAGTGGCTCCAGGAACACTCTTCTGAGTTTAAATACTTCCGCTGGCCACCAGACTCCCCAGACATTAACATTATTGAGCTTATCTGGGATGCCTTGCAACTTGCAGAAGAGATCTCCACCCCCACGAATTCTTACGGATTTATAGACAGTTCTGCAGAATTCATGGTGTCCGTTCCCTCGAGCACTACTTCAGACATTGGTCGAGTCCAAGCTACGTCGTGTTGTTGCACTTCTGCTTTCTCGTGGGGGCACCAGTTTCTTTGGCTCTTCATTGTACAATAGGCTGAAATAGCCGCCTCCTGAAAATGTTACCTTTTCTTCTGGTATACCCTGCTCATCCCCATATGGAGGCCAACAAGTTTCTATGGCGGCCTTACCTGGAGGGGGCCCTGGTGCGCCGGCCGGTACAAACTGTAGCCGAGCTACTTGCGGCGTCTACGACTGCGACTTGGCTGCTGCGGCGCCCGGCACAGACAGACGGGGCCACGCCCCCCGCCTCCACGTCACTGCCACCCCCGCTGCTGCTGCTGCTGTTGGTGGTGCTGGAGGCGGTCGACTCGTCGCTGGAGGCCGACTCTCCATCCTCTCGCAGGACCTTCCTGGCTAGCGCAGCCCTCAAGCGCGCCCGACGGGCTGCCTGAGGACACACGGTGAAGATGAAAGGGCCGAGTGCTGAGCACGCATCTACGTAGGTGGTTTAACAAATAAGGGCGCGTTTATACTGGAGCTCTGATAAAAGATGAGAACATCGAAGCGACTAAAGCAAAGCGTAGCTTCGCCATCATGATGCGATCTACACTTACATCTGTACACCGCAAGCAGTCCTTGCAGTATTTTTCACGACGTCGTTTCTTTTATCTTGTCAAGGAAAGGAGTAATACAGAACATTTAATGAATTCATACTTCACGTAATTTTTATTTCACTTCGAACAAGTGAAATACGACTCCGAAAGGATAAGTTGGTTGTTGGAAACACCCGATGTGCAGTATGCCTACGACGACATTCTTCATGAATCTTCCATATTCCTACTATGGCAAGCAGGATGCAACAGAATGATGTAATCAGAGATGAATTTTAGAACACTAAAATTCATCTCTGATGAGTACACGAAGTGAGCCAGAGAATGTCTTTCCAAAATTGTTAGGGACTGCTGTTCTTAAACAAGCACTAACCCAACAAACATCTATATTTGTTTCATTTTTTGTCTTTACTCATTTTCGTGAAATACCTTAATGTGCACTCTAGTTTAGCATCGTTGAACTTTTTTTAAAAATTTACTCGCAGTACTCAATGAGCTCAATGACTAGAGTCCAGATGGTCATGTGCCCATCGCAAAAACAGCAAGGGTAACCTTTTGACTGGGAGCATGCAGCAGTGGTTTAACAAGCGAGAGGTGTCACCGATCCGAAGGCTTAGCTGCGACTTTCTTCGATTTGGTACGAATTTTGTGTGACTTTTTCCTTATTTATGGGAGGACTTGCTCACATTGGCTGAGAGGACAGATTAGTGGGCTTCTCGTCTTGTGCAGTGGTATGTGGTGACGCTCCAAGTCCGCCACCAACGACTTGTGAAAAATTTCGGTTTCAAGTATACCTCTTCCCCCCACCAGTGCACTGACAAGTGCATGTACTGTAACTCGAATCAGTGATCAGTGTTCTGGGTTGGTGTGGAGAGATCACACTTTGCCACTAGCTTCTTAGGGGTCGAAGCAAAAGCAGCAGCGACCACTGGAGGTTGCATAGCTTTAACAGCTTTTTTAGCTTCGCCATAGGGTATGCATGCGTAACTTTCAGCCTCTGAATTTTTCTTTCCTCCTGATCCCCAGAGAAGTTCACGCATTTTGAAGGAAGTCTCCAAGAATCGCCTGCTTCGTGAGCTGAGTCTCCAAAGTTTCCACACGCAGCCCTCCCGCTGTATCCATATGACAAGTTTGACTTTTTGAATCATCGCATTTGGGTGGGAACAAACACTCGAGCCTTGAGACTGATATAACCTGGAAGAAAAATTTCAAGTAATTCCAGAGTGTTAAACGTCAGAATAAATGTTGTAAATTTTTCAAATGTAGCGTTGACTTTCCTCATATAGTTCTGCACTTCTGTAATATCCTTATTTTTCATTCAAACAACTCTGCAGGGCCCATAAAATTATATTGAATTAGGTAACAACGCATTTGTAGATGTTCAGAGTGCTACTTAACTCAGCCAGTAGGTAACCACGCATTTACATGTTGAGAGTGCTACTCAACTCAGCCATCACAGGGTAGTCACCCAATGCTTTGCATTCCAAAAGTTTAGATGCTTGGTTTGTCATGGCAGTATCAACAAGAAGTGAGCCATTACAAAGACGTTTAACACTTTGAGGACCCAGCAATACAACCCATTGCTTTGTGAATGTACCTTTTCAAGCGTTCTCTCCGCTCTCTTGATAACAATGTGAGTGTTATGGCAAACAAATGCCTAGTTCTGGGGAGGACTGGCCAACCAGGGTGGGCGCAGGTACGACCAGAGGTACACGTGTCCCATCAGGAGGAGATTATAATTTAAGTTGCTTCACAGGGATCCCACAAGCCACTAGGAAAACAAATATCGACCCAGGCAGAGCCCAGCATCCCGAGCAAGCCTTATGCAACTGAGGGGCGACAGGTCCCCCAGAGGTTGTCCACTAGATACTATTCTACCTGAACAGCCATTCATCTCATCACCACGTAGCATTCCTTGATGTTGAGGGTTTTTATGGAGGATTGTACCTCCCTCAGGGTCCAGCCGATGAAGCCAAGGCCCATGTTCTCCGAAACACACAACTTTCCATTGCCACACGGCGATTGTCAATCTCCAACTTAGGAAACCTGGGGTCACTGTGCCCATACCTATCACTCCTGGTGGGGCTCCCTGAGAAAAACACAGCCGACACTTTCTTAAGTTGTGGGACACTCGTCGTCAGTCCTCTCCGTAGAGACCTGTCTGGCTTGGGTGACCCTGCCAATAGTTATGCTACCGCCAGCATAGCCGTCAGTGCGATTGAGGCAAACCCTCCCGTCCGGAACTGAAGTTGCCTCTGATGTGGTGGTGACCTCCGGGAGGGTGTCTTCTTACGCTAAGACCATTGTGCAACAGGAGTGACGCATTATCAGAGTAGCGTACATTTCCGGGATTTCCTGCTGACAGTTCTACTGAGTATGTCCATCCTTCTTATTGCAGGTTTGTGGGACTTTGATGTTCATTCACGCAATAAAATGAACCACCTGCATTCGTCCTTTCGATGTTTATTATGTAGCAACCGGTTTAGGTGACTCAATCCACCATCTTCAGGCCTTAACTTACGCTGGGGGGGGGGGGGGGGAGGTGGGGCTTTAATTGTGTACTCGATCCCATCAGTGACCAAAATAGGTATCAGATTAAATATAGCCTATTGACCACTACTTGCAGTGAATATTAGATTTCAAAGTTTGGCAGCAGTGAGAAGTGCCACAATATCTATTACGCTGAACTGCTGAGTTGAGGTTCGGCTGCCTACTTCTCAGTACACTTCGTGGCGACTGTCTTTTGATTGCTGCCAACTTTAGTCATCAAACAGTGGTAGCACTTTAGTGGCGTGGCGAATTCATGTGTGTAACCTGAAAAATAAGTAACATAATGAGTGTGTTTGAACATGAACAATTCTATGATACGCTTTTACATAACCTTGATATTTCCGTGTGTAATTTATACTACAGCCTCTGATTATCTCCGGCCATGCATGCCTGAAATGGCATCATTGTATGGCAGACAGGTAACATCCCACATCGTACGTCCCTCCTCAAAGCAAGCCGCTTTCTCTGCACCTCATTCTCCTCTGAGATCGAAACTTAATTTAGCGCCGACAACTTGTATCGACTTCGCTCGACGTCTACGGAGTGTACCTATGGCGTCTGAGATCACTAAACCGTAAAATAAAAGTGGTTTAAACATGATAGTGATTACCAGAAACTTGAGGCTTTTAACACCTTAGAGCGTTTCACGGTTTAATTTGTAGTGATTTAACAACAATATACCCATTGGTGTCTGCAAGGAGTGCGGTAGGGAAATAGGGGGCACTTGCCTACCCCTCCCACCACCACCACCACTGGCAACTGGGATACATAGGTTTTACTCATCTATTGAGTGGATAACCGTCAGTTCTCTGTGATATAAAGTTCTTGTACCACCTATTGAATTTAGCTCTTATGGCTGCCATGTTTCGAAACTGACAATCTCATTTATATAAAAATAGACATTCTATAGTCTTGCGCCCCTCTCCCCCCTCCCCATCCGCGAAAAAATTTCTGTGAACGCTCTTGGATATACCTAATGCGGAAGTTGGAACTTCTTCCAATGGTATAACAATACACGATGGCTGTGTCCTTGAGTCACTGACCAATCACCGATAGGCTGTTTGTTTACTTGAAGGTTAAACAAGAAGTACGAGTATAGTCTGTGGAACTTTCAAAGCATTTTGTCCCACTTATAGCAAGAAGGGAGTTGCAGTACTTAATGTGACAGACTGTGTTTGGCCAGTTCACTTGTGGTGATATTTCATGGTAAGTTTTTCCTTTTTATTTTTATTTTGAGATAGTGAAATGTTATTAATAATCGAGCTAATTTCATCATGAAAACCCTAAATGACAATAACTCAGCTTTTGTATCATCCACACAATACTAAATTTAGGGGGTTACCACGTAAATAAACCATAAATAGTCTGTTTCTAGCGGCCTTTTAAATGCGTTAATGGTAAGGAATATGCTCAGGAAGATCCATTTCGGAACAACATTAAGAATGGAAATGTAACTTGATGGTGTTCTAATGATGAGTCTAGAATTATGTTGGTTAAGGAACGGAAAAAAACTCACTACTCATTCACAGGGGTGTAATAATTATCATGCCCACAAGGTCTGCTGTATGGGGGAAGGGGAAGTCATAGAGAAGCCACCCTTTTGGTATACCTAAATACATAGTTTTGTTTTTGATTCATATTTCATTTTGGTAATATTTCTAAAGGGATGCCGGTATTTCCTTGATACGCCACATCTGCAAATTATGTCTTAAAATACGCAATTTCGAAAGTGTTTGCAAATTTTGTTCATATAGAAAACTGCATAATTGATAATATGGTGAAGGAAACTGAAAACTGTTGAATACGGCGAAATCGCGTAAACTTAGCACGGCAGCCCTGTTTTTCGGCCATAAGCCAATAGTAGTACAGCTTGTTCAGTGGAATATTATGTGGGGAAATCTCCCACAGTGTTGACACTTACAGCTCCGCATTGCGATCTAGCGCTAGCTGTAAAAGATGTGATGCTATGGAGTAACAAGGTTTCGTGAAAGCTATATAGGCCTATGTTCATGTTCACACCTGGAACTTATTTGTAGCTACGAATATGAAACAAAATCAAATTGATGAAAAAGCTCAAAATCAGGCAGTGCAGTGCTATTGCAGTGTCACTTACGGTTAGTGTCAGCTCGTGTGGATCAGCAAGCACGCTGGCAGTGACACGAAAACTTCCAAATTCTGTCGATGAATTCTTTGCTGTACTAGGGGACATTGCCTTAAGAAAAGTTCGATGAGCTTTGTGGCATGATCACGCATTATGCGAATGCAGTTTCCCTTAGGGTACAAAGTAAGAAGTTGCAATGTTACTTGACGAAAACATTTACTTATGCTGTTTGGATCGCCATTATACGAGTGTGAAGGAAATGAGAATGGTATGTTACATGTCCACTACTTTCCCTTCTTTAGGGAAGTTTTTTGATTTTAATTTAAAAAAAAACAGCGAGCTACATGTGTACACTGGCACGTCAATCATACTTTTTCATTTAAAGCCAAAAAACTTAAAAATATAGGTGAAAGTCATAGAAACAATTCGCTACACTCCAGTCACACTCTTCGATTTACCCGACGGAGCTAATCAGACAATGAAAAATATCTACTGACTACCACAGTGATACCTTCAACGTTAATAGTTATCTTGTAATGAATAAAATATTGTAGTGACGTGCTTTTAAGGGTCTTATCTCCTGCAGTAGGAGTTCCCAGACGGTGGTACGCGCAACACTGTCGGTACGCAAGGGCATTTCAGGTGGTCTTCTTGCAAGAAAACTATATAAATAAAATTATTCACTTACGTTACTTGATTCGATAGTAGGATAGGAATCTGAGAAAAGTAGCATCTGCATTATGTTGAAGTAATGGATTTACCTCAGAATGTTTGTATTGGAATGTACGCTGGACACAGAAAGGTCGGATTGTGCCCTCCCCACATCTCTCTACGTGTCCGCCCCCGGTAGCTGAATGGTCAGCGTGACGGATTGTCAATCCTCTGAGCCCGGGTTCGATTCCCGGCTTGGTCGGGGAATTTTCTCCTCCCAGGGACTGGGTTTTGTGCTGCCATCATCATCATCATCATCATCATCATCATCATCATCATCATCGGCACCTGGCGAACGGCCTGCCCGACGGGGGGCCCCAGCCATGCAATCAAATTCAAAACCTTCCTACGTTAGTCTTCGCTGCCGTGGTCGGGAATGATTCATCTTGTTTTGAAGCTGGTGATATTTCGATCGAATTTTGTCGGTGGTTATACCGAAGTTTTCGTGCGGCTTTGCAACTGCTGCCAACTTCTGGCGTGTACCAATTTGTGGTGCTGCAGGAGTCATTATGCAGTGAACGGTTTATTGTTATTGTCGCTTTGTTGGCTGTTATGCTGAAAGATATCCTGATACGAAGAAAGCTCAACTGGATTGCGTGGCTTGTACGTCACTATGTTTAAGTTAACCACGAAGCGATTTGTAAAGCTCTTTCTGCCTCCAAGAAAGCAGTTTAAAAAATCTAAAACAACGCCTAACCGCAAATATGATGAAAGCTACTTACAATATGGTGTCACAGTGAAGGCCAGTACAGAAACCAGTGAGAACTCAATTCCCCCATTGGTTGTATGCTTAGAGAAGCCTTCAAATTAAAGCAAGAAGCCCTTTTTTACTAACACGTGATCGCATTTCTAAGCACTCTGTGTTAGTTTGCAGACCTAACAACATTTTTTTTTCAGAAAAGGAAGTTCGGTTTTATAAAAAGAAAAGTACTCCAAATGCATGCCAAATTTCATAAACATTGATGCTAACAAGTTAATAACAACTTCCTACTGGCTTGTTTTAGAATTTGAAACTAAGGAAAAACTTACACAACTGGTGAGTCTCTGTTGCTGCCAGCTGTCAACAGAAAGTTGACTTTTTAGTTCACAATTTCTGAACGATAACTTTTTCTTATTACTTCCTATACATCACTTATGAAAGACAATGAACTAGCTCCCATGGAATATTTATTTCGAGACATTATTCCATATTTAGAGGCCCTTCAAGAAAGTTACAAAAAAGACTTTCCGGAAGATTCGATAAAATATGATTTGATAAGTAATCCATTTTCAGGAAACTTACCAGAAGAAGTAATCACGAAAGAAACTTCCATCGAAATACCTAGCGACAGATCAATGTAAGATGCTTTCGAAAAGAAACCTCTGCTTCCTATCAGAATGGGAACAAAAATACAATATGGTACCCTTCACTTTTGAAACAACCAATCCTACTTTTTGCACCTCCTTGTGTGAAAATGGGTTTTCTGACTTGTCGAACATTAAAAATAAATACAGAAACGGCGTTAGTGCTGAAGAAAACTTGAGAGTGAAGTTGAGCTCGATCGAGTCAGAATTTCAAGCTCTGATTAAAAATGAACGGCGACATACTTCAAACTAAAACATGTAAATCATCTTTCATCAGAATCTAAATTTGGAAACTAATTACTGATTCTGAAGTATAATTTAGCGTCGAAGTTTGATGTGCTATTGTTTTGTATTTTTACCCTAATTTATTATACTCGATATTCAGTTTATTAGTGTCTCGCACAGCTGTCTACATTATTTGTGATATTAAACTGATATATAAATTTTTAATGTTAATCCTCTCTTATTCATTGGATATTTGTATCACAACCAGCTTGATTTAATTTGTGTTATTTTCCACAAATAAGAGTACCACATGTGAACATGAACTAGTCTGTAAAAAAGTGCTTCCACTAAACCTTGTTACTTGTGTGTGTGTGTGTGTGTGTGTGTGTGTGTGTGTCACATTTCCACCACACACAGCAGTTGATCGGCGCAACGCAAAAACCGCTCGAATGTTGTCAGCACTTAGCGAGGTGGTGAAAATTATTACTGCCATATCGTACCTCACCCTGCGGCAGTCGTCGTTCTGTCTGTTGCACCACCCTTCCCCCCACCCCAGGGTTCACTGTGAACTGAACTATAGTGCTACACCCAAGTTTATAAAAATACCATGTGGTACGCAGTGGCAAAAAGTTTGGAAACCCATGTTCTGGAGGATTACCAAAGTCAGTCTGTGGAATTTTTAAACATTTCATTCCATATAATTTCTCACCTTCAGATTACGCATTAGAAAATTAATGTTCTAGATACTCTCCTTACTTAGACTTACTTCATTTTCACCTTAACACGCAGAATTTATGATTATTTTATCCCAATAGTGCCACCACATTTCAATACCGAATATTTCACGGTTTCATTGACTCTTTTTAGGAACTATCATGGAGCAGACAACTGAAAAACAAACTTCACAAGCCGAAATTAAATCATTTTTTCATGGTACAGTAGGTAACTTGGGATCACGAAATGCATGCCTTAAAGAAAGTGGTGAACATGTTAAAACCACTGGAAAATAGTTCTGGTTTCACTTTTTGTTGTCAGTATGATGTAGTCAGTTCAGAAGACAAGTGCGATTGTGTTAATGCTTCTCCATTTCCAACTCCTGCTGTAAAAAGTGACGTTTCTTTGTTTGTTGACAGAAGTAACTTAAGCGATGCTTACCAATTTGAAACATTACACAATGTATGGGTAACTATGCTGCGAAAGAAAGCATTTGAAATGGACTGTCCCATAACATGCATTCTGTAGGCGTTAAGTGCTAGAGATTTGCGGAGCTATTACATCAACATCAATAAGCATTGCTATTTTTCTACCGCACTGCCTTCATCTCCATTCATCTGTTTCCGAATTTTCAGTAGATACAACTTGTGTTCCAGTTCTAAACGTCGAAACAAGTTATGAGAGTTCAGCTGCTAATATCTTGGTATACTGACCTGGACGAACATCTTTTACTTTAACAGAACTGAAACCCACTCGTAAGAAAAATTTATCTACGTCCCTGGTGCTTGTGAAAAAGCCGTGTAGCCCATGACTCGTGAATAGTTATACTTTAGTCATCCAGCAACACATAATTGCAAACCATTACGAAAATTTTTCTCGCTGACAACCCCCACAAAAACATGAAAGTAAAGAAAGTTCATCGTTTACTGCATTTTCGCAGTACATGCAGTAAAACTGCTGCGTGAAGCACGTCGTTTTAATTTATTACTTCTTTATTACTATCTGTATTCCAGTGTTGATTTATTACTTCTTTGCTACAATCTGCACTCGCACCAGTTTTGCAGAGAGTATTCACACATACCTCTGAATGCACCAGCAACATTGTATCATTACACGACTCATAGTTCAGAAGATACGACGTTTTAAACAATGAGATGCGAGAAAAACGGCCGCATCATGCAAGACGTATAAATTTATTATTTCATTGCTACTAACATTATTCATAACACTTTTCGCCACTGTAGCCACATGTACCATGAGACGTACCTATAAAATTAGATTGTAAAACCCATTGTTCAAAAGATACGTCAGACATTGAGCTGCGTTAAAATGAAACTGGAGGGCGAAATTTGTGAGAGATGCATGTGAAATATGTGGACAGATACGTGTGAAATACGTTCAATATATCTGTATCTGCCTCTATATACGTATTTCACAAACCACCATATTGTGTATGGTGGAGGGAACCCTGTGCTACTACTGGTCATTTCCTTTTCAGCTCCATTCGCAAATAGAGCAAGGGAATAACGACAGTGTATATGCTTCCGTACGAACTTTCTCTTATCTTCATGGTCCTCACTCGAAATGTACGTTGGCGGTGGTAGAATCGCTCTGCAGTCAGCCTCAAATGCCCGTTGTATAGATTTTCTCAAAGAGCATACACTTGCAGTATATATGTGCTTATATGGACAAAGACACAGGTAAAAAGCTCGTTCTCAACCTCGGAACGATTTCAACGAAATTTGGTACACATGTTAGTTAGGCAGTAAGAACCACAAGCTTTTATTGGGGTGAGTTTGATAACGAGGAGAAGGGGTGGGGAGGGGATGGACTAAACGGGGGGGGGGCAGGAGTAGATGGACAGAGAGGGAGGGGAGAGAAGGAGATGACACAGGAAAGAAAGGTGGGGGGAGAGGGGGACGAGGAAGAGCTAGGCAGAGAGAGGCAGGAGGAAGAAATGGACAGCGAAGAGGGAATGGACAGACAAGAGGGGATGGACAAAGAAAGGAAGAGGAGATTTACCGGTAGAAGGTGGAGGAAAAGATGGGCTAACAGAAGATTGGAATAAATACACATCCTCATAACGCTGGGTACTGTAATGACCCTTTCTAAAAATTAATTCTGTGTGTGTGTGTGTGTGTGTGTGTAAAAATCCTGTCTGTTGGTTAACAGCAAGAGATTTCGAGTGTATATGCTTGTGTGACAAAATAATGCTCGGCCTTCAAATTTTTTAGACAGCAGCTAGGAGAAGCCTGGCTGTTCGCTTTTGCCTTTCTTGCTCTGCCCATTAGAAAGTACCAATGGTGGTCTGTAGTTACGAATGGTATCTAACATGGAGAACCGATTTTGAGGAAGCAACGTGTTGTATGTTTATTAATCCACCAGATCAAGATCACACGTTTATCTCAATATTTATTGGGTTACGAGTTCTATTTTTCAGATTTTCTAGCTTATAGTACGACCAGATACTTATTTTAATCAATCATACAGCACAGACTGATTATCAAATCGCGATATGCAATTTACATTTTCTAATCTTATTTCGGTCCACATCTGTTGCGCTGCTCCCAAAACCGATTTGGGACACTTACACACTTCATTCTGGTAAAGTTGTATTTCATATATTTGAGTGAGCGGAGGTGGAAGCCAGCACAAGGTACAAAGCTAGTAAGTAAATAATGTTACCCGGATGGGAAGCCATGAGCTTTGCGCCTTGTGGAGGGATACTTGCCTTGGCAGCAGCGGCCGCTTCGGCGCGTACAACGTAAAGGCGGTAGAGCTGCAGGAGGATGACGAGCGTGTTCTTGCAGGTGAAGAAGACGTTCATGTAGGAGATGATGCGGTAGTGCAGGATGAGCAGCAGCCGGAAGACGAGGAAGGGCGCGTCCTGCAGCAGCATGTTGAGCGCGATGCCCCACACGTCCACCGAGCAGCAGCCGCCCCTGGCGAGCAGTCGGAAAAAATAATACATTTAAAAAATTTTTAGAGTTTGACGTCCCTTCACCGACGGAATCACTATATTGCGCTGGGAAAGGAAATCGGCTGCGTTCTTTTGATCTCTCACTTGGCTAAAACTCCTTGGGAAACCACGGGAAAGTTGAACCTACGAGGGTTGGAACTTTAATAGTGGCAACTATTTATTTACAGCTCGTACAAAACAGTACGTGTTTAAAAGTTTTACTGACCTCCAATGTAGTCACCAGCATTGTGTATAACCCGTTGCCAGTGATGTGGAAGTCGTATTATACTCGTAACAGAGCCAGTTGTGTTGACAGAGCGGCGCGGTCTATGGCCCAACGAATTTGTAGTAGTTCTGAAGCGAATGCCGTGAAGTGTTTCCTTCAGTTTAGAAATCGTGTTGAACTTACGAGGGCTTAAGTCAGTGGAGTGCAGTAGGTGGTATAGCACTTAGCAGTTCCATCAGACGAACAAATCAGTAACAGCTTTCACTCTACGTGCTTGAGCATTGTCCTGCAAAATGATGGTCAGGTCCTAAGTCTATGCTGTTCATTTTTGGAACACAACCTACGACCAGCTTAGAGACAGAAGTGATGACACTTTCTGCGGGGCCTGACCATCATTTTGCAGGACAATGCTCAAACACGTACAGAGAAAGCTGTTACTGATTTGTTTGACTGATGTGGCTGTAAAGTACTATACCGCCTACTGCACTCCCCTGATTTAAGCCTTCTCGAGTTCAACTCAATTTCTAAGCTGAAGGAAACGCTTCACAGCATTCGCTTCAGAACTGCTACAAATTCGTTGGGGAATAGATCGCGCCGCTCGAACTGTCAACACAACTGGCAGTGCTAAGAGTAGCACACCGCTGGCAACGGGTTATACACAATGCTGGTGACTACTTTGAAGGCCTGTAAAACTTTGGAACACGTATATATTTTGTACGAGCTGTAAATAAATAGTTGCCACTATTATGTTCCAACCCTCGTAGAACGAGTTCCTTTAGTTCTGCCAATGATCACAATACGCTTTGTTCCTAGACTATCAGTTTCGGTCAGCAACGACCATTTTCAAATCTGTTTTATATCATGTCCTAATATAATAAAGTCATAGTGACCTCGTCAACAAAATGAGGAAAGCGTAGTCGCACATGTTCTATAGTCTAAGGACCAAAAATTTTTTGATCATTGGCGAGAATAAAATAAATCCATTCTACACTTTCTGGATCACTGTTTTAGTCTGCGACATTGTAGCAACTAGTGAAGTTGAACCCAGATCGTCAGATGGATAACTGAACCGCAGACCTCACTTATGTGAGTCCAGTGTGTTACGAGTACACTGCTTCGCTCTGTTCCCCAGAAACAACCCTTACACTGTCCTCACACAAGACGCGAAAGTAAACCTTGACGAGGAACAGTTCTAGTTTTGTGACTTTATAACTTGTAATTTCACGTTACAGAGCATTTTAAAGCGCGAAAGGCACAATCACACTACTCAGATATTTGTCTAATGGAGAGCAAAATTGGGCAATTAATGCAAGATCGCTTTTGCGTCGCAATTAGGACTTGGGAGACGCCGTATTGGATTATATCGTTTACAACTGAAGACCATATTTGATGGTTTTTATATTGTAACTTACTTTTTATGAAAAAAATACTGTTTTAAAGCACCTAACAACTGAGCATCTGTGCCACGCCCGTAGTTTATGGTACAATTTGTTATAATAAAATGACAGGAAAATGCCTACTGGTGCTTAAAGTTTTTTTGTATTTGGTGCTTTCAGTATTATAGGCCTGCTCTGAAAGAACGCCGTTTCAGTGTACCAGTGTATTGATCGTTATCGAAAGCACAGCGGTTTTGTACAATTTGCTATAGCCGAACATCAGTTAATGACGTAACAATGGCTAAAGCCTTGACGACATGGAAAGATCAAAGGCAAACGCGAACTGTCATTTGTTGACTTTAAGGTGGTTGATGGAGGCGTGGGCTATGGTAGGAAAAGTTGTTGCACCGCGTCTCATTTCCCGCGTCTATTTCTTTTATTTGCCTTCGCCTATTCTAATAGACAGCGTGATTCCGTGATGATAATACAAATTTTCATGGACCATGGAAAAGGGCATACGTTTCGATTTGAGGTAAGGGACCCTGATCCAGAAACAACCGAGTCTAATGTGATATGCGAAAAGCATTCTGATACTTCTCACGATGGACTACACAGGCCAGTACTGTTGTTGCTAAGACTGTAGGGTAGGCAACTTTCAGGGATGGTAGCATGAATCAAAACAAATAAAACAATCCTTGCTTACTCGAGGCATGCTGCTACGGTATCGTAGGTCCGCAAGTGTTCAGTACTGAAGAAATTGAATAAATTTTTATTTCATCCGTCTCAGTTGCATTGATATGAAATACAACTGTAGTAGTTACCAGTTTAGGGCTGACAAACCCATTCTCGAACCACACATCTCGAGATTAACCGTAATGATTCACACAATAACGTGCCGAATAGCACGAACAGCTTCTGTACACCAAAGTACACAGTGTGGAACTAGTACCTTCATTGATCTTAGCCTATGTGTCCGTTGCAACTGACTGACACAACCAAACAGATATATGAATAAATCCAAAAATAACTGACGTCATAGGGTGCAAGTGCTACGCTAAGATGAAGAGGTTAGCGCAGGAAAGGTGTCCATGGCGGGCCGGATCAAACCAGTCAGAAGGCTGAGGGCTCAAAAACTAAATAACATTTATTAAAAGTGATAGAGCGCTCTTAACGTGTATGCCTGGTAAATGCCCTGTTCACATATATGGATGGAGGTACTGGGGTGTATTACTGAATTTTATAAACATGTTTTAAATCTACAATGTCGGTCTTTATTTTTATATTCAAGGAGAAAAGAAATAATAAGCGGATTACTTCTGATTATGACATCTTTGCTGAAATTATGACTACAATACTTCATTTTTGGAGCAAAATTTTTGCCATTGTATCTCCAAGGAAGTTACCAATCTAAGTCGCTTACGTATTGTATGCTTTAAGTTCCTTGAACATTTCTGCTATTTCTGCAAAATTACTTCCTTATTGAACATTCATTAAGTTCTCCTAACAGCAAATTGCCGATATCTACAATTTACAACAAAGACAAGAGTATCATTTACGCAGACTAGCGACTACTCTGAGGGTTTCCTCTCACAGTGTAAGCGCTTGCCTGAGATCCGGAGACGGTGGGGCTGCGGTGACGGTGGTGGCGAGCCTGGACTTGCGCGACTTGGTGGCGGTGAGCACCACGGTGAACTGCAGCAGGCTCCACGACCAGATGGCCAGCGTCAGCAGCACCAGCACCGGGTCGCGGCTGATCGCCTCGTCCTCCAAACAAGGTGACGACATTTAAGGCACACTCCAAAGGGCCCTTCAGCACCCTAACCGAACTACGCGGCTGCACATAAACACGAGAAGCACCGCAATCGTTATTTTTACTGGTGCTTGGCTTCAGCAGATTTTTGTAAATTGTTTATTCTACAATTATCTTTTTGTGACTTATTAATAAATATTTGTCAGGTACACGTCTGCAACGAATTAAGTATTTATGACGTTTCTGAGAAGTATTAATGACGACGTCGTAGAAGAATCAGCTCCCGTCATTTTGATGGGTACAGACATGTGAGCAGTAGCTTTCGGAACTCTTCACAGCTATTATTGTTTGCCTTCCTGTTCCAGAGGTTGCCCCTCAGTCTGCAAGATCCGGGCCGTCGCAGAGGGTGGGCTTACTGGTAGTTGGGAGCTCCAGCGTCAGGCGCGTAATGGGGCCCCTCAGGGATATGGCAACAAGAGAGGGGAAGAAAACCAATGTGCACTCCGTGTGCATACCGAGGGGAGTCATTCCAGATGTGGAAAGGGTCCTTCCGGATGCCATGAAGGGTACAGGGGGCACCCATCTGCAGGTGGTCGCTCATGTCGGCACCAATGATGTGTGCCGCTATGGATCGGAGGAAATCCTCTCTGGCTTCCGGCGGCTATCTGATTTGGTGAAGGCTGCCAGTCTCGCTAGCGGGATGAAAGCAGAGCTCACCATCTGCAGCATCGTCGACAGGACTGACTGCGGACCTTTGGTACAGAGCCGAGTGGAGGGTCTGAATCAGAGGCAGAGACGGTTCTGCGACCATGTGGGCTGCAGATTCCTCGACTTGCGCCATAGGGTGGTGGGGTTTCGGGTTCCGCTGGATAGGTCAGGAGTCCACTACACGCAGCAAGCGGCTACACGGACAGTAGGGGTTGTGTGGCGTGGACTGGGCGGTTTATTAGGTTAGATGGCCTCGGGCCAGTAAAGAAAGGGCAACAGCCTCAAAGGGTGCGGAGCAAAGTCAGGACATGCGGGGACCAAGCAGCAATCGGTATTGTAATTGTAAACTGACGAAGCTGCATTGGTAAAGTACCGGAACTTCAAGCGCTGATAGAAACCACCGAAGCTGAAATCGTTATAGGTACGGAAAGCTGGCTGAAGCCAGAGATAAATTCTGACGAAATTTTTACAAAGGCACAGACGGTGTTTAGAAAGGATAGATTGCATGCAACTGGTGGTGGCGTGTTTGTCGCTGTTAGTAGTAGTTTATCCTGTAGTGAAGTAGAAGTGGATAGTTCCTGTGAATTATTATGGGTGGAGGATACACTCAAACACCGAGCTAGGTTAATAATTGGCTCCTTTTACCGACCTCCCGACTCAGCAGCATTAGTGGCAGAACAACTGAGAGAAAATCTGGAATACATTTCACATAAATTTTCTCAGCATGTTATAGTCTTAGGTGGAGATTTCAATTTACCAGATGTAGACTGGGACACTCAGATGTTTAGGACGGGTGGTACGGACAGAGCATCGAGTGACGTTATACAGAGTACACTATCCGAAAATTACCTCGAGCAATTAAACAGAGAACCGACTCGTGGAGATAACATCTTGGACCTACTGATAACAAACAGACCCGAACTTTTCGACTCTGTAAGCGCAGAACAGGGAATCAGTGATAATAATGCCGATGCAGCATCCCTTAATATGGAAGTAAATAGGAATATAAAAAGGGGATGAAGGTTTATCTATTTAGCAAGAGTAATAGAAGGCAGATTTCAGACTACCTAACAGATCAAAAAGAAAATTTCTGTTCCGACACTGACAATGTTGAGTGTTTATGGAAAAAGTTCAAAGCAACCTTAAAATGCATTTTAGACAGGTACGTGCAGATTAAAACTGTGAGGGACGGGAAAAACCAACCGTGGTTCAACAACAAAGTTAGGAAACTACTGCGAAAGCAAAGAGAGCTTCACTGCAAGTTTAGACGCAGCCAAAACCTCTCAGACAAACAGAAGCTAAACGATGTCAAAGTTAGCGTAAGGAGGGCTATGCGTGAAGCGTTCAGTGAATTCGAAAGTAAAATTCTATGTACCGACTTGACTGAAAAACCTAGGAAGTTCTGGCCTTACGTTAAATCAGTAAGTGGCTCGAAACAGCACATCCAGATACTCCGGGATGATGATGGCATTGAAACAGGGGATGACACGCGTAAACCTGAAATACTAAACACCTTTTTCCAAATCTGTTTCACAGAGGAAGACCGCACTGCAGTTCCTTCCCTAAATCCTCTCACAAACGAAAAAATGGCTGACATCGAAAGGTCCAAGCAATAGAAAAGCAACTGAAATCACTCAACAGAGGAAAGTCCACTGGACCTGACGGGATACCAATTCGATTCTACACAGAGTACGCGAAAGAACTTGCCCCCCCTTCTAACAGCCGTGTACCGCAAGTCTCTAGAGGAACGGAAGGTTCCAAATGATTGGAAAAGAGCACAGGTAGTCCGAGTCTTCAAGAAGGGTCGTCGAGCAGATGCGCAAATCTATAGACCTATATCTCTGACGTCGATCTGTTGTCGAATTTTAGAACATGTTTTTTGCTCGCGTATCATGTCGTTTCTGGAGGAGGAGGAGGAGGAGGAGGAGGAGGAGGAGATTAGTGTTTAACGTCCCGTCGACAACGAGGTCATTAGAGACGGAGCGCAAGCTAGGGTGAGGGAAAGATGGGGAAGGAAATCGGCCATGCCCTTTCAAAGGAACCATCCCGGCATTTGCCTGAAGCGATTTAGGGAAATCACGGAAAACCTAAATCAGGATGGCCGGAGACGGGATTGAACCATCGTCCTCCCGAATGCGAGTCCAGTGTGCTAACCACTGCCCCACCTCGCTCGGTGTCGTTTCTGGAAACCCAGAATCTACTCTGTAGGAATCAACATGGATTCCGGAAACAACGATCGTGTGATACCCAACTCGCTTTATTTGTTCGTGAGACCCAGAAAATATTAGATACAGGCTCCCAGGTAGATGCTATTTTCCTTGACTTCCGGAAGGCGTTCGATACAGTTCCGCACTGTCGCCTGATAAAGTAAGAGGCTACGGAATATCAGACCAGCTGTGTGGCTGGATTGAAGAGTTTTTATCAAACAGAACACAGCACGTTGTTATCAATGGAGAGACGTCTACAGACGTTAAATTAACCTCTGGCGTGCAACAGGGGAGTGTTATGGGACCACTGTATTTCACAATATACATAAATTACGTAGTAGATAGTGTCTGAAGTTCCATGCGGCTTTTCGTGGATAATGCTGTAGTATACAGAGAAGTTTCAGCATTAGAAAATTGCAGCGAAATGCAGGAAGATCTTCAGCGGATAGGCAGGGAGTGGCAACTGACCCTTAATATAGACAAATGCAATGTATTGCGAATACATAGGAGGAAGGATCCTTTATTGTATGATTATATGATAGCGGAACAAACACTGGCAGCAGTTACTTCTGTAAAATATCTGGGAGTATGCGTGCGGAACGATGTGAAGTGGAATGATCATATAAAATTAATTGATGGTAAGGCGGGTACCAGGTTGAGATTCATTGGGAGAGTCCTTAGAAAATGTAGTCCATCAACAAAGGAGGTCGCTTACAAAACACTCGTTCGACATATACTTGAGTATTGCTCATCAGTGTGGGATCCGTACCAGATCGGGTTGACGGAGGAGATAGAGAAGATCCAAAGAAGAGCGGCGCGTTTCGTCACAGGGTTATTTGGTAACCGTGATAGCGTTACGGAGATGTTTATCAAACTCAAGTGGCAGACTCTGCAAGAGAGGCTCTGAGCACTATGGGACTTGACATCTATGGTCATCAGTCCCCTAGAACTTAGAACTACTTAAACCTAACTAACCTAAGGACATCACACAACACCCAGTCATCACGAGGCAGAGAAAATCCCTGACCCCGCCGGGAATCGAACCCGGGAACCCGGGTGTGGGAAACGAGAACGCTACCGCACGACCACGAGCTGCGGACAGGGAAGTAACGACAGTGGCACGTGAAGTGCCCTCCGCCACACACCGTTGGGTGGCTTGCGGAGTATAAATGTAGATGTAGAATTCCACACACCTGGTGAACCGTTGTTCTTACCCAGACAAAAATAACCAGCGCCTCCCAAGGGTTTCTGTTGTAGAGCATGTTGTAGCCCGTCTTCTACAAGCCCTTTACTTCCGCAGGAGTGTAATAATGTAATAATTTTTCACACCCAAATGGTTTTCAGGATGTTTGAAACATCAGAGTACAAGCATTGTAGGCAGAATAAATCTAGAAAGGAAATTCTTCAGTCATGTAGCACCTTTGCACACAACTATACTCTATACATCTGCTGATATGACTGACATGTTGTCAGGGGAAAAGAAACGAATATGTGCTTCTTTTGAGTTCAATGCATGGCACAGCTACTAGCGATGAACAATGTCTTCAAAAACTACCAGAATCAGTGGCCTACTAGAATAACGACTAGTACGTCGCTGACATCATCGACCAAATGGTTAGACTTTATACTGTGAAGTATACAATTATAATGATTTTTGGTCCCATCCGCCAAATCAACCACCCAACCATGTTTTGCTTACATGCCAGTAGGTGAAAGATGATTTTATGTACGAAAACAGATTTCTTGAAACTAGTGTTTACAGCATCAAAATAGATGAATGAAACATGTTACGACAACAAAACGGACGTGAAAGTACACATTAGAAAACAATATTTAAACATATTGCAGGTACAAATCCTAGTATGTATTTTAAGTGACAATCAGTACGAAAAGCTAATAAGAACGATATAGCATGGGAATAAACGATGTGCAAGGTGTTGGTTTTGTCAACGATAACATAGGGATCAGAGAAGGTTAGAAATTACCGTATTACCTGTCGAAAGTCCAGTACATATATCCTTGGTATAAAAATACGTCACCGTAATCAAATACAATAAATCTGTACAATGGATGTTTTACAAATACACCCTTTTGAGCGCAGTATAATCGTGAAAGGAGCCTATGACTAACTAATGTCAGTCTGATTGTTGATGAAGGGTGTAAGTGACGTATTTGGGTCGAAAAGTTACGTATGAATGACACGTGAACATACCTTACATGCCTTTACAAAATATGGCAGTGCAAGGCATACAGAAATTGTACATTAAATAATAATCACAAAACGGCTTTTAATACAATACCTTGGTATATAGTCACAAGTGGTCCACTCACTTGCAAATATTGAGCATAACATCGGAGTAAAATGTAACAGTGCACCAAGTAACTGAGACGTACATGTTAGAAACCGAATGATATGTCAAACGATTACTGAAATAACCGGTCTCATTTACGAAAGACACATATTCCCAGTTAGTATACCATGGTAGTTGATACTTGCTGTAGCTATATTACAGTTAATAAATGGATTTACAAAATTTAGTTTTGAGTGGTACAATATATAGTAGTGAAAACATTGGTAATCCTGATTTCACTCATTTGAAGCTACCCTCTATACTGTGACACCTAACAAAAGTGTATTTAGCGTTGACTAAATATATGGTCCACAGACATATTTGCTGTCTTTGAATATAAATGCTCCTATTCTTCTCTCTACAGCCACCCATTTGACAAGTCTTGCAAATGCTGCTGTGTTGCAGTACTGTATTAAGAAATGTACTTTACATTTTGCACTCTTGTTTCCTTACATGCTGAAGCCAAATCTTCTAGCAGCTTGTATACAAACCGACCTCTGCTTAATTTACAAGGTGATATGTGGATCGACAGCCTCCAAGAACTGTGTGAAAAAAATAGGCTGTACAATTATCCTTCATTCATTGTACAGTTGGCCAGTATATATACAATGTAATACGAGTCCATGTTGTATATTCTTTTGTAAGTCATTGAAAATGAGTTAGCGTCAAAACTGGCCAACTGTACAATGAATGAAGGATAATTGTACAGCCTATTTTTTTTCACACAATTCTTGGAGGCTGTCGACCAACATATGTACAAAATATCCGTCGTATACATTTCCACAAGAATCATTGCGAATGAAACTGCGTGCGATGGACACTGGGAGTGGGGAACCTCGCAAAAGGCCGTTGCTCACAACAGCACCTGAAGTTACGCGAATTAACTGGCGCAAAAGCTACGGAAATGGTACACTACCCGACCCAAGGCTTGTTGCGTTGTCTGACAGGTGGCGACTGTGCTTCTTTCCAAATGACTCGATGTGTGGACAATGGCCCAGTTAGGCTTCGAGCACGCAGAGTGTGGCCGGCGTAGTTCAGGCCGGAGGTGTTTCTGTGATGTTTTTGGATGTGTTTTTCATACCATAACTTATCCTGAACATGAAACAGATTGATTATTTAGACATTCTCGGTGATCTAGCATTGCTATTTGTTCATGATTATGCTGTAGACACTGTCTTTCAAAATGACGATAGCCTTGTTCACAAGGCTGCATGCCTAAGTTCTGAGTTTAAACAACACTCACACTATCGTACATCGTCTACAGGATCTCATCAACTGGCTGTTGCATACCTGAAGAAACTTGTGGAATCTCTTCCTCGTCGAATTGACGTCATTATCAAGGCTGGATACAATGTTAGGCGGTGTTAAGGTGACGTCTCCAGAGGGTGACTAATTTATTATCCGTTGTGCTTAGTGTCAATGAAACCGGAAATTACACAATTGCCCGCTACATCAGGGGTGGTTTTGGCATGGGTGGGTTCTTTGTCGTCCATTAATTATTCGACTTGGGTGGCTGAAGGTAGCTGGATTAATACATGGCCGTCCATCACCCATCTGACTTTGGTTTGATGAAGTGGTAGACAGGGTTTTGAGTACCTTGAAGGAGTCGAAGAACTCTATGATGTCGGCGGCGGTGCCGATGTAGACGAGCAGCAGCTGGGAGAGCTGGTCCCTCGTCAGGTCACCCTTCGGCAGCATCCAGCGGCCCAGGATGAGCGCCAGCATCAGGCACTGCTCGATCAGCGTCACCCACAGGTCCGCGTCCACCTCGGGCAGTGTCAGCTTCACCTGTCGCGCCACACCCCACAGACAAACACAAACCTTAGACGTGGGGCGAAACTTTTCGACCAAAAGTCACTACAAAAGCTTTTTGTGTGGCTAATTTTAGTTAAAAATGTTTTAAGGGAGGTAGGACGTCGAACGGGCCGACTTGGAGCAGGAGAGGCATCACAGGACATTTTGATTTCCACTGTCTATACTTTTACAAACAAATTCATAAAACTTTGTCAGCATCGCCATGAAGGATTCAGGATTCACACTCATTGCAGTGGAAGATCGAAAACATAACAAAATAAATTTTTTTTAGGTGTGAAATTTCATCATTCTTTCACTTATTAATGGCTGCATTTGTTGCTATAGGTACACTTATCTTCCTAAGTTAGAGAGATTCTTCGATGAATTTTGTACAGCATACAAACCATACTCAAAGGTGTATGAAACTCTAGAATTTATTTAATTCATGAAAAAACGAATGAGCTGTTATATTTCAAACTTAATGAACAAAAACACAAATTTTCTAGTTAATTACCTCAATTTTTACCACAGTTTTTAATAAAGTTGTAAAATTCTGGAGTTTCATACACCTTTGAGTATGGTTTGTATGCTGTGCAAAATTCATCGAAGAATCTATCTTACTTAATGAAGAAAGTGTACCTATAGCAACAAATGCTGCCATTAGTAAGTGAAAAAATGATGGAATTTCACATGTAAAAAAAAATTATTTTGTCATGTTTTATACCTTCCACTGCTGTGAGTGTAAATTCTGAATCCTTCCTGGTCATGCTGACAAAGATTTATGAATTTATTTGTAAAAGTACAGGCAGTGGAAATTAAAATGTCCTGTGATGCCTTTCCTGCTCCAAGTCGGCCCGTTTGACGCCCTACCCCCCTTAAATGCGGCGGCCTAGCTGACCTACGATACACTGTAGCGTCACAAGTTGTTCCGAGCGAACGTTTGTTTTAGGATAGCTTGCTGCATGTAACTCGGGGGCTGACATCTGTCGGCCTAGCCGGGAGACACACAAGCGTCTGTCACTGCCTACCGTGGAAAAGCTATTCAAGGTCTCTCACTAGACGCGTACATACATTCACCACCTATAAGAACCTAAATAAATTATATTAAATATTATTCAATCATTTTCAAAATCGATACACTATCTTTTGTTAGTCAGGAGAAGATTGTGTAAAAATTTCAACAATGTAACTATCATAGTGTCAGAGAAAAAAACTACTAAAAAAGTAAAAACCGACACTTAGGGAACTAAATTTAGTTAGAAAATATGATAGGTTTATATTTTCCATTTATACCAAAAGATAAACTAACTCTCAGTGTGCGCAATTAATTAAATGAGATTTTCATATTAAAACTGTATTTTTCGTTTTCATAATATAAAAATCAGACAAAGTTATTATTTGTGTCTAATATGGTTATGTAGGTAAATTTCAATGTTGCATTATACACTGTCTTAAGTAAGCTGCAAGAATTACACAAGCCTGTCGTGGGAAAATGATGCTAGGGGATTTGCTCACTTTGATGATGACATATGTCTAGGTGTGATTGCTATTTTAACAGAGCAGCCAGAAAGTCAGCTGGAGTAAAATCTGTATCTAAAGAATATTTCCAGAATTATTATCTTTTCGTTTTCGTTTATTAAACATTACTTTGATATTTGCATCTCAGATTGACGCAAATGCGTCTGTGTAAAAGGATTGGTGCAGGCCAGTTTTGGCGCGAGTATTACGATGAGCGAGCATTCTCATTGGCAGCAAGTATTGTCAATCAGAATTGAGACAGTTCCCGCTCGTTACCTGATAGTTATACCGGGAGTGAGGCAGGAAGGAGGTCACTCGCTAGCTTTGAGTGTGGACGGTCATAATGATGTGTAAGATGAATTTCTTAGTGTTTGAGATATTGGTGAGCTAAGTCGATAGCAGCTGCTGTTGAGGACTGCTTGGCGAAATTGCAGAGATTTTGACTAAATCTGTTGGACAGAAATTCGCATGTGAAATATTGGTCTTCATAGTATCCGTGTGTCATGTTTCAAAAGGCTCTGAGCACTATGACACTGTTGGACTTAACATCTGAGGTCATCAGCGCCCTAGACTTAGGACTATTTAAACCTAACTAACCTAAGGAAATTACACACATCCATGCCCGAGGCAGGATTCGAACCTGCGACCGTAGCGGTCGCCCGGTTCCAGACTGAAGCGCCTAGAACCGCTCGGTCACTTCAGCCGGCCGTGTGGTAGGTTTCAGTATTCAGCCACCGAGCATTTTTGGCGAGCAGTTTCTTTTTTAGAAATCCACAAGGAGGACTGAATGTAATAAGTCAAATTATTGGTGTAATTAATGACTGTGAAAACGTTGTTTAAATCGGATTGGGTTTGGTCAGATTTCTGGCTGCTGTGCGTGTGAAATGTGTGTATGAGTTGTGAACTCTAAGAAAATAGCCGATAGTTTAAATGTGGCTTGAACAGAACTTTTTTGCTGTCTATCAAGGACAAGATAAACATTTTTGTGTGGAAATTTCGGACATTATTTTCCAGATGCCAATCCATTTTCTTACTGTCCGATAAAATTTAATGACAGTTTTTCTACAGAACTTTCTTGCATAACTTGTGTTGCGCGGCCTCAATAATTGTAGATATTAGATGGTGTTTTTTATCAACGCTGATTTTACATCATATTTTAAGTATCTACTATGCCGAGTGAAGGGAAATCGAGCGGACGCCGCTCTGAGGTAGGTGAATTTTAATTTGCAGCCTGCATAGTGACAACGACGTAACAGAAAATAACCTCCCGACCGCAACTTTCCAAATCCTGAACAGTAGAAAAATAGGTTTGATCCCACTGTGGAGGAAACGATCAGTAAAAGTCAGCCGTTCTAGGAACCTTGCTGCTATCGATATTAGAGGGGCTTGGCGCACCTTGGCGAGAGTTGCCTGTGGCCAAGGTGAAAGTGGAGCAGTTCAGTTAATGCGGGACCTCAGTCACAATTTGCCTGTGAACGAGAAAGATTGGAGTGTGTTGAAGATTAGCCAGCATAAATACAACCTCACCGAAGTTCGATAATTGAGCCGCATCGGCAGTGCCGAGCCTCTGGCAATACGTACGAGCCATCAATCATTTGCTTGCCGCCATGTACTGCTCCGCACTGGTACAGCAGGCTGACCCGTACCTAGAGCGTGGCTAACAGTGTTTAAGCGACGTTGGGTGCAGTAATTGTTCAGCTTTGTGTGATATTACTAAGGAGGCAGTGTGGTTAGTCGGTGTACGAGCGACGTCGTTTTAAGCTGTCCTGTCCATTATGGCGCTGTCCTTGTAGGTGGTATCTTTTTGGTCATGTTCGTGTCGAGTATTGCATCACGTTAGTGTTCTCTTATACTATGTTTCTTGTTGAACTATGTAAGTGTAACACTATCTAGTATGTGAGGGTTTCGTATACGATGGCAAAATTTTTCCTACTGCTGCTCTATTTTAATTAAAATTAGCTTTGTTTCTTTCTTGTTCATTATTTATATTTTAAAGTGGTGAAATCAAATTAGACGTTTCTTGAGTTACAGAAGGAGCCCCCAGCCGTTTCTTTTAAATGTTTTATGCGCTGGTAGCGCCAAGAGTATATACAGATGGTGCCCAAGTATATGAGAGCTCTATCCTGATTCAAGGTTTAATTTTATGGTCACCAGATGTTTCTTTTATAACCGCTCCACTGCGCTTCTTGCACTTGGGCTATATGGAGCGCTTAAGATCTAAGAGATAATTTGATGCATTTTTATGTGGCTAAGTGAAGCGTTTAAGGTTTATAATTTAATACATATGTATATGTATGTTTCAATATTTGTCTAGGGTATGGAGAACGAAGCTTTAAATATTTTTTGCGATTGGTAAGATAAAAGATTTTAGTTACTGGCCAATGTGACCAAATACAAAATGCCTATTAAACTGGGTCATGACCGATGGTAGTAAAATCGCTCTTGCCACCAAATGTAGCGTGGTGAGAAACCGTAGTGCATTCCATGCCTTACAAAGGGAAAACTATGTTCACATGACGGAAACAAGTATGTACCCTTTACGAATTCCTCCGAGAAAAAGAAACAGTTGGGAATGATTGTGAAGGTATTCAATAATCCGCAAATTTTTTAATTTGGCACAAATAATTTTCACGTGCTGTAGATTTGAAACCATGCACAGACGCAAGACACGCAAGTCACCTTGCGTGGCACGAGCAATTGGTACCCTGCATCCTCTGCATACTCAAAATAATGTCTGTCACTGATGACATCTGCTCTAAACAATGACTGTTCTAACGGGCTGCAGAAACAACGAATTCTACAAACAATAGACAGTTCAGTAGCTGAAGAAGAAAGCTTTCAAATGGGCAATTTTTTTTCAGGATGAGCTTCTGTTTGCGTTAAACGAAAAAGCTTGAGTAACTTATGAGAGTTAAAGTACTACGACAGTTGTCATATTTCAGAGTGACTCTTTAATAAACATGACGCAAAACCTTCCATCCCAAGGCCCAAAATATCAATTTCGTTACTGTTACGTGGCAAAGTTAACTTCACACCTGGTGGCACCTCAATGATTACTACACGCCCATCGTGATAAATTGTGTCCTTGACGTAGAAATCAGCGACACAGTACCATCTGATTCAACTGAAACATCAGAAACAACACCGGCTGCATGGACCATTTTTTCTGACGACAGCGTGCGTCAACAAATGGACTGATGTCACATTTCCAGCTGTTCGGTTGAAGACTCAGCAACTAGTAATCTGGTTATCGGATTATAAGTACCAGATGCCTCCAGCTCCTGTACCAAACAGAGCCTACAAACAAATGGTGATCACGTCCGCGACTGGTGAACCCTTAGCGCACTAGAGATATAAAGCACTCCCTATCTTGAGAATGCAAAATTTTAACAGAACTGTTTGTCCGCCATCAAAGAACCCGAACCACGTGTACGGAAATATGGAACACAGTATCAGCTGAGTAGGTTAGAGGATTCTATAATTCTCCAAGCAGCCATAAGTTTTAACAAGTCTTGCACATCTAAAAGGAGAATTACTTTTACAGCGCCAGAGGCAGTTGATGCAACAATCTCTACATATAAAAGGCAATGTCTCGACTGACTGACTGACCGACTCATTCACTGACTCTTCACTGATTAGCTCAAACCACTACGGATAGAAACTTCAGACGGTGCTGAGTTTTTACTGTAGGCGCCGTTTAAGAACGAATGTTTTGAAATATCACTCCCAAAGAGGTGAAATGGGGGACGAAAGGTTTTTTGTAAATGTTGGTATTAAAAACATTTTGAAGTTAGATCTTCCAAAATTGGTACTTGGTTTCTAGATCAGAAATAAACATGTGTTTCACCATTTTTTGGAAATGTAACTCCTATGAAGGTAAAACAGTGAACAAAAGTTTTAAAAAATAAATCCTGGATGAAAAATACATTTTAAAGCTACATCTATGAAAACTGGTATTTGACTTCCTGGTTGCAAATAAAAAAAATCTGTTTTAGTGTTTCCTGGAAATTCATTTCCTAAGGGTGTCGACTAAGGGGTGAATTTTTTTTATGAAAAGGTTTCATTATGAAAACATTCCTAAAGCTAAGTCTATTAAAATTTAATTTTGGCTTCTCGATTATAGATAAAAAAAGACGTGTTCCGCTGTTTGTCGACATTCAAGGGAATAAGACCTTTTATGAAATTATTCGTTATGAAAGTCTTTTCAAAATTAATTCTATGAAAATTTGCACTTCGCACCTCTGTTAGATACAAAAAGAATACGAGTTCACTGTTTATGGAATTAAACCCCTATGCGGGTGAAATAGAGGATGAAACTTTCTATGGAAATATTATGCAGGCATTTTTCAAGCTAAAACTATGAAAATTTGTATTTAGATTCTCAGTTAGAAGTAAAAAAAATACACATTTCGCTGTCTTTGGAAATTCAACCCATAAGGGCGTGAAATAGGGGAAATGAAATTACTCATGAAATTAATTTTTGAAATTACTCATTATGAAAGCCTTTTCAAAGTTAAATCTATGAAAATTTGTAACTGGCATCTCTGTTAGAAATAAAAAGATACGTGGTTTATTGTTTTTGGAAAAACTACTCTAAGTGGACGAAATACGGTTGAAAACTTTTAAGAAGGTATTTCGTTATACTAAAAAAAGGCTAAATCCATGAAAATTAATATTTCATTTGTCGGTTAGACATAAAGAAATATGTATTATGGGATGGAAGCTTCTGTGGAAGTATCACCACAAGAACGCATTAGCCATGATAACGAAAACCTTGGATTCCAGCTACCAGAATCGCATTTTGGTCTGAAGTACATTTCGAAAAAGCTTTTCTTTTAGAAGCCTTAATTAACATGAAAAGTAGGGAAGGGTGTTGCAATTTGTGAACTAAATCAAAAATTGCTGTTAACAGTCACCATATCAAATTGACTTTGTCAGAATTGCATAGACGAAGAAACGACTCAATAATAGTAAATAAATCTTTTAGTAGGCCTGATATATGTCCATAAAATTATTTTTGATGCACTTACTTCGCAAACGAGAGCGAAGCATCCAGCGCTAAGCTAGTCTACCTACAGATATTAAAGACCTGTGCAATGTACTCAGGCACGTCTTCACACACAAAAATACAGTCTTATATCGTGAAGAGGTGTACAGATTTTGAGAAGACTATTTCGACTCCACCCTACATTCCCCTAGCTTCTGTGTCCATACAAGATACGCCTAGCAGATCAACGTTACGCACTGAGTATCGGTAATGAGTGAGCCGCGAAAGGTCGTAGAGGAACGGAGTGTCGATGCTGTACTATTCCAGGAACCGTACACGACGAACTCTAAACTTCTGCCCTTCCCTAAACACCTTACCACAATTGTTGGGCACCAGAATGCCAAGACAGAAATCATCAGTGTCATCGTAGTTATCTTGTCATTGAATTCACGCAATTAAGCGATTAGCATGCTGTGACAGTAGAAATGTGCACTCCTCAATGCACCTGGATTATTTCCTACCCCTGTAGTATTCGTACATGATTGATTTGTACGTTGTGAGATTAAGAGCTACAGCAGTGTACAGTCATGCTGCCTATCAGCGTTGGAATGGGCGTCAACGCGAACGCAAAGCGCGCGCTTTGTCATACTAGCAGGAAGACAGCTGAACCGGATGTAATGCTGTAAGAGTTGATACATGTAGCCTAGCAAGTTTTCGAAGAGTACCGGTGCAGAGATCGTATAGTGCCAATGCAGAGACAAATATAGACATCTCCCTGGAAAATTGAGCAGCTACTTATAATTTTATATCTTGTGAGGTTAAGTAATCTATGACTACTACCGTCCATCAGAATTGTAGCTGAAATCTCTAGAAATAGTGAAGTCGATATGTAACTGGAAGCATGGGATTTAAAAACAGCAAAATGGAAGGCACTTAATGCCGAAATAGCTTCTTTCAACCTAGGCTATTTACCTGAGAACATAGGCCCCGGAGCGCAAGCTCTTATAGAGCTCTCTCAGCTGGCGCAGGAAAATCACATCCAAAGACGTCATATGTAGCCATCCCTAAGACACCTTGAAATTGGGAGCTGACAGTTGATCACGGAAGTCCGTAACGCAAGCAGGAACTACCTGCCCTCACTAAGAAGGAACAAAAGAGAGATAAATCTAAACAGTAAACGAATGTTGTAAAACAAGATCTGCGACACTACAAAAAGTATATTGGGAGCGCTTTCTGAATAAGAACTGGAACACTTCTCGGATCAGCTGCAAAAGGTTCTTTTTGACAAATTTAGTGCCCTCGTCGACCTGTCCGTTCTTCCCAAGACCGATGGAACAAAATAACAGCAAGGAACTCCGTCGAATAATTCCTGAACAGTGTTTCGCCATTTAATAATCCGTTTGCAGTTGAATTCGAACTGTAAAAACGTGTGTGTGAAATCTTATGGGACTTAACAACTATGGTCATCAAGTCCCTAAGCTTATACACTACTTAACCTAAATTATCCTAAGGAGAAACACAAACACACTCATGCCCAAGGGAGGACTCGAACCTCCGCCGGGACCAGCCGCACAGGCCATGACTGCAGCGCGTCAGACCGCTCGGCTAATCCCGCGCGGCAAGTCGAACTGTATTAACAAGAATGTGCACTCCAGTTTGCTCAAGATGTAGTAGCGGTAGCGATAGCCACGCTAAAACGCGACGATGCACCGGGCTCAGTTAGTGTCTATTAAGAAGTGATAGAAAAAGTAGCTTTAATCTCAGCGCCATTCGTAACACATCTACTGGATGACGTATTAAGGCAGGGCAGTGTGTCAGAAACATGGAAATCTACACATGCATTTATTACAAACCAAGGCCCAGTTTACGTAGAGCCGAACAGCAATAGACCATGTTTAACAAATACATTAGCGGAAGTTCAGGACCTCAATGAGCTCTAGGTTCTCGGCACATGTCTGTCTGGCTTCTGCAAAGGTAAGTCGATAGATGACTCCATTAATCAGGCTCTCCTACTTGTACACAGGGCAAACAAGTAACGTTGTGCTGCAATTACGATGGACATCGCAGGTCCATATCATCTACGGTGATCCTGATTTTAAATCGCCTAAGTCTCCGAATCCGAAAAAGGCTTAAGTTTCACGGATTGGTGTAAGGTTTCCAAATTGTAATAACTTGCTGGGCGCCACAGGACAGTAGAAGAGATCACTAAGGGCTACACACAAACCTCGATACGTGTATCAATGTTTTGGGACCTGATACCGGATTCGCTGTTAGAATGCAACTTACGCTGATGGTATCTTGACAATCTAGAGCTTCCAGACGGAAGATGAGGAAACCGCAGACCACGTGTTATCCAACATGCAGCGGTGGGAGATGAACAACAAATTAACAATAGCAAATAAAATTACGTACTTGCTGTTCAGGAGCAAACTTTCCCTAAACAGGAATTTATGGACACTTTAATATGGCTAACGCCGAAATCTAGACTGTAGAATAAAACATGTTGTACAGTCAAATAGCGGTTATATCTTTCAAAAAATATTTTAGAATATTTTATGTTCATTTTCCTTGATCATACAACTATATTACCGACAGTGTGTATCGGAATTGCAATCTGGATTTAGTGCCTCCAGGGGCTGTTACTTTTGTTGTTTTCCACTGACTTCTCTTTTAGTATGGTGGAGGGACTGCTCAGGGGAAGCCTATGGGCTGACAAGCGATAGATAAGGATCATTTTAAGAGTTCGCTACCATAAAAATGTTTCGAAGCCGAGGTGAGGTGGCAGTGACAAGTAGACGAACAAGCATTCGGTTCCGTCACTACATGCAGGATTTGCGACTCTTGCCTTCTGTTGAAAAATGCATGTAATTCTTCACAGAAGCCTTTCAGCAAGGTAGACCTCTTGTCAGGTTTCAGTTCCTAGACGACCGTGTGAATTTTCGACACACCGCCTCAAAATAACGTTCGGTTTAAACAATCAAGCGTTCTGGTTGGTTCTTACCGTAATGTTTTCGAGGAAGTCTTAATTCCTCTGCCTTGCGTAAATGTCAGGCTTGTTGCAGGTCCTTTTTAAAATTGTGCCATCTAGTGGGAGATACTTTCTGCCCTCCTTCCCACTTCAGAGCACGTTTAGTTAAAAACAGTGAAAATCTGAAGGAGTAAAATATTGTTTTACTACTCTTATCTATTGGACGGAACTCTCACTTCCTCCCTTTATTGGTCGGTGAGTTACTGCTCTGGCTAACAAGCAGCCAAGTTTCAGAGCACTTTGTTAGGCTTTTGTAGTGTAAAAACTTCACGCTAGGCGGTGAGAGCAAACTCATGCCGTTGGAAGATACAGAGGAAAGACTCGTCGCTCGACGACTGATGAGGCGGGACTCGTGGTCGCACAGAAAGGTCTTTCCACTTAAGTACTCTGGACAGGGATGGAGCTGAGCTCAGGGCCTCCAGCCGCTACAGCCACCGCCTTCCGTACTGCACTACGAGTGTGGTAAGATGCGCCGTCGTTTGCAATCGGCAATTCCCTGTAGATACGATATTACTTCACCCCATTCGCTAGCCATTTATACGGTTTTAATACTTCGGAGCAAGCTAGTTTGCTTTTAATATGCGCTCTGTCAATCTCACTGGTATTCGACCCTTCTTTTTCGGTGTTCTTCCTGTAATTTAGTTACCATGCTTACAGTGACTGATCGTATTCGTGCGTTATCCGTGTAACTTCACATTTATAGCGCCCACCCACCTGCACCATTGTTACAGTTCACCATTAATCCCCTTGTCCAAGTATTTGAAGTTCAGTTGGGTAATTTGTGTGTTCTACTTTACAAGAATAAACGTGGTCCGTATAGTGACCAACTGTTTCCGTTATAGACTAGATGATCCCTCCTCCCAGTAATATGCGTATGTGCGTGGTGTGGTACCCATATTGTCATGTTTGATTGGGCCACCTCAATGTTCATCCTGCAAGACGTTTCTGTTGTCTAACATTTTTTCTTTCATTAATTTCCATGTGGGTGCTTCTCTTCTCTCTAGGCCAGCAGAGACCGGCCTTAAGCATCGCAGGGGCATGCAAATGAGCGCAACCGATACAGCACAATTTGTAGTGTAGTTCTGATTTTCTATTGACGTTATCACAAATGTTGCTTTCATTTGCTTTTCTTTTTTTGAAGATGTCTTTGCCTGAAATTTTGTCAGTGTGCGCTTTGAGCGTATTTTATTTTATTGTTTCTTAATGTTGTTTTTTTTTGTGGTTTTAGGGCGCAAAACTTCTATGGTCATTAGCGCCCAGCCCGTGACGGAGGAAACAGGAAAAAAACGAAATTTAAAATCAGCAGCAATGGGAACAAAGTCATAAAATTTGAGAAACTAAAGGCAGAAGGAATGCTTAAAAATCCACTATAGAAAGGGGTTGGTTGTCACCAAAAAAAAAAAAAAAAAACTTCAAATGAATGACGTCATTTCACTGTCACTAATAAACTGGAGAACGTGGTCGGCTGAACGCGTGGCATCTGCTAAAATCGACGATAGATCAGGCGATAGCTGTAGACGGGAGCGTAACGGATTAAAATAGGGGCATTCAATTAAAAGGTGTCTGACTGTCCACAGCTGAGAGCAGTGGGGACAGAGTGGGGGAGGATCACCACTTAAAAGATGTCGATGGCTAAAAAGACAGTGCCCTATCCGGAGTCTAGCTAAAATTACCTCCTCCCGACGACGCGTTCGGGAGGAAGAGGTCCAAGCGCAAGGAAGGGCTTTCATTTCCTGCAATTTATTATGGGGAAGTGTTGACCAATGCGCATGCCATAAATGAGCAACTTGGCGACATAAACCGCTCTGTAGATCGGTAATGGGAAGCGACTGAATAGCTGGCCGAGGAAGAGAGACTGCAGCCTTGGCCGCTATATCGGCCGCCTCATTCCCACAGATACCAGCATGTCCCGGGAGCCAGAGGAACGCCACCAAGACGCCCCCCCCAGGTGGAGCAAGCGCAGACAGTCCTGAATCCGGTGGACCAGAGGGTGCACAGGGTAAAGAGCTTGGAGACTTAGGAGTGAGCTGAGAGAATCTGAGCAGATTTCGTACTGTATCCGCTGATGGCGGCGGATGTAGTGGACAGCCTGGAGAACAGCTTAAAGCTCCACAGTATAAACCGAACACTGGTCCGGAAGCCGAAAGTGATTTGGGGTGTCGCCAACAATATAGGCACTCCCTACACCTAACGATGTTTTCGAGCCGTCGGTGTAAATAAATGTGGCGTCCGTCATTTGTGCACATAGACCAGCAAATGCCCGACGGTAAACAAGTGTAGGGGTACCATCCTTGGGAAATCGACATAGGTCTCGGAGCAAGTCGATCCGGGGACAGAGCCAAGGCGGTGCTGTACCCCAAGTTGTCAAGAAGGTTTTAGGAAAGCGGAAGGAAAGAGAATGGAGCAGTTGACGGAAGCGGACTCCCGGGGGTAGTAGGGAGGAGGAGCGGCCTGCATACCCTACATCAAAGGAGGCGTCGAAAAAAAGGTCATGGGCTGGATTAGCAGGCACGGAAGACAGATGGCTAGCATAATGACTCAGAAGGACTGCCCGCCGATTGGACAGCGGAGGTTCAGCAGTCTCAGCATAAAGGCTTTCCACAGGACTGGTGTAAAAAGCTCCAGACACTAAACGTAATCCACAGTGGTGGATAGAGTCGAGACGCCGAAGAATAGACGGCCGAGCAGAGGAGTAGACTATGCTTCCATAATCCAATTTCGAGCGCACTAAGGCGCGATAGAGGCGGAGAAGGACCACTCGGTCCGCTCCCCAGGAGGTACCATTCAGGACACGGAGGGTGTTAAGGGAACGCAGACAGCGAGCCGAAAGATAGGAAACGTGGGAGGACCAGCACAGTTTTCTGTCAAACATAAGACCCAAGAATTTAGCGACGTCGGAAAACGGAAGGTTGACAGGACCTAGATGTAAGGAGGGCGGAAGAAACTCCTTACGTCGCCAAAAATTAACACAAACGGTCTTACTGGGTGAGAAACGGAAGCCGGTTTCGATGCTCCACGAGTGGAGGCGATCGAGACATCCTTGAAGACGTCTTTCAAGAAGGCTGGTCCGTTGAGAGCTGTAGTAGATCGCAAAATCGTCCACAAAGAGGGAGCCTGAGACATCAGGAAGGAGACAATCCATAATTGGATTAATGGCAATGGCAAACAGTACAACACTCAGCATGGAGCCCTGGGGTACCCCGTTTGCTTGGGAGAAAGTACGGGAGAGAGTAGTGTTCACCCGCACCCTAAATGTGCGCTCTGCCATAAATTCGCGAAGAAAAAGGGGCAGCCGGCCCTGAAAGCCCCAAGAGAACAGTGTGCGGAGGATGCCTGTCCTCCAACAGGTATCGTATGCTCTCTCCAGATCAAAAAATATTGCTACCGTTTGGCGTTTCCGGAGAAAATTGTTCATGATATAAGTGGAGAGAGCAACAAGATGGTCAACTGCAGAACGATGCTTTCGGAATCCGCATTGGGCAGGTGTTAAAAGACTGCGGTATTCCAGCCACCACGCTAAACGGTAATTCACCATATGCTCCAAAACCTTACAGATACTACTCGTGAGAGAAATGGAGCGATAGCTAGAGGGGAGATGTTTGTCCTTTCCAGGTTTCGGAACGGGAACGACAATAGCTTCCCGCCATCGCCTGGGAAAGGTACTGCCGGTCCAAATTCGATTATAAAGGCGAAGGAGGTAACGCAGACTATGGGTTGATAAATGCAGCAACATTTGGACATGGATACCATCCGGTCCTGGGGCGGAGGAGCGAGAAGAAGAGAGGGCATGTTGGAGTTCCCGCATGGAGAAAACAGTATTGTAGCTTTCGTGATTTTGAGAGGTGAAAGCAAGATGTCGCACTTCCGCTGCACGTTTCTTCGGGAGAAACGCTGGCGGGTAATTTGAAGAACTCGAAATCTCAGCAAAGTGCTGACCCAATGAGTTAGAAATTGCGACGGGGTCCACTAAGGTATCATGCGGGACAGTGAGCCCAGAGACCGGGGAGAAACTAGGCGCGCCTGAGAACCGTCGAAGCCGACTCCAAACTTCCGACGAGGGAGTGAAGGTGTTAAATGAGCTAATAAAGAATTTCCAGCTTGCCTTCTTGCTATCGTGGATGACGCGACGGCACCGCGCACGGAGCTGCTTATATCGGATACAGTTGGCCAAAGTTGGATGGTGACGGAAAATGCGAAGAGCACGTCGCCGCTCACGTATTGCGTCACGGCATGCCTCGTTCCACCAAGGAACTGGGGGGCGCCGGGGCAATTCGGAGGTGCGTGGTATTGAACGTTCCGCAACTGTGAGAATAACGTCGGTAACATGTGTGACCTCATCGTCGACGCTGGGAAAGCGACGGTCATCGAATGTCGCTAGAGACGAAAAAAGTGTCCAATCGGCTTGGGCAAACTTCCAGCGTCGCGATTGCATATATGGCAGTTGAGGCTGCAGTCTAAGAACACATGGAAAGTGGTCACTCGAGTGTGTATCATCAAGGGCGAACCATTCGAAGCGCCGAGCTAGCGGAACAGTACCGACTGCAAGGTCCAAATGAGATAAATTTGTCGTGGAGGCAGACAAAAATGTGGGGACCCCAGTGTTGAGGCAGACTAGATCCGCTTGGTGGAAGACGTCTAGCAATAGTGAGCCACGTGGACAAGGATGCGGAGATCCCCAAAGCGGGTGGTGGGCATTGAAGTCCCCAACCAGCAAATAGGGGGGTGGAAGCTGATCAAGAAGATGAAGGAGATCAGCTCGTGCCGTTGGTGTGGACGATGGAATGTATACCGTACAAAGAGAGAACGTGTATCCAGAAAGGGAAAGACGGACGGCGACAGCTTGGAAGGAAGTGTGTAAGGGGATTGGGTGAGAATGGAGAGTATCATGGAGAAGAATCATGAGTCCTCCATGTGCTGGAGTGCCTTCAACAGAGGGGAGATCATATCGGATGGACTGAAAATGAGGCAGAACAAAGCGGTCATGGGGACGCAGCTTTGTTTCCTGAAGACAGAAAATGACCGGCGAGTAGGATCGTAAGAGGATCGACAATTCATCCCGATTGGTTCGCATGCCGCGGATATTCCAGTGGATAATGGACATAGGTTGAACAGGAAATGGAGGAACGTGACCAAGTGTGCTGTCAACTCAACGACTGCTCAGAGCTTGCGACCGACAGCATGGAATGGCATTCAGTCGAAGGCAGAAGATCCTGATCCATAGGTTGGTCAGGAGCAGCTCCTGCCACCAGCGATCGGCCGGTTGACCGGCCACCAGCAGTGCGCCTCGGCGACACAGAAGACGGCCGAGGGCGATTTCCGCCAGGTGGTGCTGTAGATGGAACATGCCTTGGCGGAGAAGGAGAGGAACTGCGTTTCTTCGTAGCCTTCTTGGAAGTATGATGTTTAGATGAAGGAGGAACCGATGGTTGTGAAGTTGCGGTACGTAAAAACTCTTCACGAGAATGCTCTTTTTTCGAAGACTTGGCGTCTGACTTTTGGGCTCGAGATTTAGCAGAACCCGACGAAGGGTGAGCCATTGAGTGGGCAGGCGAAAGTGGTGAGGTTGAACGGGCGATCTTTGCGCTGGTCGATCTGACGACCGTGGTACTAAAGGTGAGGTCGCAAGTCTGCGTGGCCGCCTCCTTTGTTGGCCGAGGAGAAGCAAGTACAGAGCTGTATTTTCCTTTCTGAGGCACGGTGGGCTGTCGACTGGAGAATAATTTTCGAGCAGCAAAGGTCGACACCTTTTCCTTCACTCTTATTTCCTGGATGAGCTTTTCGTCCTTAAAAACGGGGCAATCTCGAGAGGAAGCAGCGTGGTCACCCATACAGTTGATGCAGCGAGGGGATGGAGGTGGACAAGCACCCTCATGGGCATCCTTGCCACACGTAACACATTGGGCCGGATTGGAACAGGACTGGCTGGTGTGATTGAACCGCTGACATCGATAGCAACGCGTAGGGTTTGGGACATAAGGGCGAACGGAAATTATCTCATAGCCTGCTTTGATTTTTGATGGGAGTTGAACTTTGTCAAATGTCAAGAAGACAGTGCGGGTTGGAATGATGCTCGAGTCAACCCTTTTCATAACCCGATGAACAGCCGTGACGCCCTGGTCAGACAGGCAGTGCTGAATTTCTTCGTCAGACAATCCATCGAGGGAGCGTGTATAAACGACTCCACGCGAGGAATTTAAGGTACGGTGCGGTTCCACCCGGACAGGGAAGGTGTGGAGCAGAGAAGTACGCAGCAATTTTTGAGCCTGGAGGGCACTGTGTGTTTCCAACAACAGGGTGCCATTCCGTAATCTGGAACAAGACTTTACAGGACCCGCAATTGCGTCGACACCTTTCTGAATAATGAAAGGGTTGACCGCGGAAAAGTCGTGACCTTCGTCAGACCGAGAAACAACAAGGAACTGTGGCAACGATGGAAGAACCGTCTGTGGCTGAGACTCAGTGAACTTACGTTTGTGAGCAGACATAGTGGAAGGTGAGGAAACCATTGCAGAAGAATCCCCCATGATTACCGGCGTCTCCGATGGCGCGCTCCTCCCTTGTGGGGGCCCTCACTGAGGGCACACCCGCCTTAGGTGATTGTTCACACCTCAGGTCACACCTCCCGACAAACGGATGGAGGGACCAATCGGCACTTTCGGAAGGTATCAGCTCGGGTAATCACCCCTCCCTGGGCCTGGCCGTTACCAGGGGGTACGTACGTGTCCTACCTGTCTACCCGGGGTGGGGAATTACGCGTTACCCCGTCACCGGCTACGCATGGAAGTGCGTGGGTCGGCCTTCAGACACGCACAGGGAGGAAAAAAGAGAAAGGGAAAGGAAAGAAGAGGGGGTCTCAAACGCCGCAGTGGAGAAAAGGGCAAGGAGAAGAGGGAGGGAAAAGAGAAGGACAGAGGAAGGACGAGGACTTGTAAGTGTAGAAAGCAAGGAATTTGGAACAGTTTCGAGCGTCCGTCTCCGGACGTAGGCACAAACCATACTCCCAGAGGGGGGGAAAGGGAAGGAAAGAGCCAGAGGTGAGGGGGGGGGGGCGGAAGATGGGGGACGGGGAGGGATGCGGAAAGGGAAGGGAAGGTGTGCAGCCCGGAAAGGAAGGAGGGCCACATTAGCTCGGGGTCCCGTGCTCGCTACGCACGTGTCCACAAAAGAGTTGTGGACCCCCTGGGGGGTCTTAATGTTGTTGCTATGGTCTTCAGTCCTGAGACTGATTTGATGCAGCTCTCCATGCTACTCTAGCCTGTGTAAGCTGCTTCATCTCCCAGTACCTACTGCAAACTACATCCTAATGAATCTGCTTAGCGTATTCATCTCTTGGTCACCCTCTAAGATTTTTACCCTCCCCACTGCCCTCCAATACTAAATTGGTGATACCTTGATGCGTCAGACCATGTCCTACCAACCGATCCCTTCTAGTCAAGTTGTGCCACAAACTCCTCTTCTCCCGAATTCTATTCAATACCTATTCATTAGTTATGTGATCTACCCATCTAATCTTCAGCATTCTTCTGTAGACCACATTTCGAAAGCTTCTATTCTCTTGTCTAAACTATTTATCGGCCATGTTTCACTTCCATACATGGCTACACTCCATACAAATACTTTCAGAAACGACTTCCTGACACTTAAGTCTATACTCGATGATAAATTTCTCTTTTTCAGAATCGCTTTCCTTGCCATTGCCAGTCTACATTTTATATCCTCTCTACTTCGACCATCATCAATTATTTTGCTCCACAAATAGCGAAACTCCTTTACTACCGTAAGTGTCTCATTTCCTAATCTAATTCCCTCAGCATCACCCGACTTAATGTTTCTCAATATTAGAGACACTTCTGGCGTATAAAGGAATTCGTGCCAGATTTCAGTCTTGTTTGACAATAAGTTGTGGTGATTACTAAACCATACTTGCGCCCCCACAACCCACAGACACTTTAACGCCTATTGTTGCTACAAAAGTTACCTTGAAGAAATTGCCTTACCCCAAACAGTTTGTCCAGGTCCCCGACGGTGATGGCGCTGATGTTGAGTGCCGGTGCCTGTTGCCTTCGGGCCATCCTGTGTAGCTCGAGCAGCCAGATGGAGGGCACAGTGCCCGCCAGGTACAGGAACACCGACGGGCAGAACCTGCCAACACACATCGCCACCACTACACATCCTGCCGGCAGTTTCGAACAACTGCCCAAAGCTGAGGAACGGCCAGAGTGGAAGTGCTAGCATTTTAACTTGTGGCTGCCCTAAAAGAGTTTCTTTTGAAGTCTTTCACAGCAGATGTGGGTTGGGAAGAGCTGGCAATGTGGCCATGACTGGTAAAGTGGCTATCGGGGTGCCGAGAGCTATGAGGTGCCACTGTCACGTGGGAAATGCCTATACACATTATTACTGCAGGAACCCGAAATGGCGAGTGTGTGTACAAGAGGACGCTACGTTAGTAGCGTGTAACAGACTGGAAATTTGGACCGGATGAGAAGCGAGCTCTGCTGGCCGAGGTGGTTAAGGCGACTGCTCACGTTAAGCGGGAGATCCGGGTACGAATCACAGTCCGACACAAATTTTCATCTGTTACCACTGATGCACTTCAATGTTCAAATACGGCTAAAGTCATTGAACAGCTGACTGCTATCAATTTGTTCTCCCTGGAGAGCACATTCACCTCGTGAAGCCATCTGCTGTGCTGTGCTGCTCGTCCAAACTGGAATATTGTTGTGGATTTTAGTTATTCTGATGTAAGGGAAGTGGTCACTTCGTGTATTCATAACTGAAAGGGGATGTCACTTATGCCTTCCTAATAAAAGTGAGTGAAGTGTCATAGCTTGACTTCATAATCCTACTTTAGTAGGAAAGTTCTGTCACGGTGTTAAACGTGTCAATGTAGGTGAAGTGGCCATCTTGGCAACTTCTCTAAATTTCCATTTCCTTGATCGACTGTATCCCGTCGGTTGTTGGAGGCTTGTAACATGGATTGGTGTGCCCTGGGTCCTACGAATAAACTGCGAACCATGAGGAGCACCACGGCCGTATAACAGACTTCCCTTCGTGATTCTGTAAACTTCACATTGACTACACTTGTCTGACCAATGGCCACATTCTCCGACCTGAGGATCCAACCCACTGTCAGTGTGATGCCTGTCTAATTGTGGCCCATGTCCTTCCGAACCGTATCAGGCGAAACAAACTAGTTGACATGCTGCTTCTAGTGCTAGCGGATGACGCTAATGTGGCTGAACTGGTTTTGCGTTTTACGCCCCTCTCACTTCTACTCGTCTCAGTGACGTAGGATACATTGGCCTCGTTGGCTGGTTAAGGGACTGAAGGGATGCCCAGTCGCCTGCTCCAACCTGAGGGGCACTTTGCTGCCCTTGCTCAGTGGTCTAGCCTGGCTCCTGCCATTCCCATCTTTTAAATTCTGTTGACGTTATTCTCTTTCCTGAGACACTATCATGTTGTTCATATTGCTAGTTTTATTGTGACAATGGAGAGTGTGGAAGTACCTGTCGAATGAAGAGGGTGTGTCTCCCTTCGCGTGAGGTGTGCTGGGGACCGCCAGCTGCTTTCTGGGCGGAGTAACTCTCCCACCTTCACCCTTTTACCTCTCTTGCACGTCTGCGCGCTTCCATCTTTAGGTTTTCTCGAGTCTCGTACACATTGGGTTCATCGGGAGCAGTAAGTGCGTACGCTGCGCGCAGTTGGCACACACAATGGACAGAGTCCGATGACCTTATAGTTTTGTTCCTTTAACCCCATCAATCCATCTACGGATCGAATTTTTTGCAATAGCGCCTCGCGAAAAGAGTTTCTCACGCGGCAGGCTTCCCATTCAGGGACCGCAATTGAATCATAAGTTTTTAAGAAGATTGTGTAATGTCTCTTGTAGGAAGAAGCCATTCTACAGTAACTGTCAGAATTCGACAGCCACAGGATCGTGGCCTATCGAGACTGATTTATCGTGCCGCGATGTGGCTGTTGACGTTGGTCCTGAGCTCACGACTGTCAAGTGAATGTGGAACACATGGATACTCATCGTCATTCAGACTATCAACAGCACCAAGCGACTAGCAATTTAGAGGACAGACATTTTTCACTCAACCGTGCAGAATCGCAGACCCATGTCACGTACCTCGATCCAGGAAATAGCGTCTTTCGCAGCAAGACAATTTCCCACCCACACAGTGGAGTGAGTTTGGAGCACCACAGACTGTCAACTCAGTGACCATTGTCGCAGCTTCCCTCAATGCGTCAGCAGAGAGATAGTAGCGCCGAAAGCAATTCACTCATCGAAAAGGCTGGACACACGTCCTCTCTACACACAGGCTCTGGCTTGCTAGCAGCTTCACATCAGATGTATCCGTATTCAGCGCCTCCGAGGAGAAGGAATGTCGCCACAGTGCATTCGTCATCGACAAACGATCCCAGCACATTTGATGTGTTAAGGCTGGCGGCTGTGCCCTTTCTTCGAGGCCTCCGGGATTTCTTTAAACTAGGCAACTCAAGGAGACCGCAGGATACTCATACAGTCTTAATCTACCTCCATACAAAGCATATTTTGACTACTGCCCTGGGAGCATGTTCTCTACATCTTCACCCACTGAAAACAACGGGTTGCCGACCACTACCACTAAAACTGATGAACTCTCGTACAAATTTCACAGCGTATCTGTATCTCTCATCCACACGAAGTTCAACAGGATTTCTAGACATTGTTGTCGCCAGAGATGGTAGTTCTGCAAGCCGTCACTAGCTCTAAGCATAATTATATGTCTGAGTGATGCCAAATGTTATCTTCTTAATAACCTTCAAGTCGTGAGCCACGCTAACCTTCAAGTCGTGAGCCACGCTAACCTTCAAATCGTGAGCCACGCTAACCTTCAAATCGTGAGCCACGCTAACCTTCAAATCGTGAGCCACGCTAACCTTCAAATCGTGAGCCACGCTAACCTTCAAATCGTGAGCCACGCTAACCTTCAAATCGTGAGCCACGCTAACCTTCAAATCGTGAGCCACGCTAACCTTCAAATCGTGAGCCACGCTAACCTTCAAATCGTGAGCCACGCTAACCTTCAAATCGTGAGCCACGCTAACCTTCAAATCGTGAGCCACGCTAACCTTCAAATCGTGAGCCACGCTAACCTTCAAATCGTGAGCCACGCTAACCTTCAAATCGTGAGCCACGCTAACCTTCAAATCGTGAGCCACGCTAACCTTCAAATCGTGAGCCACACTAACCTTCAAATCGTGAGCCACACTAACCTTCAAATCGTGAGCCACACTAACCTTCAAATCGTGAGCCACACTAACCTTCAAATCGTGAGCCACACTAACCTTCAAATCGTGAGCCACACTAACCTTCAAATCGTGAGCCACACTAACCCTCAAATCGTGAGCCACACTAACCCTCAAATCGTGAGCCACACTAACCCTCAAATCGTGAGCCACACTAACCCTCAAATCGTGAGCCACACTAACCCTCAAATCGTGAGCCACACTAACCCTCAAATCGTGAGCCACACTAACCCTCAAATCGTGAGCCACACTAACCCTCAAATCGTGAGCCACACTAACCCTCAAATCGTGAGCCACACTAACCCTCAAATCGTGAGCCACACTAACCCTCAAATCGTGAGCCACACTAACCCTCAAATCGTGAGCCACACTAACCCTCAAATCGTGAGCCACACTAACCCTCAAATCGTGAGCCACACTAACCCTCAAATCGTGAGCCACACTAACCCTCAAATCGTGAGCCACACTAACCCCGCAAATCGTGAGCCACACTAACCCCTCAAATCGTGAGCCACACTAACCCTCAAATCGTGAGCCACACTAACCCTCAAATCGTGAGCCACACTAACCCTCAAATCGTGAGCCACACTAACCCTCAAATCGTGAGCCACACTAACCCTCAAATCGTGAGCCACACTAACCCTCAAATCGTGAGCCACACTAACCCTCAAATCGTGAGCCACACTAACCCTCAAATCGTGAGCCACACTATCCTTCAAATCGTGAGCCACACTATCCTTCAAATCGTGAGCCACACTATCCTTCAAATCGTGAGCCACACTATCCTTCAAATCGTGAGCCACACTATCCTTCAAATCGTGAGCCACACTATCCTTCAAATCGTGAGCCACACTATCCTTCAAATCGTGAGCCACACTATCCTTCAAATCGTGAGCCACACTATCCTTCAAATCGTGAGCCACACTATCCTTCAAATCGTGAGCCACACTATCCTTCAAATCGTGAGCCACACTATCCTTCAAATCGTGAGCCACACTATCCTTCAAATCGTGAGCCACACTATCCTTCAAATCGTGAGCCACACTATCCTTCAAATCGTGAGCCACACTATCCTTCAAATCGTGAGCCACACTATCCTTCAAATCGTGAGCCACACTATCCTTCAAATCGTGAGCCACACTATCCTTCAAATCGTGAGCCACACTATCCTTCAAATCGTGAGCCACACTATCCTTCAAATCGTGAGCCACACTATCCTTCAAATCGTGAGCCACACTATCCTTCAAATCGTGAGCCACACTATCCTTCAAATCGTGAGCCACACTATCCTTCAAATCGTGAGCCACACTATCCTTCAAATCGTGAGCCACACTATCCTTCAAATCGTGAGCCACACTATCCTTCAAATCGTGAGCCACACTATCCTTCAAATCGTGAGCCACACTATCCTTCAAATCGTGAGCCACACTATCCTTCAAATCGTGAGCCACACTATCCTTCAAATCGTGAGCCACACTATCCTTCAAATCGTGAGCCACACTATCCTTCAAATCGTGAGCCACACTATCCTTCAAATCGTGAGCCACACTATCCTTCAAATCGTGAGCCACACTATCCTTCAAATCGTGAGCCACACTATCCTTCAAATCGTGAGCCACACTATCCTTCAAATCGTGAGCCACACTATCCTTCAAATCGTGAGCCACACTATCCTTCAAATCGTGAGCCACACTATCCTTCAAATCGTGAGCCACACTATCCTTCAAATCGTGAGCCACACTATCCTTCAAATCGTGAGCCACACTATCCTTCAAATCGTGAGCCACACTCTTAACTGTTGTACATGAAATTAATTAATTTACTCGTGGTTCTTTTGTTGTACGTGACTGCGGGCACTTTCAGAACTAAAATTAATAATGAAATTAATTCAATAAGATTGAATATTAAATTGCTCGTGTACCCATGTACCACCACAATAAAATAGAAACATTGAATAGTTGAGGGGATATGAATGAGAAGAGTGGCGTATTTATGTTTACAAAGTAATGATAAGTTTTATTAGTCCTTTTATAACTACAACGAACTGATAAATCTTACACAAAAAAAGACAAAAACAAATCAGAAAATAAATGACGTTTTCTTGGCAAAGCATACATTGGGGTGAAAGCTATACAAATTCTCCCCTGAATTAATCCCTTTTACAACGCAGTCTCACTTTGTTTACATGAATATACTGTTAGGCCCAACACTACTCAATTGGAATCAACTATCACAAAATATACCACAAACGATGGTTCACCTGAAAACAGGACGCTGTGATTATTATTTAACAAAGCTATGCCGATGCAGCAGTATTTAACTCTTTCACCTGGATTAAGGCAGCAGCAGAAAACGGCGCACTGTGGGCGAGGAGGGGCGCTCTGCAGTAGCTATAATGTTCTGACGCATCCACGAATATATGCTAACTACATGGTCTGGCATTCTGATCATCAGAACGCGGGAAACTTCCCTATCAAAACCCTGATGTCCCGGCAGATTTCAGTGCGAAGGGCATCTGTTTGCTGATCAGGCCAAAGCAATGACTCTTAGGAACGACAGAGCGTGCTGGAATTCTCAAGCTTCAGACGGACGACTCAGGACGAATTAGTTCACCCTCTCGCACGTGATATTTCCGAGATGATATGCAGTTCCACTGAGGGTATAGTTAGAAGCTGCTTCTAGCTCTTAGTCCACTACAATATAGAAACCACAAGTTTCGCCTATTTGAGGCAGACACGTTCTGCACCAAGGGATGACCAGAAGACGGAGACAGCCAAGAATGAAAACTACTTTCCACCAGTCCTCAGTACGGAAGCTGAATTAGCGAAAATGAAACCGACCCAACATTGCAGAAACCAAGCGAACTATTCTCAACTCATTGAATCTCCTCTCTTTACTGTTATGTTGGCCTAGTAGCCAGTCCAGACACAGAACCGGGGTTCCCACGCTGGGAGAGCAAGCCACCACTTTCCATAATCTGAGAGCAGCCAATCAGCGACTCTAAATCTCTCTTGTGTGAAAATGGGATACTTTAGAGGGGGTGGGGGGCGTGGTTCTCATGGTAAGCATGGCCACATTATCGTTAAAAAGACCTCTACATTGGCGGGGCCACAGTCCCTCATTTACGGAGAGATCTAATCATTCCAGGGCGACACTTTTCTGTTTCTGAAAAAGTCTGTTAAGATTACTAGTAAGTCTTGCCTATGAAAGATATGTTTTTTGCGGCTTGCTAAGAGAATCTACCGACTTCGCAGCGTCAAGGAGTTACAGTCTTGCCTCCACTGAACATGTGCACCAGACACTATCCGTACCGTCCCAGCTTCTAACATGAGAATGCACGGAGTTTTATGAGCTTACCACCATTTCCACATTTCCCGCCAACTAGCCGCCTTCGTGATGGACTGCCGACTGGCTCACGTAAAATGTTTTGCGAACTGGCGACCTCCTGTCCAACACTAAGCAGAAGGAGGAGAGTGCTACGGCCAGAAGATCTTCTGTTGGTATGATCCACTGAGTGCTGCCTGCTAGACTCACTCTCACAGCCTGGTCGCTGCACTCAGGATTTATGTTGGTTCAAATGGCTCTGACTAATCTGAGGTCATCAGCCCCCTAGAACTTAGAACTACTTAAACCTAACTAATCTAAGGACATCACACACATCCATGCCCGAGGCAGGATTCGAACCTGCGACCGTAGCGGACGCGCGGTTCTAGACTGAAGCGCCTAGAACCGCTCGGTCACACCGGCCGGCCAGAATTTACGTTCCCCAGTCCATCTCCCTCTTCCTGTTCTCCATCACCTCCACTACGGCCGCTCGGCTACAAGTTCTCTACAGGCTACACATGCAGTTGTGAGAACATACTGCCCACAATTTCCTCGTGTAAAAAACTCACAAACCACACAAACAAAACGTAGTACTGGGGAACACCTATAATATAGGTGTTAATCGGACTGACGATGTTAAAGTGAGAGAGTGGCATGCCACCTCTCAGCTCTGTACCAAATTTTCTATCTGTGCTCTCCCAAACCAGGTACTAAAATAATCACATACTGTGCTGCATGGGTACAGTAAGCACGATTTCACTATTTACTATCTAAAATTGTGTGGCAATTTTAATAGCCTGCAGTGTTCTTTGGATGATACATCGAACTCATTGCAGTGCTTATGTGCAGGAAAAATAGCGCTAGTTTCTTGCAGTCGTTCGGAAAAACAGTTGGACTGAGACAAAGGAATACAAAGGGAATATGAATTATTCGCCACAGTAAAACAACTGACTTCAGATCACGTGATGTACAGTATGCGATTCCCGCTACAGGCACAACATTAAAAAGTATTCATAATAAACTGACTCAATTTAGAACACACACAATGATGAACCAAATCATGATCACCACCCGCTGCAAGACTGAATCCCGCCTGGCGGCGTTGCGGGCACGTGACGCAGTAAGGAAAAGTCTAAGGCAGCGACGTGTTTCAGGCCTTCTCCTCACATTACTTTTATTTGCATACTGGATTTGCATACGAGGTTCTTCCTACTTTGTGATTCGGTTTTTCTTTGTAGGCATTTAATTTGTACTGCACGCTGAATATAGGAGTGATTATGGCGTAGCTTATCAATTTCTGTGTAAGGTATGCGTCTGTGAGCCACGAGAGCTACTACTCACTGAGGACAGGAACAGTTGGAGCGTTTGCATGTTCTCAAAGAGCTAGCTGTCACTCGAAGTTCGGGTTTCACGTTAACGGACCACACAAGGTGCCGGGCGTGACTTTCCTTGCTAATCCTCCCGGAACCTGCGATAATGCAAAGACTGACCAGCGCTTTCAGTAGCAGAAAACCGGGAAACGGTGGTGGAAGGGATGAGAACTTCGTCTATTAGTAAACTTTCTGTGGAATCTTCAGCTGTCCACTTGCCGATGTCCCGCTGTATTTTGGTCTTCAGACATTGTTCCGTAGGCTAAATGCTTGACCTCACGTGGGTCTGCCAGATTTCCATCGTCAGCCCTTTCCGTGGGAGGGCGATGAGAAACTCACACCAAAATTTCCCGAACTTTCCTACAAACAAGTCAGGCCATGGGAAAGCCGTTATAGCCGGCCGGAGTGGCCGTGCGGTTCTGGGCGCTACAGTCTGGAGTCGAGCGACCGCTACGGTCGCAGGTTCGAATCCTGCCTCCGGCATGGATGTGTGTGATGTCCTTAGGTTAGTTAGGTTTAATTATTTCTAAGTTCTAGGCGACTGATGCCCTTAGAAGTTAAGTCGCATAGTGCTCAGAGCCATTTGAACCATTTTTGAAAGTCGTTATACACTGTTCTCGTTTCGGTGAACAGGAGTCTCATTGGTTCTGACATCTTTACCTTTTTGGTTGGACCTAGTTAACCGATTTCTAGGTCCCTCGGAGAAGCACGTAGGCCCTTCTGGGATTGGCTAGAAAGACTGTGCCGGGTGCCTTCCCGAGATCTGAAGGAACACTATCAGAACTTACAGAGGTATTATCGCTTGGAATCCTGGATTTGGACGCAACTGATGGATACCACTCGTCAGTAGTTTTCTTGACTTCGGCCCTCTGCCAAATTCTTCGAAATTTTACTTAGAAGTTACTCGGGACTTAAGAGATTTTTCCGCACCGCTACCGGTCGTCAGGAAGATGAGGTCTGTAAACCCATACCAGCCAAAGCTAGCAACCACACCACACTGGCCCACATCACGGCAGCACGGCGCACGTCGACCTGTCAGCAGCCATCTCAGTGGGAGCCACGGCAAGACCGTGTTTGCAATGGAACCCTCCAACTTTGGAAATCGCTACAGAGTAAAAGGAGGACTCCATTCCCATCTTCTGCTTTCAACTTATTCATTATTTGATGTACGCTGTGTTCGTCTGTTTGGTTCTTGTTTCAAAGTGAATCTTTTCTCGTTCTCAGATGACCACTCATGTCTCGTTTCGTTGTTGAAGTTCACACGTCTGGTGGTGATCTTTCTGGTTGTTTCTTTATTTCTTGATACTGTATGTCGTGTTGATTTTCATATATTGTCCAATTACTAAGTTTTATATCACAGTTGACTACACCACTTGTGCCCTGTGTGTGCCCAGGCGTCAATTCAACCGTAATTTCCCAGCATCGTGTGGGTGGCGACCCTAATAATCACTCGTTTTTCTCATCACTGTTTTACTCTATTCATGCAAAATCATCGTGAAGTTGTTATAATCGTGCAATGAATATGTTTTTGGTTAATTTGCATATTGTCCCAGTAAATCTCATATTTACCAGATGAAACACCATGATTCCACAACCAGTAAAGTAACTTATTCAACTGAATGGCGGGGTCCTCAACCCATTAGAAATAGACGGGGTCCTTGACGAGTTGAGAAACTTATATGACGTTTCCAGTGTGAGTGACAGTTGATTTTTCCGATAGCCTTTTAACTTCATACGAGGTAATCTATCATTTTATATGATACGACTGCCAGTAGTGTATTAACGATGTGGTTGGGTCAATATGTGAACACATAGGGAAAGTCTGTTGCGGACCTCCATGTTCAAAATAGAACGCTGAGTGATGTGCTCCGACACGCTTGTCACTGTACGAGCATTATACTGTGTTATATCTGCCGCAGATCGCCTCCTATCCTACTTCACAGACGATGCAGCATATGTAATTGTGTCCACGGAGCAGCTGACGATGAGGTTGTGTTCTCTTCTGGTCAAGTATGTAAGCGGAGCAGACTTGAATGGGGAAACCTGTGCCGTCACAAGACGTCACGCAGCCGCCACGCGTTAAAAGCCGCGCCACTGAGTGGCATACGTGGTTGACCAGCTCGGTGGTGGCGCCGCGCCGCGTGCATCCCGACACAGGCACCACCGAGCGAACCTTCACCCAACAGCTAGCAGTACGAGGAGTCTGGTTTTGCACGGAGAGTGAGTATCTACCAGGGCCAGAGCTCAATGGTGGAAGCAACCGTTGGATGTAACTGCACGTCTTGGCTGCAAGGAAGACGGTATTGGCCGGAGAGTTGCGATACGGCGAGATTGGGCGCAGTTTGCTGCAGGGCTATCTGGCTGGCTGTTATCGAAGTAGAAGAGAGCGGAATTGCCTGTATGAGTGTATTACTAGACAGGGCTGTTCTCTTGTGCTGCAGCTATGTAAATGTTATTAATTAGTATGCGCTGCTGTGTATACTGAGTGAATTCAGCCTCATACGCAAACATACGACCAGTACTTGCCTTTTAACTATCCTACATATCTGTCAGTTCTCGACTCCCTAAGTTTCTCAGATGATTGTTCTTTTGGCCACTGGATCTGATATGACTTTTGTTATCTTCTATACAATTAAACAGCTCCTTATTTAACTGTTATGTTGTATGTGATTTTTATTTTGACCGTATTTTTATTATAAAAGTTCTCTTAAAGACTTGAATTAGAATTGCTCCTTGCGCAATGGTTGTGTGTGTAGCTTTGAATGTGTATGTATTTTTAATCATTTTTTTAATTTCGAAGCAGCACTCATACTTCATGCTGTTTCACTGTAATCGAATTTCATACTATTACGTGAGCATATCGGTGCTTACAAGGGGAGGCCGCCAATTGTGAAATTCAGATTCGATTCATACTGTGCATAAAAAAAGCTCATGGCCAGAGGTGTAATGTGGCAAAGCACCAAGATGCACTTCTCAGCCGTTGTCGAGAAAATCGACAGTTAAAAGAAACCGTTGCGGTGAAATACTCTCGACGATTAATAATGTTCTACAGCGTCGTGGCGCAGCGGTAAGCGCTCGGGTTCGTAATCCGAAGGTTGCCGGATCGAATCTCGCGCCATGCAATTTTTTTTATTATTAGTTTTTTGTAATTCAAATATATATATACATATATATATATATATATATATATATATATATATATATATATATATATATATATATATATATATATATATATATTATTAATGAATTGCTTATGCATGTTGGTGAAGGCGGATCGCTCTCCAATTGTACCGCCTCCATTTTTCCGTTTTTTTAACAGGGTGTACCAAAACTCTCCCGTCCGCACTGATTTTCGACAATGTTATAAGTTGCGCTAGGGACCGCATCTACCTTCTTTCGAAGTTAACAGGCAACTACGCTGTTATGCGGCGGCTCGTTTCGGCCCATTCAACATCTGTCATTCAAGTGTAACGAGCGAGTAACGGAGTTTAAATTTCATACCTGCCACAGCAAATTTGTGTTCGTGGGGTCTCTATTCTAATTCGAACGTTTGACTTACGCTATACGTATTCGTTTCGGAATATCGTTTCTACGTCTTCCGTTAACTATACGTGGTTAACATTATGAAGACAATAACATTTGTGAAATACAACTTTGTTTGCGGAAAACATAATGATGTTCGAAGTCGCCAGTTTTTCCACAACAACTTATTATATGCATAATTGTTGCAACTGATTGCCGGGAATTATACATATTTTAATTATAAAAAACAAATACTAAAAAAAAAGGTTGCATAGCGCGAGATTCGATCCGCCGACCTTCGGATTACGAACCCGAGCGCTTACCGCTGCGCCACGACGCTGTAGAGAATTATTAACCGTAGAGAGTATTTCCCCACAACGGTTTCTTTTAACTGTCGATTTTCTCGACAACGGCTGAGAAGTGCATCTTGGTGCTTTGCCACATTACACCTCTGGCCATGAGCTTCTATTATGCGCAGTATGAATCGAATCTGAATTTCACAATTGACGGCCTCCCCTTGTTAGTAAATTTTTCTTGTCGAATAGCTACTAACCTGATTTGTTTGTCCATTTTGTAAGGGTTTTAATCTGTAAAAATTAATCGATTTTTTTTAATTTCTAAAATGTGCTATTTTCTATCAAAAAATTAATACTCTGAACTTGTTTAAATGAAATAAATTTTAGCAAGCAGCAAGAATCACTCTCAGCTTAACTCAGTCCTACCACTTCCTCACACGGCATAAAATCCAGTGACATTAGCGATTCTGGCAAAGGGCAGATCGTTACGGCCTGACTGGAAACGAGCATCTCAGAAAAGGTGAAGCAGGTGGGTTGTTCGTGTGCAGCTCTCATGTACATCTATGGAAAGTGCTTGGAAGACGGCGAATACACGAATAGGCGACAAGATGATGCAGGTTCATATCTCATGACAGAACGTTGGAGTCTCAGGTTTGCATCGTCTGTGAAGTAGGATAGGAGGCAGATATAACACAGTATAATGCTCGTACAGTGACAAGCGTGTCGGAGCACATCACTCAGCGCTCTATTTTGAACATGGAGCTCCGCAACAGACTTTCCCTATGTGTTCGCATATTGACCCAACCACATCGTTAATACACTACTGGCCATCAAATTTGCCACACCAAGAATAAATGCAGATGACATACGGGTATTCATTGGACAAATATATTATACCAGAACTGACATGTGATTACATTTTCACGCAATCTGGGTGCATAGATCCTCAGAAATCAGTACCCACAACAACCACTTCTGGCCGTAATAACGGCCATGATACGCCTGGGCATTGGAGTCAAACAGATCTTGGATGGCGTGTACAGGTACAGCTGCCCATGCAACTTCAACACGATACCACAGTTCAAGAGTAGTGACAGGCGTATTGTGACGAGCCAGTTGCTCGGCCACCATTGACCAGACGTTTTCAATTGGTGAGTGATCTGGAGAACGTGCTGGCCAGGGCAGCAGTCGAACATTTTCTGTTTCTGTACAGGACCTGCAACAGGCGGTCGTGCATTATCCTGCTCAATGTAGGGTTTCGCAGGGATAGAATGAAGGGTAGAGCCACGGGTGGTAACGCACCTGAAAAATAACGTCCACTGTTCAAAGTGCCGTCAATGCGAACAAGAGGTGACCGAGACGTGGGCAATGGCACCCCATACCATCACGCGATGTCGCCAAACACAGATGCGACCATCACGATGCTGTAAACAGAACCTGGATTCACCAGAAAAAATACATTGTTTGTTCTCTATCAAAATCTTTCATTTGCTAACTATGCCTTCAGTAGTTAGAATCTTTTATTCAGCTGGCAGTATTGGCGCACGCTGTATTGCAGTAGTTTGAGTAACGAAGATTTTTGTGAGACAAGTGATTCATGACAGGTATAGGTTATTGTTAGTCACGGCCATTCTTTTATATGAAACGTCCTCTTACAAAAATTATAAATGACGGTGCTTAAACTGACACACAATCTTTTTAGCGCAACGCAATCGGACTTTCAAAAATCCCTACTAAAGAATGGCCATTTTATCCGCATGGCTGTAACGGATCATGCAGCCACGTCTCGATGCCTGAGTCAACAGATGTGGACGTTTGCAAGACGACAACCCTCTGCACGAACAGTTCGACGACGTTTGCAGCAGCATGGACTATCAGCTCGGAGACCATGGCTGCGGTTACCCTTGACGCTGCATCACAGACAGGGGTGCCTGCGATGGTGCACTCAACGACGAACCTGGGTGCACGAATGGCAGGGAGTGGTCAAGGGGGAAGGGGCAGGAGAACCAGAACCAGAGACAGTACCTTTCTTTTTAGAAGACTCGGCTGCAGAGCGACCCAATACATGTTGACGTTTCATCTGCGAAACGTCCGCCCCGATACCACCCACTCCGACCAGGGGCTCTCCCCACGGGCGCCACCCAGCCTCAACAAGGGCCACCTGGCAGGATGACCGTTGCCAGGAGTTCTGATGCCCCATGGAGACGGGCATCTACTCCTTGGCCGACGTGGGGAGGGTGCAGCTCAGGTATCGACAGTACGATCCCTGTGTTGTCAGGGGGCTACAACCTAGAGGGTACGTGACGACCCCACCACAACGGGCTGGCTACTGTACTGGATTTTGGGTGCCATGGAAGTCCATCATGATCGTAGGTGCAGATGGGGACGCACTATGGGCGTAACTTGTGCAACCCATCAGGCGTTTAGGCCCAATTTGAGGAATAGCGGGTGTGGTTACAACGCCGTTACAATGCTTAGTGCCAAGGCCTTAGTGCACTGAGGACCAGTGAGACACCACGTAAGGCGTCCTTCCCCAAAAGGCTCGTACTTCTGTAGAATTTTGAAAAATGGAGGTCAAACCCCAAGGGGGACCATCATATGGAAGGCCGAAACGGTTGAAACTCCTTTTAGTCGCCTCTTACGACAGGCAGGAATACCTCGGGCCTATTCTTACCCCGGACCTGCAGGGGGGACTCTTTCTGGTGGACACACGTCCAGATCGTCTGCTCTTAAAATTCTCCCATCTGTCTCCCCACATCCACCACTGCTGGTGGATCACCTCCAACTGCGGAACGCTATGCGCTGTTCACATCCAGCTGCCCATCACTACAATAGCGAATATTTCAACAATGCCAACCAGCCACAGACTGGACACAGCACAGTCAGTGATTTTCATACAGAGCGCTACGTGGCGTTACCAACATAAAAACCTAAACAGCCTACTTACAAGATCGATAGTCGTGTCCATACACACTCCCTCCATCTAGGCGCACGGTTGCTCGAAACATGCACTCCACCGCGAGTACAGGCCAGTGGGGACCGTATTATGCTATGGGCGACACTTGGGTTTCTGTAAGACATGTGATAGTGAAAGACGTGATGATAGCTGTGGACTACGTGAACAATATTGTGGACCAACTGCACCCCTTCAAGCTTGACATCTTCCCAGACAGCGACGTCGTCTTCCAGCAGAATAACTGACTGTGTCACAAGGCCAGGACTTTGCTACTGTGGTTTCAGAACCACGACAGTTAACTCAGAATGTCTTTGCCACTAATTTTACGTGATCTGAAACGTATAGAACACGTCTTGGATGCTACTGGGCCGAAGCTCCGGGCCTACAAACCACCCTGTAATTCGCTGTCATACAGTTGCAAGGAATAGCGGAGTCCATGTAACAGAGAATCGCTGATGTACTGCGTTCTAAAAGTGGACCACCATTCTATTAAGTAGGTGGTCGTAATGTTCCAGCTCGTGTAGTTGGCAGCTACGAAGGAAAGCTAAATTCTCCTTCAGAATCTGATGGACTAGAAGCGCAACACCCAGGTCTTACCACTTCCACTCCTGCGACTCTTTGATGGTGAGTGTGAAGACGCCCTCGAAGGCAAGCATGATGATGGGCGCGCAGAGGTACCAGAAGCGGGGGTCGCGCTTGAAGACGGTCACCTGCCAGATGGCGAGCAGCCCGTGGCCGCCGAACACGGCGCGCGTCGCCACCGCCTTGAGGGTCGCCAGTACGCGGCCCATGGCTGTGCTCACCAGCGTGACCGACGTCTCAACAATCACATTACACCTCGCTCTGAAACATGGGAAGATTGGCCGCGCACTAGGTCTATCATAAAATTGAAAAAGACGATCGACACAGTATTAGTCAAAGCATGCTAGTGCATTGGTGCTCGAGCCACCAGGTACTCAATCCCAGTACGGCTTTGTTGCTTCATAATTACTACTTAAATTCTGAACTGTCCCCTCTGCTTCAGTGCTTCTTTGTACTGTATTTTGTTGTGGAGGAACTCCAGATCCGGTGGTGTACAACTGCAATGGACAGTAGTGGGAGACTTTGAATGGCGCTGAGAAAGAGTCTGAGCAGACGACGCAATTGAAAAGCCTGTGTCGCCAGATGTACTCCGTGACCTCATACATGGCAAAGAACTCTGCTGTAAATACTGAGCAGTGTTCCAGAAGCCGATACCGAAAAACGTCGGCGCCAGCGACGAAGGCCCACCCAACACCACACTCAGTCCGAGAGCCATCAGTGTACATGAAGGTACTATCGCCAAGTTCCATGCGAAGATCGTGAAACTGAAGGCGATAGAGCGAGGCTGGAGAAGTGTCCTTAGGAAGCAAATGAAGGCCAAGGTGAACATGGGCCCCCGCACGGAGCCAAGGTGGTGAAGGCGTCACATCGACTGGGAAAGTCGCAGGTAGCGTGAAGTTAAGCTGCCGGAGCAAGAGCCTAAAGCGAACTACACGAGGTAATAGAGAAGAAGGCATAGAATGGGTGCCCATACATGGCAGACAAACGTCATGCGTATCTGTTGAGGAGAAAGTCACGCCGAAGGACAGCGGTAGGTCAGCAGCTTCAGCGTACAGACTCTCAACCAGGCTGGTGTAAAAGGCGCCAGTGGCCAAATGGATGCCACGATGGCGGATAGTATTGAGAAGGCGCAAGAGAGACGGACGGGCAGATGCATAAACTAAGGACCCTTAATCTAGTTTCGAATGGACATGGGACCAGTACAAACGGAAGAGGGTGGTTCGATCTGCACCCCTGGAAGAAAGATTAATGAGACGTAGGATGGAGGGAACGCATACAGTGGGCTGCAAGTAAGACATGTGTGGGGGGGAGGGGGGGGGGGGGGTGGAACGAGAAAGTTTTGTATCGAGCATGATCTCCAAGAATTTCGTGGTTTCAACGAACGGAAGAGCAACAGACCCAAGATGTAAAGACAGTGGAAGGAACCAATTGCGCCACCAGAAATTCATACAAACGGTTTTGTCAGTGGAAAAACGAAAGCCATTGTCGATGCACCATGAGGGATCGAGACATAGCTGAAGCCGCCGCTGAGTGAGACAGGTCTCTGGAGAAATGCAGCAGGTGGCAAAATCGCCAACAAAAAGGAAGCTGGAGATGCCCGGCAGTAGACAGGCCATTATTGGATTAATGGTGATAGTAAAGAGGACGACGTTCAGTACCGAACCCTGAGGGACACCATTTTCCTGGATAAAGGCATCCAACAATGCAGAACCCACACGATCCTTGAAAACTTTGTCTTTTAAAAATTCCTCAAGGAGAAGGGGCAGGCCCTACGTGTAAGGAGTACAGAGTATACTAGACCTCCAGTACGTGTAGTAGATTTTCTCCAAATCAAAAAACACGGCCATAGTCTGGGATTTCCGCAGGAAACCATTCATGACGTGTGGACGAAGTGACGAGATGGTTAACTGCAGAACGGCGCACCCAAAGTTCGCACTGTACAGTGGTTAGTAAACTGCTTGACTCTCACCACCATACCAGTCAGGCATGAATCATACGTTCTATCACCTTGCGAACACAGCTGGTGAGAGAAATAAGGCGGTAGCTAAAAGGAAAGTGTTTGTCCTTACCAGGCTTAGGTATGGGAATGACAGTTTCATGGCAGCATTTAGGAAACGTGCCGTCTGACCATATGTGGATGTATGTATTAAGCAGAAAATGCTTGCCCGCAAGAGAAAGGTGCTGCAATATCTGGATCTGAACATTGTCTGGCCCTAGGCTGGAGGATCGGGATGAAGTGAGAACGTGATCTAGCTACCTCATAGTAAAGGCGCCATTGTAGCACTCATGATTCGGAGAAGAGAAAGGTATCGCCCAAAACTCCTCCGCTAGTTTCTGATGGAGGAAGGCAGGGTGATAGTGGGAGGTGCTCGAAATCTTAGCAAAATGGAGGCATAAGGTGTTGCAGATAGCAATAACGTCCATGATGACATCGTCTTCAACTGTCCTGCCGGAAATTGGGGAATGGATCTTGATCCCAGAGAGCCGTCAGAGGTTGGCCCACACGACGGAAGAGGGAGTGGCACTGTTAAAAGAAGTAGTGAATCAAATCCAGCCAACATTTTTGCTACCCCAAAGAATGTGACGACACTGTGCACGCATCTGTTTATAACGAATGCAGTTTGCCGTCGTAGGATGACGGTTAAAAACCCGGAGAGCACGACTCCGAGCACGAATTGCGTCGCGGATCGCCTCAGTCCACCAAGGGACCGGGACACGGCGTGGTAGAGACGAAGTGTAAGGAATGTAAGGATAACGTTTGCAAGATATTCCACTTGGTCATCACAGCCGGGAAAATCTTTTTCGTCGAAGGTTGCCAGGGAGAAGTAAAGCCACCAACCGGTGTTAATAAGTTGCCATTTGGGTGTGTATGGGGTGGGGGTCAGCAAACGGATAGCACTCGGGAAATGATCGCTCGAGTGTGTGTTAGAGAAAACGGACCACTCGAGACGATGAGCAAGCTGGGCAATGCAGAAGGATAGGTCTAAATGGGAATAGATGTGTTCCTGTGTTAAGGCAGAGACGTTAAGCTGATTAAGGAAGTCAGTCAAGAGGGCGCCTCTCTGATACGTTCTGGGAGAACCCCGAAGGGGCTGGTACACATTGAAGTCACCGAGCAGCAGACGGGGGTGAGATAGCTGCCCAATAATCTGGAGAAAGTTTGCCCTCGTGACATCCAGTGACGGAGGGATGTAAACGTTACAAAGGGGAAAGGTCAAGTGATTAAGGGAAAGGCGAACCGTAAAGGCAAACTGTAACAGCTTGAAAGCGGGTAGTCAGGAAGGTGGGTTGATTATGATCATCATCCCGTATGAGCAGCCTGACTCCCCCATGAGATGGAATACCGACCTCAGTGGTAAGGTCAAAACAGACCGGGAAGAAATGCGAAAGCTAAAAGCAGTCGTGAGGACGCAATTTTGTTTCGTGAAGGCAGAGAACAAGTGGACGCTGCGATTCTAAGAGCAGCTGTAAATCCTCTTTGTTCTATCGAAGACAGCAAACATTCCATTGGAAGAGAATCGTGACGAGGGAAAAATGAGTGGGTGTCTCCTCAGTCAACCTGAGAAGACCCACTGCTACAGGGCACAGAGGCAGGATAATCCTGCTCCAAGAGATCTACAGAAGTGTCGGCCTCTTCCTGCTCTTGGTCTACGGAGTCCAACGCTGAAAAACGGTTGGTGGTGCGCACTGGGGACACGGAGGTCGGCTGGGCGAGGATATCACATGGCGACACCGTCGAAGATGATGTTCAGGTCGGCGAAGGAGAAGACCGTTTGCATTTGTTGGACTACTTCGACCCTTTACGGTTAGCAGAGGAAGACTCAGATGTTGGTTGGCTGGAGGGACGTAGGAAGTCGTCATTGGAGTATTCCTTCTATCTTTTCCGGCCTGCCGGTTGTGAGCTGCTGACTTCACCCCTTGAGGCAAGAGTTGCGCAGCTGGACGAGGAGACAGCGAGACTACCACGATACTGGGGGATTTCACAACGTCAGTACTGAATTCGAGGTGGCATGTCTGAGTGGCCATGTCATCCATGGAACGAGATGTAGCAAGAACAATACTGTATGTGCCAGGCGGTAGAACACAGGGTTTTTGACTAGCCAATAACTTGCGAGCGACCGGGTAAGATACTTTTCCCTTTACCCGAATGTCCTGGACAGCCACTCATTGAGGAAAATGTGACAATCTCAAGAGTCGGTGGTATGGTCGCCATTGCAGTTGATACAGCGGGGAGAAGGAAGGACAATGGCTCTTGTGCGCATCCCTATCACAGGTTACACATTTGGCCAGGTGTCGACAAGGCGCTCTAGTGTGGTTGAAACGATGACACTGGTAGCAGTGCATTGGGTTCGGAACAGACGGTCCGATTGTGGTAACTTCATAGCCTGGTTTGATCTCGGATGGAAGCACCATTGTCAAAGGTGGCAAGAAGAGTGCGTGTTGGCACTAAGGAGGCATCTACCTTTTTCATCACCTGGTGGAAGGCAATGGCACCCTGATAATAGAGGTACGTTTGGATTTCAGCCTCGGTCAGACAATCGAGCAGCCTGGTGTAAGTAACCCCACGAGAAGAATTCTGAGTTCTATGGTTTCCGACACGAAAATGATACCATGGGGAAGCGAAGCTGCAATCAAAAGTCTTCTCCAAAGGCAAAGTTCCACTACATAAACGAGAGCAGTATTTGACAGGGCTGGAAACTGTATCAACACCTTTCTGAACTGGAGACGGGTTTATCGTTGCAAAGGAATGAAAGTCTTCAGTACGTAAAACCATGAGGAACGGTGGTGCATCTGGGATTTGGATCTTCTTTAGGTTTACGTTTTGTAGACGTGGGATGCAAAGGTGATGACTGGCTCACTGTGTGAGAAAATCCCTCTTGATTGGCAGCATCTCCGATGGCGGGCCTCCTTCCAACTGGGGGCTCCCTTCAGAAAGGGGTGCAACCTTCTTAGGTGATTGTGCACAGCTCAGTTACGTGTGAACCCCACCTGTCGACCCAGGGCTGAGAATTACGCGTTACTCAGTCACCCGCTAAGCGTCAGACGCGTGGTCCGGTATTCAGGAACGGACAGGAAGGAAGGAGAAAAAGAGGAACCTCAAATGCCGAAGCGGGGGAAGAATAGGAGAATGAACGAAGAAGGGATAAAGGAAAGAAAAACAGTGGTGAGACTGTTCTGATGTCAGCTGCGGACAATGCGGAACATACCCAAGAACACCCCAGACACGTTCCTCAAGGAAGGGAAAAAAGAACAGCAAGAGGATAGAAATGCAGCACGGGAGGGCAAAGATGGTGCGAAGGCTGGGGCTCCTTGGTAGCCAAGCACGAACCCGCCAAAGAGAGGCGAGCCCTGGGACCTGGGAGGGGGGGGGGGGGGTAGGGGAGACATAGATGGGTTGTTATCCTTTATCCCGTTTGCTTTTGCTTTTTACTACGCAGCAAAAATTTAACGTTAAAACAGCTTCTATCATTATAATGTTATGCAAGCCTATGAGGAAGAGAGTCAAATTACAAGCGGTGCGTCGTTGTAGCTATTACGCCGACACCTGCGTAATACCTGTACAATTTTGCTCTTGTCACAGAGTGACCGTAATCGATGTGTAAAATAAAGGATTTTAGTATTTACGACCGTAGCTGCCATATATCCAAAATATATTGCGTAATGTAAGTCACATGAAAACTCAAATTGTTCAAATGACTAAGCACTATGCAACTTAACATCTGAGGTTATCAGTTCCCAGGCTTTGAACTACTTAAACCTAACTAACCTAAGGACATCACACACATCCATGCCCGAGGCAGGATTCGAAACTGTGACCGTAGCAGTAGCGCGATTCCGGACTGAAACGCCTAGAACCGCTCGGTCACAGCGGCCGGCCATATGAACTCAACGACTACTAAAAACAATGCAATGTCTTGCATGCAGCGCATTCAGAGGACTAATCTTATGCACTTCGGGATAGAAAAAGCCGCCAGTAGCGAAAACGGGAAGGTCAAGAACCACACGAAACCACATAGGAAACTATTCAAATTTTACAGCTCTGCTCACATATGTGTAGTATTAATCCTAGAGCTTTGCCTACTGTGTACCTATGATATTTCGTATGGTTTTTCTTCTGTTGTTTCTGGTGTCATCTCTGTTACATGCGCAAGTCGACCGAGCGTGCTTACGTGTTTATATTAGCAGTAGTTCAGCACGTTGTTGTACAATTTAAAATTTTTCGCTCCATGCCATATTTTCGTATTTTGGTTGCATTTCGACCTCATACAAAGTGACGTCCTTAGGGGACGCGGACTTTAACAGCTAGCGTTTTCACCTACCCATTGTATTATGTGAAACGAATTATTGTTTCTAGAATGAATGTTCACTCTACAGCGGAGTGTGCACTTGCTTGAAACTTCCTGGTAGATTTAAATAGTGTGCCTGAATGGGGCTCGAACGTAGGACATTTGCCTCTCTCAGGGAAGCGCAATACCTACAGACGTATCCAAGTACGACTCAAGACTCGCCCTCAGAAAAAAAGCTTCACATCCGACCGTAACTCATCTCCCATCTTCCAGGTTTCACGAAATTTGTCTTGGAAAGGTCCCAGGTTCAAATTCCGATCCGGCACACCGTTTTAATCCGCCAGGAAGCTTCGTTATCAATTTGTTTCGATAGTTACACTCCATACCACAAGATGTAGGATATTTTTATGGATGTTGAGAGTAAGCTGCCACAGTTTCAGTGATATTACACGCTCGATGCCTTGGATAGCGGTAGCGAAAACTAAACGAGAATTCAAAATTAATCTTGTAGAGAAAGTGTTGTAATAATTAAACAATTATACATAAATGTAACGGCTAATACTGCTTTAGTTAATGTTAAGCAGTGTTAAGATAAAACCGCAACGTATTGTAGATCACTAACTTACTTTACAGGTATTCGGATGAAAATGATACATGTTTAAATCCAGGTCCTCTTACTGAAACAGAGAAAAGTTCAAACGCTTTTAATCCACGGTCTCGTTCTTGTGTGTTTCTGAGATACTCACCTGGAATGAGGATTAACACATACATTCCCTATGAAAACCACACCTGGTTAGTACGATTATCTAATCAGCCTCTGCGATATGGCCAAATGTACAGACTTAAATCTGTAACTCAGAAAATCGTGCGATGGTACTCTATGCGCAGTTCACGAAGTATGGCCGCCACGGATGATGGAGGGTTGACGAGATAAACTTTGATCGTCATCCTTTATAACGAGTCCAATATCGTAGCGCTGTCTACTTAGAAAACGTTCTGGAAGAAATGTTTTTGGAGCTGATAGTATTAATTAATTCGAATAAAATATTCCATATAACGCGTAACTAATTTTTATTTATTAAAATGTAACAAATACTCAGAGAAGGTATCACGCAAAGGAAAATGATTAAAATTGATTTCCATCAATTCCATTTCCAACTTCAACGTATTTTCGAAATATATCGACAACGCTCCGTGTAGCTCTTCTGCGGTCATCTTTGCGTTCTTTATGGATACACCAGCAATAGTCACACGTGACAGCAGGCGCTACCAACATGATCCAAACTGCCGCGCATAAAAGCGGGATTTTTCCATGACTCTTACCTCGGGTTTTCTTGGGAATAAAAAGGTAGGGTTAAGCGTTTTGGATAGCCCTTTGGCTAGGAACCATTTGTATGCCCAACATAAGGATCGTCTTACTGTAACTAAACCGTGGTACAGGGTCAAAGTTTAAACATTACACACTTCCTCCAGCTTAGGCAAATGGAGAAAATCGTGTGGGTCTTTTTGCACTAGATGTCTACGATGCGCCTTAAAGGGTGTAAGGAGTCATCACTTATTTCATGGGTGGTTCCTGAGAAAATCGGAAAGCGTTTTTCACCAGTTTTTCCCAGTCAGCAGTTGATATACGAACAACTAACCGCAGAAAATTGGTCAAATTTTAACGGTGTATTGCTTAGGAATTTATCTAGAAGTTAAATCTTCTCTTTTTCAGAAACCTCTATCCGTTATCGAGGAACACCGCAAAATCATGGTTTTTGAGTACCAAAACCGAGTCGAGGATTACAAGGTCGCAATGCATAACAAATAGAGATCTTAAGAATACATCGTAAAAATTTCACCTATCTCGAAAATCCTTGAAACTTTTCTTCATATATTTAACCGTTGTCGAGATACAGAGGTTCAAATTTACCTTGCTTGTACACGTAAAATGCGCACGTAAAATCCGGTTTGCGACGGAAACGTAGTTTATGAAGTAACGTAGCGCGGGTACATATTCTGTCAAGTATCTATGTTATCAGCAGAAGGATTCCATGTTTTAATTCTGAAGCACATGCAAATTTTGTGTGCACGTAAAATTCGTTCTGAGTGAAAAAATTTGTTTTGCGTTGTTTCAGTTTCACATAAGGGAACTATCAAAATTTTACTGTCCTGTAAAGTTTTTTTTTTTTTCATACGAATGACATGCCCTGCTGCAACAAGGAAGAGAAGGAACTAGCGGAAAAGTGCTCCTATAGAAACACAAAAAAGGCGAGTACCCTCCTGTTCAAAAAAAAAAACGACTGAGAAGTCTTACCAGCTGCCTCATTCTACTTTCCTCGGCAACCTTTAAAAATTTACCAAAAAAATTTGGCCTACGAACATTTTCGCGATTGTTTACGCTGAGGACACAGTGGCAGTGGCAAAGAGATGGAAAAGTAAATACTGGAAGATAGTAGGCAGTAGTTGTGGTACAGAAAGAGCGAAAGAGACGATGACAGTGCAAGTGAAAGAGTGGCTGTGGATTTTGTCGACGCCGAGAGAAAGCGTAAGTGGGTGAGAGCCAGTGATGAGAGACTGAGTCTATGACAATGACGAGGAAGAGAGAGATCGCGACAGTGAGACGAGAAGCAGCCATGGAAAAGAATGAATGAGGCAGTATAGTTACAGACAGAAAGAGGGAGGCACTGACAGTGAAAGGAGACAGTAGTGTTAGTACAGAAAGAGGAAGACAGTGACAGAAGCACACGTAACGACTAGAATGTGCCGGGGTTACATCATGCTGGAACAATACACTCATCCTTAAAGCGAAAGTAACCTGTTCAAGAATGCTGGAAGCTCTTCTTCTAGAACGTCTAGATTAAGCGGTGCTCTTAAGACGATGCGGTAATATAGAAGTCAACTGCTCTATCACACCACACATTTACACTGAAGCGTTCTTGAAAATGTGTCTCTACAAGCGCATGTGTGTTTTTGTGGGACCGCCGATTTGAGTTACAAGTCTTATTGAGAGCACCACGAATGAAAGTGCCTACATCAGCGATCTGTAACTAGTCAGACAAAATTCCAGCTGTCTACCATCATCTCCTTGAACGCGCTTCAGATAAGGATAGAGGCCACGCGTATCTAATGTCCGCCATATTCTTGTACGTGGAACACAGATACGAACTGAAACTCGGCGTGTGATTGGTGAACAACTACAGTTCGTTCTACTAACGGAATAATGTCTTTTACATGATTCATACTGCTAACCTACGTGTTCAAATAAGGTACCACTGTTGGGTACTCAACAAGTCTCACACAGTTAAATAAAAACACGCTTCAATCTGGTATTCTGCAGATGGGAAGTCGTCAACCGTATTCTCCACAATTAGCAGTAGTAGCGTTTCTATTATCAAATCCCTACATCAATACCATAACGTAATAGTGTAACCCGCTCCTCCTTTTCCATTAAAAATACTCGCAGTACTTTGGCTGTCTGAAATTAATAAGCATCGAACTTTTCGGCTCTGTCAACAAATGAGAGCGAACTTACATTCAAGGCACACTAGTCAGATCTGAAAGTTCGTGACCGTGAGCTTTCTGCTACAACTCTGTTCGTAATTCCCACTAAATAACTAGCAGTAACATAGATTTTATGTACTTTAGTCACAAGTTTTATGTCCCTACGTAATCTATTCTCAGTCGTTCACTAAATACCACTTTGTTTGAATTAGCCGTTGCTGTTCGGTACGTTGTGATAACCGTTGAATTAAATGTTATTTTCTGAGTAATGAAATTCGGCAAATCACGAAATTTTCCCGAGCTATTAAAAATGGCTTCTCGATACGTGCTGCCAACTCTCCCGTCTAAAGATCCACAGGCACCACGACCGTGCCCGTATAATGGGCCTTTCCGCCAGCGATGCTAGCTCACAGAAGCAGAGATGCGTAAAGGTAGATTCGATCAGTCAGGGACAGGGTCGATGTTGTTCCATTACAGCACTCAACATCTGTTAACATGCGTGGAATACCTGAACGATACAGTGCAATTGCCCAACAAATCGAAATCACAGCTGAAAAATTCAGCTATGTTTACTCAAACACAACTTAAAAAATACGATCGATAAATAAACCCGTATGAACTGGAGTACCAACACGCGAAATGAAAACTCTGTAACCAGCTACATCCCTATATTCAATAAAAACTGGATCCATATCATAGGGAATATTTTACTCTAATTAGTCGAGACAACAACTCCTGAAATATTAGTTATTCCTCCCGAAGCACCCTTCATAGTCAAGTCTACAATTAACTGGGCAGAAATAGTCGCTGATTTTGACTCGGACGTCGTCCACGTTTTCAACGCAAAACAAGAGTGAAATGCGAAATGATGGCACTTTCAGCATTTCTTCACGAGAATTGATACTTCGTACCTACGAAAAGAATTTACGACAAAGGAAACTAAACGCAGAAGGATTGAAATGCGAACAGACTACTTGTATAGTAAAATATCGCAGCTCCGGGCAATAATAATTCTAGAGAGTGAAATAAATACATAAAAATTATTGTATCCTACAAGAGGAAGGTGAAATATTTGTACGAATATCTAAGAAGAAAGGCACCGACCATCTGTGAAGTCAGGAGAGGTTTAAAATTTGACCGATGAAGTATAGAACAACAACAACAACAACAACAAAACAGAATGAGATTAACAGAACAGTTGTTTGGCAGACGCTGATGAACACTTACCTCCGCTTAGTCAGTGGTTGCTAACAAAATTTGGGAAAGGTAACAAACGTTTCCCAGCAGCTGGCGGTTGTAGTCCGAGGTGCTGTCGCGGATTGGACAACTGCCGATCTATGCGCTTCATCCCTTCCTCCCCTCTCGGGTGGATACGTATCCCTCTCCCGCCCACCCCTTCTTTCTCACCCTCCTCGTGGCCCAGTGACACACAATGTGCTGCAACCATCAATCCTGCGGGTCACCGCCACCGCATTAGCAGACTTCCGGTGATTTTTCACGAGTCTCCTGCGCGCCTGTCCAGCTACAGAAAGGAGCACCGACGTTGTTTAAGAGCGCTAATGTGGCCAATCTTGTCATCTCGCTGGTTGCCCTGCTTGCCACGAGAGACAGGAAGCCGGTTGCTTTCGAAGACGTGTTTGTTTTTCCCAATACACAGAAATTTTTGCATCAGCTTGCACAACTAAGCTGAAACAGACTTCACGTATTAAACACCACAGACGAAACAGAAGAACAAAGCATCTGACAGCTAAAAGCAGACATTTTACGTTCAGTTTGTTAGTAATCGCTACGAACATCAACTTAAAATACGAATTAAAGCAACCAGTCCTATTTATTATACTTCCCAGTACTCGTTTCCCAGGAATGCATCCCCTTTATGAAGTGGATTTATGTCAGACATGAACATATGTTTGTACGACGCTGTGTGAAATCTATGATAGTGCCTTTTGTGGTCACACGGTGATTTTCCAGTCGTATGTACACCACGTACACTTTATAAACAGAACTCTGTTTACTGGAGAAAGTAATTCAATAGGCTGGTTCTAACAATTCCAGGCAGTACACAGTTAATCTATTGGAGTTTAAAAATGTTTGCAGAACTTCGTACTGTAAGTTACATTTTTAGCATTTTCACTTATATTTGTTGTTATTCTTCTGCCTGAGTCACACCGTGCTGTTACTCTATTCGCTGTAAGTTCTGAAAGCTGTTTTCTGTATCTCAGAGTTCATTAGTTGTAGTATCATAAAACAGAAAGCCAGGTTATAAACCAAGGAGAAACTAAACTACTCGCTCCGTCAATGAACAAATCTATAATAGTACAAGACGAGCGAGAGCAACTCGTTCTCTTAATTTGTAAGTAACTGAACGTTGAATTTGGTCCATGTGCAGAATGAAAACACCGTCACAGTGAGATCAATAGCATAGTGATATAATGGGTTATATACATTATTTGCGGGAAGCATAACCATGGAAAAATTTTAGGGCAGTAAGGGATCTCGAAATCTAAGACAAGACATAGTAAGACTACCTATTCGTCCTTAATTATTGACGTAATACACACAAAATTAACATAAACCAAAGCTCTCCGAAATCTCAAATGCACAAAATGCCGTTAACATCCTGTGGAGGTACCAAATTATGTAGGAAACCCAACAACACCACATCAACTGGGCGAATTATAACTACCTAGTCAACAGAAGTTGCGTGGCAAGGTAAGTAGCGAACTGTTCAGATTACTCTTCACGCTATCGCAATTGTGAGATATTTCTCCAAAAATCAGCAAACATGCGCTCACCAGCACCAGATGGCGGCCGACGGACGGAATGCCCGGAATCTTAGTTCAAAACGCTTAATTGTTCACTTGAAGCGGGGAAAAAAAGCTCTCCATGTTATAAATGTCACGAATAAAAATCACTTATTTTGTAAAAAAAAGGAATTCAGCACAAACGTCTCACTATTAGCGTACGATATTCACATTAACAAACTCTAGTTTGCTATCCCAATGGAGCGACTTACTCGATTGCTCCCTCTGCTGCTGCTCCTCCCCCCCCTCCTCCTCATTTCCTTGGAACCGAGTAAGTTTACTGCTTAAATTTTTATCTCTGGGACAGCCACAACTGTTCTGCAACATGTTCATGGCGAACAAATCCGCCGCAGTTGTAAAATACTTTATTGATCGAAGTTTTGCACGACAGACGTCACCGTACGCTATCACGGTTTCGGGGTCTTATCATCAGGTGTATTTGAAATCTGAAGTAAAAAAACAGTTGTAATCTAGTCCATTAAGCAATTAAGAAATTTAAAAAAATAGAGATTGACATTTAGAAACTGAAAGAGATTATTGAACTATAGCCTACATAGCATTAGTAGAAGGTATGTCCACGCGCTAATAACTAACAGCAAACCACCACCGTACGTGGCTGCAAAGGACTTCGACTTTCAAATCGCTGCCTGGGAACATTCTTCTTTTCCAAAAATTTCCAACGGAAGTGCATGCAGTCTATAATAGTGAAGCCAGAAACGACATTAGGTGGAAGTCACGCAGTAAACCAAAGCTAAACTAAATAACAGCGCTGCGCTGCAGAGAGTCAGCTTACAACCTTATATGACGAACTCCTACATTCGACGCTAACACTTACCAGACGCTGATACAGCGCACCTGTGTTACTCATGCGGCGACGGCAAGCGAACTGAGCAGTAACGCTTCCGGCCATACCCGTGGTAAACACCGTGAAAGGGGCCGCGTAACACGGCATGAAGAGGAACCAGAGTACAAGCACTTACGAATACCGAAAAAGAGCAGAACCAATCTAGGTAATAACCGAAAGTAGTGGCGGTCCATTACGGGATATGTTCGCCCTTACAAACAAATAAGAAACATCAGCATGACTAATAACAGAACAAGTGCAACAAAGCAACACACACGCGATATGGGGAGCTAACATAAACAACAGTTTAAAGCAAAGGCCGAAATACATACAGTTGCCAAAATCTGCATCCAACAGCAGAGAAGTCCAAACACAACAAATGTGAGCTGTAAACTTAAACTGACTTGTTTAGAAACAGTTGCAAGAGCTACCAAAAACTTTTTGTTCCATTTATATAAGCTCTTGAGCGGTTGGGGAATCACCATTCTATTTCATGCACAAGATCTTAGGGGTAGTGAAGAGTGAAATACTAAGCTTCATAGAAATAAAATACTACGATATAAAAACCATAGATCATCGTCTTGTACATCATAACCAGTATAATCAGTTTCTCCATCGCTGCAGTCTCCACATCACCTTCGCAGTCGTCGACATCGTCATGAGGTTTGATCTTTTGATCCATTCTGTATCAATAACGGGTCAACCCATTTCTTCATTGGTTTTCCTAAACCTACTTTGGCCCTGTTGATATAATTTTATTGTGGTGTCTTTTCTTTCGGATATGCGCGAAAGACCAACACCAGACATCCTTTTAATTTATTTGCTTCGATGGGCAACGAATCCACAATTTTCAGTGCAGATTCACGTCTGTTCGACCTCCAGCGGGAACTAGCATGGAGCACATGGGCGAGGACTGCGGATAATTGGCGCCAGGTGGGAATGTGTGTAGGCCGGGCAGCGTGCCGAAACAGTTTGCACATTTACGATACACACATTTTCCAGATGGCACAACGGTTAACGCAGCTGCCAAGTAAGCAGAATATCCTGGGTTCGAGTGCCAGTCCGGTACAAACCTTAATTCCCCGCCACTGATTCTGCACCATGTCCCGAGGTAGTTTATATCATCAGTTCGGCCCCTCCCCTTCACTTTCAATTACATGGTTAGTGGTTCTTGTATCTGGTTACGGTTTGTGTGTTCTTACGATCGTAATTGACGTTACTTTATTGTGACAATTATTTTTGAATATTCACTTGTGCTCACATTTCATTTATTTTCTTATCCAGTAAAATAAATCAGGCCGTGTATCTAAGGAAGTTCATTTCCCACGTTTTTTTTTCCCCTTTCTCTTCTTAAGGATCGATACAACAACCCAAATAAAGGTCTTATGCAAGTGCATACTTAAGTGAAGGAATCGTAGGGTCGAAAACAGCAAGTTTCAATTGTCAGAAAACAGGATACACAATCGCAACACGAAGAAAGAGTTGTGCAACATAGATGAAATTTGTTAGTCATGTTGGTACAGCTGAAAGATGATATCTATTCAAATTCTGCGCCAGTCGCATAAGACGAGCGCTAGCAGCATCGCCATGAGGATACAAACCAGCTTTGCCTTAAATACACGCGTTAGTTACCTTTAACATTGAACGTGGTGAGTTGGTGTTAGTCAATAATGCCTTTAAGGCGATAAAGACGCCATTATCAACACCTCACAGTTTGACCGAGGTCGTGTGACAGTGCTACAAGACGCTGGATATTTCCCCTGTGACAGTGCAGAAAGACTTGGCAGAAATGCAGTCACTGTACATGATTGATCGCAGCGGAGGTGATGAGAATGTACCGTACAAGTAGTAAACTGACAGCGCTCCAGACAGCCACGTGGCACTACCGAGAGGTACGACCGATGTGTTTGGCCAATGGTTGTGGCACGTCGTACTACATCTGTAGCAGCAATTTGAGCAGCATTTGGCACCACAGTGACGAAGAACTCTTACAAATCCGATACTTCAAGGATAGCTCCGAGCTAGACGCTCTGTAGGGACATTCCACTGACCCCAAACCACCGCCATTTGAGACTTCAGTGGTGTCAAGCGGGAGATCACTGGAGGGCAGGGTGAAGGTCTGTTGCGTTTTCTGATGAAAGCTGGTTCTGTTTCAGTGCCAGTGCAGCGCTCACATGTCAGTGGTGGCTGTGCACTGGTTAGGAGGAGGTCAGTTGAGGGCCTGCACCAAACTAATCCGCATGCTAGACACACTGGACCAACACCTGAAGTTCTGACAGTAGGGGCAATATTGTGGTTATCCCACTGCAAATTTATACGTGAATCTGGTGATTCGACCTGTTGTGCTGCCATTCACGAACAGCATTTCAGGGTTTTCTTTTCAACAGGATAACGCTCAGCCACATACCCCAACATGCTCTGCGGAGTGTCAACATGTTCCCTTGGCCTGCTCGATCAGCAGATCTGCTTCCAATCATGCACGTGTAGGACATCATCGGATGACAATTCCAGTGTCAACCGTTCCTCCATTAACCCACAAACTGACTTCTGGTACCTGTGCAACACAATGCATGCGCCTTTGCATGCTTACATTCAACATTCTGGTAGTTACACCGTTTATTAATGTAACAGTATTTCACATCAGCAATGGCTTAGCCTGCGCTTACATTAACCTGTGATCTTGCTAGGCACTTAAATATTTTACCTACACAAATGTATTCCTGAAAATTCATTACTCTACAATATTTTTTGTGCGGTTTTTTGTCATCAGTGCATATCGGGATCACGACAGGACATACTTTAGGCATTATCTTCAAATGATTGTAGACTCCTTGATTAAAGTAGGGCCCAGACGACCCCATCGCCAAAAAAATGTCTATACGTTGCAAAATTCTGTTCAGAAGCTGTGCAGCCCTCATATTACCGTCGACAGTGATGACAGGCTTCCGAAATCTTACATGATACTAGGCCAAAGCATAATTGCTCCGCATCCCTGTTGAATTGGTGGGTCTTCATTCCCTTTGACTTGCACTGCTTCCTCACAGCCTTCGCACACGTCTATGACGATTACCAGGCAACAGGAAAGTCATACACTCGTTGATGTGAAGAATGTAATCACTTTTGAAAATGGTTCCATTCCAGGTGTTGTCTTACCCATTGTCTTCACGCATCACGGTGCCATGGAGTTGGTACTGATGTTCCTAATCGGCCCTAAGAGGCCAGAGTGATCGTCTTGAGACGGTTGCATACAGTACAGGTCGACAAAGACGTCCGTGTTTCCTCCAAAAGGCCATCTCGCATTTCTGTTGCATTCTCGTCAGAGTACCCTGAATCACATAGCGTCATGTACGGTGACTTGTTTTATAGTTTCATTAATCGCGTGCAAGCCTGCCCAGTCCGAACCGCATGCCTTCACAGTACCACCGCCGTGGTGAGCACCATCATCCAAGCAGCCGTTACCTTTCCACCACAGTGTAACGTATCTGTGTCCCTTCAGGAGCTTCGACAGACACGAACCTATGATACTGTAGGCTGCCAAAATAATGCTCAAAAGAGGAACAGCCTCTTCTTTCTGGGTCCTGCATCGGTATGGTATAGACATTCTGGTGGATAGTGGTGCCTCTTTTGGTCCTTGACCATGCTGCTGACGTTACTAGATGAGAGAGTTGAGTGCTGTTGGCCTTATCTGTAAGTTTCATTCGTGTTTCACTTATTTCTTGCATTTCAAGCATGTTTTCAACTCACGTTTATTCGGAATAGCTTCTCTTACCGCGTATTTGTTCAGTATGAAGGAGGACTTAATGTTTTTTTGCAATTCATTCGAATTCGCATATAGACGGTGGTGGCAGGATCGATGTATAATTATTCCTTTTGTGAATATCAATGGCTTGCAAAACCTCTCTTCTAAAAACATGGGTAACTTTGTTTAGCTTTCATTTGTGTCTCGTCAGTTTTTGTAATTTCCTAACCTGTGCAACACTTGTTCTGATGATTCATATAGTCCATGTGGAACCACTATTACTGTACAATTATTTTGAACATTAGAGCATTCACTATAACATTTTTGATACGCAAAATTAACACCGGTAAGTTTAAAACGGTAAAAATATGAAAGTATACTGCACCCTCTTTATAAAGAACCGTGTACACTGGCTATGTAGACTACACATTGTATAAACTAGTACTTGGTCGTATTAAACATCAATAAAATTCACTGACAGCCATATACTGCAAGTTACGTTATATTATTTTGAAAACAACCAGTTTCGGCATTTAATTTTGCAATCTTCAGGCCCTTGCATAATAAGAGAGTATACATGTAGTATAAAAGCATGTACAAAGCAAGTTTACAGAAAGTGACAATCATAAAGTAACACTCTTAACACGTGTTACATCTAGATGGAATCATCTCTATGAGAAAGTGAACGACTGTAATGTAAATACTACATCGCACATTTTGCAATACAATCGGTAGGGAACTGAGTCAGTAAAGCCACAGAAACCATTCCACAAAAGGCTGTATCGAGTGACATATCATGAAGGAATCCTGTGTGTGTCGAGATGTGTATAATAACATGAGTGTAATACCTCAACGTAACTATAAAACTCCAGTGACACCACATTGGTGCAAGGCTACTACAATCCCACTACCCATTTCGTTATATCAGCAGCTACTCCAGAGCATAAATTACTCACCATTCATTTCCATCCAAATAAACTCACTTGTCGTATAGCGCTATAAATCACTAGATATCGTGAGTTCCAATCTAAAAACACAAAGCAGTCAAGTCTAAAGTAAAAGTTCAAGATAAACATCAAATCCATATTGACTGCATGGCAGCCAGCCGCAGTGGGTGTGCGGTTCTGGCGCTGCAGTCCGGAACCGCGGGACTGCTACAGTCGCAGGTTCGAATCCTGCCTCGGGCATGGGTGTGTGTGATGTCCTTAGGTTAGTTCGGTTTAAGTAGTTCTAAGTTCTAGGAGACTTATGACCTAAGATGTTGAGTCCCATAGTGCCCAGAGCCATTTTGCAATTTACCATTATACAATTGCTTCATATGAAGACGTGACAGCAACTGAGAACACTTACAGCCCATGAACGTGGTCAAAGATAGTCCCACCAAGTCAGACGATAAAACAAGACAGTCGACAGCAAGGATCGATACATCATTAAATCGTAGACACGTAGACTGCATACGATAAACAAACAACGACAGACAGACTGTGGGAAGAAATAACACACACAGGTGATATCCATATAAACTCCTTACTAGATTCCAGAACTATTCACAACAGGTTGTGAAAAATTTCGAAAAATAACTTATTCTTTTATTCCAATTGCTCATTCATATATTTCCGTGTTCTTTTTCTGCATGGACATAGATGACCATATCTTCAAGACCATCCATCATCCCATCTTTATCAGTGATGTGTAATATCTCTAAATTGTCATCAATACTCACAATCTCGTATTTTGTTATTTGAAGATTTTCCTCAAAATTATACTGCTTGAAGGTATTCAGAGCTGTATGCTCTCGAAATCTTTCTTTAAAAGTTGTACCAGTTCGCCCAATACACATTACCTCAGTCGCTCCATTTAATTTTGTCGATACCAGACCTCTAAAAAAGATTGTGTGTCTCAATAGAATAAGTGCCTTGGCTAATGTACTTTTATCAGTAAAACCAACTTCAGTGTTGATTTTGTGGAATGCTTGTGCAACTGTATAGGAAATAGGGCCTATAAACTCCACGCTTGAGTGCATTTTTTACTGGCTTCAACACAAGTGAGGGTAATTTCATGTTGCAACTTAGTGTTCTTTCTGACAATTTTATAATGAACTCAGTTAATAATCTCAGGTTGGTAACTATTGTTTATCGCTATATCCCTTAGTATATTCTTTCATTTTTCAATTTATATGTCTTCTAAGGGGATTTTACTTAGCCTGCTGACAAGACTACAGAAAAAGGAGGTTTTACACCTGTTGAAGTGCATGGAATCCGCAGGTATATTGGAATCTGAAGTTGTGGGCTAACCGAAAATAGCAAAACTATGCCTACCACTTTCATTCCTCACGGAAATGTCAAGGAAATCAATTTTATCATTAACCTGCCGTTCATATGTGAATTCTGTTTTCGGTGAAGGTTACTGAAAATTCTTAATCTTTGTGCTACATAAAGGTGTCATCCACCTAACAGAAATAATTCAGAACGATGTCATGCAACTCAGGGTATTGTGCAAAGGCTGATACTTCATGATGATTAAGAAAAATATTGGATAATGTCACTGATAACCACCACTCAATAGCTTACCCATCCTATTGTTGGAAAATTTCGCCAATTGAAATGAAAGTAATTATAAGAGAGAAGTAATTCAACTAACTGTAGGAATTCTCCAATTTCTCCTACAGACAATCTTTTAAATCTAGGGAAATTCTTCACAAGGTCAATGATTTTCGTAACAGGCACATTAGTGTACAAATTAGTCACATCTAAGGTACCCATATGTAGCTATCTGGGATTTTTATTTATTATTTTATCTACTAAATCTTAAGTGTTCTTCATAGAGACACAGCTCTCAAAAATGTAACTATTAACTACCTTAAAGTAGTTGTAATACATAGGGAAAGAAATAGATATGCCATCTGCCAAAGACAGCTTATCTGAATGAAGATTGCTCTGAAGGCAAAATAGATTCAGTGAATTTTGCTCATGTCACCTACACCTTCAGGCAAAAAAAGTGTGTACATGTGGAAATCGAGCTTGATAACATGATACATTATCAGTTGCTTTGGAATGAAAATAATTGAATATAATTTTAAATAAACTCTGATCATTACTCAAGAATAACCATAACAGTTCAGCCATGAAATTACGTGCACTGAACACTAAAAACATTATGACCCCAGCTCAATGCGACATTGAATCCCACCTAGTGGCATTGCGAGCACTTGACACTGTAAGGGTAGTATGTAAGTGGGGCAAACACAGATAAGGTATCATCCCAGTGACGATGAGGGATACAAATGGGGAAATCCATTGAGATAAGCGACTATGACCGAGTGCATCTCAAAAATGGCAAAGCTGCTAGAATTTTCACACCCTACTGTCATGAGTATCTACAGCAAGAGGAAGAAGGTAAACATCCACAACTCTTCAGAGAACATGCATTTCACAGACTCATCTGCTCTATAAAGTAGGAAGGGTAATTTTATATATATAGTTTAAAAGTAATAAAATTTCTTCACCAAATTTAGTTGATAAAATTTCAGCTTTTAAAATAATCTAAGATTTTTTTAAGTTCTGATAACTTAGTGAACACTTCTGAACAACCATTCCTGTAATTGTTAAGGTCAGTTAATAGATTTTCAGTGGTACCATTCATGTTCATGTTTATTTATATAGAAAAAATGAAGGGTAGAAACAATTAAAAAGTTTTCCAAATGCTTGGAAAATCTTTGGAGAACATTTTAAATTTTGAAGAACTGAAGTTTTCAGTTTTTATCATCTCTAGTTTTCTGAAAATATTTCAGAGGAATTGAAAATAAGTTAAAATGTTTTTGATTTTTTCTTTTCTTCTAATTTTTATTCATTTGTCTAACTAGAAATTTTCAATTACTGTTCTGTGTTATGAAATATATGTTAAATTATTTTTTCCATACATAAAACATACGCAATTTTACCATTTGGAATATTTTCACTAAAGAATGCGTATAATTTTACTATTGTTTTCTGAGTAATTACAACCTTCATGCTGCTAGACATATTAATTATACAAATAGGATAATTCTGAAAACAATTAAAAGGACTTATATTTACATCATTATTTAATTGAGACCTTCCTTTAAGATCATTAAAAGAATCATAAGCTTTAAAAAAGTTATATGGTGGTTCAAGATTACAACAGTCTTCTGGGAAAACTTAATTTCTTCCATTTCAAACAGAGATATTTTGTAATTTAAAATGATCTAATATAGGAGAATCAAGTAACTGATTATTTTTTCGATTAGTTTGGAAAACAATGAAAATAGAAGTAAGGAATATCAAATTTTGTAGAATTATAATAATTAGTAAAATCTAGTTCAAAATTTATTTTTCCCTGTAAAACAGTAAATTCAGTAGGTTCGATTTTTAAGGAAGAAGTGATTGGAATTTTTGGTTCTTTGTTGGTCTAATGCAAATAAATATTCTGGATCATATTTAACAACAGGAACACAAATTTCCATACTTTTAACAACAATTTTACCTTCTTTTGGAAGTGTAGAATTATCATTTTCGATAGTCCAATGAAGAATAGAGTCTTCTTGAACTTTTATTGAACTCCAATCAAAACTTACAGTTAGAACTCCAATCAAAAATTACAGTTAATCACCTTCAAATATAATTCCTTTGTAATCTTTAAAAATCCACAAAATAATTCTAATGGATAAGGAACTTCATCTTGATTGGTTTAATTTTTCCATTGTTATGAACATGTCTCAATATTATATTTATTCAAAATATAAGAAATTTATCTAATGAGAGTTGAAGAAATTAAAGGATGTTTAACTTTAGGTAAAATATTTCCTTTTTAACCGTAATAACATCGAACAGTTTTAAAAAATTTACAATTAGTTTAATATTCGATTTATCATCATGTGCAGAAAAATCAGTTTCATATGTGTAACATCAAAAGTTATATAAAGTTGAGAAAACTAGAATGAATCCACAAATCATCAGTGTTAATATTAATTTGTTTCCTTTCTAGGAAGATTTAAATTTTTTGTTTTCTCGTTCTCAGGTTATGAGTAAAATTGATAACTTTCGATTTGGATCATGATTTATTAAGGAAAAGTTTTACTAATTCATTTATAAAGCAAGTTTATATAAGCACCACTGGAGTCAAATGATCAACTTCATCAGTAATTTCTAAATTTTGAATTGTAACGAAAATTGGACTTTCTATAGGATGATTTGGCTCATAAATTATTGGTACAACAAATTCAGAATTAGGTTTAGAAGAAGCAATAATATTCGTTTCTTGATGAAAATGATCGTTATGTTTATCAAGCATTGTATCAGCCAAGTTAGAATTTACATTAATAAATTCAAATGGTATGATTTTAGAAATATATGTAGCAACAGTTTTTTTATTACGTTTATTTTTATTAAGATTATGAAATCCTACACAAAACTGCAATATTACTTTCATTTATATCCATGTATTTTTTTATCATTTTCGATAACTTTTATATATAACCTTTTATCTGCTTTAATATGAATATTTTAGTTTTTCAAATTAATACATTTCTTGAACTATGTTGACCAAAAGAATTGTTTCTCCATCACAGTAATGTTTACTATTTTTTGATGTACTATTTGGAATTAAAAATGTGAATAAAAACCAACTACTGTTACATTTTTACAAGTTTCTCTAATTGGATCAGTTAATCGTTTTTTTTAAACTAGAAGAATTATCACTCAATTGACATAATCTACTGATTTGTATTAAAAAATTATTAAAATAATTGATGGATTGGGATTCAAAAATAAGAATTCCAGAAAAGAAATTGAAAAACAAACATGGTAAATTTTTACCAAATTCTATTCAGTGAGAAATTATAGGTCCAAAAGGTTATTGAAAAACAGAATTAATGATTCATAACTACATTTTAACACCATGATGGTTCAATCGGAAACGTTAATGAGTTACATGTTTATTCACAAAACTGACAACCGAAATATGGAGCCTTTATAAAAAGTGCAAAACTAAATATAAAATTAATAAGAAAATTAATAGTTTTATTGGGAATCATGATGAAGTTATTCCATTACAGGTATGTGAAGATAATTCAATAGCTTTTTACAACTTCATTCCTGAGTTATAGTTAGAGTATATTTTACTAGAGGAGGCCAAATAAATAGAGGGACTTAAACAAAAACAAATATATTCAGAAACAGCTGAACTAATGGTTAGGGATAACTATAATCTTTTAAATATTTTTAGACAAAATGATACAAATTTAAATCAAATTTACCATGAATTTGTTGTGATTACTTACAGTGTGGTGAAGTTTAAGACAGGTGGAGTAAATGTTGGAGTAAAGATAAATTTGGTTCTATTACAATTCATATGAAAAAATGAGAAAAGATTAAGAATTTTTTAAATGTTGAACAGAAACATTAAACACAAATGTTAAAACTTTGATGAAGTAATTTGTGGATATTTGTGTTTGTTTTAAAACTCATAACATGTTATTCATTCCAATTCAATCACATATAAATTGAAAGATTTAAATGACTAATAAGTTACAGGAAATTTTTAAGAACAAGAAGTATTGAAAACAAATTTTTCTGATGTTTATAAAACTTTATAAACTTTATATTCAATGGTTAGGTTTCAATAATCCACACAGCAGTTCGGTAAATAAGGACAAATTAATTGTACAGCTTTTCCATTGCTAAATAATGATTGTTGAAAACTTCCAAATTGGAGTCTATTTTTTTTAATATTAATAAAAAATTGTATACAGAACTGGAGTTCTTTAACGAAACTGAAAACATATTTGGTATTGAATATAATTTAATTATGCTTGCTGTTTCATTAAAGAAGGTGTTTATTTTGATATTCAAATAAAAGTTAACAGAAAGGATTTAATGACAAAATTATTTGAAGATTTTAAATTTGAGTTGATACAATCAGATGGTTTTAGTAACTTTCGTGTACAGATGCATATAAAAATTCTTATGAGTTTATTCGATTATGAGAAAAGTACTTGAAAATTGATTTTTATTTCTAAGAAATGTTTCCCAAGTTATTTATATCTTCACACAAAGGCTGTGGTGAATATTCTACCTTAGTATTGAAATATAACCATCAGAAAACAATTCTTTCAGTTTCTTTCCTTAATTAATATAATTTTTTTCCATTTTGTGCATAATTGATTCTTAAAAATTTTTCACAATTTATATGTCTAATTTTATTTGCATGCAGTTTCATTTATATGTAAAAAATTTAATATATTTTCATTATTTTAACAGCAACAATTTTTTCCTTTAAATAGAAAGTCAAAATAGGATTTGTCGAGTTTGAAATGAAGAAAAAGGCATAAAGAAATTAAAAATAAGATATAATTTGCCTTGAAAACGGAGTTCCAAAGGTGGTAAAAGAAACAAACGTAACTTCTTCATAATTGGCATATTGAAAAGTTTGTTTGTGAAAAATGTGGAAAGGAAGTTCGAAATTCTGCTAAAGATATTTGTAGCTGTGGTCATTCACAAGATGAGACAGTTTTAAAATATCAAAAAAGTAGATAAAGCAGCTGTTCTTATCCAGAAGTTAAATGGTTTGTGGCAAATTTTTTTTTTGTGGACTTTATTTGAACTAACATCAAAAATTAATGTATCATTATGAATATTAGAAGCTAACCTTTTTGTTTAATCTTCTGTGCAACTGTTTAGTTCTCTTAAAGTGTCATTTTTGCCATCTTTATTTGATGTCGATTTAATTTATAATGACCATTTGGTAATGCAACATGTTTAAAATCAGACCTTGAAACAATTTTATTACATTCAATGTAAATAATTCATGTTTAAATGACCCTATTTAACCCTTTTTTCTGTGTTGTTTTATTTTGTCAGTTAAACATTTTTTACAATCATTGAAAGTAATTTCATTTTTCAAAACTGATTTTTTAACTCTTATAGATTTTTCTCTTCTTCTTCTTCACCGACTTCATAATGATACACTCCCGATAGTATACTAACGTTTCTTAACAATTTTTTCACAGTTTTCACTTTCATTTTTTGTAACATTTTCTAATTAACTTGAAGTTCATAAATACTATCTTTTGGTTAATCACTTGTATCAAATTCATTTATCATTTATTTCATATGTTTATAAAAATTTTCAGTTCTTACACTGTTAATGAAAGAATCAACATCCATATACCATAAATCAATATTTTCACAATATTTTGGTTTTTGAACATTTTAGTGAAAATTATACATTTTTATTTTCGAAATATCTAGGACACTCATTCCAATTTAACTGGTTTATTGAACATAATTTAAATTTACTTTGCATTAACTGCAACAAAATTTTCTGTAAATACAGTAGTATGTTCATAATTCTGTTTTGGAATATAATTCATGTATTTTCTTGGATCTGTTATTTTAAAATTTTGTCTATTTGTAATATTTTCCAGTGTTTTTCCAAACAATTGTTCAATAACTCATAGAAAAGCTGCCTTTTATCTCATTTCTGTATTAAAATAAATGTATTTCTTCAACCAATCTGACGTTTCAAATTATAAACATTCTATGCATTTTCTTTAATTGCAGTCCAAGATGTGAACATTGTTTAAAATTTGTCATGTAAAACATAGTTCTTGTTATTTAAAGGTGGTAATTTATTTCATCAGATGCTATAGGTAAATCTTTACATATATCATGAAAGTTTCTAAGATGTTCTATAATATAGCATATTTATAATCAGACATTTTAAGCGTTTTTCAGAATTATATCATTTTGGTTCAACCAAAATGAAATTTTTAAATGGTAAAAATTGAGACATTGCCCACTCCTGTGCATTATTTGCATGTAAATATGCATTCTAATTCAACTGTTTTGTTTGCTCACAATTTTTCATTTATTTGTTATTTGATTTTGCATATCTTTTAATACTTTGACACATTCCACCACAGATTCCTTTTTGAAGTAAGAAATTCATACCATAATCATGTAATTAATCTAATTCAGTTTTTGTCATTTTTAACATAGAATCCCAAGATAATCCCGAGACGGTAAAATACATAAAGGATCAGGTTTATACGATTTAATACACGTAGCTCTAAAAATTTCGAAAATATCTGATAAATTATAACATCAGATTTACAATATAATTTTGTATATTCATCTAAATTTTTAATATTGAATTCTTTCCAAACTATTTTTACTCTTTCACAATCTTCAACAGGAATATTACATTTATTAAGTTTTGAATCAAACATTCCTTTTTAGGCAATTTAATTTCCTGTAACTTTTCCTTCGGAATCCACATCTTTGTAAGGTTAAACTCTTTAATTTTTAAACCAACTGTTCACCCTGAAAATATTTAGCTGTTTCTGAAAATATTTAGCTGTTTCTCTAAGTTGTTCTTTTGTAAGATAATTTATCAGTAATGGAAGCATTAAATTTAAAACTATCTAAAACTCTTAGAATTGATCCATCTTCAACATGTTGTCTAAAAGAAATACATTTTTGTTCTTTATCTAGAATTGCATCTTTCTCATTATCAATTGCTAATTCATTAATAAACAAATGAACATAGTAATTTGTTAAATTGTGAATATAAACTAGAATAAATGTAAGATTTTGGTAATTAAGACTGCAATCTTCTTGTGCAACCCCTCGATATTTCCCTGTTAAATGACTGACATTTTACTTTCCTTTTAACAACAGTAAATTCGTTTCCATAAATGTGACAAGTTTCTGAATTTTTATAATTAATTACATGTTCTTTAGAGAATTTCATTGGAAAATTTCGTTCATATATTCTAGTATTTCTCTTGATTCTTCTTTTAACATTTCATTTCAATGATTTTTGTGTTTCATCTTTACCTGCATATGTAACTGGATTTTTCTTGTTTCTATAAGACTATTTAATGTAATAACTCTATGGAACTGGTGTATGTTTTTGATAATTGCTAATACAAGATTTTTCAGGATTTGTTTGGCATTTTTATTAAAAGACTTTCAAACATTCGAAATCTCCATGGGTTACAAAAGTAGCTCATAATGAATTACTATAATTTTTGAATTAAAGTTTTTGTAGCTTTACAAGCATATCCATTATTAGTTCCTTGTATTCTGTACAAATGTTTTCATGAATGTCTAATTCTTGTTGTTAATAAAAATATCTTAAATGTCTATCTTAAACAAACATTTTCGTTTTGTGTTTAGTTGTTTGCGATTTAGTCAATGTAGACATATCTGAGAATTACTTTCATTTAGAATTCAAATATGATTAACATGTTTTTCTTGATTATTTTGTATATGTTAGAAGTGGATAAAGAATGATTCTTATTTTTCTTTTTTTTAATTACTTTCATATAGATAAACATTGAGATTCTTGACATCTCTTCAAATTTTGGAGTATCTGTTAACTCAAGAGGGAAATTAATTTTCTTCCAATTCTAATCCAATGTTTTTGTAATTTTAACTAATTTTTATCCAAACGATATAATGCAGCTTTTATAGCCCAAAGAATACGTTCTTGATCTGTGTTTTTATGTTACAGGTTTCTATCTTAAATTTCTTTTGATAAATCAATATTAGAAGAACCAAAAATTGGATTTCATTTATTAACATTTAATTCCAAACTAACTAAACAAAATAAAGACCAACCATATTTTTTCCTTTGCATTTCTTCCATTTCACTTAATAGTATATTCATTGATTTTTGATAATATTCTAAATCAGTTGGTCTTAATAACATTTCATTAGTTCTTATAAAATTCAATACTTGAATTTCTTCTCATCTTTTAAAATTACGATAAAATTTCATCTTAACTTTAATTATTATTCCTTGAATTAAACTATTATTTAAGTCAGTCACAATTTCTTCTTTGATTTGATTAAAAATTGTTGTTCAACAATATCATAATTTTCATACATTATTATTCTTAATTCAAAAGCAGGATCTTTTCTATGAATTCATTTAGGTGATTTTTAAAAAATCTTTATGATCTAGAAAATTGAAACCTGATAAATATTTCTGGTGAATTTTTTTCTTGATTTCTTGATATTCATGTACTGGATGTTTTTGAAAATAATTCTTATTATGATTATAAATAATATTTTTCTCAGAACTATTGATAACATTGATTGATGTTTATTAAGATTAGAATATTTTTTTAATTTTTAATTTTACAGATTTTATGAATATCACTTAAAGGTTTTCTACTCAAATAGTTATCTTTATTTATTTTATCTTCAGATTTTTGGACAGGATCAATTAATTTAGCTCTTCAAATTTAGAATTTATTTAATTTATTATCATTGTTTTATTAACATTGTGAATATGATTTAGAATCAGATTAGTTAAATATTTATTATGTTTTGATTAATTCTTTAAATTTGTTTTGGCTCATCAGTGTATGTCCTCCAAGAGATAATGTCAGATAGAATCATTACAAATCACCAAAAATACGACAAAACGAATCCCATCCACACAGTATTATTAAATATGAGGGACAGCAATGTGAACCATGACCTGTATTGATGGATAACTGAGAAATCTTGATATTGATCCTAGAAAGTGGAATAGCATCTCTTGATTGGAACACTGGATTTTACCTCAGTCACAGAGGATGCAATTCTACAGAGCAGAAAAGGAAGTAGAATTTGATGCCAAAATGCGCTATCAGGCAACATTCTCACCATTAATTCTTGTAGGTTGCAGTGTAGAAATAGCCACTGCAGTAGAACATTACACAAAGATGTCTGGTCTTAACAGATAAAGTGATGAATGTTGCAAGCAGCGTCCACACAATGAGCAGAACAACCCCAGCAGTCACTGAAAATGCAAATATGCCTTGTCTCCGTCCGTATGGTCCATCTAACTCACTTCTCAATAGCCCTCTTAAATGATCAGAGAGGTATGCCTTCTAAAGTACCATTTACAAATACGCTTTCACAATGCAGTCAAAGATTGTGACTGCCATGAACTTGTACATAGCTAGTCTTTGCACATCGCCACTGATTTGAAACTAGCGTAAAGATACGTGATTAGAAGGACGTTTTCTAACAGGCTGTTTTTAGTCCTACACATCTTAACTGCTGTCTTTGATCTCTAATCCATCGCTACATGTTTTTGTTGATTCTGGACAAACAGTACCACACAAAAATTTAATTTACGCATGAACAGGCCCATAATCACAAAAAAATGTAGACAACAGTGAGATACTTAATCCTCGCTCTATTTTATCACTGTCTGTCTGGTATAGCAACCAGTTATATTTTTTTAATAAACTCAGTCTCGTTTGCGAAACTGTTTTTAATAATACCGCCTACGCGTTTCGCCCCTGTGAAGCATTATCAGATTGTGTGAGCTGCTTCATTCTTCAGTTGCCACAACAGGGCATAAAACAAGAATAACAATCTTCTGGATAGGGCATCCGCACGTCAAAAGTGCTATATCCACCGTCAGTGGACAAGAATGGTTCTCAGGACGTAAAACAAAGTTTATTTCCTGGAAACACCTAAACACAAATCCCTTTCCAGTGGTGGTGAACTGCGGGAGAAAGGCCGAAATAAGAAATATTAATTGGGCTGAAGGCCGAAGTACAACAAGAACAAATAATGTTTAGCTAAATGTCCAGACAGCAGAAGGCCATTTCTAGCAAGAATAACACTTAATACATCAACTAACTAGTTCTGGCGGACGGCCTGTAATAAAATGTATGTCAATCAACTGAAATTAAGCTGACGGCTGTCAACGTACGCTAGAATAATGACAAGTAGATCAGTTAAATTTTCTGGAGTCGAACACCGATCACTGATAGTCAACTTGAACAATGGATGAGAGAACGTAGAGTTTGGTAAAGCCAAAATTAATTACAGTATTAATTAGAAGTCCAAACCGTTGATACGGTGTCGTATATGACACGTGGTCCGAAAAATTATGGTTGTCCCGGGAGGACGAATCTGTGGAGTAGCTGGCGGTGAACTGCGACACGTCTTCCCGTACTCACCACAGTAATTACCTGATTGTGGAAGGTCTGTTGCTCTCCGGGCCTTGCCTAGACGCTTACTCGGTGAAGACTGCCTTCTGTGGTCTGTACGCAGGCTTAGGCGAGCTGTCCGTGGCAGAAGAGTCCGCGCACTATTTTCTGTCATGAGTCTATGCCTAACAAACTAGACTGTTCATGTGGCGATCTCTAGCGGGGTATTGAAAGCCTCCTGGCAGCTATTAGCGTGGTCTGGTTTCTGCTTGACGGCCGACAGGCTGGCCCCTAGCCGGTCCGGGACCCGCCTGACTAATGTGTTGTGCAGGTAGCCGGGAACTGTAGGCGCTTGGCTGCAATGTATTAAAAACTCTCATCGGAACCGAAAACAATGTGTGCTATGTAGGACCGAATTAGCATGGTGTACGTAGCGCTGAAAGGCGTGTACAACCTGGATGCTACTAGGTAGATAGCGTCCCTGTGGAACAGGTCTCCTAAGCTGTGGCGCTTAGCAGACCTTTTAAAGGGAAAAAGCAAAAGCACGATACATTACGATGCCTAATATGATGTAGGAAAACCGTTGGCATTGCAGACAGGTTCAGATCTTCTCAGAATGGGTAAACAGAGGTCCTTTATGGTTTTCAAGTAGAAGTTCTACAATTCTTCCTGAAAAATAGGGTCACATACTGGTAACGATGATGGAAGCGGATAGCGATCTCGCACCCTTATCGAAAGTGGACCACATATTGAGATCTCGTGACTGGTGACCGCGGAAAAAACAACTCCTCTTCGTATTCACAAAACCAGTCCTGGACGATCCGAGCGAGCTATGCGAACCGCGGCCCTGTCATCTTGGATGACACTATAACCATTCGGGAACAGACATTGTTCCATAGTTTGGATCTGATCAGCCAAAATGGTCACACAATCGTTGGCAGTAATACGACCTTGCAGTGCACTCAATTGCGTATGGTGCCTGCTGAATACAGGTCTAGGTTTTACGGCTTCGGCACAATGATTTTCTGTTGAGAGCTTTTACATTACTGATGTCTGGTTTTGCAACTACGGCTCGCCCTGTAATTACCACCTTATGGAGCTTTGTTGCTGACAGTGTTCACGACTGTAACATTCAGTTCTGCAGTGACTTTTACAGCCGTCGTCTCTTATTTTTCATCACAATCATCTTCAATGGTCGTCTGTCACGATTACTCAACAAACCCTTCGATCCGCTTTGTGACTTAAATAATCGTTTTCCTCGTTTCCTATACAAGGTTTAAATCTTCAATTTGGTGCCTCTCAAAACTTTACACACTTTACCTTCCTTAGTTACAGAAGCGCCCACCATACGACCATGTTCCATGGAGTCAGCTCTGGCAACTACACAGAACACTGTTCTGACTACGACTGACACTTACAACGTACTGAGAACATTTAACGAGTGCCGTTCGTGGTCAAATTCAACAGTACCACCTGCAGTCTTTGCTGGCATCTGAATTTATATTCAGACATGCATTTTTTCGAGGTGTCTGCAAATTTTTATTTAACCCGTCTACTTCAGTCCTTTCATGAAGGAAGGTAACCCAAGCTGTTGGCTCACTGAAGGATACGAACATGACTCAAAGGTTGTAGTTTGCTATGGATGGCAGCTGCATGTTCACCTTAATTGACGGAGCTAAAAGAACCAAACTACGAGGTCATTAGTCCCACTGTTCTTTATGCTTCGAACTGGGGGAGCAGACACAAGAAAAATCCTGATGAACACGACTGTAAAGAAAATTTATCAAATCAAGAGTTTGAAGCGAGCCGAAGTGAGAGAGGAGTAAGAGGTTAAGGTGGGTGAGTTGTTCCGCCCAGAAAGCAGCTGAGGCCCCCGGGACATGTCATGCGATGGGAAATCCACCCTCTGCATTCGACTGGTGTTTCCACACCTTCAGCAGCAGCTCGTGATCTTACGGTAGCGTTCTCGCTTCCCGCGCACGGGGTCCTGGGTTCAATTCCCGGCGGAGTCAGGGATTTTCCCTGCCTCGAGATGACTGGGTGTTGTCGTGTCGCCTTCATCATCATCATTCATCCCCATAAGGTCGGAGGAAGGCAATGGCAAACCACCTCCGCTAGGACCTTGCCTAGTACAACTGTGCGGGTTTCCCGCATCGTCCCCTAAGCTCCTCGGAGTATGGGACATCATCCACACCTTCCATTAGCGCAACAGAACTAGCAGCGCCGAAAACTTGACAAATCCCAGGAAAGAGAACAACGACGACTACAGTAAATCCAAGCCAGATGTAAAAGGATAAGAATAATTTAATTCTTGGGAAGGGTAGGTGTTACGGCGGACCACAGAGCAAGGACAGCCATTGATTCCTGGCTCGAAGCAGGCGACTGGGCACACCTCCAATACCTCAAGCGTCAGACGTCAACGTCCCCTGGTTGGTTGGGTGATTTCTGGGAGGGGACCAAACATCGAGGTCATTGGTCCCAACGGATTAGGGAACAATGGGGAGGAAGTCTGCGTGCCTTTTCACAGGAACCATCCCGGTATTTGCCTGAAGCAATTTAGGGAAATCACGGAAAACCTAAATCAGGATGGCCGGATGCGGGTTTGAACCGTCATCCGCTCGAGTGTGAGTCCAGTGTGCTAACCACTGAGCCACCTCGCTCGGTAATGTCACCTGCCTCACACGGGTAGAAACCACATTCCAAGCTAAAACGCAAAACCTGATTGGCCGCTTCGGCATCGTCCTCTAGCCGTAAGGTGGCCAAATTGTGGCAGTCTAGTAGGATGTGAGCCACTGTCAGAGCAGCACCACTACCAAAGTGGGGTGGATCCTCAAACCGTTGGATGTGGCCGCGGCTCAGCAGGTGTGGCCAATGCGATGCCGATAGATAATGGCAGATCCCCTACGAGAAGCAGGAAGAGAAGACGTAGTCGTAGTCCCCTTTATTGCTCACAGCTTATTCTAAGACACCAGGGCACCCCAATCTATGTTCCGAGCTTTAAAAAATGGACCGTAAATCACGAAAAACCTAAATCAGGATGGCAGGACGCGAGTTTGAACCGTCATCCTCTGGCCTATAACTGCAAAAGTGTCAATAAGACCTCTCCATCCGAAAAAGATTGCAGACTAGTCCATCCACAGATGAGGATTGCCAAGGGCGGCTATAAGATGTTCGAAATTCTGAGAAAAATAGATCTAAAGGGAAAGACGGGAATATCCAGTATGTACAAGAACCGTGTTTGTGTGTGTGTGTGTGTGTGTGTGTGTGTGTGTGTGTGTGTGTGTGTGTGTGTGTTTTGCTGCTTACGGGCGCTCAACACCGAGATTATTAGCGCCCTTACACAAAAGTGGAGAGAGATGTTGAATGGAATGAACAGTCTAATAAGTACAGAATGTGGATTGAGAGTAAATCGGAGACGAAAGCAATAAGAAGTAGCATAAATGAGAACAGTGAGAAACTTATCAGAACTGGAAATCACGAAGTAGATGAGCTTCTACGTAAGCAGCAAAATAACCCCCGACGGACTGAGCGAGAAGGACTTAAAAGGCAGACTAGCACTTGCAAAAAGAGCATTCCTTACCAAAAGAGGTCTAGTAGTACCGACATTTGAGAAGTAAATTTCTGAAAATGTTCAAAAATGGCTCAAATGGCTCTAAGCACCACGGGAGTTAACATCTGAGGTCATCGGCCCCTAGACTTAGAACTACTTAAACCTAACTAACCTGAAGACATCACACACAACCATGTCCGAGACAGGATTCAAATCTGCGACGTAGCAGCAGCGCAGTTTCGGAATGAAGCGCCTAGAACCGCTCGGCCACACCGAACTCCTACTGACGGAAGTAAATGGATAAATTATTTACCAGGACTACATATGGAACTGTGGTATGCATACTGATGCTGAGTGACACCAGGCATACGGGCAGAAACTCCTGAAAATCGCATGGCCTGAAAAACGTAAATAGTGTTGTTCATGACTGAGCTTAAATTATGAAAAGTACAACGGAAGCAACATTGCGAAAGAAAGCTAAATTGAAATACAGTGAAGCAAAATAACGTAATTTAGAACCATCACCTGTATTTTTTGAAGAATACGAATGTGGCATATTATGTATTAAAACTTTCGAATCTTTTCTGTTGGATGACTCTGTATGATCTACATGTGAAGACAGCTACATTCGTAATGATTTTATCAATGTAATAGAACTGGCTGGAAATAATTTCTACTGCCTTTTCTGGATAAACAGACAGAAATATGCTTCAGACAGCCAGGAGTATTAATAAGCATAATCCGAATAACTTACTTTCAAAGAGCATTTCTCGAAACAGTATTTTGATAGTTTGGAGTATCTGCTTGAGAAATATAAATTCACAGAACGTAGGGTGTTTACAGTTGACAAAATTGGAACACAAACCCCTATACTGGCCAATCTGGACAACCATTCCTGTCATATATCATTTCGAGTCTTCAAATGTTGTAAAAAAAAACAAATGGGATAACAATGCTAACTATTCCACGCCACACACCTCACTTATCACAGGTGTTAGATCTCAGGTTTTTTTCTACCCCTCAAAATGCTCATAATGGAGTACGTGACATATACATTAACTGAGGCCAAAATATAAATATCACCCCATATGTATTTGCTGTGATACTTAACGAAACTTGTGTCAAAGTAGCGACAGTGGAAAAAACAGTGGCTTTAATAAAATCGTGAAAAATTTTCGTCCGAGAAGTGGTAGGCATAAGAACTCACCATAATCTGTTAGCTGTACTAAATGTAGGAGTAAAAGGGGTGAAGAACGCAATGATCTAACATTCATTCTTGACCAAAAACATGGGTGAACATCGAACTAGTTGAAAAAATTAGGCATAGTGCACCAACTTTGAAATCTCCAGTGATCAGTGCTGTAAATACATCAATTTCGCTTTTGTTTAGCAACAGGTAGTGTACTAAACGAAAGCAGAAACCTAAGCGGCGAAAAGCAATATTTCACAATTTTCGCGGCTACGCCACGCAATGTGACGTTGAAAATTCAAGAGTATTCATATAGATGTAGAAACAAAGTGGAAGTAAATGCGAAACTCAGAAAGAAGACATTACGAAGAAGCAAACAGGCAGTGCTAAGAAGAAATATATAAATAAGAGACAACTTCAATTTTCATTGTCTGAATCTGAAGGGGTAGACTTGACTAACTTCTATAATGACGAACTAGATGATATGAATTCTGTATAGGAACAATTTGTTCAGTATGTGGTGAATTCAGAAAAATGAAGTTTACTACAGGTGAGTATCCTGCTTATATTGAAGCTATTCGGAATGTAATGAATGGAAGTCCGCAACAGTATGTATGAGCGTGTGATAAATGTTAACGCAAACAATGAATTTGATTGAAGTTGTTCAGCAGCGAACTTAATGCTTTATTTCGATATTTGTGTGTGCGTTATATTTTTGGTTGAAACCCAATTCGAGTCATTTATCCAGCTAACATAAAATTAAATTGTAAAAGCATCATACAGCAAAAATGAAATATCTTACATTGCGTTTGGCATTAAATCAAGTCCCTTTTGGACCCAGTTGGAGTCACATGTAAGAGACATCTAACGCACTGGCATAATGCCATATTACGTGCGCTATATGAAAGTGGAGATTTGTTCGATGCCAGCACAGAGACTTAACACCTGGTTATCAAATGTGCCGAAGTACAATTCTGGTTGCTAATGCTCTGCCTCAAGAAGGAACACACGGGAGTGTAATCCTAACATTTTAGTAAATAGAATGGACCAAATATTGTTTATTTTTTAATGTAATTGGTAATGGAAAGATAGTAATTGTTATGTTTGCGATACCTCATGCTGCACTATTAAGCATTTTTGGACGAGATAACTACTGCCCCTTTACCTGTGCTTCAAAATACACACATCAAAAGAAGTTTTGCATCACCTCGGTTCCGAGAGTTCCGGAACCTGTACAGAAAATGGAAGAGAGAACAACAATCATTTCCGCCCCTTCTATTGCTCATAAAAACCACACATTACACGTTGTACCACCATACAGAGAGACCTTCAGAGGTGGTTGTCCAGACTGCTGTACACACGGGTACCTCGAATACCCAGTAGCACGTGCCCTTGCATTGATGCATTCCTGTACTCGTCGTGGCATACTATCCACAAGTTCATCGAGGCACTGTTGGTTCAGATTTTCCCACCCCTCAACGGCGTTTCGGCGTAGATCCCTCAGGGTACCTGGTGGGTCAAGTTGCCCATAAACAGCCCTTTTCAATCCCAGGCAAGTTCGATAGGGTTCATGTCTGGAGACCATGCTGGCCACTAGTCGAGCGATGTCGTTATCCTGAAGGAAGTCATTCGCAAGATGTGCACGATGGGAGCGCGAGTTGTTCATGAAGACGAGTTCCTCACCAATATGCTGCCGATATGGTTGAACTATCGGTCGGAGGATGGCATTCACTTATCGTACAGCCGTTAAGGCGCCTCCCATGACCAGCAGCGGCGTACGTCGGCACCACATAATGCCACCCCAAAACATCATTGAACCTCCACCTTGCTGCATTCGCTGGACAGCGTGTCTAAGACGTTCAGCCTGACCGGGTTGCCTCCAAACACGTCTCCGACGATTGTCTAGTTGAGGGCATATGCAACACTCGTCGGTGAAAAGAACGTGATGCCAATCCTGAGCGGTCCATTCGGCATGTTGGGCCCATCTGTACCGTGCTGCATGGTGTCGTGGTTGCAAATATGGACCTCGCCATGGACGTTGAGAGTGAAGTTGCTCATCATGCAACCTACTGCGCACAGTTTGAGTCGTAACACGACGTCCTGTGGCTGCACGAAAAACATTGTTCAACATGGTGGCGTTGCTCTCAGGGTTCCTCCGAGCTCTAATCCGTAGGTAGCTGTCATCCACTGCAGTAGTAGCCTTTGGGTTGCCTGAGAGAGGCATGTCATAAGCAGTTCCTGTCTCTCTGTATCTCCTCCATGTCCGAACAACATCGCTTTGGTTCACTGCGAGACGCATGGACACTTCCTCTGTTGAGAGCCCTTCGTGGCACAAAGTAACAATGCGGACGCGATCGAACCGCGGTATTGACCGTCTAGGCATGATTGAACTACAGACAACACGAGCCGTGTACCTCCTCCTTGGTGGAATGACGAACTAATCGGCTGTCGGACCCCCTCCGTCTAATAGGCGCTGCTCATGCATGGTTGTTTACATCTTTGGGCGGTTTAGCGACATCTCTGAACTGTCAAAGGGACAGTGTCTGTGATACAATATCCACAGTCAACGTCTATCTTCAGCAGTTCTGGGAACCCAGGTGATGCAAAACTTTTTTTGATGTGTGGAGATAAATTATACGGAAATAAAAGCAGTTGTAATGGATTCCAATGTATTAACTTCATGTAAATACTGCAATTAATAAAACTAGCTTCTCAGGCTACATAGTATTGTACGAGTATCTCTCCCCCCCCCCCCCCCCCCCTGGAAAGTGTAGAGGCGATATGTTTTTTTTAATAAATTTTCGTTCTTGAGACATCCTAACAAGCTTGGATGCTACCCAGGCCGCCAACAGCATCACGCCTTCGTCGTGGGGTACTTGCAGAGAAAGGTACTGAAGAATGAACGCCTTCAGTGAACTTTGTTCAACCTCCTCAGCCAGAGAGGTAGCGTAGGAGAAGCAAGCTGGTGCAACAGGTGCGGACACGCAAGGGTCTGCGCGGAGACGCGCTGCTTCATGCTGGCTGGCACTTGTACCGTTACACGCATCTGTCTCCTGACTCTCTCCTGCTCCCCCAGGCCATCACATAGTTTTGTCTTAATGGCCACCTCTCCACTCCGCTAGGCACCAATTTATACCCTTTTTAGGGTTCCATGCCTTAATCGCGTTGTTGTCCGTCCGCCTGTGTCTGTCTGTCCGACTGAGAAGAACCCTTTCTTTAAAGAACGAGTAAATGTATTGAGTTCAGATTTATGTCGTATATTGAAGTCCATGATCACTTGGTGTAATAATTTAAGCTTCTGGGTCAATTTAATAAAAAGATTCGGCCACTTACGTCACACATGTTGAAACTCGCAGCCCCCCCCCCCCTCATCAAAACCTCTACGGTTCTTCCTGTTGACCTGGAATCATGAATTTGTCAATAATCAACAGTAGAGGTGAAGGAAAAACTCTGAGAAAACTTAGTTATACAACACGAATAATTTTTTCTTATCCGTCTGTTTGTCCGTCTGTTAACCCCTCTTTCTCTCGTCGACAGTTTGGTGTATCAAATTCACAATTATGTCACTAAGGTCTAGGGGCCCTTGGCGGTGTAAAAAATTTAAGCCTCTAAGTCAAAGAAATCAAAAGATTCGATCATTTATGTCACATATTTTGATACTCGCAAACTCACTCACTCGTCAAAACCTTTAGGGTACTTCCCGTTGACGTAGAATCGCAAGAAGCAACATTTCAGAATGCAGATAAAGTAAAAACACTGACAATTGTGAAACTGTAATATTACACAAAAATATTTTTTTGGCATTAGAATATACATTCCGTTCATCATCTGTGAAAAGCATAATAGCCGAATATTACAGCTTGCAAACATAAAATTTTAGTCATGTTTTAATAAGTAAATAATTTATTAAATCTTTTGTATCTACGTATATGAACTAAGGTGCCCTCATCACTTCTTTCTGTATGTTCGGGCTAGTCTGAGCGTCTACTGTAGAGATTTTGATACTGTCTCAATTTCTATATCGAAAACAGGCAAAGTCATTGAGATTCTCGATTCCCAGGTTGGATGAACTACATAAAGTTTGCACGAAGCCCTCCTTGCACGAATCCTACTGGCACTTTATCAATTTTTAGCAGGGACAGTTTTTGACTGCTAACCTTTTTGTTAGCCTTTCGATCACCTTGATTCTATGTCCACTACCCCACTGCCCACGCCACCTTGCAGAGTGTAATAAAAATAGCTTCGTAAAGTATGTTTAACAAATTATATGACTTTTTCGGAATGACTGTGGGGTAAACAGAGCCATCTGAATGATAGAATTTCCGTTCCGTTTTCACTTTCACTACTTTCCTCTGCAGTGTAGTCGTCTATCTTACGTCTGCTTCGCGTAAATAACTGATGAGTGCTCCTATAGCACGGCTTAAAATTTGTGTTGCTGAGGCGTTCAGAGAAATTGTGAAACCTGAATCTGGTACATAATCCGCGTGTTGAGATAGCAACAACCTTGACGTATTCATCCGAAGTACGAATCACCACTAAAGAAGTCACATCACCACACTCAACGTTACGATGAGTGTGATGCCGTCCAAAGAGCGAGGTGCCAAAGCAAAGCAGGTACCTCGCAACGCAACCGCTAGGAAAGATAGTCGCTGCAAGCCGCATCGAAGACAGCGACACCGGTCTAGCCACACCCAGAAATGTTCCGCTAAGCCGCTGCAACAGATCTGCTTATGGCCGATCACATACCGCTCTACGCCGTTCGCGATCATCGATTAAGACTTCATTCCTTTAGTACATCCGTATCCCAATTCTTTGACACTGATTCTTCCTGACTTGTCTCTTAAATTGCAGCCTACTCTTCATCACTAACAAATTTTGATATGAGTCTATATCTGCTGCCGGCCGAAGTGGCCGTGCGGTTAAAGGCGCTGCAGTCTGGAACCGCAAGACCGCTACGGTCGCAGGTTCGAATCCTGCCTCAGGCATGGATGTTTGTGATGTCCTTAGGTTAGTTAGGTTTAACTAGTTCTAAGTTCTAGGGGATTAATGACCTCAGCAGTTGAGTCCCATAGTGCTCAGAGCCATTTGAACCAATCTATATCTACTCCTGGGAGCGCCTTACAATCTAGTATCTGATTTCGATCTGCCTGACCATGATGTAATATAATTGATATCTTTCCGAAGTATACTACCTCATCATCTTATCTTTGAACAGGGTATTCCCTATTAACGTCCGCAGCTCGTGGTTTCACGGTAGCGTTCTCGCTTCCCGAGCAAGGTGTCCCGGGTTCGATTCCCGGCGGGATCAGGGATTTTCACCTGCCCCGAGATGGCGGGGTGTTCTTGTGTCGTCTACATCATCGTCATTCATCCCCATTACGTCGGAGGAAGGCAACGGCAAACAACCTCCGTTAGGAACTTGCCTAGTACGGCGGTGCGGTTCTCCCGCATCGTCCCCCTACGCTCTGTCTAGAAGCATGGGACATCATTTCCATTTCCATTCCCATTCTCTATTGATAGCTGAAACGTACTGCGGGACTCCGTCTCTCCTCTCTCATTCCTAGTACCGAGCCGTATTCTCCAATAATCCTTTCTTCTACTACTCCTCCTACCATCGTATTCCAGTCCCTCTTGACTACTAGTTTTTGCGTATTTAATTACCCGTTCAGTATCCTTATATACTTTCTGTATCTCTTCATCTTCTGCTGGCGGCGTCATCATGTATAACCGAACTATTGCTGTCATATCAGCGCACACTCCGCTGTAGAATAAAAATTTCATTCTATTGCTGTCGTGTTGGTTTAGTATTAGTTCTGACGAGGAAAGACCTATCACTGAACTGTTCACAGTAATTAACACGCTGTCCTACCTTCCTATTCAGAAAGAACCTAGTCCCGCTACACCATTTTCTGCTGGTGTTGGTATTACCCTATACTTATCTGTCCGGAAATACTTGTCTTCTTGCCATTTCACTTCACTGACCCCCACTGTACATAGACTGAGCCTTAGCATTTCCTTTTTCAGATTTTACTGCTTCCCTATTACTTTCGAACTCAGAATATTCCACGCTCCGAGTCTTAGAACCTTATCCTTTCGTTCTTTTTTCAAGCTTTTTCATGGTCATCTCTCCCTTGGCAGTCTCCTGCAGGAGATCCGAATGAGAGACTAATCCGGAATCTTGAATTGCACGCCACATGTCCTGTGGATACATATTATGAGTCCTTTAACGCGGTGGTTTCCGTTGCCTTTTCAATTTTCAATCCGTTGATTACTGATTCTACCGCCTTTAATGGCAGTTCCTTATTGTAAGGGCAAGAAAGTGCCCTGAACCTCTGTCCGCTGCTCCGAACTATGCGTCCGTGGTCTGGGTTCATTACATCCTTGGTAATGCAATTCCTGTAAATTATGGACCAGTGTGTGTTCATCGGATTCGAAATATGGCAAATTTTGTTTCCAAGACATTAACGTATGTCCATTATCACGCTCATCGGACCACTATAGCAGGATTCTAGCCGTAAGACACGGACAATTATCCTGCTGGTAGATTCCATCGCCGTCTGAATACATAAACATGCAGATGATCCATAATAATATTCACGTAGTCTACAGTTGTCTTGGTGTCTTCGATTACTACCAGAGGTGACATGGAATCTCGAATGAATATCCCCACAGCTTAATACTCATCCACTGGAGTGCGTATGTAGCTCGGTACATGTTTCTAGCAGCTTGACGCGAGGGTAGCGACGCCCTCGGACACGACCGTCGACTTGGTGCAAAAAAACCTCTGATTCTTCCAACACGAGGACACTTTTCCACTGATCCACTTTCCAATCACCATAACCATGTCATTGGGTGAACAAGTAAACACTTAAGGGTGGTCTGCCGTTGATCCGCATGTTCAACAATAAGCACTGAAATGTGTGTCACGAAACACGTGGCTGCACCATCACTGCATTCTGTCGACGTATCTGCCACAGACTGCCGCCTATTCTGGTTTACAGAGCTTTTTGTGAGGGCGCCTGGACGTAAGGACCCTGTCACGTACTCGTAATTTCATCGCCGTTCTTCAACTACTTTTCACTGATACTCACGACAGTACACATACAGCCGACCAGCTTCAGTAATTCCGAGATCCAATGCCGAGATGTTAGTTCCAAGGACCGGGCTATAACAATCTGTTCAGCCAGGCCGTAACAATCAATCAAAATCCCCTTATGTCAGTGGATTTCCCCACATCCAGCTGCTGTGTTCTCTGAATGAAAATCATCAGTAACTGCTGCTGAAGATTTCTGACATAAAAAGTCACCCTCATTCTGCCAATTGTCTTATCAAAGAGGGCGAAGTAGCGTACAGAGGTACACTCTTGCCTTGGGGTGGAAAACTGTCCCTAGAAAGGCGGAAGATCAGCAATGATGAAAATGCAGAAAGCACTGGAAACCACTTCATGGAAGTCGCACAATGTGTACCCACAGGACATACGGCCTGTAATTGAAAATGTGACATTGGCGAAAGGTTCCGGATTATTCCCCCATTTCGATCTCTGGGAGGAGGAGGCGGTAACCACGAGAAAAAGATATGGAATAACGAAAGACTGTATAACATTCTACGAGGCGGAATGGCAGAAGTTTGAACGTTGTAGGAAAGCTATAAAATCTAAAAAGTGACATGAATAAAGCTCAATCTAGATGTCGTGGGGAACATTCAAGTGAAACTGAAAAAAGATAAGGACTTTTGGTCAGACGAAAATAGCCTAATATCAATAGCAGCAGGAAATGGTACGATGGAGATAGGTTCAAATGGCTCTGAGCACCATGGGACTTAACATCTATGGTCATCAGTCCCCTAGAACTTAGAACTACTTAAACCTAACTAACCTAAGGACAGCACACAACACCCAGCCATCACGAGGCAGAGAAAATCCCTGACCCCACCGGGAATCGAACCCGGGAACCCGGGCGTGGGAAGCGAGAACGCTACCGCACGACCACGAGATGCGGGCAAATGGAGATAGGATTCGGCCAGAATAGGAAGAGAGTGAGGAGAGTAAGCTACTGTGAACAGTTCAACGAAGGGTTGTTCTCAAAGCCCTTTTCGCTGTCTCTATTGCTTTGCTTATTGCTCGCGTAACAACTAATATATGAGATAAAATATGTTGCTACGAAAAGAGCCCTGAAATGCTTTTTAGGGATGCTGTGCTATGACTTTCTTTGGATCATTAATTTTCAACAAAACAAAATGTATTATATTCTTATTATTCTGGATCTGGCTTTCTATTAAAGGAACAGTGTTTCGTTACTATAACTAGCTATAAAGTTCAACATATCTTCCTTACTTTACAGTTATTGAAAAGATTACCGAAAATTATTTCTTCATCAGTACTGATGTTACAGTACGCAATGTTTGCTCAACATCAAAATTTTGCAGTGGATTTTTGTTAACAGTAAAACACCAATAAGTACCACTACTTACACGAGAACATGATACTTATCAGAGAATAAAATGTTGTTACTATAATATTTACCAGACCAGAACTACGCACAGCAAGATTTCTTTTATGTTATAAAGGTAAATTATCTTTTTGCACTGTTAATAAAATATCATCCGCAGCCCGCGTTCACCTGCAAAACCCGTCATAAAATCTGCTGCTCTGCCCTGCAATTCCGAAAGCTGGAAGAAATAATTTTGGTTCACTATTACCTGTCCGCTTCTTTGCGGTATTATTGGTTTCATTTAATGCAGTTTGAATGCGCCGCGGCAGCGGCTCGTTCGTTCGTAGCGCAGCTCTGCACCACGAATAATATTTAAATAACTGAAAATGTCTTAAAAGGATGGGATGAAATACCAGGCAAGCTTATTACAAATCGTAATGCAAGTTTTCACTAAGTAACTATTCAAAACATTTAGACAGATTAAATTATTACACACCTTTACAAACCAATGCCTAATGGCGTCCTTCTCTCACTCTTGACAAAAGAATGCTACACAAGCATACAGTATAGCGTCACAGGCTCTTCCTACTCACGTAACTCCAAGAAGACGACAGAGAAATTAATGCTCGGTCACTAGTATTTATACTCGTTGTGACATATTCTCATTTTTGTTTAATATTTAATAAGTATCGTCTGTGGCGTTTTCGGTACTCGCAGACGCAGATACTATCTTTAAAAAATCGGTACATAATTCTATACAAGTACAAAACATGGCACATAGTGGATTCCCTTTATTATATAAAGTTCACAGAGTCTTTGTCCACGCAATTACAATTATCCAGTTCAATTATTCTTTTCTCCTTTTTTACCTTATATTATATGTGTTTTGCCAGGAGACGTTACACCCTGAACGACAGTTCAGCTATACATGCCGATATCGCAAGCAGAAATGAAGTGGCAGAGGAAGTATATGAGGATATTGAACGGGTATTTATGCTAAGGGAGATGACAGCCTAATAATCAGGAAGAAGGGGAAGGCAGGTGGGCGGGGTTTTTTTTGTGGGGGTTAAGGGCGCTCAACTACTGAGGTCATTAGCGCCCAGTCACCGTTGTTAGAGCACATGGAATCTAGTAAAACTCAAGGGAGGGGGGAACACCAGAAAGACCTGACAAAGATGCAGATAAAATAAGTAAAAAGTTTAGATGTCTTTGGACAAGCCAGTCAAAGTTATAAAACGCAGAACACGAGCAGCTGCTCGAGCGTCATCAGCTAAAATATCCGGTAAAGTAGATGGCAGGGACAGGACAACACGAGATTGACTAAAGCGGGGACACGACAATAAAACATGGCGCACTGTTAATGCCTGACCACAAGGGCACTGCGGGGCTGGGTCACCGGAGAGCAGGTAGCGGTGGCTAAACCGGCAATGCCCAATCCGCAACCTGGTCAGGAGGACCTCCTCTCGCCGAGATGGTCGGGAGGAGGCTGTCCAAGCAGTTGGGAGCGGTTTGGGGGGGGGGGGGGGGGAGGGGGGGAAGCGGTTGTAGGTAAAGGAATAGAAGAAAGGTTTACGGAAGAATATGGGCTTGGCAGTATGAATGAGCAATAAGAAAGACTGAGTTCTGCAATAAATTTCAGATACTAACAAACAAAATTACGTTTTGTTGTTTCATACATGGGAGGTTTTAGATTGTGTAGCAGAATAGCTACCAAAGTAAATGTCTAATAGTACCACGTAAGGTATGTAAATTAATGCGTACATCCACTCTTTTTGCCAATTAGTTATAAATAGAACTTTGACATAATGTTATAAATAACACATAGTGCATCAGGTCGTTAATAAATATCTCAACTGTGAACTATGAACAAATGATGTATAATACTTTCCAACAATTATTCATTCACAATTGTAAATATTATGTACCAAAAGTTTCGCTAAATGTTAATAAGTAACAACAATTTTACAGTTAGAAAATAAAAAATAACCCACTGAAGATTGCACAAAATGTGCTGAAACATGTCTGGGCGAAACAAATCAGAAAAAAAGTGTTTCACATTCCGTAGTAAGCATGGACATAAGAAGAACTGAAGCACCACAAGATGATTAAACAAACTGTTCAAGAATTACCAAAGGAGGAGATATACTTGAAACATACCGGTAGACGGGGGAAGGTTCCAGCTGGATTACACTGTTCTAAGACAGATTCCGAAATCAGATAATGTATTATAAGATGAAGAAACAGATCATAATTTAGTAATTGTAGAGGTTAGCCTAAAGTTTAAAAGAATCATCTGAAAGAATCTCTGTGACAGGAAGTGGGATACTGAAGTACTGGTAATGCGACCCGTTTGAACTTCCACTTAGGGGTCTTGTATCCGTGGTCTAGGGATAGCGTCTGTGATTAGTGATCAAAACATCCTCGATATCTGGTTCAAGAACCGCAACCGTTTAAATTTTGATTAATAATCAGCACTGGCGGTCGAAGAATCCGTAAAAGAAGTTACCCTCATTCTGCCAACGGTCTTGTCAAAAAGGGCTGAGGAGCAGACAGAGTTTTAGGACAGTCTGTTGTCCTTGGGGTGGGAAACTGCTCCCAAAGACGGAAGAACCATGAATGATCAACGGCATGAGGATGCACAAGGCAATGAGGCAACGGAAACCATTGCATTAAAGACATGTAATGTAAATCCACAGGACATGTGGCCTGTAAATGAAGTGTCATGTTGATCTCTCCATTGGCAAGAGACTCCGAAATAGTCCCCCATCCCAAGCTCCGGGAGGGAACAGCCAGCAAGGAGGTGACCATGAGCAAAAGACTGAATAACCAACGAAAGGATAACGTTCTACGAATCGTGGCTTGGAATGTCAGACGCCTGAACGTGTTAGGGAAGCTAGAAGATCTGAAAAGGGAAATGAAAATATTCAATCTAGATTCAGTGGTGATCAGTGAAATGAAATGGAAAGAAGATAAGGATTTCTGGTCAGATGAGTATACGGTAATAACAACAGCAGCAGAAAATTGCACAACAGGGGTAGGATTAGTTATGTATAGGAAGGTAGGGCGGAGAGAATGATACTGTGAACACACACTCCGCCCTACTTTCCTATTCATAACTAATCCTACCCCTGTCGTCGGATATGCCACATATCACCATCTATCCTGGTTTACAGAGCGTGCAAGCCCCCGACCTCTGCTTTCTATGAGGAGGCGTGGATGTGACTAGACCAGTGATAGCGTTGTTCTTTTCAGAATCGACAGCAACACGAATTGATAGTTCAGGTATTCATGCCGACGTCGCAAGCTGAAGATATTGGAAGAGTAATACAGTACGTAAAGGGAGATGAAAATCTAATAGTCATGGGGTACTGGAATGCAGGTGTAGGGGAAGGAATAGAAGAAAAGGATGCAAGAGAACATGTGCTAGGGACAAAGAATGAGAGAGGAGAAAGACTACTTGAGTTCCGTAATAAATTTGAGCTAGCAAGAATCAGGAGAATGTCTACTTCGAAAAGGCAGGGTGATACAGGAAGATTTCAGCTAGACTACATCAAGGTCAGACGGAGATTCCGAAGTCAGATACTGGATTGTAAGGTGTTCCCAGAAGTAGATATAGACTCAGATCACAATGTAGTAGTGATGAAGAGTAGGCTGAAGTTGAAGAGATTAGCCACGAAGAATCAATACGCAAAGAAGTGGGATACAGATGTACTAAGGAATGACGTGATACGTTTGAAGCTCTCTAAGGCTATAGATACAGCAATAAGGACTAGTTCAGTAGGCAGTATTGTTGAAGAGGAGTGAACATCTCTAAAAAGGGCAATCACTGAAGTTGGAAAGAAAAACATAGGTACAAAGAAGGTAACTGCGAAGAAACCGTGGGTAACAGAGGAAATACTTCAGTTTATCGGTGACAGAAGGTAGGAGAAAAATATTCAGGAAATTTAGGGAATTGGCAAATATAAGTCCCTGAGAAATGAAATAAATAGGAAGTGCAGGGAAGCTAAGGCGAAATGACACGAAAAATGAAGAAATCTAAAAAGAGAAATGATTCCGCATACAGGAAAGTCAAAACAACCTTCGGTGAAATTAAAAGCAAGGGTGGTAATATAAGAGTGCAACGGGAATTCCACTGCATAATGGAGAGGAGAGAGTGGATGGGTGGAAAGAGTACATTGAAGGTCTCTATGATGGGGAAGATCTGTCTGATGTGATGGAGGAAGATACAGCAGTCTATTTAGAAGGGATAAGTGATACAGTATTAGAATCAAAATATAAAAGAGCTTTGGAGGACTTAAGATCAAATAAGGCAGAAGGGACATATAACATTCCAGCACAATTTCTAAAACCATTGGGAGAAATGGCAACAAAACGATTATTCACGTTGGTGTTATCATATATGAGACTGGCGACATACCAGCAGACTTTCCGAAAAAATACCATCCACGCAATTCCGAAGATACCAAGGACATAACTGAAAAGTACCCATAAACAGCTTGTGTATCCAAGTTGTTGACTAGAGTAAAATACGCAGGAATGGAAAAGAAAATAGAGGATGTGTTGGATGACGATCTGTTAGGAAAGATAGAGGCAGAAGAGACGGAGTTTTGACGTTGCGGCTGATGGTGGAAGCAAGACTGAAGGAACATCAGGAGACGTGCATGGCATTCGTCGACAACGTAAAATGGTGCAAGAAGTTCGAAATTTTGAGAAAAATTATAGTAAGCTGTACGGAAAGACGGGTAACACACAATATGTATAAGAACAGCCATGGAACAGTAATAGTGGCAGATGAAGAACCAAGTGTTGCGATTAAAAACGGTGTAAGACAAGGATATAGTTTTCGCCCCTACTGGTCAATCCATATATCTAAAAAGATGACGAAAATAACATAGGTTCAAGAGTGGACATAAAATTCAGAGTGAAAGGATATCGTAAGATTTGCTGATATTGTTGTTTTTAGCAAATTGAAGACTCGCAGGATCTTTGGATGGAATGAACAGTCTGATGAGTACACAATACGGATTCAGAGAAAACCGGAAAAAGGTGAACGTAAAGGTAAAGTGAAGTAGCAGAAATAAGAATAGCAGGAAATTCAACATCAAAATTGGGGATCACGAAGTAGACGCAGGAATTATACTATTTTGGAAGCAAAATAACCCATGACGGACGGAGTAAGAGGACATGAAGAGCAGACTAACATAGGCAAAAAGAGAATTCCTGGTCAAAAGAAGTCCAATAGTATATATCATAGGCCTTAATTTGCGGAAGGAAATTTTGACAGCGTACGTTTTCAGTACAGCGTCTAGTTAGTGGAAAAAACTAAACAGAAGAGACTCGAAGCGTCTGAGATGCGGTGCGACAGAAGAATGTTAAAACTAAGGTATACTGATAAGGAATGACGAGGTTCTTCGCAGAATCGGTGACGAAAGGAATATATGGAAAACACTGACAAGAAGAAGGAAACCGACGATAGGACATCTGTTAAGAATAGAGGGAGCTATATAGGGTTGCAACTGTGAGGGAAGACATTTGTAAACACCCATCAAATAATCGAGGATGTATCTTACAAGTGCTACTCTGGAATGAAGAAGTTGGGGCAGGAAAGGAACTCGTGGCGAACCGCATCAAACCAATCACAAAACTGATAACTCAAGAAAAGAAAAAGTCTTTGCTATAACAATACCCAAAATGTTTCTGGTCCGCTTATGTATTCTCTTTGCCGTGTCACATGCCACAACGCTTCCAAATCACATACAGGCATCATAAACCGGTGTTACTACCCTCGGGAGGTGGGCTAAATCTAGAGTCTCTGGTTCCGACCTGCTTCCACAAGGCACCAAACACTGACACATGCAGTGCAGGAGGTCAGCAAAGTGTGACGTCGGCCTGTCTACCTTATCGTAAGCGATATGAGTCGCAGCTAGGCCGTCTCCAGTCCGTAGCCTTTGCGCCTTTGCGTACAGTGCCTGCAGCAACGCATCAGCAAGTCAACTATGCGCACGCGACATGCCGGAGGTACGTAGTGGGTTGAACATCAGCATATCGTCTACCGATGATGGCCACTACTTTCCGGCGTACCACGATAAATCAACGTACTTGCTGTTTCCACATTACCGTATTCTGATGGTATCCATTTTGTACATTGCTGACCAGAAGTGCCTTATCAATTTGCAAGCGTCTTTGCTTAGATTCAGGGCCGATTTCGCAGCATTCTACAGCCGTGCGTCACACCTACTGCTGAATTCCTTCCAGCAGTGGACGCTTCAAACTTATACATCTGTACTGATAATAAAGCAATCAAGCCGTCGTGTCTGTGTGTCTTTGAACACGCTGATCTCCAAACAACTAGACGAATTTTCGTGCGCTTTCCGCACCTGGCGGACATATCAGTTATTGTCTGGAAAGAATCGCTATTTGTAGGCGGGGGGTGGGGGGGGGGGGGAATGGGGCAGAGGAAATTGACATAGAGGAGGGGGGGGCAGCAGGAGATTCACTAATAGAATTGAAGTATATACCCGGGCAGCTACTCAGCTACTTTCAAATAAATCGTCGTACAGTATAGATGCTGTTTTGGCTCCTTCAACGAGGATGAGTTTTCGTATGTCACCGAAATTCCGCTGGCATCTCTGAAATTTTGTTATGTTGGTACGTCTTACGAAATAACGTGTCAAATATCTACATGAACTACATAACAGCGTATTGTCGCAGAAGCGTTGTGTGTGTGTGTGTGTGTGTGTGTGTGTGTGTGTGTGTGTAAAATGGAATTCTATAGGCTTTCTTATTTTTCTTTTGAAAGACTGTCACTAAAAACTGCATCTAAAGTTGGTGTAGGTAACAACCTTTGCCAGAAACGACCTGCATTTTGCCATTAAAGCCTAGTAAAGCACTGTTGTCTTGAAACCAAATTTCAGATTAATGATAACCTTCTTTCTGTATCACCTGTTAGAGAACTGTGTGCAAGATGAACTCCACGTTTGTAGAGCACAGAACGAAATGCATTATGGAATGGAATGCTTTCGCTAATTATTGAGCTTTTGAAAAGATACCAGCATATTTTGTGAGGCGATTTGGTTTTTTTTTTTTTTAATAGATTGGACGTAGTACCACCACTTCGCTCTCGAAACAAAACAGCAATCAGGGTAATGTTTGCGACCTGGAGTCCAATGGAGTTGGTCCCATGGATTTTCGATTGCACACTTCCGAAAAACAAAATAGTACACCTTTTTACATATTTCGGGTTCACTCCAGATTTAATATTGCAACAGTATTTATGGAGTATATGGAACGACTGCATTTACAGATCAACAGCACAAGTGGTACTGAAGTAGCAGGTATCGAGCCACACTGAAACGCCCATAACAGTATATGGTGTAGCCTCCACGGCCGGCAGTGGTGTGCCTGTTCTGGCATCTAGCTGATTGTAGAGATGGCGTCTACTGCCCCTAGGTACGTCATTGCAAGCCCGCTCGAATTGTTCACGCACTTGTTGGTTGACGAGTCGCGTGAGTCACTTCTCGCCATCATACCCTACATGTCCTCGACTGGGGACAAGTCCCGATATCGTCCTGACCAGGGAAATTGATGCACATCTTACAGAGCATATTGAGTTCAGTGGGTAGAGTGGGGCAAGCGTTATGCTGTTAGAGAAACACATCACTTTCCTGTTGCAGAAACGGCAAAAGAACAGGTCTAAGAATGTACCGAGCGCATGTTAGCATCCCCTCGAGAACTCCAAGGGTGAACAAGAGTTTTAGTTTATTGTATCCCAGAGCAAAAGTCTTGGGGTGAGGCCAGTGTGTGTCGGACGAATGCACTCTACGAGTTATCGCTCACCACGTCTATGTCGTACACGCAAATTATCACTTGATGGCAGCTGAATCTGCTTCCATAGCTGAAGACCACGGCGCGCCATTTCATCTTCCAAGTGATCCTCTGACGGAACCACTCTTTACCGTGCACATCGAGGCTGTGGTATAAGACAGGCTAGAAGTGTGTGTGCCCGTAATGCAAATACTGACAACCGATTAACAACAGTGCGTGTTGACACGCCTGGGCTCTCAAGCCCTCTTATCTGTGCTGGTGTAGCTGTACGACGTGCCACTGCTGCCCTTACAACACTTAGATCCTGGGAGGGGCACGTGTGCTGCATGGATGTCAAAAATCTCGTCTACAGGTGCGAGAATGTTCACCTGACAACCGAGACCAGCATCGTGGCACAACTGACGCATGGCGTTCAGAAGGACCAGAACACCACAACTTGACCCCTTTCAAACTCGCTCAGTTGAGTATAGGAAGCGCGAGTGCCTCTCTGTGGAGTGGTTGCCTCCTTACTTCGGACTTCTGCACCACACTGAGCCTTCTGGCTGTGAGCATTCCCTGTTAAAGGCTTGACCAAATGGCGGTCTGGTAGCAATGTCTCTACGCTATCTGCTGGAGAACAGCGTTACCAGTACATCTAACCTTCAAGTAACCCCCCCCCCCCAGGAACCATGGACCTCGCCGTTGGTGGGGAGGCTTGCGTGCCTCAACGACACAGATAGCCGTACCGTAAGTGCAACCAAAACGGAGGGGTATCTGTTGAGAGGCCAGACAAACATGTGGTTCCTGAAGAGGGGCAGCAGCCTCTTCAGTAGTTGCAGGGGAAACAGTATGGATGATTGACTGATCTGGCCCTGTAACACTAACCAAAACGGCCTTGCTGATGTGCTACTGAGAACGGCTGAAAGCAAGGGGAAACTACAGCCGTAATTTTTCCCGAGGGCATGCAGCTTTACTGTATGATTAAATGATGATGGCATCCTCTTGGGTAAAATATTCCGGAGGTAAAATAGTCCCCCATTCGGATCTCCGGGCGGGGACTACTCAAGAGGACGTCGTTATCAGGAGAAAGAAAACTGGCGTTCTACGGATTGGAGCGTGGAATGTCAGATCCCATAATCGGGCAGGTAGGTTAGAAAATTTAAAAAGGGAAATGGATAGGTTAAAGTTAGATATAGTGAGAATTAATGAAGTTCGGTGGCAGGAGGAACAAGACTTTTGTTCAGGTGATTACAGGGTTATAAATACAAAATCAAATAGGGGTAATGCAGGAGTAGGTTTAATAATGAATAAAAAATAGGATTGCGGGTAAGCTACTACAAACAGCATAGTGAACGCATTATTGTGGCTAAGATAGACACGAAGACCACGGCTACTACAATAGTAGTAGTAGTTTATATGCCAACTAGCTCTGCAGATGAAGAAATTGATGAAATGTATGAAGAGATAAAAGAAATTATTCAGGTAGTGAAGGGAGACGAAAATTTAATAGTCATGGGTGACTGGAATTCGACAGTAGCAAAAGGGAGAGAAGGAAACGTAGTAGGTGAATATGTATTGGGGCTAAGAAATGAAAGAGGAAGCCGCCTGGTGGACAGTGCACAAGGCATAACTTAATCATAGCTAACACTTGGTTCAAGTATTATGAAAGAAGGTTGTATACATGGAAGAAGCCTGGAGATACTGACAGGTTTCAGATATATTATATAATGGTAAGACAGATTTAGGAACCAGGTTTTAAATTGTAAGACATTTCCAGGGGCAGATGTGGACTCTGACCACAATCTATTTGTTATGAACTGTAGATTAAAACTGAAGAAACTGCAAAAAGGTGGGAATTTAAGGAGATGGGACCTGGATAAACTGACTAAACCAGAGGTTGTACAGAGTTTCAGGGAGAGCATAAGGGAACAATTGACAGGAATGGGGGAAAGAAATACAGTAGAAGAATGGGTAGCTCTGAGGAATGAAGTAGTGAAGGCAGCAGAGGATCAAGTAGGTAAAAAGACGAGGGCTAGCAGAAATCCTTGGGTGACAGAAGAAATATTGAATTTAATTGATGAAAGGAGAAAATATAGAAATGCAGTAAATGAAGCAGACCAAGAAGAATACAGACGTCTCAAAAATGAGATCGACAGGAAGTGCAAAATGGCAAAGTAGGGATGGCTAGAGGACAAATGGAAGGATATAGAGGCTTATCTTACTAGGGGTAAGAGAGATACTGTCTACAGGAATATTAAAGAGACCTTTGGAGAAAAGGTGCATGAATTTCAAGAGCTCAGATGGAAACCCAGTTCCAAGCAGAGAAGGGAAGGCAGAAAGGTGGAAGGAGTATATAGAGGGCCTATACAAGGGCGATGTACTTGAGGACAATATTATGGAAATGGAAGAGGATGTAGATGAAGATGAAATGGGAGATACGATACTGTGTGAAGAGTTTGACAGAGCACAGAGACCTTAGTCGAAACAAGGCTCTGGGAGTAGTCAAAATTCCATTAGAACTACTGGCGGCCTTGAGAGAGCCAGTCCTGACAAAACTCTACCATCTGGTAAGCAAGATGTATGAGACAGGCGAAATACCCTCAGACTTCAAGAAGAATGTAATAATTCCAATCCCAAAGAAAGCAGGTGTTGACAGATGTGAAAATAACCGAACTATCAGTTTAATAAGTCACAGCTGCAAAATACTAACGCAAATTCTTTACAGACGAATGGAAAAACTAGTAGAAGCCAACCTCGGGGAAGATCAGTTTGGATTCCGTAGAAATGTTGGAACACATGAGGCAATACTGACCTTACGACTTATTTTAGAAGAAAGATTAAGAAAGGCAAACCTACATTTCTAGCATTTGTAGACTTAGAGAAAGCTTTTGAAATTCTATAGGTGGCAGGGGTAAAATACAGGGAGCGAAAGGTTATTTACAATTTGTACAGAAACCAGATGACATTTATAAGAGTCGAGGGGCACGAAAGGGAAGCAGTTGTTGGGAAGGGAGTGAAACTGGGTTGTACCCTCTCCCCGATGTTACTCAATCTGTATATTGAGCAAGCAGTAAAGGAAACAAAAGAAAAATTCGGAGTAGGAATTAAAATCCATGGAGAAGAAATAAAAACTTTGATGTTCGCCGATGACATTGTAATTCTGTCAGACAGCAAAGGACCTGGAAGAGCAGTTGAACGGAATGGGCAGTGTCTTGAAAGGAGGATATAAGATGAACATCAACAAAAGCAAAACGAGGATAATGGAATGTAGTCGAATTAAGTCGGGTGATGCTGAGGGAATTAGATTAGGAAATGAGACACTTTAAGTAGTAAAGGAGTTTTGCTATTTGGGGAGCAAAATAACTGATGATGGTCGAAGTAGAGAGAATATAAAATGTAGACTGGCACTGGCAAGCAAAGCGTTTCTGAAGAAGAGAAATTTGTTAACATCGAGTATAGATTTAAGTGTCAGGAAGTCGTTTCTGAAAGTACTTGTATGGAGTGTAGCCATATATGGAAGTGAAACATGGCCGATAAATAGTTTGGACAAGAAGAGAATAGAAGCTTTCGAAATGTGGTGCTACAGAAGAATGCTGAAGATAAGATGTGTAGATCACATAACTAATTAGGAGGTATTGAATAGAATCGGGGAGAAGAGTTTGTGGTACAAGTTGACAAGAAGAAAGGACCGGTTGATAGGACGTGTTCTGAGGCATCAAGGGATCACAAATTTAGCATTGGAGGGCAGCGTGGAGGGTAAAAATCGTAGAGGGAGACCAAGAGATGAATACACTAAGCAGATTCAGAAGGATGTAGGCTGCAGTAGGTACTGGGAGATGAAGAAGCTTGCACAGGATAGAGTAGCATAGAGAGCTGCATCAAACCAGTCTCAGGACTGAAGACCACAACAACCCTTCAGGTGCCATAAGCCGTCATCGGATCAAAAATCGACCGAGCGAGGTGGCGCAGTGGTTAGCACACTGGACTCGCATTCGGGAGGACGACGGTTCAATCCCGTCTCCAACCATCCTGATTTGGGTTTTCCGTGATTTCCCTAAATCGTTTCAGGCAAATGCCGGGATGGTTCCTTTGAAAGGGCACGGCCGATTTCCTTCCCAATCCTTCCCTAACCCGAGCTTTCGCTCCGTCTCTAATGACCTCGCTGTCGACGGGACGTTAAACACTAACCACCTCACCTCAAAATCGACGTCATCTTTTCGAGTGTACTATTTTCCGGCAGTGTATTTAAATCCGGTGAGATTGGTGGCTAGGGAAGTATGGTAAACTCGTCCTGCTGATCTTTGAATCACGCACGTACTCTGCGAGCTGAATGACATTTCATTGTGCTGCTGGTAGATGCCATTTTGCTGAGGGAAAGCAAACTGCTGCAATTGTGGAAAGCGTCCCCAAAGATAGATGCGTAGTTGTGTTGATCCATTGTACGTTCCAAAATGACGATATCACCCACGGAGTGCCATGAAAACCTCACCCAGACCGTAACGCTCCCTCCTCCGGACTGGGCCCTCTGCTTTCAGACGTTTCACGCCGTACACGCCAACGGCCATCTGTCCGTTGGAGCATAAAACGTGATTCATCCACCTTTCGTCGTCGCTGACAAGCAGTCAGCATGGGTGCACGAACCAGGTGCCTGCTGCAGAGGCCCATACACAGTAAGCCCACTGGTTCACCTGGAACGATAGTTGCTCAATAGTTCTATTCGCCCATACATATCCCCGCAGCTGTCGTTCACCCTGCCTTCTATGGCCCGTGGTGCATCACAGTTGCCATGGTGCCAGTTTTGGATACCACCGTGTTGCCACGCGGCACGCAGACAGTTTAAGAACTTAGCCGTTTTGGAAATACTTTCGCCTTTGGCCCGCATGACCCGAAACCCAATGATCATGCCCATTTGGACGTAAGATAAATCGCTCCGTTTCTGTGTAACGACAATAACTGCACTGTTTTCAGAGTCCCACCACCACGCTTTATGTAACCTCCAGCGCTCGTGCTGTCACCTGTTGTCTGTGAGTCGTAACTGCACATTGACGGCGAATCTATGAGGTGGTCCTGTTGATGGGACTGGAACGTGTAGTTTGTAGTTTTGAATACAACATTCACACACAAGCACGATCGACGAGTAGCCAGCTTACGGTATCCATTTCACGCTGTTAACGGAAAAATACAGACGGATTGGCTGTGGGTTGAATCTTCGATTAGTAGTCTCCAAGTTGTTCACTTTGACTTAATTCTAGATCAAAATTTGTTCAGACCACCAAGCGGAATTAAGGTTTTCGAAGTAGGTCAAAGTTCACATAGAAATTCCGGAAATTGTACAATCATTCCATCCAATCATCAGTTACTGCTTTCCAACACCACACGAACCAAAATTAAAGCGCCTTTTCAGAGCTCAGTGCTAACACCTCCGATCCCCGAATCCTTTTATCCCACGCCATTATTTGCAATATTTAATTCAGAACTTGATTACAAACAATATTCCTAGTTACAAGTCCAAGAGCTATGACGAATAAATTTTTAGGTGAGCCCACCCTTGAGCAAGCAACGAGGCTGCCCATGAGAAAAAGATGGAGATAATCTACTCCGTAGTATTTAAGAGACTGCCGCTACGACCTGTTAATTGTAACGCCAAATACAAGTATACTACGTGATTTTGTGAACATCTCTTTGGCAACGCCTCTTCGTAACTCGACAGGTGGTTATTCCCTGCAGCCGTTTGCGCTTCGCAGTTGAACGCTATCAAAACCGCTGCCAGGTGTCAGGGATTTCCTTGAGTTGATTCGACTGTACGAGTGTCTTAGTAGTAAAGAAATGTACTAAAGATGACAAGCGCGGCCTTATATTCTCCACCGCTGCTGTAATGCACATGCGGGTCACAGATGCTGGTCGGTGGCAAAGAAATACGCTTACACATGCTCCGTCTGTGGCGAAGGCGTAGACATTCGATTCGCTTGTCGATGTATGATCGGCGGCGGTGCAGTTTAATTATCCCAAGAGCCCGATTGCATGCATTGTCCAAATTAAAACAATTATATCTATTTATTAAATTATTAGCTAATCTAATCTCATCTCTATAGCTTCCTTGAAGACAGATTCCCAAAAGGAAGATGTGGATGTTAAAATCTTCACATCACTGTAATTCATGGAATGCCCTGTATCAATACAATGTTCGGCCACAGCTGAGTTGTCTGGCTGTAATAAGCGTGTGTATCTTCGATGCTCCACACACCTCTCACGAACGGTGCGTGTTCGGCCCATGTATGGCTTCTCACAATTTCCGCAAGGAATCTGATACACACCCGCTTTACGACGCTGTAAATCTTCCTTCACAGGGCCGAGTAAAGCTGCAATCTTCGTGGGGGGCCGGAAGATCGCCTTAACACAGTTTTTCTCAAGAATACGGCCTATCTTCGAGGAAAGAGCACCCACATAGCTCAAAAATGCACTAAATATGAAGGAATTACTATCTTAAAAATGCTATTGAGGTATGTGAGCTCTTCTTGCAAATTGTCTTTATCGGATATACAGTGCGCCCTGTGCACTAAGGTCTTAAGGACACCTATGATCTGTGAAGGGTGATGGCAGCTGCTGGCATGAAGGTATACATTTGTGTGTATTGGTTTCAGATATACGGCATGTCCTAATGTGCCATCAACTTTACGGCGAACGACAACATCCAAAAAGAGGAAGCAGCCGTCTTCTATTTGCATAGTAAATTTGATGTTAGCATGGATGGAATTCAAATGCTCAAGAAATCGATGTAATTCATCCATCCCATACCACAAATGTGTTGTCCACGTACCTCCAGAAGACCGTTGGTTTAAAATTTGCCGAGTCCAGTACACACACAAATATAAGTCCATTTTTATAACATGTGTGTATTGGTTTTGGAAAACCCAATAACAGTAAATTAATCTTTTCTTTGCATAACTGACCTATCCGAGTACGTTTCTCGTTTCCCCTATACCGTTAAAGTGTAAACCGTATTATTACAAACCACAAATTTTCCCCGTTCTGTATGACTCACCCGATTCAGAATCAGGATCCCATGGTGTAATTATGTATCTAGTTATTCACAATTGCAAATATTCACAGGTCACATATACTCGTAACTCGTACTTATTCCTTCATTCAGTCAATAAGAATACAAGTGCAATTGGCATGGTTTATCGAGAAATACAAGACCAATAACACGTATTCTTATGTAAAATGAAATAATTTACACAAAACTGTTTTCCTTCTTAAACGCTGGGATATTCCATCAAACTACTTTGGGAATTATTATATAATACTTGTGAACCTCATAAGGAGTTGATGATTCATGTACGCTTGAAATTCCGCGCTTTTAGTGATATTTCGTATCTCTAAAACTACGACAAATATTAGGCTGAAATTTATACTGCTGTTAGCTACCGACATACGAAAACATTGCATAAAGTTTTGTTCCATGTGATGACAAATGTCACATTTAATTTTACAACAGCGTCCATAACATTTCGGTGCCTGAACAGCAGTGATCTCCCTTGGCCGGAGCCGAGATTGCTAGCAAACAGCTAGTTGAATCGAAGGAAAACCTGCGTCGGAGAAGCCGTGGCTCACGACCTGTGTGAAGCTAATTTCTGACTGATTCTGTTAGTGCATGAATGTATTCGCAGTTGCAAATATGGGCAACAATTAACTGTATAATGTAATGACTACAGTGATAATTTGTCCCAGACCTGGACTCGAACCCCGATTTCCCGTTTATCGCGAGCGGTCGCCTTACCATTAGGTTATCCGAGCACTTTCTACGGCCAAACCTAAACTTACATATGTCGTCATATTCAGTATGTAAATTCCCGTAGTGGGGAGATATTTTTATTGAAAGTCGCTCGCCCTGTGTCGGAGAATAAATACGATACTGCAACTTCTGTGTTGTTCAGAATTAGTATATAATGTCCCTTCGGACTTGCATGTATGTCCGAAGGAACATTCTATCTTAAATCTGAAAAACACAGGCACTGCAATATCGTAATCATTCCGTAAGTGCGGTGTACGGCACTACGCCACAAGGTGTAGGGCCATAAGAGAGGCACTCTTAATTCCGGCCCACGGATTGACACGAAATTCAATACAATCTCTCGCTGCCATTATCTCTCAAAGATCTGCATTATCTACACAAAGTGGTTGTGGTAATTTATTATTCACTATGTGAAACATACCAACTCAGATGCGATTTCCAGTGATATCCCACTCCGAATTACCTACTATAAAAATCCCAATTTCCTTTCATGTGCTCTGTTCCCGCTCCAAGAACATTGTCTTCCTTCGTATTTGTGACCTGGACACGCCCACGCGCCTGGACACGCCCACGCGCCTGGACACGCCCACGCGCCTGGACACGCCCACGCGCCTGGACACGCCCACGCGCCTGGACACGCCCACGCGCCTGGACACGCCCACGCGCCTGGACACGCCCACGCGCCTGGACACGCCCACGCACCGTCGACAGCTCCAGCGATATGTTCACAGTTGCTTACGAGCTAAAATACGTCGGGACTGGCTTATAACATGCACTTAACTAAACGAAACAGCTATATACTCTAAGAAGTATCGGGAAGTGTTCCGTATACTCTCCAGAAACAACCTCTCTCCCACGTATCCCATCCTACACAAAAGACCGCTTCCCGACAAACTCAACATCGTATCCTACCTGAAACAGACATGGTCCCCACCATGATTACTCGACGGATCTCTGTGTGTATGAACGTACAGACATTTACCCCACCTCTCACACCACATTGCCAGTACTTATACAGCTTTCCACGAAAAGGACTAAACACACCAGTAACACTCGCTAAAAACCGAAACACTGCACCTGGTCGCAATACAGTTACCTACCGTCTCTTCAAGGAACTTCTCAGATTCTCTCACGAAACCTTGCCTTCCTTCACGATACTATCCTCTACATCGGTTATTACCCGGAGCAGTGGGGAATATCCCAAGTTCTGCTATTTTTTAAACTTGGTAAACTACCTTCACAAACCTCATCCTATTTATCTATAAACGCAAGTCATTTGTCAGGAAAATGTTTGGAACCATCATCATCAGCATCTTGCAGCAACCCACCTACCTATCTCCAATATCCAATACAGCTCTCGTTCCAACCACTCCATCGAAGACGAACTACTTTATCTTACTCATCTTCTCATGAACTAAATAAACGAAAATGCACCGTATTTGTACCCCCTGATATTCAAAAAGCCTTTGAGGTGATGTGCCATTCTGGACTGCTCTTCAAGCTACACTCGCAGTTCGATATGTCCGCCTTACAGCATTCTTGTGTCTCCACCGTCCTACATATGTCACCATCAACCATATTTGCTCCCCCATATTTTAGCCCACTGCAAATGTGCGTCAAGGCTCTGTTCTTTCCCCCTTCCTTTACATCCTGTACGTCTGACCTCCATATCCAGCTACCTCCTGCAATATGCTGACGACGACACACACCACGGCCTTCAACTCTCCCATGCGGTCCCCTCCAACGCCACTTTAATCTCCTTGGCGTGTAGCATAATGTGTGGAGACTTCAAGTAAATCTACAGAAAAATGTCACTATTTGGTCTCACCACTCGTTTCAGTCAGGCAGATTTCCATCTTTACAACTAGTTCATTCCCCTCACTAACACAATATTTAGGATTAACCCTCGACAGAAAACTACTATGGAATGCCCACCTTATCACCCGGCACAAAGCTCAAAACTGATTAAATCTACCAACAGGCCGCGCGTGGGGTCTACAGCATTATGTAAGTATCCTCACTTACAGATATCGTAACTATTCTATGCTCACTTCCGCCAACGTTGCTTCGATTTCCGCCACTCCTACATTCTGTAACTCCTTAGAAATCCAGCAAAGACAAGCACACCGCTTCCCGCGTCCTTCTTTGGACATTTGGGATCCTATATCAGTTCATCCACTACCCATACATTATTTCCTAGAAGACAGAATCCAATACATTAATTGCAAAACCCTGTCCCAGGACCCAGTAACTCACCCATTGATCACCAATGCAGGACCCTGCTGCGCCAATACGTCCATATTCCACTTAGTCTTCATATCTCATCCATCCTCTCCCGGCGGAATTGTAACCCACTCCCTAAAGATGAAACCCGTCCGAGATATATCCCTCTTTCCTCCTCCACCTTTCTGATTTTTAGTCGCGACACAGTTCCACGTGGCCCCGTTATCATAGTCTTAATTACACCTCCGTCATGATCACGATCATTATCATGCATCTTCAGCAGCATCATAATACAATAGCAACATTCACATCATCAGTGATTATATTTGAACTGTAATGTAAAATCTATGAAGTTTCAAAAATCATTTGCTGCAACGTTTCTAACGTTTCTCAACCCTCCTTCAGTATTCACGACCCAACTTTCAATCATAATTTTCATCGCTCCCTCCCCCATTATATATATATATATATATCTTACAAACAGATCGCGAAAATACTCCGGAAGGTCTCTCACTTGCGGAATAAGTCGTTGTAGACTTCATGGCAAGCGGCGAAATCAAAAGGCAAATTAGTAATAAATCAGTCTTTGAATTTATTGCAGGGATGCACTAAAAACAAGAACATTTGGTATACTATTACCATTTTCATCTTCCTTTCTCTGCAAAACCAAATTTTCCGTGTTGGCTGCTTTGAAGACAAAATATAAACAGCTAAACGTGGAAAAAGAACTCAGTGTCTATTTGTAATATTAAACATTCCTTCGAAAACCTTTGCTTTGCAAGTCTGGCAAAAGGAGCCGCTAATATTTAGAAAACTTTTTTCCAATTTAGTGCTGGAACAAAAATTATTAAAGTAATTGAGCAGTACATTTGTAAGTGCATTACGTCTGTGTAAATATGAATTTTAATTTTTTATTGTATCAGAATGTATTTTTCTTTTATTTTCTACCAGTAAATCAAATTTTGAACTATCGTGTGTTTTCCTCTTCAATAAGTTCACGCCCTCCATTTAGTATGATCACCTCCTCCCACACAGAGACAAACACGCTCGCGCACGTTGGGAATCGCTAATTTATTGTCATCTTTTTTTACGTATTTTCAAACATCTTTTCCCTTCGTGGACAACTGAAATAGCAGTAAAGGATAACAAGACGGTATTTGTGACTTGCGTCAGATTCGTAAACAAATTGCAAACCGTGAGCAACGGGTCTTCAGCGCTTCGTCTTACAGTCCGTTGGCAGAACTGAAATTTAGCATTGTGGTCTTGTGACCTGAGAACCCACACATGCCATGAGTGATACGGATAAGGTAACAGCTGAGCAGAGTTGACCACACGAGACAGTGGATAATAGATCCAGCAGTTCCAGTTCTCTACACGCTTGTTTCTGGATCGGCATGTATTCGTCACAGCATTGCTCCACCATATCTAGAATATGGACTGCGAGATCTAACTCGTCGTGCTCTGTGTCTGCAAGTTGCTAGAACAGTAAGCTAGACATTTTTCTTAGTTGAAATGTGGCATCGAGAACGAATTTCGGCTTTTATGACGCGCTCCTGTCGATCACCGCCGTTAGTTACATCATAGCAGAATGTCTGCCCATTTCTTGAGTGGGATAACGGTTTAACGGGACTACATTTCACCTTTTACGTTGTTCACGTTCATTCTTGATCTTGTTCTGATACCAATAAAACCTCAGAACCATATGTATGGAATGGCTGATGCACTCAGTTGTAAATGCTGTTTCTGACAAGACCGCCAAAATCAGACTAAGTACAGGGTGTCCAGCAAAGGAATCCCTGATTTCAAAATTAAATATATCGAAAATTAAGATCAATAGATGAGCGCAACAAACGGTATGTTTATTGTGAAAGCTGTTAACATATTGCGCTGTAACCTCAATACGTAGTGCCTATAAATATAGTGCCGCGACTCAGAGCTATCAGTTCCACCGCTGAAACGTGAAAGAAGGGTGGTGCACCGAAGGCAAGGATTGAATCGTGTATTGCATTTAACGACGTATTTTTCTAGTATTGGAATACCACAGGTTGGAACACAGTCTTACGGCAACAAGGCGTACTTCTCAAACACTATTTAATGTTCCACAGAGACCCAATGCGAAAATCATTCGCAAGCACTTCGCCAAATTCCAGCGAACAGGCTTCGTGGCTGATCTAGAGGGGAACATTGGCCCAGGCAAACTACAGTTACCCATGAAAATTTTGCCACGGTATCTGAAATTATTCGGCAAAAATCAGAGGAAATCGGTCCGAATAATAGCAACAGAAATCGGTTGAAGCGTTCCAGCCCGCAGAAAATACGGAGACAGAGTCTACACATCTATCCATTCAAAATTAGGAGCCATCAGTGCAGACCTGTTTGAGCTGTGTGTGAGTGCTGACTTTGCGAACCAGATTCTCACAATGACTGATAATAAAGGATTTCATGCTGGCTGCATCTGGTTCACACTTTCAGCACAGTGGCATCCTAATGTAGTCGCGAACAATTACTGTTTGCGCTATCAGCAGAGGCGTTACTAACCGTTTTTTCATCCGACAAAAGATCACTGGTGAACGTTACGTTGCAAGTTTGGAGCAATTCAGCTAGCGTTCAAAGATCGACGAGGCATGGAGCGGCTCATGCAAGATGGGCGAGACTACATCGTACCGAAAACGTGTTTCGCTTTCTCGATGAATACTTCTCGAATGGCGTCATTGCGTCGGAATACTGCAAATTTACTGGCGCAAGGATGGGCTGGTCTCCACATTCTTCCGATCTGACTCCTTGGAACTACTTTTTGTGGGGCACACTAAAAGACACTATCTACGCGCGACCCTGGACGAACTTAAATCGGCTATTTTCGTGACGTCTGAATCCATTTCCGTTGAAGCACTACAGGATGTGATGGCGAAATTTCTTGTTCGTTAGAGCCACCTGCGTACTGAGAGTAGTGGACATTTCGGAAAGATTATGATATTGCAAAGATTGCTTGGAGAGGGCGAGCTTTGTTAAGCACCTTGATACTGTACGAGCTGCACATCGTACAGTGACATCTGTTAGCGGCTTTTCGAAATATTTCCAAACTTCTGTATAATTTCTCCATAAAATTCTTAGAGCTTTCACAATTAACATAAATTTTGGTGCAACCGTCTCTCGATCTTAATTTTTCGAGATAATTTTGAAACCAGAGACTCCTTAACTGGACAACCTATACACAAGCACGACCAATACGAAACGAGTAATGGACATCAACAGAAATGTAGCCCCTTTACCACCAATTACTGATCCTCTCGACGCAAGCAAGCGTCCCATGTATTTGCTTCCGGACACTGGTTTACTGGATTTTTTCTAACTTCGACCAGTACTATGTTTTGTAAGAATGAGGGGACACTTTTCTCAGAAAATCAACCAGTGCGGATGTAATCGATAATAAATCCAGTCATTCTCAACTCTATAAATACGGTGGTTTGTACTGTGTTTGTTTCTACTATGTTATTCAAAGAAACGCGTTTGCAGATGAATACAGAAACTGAGAAAGTTTCGAATTTTGAAACAAGTATCAGATGATAAATCTATTCATCCAAATGCAGTATAATGAATATCTGACAGTGCACTTTAATACCATGGCATTAAAAGTAGTGCTATAAGGGCACCCTAAGGAGTATGTTAATATGAAATACAATAGGACTAAATCGCATAAAATTAAGCGTATGTATTGAAAAAAGTTAAAATAGCGTTCAATACGACAGAAAATTCAAAATTTCGTCTGCGACATAAATAGGCTTCAGGCTTACGATACGGCAGGGATTAGCCCGGACAGCCCCGATTTTTTTAAATTTTCGCCAGGTAATATCCGGGGTTTGCGGCAGTTACCATTGGCGAATGTTTTTTATAGTTTTAGACCTATGTATCCGACATTAAGTTTTAAAACATTCTCTTATGGCCGTGTCTCAGCCGACCTTCGAGCAAGCGATTACGTCGATAGGGAGTTGAGGCTACCGTTTGCGCCACAACTTCAGTCATTTGGGAACAACACAGGGACAACGTATTTACGTTGCTTTTTTTTAAATAACTCATCTACACATTTTTTATCATTTTATCTACATTAGTGTTTTGATTAGTTGTTTACAGCGCATAAGAGAAAGATTGTTTGCTGTTAACTTGGCAACAGTAAGGCAACTTTTTGAAGTTGTGTAATTACAGTAACACTCGACATGTTAATCTCACACTATGTACTGGAGAATTTTCTGTTTGACACGAAGGGTGTTATTAGAGGCCACGTTGAAACAGCCAAACGTAGAAGTGCAATTAATGCTGCTGCATTACTAAACATTAGATTTTTTTAAAGCCAAAATTGGGACAACGGTGATCAGGAGTGTGCTGCTAAAAAGGCTACATTTTCATAACACACTGTTAGACACTAATGTAATTAGAACGAACAAACAATTACTGAAAAAAAATCATGTTTAATGAAAGAACTGAATTAGCTAAGTTTAAGGTTTGAGGAAAGTTAAGATGTTTAATTTGAAAATCATGCGTCTACTACAAACCACTGAAGTTTATGACGGAGGGTACTTCGCATAAATCACATGCTACAGTTCCTTAACGTTCCAGTCGTGAATGGAGCGCGGGCAGAGTGCTTAAATGCTTTTGTCTCTGCAATATTTAGTCTAATCTCATGACCGAGCGAGGTGGCACAGTGGTTAGACACTGGACTCGCATTCGGAAGGACGACGGTTCAATCCCGCGTCTGGCCATCCTGATTTAGGTTTTCCGTGATTTCCCTAAATCACTCCAGGCAAATGCCGGGATGGTTCCTCTGAAAGGGCACGGCCGACTTCCTTCCCCATCCTTCCCTAATCCGATGAGACCGATGACCACGCTGTCTGGTCTCCTTCCCCAAACCAACCAACCAACCAACTAATCTCATGTTCTTGATTCCTGTTGGATCGATGTGTAAAATGCTAAATAATATCTTCAGAGTCTCCACTTAATACTGGTTCTTGAAATTTTGCAAGAAGGCTTTTAGGAGGTAATTTCCGTCTACCTTCAACAGTCTGACAACTCAGATTTCTCAACATTTCCGTGGCGCTGTCAAACATCCTCTGTACAAGTTTATTTTCCCGTGTTAGGTGTTAGTCTGATTTGGTAAGGGTCCCACATGCCTGAGCCACAAACGCTAGAAAGAAGACGGCATCGGGTTTGCACCGAGACGAAACAAGCATTACAAACATTGATGAGCGGACATTATTTAGACATACTGTCGAAATACACGCAACAAACAGGAAGGAGCTGTTGAGTTGCTCAGTAAATTGGGTGAATTCATCACAAACGCATACTACAATGATTATGACCCACTCTAGGCAGCTGCCCAGTTCACACCAAATACCTGTTCCTCCAGTGTGCCCATCTTCCTGATGCAGGCGGCCGCGAGACACGACTGACTTTGACGTAAACAAATCTTCAGTCGAGGAGGAAGCGCCCTCTAGTGGATGGTTCAAAAGGTCCTAAGCACTATAGGACTTAACGTCTGAGGTCATGAGTCTCCTAGACTTAGAACTACTAAAACCAAACTAACCTAAGGACATCACACACATCCATGCCCGAGGCAGGATTCTAACCTACGACCGTAGCATCAACGTGGTTCTGTAGCGCCTAGAACCGCTCGGCTACATCGGCTGGCCCCTCTAGTGGATCTCAGAAGGGGACCATCAGACCGGTTAATCACGGATTTTGATTAGTCTTAAGTATGTTATAGAGGGACCAGTCCTGAGTATCTGGCTAACGGCTTTTCATGCGACGGCCCCTAGTCCCTGAGCAAATCGATGTTGAAGTTTTAAGAGTGCCTTCTGTGCCTGTAACGGTTATTATGTTTCGACCGAGCGATCATAGCGCAGAGGCTAAGCTTCACGGCTACTATGGAGACGGTGCTGGTCCAAACTCCACCCGCGTGCCCTTTTCTCTTTTCAATTTCAACGTACAGAATATCATTAAATAGTGTATGCCACGAAAAAATAGTCGTTTTCGCTGTATTAATTTCATTAATTAATCAGTCATTACAGCAAACTTTCTTCAATGTTTTCTGTTTGTTAAAGAATGGATTACAGAATCATCTTTGCTATCACTTGCCGCTCCAGAACAAAATTCCAGATGGTATTTCTCGCAGAAGTAACCGACACGCAAATACGTAGAGCACCACTCACATTTAATGAAAGCTACTGCCTCACTGGCACGCGGATTTTTCAGAAGCGACCCCGGAAGACACAGTCCGTTCATATTAAAAAAGAAATTTATTACTTCGATAAACTTCGATGTGAACCACTTCTTATTTGATCATTCCTGTGAAAACAGTTGCACTAAATTGATCCAGAGGTAAATAATATATTTTTATGGAATTTCCGTCGAAGCGATTTCTCTGTTATTCTTCAGCAAGTCGGGAGCACGGGTTTGGCGAAGCGGACTAGAAATAGGGGCGGGACAGGGGGAGTGGGGTGGATGAGATAAATTTTATGGTGCAGGTGCATGGCTTTGTCTCTCACCTACAAGAATTTCATAGTAAAATGCCCGATCAGTCGTCCCTTCTTATGAATCAGTAATGTAATGAACTGTTTCTTGTCCCGCGTACAGAAGAACGACTTTAAAAAACCCTTCGTGCAGCCTTTTCGTGCACTTCCCTGATGTAGTGTAGGCCACAGTTACATTTTTTAATTTATGAGTCACTTTGTCAACTCGTTTGTGAAGATTCGAACCAAGTTTCGCGGATGTTTTTTGTATACATTAGAAAACAGTTGTGCCATATTGCACTGATCATGTTCAAATCGGTTCAATCGAAAGGGATCTGTTGTACCTCGATTCATACTGGCACTGGTTTCATCGGTGTTTATTGCAGTCGGTCAGGAATGAGGGATCAGCACTTTCATCTGTATCTGGAATTCTTCCGCAGTGCTAACAACTTCCTCCCTTTAAAGCTTTCCATATATTTGAAATTTTGACTACGAACCGCAAGCGGAATTCATATTTGAAAAGCGTTTGTTGTAATTTATGATTTATTAATGAAATTAATACTTTGAAAATGTCAATTTGTGTTTAATTTTTAATGTCATGTACTATTTAATGATATTCTGTACGATGAAGCTGGAAAAGAAGAAAAAAAACAGTACAGGGCGGAGTTTCCTCTGTTTTCGCGTCCTTAAAACTACAATAACGTTACATTTGAAAATTAACGCTACTTACATTCTCTGTCTGCTTTTATCGATGCAGGTTGTAAACACTTTTCATTCTCCATTTTTTTTAAATTGTCGGTTTGGCTTTTCTGTCCAAGCACTTGTACAACAAAAATACTCCCAAAATGTCATCAGTGGCCTCAAACTACCCAACTCTTATAAACATACCTGTCTGTGATTGTTTTGAATGACTGTTGTATATCCTTAGCTTTTAGGTTGTAAGTAGTTCAAACAAAAAATAAAACACCACTGAAATTTCAGTAACATTCGTATTTCTTTGCATAAGGAAGCAGAAAGTATCAAGTAGAACTAAAATTAAAGGGAAATGTTTTTTTTTACAAATATTATTAATTTTTATTTGTTTTAAGAACACACAAATATCCGAAATAGTTAAGAAACCTTCAGCTTTATTTTGCAAAATCTACTATCTTCTCCTGCTTTAGTGACCTCCAGCGTGTTTGGTCAAGTGGATTTTCTATTTTGATCAAAGCCTATAATAAGTCATCAACTTCTCTTCAAAGGAAGAATCTTATCTAAGACGTTGTCTCTTTTGGGGTCGCAAATGGAAGGGCTCTGTTCCTTCTTCTTCTTCTTCTTCTTCTTCTTCTTTTGCTTTGCACCTTCTCCAATTTTGTCATCCAGAACAGCCTAAACTAAACTTCAGTGAGTGCACCTCGGAACTGATCATCATAATTTGGGAAGTCATTAAATGTCAAATTATCGCTCAATATCAGGAAGATAGCCCTGCGAGACTCCTTGAAGCCATTTTTACAACTGATTTATGTACTGTGAAGCGTTACCTAATGTTAAGTAAACGAAGGGAAACAACGGTACACAAAGCCGAAGGAACTATCGAAACAACTGACGAAACAATAGAATTATCGAGTGCTGGATAGACCGTTTACTAAGAATTGTGCCGTGTTTGTGGGCGGGGAGTCATGAAAATCGTTTCGATTTATCAAGTGTGCCAAAGCAAGCAGGATTTTTCGATTGACGGAGAATTTTTCAAGGAAACAGACAATTAGTTCGTTTAACTGAGTAAGATTTGTCGAGATTTGGATCAGCAAGTGTTGCCTGTGACTACTTGCTTTACTTCATGAAACGAATTTGTGGTGTAACCGCAAGGCACCAGGCACCACACTTGCTAGGTTGTAGGCTTCAAATCGGCCGCGGTCCGTCAGTACACATCGGACCAGCGGGTCGCCACTGTCAACGCTAGCAGAAGACCGAGCTTCGCGTCCCGGCTGTTCTTACGAGACAAGCTAGCGCACTGCTCAGTTCTACAACCGACTTTAATAAGAATGGTTCACTTGTTATAGCTTCAGACATCTCATTTGCAGAGACGACAGTTAGAATAGCCTTCAGCTAAGTCAGTAGCTACGACCGAGCCAGGCACTACATGCAGTTTATGCATTGACAATTGATCTATATGTGTGAAGCAATCAGAATTGAAAAGAAGTATTCGCAGTTCAGTCTATAACTGCACATCTGTACAAAGTCAAATGGTTCAAATGGCTCTGAGCACTATGGGACTCAACTGCTGAGGTCATTAGTCCCCTAGAACTTAGAACTAGTTAAACCTAACTAACCTAAGGACATCACAAACATCCATGCCCGAGGCAGGATTTGAACCTGCGACCGTAACGGTCTTGCGATTCCAGACTGCAGCGCCTTTAACCGCACGGCCACTTCGGCCGGCTATTGTACAAAGTCAAGATCGACGTTCACCGCTGATGCTGAATTAAAGCTAAGTATTTAATTGTATTCCTGTCTACTAACTTTCTAATCACCTAAGACGTTCCATACACATCCCGTCCAGTATAGTTCATTGATCCTCACGTCAGCCTACTTGATCAACGTGTGCAATTAATGGCCACACCTCGTGAGCAGACTAAGAGTCAAATTGCGAGACTCAGCCGAGTCACCCTTTTTTTCATAAGGCCCATAATTCCGTCTCATGCATAATAGAACTCCTCACGGTTTGCGTTAACACATACTTCTTTGGTATCAATGGCTTGTCTTCCCCCCCCCCCCCCCTACCCCCGTTACAAAGGCTGCATTCTCTTTAGTAAAGATCACAATCACTCAGTTATTAGAATGAATCCTTATTAAAAATCGAGCGAGTCTTGCAGCTGTTAAAGGCATGGTTCAAAACACCGTCTGCCTCCCGTTAAGTTTACTTGAGATGGCTACTAAGTAGTACCTCAGTAACAGCCACGATCGATTACTCTCCCTTCCCCCTGCCCCTGGCGCCTTCCCACAACCTTGTACAATTCCTGCTTAATCTCCATCTGTAATGACTTTCGTGTCGAGGGAACGTTAAATCTCAACTATCGTATCTTCGTTAATGCCACTTTCGTATAAAGTCTGGAATCCGGGACGCGCTACGGATATACTCGTAGTTCAGCTTATAAGTGATCAATGAAGTTTCTGACGTCTTCGTTTACGGAACGGGCGCGACACAGCGCGGTAGCTAATACGCTACGTTCGTCGTTATCTGACTAGAATCTAGGTCACTGAGCGGCGACTGAGGAACAGTCGCTGCACGGCTCGCCTTGGAATGAGACGAGTTACGTTGCTGCAGTCACCGCCACATCGAGAAGAAATTTCCGTCTGACTTCGGCAACACCTTGTACAAACAGAATCTCCAAGGGCTCGCGTTGTCAAGATGCCGCAGCGATGGTATGGTAGCTGCAATTTTATGCGACCATTTACGAACTGTTAGTTCACTTCAGTAATGGTGTAACTGACCCTCCGTCACGTAGCGTTCTGCTGTACAGTTATAATAACTGTCTCACTTTTCTTTATCATCGTTTCACTACCTTTCGCCATTGTGCTGATCATTTTTGTCATTTCGCCGCTCGAGTCATTACATAGCGGTTTCTCCGACCATCTGGGTAGGAGCTACATACAGGTATAAAACATTTTTGCACAACAAAGCACTGTTGTGTCGTAGCATATGTAATGTGTCAGCTTTGTTAATCTCCTCTCTCTTTCATTCTTGGATGGGGTGAGAAAAGAACTGCCATTGTTACTTCCCATTATAAGTTCTATCTAATTTTGTACTTACGGCCACTATGTATAATAGTTGTGGGTGTAAGTTATTTGTTTTTGACTCATCTTGGAAACGTGCGCTCCCGGTATATATGCAGAAATACTATCAGGGTTACACAGCATCTTTCTTATGGCGTGTAGCATGTCAGCTGGTTGAGCATCTTCTTAATGCTCTTGCGATGAAGAAGCAAGTTGTGACGAAATGATCTTTTCTTCGTCTCTCTCTCTCTCTCTCCCTCTCTCTCTCTCTCTCTCTCTCTCATACACACACACACACACACACACACACACACACACACACACACACATCCCTTTTCCCTCTATCCGTCAGCTCAGTCTTCGTAACGTGTACACTGAATAGGCTGGAAAATTTTATGAGCGAGCAACGTGGATGACTTACAGTTCCCTTCTATTTAATGTTCTCTGACATCTGTCTTTCCACAATTTGATTTATGTGATCGATTCAGTTTAAATAATCACTAGGTATTAGCTAAGAGCAGCTGATTCCAATCATTGATCAGTTATGCTTTAATTTTTTTTAAATGTTAATTCCAAACGAATTTGACAGTTGCATTGGCCGCTAGAGGCCTGAAATACATTGTTTGGACTAGATAACGATCGTAAAATAGTCTGTGTTATATTTGTTGTTGTTGTGGTGTTCAACTCGAAAACATGTTTTTATGCAGCTCTTCATATTATCTTGTGCAAACTTCTTCATATGTCAATTAAATTTATACTTCATGTTAGCAAATTTCTCTTTTTGCTTAAAGGTTCTTTCTTTTTGCTAATCTGCATATTATATCATCTCTACTTCAGCCATCGTCATTTATTTCGCCACATAAATAACAAATCTCATCGATTCTTTTTAACGTCTAATTTCGTAACATATTTCCCACACCACCGCCTGAGTTAATTTCACGGCTCGCGTTTATGGAGTTCAAAAAAAGCTTCATAACTTTTCAGTTGTTTCACATAGGTTTACGCTTCATTAAGATCCCGCGAATAGTAGTCTTGGACATGCTTAGCTGAGATGAAATTTACCGTCCCGACTGCGTAGTGCACGGATATCTACCCATGTTACAAGCTTGTGGCCGTAAGTAAACGGTAAGGAACGAAGACTTGTAGAGTACCGTTGACAGAGACAACGAGATACTGATCGGATGCGGGTTGCGTCTTGAGACAGATTTATTCGTTCCATTAGGTATTCCTCCTTTGAGAAGTGTAACTATTGTGTATTAAGCGCAGCTGTTTAGAATGTATGACTGACGAGTATGTGTGTGACTGTGTGGAGTGGAGTGCTGTGCTTGTGTTGTTGGTGCAACTCGGCGCCGGTAATAGCCTACACTTTGAATGTGGCGGGCGGGTAGGTGGCACCAAACTCCTCAAGGTCGCCCTAAGGGCAGGTCCCCATCAACAGCTGTTGGTCCAATCCCTCTACGAGATGAGCAGATATTTGCGATTTTAGCCACTGCACGGGCGCAAAATGCCTCAAGATCAGGAGCTGTGTATGAGCACCTCTTTTCTTCCTGCCGTCCAAATGCTGGTAACGACAATTTCCTCCTCCTTATCAACAAATGTGAACCGGCCAACCATTCAACGGAACATCATTGATACGGGCTTTCGGAGCCGAAGGCCCAACGTGTACCCGCGATGACTGCACGACACAAAGCATTACGGCTCGCCTGGGCCCTTCAGCACCGACATTGGACTGTTCATGACGGAAACATGTTGCCTAGTCGGACGAGTCTCGTTTCAAATTTTATCGAGCGGATGGACGTGTACGGGCGTGGAGAAAACCTCATGAATACATGGACCCTGCACGTCAGGAGGGGACTGTTGAAGCTGGTGGAAGCCCTGTAATGGTGTGGGGTATGTGCAGTTGGAGTGATGTGACGCTCCTGATACGTCTAGATACGACTCTGACAGGTGACACGTACGTAAGCATCCTGTCTGATCACCTGCATTCCAGTGTGCATTCCGATGCACTGTGGAAATTCCAGCAGGACAATGCGACACTCCACGCGTCCTAAATTGCTACAGGGTGGCTTCAGGAACACTCTTCTGGGTTTAAACACTTCCCCTGGTCACCAGACTCCCCAGACATGAATATTATTGAGCATATCTCGTTCTTTTCAGAAGAGATCTCCACCCCTCGTGTTCTTACGGATTTATGGACAGCCCTGCAGGATTCATGGTGTCATTTCCCTAAACTGAAAACCTATGGGTACTGCTTGTCATCTGCGGCAGCCATACAGCACAGCTGTACGTCGACGATATTCTGCGTCCCGATCTGTAGCGCTTCATGGCAAGACATCCTTGGCTCACATTTCAGAAAAATAATGTCCGCTCGCACACGGCGAGAGTTTCTACTGATTGTATTCGTGCTTACCAAACCCTTCCTTGGCCAACAAGATCGCCGGATCTCTCCCCAATTGAGGAAATTTTGAGCATTATGGGCAAGTCCTTTGATCCGCTCGGGATTTTGTCGACCTAACGCGCCATTTGTACAGAGTTTGGTACGATATCACTCAGGAGGACATCAAGCAATTCTGTTAATCATTGCCAAGCCAAATGACTGCTTGCACAAGGTCCCGAGGTGGACCAATGTGTTATCGACTTGCTCTGTTTATGAAGCTCTTCGTCATAAATAAATCATCCAATTTTTCTGAACTATATTCGTTTGTTTGTTAGTCTTTAGATATTCGTCCCTTTCGGATAATCCCTTCGTGGTGCGTTCTTTTTTTTATTTTAGCTCTTATAGCACACTATAAGTTAATTTCACATGTGACAGGCTATCCCCTCAAGTACAGCGACTGTGTCATGTATTCTTCATCTACTACAACTTTAGTATTCAAACAATGCTGTCACCTATAATTAGTTCGTGGCAGCCACAAGTGGTCTGGAGAATGAGGCGCACGTTCTTGTTGGAAGTGATTTCATAGAGAACTGTTGATACGCATGAAAGGCGCGGATTAAACCCGCGAGCGTTTTTGAAATGATTAATTTTCGCTGAAAGTTTATATTTCCCATAGTATTAAGGGTATCAAAAGTTTAAGCAAGCAAATTATTATGGTGAGGGTGAGATTTATTGGATTTAACGAAATAATCATCGATCGCTACTCGCTTGTAACGATCTTACAGTGACTGTTGAATAAACTTAGAATATATTCTATCATCTATTGCGGCCGTTAATGATTGAAACTCACGTTAAATTTATTTTCAGAGGACTGATCATTCCATATCAGTAGTCATGGATTACACAGATAGGAAGCCAGAATTGTGATATTCAAATTGGCCGGCCGTTGTGGCCGAGCGGTTCTAGGCCCTTCAGTCCAGAACCGCAAGACCGCTACGATCGCAGGTTCGAATCCTGCCTCGAGCATGGATGTGTGTGATGCCCTTAGGTTAGTTAGGTTTAAGTAGTTCTAACTTCTAGGGCACTGATTACCTCAGATGTTAAGTCCCATAGAGCTCTGAGCCATTTGAATTTTTAATATCCAAATTGGATATATGTACTTCGAACTGATTGATGTAATTAATTGTTTTCAGAATAAACACAAAAAATCAAAGAGTTCCTCATCCAGGCCGTGAAGGCCCAAGGGATGTCTACCGGCTGCCGTGTCATCCTCTGCGTTGCGGCGTCATCAGTTGCTGTATGTAGGGACGTGTTCTCACCAAACCGCTCTCCCAGCCGTTATCCAGACTTTCCATTCCGTGTAACCGCTACCATACAGTCAAGTAGCTGAGTGTACGCCAGTCCAGTCATCCCACTAAGGAAAAATTCGGGAATCGTACTCTGGTCAGGAGGACGTCGTTATCAGAAGAAAGAAAGTTGGCGTTCTACAGGTCGGAGCGTGGAATGTCAGATCCCTTAATCGGGCAGGTAGGTTAGAAAATTTAAAAAGGGAAATGGATAGGTTAAAGTTGGATATAGTGGGAATTAGTGAAGTTCGGTGGCAGGAGGAACAACACTTTTGGTCAGGTGAATACAGGGTTATAAATACAAAATCAAATAGGGGTAAAGCAGGAGTAGGTTTAATAGTGAATAGGAAAATAGGAATGCGGGTAAGCTATTACAAACAGCACAGCAAACGGATTGTTGTGGCCAAGATAGACACGAAGTCAATGCCTACGACAGTAGTACAAGTCTATATGCCAACTAGCTCTGCAGATGACGAAAAAATTGAAGAAATGCATCATGAGATAAAAGAAATTATTCAGGTAGTGAAGGGAGACGAAAAATGAATAGTCATGGGTGACTGGAATTCGATAGTAGGAAAAGGAAGAGAAGGAAACGTAGTAGGTGAATATGGATTGGGGATAAGAAATGAAAGAGGAAGCCGCCTGGTGGAGTTTTGCGCAGAGCACTACTTAATCATAGCTAACACTTGGTTCAAGAAACATAAAAGAAGGTTGTATACATGGAAGAATCCTGGAGATACTGACAGGTTTCAGATAGATTATATAATGGTAAAACAGAGGTTTAGGAACCAGGTTTTAAATTGTAAGACATTTCTAGGGGTAGATGTGGACTCTGACCACAATCTAGTGGTTATGAACTGTAGATTAAAACTGAAGAAACTGCAAAAAGGTGGGAATTTAGGGAGATTGGACCTGGATAAACTGACTAAACCAGAGGTTGTACAGAGTTTCAGGAAGAGCATAACGGAACAATTGACAAGAATGGGGGAAAGAAATACAGTAGAAGAAGAATGGGTAGCTTTGAGGGATGAAGTAGTGAAGGCAGCAGAGGATCAAGTAGGTAAAAAGACGAGGGCTAGTAGAAATCCTTGGGTGACAGAAGAAATATTGAATTTAATTGATGAAAGGAGAAAATATAAAAATGCACTAAATGAAACAGGCAAAAAGGAAAACAAACGTCTCAAAAACGAGATCGACAGTAAGTCCCAAATGGCTAAACAGACATGGCTAGGGGACAAATGTAAGGATGTAGAGGCTTATCTCACTACAGGTAAGATAGATACTGCCTACAGGAAAATTAAAGAGACCTTTGGAGAAAAGAGAACCACTTGTATGAATATCAAAAGCTCAGATGGAAACCCAGTTCTAAGCAAAGAAGGGAAAGCAGAAAGGTGGAAGGAGTATATAGAAGGTCTATACAAGGGCGATGTACTTGAGGGTAATGTTATAGAAATGGAAGAGGATATAGATGAAGATGAAATGGGGGATATGATACTGCGTGAAGAGTTTGATAGAGCACTGAAAGACCTAAGTCGAAACAAGGCCCCGGGAGTAGACAACATTCCATTAGAACTACTGACAGCCTTGGGAGCGCCAGTCCTGACAAAACTCTACCATCTGGTGAGCAAAATGTATGAGACAGGCGAAATACCCTCAGACTTCAAGAAGAATATAATAATTTGTAACCTACCCACAAAAAATGAAAATGAAAATAAGCCAAGTGTATCCTCCCCAAAGAAAAATTTATAATTAAAAATGAATTTTTAATATTGTGACCGCTGAACAAAATTGGCTCCGATTTATAGTCTGTGTGCAGAAATGCATTCACATTTAATGTTCCCACAAAAATTCTTTTCTCATTTAATGTCAAGTTCGAAACAGAAAAATTTCCTAAACACCAAAATAATAAAAAAGTTTAGTAACCTGATAAATTTTATGAGGACAGCAGCGCTGCCCTTCGGCCCTGTATTCTGAATTTAAAAAAAGCAAAAATTCTTACCTCAATAAAAACTGCAAATATATCTGCTCTTAATTAGATATTTTGCGACACAGCTTCGTGCAATGCTGGCGTATATATATTTTTTTTATTCTTGGAAGGAATGATCATGCATTGGAAATATTTTTTAAATTGAAATGAATGTTTTTCTTTAAAAGAGTTACTTTATATTATAAAAATTATTATTGGGGCATTTTTTTGAAAAAAATTAAATTACAATTAACATACATTATTAAATATGCGCAAGGCTGCTTCTTTACCTTCTACAACAATACTCATCCTCCAGAGTCCTGACCAGAGTCGCGAGCAGAGCACACAGCCGACACATGCCGACTCCCGCAGACTACACCAGACTACTACTGTCGACTTGCGCAGACAAGTGCAGACTACTGAAGCAACAACTAACGACAAACTACTCTCTGGTCACAGATTCTGTCATGCCTCGCCCATCGCCGGCAAAGCAAACGTCTTACATAACCCTCCACTGGTGGGGGGGGGGGGGGGGGGGGGGGCAAAAATTTGGCAGCGATGGTGAGTCAGTTGGACTTGCCATGAGCAACAAATTTTTCTTAATTAACTAACTTTACAATCACAGAATATATACATATATATAGGTGCAGAACATGAAATAAAATATAGTGCACATGCACTGAGTACAGAACATATCAGGCAATGACAAAATGTATACACAATGAGTACAAAACATATTAACAAATGGCAAAAGTGCACGTGCACTGTAAAACTCTTTAGCATTTTTACAACAAATAAACCTATCAAAGAGTGAAATAAAGTGCACACGCACTGTAGAAGTCTTTAGAATTCTTACATAACATATCATGGAGTGAAATAAAGTGCACACGCACTGTATAAGTCTTTAGCATTTTTACATATCATGGAGTAAAATAAAGTGCACACGCACTGTAGAAGTCTTTAGCATTCTTACATAACATATCATGGAGTGAAATAAAGTGCACACGCACTGTATAAGTCTTTAGCATTTTTACATATCATGGAGTAAAATAAAGTGCACATGCACTGTAGAAGCCATTATCATTTTACAAGACTTTAAACGCATTGTATAAGTGTTTACCATTTTACAAGAACTAGGAAAGGAATGGGAAGGATTGCGTCATGGTTGTGGCACTTTAGGTTGCACGCAGCTGCACTGAAAGTCCATATCTTTCAATAGAAGCACAACACCAAGTGAGACAATCTGAAGTTCTTTTCCTTGAAGTATTAATCAGTGTCGTAATAATATTCCATGCTATCATTTTGGTAGTACACTAGGTACACCAAACAGCGGGACCATAATAACATTTCCATCGCTCAAGGTGGTGGACAGCATGTCGTGTCAACACCACGTTCTTGTAAAGTACATCAACGTAGCATTAGTGCAAAAACCAAATATAGTGCTCCATGATCATGAGGATAGACAGGACAAACGGATATTGCAGTAATTTCTGGTAATTAGGTTAGAAGGTGAAGGACATTAAGTGACATACTAGTCTTCATTGAGAATTACACTATTCTAACAACTGATTTGAGTAATTGGTGGCTCTCATCGCCCAGTTACTGAACATTTCTGTACCATGTATGTAGTATTACAGAATAATGTTCAAAAATTATCTGTTTACAGAGAACATTGGCACTCATTGGCCAGTTACAAACCATCAGAAGTCATCATTCAAAACAGGAGCTAATGAATGGCATAGTATTAAGGTAATTCACTTAGTTATAGTAATCATTGGCACTCATTGTCCAGTTACAAAACATGTAGCAAGTATTGAAGAGTACAAAACATTTTTCATCATTCAAGTGACATACGACATGTTTAAAATAATTATTGGCACTCATTGGCCAGTTACAAAGCATTGTTTTATGCATTATTCAGAAGTCATCATTCAAAATAGGAGTTAATTATTGGCATAACATTTATAGAGTATAACAAAAATATTATTTACAGAAATTATGCGCATAGTATTTATGCATTATTACAAAGCATCATTCAGTATTATTCAGAATTCATCATTCAAATGACATACTATTCAGAGCTGATCAGTATTACTCAGAACTCTCTTAAACTGGTAACATTATTTGGGACTGGTAATACTTTTTTTTTGTGCTAGCAATGCATTGCGTTGGGATCGAAAATTAATTACTGGAGGATAACAATATTTGCTTTTGAGTTATTGCTGCAAATGAAGATGTGTAACGTCATTCGTCATGAGTCAGCTGTAGCAAGGTTATGAAACAAGTAGAGTATATGTGATCACATTCTTAAATGACATAGGTTTAATGAACAACTGCTTACAGCACATTAATTTCATGAATAATTTCTCCTGCAAAATATACAAAAATGGATTATTAAACTGAAAGAAGAAACGCATATTATGCTGAAAAGTAGTGAACTTCGAATTAACAGGTAGTGAAATGTGTATAAAATATATATATGTTCTCTAGCTGTCCTTTCCGAAATCTTCAGTCATCATACCATGCGATATAAGACATACTGTCAAAACGAACTGCAACAAATACTTAAATAACTACATAGCATTTCTTAACTAACAGTAAATATATAAACTTCATTATTATTCTCATCTGCAAAGAAAAAACTTCATTATTCATATTACCATAACTCCATTATTATCATCACCTGTAAAGAAAAACTTCATTATCCATAGTAGCATATTCTTCATCATTACTCATCACCATTCATTATCATCTACAAAAAAGTCACTTCATTATTCATTATACAACTATTCCTTATTTCTAGCATATTTCAACACTAAAACTAAGATGTGTAGTTCTGTCTGACAGCCTGCATCAATCGCCTCGTATTCTGAAAGAAAAAAATTAGTTAAGACTGCTATTCTACGATGTGTATAGTATATTCATGTTAATGCTTGTTAATTCTGATCCATTTACTCTTCGTCACGAGGTATTGCATCTTCTTTCGCTCATTCCGAAGGTGAAATTCCCATTTCTGTTTAATTTATTTTTTTACACGTTATTTCTTTCTGAAAATGATGAACAAAGATTAATGTCTTGCATTTAATTCATATATCCATTAAATAAAAACTGGTTTCTAGTGATATAATTGAGCATACAGCATAGCATGACAGAAAACGTAATATGTCAAAAACATAGACAGTGTTCAGAGGCAAAAATATAACAGTGTATCACAATGTAGCAGCAAAAAAAAAAAATGTAAAATAGTCACGATGTTGAGATATCATAAGGCAAAATGTTAAAGTCAAGTGGTGTTTGTTATATCTTAAATATTTCATAGTGCATACAAACAAAACACGAAAACAATCATACATACATGAAAAATGGAAAATATGCACGGTCTGATATATGATGACAAGAAATGTAACCTTCTTTGTGTTCAGCTTGTATGTTGTGTAGTTAATAGAGGCGAGAATTGAAGACTTTAATTGAGAGAGAATTTAATAAAATTAATGTGTCACTAGATAAAATTGCATAATTATTCATAAGATACGTAAGTTTATCTGGAAAAATGTGCACGATCTGATGTGTAACGACAAGGATAGCGACCTGCTAACCTTACCTTGCCGGGTACTTGTCAAGAAAAAATATGATAATAATCAGTAAGTGTTCATGTGAATATAATTGCATAAGTGGTCATAAAAAAAATTAGGAAATGGCATTAAAGTGTGATAAATCATAAAGTATGTTCATTCAATAAAAGGTTTGATGTTCGAGATGTGGTGGTTCCCTTTGGTTTTTCTGGTTCTCAAAGTTTCGACGTGTACTACATTGGGGTGAGGAATGCTGCGAATCCGATATGGACCTGCATATAGAAGCTCAAATTTACTGCACCTACTCTTTCCTCTGTTGGATAAATTGTGTGTACGTACTAATATCTTCTGTCCAATGTGAAAGTCACGGCGTGTACAAACCTGTTTTTGCTGTCTTCTCCGGCGCTCTGCGGCACGTTTGATGTCGTTCAGCGCAATGTCAGTTATTTCATGGTGTCGTAGTCGACGAGATGTAGGAAAGGTTACTAATTCTTTAATTTTGTTAGGTGGTTCAACATTTTTCAGTATAACAGACGGAGATAGCATAGTAGATTCATTTGGTATGGAATTAATTACATCCTGGAATGAGAGTATGTATGTGCCCCAATCAATATGTTTTTTATGGCAGTATATTCTACACAGTTTGCCAATTTCTTTCAGTAATCGTTCACAAGGGTTCGAAGAAGCATGGTACCTGGATATATAGATCGGAGAAGTGTTTCTAGCTCGTAACACACGTGTCCATATAGTAGATCGAAACTGTGATCCATTATCGGAAATTACTTTCAACACATGCCCTACATGAAATAGAAAATGTTTTACAAATGCTTTCGAAACAGTTTTAGCAGCAGCTTTGCGTAACGGAGTGAAAGTAACAAATTTTGAAGTGAGTTCAACAGCGACAAAAATTTAGCAAAAACCTCTATTAGTTCTGGGAATCGGACCAAAAATGTCTACAGCGGCTATATGTCTCAATTTAACAGGTACAATGGGATGTAATGGAGGAATATGTGAAGTCGTGTCTGATTTAGCTTTCTGGCAGATTTTACATGACGCTAAAACTGGTCGTATACGTTTCTCCATGTTAGTAAAATAACAGTTCTGTCTCAGTATAAGAAAACATTTTCTGGCTCCGTAATGTGCGTAACTTAAATGAGTATACCAGATTAATTTGTTAACAAGTTCGTCAGGAATGCATAATAACCAATTGTTGCTGTCAGGATGAGAGCGGCGAAACAGAATGTCATTGCGTACAGTATAATGGTTTCTAATGGTAACATTATTCCTATCTTGCCAAAGGTGTTTAATTTCTTTCCATACGTTGTCTTTACTCTGCTCTTGTGCTATGTCTTGTAATGACGACGAAATGAAATTTTCAAATGCAACTTGTTGAATGTACCTGACGTTGACATTTGCTTCGCAGAAGTTGGTTGCGATGTCTTGCTGATTGTTGTTAAGAGAACGGGATAGTGCGTCTGCTACAATATTTTGTGTACTGGGAATGTGAACAATTGTAAAATTAAATTCCTGCAAATAAAGTTTCCATCTACTTAATCTGTCGTGTGTAAATTTAGCCGAAAGTAAAAATTGTATCACTGTATGATCTGTGTAAACGGTAGTGTGTCTTCAATAAAGAAAATGCCTAAATCTTGCAAAAGCCCATACAACACATAATGTTTCAAGTTCTGTAACAGAATAATTTCATTCAGCAGGTGACAGAATGCGACTTGCAAAAGCCAATATTTTTAATTACTGTACAACCATCTTCTTCAATTTCCTGAAAAATATGTATGTCTAAAGAGGTGTTAAAACTGTCGGTGGCAATGGAAAAATTTCTGGTAAGATCTGGGTGCGATAAAAGTGGTGCATTCAACAAAGCATGTTTCAAATAGCATTCTCGTGAACAAGATTCTGCGTGTCAAAATTATTGCTTGCGTTACTGGAATATGCAACCTGTACTGTATCTAGTCAAATTCTATCTGACATGCTATTATTTGCAGGAGGATGTTGCGGCATTTCCACTATTTGTACTGTTCTGTTATTTCTTCCTGACGTCTTACGTTCTGGATGATACCTACTGTCTGGTTCATTCATAATAACCAGTTGTTGTAGATGATTCTGCTGCTGGTAATACCGACTGTTAGGCTGAAAACTGTGCTCATTATTTTTACATATGTCATGATAGTCATTTCTATACGGAGCATTGCGATAGGAATTGAAATAGTGTGTTTTCTGTACGTACTGATTCCCTCGTTGCTGTGCGTTACTATTTGTTGGAGCTGATGCTATACGTGTAGGCGGCGAAACATTAGAGCTTGGTTGACCTTGTACATTACATTGTTGGTTAGGTATGCTAACTGGTTGGTTTTGTTGCTGTTGTTGTGAAAAACCTCTATTGTTACCAAAATGCATTCGCTGTTGCTGATAATTTTGACGATTGCTGAAAATGCTGTACATACTGATGATTACAATTTTATCTGTTATTAAAATTACGCCGGTAGTTGTCATTTCGGGTGTGTCTAAAGAAAACTGTCACTTTCGGTAAAATTTGTCATATCAGGTTTTCTTTACTCATTCTTAAACCTAGATAGAGCGATAGTTAAAGAGCTATTCAGATAGATATAAAGGATAGTAGAAGAAAAGGCAGCAGTGCAGAAAACTAAAGATGAAACAGCACTACTACGGCTCGGGGCCCTGTGCACGCTACGGCACATATTCATTAAAGTGTAATGAATCCCCTGAGGTCAATTATGCGTTGCAAATAAATTTTAGCTTCTGCGTTACAGGCAATGCAGGTGAAAATTCAAAAGAAAATTTTTGTATCCAGTCCAATTCCAGTTTCTGCATTACAGGCCAAACTGATGAAAATACAAAAGCAAATTGTCGTATACAGTTCAAAGCGTGTACCTGTGCTCTGTCATATTCAAATACCTTAGATTTTTTTACAGATACAAATTGCTTACAATCAACGTTATCGTCTCTGAATGTGTGAACAGGTTCAGGATTGCATGAGAATCTGTTTGTCTGTGTCACTTCGGATTCTAAGTCGCGTAGTCTCTGTAAATTACTTAAGTTATACTGGCTGTGTAAGTGTGACAAATGTTCGGAATGTGCCGTATGTTGTGACGTGTTAGTGACTGAAACAATTTTCATTTCTGTTACTATAATACGTTCCTCAATTTGGTTGTTTTGTTGTTCACATTTCTTATCGACTTCCGTATCCAGAGTGTGTGAAAGTTCTGGTGACTTTAAATTAAACTCGTCGCGTATCTGTGCTGCGTTTTCTGAACATTGTTCAGTGACTGCATTAATTTCATCTCTAACTGATTCTGTTGTGGCTGCATGTGTATTACTTAATTCTTGTGCAACAGATCTAATTTCTTCACTACTGTTACTAGCACAAGCCTCAATTTCGTCACGTAATTGTTCTTTAGTATCATATCGTTGCACAGTAACGGCTGTAATCTGTTCATTAAGTTGTTTGTTCTGTTCATTAAGGTTGTGGTGTTTTTCGTTCGACTGTTTGAAACTTTCATTAAATTGTCTGCACGATTCATTAAGTTGTTTGAAATGGTTGTCGAAATTTTCATTCTGCTGTTTGAAACTTTCATTAAGTTGTTTGCACGATTCAATAACTTTGTCGTATTTTTCATTAAGTTGTTTGTTCTGTTCACTAAGTTGTTGTTTGAGATTCTCGTTAAGTTGTATCATTAATGCTATGACTCGATCCATGCCAATATTACCTACTGTATTCTCTGTGCTGTTTGATGGCTTACCTGCAATTGTCACGTTTTGTGTAACCATTTGGTTATTCTGTGATTCTCGAAAATGTTTGCTAATCGGATGTGCACTGTTGGTCACTACACCGGAATTAAATAAATCTGTCGTACTTTGAGTACACTGTTCATTTTCGTTAGAAACAATTATCTGTTCGCTAAGTAAATTTTGCAAATCGGGCGTGTCGAACTGGGCGGCGTTCATTGTAACAGAACGTGCCACGTCATCAATTGTCCTTAAATTAACAGAGGACACAATTAAATTTATTTGTTCATCATTAGGATAAAAATCATTACTAGTGCTCAGTAGGCACTGATTGTCTACAATTAGGGGATTCTCATCATTACACTGAGTGTCACAAGCACTATCAGTCAAAATATTCGAATCGGCTATTTCACTCATTACACATCGCGATGTACTGTTAACAGTTTTCGCGGCATTTTTCACAAAACAAAATTAAGCACAAATGAAACAAGGACAATGCAAAATGCAACAAACAACAAATACAACAAAGAGCAACAAATTGCCGATGATCTGTGAAAGAAAGAGTGACAAATTAGTAAAATGCGTTGCGCCAGATGCAAATTACGTTCAAGTAAATAAGAGCAGATATATGCCTACTTCTCAGAAGATTCACAAAAAAAATACGATCCTGGCCGGATGTCGCCAATGTAACCTCCCCACAAAAAATGAAAATGAAAATGAGCCAAGTGTATCCTCCCCACAGAAAAATTTATAATTAAAAATGAATTTTTAATATTGTGGCCTCTGAACAAAATTGGCTCTGATTTATAGTCTGGGTGCAGAAATGCATTCACATTTAATGTTCCCACAAAAATTCTTTTCTCATTTAATGTCAAGTTCGAAACAGAAAAAATTCCGAAACACCAAGATAATAATAAAATTTAGTAACCTAATAAATTTTATGAGGACAGCAGCGCTGCCCTACGGCCCTGTATTCTGAATAAAAAAAAGCAAAAATTCTTACCTCAATAAAAACTGCAAATATATCTGCTCTTAATTAGATATTTTGCGACACAGCTTCGTGCAATGCTGGCGTATAATTTTTTTTTTTATTCTTGGAAGGAATGATCATGCATTGGAAATATTCTTTAAATTGAAATGAATGTTTTTCTTTAAAAGAGTTACTTTATATTATAAAAATTATTATTGGGGCATTTTTTGGAACAAATTAAATTACAATTAACATACATTGTTAAATATGCGCAAGGCTGCTTCTTTACCTTCTACAACAATACTCATCCTCCAGAGTCCTGACCAGAGTCGCGAGCAGAGCACACAACCGACACATGCCGACTCCCGCAGACTACACCAGACTACTACTGTCGACTCGCGCAGACAAGCGCAGACTACTGAAGCAACAACTAACGACAAACGACAAACTACTCTCTGGTCAGAGATTCTGTCATGCCTCGCCCATCGCTGGCAAAGCAAACGTCTTACAAATTCCAATCCCAAAGAAATAAGTCACAGCTGCAAAATACTAACGCGAATTCTTTACAGACGAATGGAAAAACTGATAGAAGGTGACCTCGGGAAGATCAGTTGGGATTCCGTAGAAATATGGGAACACGTGAGGCAATACTGACTCTACGACTTATTTTAGAAGCTAGATTAAGAAAAGGCAAACCTTCGTTTCTAGCGTTTGTAGACTTAGAGAAAGCTTTTGACAATGTTGACTGGAATATTCTCTTTCAAATTCTGAAGGTGGCAGGGATAAAATACAGGGAGCGAAAGGCTATTTACAATTTGTACAGAAACCAGATGGCAGTTATAAGGGTCGAGGGACATGAAAGGGAAGCAGTGGTTGGGAAGGGAGTGACACAGGGCTGTAGCCTCTCCCCGATGTTATTCAATCTGTATATCGAACGAGCAGTAAAGGAAACAAAAGAAAAATTCGGAGTAGGTATTAAAATCCATGGAGAAGAAATAAAAATTGTGAGGTTCGCCGATGGCATTGTAATTCTGTCAGAGACAGCAAAGGACTCGGAAGAGCAGTCGAACGGAATGGACAATGTCTTGAAAGGAAGATATAAGATGGACATCAACAAAAGGAAAACGAGGATAATGGAACGTAGTCTAATTAAGTCGGGTGATGCTGAGGGAATTAGATTAGGAAATGAGACACTTACAGTAGTAAAGGAGTTTTGCTATTTGGGGAGCAAAATAACTGATGATGGTCGAAGTAGAGAGGATATAAAATGTAGACTGGCAATGGCAAGGAAAGCGTTTCTGAAGAAGACAAATTTGTTAACATCGAGTATAGATTTAAGTGTCAGGAAGTTTCTGAAGGTATTTGTATGAAGCGTGGCCATGTATGGAAGTGAAACATGGGCGATAAATAGTTTGGACAAGAAGAGAATAGAAGCGTTCGAAATGTGGTGCTACAGAAGAATGCTGAAGATTAGATAGGTAGATCACATGACTAATTAGGAGGTACTGAATAGGACTGGGGAGAAGAGGAGTTTGTGGCACAACTTGACTAGAAGAAGGGATGTTCTGAGGCATCAAGGGATCACCAATTTAGTACTGGAGGGCAGCGTGGAGGGTAAAAATCGTAGAGGGAGACCAAGAGATGAATACACTAAGCTGATTCAGAAGGATGTAGGTTGCAGTAGGTACTGATAGATGAAGAAGCTTGCACAGGATAGAGTAGCATGGAGAGCTGCATCAAACCAGGCTCAGGACTGAAGACCATAACAACAACAACTCTGGTCCTCAGCATGGGTGCCATCTACGCTGACCACTCAGCTACGAAGGCGGATCAAACAAAAAAAAATAATGAAACTAAATCCTATAACTGTTCTCATGTCAAGTATTTCTTTCTCTAATAATGTAATTTGAAAAATCAATCTACCCATAACTGTAGAAATTAAGGCACTCGGTGGTCATTAACAGTCACAAACGTAATAGGCCTATACGAACGCGAACCTCGCTACTAGACAGTAATCCGATTCCTAAAATGTAACAAGTCAACTGGCGTGAAATGAAAAATTAGTTTCAAAAAAATGTGCTCTTTTTAGCATAGAATGGAAGTAAAATCTTGAGCTAAATATACTGAAATCATTTGAAATGCACGTCTTGTGAAGAGTGTTTAAAATTAAGCGGACATTAAGACAGCAGTGTAACGTGGGAAAACTGCATCTGAAGAAGGGACAATTTAGAAGGACTTCTGCCACAGCATCAAGGAAAACGAATAGTTAATCTGTCTCTTGAAGAAACAGGAGAGTGTGAATGTTACAAGCAGAATGTTTGTTAGATGATGCAAGTTGTTGGGTTTAGCGGGTGAGGAGACATTAACAAATAAGCACAAAAAAACAGAAGTTTCAACCTCTCGTAGGATATAGTGTTTTTTCCTTCTTATAACGTCGAGGTCATTTCGCCCTGGAAGGCTAGGGTGTGATCCTGTAGACCCTGTTCATTTTTATTTTAAATATTTGTAAGACACGGCAGCATTTCATTGTATCTCTGCGCACTTGTCTCTACATGTTCAGTAGCAGGCGAAAAATTGGAGGAGTGGTTGTGTTTTTCACTAGCAACTTTTTTTGGAACACCACGTACCCCACTACAGTGTTACAGTGAGTATTTCTTTACACATTTTCGTTTTTATGAAGTTCTTATAGCGATACAAGACTGTGCTAATGTTCCAGTAACAATAATAGTATCAGTAATAGGCTCCATAATTATAGATCATATAGGTGCCAGAGATGAATAAGATAGCTTATCAATCAGTTTTTCTAAAAACTGAAGGGAAATAGTCATCTTACGAGGGAATTCTCTGGGTACTTTACTGTGAAGATGAAAGTGGTCCTGGAGAGGAGACGAGTATGGTTGGAATGAATCAGAACAATATGAGTGAGGTGATGATAATCATGTTGAAGAGGATGTGACAGTCGATGCCGAAGTGATCTTTTGGGAAAATAACATTGAGTTATACTCCTACAAACTATCCCAAAAGATAATACTGCTACAGCAGGACGCAGTTGTGCTTGTCAAAGGAACAACGGCAGAGAGACTGTGTGGTTACGTTTACGTTCATAACCTTTAGTTTTGTAAATAATTCTCCTTTGTGTTGAGTTTATTTTTCTTTGACAACAAGTGACATTTTGAAATTCATAGAATAATAGGTCTAGGTGTCAGTCGTTTTGCTTGAGTTATGTGATATTTATCTTGTAACAAATGGAAATTTTCAAATATTATTTTCGAATCTAAAATTTACAGGAAGACCAACAGCTGGTGACTACAACGTGACAAGAAATAAATATGCTGGCAGACAGAGGGAACAGTAACATCCCAAACAGTGATACGAAGACAGAAGTGTACAAAGTTGGTGTGAAACTTCCTCCGTCCTGGACTGAAAAGCCGGATATACCGTTTTGTAAGGCTGAAGCACAATTTACAGTCTCGGGAATACAGATTGAACCAACCAAATTCAGTTAGTTGTTAGCACAACTAGGGCCCTGATTTTCGAAAATACATGGGATCTGGTGAACAATGACGAAAGCAACAAATATTCGTTAGCTGAAGTAAGACTGTTAATGACTTTTAAGGAAAGTGAAGAGTGTCAAATTAAGAAACTAGCCAGAAAATTAGTAACAGACGTGAAACCCAGTCCGCTGCTTCGGAAAATGAAAGGTTATGGAGGAACGAACGTTTTGGACAAAATTTTAAAAACCCTCTAACTAGGCAAACTTCCTGGAAGCGTCCGAAATATTTTAATAATTACCGAAGAAAATGTGGGCAAACTAATGGAAATTGCTGATCAGATGATGGAAATGCGAAGCACTCAGCAACTTGAAATGTCCCCAGCTGCATGTTATTATCTTGTGTCACTGAAAAATTCTTTTGGTAAGAATCGAAGGGCTTGAAACCGAAGCCCGAAACTCCAGATCTAGGAAGCGATAGCATCAATCGAGACGACATTCTCGTAGCAGAGGCCGCAGCAAGCCGAGATACAATAGCTCTTAAAAGTACTGCTATTTCCATTTTCGTCACGGCTAAAACTGCAGACCTGAGAAGTGTCGATGTTTCTGTTATACCAACGTCCCCCAAGAATAGGGTTAAAGAGGCAGACTACAAACTTTATGTTGCAAATGAATCGGAGATTAAAACTTACGGATCAAAGTTATTGATTCTTGATCTGGGTTTAAATAGCAGTTTTGAGTAGCCTTTCAATGTGCCAACGAACATCACACTTGATAGTCTGAAACCTGCCTATTGGCAGCAATTGAGAGTTTTATACCAAATAAATTAACAAACAACGGAGCTGATCCTCCTTGGTACACAAAACTGGTTAGAACACTGTTGCAGAAACAACGAGACAATCATGCCAAATTTAAACAGACGCAAAATCTCCAAGATTGGCGATCTTTTACAGAACCTCGAAATTTAGCGCAGACTTCAATGCGAGATGCCTGTAAGAGTTTCCACAACGAAACTTTGTCTCGAAACCCGGTAGAAAATTCAAAGAGATTCTGGTCTTATGTGAAGTATGTTAGCGTCATGAAACAATCAATGCCTTCTCTGCGCGATAGCAATAGAGATACTATCGAAGACAGTGCTGCCAAGCAGAGTTACTAAACACAGCCTTCCGAAATGGCTTCACAAAAGAAGACGAAGTAAATATTCCAGAATTCTAATCGAGAACAGCTACCAACATGAGTAACGTAGAAGTAAATATCTTCGGAGTAGTGAAGCAACTTAAATCCCTTAATAAAATCAAGTCTTCTGGTCCATACTGTATACCAATTAGGTTCCTTTCGGAGTATGCTGATGCATTAGCTCCAGACTTAAGAATCATATAAAAGCGTTCGCTCGATGTAAGATCCGTACCCAAAGACTGGAAAGTTGCACGGGTCACACCAATATTCAAGAAAGGTAGCAAGAGTAATCCACTAAATTATAGGCCCATATCGTTAACGTCGATATGCAGCTGGATTTTAGAACATAAATTGTGTTCGAACATTATGAATTGCCTAGAAGAAAACAGTCTATTGACACACAGTCATCATGGGTTTAGAAAACATCATTCTTGTGAAACACAACTAGCTCTTTATTCACATGAAGTGTTGAGTGCTATTGACAAGTGATTTCAGATCGATTCCGTATTTCTGGATTTCCGGAAGGTTTTTGACACTGTACCACACAAGCGGCTCGTAGTAAAATGCGTGCTTATGGAATATCGTCTCAGTTATGTGACTGGATTTGTGATTTCCTGTCAGAGAGGTCACAGTTCTTAGTAACTGAAGGAAAGTCATCGAGTAAAACAGAAGTGATTTCTGTCGTTCCCCGAGGTAATGTTATAGGCCCTTTGCTGTTCCTTATCTATATAAACGACTTGGGAGACAATCTGAGCAGCCGTCTCCGGTTGTTTGCAGCTGACACTGTCGTTTATCGACTAATATCAAAGTCATCAGATCAAAACAAACTGCCAAACGATTTAGAAGATATATCGGAATGGTGCGAAAAGTGGCAGTTGACCCCAAATAACGAAAAGTGTGAGGTCATCCACATGAGTGCTAAAAGGAACTCGTTAAACTTCGGTTACACGATAAATCAGTCTAATCTAAAAGAGGTAAATTCAACTAAATACCTAGGTATTACAATTACAAACAACTTAAATTGGAAGAAACACACAGAAAATGTTGTGGGGAAGGCTAACCAAAGACTGCGTTTTATTGGCAGGACACTTAGAAACTGTAAAAGACCTACTAAGGAGACTGCCTACATTACGCTTGTCCGCCCTCTTTTAGAATAATGTTGAGCGGTGTGGGATCCTTACCAGATAGGACTGACGAAGTACATTGAAAAAGTTCAAAGAAATGCAGCAACGTTTTGTATTATCGTGAAATATGGGAGAGAGTGTCACAGAAACGATACAGGATTTGGGCTGGAAATCATTAAAAGAAAGGCGTTTTTCGTTGCGACGCAATCTTCTCACGAATTTCTCCTCCGAATACGAAAATACACTCCTGGAAATTGAAATAAGAACACCGTGAATTCATTGTCCCACGAAGGGGAAACTTTATTGACACATTCCTGGGGTGAGATACATCACATGATCACACTGACAGAACCACAGGCACATAGACACAGGCAACAGAGCATGCACAATGTCGGCACTAGTACAGTGTATATCCACCTTTCGCAGCAATGCAGGCTGCTATTCTCCCATGGAGACGATCGTAGAGATGCTGGATGTAGTCCTGTGGAACGGCTTGCCATGCCATTTCCACCTGGCGCCTCAGTTGGACCAGCGTTCGTGCTGGACGTGCAGACCGTGTGAGACGACGCTTCATCCAGTCCCAAACATGCTCAATGGGGGACAGATCCGGAGATCTTGCTGGCACGGGATACATGCGGACGTGCATTGTCCTGTTGGAACAGCACGTTCCCTTGCCGGTCTAGGAATGGTAGAACGATGGGTTCGATGACGGTTTGGATGTACCGTGCACTATTCAGTGTCCCCTCGACGATCACCAGTGGTGTACGGCCAGTGCAGGAGATCGCTCCCCACACCATGATGCCGGGTGTTGGCCCTGTGTGCCTCGGTCGTATGCAGTCCTGATTGTGGCGCTCACCTGCACGACGCCAAACACGCATACGACCATCATTGGCACCAAGGCAGAAGCGACTCTCATCGCTGAAGACGACACGTCTCCATTCGTCCCTCCATTCACGCCTGTCGCGACACCACTGGAGGCGGGCTGCACGATGTTGGGGCGTGAGCGGAAGACGGCCTAACGGTGTGCGGGACCGTAGCCCAGCTTCATGGAGACGGTTGCGAATGGTCCTCGCCGATACCCCAGGAGCAACAGTGTCCCTAATTTGCTGGGAAGTGGCGGTGCGGTCCCCTATGGCACTGCGTAGGATCCTACGGTCCGTGCGTCGCTGCGGTCCGGTCCCAGGTCGACGGGCACGTGCACCTTCCGCCAACCACTGGCGACAACATTGATGTACTGTGGAGACCTCACGCCCCACGTGTTGAGCAATTCGGCGGTACATCCACCCGGCCTCCCGCATGCCCACTATACGCCCTCGCTCAAAGTCCGTCAACTGCACATACGGTTCACGTCCACGCTGTCGCGGCATGCTACCAGTGTTAAAGACTGCGATGGAGCTCCGTATGCCACGGAAAACTGGCTGACACTGACGGCGGCGGTGCACAAATGCTGCGCAGCTAGCGCCATTCGACGGCCAACACCGCGGTTCCTGGTGTGTCCGCTGTGCCGTGCGTGTGATCATTGCTTGTACAGCCCTCTCGCAGTGTCCGGAGCAAGTATGGTGGGTCTGACACACTGGTGTCAGTGTGTTCTTTTTTCCATTTCCAGGAGTGTATTTTGTTGACTCCGACCTACATAGGGAGGAACAATCACCACGATAAAATAAGGGAAATCAGAGCTCGTGCGGAAAGATATAGGTGTTCATTCTTTCCGCGCGCTATACGAGATTGGAATAATAGACAATTGTGAAGGTGGCTCCATGAACCCTCTGACAGGCACTTAAATGTGATTTGCAGAGTATCCATCTAGATGTAGATGTAGATCCTTGTGAACTTAAGACACCAGTGGTCTACAGGATGACCTATTGAGAATTTCACTTGTGCATGAGCTACCCACACCTCCAAAAATCTCATCAAAGAAAGTTATTCGGTTTGGTCTAGCTGCGAATTTCCGCAAAAAGTACAAGTAATTGAATTAGATATTGAAGGGGGAATGATGCAAGCTACGTTTATGTTCATAACCTGCATTTCTATAAATAATTCTTCTTTGTGCTGGCTTCGTTTTTCTTCGAAAACAAATGTCGTTTTGAAATACGCAGAGTATGAAGTCTAGGTATCAGTTGTTGAGTGTGTGGTATTTGGTTTGTAACAGATAGGAGTTTTCAAATAATATTTTCGAATCTAGAATACTGTGTTTTGTGATTAGTTGTACAACAAGGCCAAAAGAGACAATGATTAAGCGAGAAAAAGGTAAAACAATATTATGAGAAGGAAAGTTTCTACTCTCCATATAGCGGAGATGCTGAGTCGCAGATTCGGGCAATGGCCTTTGTCAACAATAGACACACATACGCGCGCGCACGCACACACACACACACAAACACACACACACACACACACACACACACACGCTCACGCAAACACAACTCACACCCACGACTGCAGTCTCAGACAACTGAAACCACAGTTCTTTCTTATAATATTGTTACATTCCATCCTGGATTTTCCATTGTTTGAAAAATGTAAAACATTTATTTACAGCATGCTTAAAGTGTCTTTATGCCTTGACTGCGTGTAAATTGCGATGTGGAAACTGATTTCACTATTTAATGGATTGTTAAAAATAATTTCGTAGTAATAAAACATGAATTTCCATCATTGGAATTGTAATTACGTTTTCTGATAATTGGACTTCAGTTACCCAGCATAGCGCTCACTGGTAGTGAAAACAGGTAGAATATTGGAGGGTTAGAGATGGTCGATCAGAGGAATTATCATACGTATAACATAATTACAGAGGTTCTGAAACGTTACTAGAGTCACAAGTTCCTCCATTGCTAACGCCTTTCAACTAACACAGTTCAGGAGAACCTTCATGTACACTGTCAGAGAACTACAACGGATTAGCAGACTTGGGTAAGAGTCTAGGTACAAATGCTACCTGTATTTTTCCGAAAGCAATTCACTGTCCTCAGCTGCAGGTCGTTAACGGCACTGACACACAGCTTACGATTCCGGCGCCTATTTGCTTCCTCGTAACCTACCGTGGCAGACACACACAGATGGGACAGATTCCGAGAGTATGACACATATACGCATAGAGAGTGCAGACGGCGCTGAACGGGTCTTCGCTTCCCAGGTGGGAGTAGTTCTGGTTTCAGCCGGAGAGATGGCATCAGAGTAACTGCACGATTTCCTGTATCTTATCTGCTCTCGCCGTTATTTATCAGCTCCTGACAAACGAACAACCACGTTAGTTTGGCGCCAGTCGCGTCTGCAACACTCAGTTCATCGGAACCAAATACTGCAAGCTGTATCTCTGGGACACTACGTCACAGCCATGAAAAAGGTACCACCTTCACTATCGTGCAACTGAGTTACATGTGTCTGTCTATTTTCATCGCTTCCACAGTTTCACGGTCCCCTTCTCTCTAAGATCCCTTGTAAATTAAACATTAGTTCACTTATGCAAGAAAATAATAAGTATTATGTACAATTTTATATCTGTATATACTCTTGAAGTGATACACCATATTCGACAGATTTCAGTGCAAATTCTAGTTTCGAAGTTTTAGTGCTTCCCAATAAGGGTGATGAAACTTATTGTCATAAACACTCCAAGTTACCACTGTACTGTTGGTTACGCGATGCTCAGAATGTTATTCCTGTTTATAGTATAACGTTATTAAAAAGTGCAAAACACCAATACCGATTGTTCTACTAGTGTTTATTTGCTTAAAAACGGTTTATGACTTATTCTGGCATAACACAAAATAACTGACAACCATCCTCAAAGACGCCATTGTTCTGCGAAACCAGGCTTTGCAGATCACAGATATTAATGACTGCATAGACTCTTTGGCATTGGTGCAATAAGCCCGACGGAGTACCTGGGTGGGAAAACTAAATGAGGTCTTTGTCTGCTTTGAAACTGATGTGTTTGAAGTGCACATTTTGTAAAAAATGAATAATATAGTTGCAACGGCTGACAAAAAAATATCAACGTAAAGTGTGTACACTACTCTCAAGTAACTGTTCAAAAATGGCCCTGAGCACTATGGGACTCACCATCTTAGGTCATAAGTCCCGTAGAACGTAGAACAACTTAAACCTAACTAACCTAAGGACATCACACACACCCATGCCCGAGGCAGGATTCGAACCTGCGACCGTAGCAGTCCCGCGGTTCCGGACTGCAGCGCCAGAACCGCTAGACCACCGCGGCCGGCTCTCAAGTAACTGTAATATACATACTTAAAAGTGAGAAACTTAGAACACTAATCAGCATTAACACAATAACCATCAGGTAAAATGCAAAGAATCAATAAAGAGTAGAATTTCATGGAATAAAATGGACAGATCGGCTAGTCACTATTAATTTGTCGTAGAGCGCAGACAATTTTTTACGAGTTTCAGTGCAGGAAAACTAATCTCGCATGTTGCTACGGAGACACAAATGGCCAAGAAGTGTTGGATGATAAGTGATATACAGGGTAATGACTCACTGAAGTCCCGTTTCCTTATAAATTGTAGATTTGATTGGGCTGCCCATCTAGCGGCAACGTCCACACTCGTTTCAGATGCACTTAGATGCCTACGATAACTGTTTATTTCTTACTGCATCTCCCCTTAACAGACCTACCTTGAATTTCTGCCAGATTCTCCAGTGTTACAGCCTGAGCGTCATCGGAACCTTCAAGCACAAAGTTTGTTTCAACAATTTAGAAAGCTTTGGTGATTTTCTTCACGGCTGTGTATCGTCGTGAGAATTCTTGTATAAATCGGTCTGTGCATTCGAACGTTGATCGATGAACTTCTTGAACCGATAACCCATTGTAATGAGGTAGTTCATCCGCCGTTGTTTTATTTACCCGGCTCTAGCTTTTTCATACAGAAATTTATGGATATTTAGGAACCACTGAGGTGATGCCTCATCCTGCTGGGATATGTCGTCAGGCTGCAAGCGTTCCAGTACTGGTAACGTGCTCAGGTAAACAGCATTGCTCACAGTAGAGTCGCGAAAAATTATGAACCAAATGAAGCAATTCTGCATCAGTCCAAACCACTCATCGGCCTTGGTACTGCCTCTTTACATGTCACGTGTAACGAGAAAACACTCCGATTCTCGTATACAAATTTTATGTCAGTTTAGTTTACTGTAAACACGAAAAGCTGTCTCATCGCAGAAACAAATCGCCATCAAAAAGTCGTTGTCTGCATTAGTCTTGGTTAGCATATCCACTACTGACTACTCGCACTGTGGTTCGTCAATCGGCTTTAGTGCTTGAAACGGCTGCAGCTTCTAAGCATAAAGACGTAGACTCTTATGGAAGGCTTAGCGCACTGTTGATGTGGGATTTCGAGCTGTCTGGCCGCCGTGCGCATCGATTTTGTCAGACTCTTCGAAAACGCCTGCCGTACCTTTCCACTTCAGTATTTGAAACAGATGGGCAGTTCAGCCCCTTTTTATGGAGAAACTATTTCCATAAATAACTTATAGAACCCGGAATTTTTTTGTTGCACTTTGTTATCAGACTTCTTTTTCTACCGAGAGATGTGGCGCAGTGGTTACCACACTGGACTCGTATTGGGAGGGACGAAGGTTCAAACCCGTCTCCGGCCATCCTAATTTAGGTTTTCCGTGATTTCCATAAATCGTTTCAAGCCTATGCCGGGATGGTTCCTTTAAAATGGCACGACTGATTTCATTCCCTAATCCGAGCTTGTGCTCCGTCTCTAGTGGCCTTCTTTTCTATTAACTAGGCCACAGACTCAAATTTCTCCTGTGTCGTCCACATTTTTCATCAGACCTACGGCACCTGAAATACAAACAAGAAGTTTACGTGTTACCTTGTCAGATGTTGAAAATCAGTTGTTTTATTTAATATAGTTTTAAAGTAGTGAAAGGCTGTAAAGATAATGGATGGGTGCCCCATATATATTTCACAAAAAAAATTAGTGCCCTTAGGTTTAATGTTGATTCCACAGATCCGAAATAAAGTTGTCCTCAAATACGTCTATCAAGGTAAAAAATTAATGTCCTTGTACATCTGAAACTGAATAAAATAGTTGTCGGCAATATTACGGTACATAAAACACTTCCAACGTTTTTGTATCTACGTCTACAGCTACATCCATACTCCGCAAGCCACCTGACGGTGTGTGGCGGAGGGTACCCTGAGTACCTCTATCGGTTCTCCCTTCTATTCCAGTCTCGTATTGTTCGTGGAAAGAAGGATTGTCGGTATGCCTCTGTGTGGGCTCTAATCTCTCTCTGATTTTATCCTCATGGTCTCTTCGCGAGATATACGTAGGAGGGAGCAATATACTGCTTGACTCTTCGGTGATGGTATGCTCTCGAAACTTTAACAAAAGCCCATACCGAGCTACTGAGCGTCTCTCCTGCAGAGTCTTCCACTGGAGTTTATCTATCATCTCCGTAACGCTTTCGCGATTACTAAATGATCCTGTAACGAAGCGCGCTGCTCTCCGTTGGATCTTCTCTATCTCTTCTATCAACCCTATCTGGTACGGATACCACACTGCTGGGCAGTATTCAAGGAGTGGGCAAACAAGCGTACTGTAACCTACTTCCTTTGTTTTCGGATTGCATTTCCTTAGGATTCTTCCAATGAATCTCAGTCTGGCATCTGCTTTACCGACGATCAACTTTATATGATCATTCCATTTTAAATCACTCCTAATGCGTACTCCCAGATAATTTATGGAATTAACTGCTTCCAGTTGCTGACCTGCTATTTTGTAGCTAAATGATAAGGGATCTATCTTTCTATGTATTCGCAGCACATTACACTTGTCTACATTGAGATTCAATTGCCATTCCCTGCACCATGCGTCAATTCGCTGCAGATCCTCCTGCATTTCAGTACAATTTTCCATTGTTACAACCTCTCGATACACCACAGCATCATCTGCAAAAAGCCTCAGTGAACTTCCGATGTCATCCACCAGGTCATTTATGTATATTGTGAATAGCAACGATCCTATGACACTCCCCTGCGGCACTCCTGAAATCACTCCTGAAATCACTCTTGCTCACTGAAAAGTGGTTACAATGTTTACACATTATGCAAATGACAAGCTGTGCCAAATTTACACCATACGATAGAACTAATAATACACACATCAGTTCGGTCTGCTACGAAGCTCGTCGACGAAATAGAAGGTGTTGGCCACCAATAAATCCGCTGTATTCCTCTGAAAATTTTGCTAGCAAGTTGCTAAAGATATGTGTTACAGAATAATGGACACATTTTTCATGAGAACTACTGAGATTTATGCGCGATTACTTTACTACTGGAAACACCTACAGAACGGCACCCATTGCCTGGAGTTTACCTGCGAAAGTAGAAATGAGTCGTTTGAAGACAATTATATCACCGTACACTGAAACCGGTCAAGCGCAGAGGGAGCTGTAAGCTACCGCAATAGCATCGTGTTTCCAAGTAAAGAACGGCACATATATTTCGTGAAATTCCAACACGTCACATTCATGTTGCAATTCGGTTATCCACGGGCCCTGCGTGTCTCTCGAGACTTCGGGTTATTACCTCTGTCGAGAGTGTGACGCTATGATAAGGAAGTGACTCACTGTTTTCTGGAAGACAGGACAACGCTCAGTGTGCTACAATCAAGATGTCAAATCTGTCATCAGAGTGGATCGGCAGGTCGCCGGTAAATAAATGTTCTATCGTCAATAAATACTACCGAAGTGTAAATCAATATTTCTTTAGAAAAAAGGCATAATCTTATAGCCAGTAGAGTTTTTGAAGTGATTAAATAAATTGCGTGCCGTAGGAATATCTCAGAAATGTTGATTGTTGATTTAAAAGCCCCATGGTTTTAATGATTACACTGCCAGGTCAGTATACACTGGTGAGCGAAATCGTGATGTCCGCGTATTTAATAGCGTGTTGGTCCATTTCAGCACCGGTACAGATGCAATTCTGTGTAGCATGGGTTCGACTAGCCCTTAGTAGCTTCCAAGTCTTTGGTATGTGGCACAAGATGTCAACGTGTAGGTCACATAGTTCCGACAAATTACAGACCGGTGGCTTCAGGGCTCTGCGCTGACTCAGGATAGCCGGCCGGAGTGGCCGAGCGGTTAAAGGCGCTACAGTCTGGAACCGCACGACCACTACGGTCGCAGGTTCGAATCCTGCCTCGGGCATGGATGTGTGTGATGTCCTTAGGTTAGTTAGATTTAAGTAGTTCTAAGTTCTAGGGGACTTATGACCACAGCAGTTGAGTCCCGTAGTGCTCAGAGCCATTGCTGACTCAGGATAACATCACACATGTTTTCCATCGGTTCCACGTCAGGTGAATTTCGCCGCCAAAATGTCAACGTGGGTTCACTATCATTCTCCTCAGAGCACAATAGCATGATTCTGGCCTTGTGACATGGACAGTTATCCACTTGGGAGATGCCATCGCTGTCGGGCTATACATCAAGTACGAAGAGAAGCAAACAGTTCGAAATAATGTTCCCTGGGAATCCAAGGTGAACGTCTCGCACAGCACAATACTGCCTCCACCGGCCTGCGTCCTTGGCGGTGCACTTGTTTCGAGCAGCTGCTCGCCTGCATGACGGCGTATGTGGACTCTACCTAATGTAACAAGAAACTTACCCTCAACATTGTTATGTAGTGTCCCGTGGATATTTGGTTTTGTGGATGACTGTGATGAGTGTTTATACAGTGTAGTGCCGCGATTGTGTTGATCTGCTTGTGTAGTTTAATGCGAAACTGGGTGAGCCAGACACGGGTCGAGTCCGCGCACGGGTTAACTATCATTGGTCTGGCACACCTGCCAGGAAGAGTGTCGTTTTTAGATGGTTTTCCACGCTCGTTTAGGGAAATGATTGTAGATGCCCAATCCCTGCCTCAGAAAGTACGATACAGAAACAGGTGTAAGTGGTACTAGACAAATGTTAGGAAGGTTAAGAATGGCGTTCTACAATACACAGTTATACTACCTTATTTTTATTAAAAATAAACTTTTTCTGTCCAGTAGCAGGCCATCTTAGACTGTCCAACAACAAAAGGAGAAAGCCAGATAACATGTGTGTACAATTCTAACACAAGCCGTTATGCGTCATGTGTCTGTAGAGCATCACACATTTATGAATTACAGGGTGACCTACTGGAGATAATACACCTCCAATTAGCCACACCGCTAAGATGTAGAAGTGCTTGCACTATCTACGGCATCTGATCGGATCTACATAGTACGCCATTCAGTTCACTTTGGTACGTTGGTTAGTTCAGACGGATACTGAGGCAGTGGAGGACTTGTGTCGCGTGCAGAGCGTTGGGGCTGTCCAACGCCCACTGCATGTTCCAGAGCTAAGGACAGTATCAAGAAGGATACAAAAAGTCGCGTGAAACGGGTTTTGTAAACAATGTGACGCATGAGGGACCTAAGATGACAATTCGAACGGCGGAAAATATCTAACGAGTTCATGCAGTCATCCAATCAAGCCCGTAGCGGTGTACCAGTCACCGTTCCAGGACATTGCAAATCCCTCGCACGTCTTTGCAGAATACTGTGAAACAAGATTTAAAATTTCATCTTTATAAGCTGCAAGTGGCTCAACAACAATGCTCGACAGATTAAGCGAATGGACGTAATTTCTGCGTAACGTTACTAGGCTGTATTGACTTGAGTGACGCGTTTCTGACAACTTTTGATGTCTGGTGAGACAAGCGGATCTGTCAATAAAAAAATTCTGGTATTGCTCGGACGCAAATCCGTTGTTCATTCACGAAAAGGCACAGGGTAGCACAAAGGTCGTTGTCTAGGGTGCTACTGGACAGTTCATTGGAATCGTTAGGCCAATTTTTTTAAGAGAATGGTCGGCCAGTCAGTGAGAATTAAGCGGTATGTGGCAACGATTAACACATGACTAGCAATTTCTTTCATTCCACAGCTGTAGGGACACTGCCGACTAAACGCGATATGGTTACAGCAAGATGGTGCCACAGCACATAAGAGTACGGCCCATAATTCAGTTGACTACAATGAGGCGTCACATTCCACATCGATTTCTCTCACGGTTCGGTGATGCCCCATGTCCATCGAGATCACATGAACTTCCAGCCCCTGATTTTCATTCTTTAGCGTTGCCTCAAGAACACCGTTTTCTCATGGTGATTACACAATACTAATAAGTTGAAAGCAGCAATAAAGGAAGACGTAGACGTCATTCCTCAAGAAATGACTGAGAACATAATGAGGAGCATCCGCTAATACATTGCCAATAATGGAAGCGACTTTTGTGACGTATTTTTTCAAAAATTAACTTGTGTTTGCCTTTTCAGAAATGCAAAGGTGTGTAAAATAGGTATCCATAAATTACATTGGTGCAAATAGACACTGAATCTCGTAACAACCAAACGAAAATGTACTGCGAGGAATATTTATTTAGACCTTCTATTGGCTGAAAAATTAAAAGTATAGTGAAAATCCGGTGAAGTTTCGTGCAGATGTGCTGGGTAGTTTCTCTAGCATGACTGTCTTTCGAGTCACGTCACACTTCTCAGTTCTGAGCGAACAGAGAGATGCTAGAAAATAGTCGCTCACGCCAAATGTGAAGTCCTGCTGAGTTGTTTCGCCTCATTTCATGCCGCCCACTTAAAGTAACTCTCCTACATTTCCTTCTTCATGACAACTCTCGGCTGCATATTGCAGATGCAATGAAGACGCTACTGCAGCCTTTTTAATGGGGAGTGTTTGATCGCCGACCGTACAGCCTGGACATAGCTCCCTCTGATTTTTATCTCTTCGCTCACATGAACCGCTTGCTACGTGGGCAGCATTTTGGCAGAGCCTATCTGCAGACCAGCGTAGGGAACTGGCGGAAATCACAGACGCTTCTATGACGATGGTACTGAAAAACTGGTACAATGCTAGGCAGATGTCTAACTCAGAGCGGCGACTACTTAAAGAATTGCAAATAAAACTTTTTTATTTTCGCTGTGGTTTCCATCTCGTGACAGATTGGAGGTTCAAAAAAAAAAAAAAAAAAAAAAAAAAAAAAAATGCCCTCGTAGTTCTCGAGGGCCACCCTATAGGATTATATACCCTCGTTACCTTTTTTTCTCCTATTACTGAAGGGGAAACGAATGTGGTCTCATTCGTACCGAAAGCGATTGTCTACAGTCAGAATAAGGTATTACAGCTGTGTATTGTACAATGCAATTCTTAGCAGTTTACACGATTCACTGACAGATGGCTGACGTGACTTCCCAACTTTAGGTTAGCTCACGACTGTGGCGGCATAAAGGGTATCCGGTCACAAAGTTAAAATGAAATAAATTTGATACACGACGAAAACAGCGGACTCTGTAGGACATGATAAAAGCTAGGAAACAGAGTATTGTGTTTGTGTTGTTGTGGTTGAAGGGGAAGGAGACGATGAAAATCCCAGTGCCTATACACAGTTTACTGGTGTCGAAAAGCACGGAGGGGCCGCTGAGTTCAACATCCCTATCCGACAGATAGATCAGCATCAATAGGGTCACCTATAATACAGGGTGTTTCAAAAAGAATATGCGTAATTCGAATGCATATATTTATTCAACTTTAAGACATTCGAATATGAAACTTTACACACTTGTTTACGAACCTCTCAAGTTCAGGTTACGGATGTCCAATATGTCCTCCATCAGCAACACGAACAATGTCACATCGACACTCAAATTCCTCCCATACTCGGGCAAGCACGTCCTTCGTCACTGATGTTATGGCAGAACGGATCCGGTTCTTCAACTCGTCCAGGTTCTGTGGGAGTGGTGGTACATAAACGTTGTCTTTAACGCAACCCCACAGGAAGAAGTCAGAGGGTGTCAAATCCGGTGACCGTGGAGCGCAGCTGAGACATGCTAAGTCGCCAGCTCCATTAAGTACCATTTTAAACACATGACGGTTTCCAAGCAAAACAGATGACAACTGACATCTAGCGGCTATTAATATAAACTAACCTATGTTTTAGTTTCTCCAATAGCCGAGCCGAGGCGTAGTGATCGATAGCTTGGACAAAATAATACTTCGTTATTCATATATTCTTTTTGAAACACCCTGTATACTGGGTGTTACAGGATGAATATCGGAGTTTAAGGTTTGTTGCGTTTATTACATTCAACTTACTATTGTAAATAATACATCAGATGAGAGAAGAACTCAAACAGTTTTGTTTGTATACCCGTGCACATGCACATGCACTGTTTCTTGTGTCCTCCATTACGTAGCGCTGGTAGCAAAGATGGCGACTTGTGAACGGAATGCTTTTTGTATTTTTACTGTTTGCAAGGGCAGTAACTTTTGTTACAGTGCAACGTAGTTCCATATTAAGTTCCACTGAAATCTACCAAGTGATAATAACATGGCCTCATCAGTTTTAAACTACCTGCTGGCTTTGCAAATAGAGGAGTATGGTACGACCAAGAGTGACTGTAGGACGTGCTGAACGAGCGAGAGAGTCTTTCATGCGTAGCCACAAGGAATCACTTCAGAATGTTAGTGGTGAGTTACCTGTTCCAGTGACGTCCGTGTGGAGACTTTTAAGAAGAGGGATCACAACTACGTCCTTATCGTCTGCAGCTGTTACAAGCTCTAAAGCCAACTTTGCAAACGCAATGTTGCTGGATGTGCGTATCTGGGGGTCAACAAATCCCCATGAAATGGTACAGTTGCAACAAGTTTCCCTTCAAAGAAACGTGGTCTAGGGGTAGCATCTTAGACAAATAATCAAAATATTCCGTCTTCGATCCAGCTGTTGCTTAAATTTTGAATAAAAATCAGCAACAATGGCGGCCAAAGACTTCCGGTGTAAGAAGTCACGATCGTTCCGCAGACGTGCTTGACAAAGAGCACGGAGGAGCGGACAGAGTTCAGGCATTCCATTGGCCTTGGTGTGGGAAACTGCCCATAAAATGCGAAAGAATCAGCAATAATCAACGGCATGAGGATGCAGTAGGGAATGGAAACCCCTGCATTAAAGATACGTAATGTGTATCCACAGGACATGTGGCCTGTAATTCAAAAAGTGTCATTATGATTTCCCCATTGGAACTCTAGGAGGGGACTGCCAAGCGGGAAGTAACCACAAAAAAAAGATGGAATAACCAACGACGGGATGACATTCCACGAGTAGGAACTTGGAATTTCAGAAGTTTGGACGCATTAGGAAAGCTAGAAAATCTGAAAAGGGAAATGTAAAGGTTCAGTCTAGGTACAGGGGAGTGAAATGGGAAGAAGATACGGATTTCTGGTCAGACAAATGTAGGCTAATATCTACGGCAGCAGAAAATGGTATAACGGGAGTAGAACTCATTGTGAATAGGAAGGTAGAGGAAAGAGTGAGCTAACGTGAACACTACAGTGATAGGGCTGTTATCTTCACATTCGACAGCAAATCGACACCGACAACCATTGTCCAGGTATACATGCCGACGTCACAAGCAAAAGAGGGACAGATAGAAAATAATGTATGAAGATATTTAATGGGTAATTCATCATGCAAAGGGAGATGAAAGTCCAATAATCATGAGGGACTGGAACGCGGTTGTAGTGTAAGAAGTAGACGAAATGGTTGCGGGAGAATCTGAGGTTGGCAGAATGAATGAGAGAGGAAAAAGACAGAGTTCTGAAATAATTTGCACATGGTAATAGTGAACACTCTTTTCAAGAATCACTAGAGGAGATATACTTGGAAAAGGCCAGGAGACACTGTAAGATTCCAGCTGGATTACATCATGGCCAGGCAAAGATTCAGTAACGAGATACTGGACTGTAAGGCATTCCCAGGAGCAGATACGGACTCAGATCAAAATTTAGTAATGATGAAGACTAGACTGAAGTTTAAGAGAATCGTATAAGAGAATCGCTGTGGCGTACGGAATTATTGAGAAAAGAGGAGTTTGAAGTTCGCCAACGATATGGATATTATGATAAGGAATATTACAGCGAGCAGTTCACTTGCAGAGGAGTGGACGTCCGCTAAAAGAGCAATCACGGATGGTGGGCAGACAAATGTAGATACAAGGAAGAGAGCTGTGAAGAAAGCTTGGGTAACAGAAGAAGTACTTCAATTGACACCAAAATATTCAGGGAAAGACAGGAATGCAGCAGTACAAATCCTTCAGAAATGAAATAAATAGGAATTGCAGGGCAGCCAAGGCGAAATGGTTGTAATAAAGGTGTGAAGAAATCGAAAAAGAATTGATTGTGGGTAATACTTAGCATATATAAAAGTGAAAACAACCATCCGCAAAGTTAAAAACAGGTGTGGCAACATTAAGGGTGCAATGAGATTTCCACTGATGAATGAAGGGGAGACAGCGGATGGGTGGAAAGTGTGCACTAAAGGCCTCTATGAGGGAGAGGATTTGTCTGATGTGATAGAAGAAACTGGAGTCGATATGGAAGACGTATGGGATCCAATATCAGAGTGAGAATTTAACACAGTTCTGGAAGACTTGAGATCAAGTAAGGCAGAAGGAAATTCTGAAAACTGGAACAAAACGAGTACTCATGTTGGTTTGCAGAATCTCTCAGACTGGCAACGTACCATCGGACTTTCAGAAAAATATCATCCACTAAATTAGGAAGATAGCAAGGCCAGATAAATGCGAGATCTATCGGGCAAACAGCTTAACGTCACATACATCCAAGCTGCGGACAAGAATAAAACACAGAAGAATGAAAAAGAAAATTGAAGATCTGTTAGGTGACGATCAGTTTGGCTTTTAAAGGTAATGGCACCAGAGAGGTGGTCCTGACGTTGTGCTTGATAATGGAAACATGACTGAAGAAAAATCAAGACACGCTCATAGGATGTGCCAACCTGGAAAAAGGGCTTGTCCATGAAAAATGGTGCAAGATGTTCGAAATTATGAGAAAAGTAGGAATAAGCTACAGGGGGAGATGCGTGATATACAGTATGTACTAAGACCAAGAGGGAAAAAGAAGAACAGATGCCCAAGAACGAAGTGCTCGGATTAACTACTTTTCAATCTGTTCACCCAAGAAACAAAAACGGAAATAAAAGAAAGACACAAAACGGGGATTAAAATTCACGCTGAAGTTATATCAATAATAAAATTCGCTGATGCCATTGGAATCTTCAGTGAAAGAAAGAATTCAAGGTTTTGTTGAATGGAATGAACAGTCTAATGAGTATAGAATATGGACTGAGATTAAATGGAAAAAGACCAAAGTTATGAGAAATAACAGAAATGAGAATAGCGATAAACTTAAAAAATGATGATCACGAAGTACGTTAAGGAGTTCTGCTACCTTGGAAGCCAAATAAATCATGACGGATGAAGCAAGGAGGACATCAAACGCAGATTATCTCGGGCAAAAAGCGCATTCCTGGCCAAGAGAAATCTACTGTTATCAAGCATGGAACAATTTGAGGAAGAATTTTCTCAAAATGTACATCTCCAGCACAGCATTCTACGGTAGTGAATCACGGATAGTGAGAAAACCGGAACAGAAGAAGCTAGAAGGGTCGGAAATGTGGTGCTAGAGTAGAATATTGAAAATTACGTGGACTGGTAAAGTAAGGAATGAGGAGTTTCTCCACGGAATCGGCGAAGAAAGGAAAACACTGACAAGAAGAAGAGATCTTCTAAGATACCATGGAAGAACCTCCATGGTACTAGAGAGAGATATAGAAAGCAAAAACTGTAGGGGAAGGCAGAGATTGAGGAGGTAGGCTGCAAGTGCTATTCTGAGATGAAGATGTCGGATCTGGAGAGTAATTAGTGACGAGCCGAATCAAACAACTCAGAATACTGATTACTCAAGAAAAAGAGTCATCATGTGTATGTGCCTCCGCTACCAGCTACCCGACTTACGGAACATGATTGACGTAGTTGTTGCAACAATTACTCCAGAAATAGTGATCAAGGTTTAGGAAGAAGGAGAAAATTTGGAAAAGGAGCTCAAGCTGAAGACAAAAGCAAAACACTGAATTTTGCCGATGAAACTGTAATTCTCTAAAACCCTGCAGGAGACTAGGAAGACTAGTTGGATGCAACAGATAGTGTCATGAAAAGAGGTTATGATATGAATATCAACGAAAGTAAATTAAAGGTAACATAGTGTAGTCGAATTAAATCAGGTGATGCTATGTGAAGGAGATTAACAAACGATATACTAAAAGTAGTATGAAATTTTGGCTAGTTGGAGACCGAAACAACTGTTTGAAAAGTGTACAATGAAGCCTGGCAATGGGAAGGAAAGTATTTCTGAAAAAGAGCAACACATTAACATCAAATATAAATTTAACTGTTAAGAGTTATTTTCTGAAGTTTTTTTTTTAGGTGTAGCCTTATATGGAAATGAAGAACATATACTTTTGAACTGTGGTCTTATAGAAAAACGCTGTATAAGGGCAGATCGAAAAACTAATGAATAGGAGAAAAATAAATATTGCCAATTTAAAAGAATGGATCGGTTGATGGTACACTTCCTGAGGCATCAAGGAATAGTCAGTCTGGTAATGGAAAGAAGTATTAGGGGTCAAAATTGTTGATGGAGACCGAGACTTGACTACAGTTAGCATGTCCATATACCTGTAGGTTCCAGTAGCTATGTGGAAATGAAGACGCTTGCACGAGACTAGCTTGAGGAGCTCCCTCAAACCAGCGCGAGACAACAATAGAAGTATTAAATATGTATTTCATTGTTATCAGTCATACTCCGAACAAATAGGATTACAAAAATACAGTTTGCATATCTAGATTAAGCATAAAAAAGAATTAGATATGTTAGGAATGATACTTGCACCAAAGCAAGCAGAGCTGTTGAAACTTGCTACGTCTCGAAGTACATCTTATTAACAGTTCTAGACTATCCCGACAAGCAGGGAACCCCCGTGCTGTATTTCCTTCTTCAGCCGGCCGTGGCTCAAGGGACAGAGCGTTCCTCAGTAGTGAAAGCGTGGCGTTGTCACCCACACCACACGTCTCGCCAGGTGAAACATCGCGCGAACGGCTGTTCGATAAGGAGACGCGTCGTGTTGCAATCTGCGTGATTCAAACGCTGCGTATCGGCTAAGGTATCTCCAGTGTGACATCTGAGTTAGAGAATGTCGCCTTCCTGTGTAAGAGGACTCAGTGTGCTTCACGTGTGTACAGTGACATTTCTCTGGGCTGGAGACCTACGGTAAGAGCGTTTCAAACCAACAAAAGATACACATGCTTAGTAAATATTCATGACAACTGTCACATACGGTTGCTTTTAAATCCTATGCTAGCAACAGAAGAACCTTAAACATGTTGATGTATGTCACAACAAATTTGTTACTGAAAGTATTAAATATAACCAATAAGAATTTTTATGTTAAAGATTGACAATCTTCGAAGTCAAGATCACAAATAAATTTTTACTTTGATTGCTAGTTTCAGCTACACAAGAGCCATCTCCAGGTCATTAAAATATTCTCTATTAGTATAATTGCCATAACGGTTCAACACATCGTTCAAATCTTTTTTTTTTTTAAATGACAACATCCATACAGAGCATATAAGTAAAACAACCAAACACTTATTAAATAAAAAGAAATTTTTTAAAGTAAAAACTTTTCTACATCTACATATATACTCCGCTAGCCACCAAGCGGTGTGTGGCGGAGGGCACAATTCGCGCCAAAGTCATATTCCCCCCCCCCCCCCTTCTGTTCCACTCGCGGATCGCGCGAGGGAAAAACGACTGTCTCAACGCCTCAGTACGAGCTCTTCTTTCCCTTATCTTTGAATGATGATCATTACGTGATTTGAAAGTTGGTGGTAATAATATATGCTCTACATCCTCGGCAAAGATTGGATTTCGGAATTTAGTAAGCAGTCCCTTCTGTTTAGCGCGTCGTCTATCTGCAAGTGTGTCCCACTTCAAACTTTCTATGAGATTTGTAACGCTCTAGCTATGGCTAAATGTACCAGTCACGAATTTTGCCGCTCTTCTTTGGACCTTCTCAATCTCTTGAATCAGACCCAACTGGTAAGGGTCCCATACAGACGAACAATACTCTAAGACTGGACGAACTAACCTATTGTAAGCTATTTCCTTTGCGGTTTTTTAGGTTAGAAGGCCTCGGGAAAATACGGGGTGGGCTGCAATCTCAAAGGGTGCATGGCAAATACAGGACGTGCTTGGATCAAGGAAAAGTCGGAATTGTAGTTGTAAATTGTTGTAGTTGTGCTGGGAAAGTCCCTGAGCTTCAAGCGCTAATAGAAAGCACAGAAGCTGAAATCGTTATAGGTACAGAAAGCTGACTAAAGCCTGAAATAAGTTCTGCAGAAATTTTTACGAAGTCTCAGACGGTGTTCAGGAAAGATAGATTAGGCAGAATTGGCGGTGGAGTGTTTGTGTCTGTCAGTAGTGGTATATCTTGTAGTGAAGTCCAAGTAGATACTCCGTGCGAATTGGTAGGGGTGGAGGTTATACTTAACAGCCGAACTAAGTTAATAACTGGCTCCTTCTACCGGCCCCCAGACTCCGATGATATAGTTGCGGAACAGTTCAGAGAGAATTTGAGTCTCGTAACAAATAAATACCCCACTCATACGGTTATAGTTGGTGGGGACTTCAACCTTCCCTCGATATGTTGGCAAAAATACTTGTTCAAAACCGGTGGTAGGCAGAAAACATCTTCCGAGATTGTCCTAAATGCTTTCTCCGAAAATTATTTCGAGCAGTTAGTCCACGAACCCACGCGAATTGTAAATGGTTGCGAAAACACACTTGACCTCTTAGCCACAAACAATCCAGAGCTGACAGAGAGCATCATGACTGATACAGGGATTAGTGATCACAAGGTCGTTGTAGCTAGGCTCAATGCCGTTTCTTCCAAATCCACCAGAAACAAACGCAAAATAATTTTATTTAAAAAAGCGGATAAAGTGTCACTAGAAGCCTTCCTAAGAGACAATCTCCATTCCTTCCGAACTGACTATGCAAATGTAGTGGAGATGTGGCTCAAATTCAAAGATATAGTAGCAACAGCAATTGAGAGATTCATACCTCATAAATTGGTAAGAGATGGAACTGATCCCCCGTGGTACACAAAACAGGTCCGAACTCTGTTGCAGGCAACAGAAAAAGCATGCGAAGTTCAGAAGAACGCGAAATCCCGAAGATTGGCTAAAATTTACTGACGCGCGAAATTTGGCACGGACTTCAATGCGAGATGCCTTTAATAGGTTCCACAACGAAACATTGTCTCGAAATTTGGTAGAAAATCCGAAAAAATTCTGGTCGTATGTAAAGTACACAAGCGGCAAGACGCAGTCAATACCTTCGCTACGCAGTGCCGATGGTACTGTGACCAACGACTGTGCCGCTAAAGCGGATTTATTGAACGCAGTTTTCCGAAATTCCTTCACCAGGGAAGATGAATGGAATATTCCAGAATTTGAAACACGAACATACCTTAGGGGTTGCGAAGCAACTCAAATCGCTTGTTACGGGCAAGTCTTCAGGTCCAGATTGTATACCGATTAGGTTCCTTTCAGATTACGCTGATGCAATAGCTCCTTACTTAGCACTCATATACAACCGCTCGCTCACCGATAGATCTGTACCTACAGATTGGAAAATTGCGCAGGTCGCACCAGTGTTTAAGAAGGGTAGTAGGAGTAATCCATCTAACTACAGACCTATATCATTGACTTCGGTTTGCAGTAGGGTTTTGGAGCATATACTGTATTCAAACATTATGAATCACCTCGAAGGGAACGATATATTGATACGTAATCAGCATGGTTTCAGAAAACATCGTTCTTGTGCAACGCAGCTAGCTCTTTACTCGCACGAAGTAATGGCCGCTATTGACAGGGGATCTCAAGTTGATTCCGTATTTCTAGATTTCTGGAAAGCTTTTGACACCGTTCCTCACAAGCGACTTCTAATCAAGCTGCGGGCCTATGGGGTATCGTCTCAGTTGTGCGACTGGATTCGTGATTTCCTGTCAGGAAGGTCGCAGTTCGTAGTAATAGACGGCAAATCATCGAGTAAAACTGAAGTGATATCAGGTGTTCCCCAGGGAAGCGTCCTGGGACCTCTGCTGTTCCTGATCTATATAAATGACCTGGGTGACAATCTGAGCAGTTCTCGTAGATTGTTCGCGGATGATGCTGTAATTTACCGTCTAGTAAGGTCATCCGAAGACCAGTATCAGTTGCAAAGCGATTTAGAAAAGATTGCTGTATGGTGCGGCAGGTGGCAGTTGACGCTAAATAACGAAAAGTGTGAGGTGATCCACATGAGTTCCAAAAGAAATCCGTTGGAATTCGATTACTCGATAAATAGTACAATTCTCAAGGCTGTCAATTCAACTAAGTACCTGGGTGTTAAAATTACAAACAACTTCAGTTGGAAAGAAATGGTTCAAATGGCTCTGAGCACTATGGGACTCAACTGCTGAGGTCATAAGTCCCCAAGAACTTAGAACTACTTAAACCTAACTAAACTACGGACAACACACACATCCATGCCCGAGGCAGGATTCGAACCTGCGACCGTAGCGGTCACGCGGTTCCTGACTGTAGCGCCTAGAACCGCACGGCCACTCCGGCCGGCTTCAGTTGGAAAGACCACATAGATAATATTGTGGGGAAGGCGAGCCAAAGGTTGCGTTTCATTGGCAGGACACTTAGAAGATGCAACAAGTCCACTAAAGAGACAGCTTACACTACACTCGTTCGTCCTCTGTTAGAATATTGCTGCGCGGTGTGGGATCCTTACCAGGTGGGATTGACGGAGGACATGGAAAGGGTGCAAAAAAGGGCAGCTCGTTTTGTATTATCACGTAGTAGGGCAGAGAGTGTGGCAGATATGATACGCGAATTGGGATGGAAGTCATTACAGCGAAGACGTTTTTCGTCGCGGCGAGATCTATTTGCAAAATTTCAGTCACCAACTTTCTCTTCCGAATGCGAAAATATTTTGTTGAGCCCAACCTACATAGGTAGGAATGATCATCAAAATAAAATAAGAGAAATCAGAGCTCGAACAGAAAGGTTTAGGTGTTCGTTTTTCCCGCGCGCTGTCCGGGAGTGGAATGGTAGAGAGATAGTATGATTGTGGTTCGACGAACCCTCTGCCAAGCACTTAAATGTGAATTGCAAAGTAGTCATGTAGAAGTAGAAGAACTGCATCGCTTCAGGATTATACCAATAAACCGCAATCTAGAGTTCGCCTTACCCGTTATTTGTGTAATCTGATCATTCCATTTGAGATCATTTCGAATAGTCACACCCAGATACTTGACTGATGTTACCGGTTACAAAGACTGATCATTTATTTTGTACTCATACATTAATGGGGATTTTCGCCTTGTTATAAGCAGTAGGTTACACTTACTAATATTGAGAGACCACGCATTTATTTTCTGCAAATCCTCATTGATTTGTTCACAACTTTCGTGTTGTACTACTTTCCTGTAGACTACAGCATCATCGGCAAACAGTCTAAGGCCGCTGTCAATACCGTCAACCAGATCGTTTATGTAAATCGTAAAAAGCAGAGGATCTATTACGCTGCCTTGGGGCACACCTGAAATTACTCTTGTTTCTGTTGAAGTTACCCCGTTCAGGACGACATACTGCTCCCTGTCTGTTAGAAAAATTTCTATCCAACCACATATGCCATTGGATAGACCGTAATCGCGCACTTTTTGTAGCAAGCGACAGTGCGGAACTGAGTCGAACGCCTTTCGAAAGTCGAGATATATGCCATCAACCTGGGAGCCGGTATCTAGAGCCTGTTGTATATCATGCACAAAGAGGGCCAGCTCTGTCTCGCATGACCGCTGTTTCCTAAAACCGTGCTGGTTCCTGCAGATGAGCTTCTCAGAGTCTAGAAAGGTCATTATGTCTGAACACAAAATGTGTTCCATGATTCTACAACAAATCGATGTCAGTGAAATTGGCCGGTAATTATGTGCATCCGATTTTCTACCCTTTTTATAGATTGCTATGACATGGGCCTTCTTCCAGTCCCGTGGAACTTTCCGCCGTTCCAATGATCTCTGATAGATGACGGATAAGAATGGTGGTACCCACTGGCAAATTAATGCCTAGTCCGCAATTTTCCTGTCACAATTAAATTTCGATAACTAGTTTCCGTTGCTCTCTCGCAACGATCTTAAGATCGTTCAAAATATGAAAAGGCTGTGAATAAACATTGGAAAGCATCGTTAGCTGTAGTCATGCAACAACGTGCATTCATAAGTACCAAAATAATAACAGTACGTAGTTGAAGAAGTCACCGCGAGAAAGCCAGGTTGTAGACGGTAATTTCGCAGGTTGACGGTCACGTAGGAAATAGTCCAGTTGCATGCCCTTACACATCCTCCAGACATTCGCTACCCCCCCCCCCCCCCGCCTTCCGGTTTCCATATTTCTGGAGTTCTGAAGAAATTCATTCATGGCGTCGTCGATTTGATTCCGACGCAGAGGTACCCGCCTGCGTTCAATCATGGATCCAAAGGCAAATGCAAAAATTTATCCATGAATTAATAATGAATATTAATAATGAATATCTCACAGTGGAGTAATGAATTAATAATGACTATCTCACAGCGGAATAACTGTATTAACAGTTGTGGTGATTACTTTTGAAATAATAAACTGTTACCTTGGTTTTTTTTTGTCTGTCTCGCATTCATTTGACTGCCCTTACATGATAACACGATTGCAGAACAATCACTGGAACCAGTCACACACATAAGAGTCGTCAGGAAATGTAGTCCACCCACAAAGGAGGTAGCTTACACGCACCCGTTCGGCAAATATTTGAATATCATTCAATATAAGCAAATCTTCCAGTCTGGACTGTATACCAATTAGATCATATAAAATTGATCGTCGGTAAAGCAGATGCCAGGCTGAGATTCATTAGAAGAATCCTAAAGAAATGCAATCCGAAAACAAGGGAAGTAGGTTACAGTACACTTGTTCGCCCACTGCTTAAATATTGCTCAGCAGTGAGGGATCCGTACTAGATAGAGTTAATACAAGAGATAGAGAAGATCCAACGGAGAGCACCGCACTTCATTACAGGATCATTTAGTAATCGCGAAAGCGTTACGGAGATGATAGATAAACTCCGGAGGAAGACTTTGCAGGAGAGACGCTCAGTAGTTCGGTACGAGCTTTTGTTGAAGTTTAGAGAACATATCTTCACCGAGGAGTCAACTCCCTCCTAGATATATCTCGCGAAGAGACCATGAAGATAAAATCAGAGAGATTAGAGCCCACACAGTGGCATACCGACAATCTTTCTTTCCACGAACAATACGAGACTGGAATAGAAGGGAGAACCGATGAGGTACTCAAAGTACCCTCCGCCACACACCGTCAGGTGGCTTGCGGAGTATGGATGTAGATGTAGATGTAGATTCCTTTCAGAGTATGCTGATATAATAGCTCCATGCTTAGTAATCATACACAAACGCTCGTTCAATGAAAGATGCCTAGCTGAAGACTGGAAAGAGACGAAACAGGAGTAATCAGTTGAATTGCAGACTCATAGCACTGACGTAGATTTGCAGTAGAATTTTAGAATATGTACTGTTTTCGAACATTATCAATTATACCGAAGAAAACGATTTATTGCCAGATAGAACGGATTCAGAAAGTATCATTCCTGTGTAGCACACCCAGCTCTTTATCCATATGAAGTAATGAGTACTACTGACAGGGGATCTCAGATTGACTCCATATTTCTAGATTTCCAGAAGGCTTTCGATACGGTCCCTCACAAGCGGCTTCCAATCAAATTGCGTGCCTGTGGAGTATCGTCTCAGTTGTGTGACTGAATTCGTGATTTCCTGCCAGGAAGGTCACAGTTAGTAGTAATTGATGGAAAGTCATCGAGTAAAACATAAGTGATATCTGGCGTCCCCAAAGAAGTGTTATAGGGCTTAGCGGAGAAGCCTGATGGTGCTCAAGTATTTATTTATAACTGTGCGTCCACACCAGTACCAAGCATCGTCTGGCCTTACGCTTAATGTTTTGACGCCATATCTTCTGAACTATGTGTTGTACAATTACGTAATATTTTACGTACATTCAGCAACATATGTGTATACTGTCGACGAAATTTGTTGCTCGTAGGGTTAGTAGCAGAGAAGTAATAAATTTAAATGCCATGCATGATGCTGCAGTTTTTCACGCAGCTCATTGCTCGTGAAGTCATATCTCCTGAACTATGTGTTGTACAGTGATACATTCAGTGACAGATGTGTATACTGTCCGTACAATGTGTGAGGATACAGTTAGTAGTTAAGAAGTATTAAATAATAACATCTACCTTACGAGGTACTTTGACTGCATGAACAGCAGTAAAAAGTAGTAATCGATACACATTTTTTCTTTCAACATTTTGTAGGGGTTGTCCGCGTCAGCGAGAAGAATTTTTATGAAAGTTTTAAATTATGTGTAAAGTTAGTTGCAAGTCGCTAAGTGCTCTCATTTTCAAATATTGGATGAATGAAATTTGGGAATTCACGGTCGCGAGCTACACTCTCTATTTCACCCTCATCCACACCCCTTCGACATGCAGGTGGTTGTTATCCCCATAGCAATTGTTCTGTGACATTGAGGTATATCCGTAACAAGTGTGGTTGAAATCGATTAAGTGGTTTAGTAGGAGATGTGGAAAACACACACGCACACACACACACACACACAGAAACACACACACAAGCGCGCGAGCACACACACACGCATAAGTACACACGACCATAGCCGTTTTTATAATACGTTTGGATTTAGGAGTCAATCAGCCACATGAGATTTTTTTGCAGATGATGCTGTCATTTACCGTCTCGTAAAGTCGTCAGATGGTCAAAATCATTTGCAAAATAATTTAGACAAGGCACCTGTATGTCGCTAAAAGTGGCATTCGTATCATAAATAATGAAAAGCTGAGGTCATCCTCATGACTACTAAAAGAAAGTGGTTAAATTTGGGTTGCGCTATAGATCACACTCATATAAAGCTTGTAAATTTAACTAAAAACTAGGGATAAGAGTTAAGAACAATTTAAAATCGAATGGTCACTTGAGGACTACGTTTTATTGACAGAACTCTTAGAAGATTCAACAAATACACTATGAGAGGTTCACTACGCTAGGCTTGTCCGTCCTCTGCTAGAGTTTGACTGTGCGGTACGGTATCCTTACCAGATAGGACTGACTGAGGACATCAAAACAGTTCAAAGAAAGGCAGCTCGTTTTGTTGTATCTGGAAACAAGGGAGAGAGTGTCACGGACATGATGCGCGAATTGGGGTGCCAGTCATTACAACAAATGCGTTATTCGTTGCGGCGAGATCTTTTCACGAGATGTCAATTTCTAGCTTTCTCCTACTACAGGTAAAATACAGGATGATTCAAAAAGAATACAACTTTAGGAATTTAAAACTTTGCAACGAAAAAAGGCAGAGCTAAGCACTATCTGTCGGCGAATTAAGGGAGCTATAAAGTTTCATTTAGTTGTACATTTGTTCGCTTGAGGCGCTGTTGACTAGGCGTCAGCGTCAGTTGATGCTAAGATGGCGACCGCTCAACAGAAAGCTTTTTGTGTTATTGAGTACGGCAGAAGTGAATCGACGACAGTTGTTCAGCGTGCATTTCGAACGAAGTATGGTGTTAAACCTCCTGATAGGTGGTGTATTAAACGTTGGTATAAACAGTTTACAGAGAATGGGTGTTTGTGCAAAGGGAAAAGTTCTGGACGGCCGAGAACGAGTGATGAAAATGTAGCACGCATCCAGCAAGCATTTGTTCGCAGCCCAGGAATTGGCTCTTCCCTCAGCTCGAACAAGAAGCACAACAATTCATATTTCAGCAGGATGGAGCGCCACCACATTAGCACTTATCTGTCCGTAACTACCTGAACGTCAACTACCCGAGGCGATGGATCGGCCGCCAGGCAGCCCGTGACAGAGCACTTCATCACTGGCCTCCAAGAAGCCCTGATCTTAACCCCTGCGATTCTTTATTATGGGGGTATGTTAAGGATATGGTGTTTCGGCCACCTCTTCCAGCCACCATTGATGATTTGAAACGAGAAATAACAGCAGCTATCCAAACTGTTACGCCTGATATGCTACAGAGAGTGTGGAACGAGTTGGAGTATCGGGTTGATATTGCTCGAGTGTCTGGAGGGGGCCATATTGAACATCTCTGAACTTGTTTCTGAGTGAAAAAAAACCTTTTTAAATACTCTTTGTAATGATGTATAACAGAAGGTTATATTATGTTTCTTTCATTAAATACACATTTTTAAAGTTGTGGTATTCTTTTTGAATCACCCTGTATTTTGTTCGTGCCTACCTACGTCGGGAGAAATGGTCATTGTAATAAAATAAGGGAAATCAGTGGTCGCACGGAAAGATATGAGTTCCTTTATCCCGCGCGCTGTTCGAGAGCGAAACGGTGAAGAAGTAGTGTCAAAGTGTCTGTATTTATTGTAGAACCCCTTCATCTCTACCGCATTATTTTATTTGATAAGCTCTTATTTTTCAGATGAATGTGGCAGGACTACCGATTGCTTGTGGCGTCGTATCAAAAATGGTTCAGATGGCTCTGAGCACTATGGGACTTGACTGCTGTGGTCATCAGTCCCCTAGAACTTAGAACTATTTAAACCTAACTAACCCAAGGACATCACACAGATCCAAGCCCGAGCCAGGATTTGAACCTGCGACCGTAGCGGGTGTCGTATCGTTTAAGTACTGTAATCCTAAAAATTAGAAGCTGCTGACTTATTTATACGAAATCAGAACTAACCACAATTTGCCATCACATTTGTGATGTGTTTTCCCCGATCCAAACTTTATTAATCCATTCCCTATTATTTTGAACGTTTTAAATATTTTTCTCACTTTGCTCTCTGCCAAGGAGAAAAGATATGTTACAAGATGCATTATAGGGATTACGGTTTCAGTTGTAACTTGGTTTAGCTTAAGTTAAAGCTTTTGTAATTATTCCGTTGCGTAACGACAAAATTCCTTACCATTACGAAATCGAAAATGAAGTTAGTCAGGTTGCGTTTCTTCATTTGTGGGCCAGAATTCAAATAAAGGGGGAATGTTCAAAACACTGAAAACGGGTCTTACACTCTCTTATGGACTCACTGTTTAAATAATAGTGACAAGCGTCAACTGAAACAGAACACTACAATAATGAAGAAGTTGCCAGCTTCAAAATGCTTCAGAACAGGACGACTATTTACAAACAGGTGACAAAAGCCGCGGGATACCTTCCAATATCGTGTCTGACGTCCTTTTTTCCGGTGTAGTGCAGAATCCCGATGTGGCATGGGCTCAACAACTATTGAAAGCCCCAGCAAAAATATTAACCCATGCTGCCTCTATAGCCGTCCATTACCGGGAAAGTGTTGGCGATGAGGATTTTGTGCACAAACTGACCTTTCGATTATGAGCCATGTAGAGCGATCTGGGTGGCCAAATCATTCTCTCAAATTGTCCAGAATGCTCTTCAAACCAATTGCTAACAATTGTGACCCGGAGACATGGAGCATTGTCATCTTAAAATTCCATCGTTTTTTGGGAACATGAAGTCCATGAATGGCTGCAAATGGTCTCCTAGTAGTCAAATATCACTGTTTCCAGTCAGTCAACGGTTGATTTAGATCATTCACTATAAACACGGCCCACACCATTATGGAGCCACCACCATCTTGCACAGTGCCTCGTTGACAACTTGGGTCCATGGCCGGCCGAAGTGGCCGTGCGGTTAAAGGCGCTGCAGTCTGGAACCGCAAGACCGCTACGGTCGCAGGTTCGAATCCTGCCTCGGGCATGGATGTTTGTGATGTCCTTAGGTTAGTTAGGTTTAACTAGTTCTAAGTTCTAGGGGACTAATAACCTCAGCAGTTGAGTCCCATAGTGCTCAGAGCCATTTTTGAACTTGGGTCCATGGCTTCGGGCGTGTGCGCCGCACTCGAATCCTACTATTACCTCTTACCAACTTAAATCGGGACTCATCTGACCAGCTCACTGTTTTCCAGTCGTCTAGGGTCCAACCGGTATGGTCATGAACCTAGGAAAGGTGCTGCAGGCGAAGTCGTGCGTTAGAAAAGGCACTCGTCTCATCCGTCTGCTGCCATAGTCTATTAACGCCAAATTTCGCCGCACTGGCCTAACGGAGACGTTCAGTGTACGTCCCACATTGATTTCTGCGATTATTTCAAGGAATGTTACTTGTCTGTTAGCACTGAAAACCCTGCGCAAACGCCACTGCTCACGGTCGTTAAGTGAAAGCCGTTGGCCACAGCGTTGTCCGTGGTGAAATTTGGAACTCTCGGCCTGCTCTTGACTCCGTGGACCTTGGAATATTGAATTCTCTAACGATTTCCGAAATGGAATGCCCCACGCACCTAGCTCCGACTTCCATTCCCCCATCAAATTTTTTAATTACTTTCGTCCGACCGCAATTTTCGTTTGAATCACATCAGTGAAAATGACAGGTCCGCCATTATCAGTTTATACCTTGTACACGTGGTAATACCGTCATCCGTAGATGTGCATATCTCTATCCCGTGACTTTTGTCAACTCGATCTATTACCCCAATTGTCCTCCTTCACAATATGGGATATAGTGAAGGAGGAGACCGGTAGAACCGGACATGAAGAGGGACAAATAGCATTAAGAGTAAATAATACATTGGTGACAGATGTGTATAGTGTTGCAGAACTTTTTAACAAACATTTCATAACTGTTGCGGAAAAGATGGAGTTGTCAGGTTCTGTAGATGCTGCTATGGAATTCCTCAGACCAGACATTTCAAGTAACTTCCATAATATGAATTTGACCCCAGCAGAGATAATGTCCATCATAAAATCTTTAAAATCAAAAACATCTAGTGGGTATGATGAAATATCAACAAAGCTAATTAAGGAATGTGTTTCTGAGTTAAGTAACATATTAAGCTATCTGCGTAACCAGTCGTTTATCAGTGGAATATTTCCTGAATGGTTAAAATATGCTGAAGTTAAGCCACTGTTTAAGAAGGGAGTAAAGAAATAGCATCAAATTTCCGTCCAATTTCACTTTTGCCAGCATTCTCAGAAATTTTAGAAAAAGTACAATCGGCTTTATAACCATCTTATCTCAAATAACATACTGTCAAAGTCACAGTTCGGGTTTCTAAAGGGTTCTGATATTGAGAAGGCTATCTACAATTACAGTGAAAATGTGCTTAATTCATTAGATAAAAAATTGCAGGCAACTGGTATATTTTGTGATCTGTCAAAGGTATTTGACTGTGTAATTCACAATATCCTTTTAAGTAAATTAGAATATTATAGTGTAACAGGAAATGCTGCAAAATGGTTCAAATCTTATATCTTTGGCAGGAAACAAAGGGTGTTATTAGGAAAGAGACATGTATCAAGCTATCAGGCATCATCCAACTGGGAACTAATTACATGTAGGGTCCCACAACATTCCATTTTAGGTCCCTTACTTTTTCTTGTGTATATCAATGACCTTTCATTAGTAACATTACCAGATGCCAAGTTCGTTTTGTTTTCCGATGATACAAACATTGCAAATAAATAGCAAGTCAAGTGTAGCCTTAGAAAGATCAGCTAATAAAGTATTTGTGGACATTAATCACTGGTTCCTAGCCAACTACTTGTCACTAAACTTTGAAAAAACACACTACATGCATCTCAGAACTTGTAAGGGGTGTCCCACGAGTATATGCCTAACATATGATGAAAAGCAGATAGAAGAAGTGGACAGTGTTAAATTCTTGGGATAACAGCTTGGTAATAAATTCAACTGGGAAAAGCACACCACAGAACTGCTGAAGCGTCTCAACAAATCTCTATTTGCAATGCGAATTGTGTCTGACATAGGGGATATACAAATGAAAAAGCTGGCATACTATGCTTACTTTCATTCTATGATGTCATATGGGATTATTTTTTGGGGCAATCCATCAAGCCAAGCTAAAGTTTTCCAGGCACAAAAACGTGCAGTAAGATTTATATGTGGCGTAAACTCAAGAACATCCTGCAGAAGCCTGTTTAGGGAACTAGGGATACTAACTACTGCTTCCCAATACATTTATTCTTTAATGAAATTTGTCATTAAAAATATATCACTTTTTCAAACCAACAGCTCAATTCATGGAATCAATACTAGAAATAAGAATAATCTTCACAAGGGTTTAAAGTCACTTAGTCTTGTACAAAAAGGTGTGTATTATTCAGGAACACACATTTTCAATAAATTTCCAGCAGCCATAAATAGCTTAACAACCAATGAAATTCAGTTTAAGAGAAGCCTAAAGGATTTATTGATGGCCAACTGCTTGCAGTAATGTGTTCATTGTAAATAAGTGTGTGTGTGTGTGTGTGTGTGTGTGTGTGTGTGTGTGTGTAAGTACAATTTAACTTCTGCACCATTTCAGTGCAGTAATTGTTCATTGTAAATAAGTATTATAGTAGTAGTATTACACGTTAATTACCTTATAAATAAAAAAAACTTTTTTATTTTAAAATCATTGCATTAGTATTTGTAAAATGATTCTTTCATATAGTGTCCATTAAAAAAAGACGACCATTCCACTTGGTACCTGTGGAATGGTACATTAGCTTATTTGTTTGAGTTGTAAATATTTGTCATGTATTGTTGTTTTTCTGACATGTTCTACATCCTGGAGGAGCTCCTCACTATGGATCAATTGGAATGAAAGTAAATCTAATCTAATCTAATCTAAAAAAAATCGAGAGAGCTACAGCGACTTCACAGACTCCCCGTGTATACCACTTTCCAGAAGATACTGGTAACAATGTGAGTCGGCAGTGTATGTTCTCCTCACTGGCTGACGATCTTTAATGTACCGCCTAATCTAGTGCCCGTGGATCTGAGGTGTTGGCTTTGTTTGGTTCGACAGACGGTGCGGCTGCAGTGCTGGTTGTGGTGCTGGGTGCTCGTGGCGGCCGCAGCTGCAGCTGCAGCTGGCGGCGCAGGCGCCGGGGCGGCGGCGCCGTGTCCACCTTGTGGCCGCTGCCACTGCTGCGAGGTGCCGGCGGGTTGGCCGCCCACGCTGGGCCGGGAAGCCTTCGACAAACCGTCCCTCATCCTCAACTGCACGCGCGGCACCGGCCGCAACAAAGTCGGCGGGGTACGTACCCACTGCTCCACCACTGCCACAGAATAAATTAGCTTTTGAAAGGTATTACCACCGAAATGGAAGCTAATCTGGTTAGAATTGAAATAAATAACTCTCTGAAATGCAAATTGCATACACTGAAGCAAAATAAAAATCGCAACACCAGAACATAATGAATTCAGAGTAATACACTAATTGGTACACCACGAAGATGACGGGCTACAGACGCGAAATTTAACCGCCAGGAAGAAGATGCTGTGATATTCAAATGATTAGCTTCTCAGATCATTCACACAAGGTTGGCGCTGGTGGTGACACCTACAACGTCTGACATGAGGAAAGTTTCCAACTGATTTCTTATACACAATCAGCAGTTGACCGGAGTTGCCTGGTGAAACGTTGTTGTGGTGCCTCGTGTAAGGAGGAGAAATGCGTACCATCACGTTTCCCACTTTGATAAAGGTCGGACTGTAGCCTATCGCGATTGCAGTTTATCGTATCGCGACATTGCTGCTCGCGTTGGTCGAGATCCAATGACTGTTAGCAGAATAAGGAATCGGTGGGGTCAGGATGGTAATACGGAACGCCGTACTGGATCCCAACGGCTTCGTATCACTAGCAGTCGACATGACGGGCATCTTATCCTCATGGCAGTAACGGATCGTGCAGCCACGTCTCGATCCCTGAGTCCACAGATGGGGTCGTTTGCAAGACAACAACCGTCTGCACGAACAGTTCGACGACGTTTGCAGCATCATAGACTATCAGCTCGGAGACCATGGCTGCGGTTACCCTTGACGCTGCATCACAGACAGGAGCGCCTGCGATGATGCACTGAACAACAAACCTGGGTGCACGAATGGCAAAACGTCATTTTTTCTGGTGAATCCAGGTTATGTTTACAGAATCATGATGGTCGCATCCGTGTTTGGCGACATCGCGGTGAACGCACATTGGAAGGGTGTATTCGTCATCGCCATATTGGCGTATCACGCGGCGTGATGGTATGGGGTGCCATTGGTTACACGTCTCGGTCACCTCTTGTTCGCATTGACGGCACTTTGAACTGTGGACGTTACATTTCAGATGTGTTACGATCCGTGACTCTACCCTTGATTCGAACCCTGCGGAACCCTACATTTCTGCAGGATAATGCACGACCACATGTTGCATGTCCTGTACGGGCCTTACTGGATACAGAAAATGTTCGACTGCTGCACTGGCCAGGACGTTCTCCAGATCTCTCACCAACTGAAAACGTGTGGGCAGTGGTGGCCGAGCAACTGGCTCGTCACAATACGCCAGTCACTACTCTTGATGAACTGTGGTATCGTGTTGAAGCTGGATGGGCAGCTGTACCTGAACACGCCATCCAAGCTCTGTTTGACTCAATGCCCAGGCGTATCAAGGCCGTTATTACGGCCACAGGTGGTTGTTCTGGATACTGATTTCTCAGGATCTATGCACCCAAACTGCGTGAAAATGTAATCCTATGTCAGTTCTAGTATAATATATTTGTCCAATGAATACCCGCTTATCATCTGTATTTTTTGTTGGTGTAGCAATTTTAATGGCCATTAGTGTAACATTTCGGGTATACATTTGTCTAGGCGACTAATGTACGTGATGAACACTGCAAGATTACAGGTCAACGTAAGGCCAAGATAAGCCATTGCAAATATAAAATACTGGTACATTAATAACAGGTGTAATGGCCAGAATGTTGAATGCAAGCATGCAAACGTGCATGCATTGTGTTTTACAGCTGCTGGATGTCACTTAGTGGGCTGTAGTTCCATGCTGTTTCGTTTGGTCGGTCAATAAGTGGACGATTAATGCTGTTTGTGGATGACGTTGCAGTTGCCGTCAGATGATGTCCATGTATGCTCGATTGGAGAGAGATCTGGCGATCGACCAGACCAAGGCAACATGTCGCCTCTCTGTAGAGCTACAACAGTGGTCTCTGAGAGAGCGTTATCCTGTTGGAAAACACTCCCTGAACGTAAACATGACAGGTTGAATCACCAGATTGACGTACACATTTGCAAAAAGGCTCAGTGGGATAACCACGAGAGTGCTCCTGCTGTCATATACGAAATCGCACCCCAGACCTTAACTCCAGATGTAGGTCCAGCGTACCTGAGGCGCCATGTCACGGAGTGCGCGGCCCCTCCCGCCGGAGGTTCGAGTCCCCCCTCGGGAATGTGTGTGTCTGTTGTTCTCAGCATAAGTTACTTTAAGTAGTGTGCAAGTCTAGGGACCGATGACCTCAGCAGTTTGGTCCCTTAGCAATTCACACATATTTGAACATTTATCTAGCACGCAGACAAGTCGGTTGTAGACCCTCAACTGGCCTCCCTTGAACCAACGCACAGCCATCCCTGTCACCGAGACAGAACACCGAGCCAGAACCACCTTTATCAGAGAATACAACCGACTGTCAGCTCTGCCTGCAATGAACTCTCACTTGACACTACTGAGGTCGCAAATGCCGATGGTTTGGCGTCAGCGCAATGACAGATACAGGGCGTCTTACTCGGAGCTGTCCTTGTAGGAACCGATTTGTTATACACTACTGGCCATTAAAATTGCTACACCAAGAAGCAGTGCAGAAGATAAACGGGTATTCATTGGACATATATATTATACTAGAACTGACATAGGATTACATTTTCACGCAATTTGGGTGCATAGATCCTGAGAAATCAGTACCCAGAACAACCACCTCTGGCCGTAATAACGGCATTGATACGCCTGGGCACTGAGTACAACAGAGCTTGGATGGCGTGTACAGGTACAGGTACCCATGCACCTTCAACACGATACCACAGTTCATCAAGAGTAGTGACTGACGTATTGTGATGAGCCAGTTGCTCGGCCACCATTGACCAGGCGTTTTCAATTGGTGAGAGATCTGAAGAATGTGCTGGCCAGGGCAGCAGTCGAACATTTTCTGTATCCAGTAAGACCCGTACAGGACATGCAACATGTGGTCGTGCATTATCCTGCTGAAATGTAGGGTTCCGCAGGGATCGAATCGAGGGTAGAGCCACGGGTCGTAACAAATCTGAAATGTAACGTCCACTGTTCAAAGTGCCGTCAATGCGAACAAGAGGTGACCGAGACGTGTAACCAATGGCACCCCTTACCATCACGCCGGGTGATACGCCAGTATGGAGATGACGAATACACGCTTCCAATGTGCGTTCACCGCCATGTCTCCAAACACGGATGCGACCATCATGATGCTGTAAACAGAAACTGGATTCATCCGAAAAAATGACGTTTTGCCATTCGTGCGCCCAGGTTCGTCGGTGAGTACGCAATCACAGGCGCTCCTGTCTGTGATGCAGCGTCAAGGGTAACTGCAGCCATGGTCTCCGAGATGATAGTCCATGCTGCTGCAAACGTTGTCGAGCTGTTCGTGCAAATGGTTGTTGTCTTGCAAACGTCCCTATCTGTTGATCCAGGGATCGAGACGTGACTGCACGATCCGTTACAGCTAGGCAGATAAGATGCCTGTCATCTCGACTGCTAGTGATACGAGGCCGTTGGGATCCAGCACGGCGTTACGTATTACCCTCCTGAACCCACCGATTCCGTATTCGGCTAACAGTCATTGGATCTCGACGAACGCACGAAGCAACGTCGCGATACGATAAACCGCAATCCCAATAAGCTACAATCCGACCTTTATCAAAGACGTAAACGTGATGGTACGCATTTCTCCTCCTTACACGAGGCATCACGACAACGTTTCACCAGACAACGCCGGTCAACTGCTGTTTGTGTATGAGAAATCGGTTGGAAACTTTCCCCATGTCAGCACGTTGTCGGTGTCGCCACCGGCGCCAACCTTGTGTAAATGCTCTGAAAAGCTAATCATTTTCATATCACAGCATCTTCTTCCTGTCGGCTAAATTCGCCGGCCAGAGTGGCCGAGTGGTTCTAGGCGCTACAGTCTGGAATCGCGCGACCTCTACGGTCGCAGGTTCGAATCCAGCCTCGGGCATGGATGTGTATGATGTCCTTAGGTTAGTTACGTTTACGTAGTTCTAAGTTCTAGGGGACTGATGGCCTCAGCATTTAAGTCCCATAGTGCTCAGAGCCATTTGAACCACATCATTCCACACACGAATTAACCGGTCCCTGTTTATTGAATTTACCGCTTCAACAATTCGATTTCTCAGATCTTCAAGAGTAGCTACCGTAGGAGGGACAAAGATCCTGTCTTTTATATACCCCCAGAGAAAAATTCGCAAGGTCTGAGGCCTGAAGACTTGGGAGGCCAAAGGAAATGAACAAGCTCTTGTTGTCCACTTCTTCCAATTCATTGTTGTGGGATTGTGTTGTTAAGATAACGCAACTGCTGCAGTAACTGCAACTTCTAAAGCTTTATACGTAGTCGTCGTTTCAAAACGCGCCACACCGGTGGTGGTCACATTAATCTGACTGCACAGCGTAATTTAGGTATTTTGCGCGCCCTGAGTTAAGTGCCACAATACATACAATTAGTTTCTAACTTTACCGTAAGTTGATTCTTCTTAGTGAGTAAACTATGACAGCATTTTTAGATTTTTAATTGAAGTCGATAATTATATGAAGCAATGGAAATCAAATTTTTATTACCCCTGTAAGCTGTTAGATAGGTAACTTGCTACTAGGACTGGATTACTAGTTAACTATTTTACTCATTTGGCAATACAGACATTTTCATCCCTTCATACCTAGTACACCCAGCATCCTCTGCGTATTCTGTGTCAATCTACTGTGTAGTGATTGGTTACGGGGAAAAACGTCAACAGATATGAAAGTAATTTCGGGAGTGTCCCAGGCAGACTATTTACAAAATGTTTACGAGCTTTTAGTATAGACAATTTTTTATTAGTGCACTTTATAGGCCACTGAAAATCGCTTCATCACTTAACAGCACTAAATAACAAATGAGTGAGTTTGAAAGAGGTGTACGAGAATGTGATGGGTCCATTCAGGAAATTTCTGCTCACGTGGGACAAAGTGTTTCGGCAGTGCAACGGGTGTGTGCAGAATGGTTCACGGAAAGTCGTAGAAAACGACGAGATAGGTCGGGTCAGATCTGTGTCCTCCTCGGCTCTGGCGCAACAGTGGAACCCTGTAACACATCGTACGCTAACAGGTATGACAGTCCGTTGCCTTTTTTTACAGCATGGGTTAAGTGCGCGTCTTCCACTTATCCGCCTACTTTTCACGAATGTGCAGAAACATGCTAGATGGCAATGGTGTATGGAACATGTCACTGGGGACAGGAATCATATAGTGTTTTCGGACGAATCCAGGTATTGTATGTTTGGAAATGATGGCCGCATTTCGATTCGTCGCAGTCAGGGAGAGTGGCATTACAGTGACTGCATTCACACAAGACATGCAGAACCAATTCAAGGCCGCATGGTGTAGGGTGCTATTAGATACAACCGCAAATCACACTTGGCGCATGTCCACGGCTATGTGTCCAGTATGACCTACGTGAATGACATGCTGCGACCCGTAGCCATACTCTTCCTGCATAACACACCAGACGCCATTTTTCAGCAAGACAATGCACGGCCACATGTTGCTGCACTAGCACTTGCCGTCTTGGTGTCACAGGATGTCAGACTTTTGCCATGGCCCGCCGGATCACCAGACTTGTCGCCAATAGAAAATACGTGGGATACGGTGAAACGACACGTGCAGCGCTGTGACCCAATGCCAACTTTAAAACCGGGAGAGTGTAGCATGGATGGCTATAACACAGGACGCCATTCTTGCCTTTTACGCGTCGATGCCATCACGCATGGAACAAATTATTAGGGCCTATGGCGGACCATCTGCCTACTAGGCAACAGGACAAATTCTGAGACGAGGCAATTGAAATGCCAATCATTTCTGCAGAAATTACTAACGTATATGTCCTGTGAATATGAAAGTCCTATCCCCAGTCGTTCAGCCGGCCGGTGTTGCCCAGTGGTTCTAGGCGCTTCAGTCCGGAACCGCGCTGCTGCTACGGTTGCAGGTTCGAATCCTGCCACGGGCATGGATGTGTGTGATGTCCTTTGGTTAGTTATGTTTAAGTAGTTCTAAGTCTAGGAGACTGAGGACCTCATACCAGACGAATGTTTGCGTAGTAGTATATTTATAGTGCACGCGTACGTGGAAACGGTGTTTGCGCAACAATTGCTGACATAGTGTAACTGAGACGGAATAAGGTGAACCAGCCCGCACTCGCCGATGCAGATGGAAAACCTCCTTAAAAACCATCACAGCGAACCTTGACACTAATCCTCTAGGCGGATTTGTGCCAGGGACCGGCACACCTTTCCGCTCGGGAAGCAGCGCATTAGACCGCGCGGCTATCAGGGCGGGCTTATTTCAGGTATTAGTAAAGTAAAATTTCGTTATTCTTAATGTGCTGAAAGGCCCCTCACTAAAGTAGTTAATTTTAAGTACAAAAAGAGAAGTGTTTACGATGTGTTACATAGTTTCAATGCAAGAGCCATCTAGCGGCTGCAACACACTGTAAAAATGTTATCTTTGTAATAATACAGTCAGTTGTAAGTGGTTTAGTATCTATCCAGCATATGTATACAGATGTGGTATTATGTACCGTATTTGTATCGTGTAACAAGCGTCTGTGAACAATATGTATATGGACATGGCCTTTTGGACAAGGTCCTGTGTGTTTTTAATTATTTTAGCGATGACAAACGTTTATTATGTGATGAGTTTTATCCACTTGACATCTTGTACATGAGATCCAGCGTAAAATGAACATGTTATACTACCAAAAAAAATGTTTAAGGTGTGTAAATGTACAGGTACACTTTCGGATGTTTATAATACCGGGCTAAAACTTTCATATCAAATATTACACTTTAATTTATGATATATGATCCATGTATTGCATGATCTTACAGACCTGAAGATGGCAGCTAAGACTGTTGGAACCGTTTGTGTTGAAGAAACTATATTTTGTGTGATCTTGGTTTTTGAATGGATTTTAACAGTATATTGGAAAGTTGAGTCTTTTGTTTCTGTCTATCCGCAGTTGCTATCCACGATAGTCGGCGGCGGCCTCTGTCGTCAACTGCTCACGGTCATTTTGGTGAAGGCAGTTTTTTTCAGATCAAAGTAGTTGTGATATCCGACATACGTATCACGTGATAATCTGAAGAACTCAGTTTCTACTCGGCCATGGGATCTCCGATTAGCTGGACATCCGCTACTCGACCGTGGTGCAAGCTCTCTCAAATGTAAGATCTGTAGCGAAATTTTTACAAAAGTGGTGGAGAAACGTGAAAGCTAATAATCCGAGCTCCGTTACTCGATATTTACGCGACATCAGTTAAGGAACTAAGCTTTGCGTTACGGTTTCCACTCACAATAAAACCACTTTCCGATCATATCGCGGTGTTGCCCATCTTGTGCTCGACAGTCATGCCAGTAGCCTCTCTCTCTCCCTTCTGCCCCCCACCCCACCCCCTCTCTTTCTCTCTCTCTAACACATGGCCCTCTTAAAGGGAGCCTCATCTGTGAACAGGATGGATGGCAGAAATTCCAGTACCATGGCGGCCTGTGGGACGTATCAACGACGAAACGATCGCTATGGAGGCGTTTTCTGCTTTTATCTTATCTGACAGTAAACAGCTGGCGTATCAGTCTTTGCCGATATTATCGAAGCGTGCCTGGCCTACGCAGGTATGACACATAACAAGGTAACACCCGGACGGCAGGAAATCGTGTCGCCTGTATACGACCGATACCGAGAGCTAAAATTATTTGTCAGGCAGCAGTACCATCACAGTCTCCATTTCATACAGTGACGAGAGACACCACTACCTAATTTTAAAGAAGGAATTCGCGTTACCACCTTAAGCTACTTCTAATGAACGATGCTTTATTGACAACAATTTTCGGTAGGAAGTACCATTAGTAAGCAGACATAAAAAAATATAATACATACGTTACTGAAAAATAATAAGGGATCTAACAGAATTTAAATCTGACCCTCAGAAAGACTATCTATCCTGTCAGTCGACTGCAAAAACAAATAATACACACTTGTTAATCGCCAAGCGCCGCAAATGAAGGAAACAGGAGGAATCCGAAAAAAAAATCAATGGCTCTGAGCACTATGGGACTTAACTTCTGAGGTCATCAGTCCCCTAGAAATTAGAACTACTTAAACCTAAGGACATCCCACACATCCATGCCCGAGGCAGGATTCGAAACTGCGACCGTGGTTCCAGACTGTAGCACCTAGAACCGCACGGCCACCTCGGCCGGCAGAGGAATCCGAAAAGAACAGAATAATTTTGGGATCTTTTAGAAACTGATACATCCAAACTACCGAAGATGAACATTATATTGCTTTTCAGTGACTTCGGTACTAAAACAGGAAGAGAAAACAAATTTAGAAACATAGTAGGACGTTACCCAGTCCACAAAAGAAACAACACAAATAGTATGAAACTGATCAGCCTATGTCAATATTCTCACCCGAAACAGATGTCGAGCTTCTTCAAGCTCTCAAGAAAAGCTAAAATCTGAATATCTCCAACCCCGATGTCAGGAGAATTTAAGTTAGATCATGTATCTGTATCTCAAAAAAGTGCTAAGGAAATTACGAATGTGAAAGTAGTAAGGTACGGTTAATTTGATTCTGATCATTAAGTAACTAACTAAACTCCGTCCGACTAGGCCTCGGTAGACCCAACAGTACCGACCGAACGCCGTGTCATCGTTCAGCCGATAGACATCACGGGATGCAGATATGGGGTGGCATGTGGTCAGCACACCGCACTCCCGGCCGTTGACAGTTTACGAGAACGGAGCAGCAACTCCTCAGTCTAGTAGCTCCTCAAGTGGCCTCACAAAGATTGAGTGCACCCCTCTTGCCAACAGCACTCGGTACACCGGAGGGCCAGCCATCCAAGTGCTAGCCAAGGCAGACAGTGCTTAACTTCGGTGATCTGAAGGGAACCGATGTTACCACTGAGGCAAGACCGTTGGCGATTCTGATGACTACCTCTCTAACATTAAGGTTAATCTCATACTTCAGAAACTAAAAAGAAAATCACAGAAACTAAGAAAATATAGTACAGACAGACTTAATATAACAAAAGAATCAGTTCTAATGTATCAAGACGAAATTAGAACAGCTGAACATGGTGACTGGCCAGAATTATCTAAAGAAACTGGTAACGCTGAATAGAAATTATCTGGTCAATCAGCAGTAAAAAGAAATTATGGTGGAACGAAATATGTGAAGTAGCTTTAACAGAGAGGGTTAAAAATGGAAAAAGTGGATATGCTCAGGAAATATTGAACTATGTGATTAGTTTAAACAGCATCGAAAATTAGAAGAACTAAAAGAGATTATGAATAGTGAGAACTTACAGAAATTTAGGAAAACTTTAAAAAATAATACCCTTGATTTTAATCAGACTCTTAATGACAGACTAATGGGATATCAGATCTCAAGTGTGTGCTTGACGAATGAAATGACAGATTTGGCATAAACAACACTAAAAATTGCGATATACTTATAAATATTTTGACCCATAAGCTTTAGTTCTCAAACACTCAGGAAAATCTAGAAGTGCGGAAGTGCGGACGTCAATGCGAGATGCTTTTAACAGTTTCTACAATGAAACATTGTCTCAAAATACGGTAGAAAACCCAAAGAAATTCTGGTCGTATGTAATGTACACCAGTGGCAAAAAACAATCAATACCGTCACTGCGCGATAGCGATGGAAATGTTACCGATGATGGTGCCACTAGAGCGGAGTTATTAAATACAGTTTTCCGTAATTCCTTCACGAAAGAAGGCGAAGTAAATATTCCAGAATTCGAAACCAGAACAGCTGTTAGCTGTCAGAATATGCAGACACAATACTGCCTTTCTTAGCAAATGTATACAACCGCTCACTTGACGAAAGGTCTGTTCCTATAAATACTGGAAAGTAGCACAGGTCTCACCAATATTCAAGGAAGGAAATGGGAGTTACTGAATTACAGACCCATATCACTGACATCAATTTGCAGTAAGAGTTTGGAGCATATATTGTACTCGAACATTATGAATCACCTTGAAGAAAAGGACTTATTGATACATAACCAACACGGATTCAGAAAATATCGTTCTTGTGCTTGTGTTCTTTAATCCCATGAAGTAATGAGTGCTGTCGACAAGGGATCTTATAGATTCCATATTCCTAGATTTCCAGAAGGCTTTTGATACCGTTCCTCACAAGCGACTATTAATCAAATTGCGTGCATATGGAGTATCGTCTCAGTTGTGTGGCTGGATTCGTGATTTCCTCTCAGAGAGGTCAAGTTCGTAGTGATAGACGGTAAATCATCGAGTAGAACAGAAATGATATCTGGCATTCCGCAAGGTAGTGGCATAGGCCCTCTGCTGTTCCTGATTTGTATAAATGATCTAGGTGACAATCTGAGCAACCCCGTTAGATTGTTTGCAGATGACGCTGTAATTTACCGTCTAGTAAAATCATCAGACGATCAATTCCAATTACAAAATGATCTAGAGAGGATTTCTGTATGGTGCGATAAGTGGCAATTAGCACTAAACAAAGAAAAGTGCGAGGTCATCCACATGGGTACTAAAAGAAATCTGATAAATTTTGGGTATACGATAAATCGCACAAATCTAAGGGCAGTCAATTCGGCTAAATACCTAGGAATTACAATTAGGAGCAACTTAAATTGGAAAGACCACATAGACAATATTGTGGGGAAGGCGAAATAAAGACTGCGTTTTGTTGGAAGAACACTTAGAAGATGCGACAAACCCACTAAAGAGACAGCCTACATTACACTTGTCCGTCCTCTGAAGGAATATTTCTACGCGGTATGGGATCCTTACCATGTGGGATTGACGAAGTACATCGAAAAAGTGCAAAGAAGGGCAGCTTGTTTCGTGATATCGAGCAACAGGGGTGAGAGTGTCACTGATACGATACGCGAGTTGGGGTGGCAGTCACTGAGACAAAGACGGTTTTCTTTGCGGCGAGATCTATTTACGAAATTTCAATCACCAACTTTCTCTTCCGAATGAGTAAATATTTTGTTAACACCCACCTACGTAGGGAGAAATGATCATAATAATAAAGTAAGAGAAATCAGAGCTCGAAGGGAAAGATTTAGATGTTCCATTTTCGCACGCGCCATTCCAGAGTGGTACGGTAGATGCACTCAAGTGTGAATTGCAGAGTAACCATGTAGCTGTCGATGTAGATCTCCAATCCATTCGAAGTCCTAAATTTTTCTTTCGGAGCAAGGAGTCCAAGAGTAATATTAGGCGAAAATCAGACACCGTTTGTAAACTCACACACAACAACTTATTTGAGTGTCATGGTGCTACATCATTAATATTTAACTATCAAGTTAAAGTAAATAATTTAGAAATAGTCACAGTGTTAACTGTTACTTTCTCAAGTACAGACAATCGATACCAGTCACTTTTATAACGAAGTTCGTATCATCGTTGTAGTTCACAATTTCAGTCTTTCAGATGTAATAACATCTTTAACTGTTTCGTATCTACTCTGCATTAATGCAGGGTACACTCGCGTTTTGTAATAACGATTTCTCTCTTCTCGTACTTTCGATCTCTGATTCTTCGTCTTGATAATCTTCTGTCTTCTGCACAATGCGCTGCTGAATGTTCTATCTCGAATCTTGTCTCTAGCGAGCTTGTCTCCTAGTCTCCTCTATTCGTTGTTAGTTAAAAAAAATAGTGTTTCTTCTTAAAATATAGTAGCTCGTTACAAGAATGTCTTTATGACAATCTGCTCTCTAAAACTTCTTCCGCCATTTCAGTATTATATTTTTCTTGTCCATCATGCAGCCTTCGACTATTACTATTAGTAAAACTGTCTCCTTTCCACTGAAATACCACTCTTTACCCCTTATAAAACGACACGTCCCCACTGCCCAACCTTACACAGCCACGTCCCAGCTTCAGCTAACACGCTTTAATTTGTCCCCTCCATCTTAACAAAATTAGCACAGATTAAATTTTTCCTGCAGGACCAAAGCATTCTCCTTTCTCATAAACATTACATGGCGGTTATACAGAACTTTGGATACAAACGTTTATGGTACATGGAACATAATAACATCTTTACAGATTACAATGAATTTGTTTATACCTAAAAGAGAATTTATGTTGTAAATAACATAAAATCATCACTGCATATATCGTTTATCACTTAAATCATCACGCTATGTCAAATAGATGTTAATGACATTAATGACTGGCTGAGGAACGGCAGTGATGCTGGCAACGGTATGATTATTGCTGAGGAAATAATCGCCATTTGTTTGTCTGCAGACAATGACGACAGTGTTGAAGGATTAGCTCACGAAATTGGCTCTTTGTCTGAATACATTATGACACATACAAGAGCGCCTCCGCAGCTTGGAAAAATAGTGGCTATTTGGAACCCCAGGCGGAAGCAGTTCGAACTAATGCTGCTGGGACCCTTGTATGAACGTTTTTCCCATAAACGGCTTACGAATTTCGCTCAGGAGAAATTTAAAGTTTATTTCAGTGTACAAAACTCACTGTCGTTTATTTCCTTTTCTGTAAAAAATGTCTGTGACATCGAATTAAACAGCCGGTTTACTGTTACCAGTCACTGTTTATTTATCTCCATGATGCGTTTCAAAGGTTTAAGCCGCCGTCATCAGGTGATTTACATTTGTTAGTATGACATATGTATGTGTTGTGTTATGATTTTTGGAGGAACTTGTGGCACTGTCTAGTGGAGAAACAAAACATTGTTTCAAAAGACGCTTTTGTTTTTTCTATTTTTTATTTTTTGAAAAAAACTAAACGTCTATCAAAAAATAAAAATAAAATAAGTAGTATAGAATACCTCCAGCGGTCGCAGATTGCTTTCACTGCCGTAACACATCACATGTATGCTGTCATATTTTCTAAACAAAGATGACGTCTGGAAACTATTAGCTGCAAGGAACATATAGCCAAACAGAAACATTATCACAAAGGACAAAGTATATACATCATAACAACTTTATTATGGAGTAAGTTTTCAAGGGTTTTGGAGATATTTGTTTTGAGATGTTCATTACATGAATTGGAATAAATATTTCAGGTGGTATATAAATCCGATTCTGTTAAGTTTATATAGCTTAAATTTCACACTAATTTATATAATCAGGTGACATGTTGCAAACTTGAAGTTCAATAATTATGTTGGCTACATTGCTAAAATTATACATAAATAACAATTTTGGTTGGGATTCAGAGATAGTGATAAAAGACTAGAGGCAGAGGGAGAGGTAGAGAAAGAGAAAGGGAGAGAGAGAGAGAGAGAGAGAGAGAGAGAGAGTGGAAGAAGTGGTTGGATAGAACAAATTTTCCGAAGCAGGGGGTTCTAATATTACGAGTGTATCTGTTACATGTAATAACTAATAAAGGTTGGGGTAATACATTGATTAAAGCTTTAAAATATGCAGATAGATATACCATTTGCAGCATTATTTGATGTACGTATAATTTCAGGCTGACATGTGTACAAGCTGTTGGTGTGATGGTATATTTGCTAATGAGGTCAATCCATTGCAGATTTGAGGGATGTCATGCTAACATAACTAAATATTTACGGTGAACATTAAGGTGTGTGTGTGTGTGTGTGTGTGTGTGTGTGTGTGTGTGTGTGATGTGCATTGTAAGTTTAATAACGTAGGCAGTTGCTGAAAACAGAGATGATTCTATTGTAAATATCGTCATTTTTCTCATTTAATATTGATTCAGATTGTTTTGTTTGGTGTTTATATATTTGGAGTGTCTCAAGGATATTTAGTTTTTTGCCTTTAGGTTGGCTGTGCGGGATGCCGATACTTGTGATATTAACTCAGGGTTTTTGTTTCATAGTGTTTCAAGGATGTCTAGTTTTTTGCCATTAGGTTGGATGTGTAGGCGGCTGATACTTGTGATGTTAACATGGTGTTTTGTTTCATGCAAGCTGGTGCCTAATGCTAATGTGTGGTATTTTTAGTTTCTTGTGCTGCCATGTGTTCTTTGAATCTTATCTCAAATGATCTACCTGTCTCGCATATGGCGACGCAGTCGCAGTCCAATCATTCTTTTTCGCACACATCTGTCTGATGAATTGGATTTCGTGTATTGCTTTTGTGAGGTAACTTTAGTCCAATTTTGACATCTGTGGTGAAGAACATGATTATGCCTTTTTTTAAAGAATGTTTATGCCTTTTCGTTTCAAGACACTGGCAGTCTGATATGAAATATAACATAGAAATGGGATTGTATGAAAGGTGTTGTTTTCTATTGTTTTTTGTGATGTGATTTCTTTGCCATTATTGAATGTTTTACCGTATCTGCTATTGGGCTGTTTTAACAATTTGCAATAGCTGTTTGTTTCATTATTTCAGTTTCTTGTTCACATTTTCTTCAAAGAGATGTACTTGGATAGCTCTGTCGATCATGGACCGGAATGCTGCCATTTTGAGGGCTGGGGGGCGACAGGAGGAGCTGTGGGTTGTAGTATGTGTTGAGGCATAATTCCAATAAATTTCAAACTGATATCTGTTATTCTTTCTTCTAATGGTAAGGTCTAAAAAATCTATACTGCCGCATACTTGGTGTTCAAGCAATCTGAATCCACCTTAAATGACAAAAATGACGATGTTTACAATAGGATCATCTCTGTTTTCAGCAACTGCCTACGTTATTAAACTTACAATGCACATCACACACAGATACACACACACACACACACACACACACACACACACACACACACACACACACACACCTTAATGTTTACCGTAAATATTTAGTTATGTTAGCATGACATCCCCCAAATCTGCAATGGATTGATCTCATTAGCAAATATACCATCACACCAACAGCTTGTACACCTGTCAGCCTGAAATTATATGTACATCAAATAATGCTGCAAATGGTATATCTATCTGCATATTTTAAAGCTTTAATCAATGTATTACCCCAACCTTTATTAGTTATTACATGTAACTGATACACTCGTAATATTAGAAACACCTGCTTCGGAAAATTTGCTCTATCCAACCACTTCTTCCACTCTCTCTCTCTCTCTCTCTCTCTCTCTCTCCCTCTCTCCCTCTCTCTTTCTCTTTCTCTACCTCTCCCTCTGCCTCTAGTCTTTTATCACTGAATCCCAACCAAAATTGTTATTTATGTATAATTTTAGCAATGTAGCCAATATAATTATTGAACTTCAAGTTTGCAGCATGTCACCTGATTATATAAATTAGTGTAAAATTTAAGCTATATAAACTTAACAGAATCGGGTTTATATACCACCTGAAATATTTATTCCAATTCATGTATTCAACATATCAAAACAAAGATCTCCAAAACCCTTTAAAACTTATTTCATAATAACGTTGTTGTGATGTATATACTTTGTACTTTGTGATAACGTTTCTGTTTGGCTATATGTTCCTTGCAGCTAATAGTTTCCAGACGTCATCTTTGTTTAGAAAATATGACAGCATACATGTGATGTGTTACGGCAGTGAAAGGAATCTGTGACCACTGGAGGTATTCTGTGCTACTTATTTATTTTTATCTTTAGATATATGTTTAGTTTTTTGTCCAAAAAAACAAAACCGTGTTCTGAAACAGTGTTTTGTTTCTCCACTAGACAGTGCAACAAGTTCCTCCAAGAATCATAACACAACACACACATATGCCATACTAACGAATGTAAATCCACCTGATGATGAAGTTTAAACCTTTTAAACGCGTCAGGGAGATAAACAGTGACTGGTAACAGTAAACTTATTGTTTCATTCGATGTCAATAACAGTCATGGTAAAACGTAACCTAAAATGTTCACATTTAAATGTATGTGACAATAATGTATAATTAATATGTTTACTTGAAAACAAATATAACATGTATATTGATGATAGTAACCATTATCATTCCAATTTTTTTCTGCATCTCCGGATTTTCCTTAATCTGGGTGACACAAGGTCGCACCTAGATGGGATAATTGAGGTTCCATTGTACTATATAACTACTGATGGTGGATTTTCTAAAAAGAAAGTAATACACATTTTATTTTGAAAAATGTCTAATATAGTCTAATGTATAACAGGCAGTCAAATGAAAACGAAACTGGAAAAAAGTAAACTGTTTATTATTTCAGAAGTGGTCGCCTTACCTGTTAATACATTCACCCACTGTGAGACAAGACGGACAGTGCTTTCAAGCAAAAATGTTTTGCGGTTGCCTATAGGAACACGATTGTACTCAGGCTTAAACGTCTTCGTCTGAAGCAAATCAGCGCCCACGACTGTCTTTCTTCAGGGCTCAAAAATATGAGAGTAGCACGGGGAGATATCGGGTGTGTGTGCAGGATGTGTAAGCACTTCCCAGCTAAACTTATGAATTGTAGACGAAACGACCTTGCCAACATGTGGGCGGGTACTTTTTGCCGCCGATTTGCGTATTTTTGGAGCCCAGAAAGACATTCGTGGCCGTCAATTTGCTTCGGATCAAGACGTGCACGTGACGGTGCGCTCATGGTTCCGTAGAGCATAGGCAACCACAAAATTTTTCCCATGAAGTCATTAAGCCTCTTGTCACACAGTGGGATAAATTTATTAACAATTAAACAGTTTATTTACTATCTTCCCATCTGTCTGGCTTTCATTTAACTGCGCCTTATAATAAGTGTACAGTATGTAGTATTACAAATGGTGATTTGAATAAAGTGTTCTCGGTCTTCGAACCGCGTCAAGTGGTTAAAATGCAACGAGCTTTCGACCAAGTACTCCATGGCAACTAGCAAGTGGAATGAGTGGTGATGGGCTGCACATACGTCCTCACATACTCTAGCTGCAGGCTGTGACGTCACTGGGGTCCATAACATCGCCATATGTGGGAGTCAACGTACACCCATATACACTCCAGGACACACAAAAAAAAGAAGCACCACGAAGAAATTATCCAGATGAGACGGAAATCGGTAGATGTGGTGTACATGCACAGACAAATGATTACAGTTTCAGAAAAACTGAATGATTTATTCAAGAGAAAGACCTTCACAAACTAAGAAAGTCAGTAACGCATTGGTCCACCTCTTGGCCTTATGAAAGCAGTTATTTGGCTTGGCACTGATTGACAGACCTGTTGGATGTCCTTCTGAGGTATATCGTGCCAAATTCTGTCTGACTGACGCTTTAGATCGTCTAGCCGCGCGGAGTAGCCGCGCGATTTGAGGCGTCGTGTCACGGACTGTGCGGCCCCTCCCGCCGGAGGTTCGAGTTCTCCCTCGGGCATGAATGTGTGTGCTGTTCTTAGCATAAGTTAGTTTAAGTAGTGTGTAAGTCTAGGGACCGATGACCTAAGCAGTTTGGTCCCTTAGGAATTTACACACATTTGAACATTTTAGATCGTCTAAATCCCACGGCGTTGCAGGACGTCTCCAGACACATCTTGAATCTCATTAACTTCAGTAATGAGTCGTGCTTCGATCTGAGCCCCGATAACTAACGAAAACGTGTCCGGGGCCGCCGTGAAGAGCTGTGGGATACCAACCTGCCGCTCGCCATATGGCCCGACTAGTAGGAGCGACGGTCTGGGTGCCATTCCTTTTCATGGCAGGACCCATTTGGTTATCGTCCGCGGCCCCCTTACAGCACAGCGGTACGTCGACGATTGTCTACGCCCCATTTTGTTGCCCTTCATGGCACGCCATCCGGGGCTTACATTTCAGCAAGATAATGCCCGCTCGCAAACGGCAAGAGTTTTTTATTGCCTGTCATCCTGGTTGCCAAACCGTACCTTGGCCAGCAGGATTTCCGGATGTCTCTCCAATTGAGAACGTTTGGAGCATTATGAGCAGGGCCCACCAAACAGCTTAAGATTTTGAAGATCTGATTCGCCACTTGGACAGAATTTGACACGGTATCCCTCAGGAGGATATCCGACAACTCTGACAATCAGTGCCAAGCCAAGTAACTGCTTGCATAAGGGCCAGAGATGGACCAACGCGTTACTGACTTGTTCAGTTTGTGAAGCTCTTTCTCTTGAATAACGTGAAACCTTCCCGTCTCCTCTATATCTCTTTTGTTACGCAACCTTCCTTTTTACAATAACCTATGAAACCTTCCCTTCGGTTTTCTATCTCTTGCTTAATAATAACAAATGAAATATTCCCTTTGAAATTTATTCTCTTTCTCAATCTTCGCATACAAATTTAATTGCTGCTTATTAAAAATGATTTTCTGATTATTTCGACGAAACATAGAATGTGTCGTCGTCGTGGCCCTCAGTCGTTACCTGCAACAACCCAAAACTGTTCCTTACCTTTTTTACTGTTACTGGATCGCCATCTGACTGCTACATCGAACTGCGACATGAATATACTTACTCTGTTTTACTATACTAAATTAGCTGCTGGTGGGCTGTCATAACAAGTGGCGGTATTTATTACTAAAGCTGGCGTTATTCTTTAATAGCAAAGCTGACGTTATTCTTTAATTAATTTGATTGACGTTACGTAATTCATAGTTAAACTTTTTCTTGAGAACAATGAAATTTTACAAAGTTTTACGTTGATGGTTTTTGGGATGGATTATAATCAGTAATGCAATATTGCTGGCAAAAATTAATTATATTCTGAATGAAATGATTTTACAAACGTTTAAATGGGACTTACTTTCAACAATAATCTTACAACTAGCATTGCGCAAACATACCATCAGTAGTCTTGAGTTTCTCAAAGATATATTTCAATAATATTAGTTCCTCTTATGATAATAGTTAGCTGATGTCTCTGTTCCTCCGTTTACAATCTCCTGTAAATCATAGCTGGTGGCTGGCAGGCACACCGCTCCTCTCAACCTCTCGCTTCAGACCTGCTACCGACTCGCTTCACTTCTCGCTTAGTACTGACTTCCTATGAACGCCAAAGTGCGGTCTCTCCCGCCAACAATGCTTTCTGGAGCTGACAATCCCTGCTACCATTACAAAATGTATCAATGCGCGGTCTTTCCCGCTCTTTTCTTAAAATGTATCCACACGCGGTCTCTCCCGCCCTTTTTAAAATTATATCAATGTGCGGTCTCTGCTGCCAACAATACAGTGCAGACATTCCCTGCTACCACCATTATTTCCAACACGACAAATATTAATTATTGGCCGGCCAGTGTGGCCGTGCGGTTCTAGGCGCTTCAGTTTGGAACCGCGTGACCGCTACGGTCGCAGGTTCGAATCCTGCCTCGGGCTTGGATGTGTGTGATGTCCTTAGGTTACTTAGGTTTAATTAGCTCTAAGTTCTAGGCGACTGATGACCTCAGAAGTTAAGTCGCATGGTGCTCAGAGCCATTTGAACCATTTTTTATTAATTATTCCTACTTAATCCTATTAATAAAATATAAACATCTTTCATAAATTGTGATTTGACAATAGACAATAGAAATATACACGTCTTACAAACTAATCCATTTTTTTCTGAAATTGTAATTTTTTCTCTGTGCATTTACATCACATCTACCGATTTCCGTCCCATTGGGATAATTCCTCAGTGGTGAGTCGTTCCTTTTTTTTCTCTCTCTCTCTCTTAGAGTGTATGTTGTCATACAGTGACTTACATTAAATGGCGATGCTGTAAGCTCTAACGACGTCACAGCCAGCAGCTAAAGTATGTAAGGGCGTATGTGCAACAGTCAGTCCACTTGCCAGTGGCCATCGAATGCTTGGTTGAAAGCTTGCTGCACTCTTAACTGCAGTGACTTGCCTGGAGTTGTCATGTGTGTGTGTGCTGTTCCGACAGGAGACGCAGGCGGACACGTCGCCGTACGCCAAGGCAGGGTTCCACGGGCGCCTCCTGTGGGCGACGTACCGGCTGAACGGCCTCACCATGGTCTACCCGCTGGACCTGTACGAGGTGCGCCTGCTCGACCTGTCGGACAACCTCATCCGCTCCGTGCACTCGGGGGCCTTCTCCAACATGCGCCTACTGCAGCGCCTCTCCCTCGCCCGGAACATCCTTACCGAACTCAACAAAAAGGTCTGTCTCTCTCACCCTCGCCTCGTCCGCTGTAGCTAAAATACAGCGTGTTTCAAAATGTTTCATCCAGGTTCACACGATTGTCTCCTCTACGCTTTTTTACTAATCAAATAATGGGAAAAATTTATGGATGTGACGTCGATCCCCACTGCATGTTTGTTTATTTTAAATTAGCGTGTAATAGCACCTGCAGGCCAGCACTTTACTGACCACTAAACGAATTGGGCACCTATAACAGGATAAGGTTAGTTGCATTTCTCGTTTCATTTCACTTATTGTACACTATGTGATCAAAAGTATCCGGACACTTGGCTGAAAATGACTTACAAGTTCGTGGGGCCCTGCATCGGTAATGCTGGAATTCAGTAGGGTATTGGCCCACCCTTAGCCTTGACGAGAGCATCCAATCAATCAGGTGCTGGACGCTTTCTTGGGGAATGGCAGCCCATTCTTCATGGAGTGCTGCATTGAGGAGAGGTATCGATGTCGGTCGGTGAGGCCTGGCACAAAGTCTGCGTCCCAAAACATCCCAAAGGTGTTCTACAGGATTCAGATCAGGACTCTGTGCAGGCCATTCCATTCCAGGGATGTTATTGTCGTCTAACTACTCCGCCACAGGCCGTGCATTATAAACAGGCACTCATCGTTTTGAGAGATGCAATCGCCATCCCCGAATTGCTCTTCAACAGTGGGAAGCAAGAAGGTGCTTAAAACATCAATGTAGGCCTTTGCTGTGATAGAGCCACGCAAAACAACAAGGGATGCAAGACCCCTCAATGAAATACGCGACCACACCATAACACCACCGCCTCCGAATTTTACTGTTGGCACTACACACGCTAGCAGATGACGTTCACCGGGCATTAGCCATACCCATATCCTGCCATCGGATCGACATATTGTGTACCGTGATTCGTCACTCCACACAACGTTTTTCCACTGTTCAATCCTCCAATGTTTACGCTCATTACACAAAGCGAGGCGTCATTTGGCATTTATGGGTGTGATGGTCTATTTCACATTACGACGCTTATCAACTGTCGGCGGTCTCTGTCAGTCAACAGACGAGGTCGGCCTGTACGCTTTTGTGCTGTACGTGTCACTTCACGTTTCCACTTCACACTCAGATCGGAAACTGTGGACCTAGGGATATTTGGGAGTGTGGACATGTCGCGTACAGACGTATGACACTAGTGACACCCAATCACCTCACCCACGTTCGAAGTCCTTGAGTTCGCGGAGCGCACCATTCTGCTCTCTCACGATCTCTAATAACTAAAGAGTACCTGGCAGAAGGTGGCAGCACAATGCACCTAAACTGAAAAACGTTTGTTTTTGGGCGTGTCCGGATACTTTTGACCACATAGTGTACATTTAAAGATATCCTGCCTAATATCTTTAAAGCAGGTCGCACATTTTACAATTTTATATATAACACTACAATGTTTCACATAACTAGCAAAAGTTGTTTTGAGCAATAAAAAGAAGAGTTGTAACAATGAGTTACAAAGAAAATTAAAGTAGGTGAAGGAAAGGGAGGGTTAAAATAATTAATGTTAGTAATTTAGAAGAAAATAATATAAAGATAGGAAAGGAACTGTCTGTTGATTTTATTTACTGTTAAAACGAAATATAATGTGCAAATTATGGTTTGTGGTTTTGCTATTCCAGCTGGGAGGGTCTCGACGGAAACATCGGGACTGCCTCACCTGAAGTAGCGTTCAAAACTATTTCTTCTTACATTACGAAATGAAATACGTCATGAGTGACTCTGTGTGTATTTGTTTCTGTTGCCTAAAAACTAGTGTTAATTATTACTGTTTCACTTAACTAATGTAATGGGTGCCAGGGGTGCCTCGGAACTTAATCTTCAAGCCTGGCCTCGCTGTGTGGCGTATTACTTAGACTTACTGATTGTCTCATTGTTTACATTAGTCATTTCCTTTACATTATTTAGTTAGCATATTTAAAGTGCAGTTTAGATACGTAAATCAATCATGTAGTGTGTCTGCATTTCCTATAATTATCTTGTTGATCTATTTTAGGTTTTATATTCCTTAAGTAACGGGTTGTTATCAAGAGAAAGAAAACTGGCGTTCTACGGATCGGTGCGTGGAATGTCAGATCCCTTAATCGGGCAGGTTGGTTATAAAATTTAAAAAGGGAAATGGATAGGATAAAGTTAGATATAGAGGGAATTAGTGAAGTTCGGTGGCAGGAGGAACAAGACTTTTGGTCAGGTGAATACAGGGTTATAAATACAAAATCAAATATGGGTAATGCAGAAGTAGGTTTAATAATGAATAAAAAAAATAGGAGTACGGGTAAGCTACTACAAACAGCATAGTGAACGCATTATTGTGGCCAAGATAGACACGAAGCCCACGCCTACTACAGTAGTACAAGTTTATATGCCAACTAGCTCTGCAGATGACGAAGAAATTGATGAAATGTATGATGAGATAAAAGAAATTATTCAGGTAGTGAAGGGATACGAAAATTTAATAGTCATGGGTGACTGGAATTCCAGAGTAGGAAAAGGGAGAGAAAGAAACATAGTAGATGAATATGGATTGGGGCTAAGAAATGAAAGAAAAAGCCGTCTGGTAGAATTTTGCGCAGAGCTTAACTTAATCATAGCTAACACTTGGTTTAAGAATCATGAAAGAAGGTTGTATACATGGAAGAACCCTGGAGATACTAAAAGGTATCAGATAGATTATATAATGGTAAGACAAAGATTTAGGAACCAGGTTTTAATTTGTAAGACATTTCCAGGGGCAGCTGTGGACTCTGACCACAATCTAATGATTATGAACTGTAGATTAAAACTGAAGAAACTACAAAAAGGTGGAAATTTAAGGAGATGGGACCTGGATAAACTGAAAGAACCAGAGGTTGTACAGAGTTTCAGGGAGAGCTTGAGGGAACAATTGGCAGGAATGGGGGAAAGAAATACAGTAGAAGAAGAATGGCTAGCTTAGAGGGGTGAAATAGTGAAGGCAGCAGAGGATCAAATAGGTAAAAAGACGAGGGCTAGTATAAACCCTTGGGTAACAGATGAAATATTGAATTTAATTGATGAATGGAGAAAATATAAAAATGCAGTAAACGAAGCAGGCAAAAAGGAATACAAACGTCTCAAAAATGATATCGACAGGCAGTGCAAAATGGCTAATCAGGGATGGCTAGAGGACAAATGTAAGGATGTAGAGGCTTATCTCACTAGGGGTAAGATAGATACTGCCTACAGGAAAATTAAAGAGACCTTTGGAGAAAGGAGAACCACTTGCATGAATATCAAGAGCTTTGATGGAAACCCAGTTCTAAGCAAAGAAGGAAAAGCAGAAAGGTGGAAGGAGAATATAGGGGTTCTATACAAGGGCGATGTACTTAGGAGAATGTTATGGATATGGAAGAGGATGTAGATGAAGATGAAATGGGAGATATGATACTGCGTGAAGAATTTGATAGAGCACTGAAAGACCGAAGCCGAAACAAGGCCCCTGGAGTAGACAACATTCCATTAGAACTACTGACAGCCTTGGGAGAGCCAGTCCTAACAAAACTCTACCATCTAGTGAGCAAGATGTATGAGACAGACGAAATACCCTCAGACTTCAAGAAGAATATAATAATTCCAATCCCAAAGAAAGCAGATGTTGACAGATATGAAAATTACCGAACTATCAGTTTAATAAGTCACAGATGCAAAATACTAACGCGAATTCTATACAGACGAATGGAAGAACTGATAGAAGCCGACCTCTGGTAAGATCAGTTTGGATTCCGTAGAAATGTTGGAACACGTGAGGCAATACTGACCCTACGACTTATCTTAGACGAAAGATTAAGGAAAGGCAAACCTATGTTTCTAGCATTTATAGACTTAGAGAAAGCTTTTGACAATGTTGATTGGAATACTCTCTTTCAACTTCTGAAGGTGGCAGGGTTAAAATACATGGAGCGAAAGGCTATTTACAATTTGTACAGAAACCAGATGGCAGTTATAAGAGTCGAGGGGCATGAAAGGGAAGCAGTGGTTGGGAATGCAGTGAGACGGGGTTGTAGCCTCTCCCCGATGTTATTCAATCTGTATATTGAGCAAGCAGTGAAGGAAACAAATGAAAAGTTCGGAGTAGGTATTAAAATCCATGGAGAATAAATAAAAACGTTGAGGTTCGCCGATGACATTGTAATTCCGTCAGAGACAGCAAAGGATTTGAAAGAGCAGTTGAACGGAATAGACAGTGTCTTGAGAAGAGGGTATAAGATGAACATCAACAAAAGCAAAACGAGGATAATGGAACTTAGTCGAATTAAGTCGGGTGATACGGAGGGAATTAGATTAGGTAATGAGACACTTTAAGTAGCAAAGGAGTTTTGCTATTTGGGGAGCAAAATAACTAATGATGGTCGAAGTAGAGAGGATATAAAATGTAGATTGGCAATGGCATGGAAAGCGTTTCTGAAGAAGGAAAATTTGTTAATATCGAGTATACATTTAAATGTCAGGAAGTCGTTTCTGAAAGTATTTGTATGGAGTGTAGCCATGTATGGAAGTGAAACGTGGACAATAAATAGTTTAGACAAGAAGAGAATAGAAGCTTTCGAAATGTGGCGCTCCAGAAGAATGCTGAAGATTAGATGGGTAGATCACATAACTAATGAGGAGGTATTGAATAGAATTGGGGAGAAGAGGAGCTTGTGGCACAACTTGACTAGAAGAAGGGATCGGTTGGTAGGACATGTTCTGAGGCATCAAGGGATCACCAATTTAGTATTGGATGGCAGTGTGGAGGGAAAACATCGTAGAGGGAGACCAAGAGATGAATACACTAAGCAGATTCAGAAGGATGTAGATTGCAGTAGGTACTGGGAGATGAAGAAGGTTGCACAGGATAGAGTAGCATGGAGAGCTGCATCAAACCAGTCTCAGGACTGAAGACCACAACAACAACTACAACAAGTAACGGGTCTATGTCTGATATTATTGTTGTGTTTGTCTCATTTTCTGTGTCTACATCTACTTCAGTGTTTGTGTCTGTGTTTGAGTTACTGTCCTCCCAAGGATCTTGTTGCTGTGTTTGTTTGGTGTCTGTTCGAGGTTTGCCGTACGGATTTTCGTGTGTGTAGATGTCATGCAGTGTTCTTGAAAAGTTACTAGCGATGTCGCCTTGAGTACACTATTTCTCTGGGTGTCACACTATTGTTTGTTGTTATCGTATTCTGTTAAAGGTCTTACTTCTTCTTTTTCGATGTGTAGATTGTATAGCAGCGGCGAAAGGCTACCGCCCTGTCTTATATCCTTTCTAATCCGAACACTTGGCCTTCTATTCGTATTTTCCCTCTTAGTTCTGTATATTATCCCCCTTTTCCCTGTGCCTTACTCGTACATTTTTTGGAAGATTCACTTCCTCCTACATGGTTTTTTCTAGGTCGACAAATCTTATGAACATGCCTTGAATTTTCTTAAGTATTGCTTCCATTATCCAGTGCAGCGTAAGACATGCCTCTCTGTACTTTACCGTTATTATATCTTAACTGATGGGTGTGTAACACATCCTTAGTTTTCTTTTCCATTCTTCTGTATATTATTCTCGTCAGCAATTTGGACGCTTTTAAGATTTTTATACGGTAGTTCTCACATTTAGCTGTCCTAGCTGTATTCGTTATAGAGTAGATGATGCTTTTCCGAAAGCCTAACGATATATCTCCAGACTCATAGATTCCGCAAACCAGCTTGATTATTCGTTTCTTTGCCACTGTCCCCTATGATTAAGGGATTTCCAAAGGAATGTTATCTAACCTTTCTGTCTGACCGTAAATATTCCAAAGCTCTGTTAAACTCTGATTCTGATACTGTACTGTGTTCCCAATATTTTCAGTATCGACTCCCATGTCTTTTTCTAACACGTTATCAGATATTTCCTTCACCCTCCTAGAGGCTTTCCACATATCCGCTCTCTCTTCTGAGTTTAGCAGAGGAATTCCTCTTGCACTCTTCAAGCTGACGCGTTTGCCTTTCTAGTTTCAATTAAGGTTGTATTGAGCTTTCTGTACGCTGAATCAAAACTTCCGGCGACGATTTTTATCACTTTTTTCGCATTTTTCCTGCAGCCACTTCGCCTTGGTGGCCTTTCATTTCTATGTATTTCATTCCCAAAAGACTAATATTGCTGGCCTTTCTTCCCCCGCTCATTTTTTATGTCATTCTTTCGTCGATCAGCTGAAATATTTCTTCTGTTACACAAGATTTTTGCGCAGTTAACTTCCTCGATAGTTTTCATAATGCGATAAAAAAGTAGGTCACAAACGTACAATAATGATGAGATACCATGCGTGCATTTACTAATGCAATTATGGCAAGGGATTTAAAAATCCTTATAGAAGTGGTTGAAGTAATACAAGCAGAAGGAGCAAAAACTGGACTCATTGTAAACGACAGCAAAACAAAATACACGATCATATCCAGTTGCAAGGCTAGAAGAACACTACAAGACCTGAACGCCTCTAACGGATATTTTAATTGTACCAGATGCTCCCATTACTAGAAGTCCTTTAAACTGTGGTAATAATATGAGGCAGTCTTTTGAATAAATGATACAAGCAGGAGTTAATGCGTATTGTGTGAACTCACAAGTATTTAAGGATTCTCTAATTACAAGAATAATAAAGTTAAGAACAAACTGTTTCGTTGTAGGACCAGTTGTCAGAAATGTGGTCGCTGACAGAAGTGGATGTAAACTATCGAAGGGCATTTGACAGAGGAAGTCCGGCAAAAAACTACATCAAAAATGTTGAGGGAGGAAGAGAGTTGGCGAGTGAGATAAAACCATGAATTACAACAGCTTGTAAAGGTGAAATATGTAGTGAAGTAATTTCATTCTTTGTAAATACACTAATTAGGACACATGGTGAAGATAGTAAATGATAGGATGTCGAAAAGAATAATAAAGGAAGATTACATTCCACCAGGAGGAAGGGCCGACCAAGAATAAGATGGTTCAAAAATGTTGACTGACGTTACCAAGATAGAAATTCTAGGATGAAAGAGAAAAGCAGAGAACAGAGACGTGTGGATGCAGATATTTGAGGAGGCTGAGGCACATCAAGGGCTGCAATACCTCTGAACGAAAAGGATAAGATGTCTTCTAGAGGAATGAAGATAGAAACTTATGGTAAATCAACTTATGCATCGTACTTCAAAAGTTTTATTTTTAAAGCAACTATGCTATTTCACAAGGGTATATCTTTTACATGTATGCAAATACAACCTTGTGTACTTTTTACGAGGGGCATTCAATAAGTAATGCAACACTTTTTTTTATCGGACAGTTTCAGTTGGAAAAACGCGAAATTTATTGTGGGATATTGTGGAATATTCTTGCTTCAGCCATTGTAGTTCCATGAAGTTCCGACTGGTGGCGCCGCTATACGTAGCGTTCAAAATGACGTCTACAACGGAGGTGCGTTCGAAGCAGAGATCTGTCATAGGCATTCTTTGGCGGAAAACCAGAGCATCGGAGATATTATTCATAGGCGCTTGCACAATGTCTACGGAGATATGACTGTGAACAAAAGCACGGTAAGTCGTTGGGCAAGGCGTTTGTCATCACCGCAACAAGGTCGCCCAAACCTGTCCGATCTCCCACGTGCCGGCTAGCCGCACACAGCTGACTCCTGCATTGTTGGAACGTGCGGACACTCTCATACGAGATCACAATCACAATCAAAAAACTCACTGCTCAACTGGACGCCTCTGTTGGTGTTGCTGACACACTCGTCCACTACTTGGAGTTCTCAAAGGTGTGTGCCTGCTGGATTCCTGGCCGCCTAACAGAAGACCATGAAGAACCACGAAGGACCTTCTGCGTGAAACTGCTTGCGGGTTAAGGCTGATCGTGATAACTTTTTGTCGAACATTGTCATAGGCGATGACACACGGAAACGGTAACCCATGAAGTGGCGCCACAACATCTCTTCTCCGAAGAAAAAGTTCATAGCGGCACCCTTGGCTGATGAAGTCATGGCGACTGTCTTCTGGCACCCTGAAGGGGTTATTTTGATTGATGTCCTCCATCATGGTGCAACGATTAGCTCTGAAATGTATTGTGCTACCCTTATCAAATCGAAGAAACAACTTAAACGTGTTAATCACCACAAAAATGTATATGAACTTCTCCTTCTCCATGACAACGCAGGGCCTCACACAAATTTCCGCACGAGAGAGGAGCTCACAAAACTTTATTGGACTGTTCTTCCTCATGGACCCTACAGCTCGGATCTCTCTCCTTCCGACTGCTATCTGTTAAGCCCAGTGAAGGGTACTCTCCGGGGGAAACTATTGTGGATAATGGGAAAGTTGTTGGTGCAGCAAGACATTGGCCTCGACGTCGACCAGTAGAGTTCCAACACGTGGGCAAACACGCCTCCCCAGTAAGGTGGCATAAGGCCGTCGCACTGAACGGAGATTATTTTGAAAACTATGGTTTTGTAGCCAAAACACTGGGTAATCCCGAAGAAAACCAACATGCTTTCAGAAAAAATGTATTGCAGGTCCTACAGTGATGGTGGTTCATTCTGTTGAAAAATGACGTACATTGGGTTACGAACGAGCGAATGAGACACCTAGCTGTCCCAAGGGTACCCCGTACTGACTATCACACGAACCAGTAACTTCAAGTTGCGTAACATAAAATTTGCCCTAAGTTTGTATCTTCGTTCGTGTAGAAGATACAGTTTTGTGAAATATGACGAGTCTTCTGAATAAATTTTTCACTCGGCAGTGGAATGTGTGCTAATAATGAAACTTCCTGGTAGATAAATACTGTGTGTCGGACTCGAAATTAGCATCGTTGCCTTTCGCGGGCAAGTGTTCCACCGACTGAGATACCCAAGCACGACTCACGACCCGTCCTCACAGCTTTACTTCCACCACAACCTCAATGGTCCCGAGTTCGAGTCTCGGTCCGGCACGCAGTTTTAATCTTCCAGGAGTTTCAGGATGAGTCTTCTCGAAACATCCTGTACTGTGTAGAAATCGCCTAGCCGTAAGTAGAGTCGTCTAGAAGTATACATTATTCATTGTATTACATTTCAAGATGCATTGGACAACTTCAGTTAATGCATGGCGTAAGTATAAACAAAGCAATATTATCTTTCTTTCCTGTGTTCTGTGCTGTAAGACACGTTTGTCACCCATGCTAGTGAACGCTAGTCGAAAGTTACTGTACTATCTGTTTCTACAATTTCTGCCCAATGCTTTGCTCTCCGTGTACGAGGACTGTGTGTAACCTGTTGTCGGCGTCGTGGAGGTCGCAGGATATTCTTAGCAGCGCCAGTTGTATTGATACATCCAGTGGACCAGTCTATTGCCCGTCGAATCTCTGTAACAGATCTGAAGCGAATGCCATGAAACGATTTCTTCAATTTAGGAATCAGGTTAAATAGCAAGGGCTTAAGTCCGGAGAGTGTGATTGATGGTACGGCACTTCCAAGCCGCAACGATCGACCTAATCAGTCACAACGTGCGCCGTAAGCGTCCGAGCGTTGTCCTGCAAAATGATCTGCGGATCCTGCAGAAAGTGTCGCCGGTTCTTTTTCTAAGCTGTGTTCCAAAAATTAACGAACCACAGTTCTCGGACTTCAGAAACTCCGACTTCAACTTGATTCCTAAATTGAAGGAAGCATTCGCTTCATAACCGTTACAGAGATTCGTCGGGCAACAGATCGTTCACTCGAACCATCGACACAGCTCGCGCTGCTAATGGTATCCTACGACTTCCACATCACAATACTGGTAACAACTCTGAAGAACAGTACCACTTTGGAACATGTATCTATTTTGCGTAATTTGTAAATAATTAGTTGACACTATTTAAAGTTCCAGCGGTCCTATGCAGATAATTTGGCCAATAATTAAGAGATGGTATTTTCCTTTTCTGACAGGTGTTTTCTGGCCTCAGTTCGCTGGAGTTCATCGATCTTGCTCAGAATCAGCTCAAGTCCTTGCAGGTTGATTCGTTTACCAGCGTCGAGAGCCTGCACTTTCTCAACCTCTCTGGCAACGCTATTGAGAACGTTGAGCCACGAGCACTGTTCGCCTTCGCACCGAATTTACAGGTCAGTTCTCACTCAATTCGTGATCATCTTGCGTAAAAAACTTTTGAAATAAAAGAAAAAACTGCAGGAAGTTTGACGAAGCATCTCTGGGAAGCATCTGATGAACGAATGAATCGAAGCGATAATAATGATAGGCCACTCGTAAATACTGATTAATTCGAAGTTAGCGTCTAGTTTACACTGGTCAGTTCAAGTTGCTTTGTCAATTGTTTGTGAATTTGTTTCGTCATTCAAATCTTCACGACCTTCCTTTGTTTACTCAAAAATTCATTATGTAATTAATACACAGATCAGTTCCAACAATGACTTCAAAGATGTGCAAGTGTTTGACTCACACAGAAAAGAGACTGTTTGTTGAGGCCGTGGAATGTGGAGTGAAAACAAAAGGATGTGTCGAAAAATTTCGGGATTCCACCATCCACGCTGTCAATAGTGCTGAAGCAGAAAGATCGGACCGCTGAAAAAGAATCATACAGAGAGAGGAAGTGAAGCTAACCTCGCCGTTTTTAAAAAGGAGAAACAGAGTCATCTCTGACTCTAAAAGAGGCAAAGTCGTCATTGGGAACATTGGGCACATATATGCATAGAACAGTAATAGATGCAGATGTGTTTGCGGCCTTGATCACATTAGAAAATGCACTTGATCAAGCCCACTGGAGGGCACTAAAGCAGAAAAAGTACACTGACATTTTTTTTCGTTGCAAAATAAAACTTAAATGTTCTTAAGTGTTTTAGGAATTTCTATGAGCTTTTGATTTTAGTTGTTAAAACTAATTGAACTTAACTAACCTAAGGACATCACACACATCCATGCCCGAGGCAGGATTCGAACCTGCGACCGTAGCGGTCGCTCGGTTCCAGACTGTAGCGCCTAGAACCGCACGGCCACTACAGCCGGCAGGGGGAGGGGGGAAGTGGCACTTCGTTACTGTGTCTCCTCCTCCCTCCCCTCCCCCAAATAGAAATGCCCATCTCCTCCAATTTTAAATTGCCACAGACTCCTATGATTTTAACAATGATAACAACAAAATGTATAAAATGTTTTGATATGGTAATAAAGTGTCCCTGCTGCTCAACTGCGTACTAAAAAAGACAGTGATGGAAAGGAGGAACAGAACTGAAGAAGAAAGAATTTAAAAAATTGTAATTAGGAGAAAAGTTGATAATCTGAGAATTGATTGTATGGCAGTAGCAAACGATGTTGCAATATAAGCTGAATCTGTCGAAGATGCAGCAATGCAGATAAATCCTCTACAAGAGACACCTTCAAAAGCAGGTCTGCGTACGTTTTTTGGAAAAACAGAGTGTATGGCAGACACAAAGGAGGCACAGAAACACTTGGAAACTGACTACGGAAGAACAAAAATGACTACTAATTTTAGTCGGTGAGATAATACAACTGAATGCTTTGGGCAAAGATACTAACTTTTCAGTTTTAAAAAAAAAGTTGTTCAAAAAGAAATCATTGTCCACAAACGCCAAATTTCGACACTACCACTTTGTCGTTACACAAGAATGCCTTTCTTCAGAATGCCTTTCGTTAAATGCAGCCGAACTATTAGGTGAAATAGAAATAAACGAAAGCAAAATAGTTAGGAAAATCTTGGGACCAAAGTATGACAATGGGAAATGGAAATTAAGAAGTAATAAAGAAGTTTACGAGAGAATAGAAGGATTGGTTCAAATGGCTCTGAGCACTATGGGACTTAACATTTGTGGTCATCAGCCCCCTAGAACTTAAAACTGCTTAAACCTAACTAACCTAAGGACATCACACACATCCATGCCCGAGGCAGGATTCGAACCTGCGACCGTAGCGGTCTCGCGGTTCCAGACTGAAGTGCCTAGAACCGCACGGCTACACCGGCCGGCGCAATAGAAGGAATGTTGGAGACATGAGATAAGGAAGAATTTATTGTATAGACACCTAAAAGAAGCGAAATGAGAATGAAAAACAAAAAGGTATTATAGCTATTTTGACAGAAACCTAAAACATCAATGGTGTGGATGAAAGGATTTAAAACAGACATGATAGAAATTGAAATATCAGAGGAAAAATAATAACAGGGAAAAGTTCAGAGGAAAAGCAAAAGGTTTCAAGGGCTTTCAGGGTAAAACATAGAAGGCAGGGGCAATATGAACAGAAGAAAGAAGCGAACAACCTAGAGAAAGAATGAAAAACTACTGGAAAGAAAGTAAAAAAAGAAAGAAGGCACAAGTTATTTTATGTGCCCTCGAGAGACCAAACCCGTATAAACTGTTTATTTACAATAATATATATTAAAAATGGAATACGATAACGATAGTGATTTGTTTACACCAGTCTTCAGTACATCGCTTTAGCATAACGTCCAAGAAATTGTAATCGAGAGAAATAAAAAGCATATGAAAAGCAATGTTTTCGGAACATGAGAATTACATGCGCCATGAAATTATTTTAAGAACGATAGCGGCAACAAACTCTCATAACCTTGACAGTGGCATAATTTGCACAACCCAGAATCAAGACGTCTACTCATCACAACGATTATGAATACAGTTCTATGGCTGTCCGAACATCTAAATGAAGAGATGTCGTCATTTTTTATCCGGTCGTTTCCGCGTACGTGTGGAATGCCAGTGTTTCTGTTACCTCTTTTTTATTAGTAGCATATCTCTCCCTTTCCGTCTGCCCTAACTCAAATTTCTGAGGTTCGGTGGATCCACCTGTGTACTCACGAACTGTAACGAGTTATCTGTCATTGACAGCAGATACTGTCAGCCTGTGAATGAGCTGCTTTAGATGACTGGAACATTACCGGTCAGGACCTCATGCAAGTAACTGGGAAGCATGCCGTATTAAAAGTGACTTGTAATTACTAGATCTACTTGTCGTTTTAGAGACTCATTTTTCATGATACTTTATTCTCCGAACATTTACAGTAAAATCTGGAAATTTATAAACGTAAGAAATATTGTGTTAAAAGTTTCGTTTTGTGGGAGGGGAGGAGGTTCGTGACCCCCAAAACTTTACTTTTTTTCCCCTCCTGTGTGGGTGTGACTTATATTCATCTAGTTCGTGCATTTCATCCTCGTTGTCACGTGAAATACAGCACTATGGCGCGTATCGTTCAATTACAATGGAATGTGGTTCATGTCAGTGAACATCATTATTCCAGTGAAGGTTTTTATAGTACCCAGTTACCAACTGGCACGGAAGTGTTATTTGCAATTTTTTTCCGTCGCTTATTTTGATGTAGTCTTTTCTGGATATGATTTCTTTTTCCCTTTCGATGAGATAAGAGCTGTTTTGAAGCTTTCTGGACAGATTCTTCAGCTGAAGATAAAAATAGGTATCGCATGTGTCCACCAGCGAAGTGCATTTTAGGGGAATCCCATCATGGAAATTTCTTTGCAATGCCAAATTTTCCTTTAGCTCTCCTTTTTATGCATTTCATGAAGATCTTATTAAATACAACATACACTACTGGCCATTAAAATTGCTACACCACGAAGATGTCGTGCTACAGACGAGAAATTTAACCGATAGGAAGAAGATGCTGTGATATGCAAATGATTAGCTTGTCAGAGCATTCACACAAGATTGGCGCCGGTGGCGACACCTACAACGTGCTGACATGAGGAAAGTTTCCTACCGATTTCTCATACACAAACAGCAGTTGACCGGCGTTGCCTGGTGAAACGTTGTTGTGATGCCTCGTGTAAGGAGGAGAAATGAGTACCATCACGTTTCCGACTTTGATAAAGGTCGGATTGTAGCCTATTGCGATTGCGGTTTATCGTATCGCGACATTGCTGCTCGCGTTGGTCGAGATCCAACAACTGTTAGCAGAATATGGAATCGGTGGGTTCAGGAGGGTAATACGGAACGCCGTGCTGGATCCCAACGGCCTCGTATCACGAGCAGTCGAGATGACAGCCATCTTATCCGCATGGCTGTAACGGATCGTGCAGCCACGTCTCGATCCCTGAGTCAACAGATGGGGACGTTTGCAATACAACAACCATCTGCACGAACAGTTCGACGACGTATGCAGTAGCATGGACTATCAGTTCGGAGACCTCGGCTGCGGTTATCCTTGACGCTGCATCACAGACAGGAACGCCTGCGATACCGTACTCAACGACGAACCTGGGTGCACGAATGGCAAAACGTCATTTTTTCGGATGAATTCAGGTTCTGTTTACAGCATCATGATGGTCGCATCCGTGCTTGGCGACATCGCGGTGAACGCACATTGGAAGCGGGTATTCGTCATCGCCATACTGGCGTATCACCCGGCGTGATGGTATGGGGTGCCATTGGTTACACGTCTCGGTCACCTCTTGTTCGCATTGACGGCACTTTGAACAGTGGACGTTACATTTCAGATGTGTTACGATCCGTGGCTCTACCCTTCATTCGATCCCTGCGAAACTCTTCATTTCACCAGGATAATGTACCACCGTATGCTGCATGCCTTGTACGGGCCTTTCTGGATACAGGAAATGTTCGACTACTGCCCTGGCCAGCACATTCTCCAGATCTCTCACCAATTGAAAACGTCTGGTCAATGGTGGCCGAGCAACTAGCCCGTCACAATACGCCAGTCACTACTCTTGACGAACTTTGGTATCGTGTTGAAGCTACATGGCAGCCATCCAAGCTTTGTTTGACTCAATGCCCAAGCGTATCAAGGCCGTTATTACGGCCAGAGGTGGTTGTTCTGTGTACTGCTTTCTCAGGATCTATGCACCCAAACTGCATGAAAATGTAATCACATGTCGGTTCTAGTATAATATATTTGTCCAATGAATACCCGTTTATCATCTGCATTTCTTCTTGGTGTAGCAGTTCTAATGGCCAGTAGTGTATTGAGTGTTATTTCGATTTATCTGCGGTGCGCCTACTAGGCATCAACGATTTCGTCCAGATTTACTGTGTACTTGGTCAGAAATGGAAGTGACAGAACTAGGAGTTCCAGACGGCCAAGCGTTAAGAAGAAAACAGAATTTTGGAACGGTTCGGGCGAGGCAGAAGCCATTTACGTCAGTGCAGCCTCCGAGCAGCGATTAGCGCAGAGGAAAGAGTGAAGAACGAAAATCCGAGGCTCGTAGTTCTCGTCGCTATGCAGAATGTTTCTTTTATTTACAATTTTTACTTTTCTTGCGCTGCAAATAAATCGAAATAACGCTCAATATACTGTATTTATTAAGATCTTCATAAAGTGCATGAAAAGGAGAGGTAAAGGAAAATTTAGTTCAAAAATGTTCAAATGTGTGTGAAATCTTATGGGACTTAGCTGCTAAGGTCATCAGTCCCTAAGCTTACACACTACTTAGCCTAAATTATCTTACGGACAAACACACACACACCCATGCCCCGGTTAAGAAAATTTAGTATTGCAAATAAATTTCCAAGATAGGATTCCCCTCAAATGCACTTCGCTGGTGGACATATGCGATGCCTGTTTTTATCTTCAGCTGAAGAGTTTGTCCAGAAAGCTTCAAACAACTCTTATCGAGAGGGAAAAAGAAATCACATCCCGAGAAAGCTATATCAAAATAAGTGACGTAAAAAAATTGCAACACCAACAAATAATTGAAGTAGAATGAAAAAATTTCTGGAATACATTTTTCTACGTAAGATATATAAGATTGCAAGATCACAGATTAATGTAAGCATGAGGTAAGCCATTGCAAATGTGGAACGCTGGTACTTTCATAACCGGTGTAACCACCAGAATGTTGAATGCAAGTAGGCAAACTTCCATGCATGGTGTTTTACAGGTGCCGGACGTCAGTTTGTGGAACGGAGTTCCATGCCTGTTCCACTTGGTCGGTCAATACAGGGGCGTTTAAATTCCTTTGCGGTCCCAAATTTCCCTTGCCTTTGCTCCTCATGTCACTTATAAAAATCTTGATAAAAACAATACATCGAGCATGTGACTGTAGGCTTTCCCGGCGTAAACTATTGATGAAGGTTTCTCGGGTCTCCAGCCGGGTGGTAGCGTTGATATCTCGCGACGTTTCGGGAAGTCTCATACTACCCATCTTCTGGCGAAGATGTCTTCGCCAGAAGATAGGTAGTATGACACTTCCCGAAACGTCGCGAGATATCAATGCTACCACCCGGCTGGAGACCCGAGAAACCTTCGTCCATACATCGAGCATTATCTAGATTTATTTGCAGTCCAAGTAAGATAAAAACTGCATAGGAACTCGAACCCACGTCTCTCGGAATACTGTTCTGTACCCTTTGCGTTTCGCTAACCGCTGCCTGGGTGCTAACCTACCGCAAATGGCTCATGCCTCGCTGGGCCAGCGCCAAAAATGCTATTTTTTTCTTCTTTTTTCAATAGCTCTTCGCCGTCTGGAACTTCCGCTTTCATATCTAGCCAAGCTCTGCATTTACAGCGAGACAATTATTGAACTATATGAAACAAAATCGTCATAACTTCTGAACGGTTTGTGTTACGACGTCCAAACTGCACGGTTGGCCACGGATCATGATGGGAATTAGTATGTGCATGCGCAAGCGCCTTGTTGTTGTTGGCCACTCTCATTTGGATGGGTTCGTCAATAAGCAAAATTGGCGCATTTGGGGGACTGAAAATCCGCATTTCGTAATCGAGAAGTCTCTTCACCCTCAACGGGTGACTTTGTGGTGTGCAATGTCCAGTCACCGAATAATCGGTGCGATATTCCTTGATGGAATGGTGACTATCGAATGGTACGTGAAGATCTTGGAAGATGATTTCATTCTCATTACCCAAAGCGACACTGATTTCGACAATATGTGGTTCATGCAACACGGAGTTCGACCTCATCGATGCAGGACAGTTCTTGATGTCGTAGAGGAGCACTTTGGGGACCGCCTTCTGGCTCTGAGATACCCCGAGGCCACTGGCATGGGCCTCGATTGGCCGCCATATTCTCCGAATCTGAACATATGCAATTCCTTATTGTGGGTCTATATTAAAGGAAAGGTGTACAGCAATAACCCCAAAACCATTAATGGGCTGAAAACAGCCATTCAGGAGGTTATCGACAGCATCGATGTTACGACACTTCAGCGGGTCATGCAGAATTTCGCTACTCATCTGCGTCACATCATCGCCAATGATGGCAGGCATATCGAACATGTGACAAACTAAATCCGAATATCTGTAGCGACTTTAACATGTCGAATAAAATGTGTGCAAGCAGTAGTTTGCAAATAATTTACGTTTGTTTTTATATACTTCAATAATTGTCACCCTGTACCATAAATTTGGACGAAATCGGTAATGAGTAGGATCGTCCCTTGTTAGTTATGTTTCTCGTGCACTTAGATTTTACATCTTCGTGTCTGGTAGTTTCTGTAATTTTTCTAAGTTGTTTGGACACAGACATGAAACATACATGTATGCCACGTTCATTATTTAGAGAAGACGAAAACAATTTAGGAACTGTCATTTATATATCTGTCTTACGACAGGTTTCAACTGGAGGCCCTCTTTCGTGTCCATTTCTGAGCCTCTTCCTTCATGTATTTGTATGTTCGTACATTTCTCATGTCGTCCATCATTCTTATTCTCTTCCTAATTCTTTTTCTCTTCCCTTCCACCCTTTCCTCTATAATTCAATGTTGCAGACAATTTCTACGGAGCATACGTCCCAGCAATATGGTTTTGCTATTTCTGATCACTTCAGATAATCTTTTTTTGATCCCTATTTTTTCCATTACTCCTTCATTTTCAAGTCTGCCAGTTCACCTCAATGATTCTCCTCCATAGCCATATTTCTCAAATCTTTCTAAACATTTTTCTTCTTTCTTTTTAACTGTTCGTAATTCACTATTTATAACACTACATTCCAGACTTAACATTCAGCAAATATTTTCTTCAACGCGACTGAAATACTTTTAGCTGTTTAAGTGCTTCACCTTCTCAGATGCTCTCTTTCCCATAGATATCCTGCTTCTTACTTCCTCCGTACATCTTGCATTCCATGCCATTAACCTTCCCAGGCACGGGAAGGTTCTATCTTTTATCCGTCTAAGAATATGTTAACCGACGCTTCCTTCTTGCTTATTCTAATTCCTTTGTCTTTCTTTATTCCAAACTTCTTACCCCTTCTTTGAATTACTTTCCAATATTTATCTTCATTTCACACTCCTGAGTCCTTCTTGGACATGTTTTTAACATTTGCTGCAGTTCTGTTCTGATTGCACCAGCAGTGCTTGATCATCCATGTATGTTACAGTCTTTCTCCTCCAATTACTATGCCTCTTGCATCCTCTATGGCCCTACTTACCTGTTCTTCTCCGTATATGCTGTACAGCTTGAGTGACAGTGAGCACCCCTGACTTACACTTCTTCCAGTGTTCATCTCTTCTGTATCCCCATTACAACTCTACCGAAACAATTCAAGAGAAACATTATCTGGTACAAATATTATTATGTTTCACAAAATGTTCACCTTTTTACGCTTCTTGTATTTGTTCGAAGCGGTCCCGATAATACTCATTCCTCTCTAATGTTGGTACCTAAAAACACGGTTTTAGAATTCTTGAGGTGATGAAAATCCCTGTACATGCATTTTTTGCTCGATATAAGGAAATAATAAGAACTAACTTTGTACAGACACTATGAATCAAATGTAAGCATCTAAGAGCTCTTACTGTATTAACAGATTCAGTACTGTATTATTCATTATTCCAGTATATTTTTTAGGACCGTGGCTTTTTACTGTATGCACTTTATTGTTGACATTCGCAAATAATGCGATAGGTATAACCTTCTAAAGAGGGGCACTAAGTGCCCAAAACCGGTAAAGAAATTAAATTTTTTATGCAACTGGTTGCTTATTATTTCATTACACACGATTACAGATGCTAAGGGTGGATGAAATACTAATAATAACTCGTTAGGCGATAAATAAAGTAAATACAAGCACTGAGACATTGATTCGTTGTTTTTGCTCTGTCACATATTCTATGGTTCTGTTCGACAATTGATACAATCATGATGAAGAACGATGCGACGTTTCGGTAATTTTTCACGATTTCATCTGTTCCTTGTCCCTAACAAACTGTCGTATACCACTCAGCATTAACTTACCTTTGGTCCCCTAAAGCAGTGGTCGTCAAAATGTGGCACGAATCAAATATTCTTGCGAACCGCAGTTCCTAGCCGTATTGTATGACAAATTTATCTAGCAACTAGTCAAATCGGAAAATGTCTACTTACTTTAAGAACTTCTTGAGAGTGTATCTTTCCTGCTCAGCAACAATCAAAAATACTTACATAAGTATTAATATTTTAAGATCTGCTTAATTTTAATTGACGTTGGTGAATTCGACCATGAGCTAACGTAAGTTGGCCGCTTAACTCAGGGCAGAGGGGTAAGTACGTAGCGTGGCCGTTGCAGGGTTAGAGAATGTGAGAGGCGGAATATTTTGTTTGCCTTCCAGTGCTGACAGCTCATGGGCGTATGCTCCTTACATCTGTCAACTGCTAAAGTGACTTGGGTTCGTGAATATTCACGATAGGGACAGTCATCTTAAAACGTGCAGTTAAATTAAAGCTGTTGTCATACAACGCAATGAGGAGAAGAAAAATTGCATTCAAAAAATTTTTGATCTTATGTTGTATTACATAATGTACACTCCTGGAAATGGAAAAAAGAACACATTGACACCGGTGTGTCAGACCCACCATACTTGCTCCGGACACTGCGAGAGGGCTGTACAAGCAATGATCACACGCACGGCACAGCGGACACACCAGGAACCGCGGTGTTGGCCGTCGAATGGCGCTAGCTGCGCAGCATTTGTGCACCGCCGCCGTCAGTGTCAGCCAGTTTGCCGTGGCATACGGAGCTCCATCGCAGTCTTTAACACTGGTAGCATGCCGCGACAGCGTGGACGTGAACCGTATGTGCAGTTGACGGACTTTGAGCGAGGGCGTATAGTGGGCATGCGGGAGGCCGGGTGGACGTACCGCCGAATTGCTCAACACGTGGGGCATGAGGTCTCCACAGTACATCGATGTTGTCGCCAGTGGTCGGCGGAAGGTGCACGTGCCCGTCGACCTGGGACCGGAACGCAGCGACGCACGGATGCACGCCAAGACCGTAGGATCCTACGCAGTGCCGTAGGGGACTGCACCGCCACTTCCCAGCAAATTAGGGACACTGTTGCTCCTGGGGTATCGGCGAGGACCATTCGCAACCGTTTCCATGAAGCTGGGCTACGGTCCCGCACACCGTTAGGCCGTCTCCCGCTCACGCCCCAACATCGTGCAGCCCGCCTCCAGTGGTGTCGCGACAGGCGTGAATGGAGGTACGAATGGACACGTGTCGTCTTCAGCGATGAGAGTCGCTTCTGCCTTGGTGCCAATGATGGTCGTATGCGTGTTTGGAGCCGTGCAGGTGAGCGCCACAATCAGGACTGCATACGACCGAGGCACACAGGGCCAACACCCGGCATCATGGTGTGGGGAGCGATCTCCTACACTGGCCGTACACCACTGGTGATCGTCGAGGGGACACTGAATAGTGCACGGTACATCCAAACCGTCATCGAACCCATCGTTCTACCATTCCTAGACCGGCAAGGGAACTTGCTGTTCCAACAGGACAATGCACGTCCGCATGTATCCCGTGCCACCCAACGTGCTCTAGAAGGTGTAAGTCAACTACCCTGGCCAGCAAGATCTCCGGATCTGTCCCCCATTGAGCATGTTTGGGACTGGATGAAGCGTCGTCTCACGCGGTCTGCACGTCCAGCACGAACGCTGGTCCAACTGAGGCGCCAGGTGGAAGTGGCATGGCAAGCCGTTCCACAGGACTACATCCAGCATCTCTACGATCGTCTCCATGGGAGAATAGCAGCCTGCATTGCTGCGAAAGGTGGATATACACTGTACTAGTGCCGACATTGTGCATGCTCTGTTGCCTGTGTCTATGTGCCTGTGGTTCTGTCAGTGTGATCATGTGATGTATCTGACCCCCAGGAATGTGTCAATAAAGTTTCCCCTTCCTGGGACAATGAATTCAAGGTGTTCTTATTTCAATTTCCAGGAGCGTATTTACAAGTAAGTATAGTTGATGATATTAATCAATTAATAATCCGCTCACACAGACAACTCAACACCACTTCACCAGGCAACTACGTTGTCACAACGTCCGCGTTGCTGAGGTTTACAGAGAAGTGTGGACACGAAGTTTTCCAAATGGTGCCACCTTTTGACTGGCGGCCAACTTACCGCACCCTTACGATAGCTATTCAATTTCGGGCTCAAGACGTATTAACTTAAGTAGGTTACCTATTAATAATAAGGTCGGTACATATGCGATCCGAGGAAATGCCCACAACGTCACTTTGGGCTGTTGAGAAAAACTACTTGACGACCTCTGCTCTAAAGCAATGTCCAGCATAACGAAACAAGCGATCGTTTTGTTAGAAGTGTTCCGCGAATGAACTACTTTTGTTGGTTTCGGTTCGTCTTGAAATGCAAACTGTTTATGCTGCTTATTTCCCTACTCGTATGAATATATCCCAGATTCGAGCGATGTTACGATATTTTATTCGGCTTTTGCAATCACTCACGCGAATTTTTTGACCATCTCCATACACCAACAATGACACCAGCCTGTTTCTGAGTTTTGGTAAAATGTGCGGAATCCTTAGGGAATATATCGTTCCCGCCGATAAATGTTCGTACAAAATCGAATGTACTGCAGTTTCGGATTTGTCTACCTCTATTTTTATATCGCGGTAAATATGCCGATCCTCGCCACTCACATTGCGCAAATCATCGACGTTTTTTGGAACAACATCCGACTTTATCCTCAGTGTTCATCGACGTTTATGATTGATTACCAAAAGTTGAACGAAGGAAGTCGTGATATTGTTGCTCTCGTGAAGATAAAAAAAGAAGGGAGTTGTCATTACGTCGCAAACTTGAAGCCGACGTTCGCCATCCAATATAACCCAAAACATTGCTGACACCGCATTTATACCTCCATGGTTCACCGCCATGGTACTTCCCCCTGACGTCGCTCTGACGTGCCTGCGCCCAGTTCCGACCGTTGAGGATGTCTGTCGCCTTCGAGGTCGCATCCCAGATAGCATCTGGCTCTTTCATTGTTTGTAGACGCTGTTATTTCATCGAAAATGATAACTTCCGCCGTTTATGGGTGTACTAATGAACTGATCGCGATCTAAAGTTTAAAGAAATCACATTTCATTTGTAAGTGGAGCCTTTCTAGAAACATTTTCTTTTGTTTACATGAATTACGGTTGCGTTCTTTACTTTTATTGTAGTGGTTTAAATTTGTATTATTGGCCACATACTGGATGACGTATCGTACGTAACATTTCAAAGTGAGGAGTTGTGTAAACTACAGTGAGACTAGTGCACTGACAACAAGAACTCTAAAAAAAATTAAAAAAACAGCAATTCTATTATGTATGGAGGTGTACCTCTAAGCTGTTCCGTTTCTTTGACGTTTCGATAATCGTTGACATGCACAAGATAGAATAGCCTGCCTTGCTTCTTTTCTATTGTACATGTTTATGGGCTAACAAAGAAAATGTAGGAAAGTTTTTTGTAAACGAGAACCTTAAAAATGTAGTGCATTCGAGTTGAAAGCTGAAAATGAGACGAACACAGTGGAGTACCAGTAAGCAAACAATCATTTGTTTCGGAGTTCCAGCTGCATTTGCTATAAACAAACAAGTATTTGTTTCAGATTTCCATCTTAGTTTGTTATCGATAAAATACAGTAAAAGTGGAATTAAATGGAATGCGGAAGCATTCTTTTCACATCACACCCTACTCTTCCTGGTTATTCGAAATATATCAGAAAAAAACAATTTACATTAATGGGTCCAAATGTGTCGTATTACTAGAGCAAATACGCGCTCAAGAACAGAAAAACGTTCTAAATTACGTTTCTGACACTATGTTTTTCGTGTAAGAACTGCAATGTTTAGTATTTAAAACAACTGTTGCGTGTACACGACAGAAATAATGAACAAATGGCAATAGTAAGAAATAATGAACAAATGGCAATAGTAAACATTTGTTAATGTTTTGGGCTATTTAAAATGGCGGCAGGCCTCGCCCACTCCCGTTCCAAAAGTGGTACAACATAAGTCTATAGACCTATTTCCGTTCTTTTTTACACCCATGTTAAGTCTGCTGCACCACCTCTCTTTTTTTTTTTACTCCATGGTTGCTCTGTTAGCCCTTCATACAAATCGTAAAGAAAAAACATTCGATTGATCCCTGCAAGTGTAATTTACGTTTTTTCCACGACACTTTTTCTTGAAGTGCACACTGTAAACAAAATACTTAGCCAATTTCGGAGCTGCCACTTTATAATCACAACCACAAACTGAAAACTTTACTTTATGTATTAACCTGCGAGTGCGTAAGAGACTATAACTACGATTTTTATTGTCTAACAAATTATTCATTTGTATGAAATCTGACCCATGGACTCAATCTAGCTAGCTATGTTTTTTAAACTACGTAGCGACAAGTGCACAACGGAGTAATTACAGGAGAGGTAGCAGAAGTTAAATTAGGACAAAACTAAAATCATAAGCCTTACAACAGACCACATGCAACTACTCATGATAAGTGTCTGTGAATTACGCCTTGTAGATATAACTCGTGCTATGCAAATGTGTTTGCAGTCTCTATCCTACAACACCTAGTAAATGGGAAAGACCTGAGCTAACTTGACAACAGAAATTTGTTTCGAAGTTTCCGTTTACGCAACCAAGTATCTTGGACTTCAGCTGCAATATGAACTTACCGGGATAATTGAAAATTTCATTTAAAGAAAAAAAAATCATCACTGCTGCAGGCAGTTTACTTCCTCTCAGGTGTAGTTAAAGCGAACGTAGTACATTCGAGAACATATGTAGACTTCTGAATTAAAATAAGAGGAGTGAACGATAAGTTTGTAAGAATGCTATATTATATGAATAATTAACATATTTTCCAAAAACTGAATACAAAACCCTGTGTTTTGTGGATAAATCCCATTCAACAGACCACTTATCCTTCTATGGCCATGCCTGTACAAAAGGCAAAGAAAAATCACCATCTGCAAGTGTTAATGATCGAAGTATTATATGATGAGTGGAATACCAACGAGATAAATAATCTGAAGAGTCGGATGGCTGAATTAAAACTGGGCATTGAGTGCCACATGCTCTTACCAAATTAAGAATTCGAACAAATATTTTATATTTCTCATGTTAAACACGACTTCAGAATACCAGGGTGGTTTAATAAGTCTGGTAAATTTCCTTGAAATAATGGAAAACTTTTGTTGCTTGATTATTCCAAGAATCTCAACAATGTGCAGCGTACAGGTCATTGTTACAGCCTGAATTGGTCAGTGTGATGACTGCGATTCAAAATGGAGAAAACCGAGTTTCGTTCTGTTACTAAACATTTTCATTTGAAGGGTTGGACTGGCACAAAAATCAAAGCAGAACTGGATGAAGTTCACATGGATTCCGCACCACCATTGGACACCATTTACTTTCGGTTTAATGAATTGAAGTGTGGTCGGACAAGCACGGCCCGTCAAACTGAAGTCACCACAAAGGAAAGCATTGACAAAATCCATGACATGGTAAAGCAAGACCGCCCAATAAAAATTCACGTCATTTCTCAGACTCTACACATCTCAACTGAGCGAGTACATAATATCCTAAACTGAGAATTGACTATGAAGAAGCTGCGAGCGAGGTAGGTGACGCGATTGCTCGCAGTCGACCGAAAGCGCACCAGGCACAACATTCGAACACCATGTCTGGCGATATTTAATCGCAATTCGCAGACTCCTTGCACCGATTTCTGACTGTTGATGAAACCTGGATCATCATACACCAGTCAAAACGACAGTCGAAACAGTGGACAAAGGATGGCGAAAGTTCACCGAAGAATACGAAGATCATTTATCAGCTGGAAAGGTGATGGCAAATGTTTTTTTTTTTTGGGGATTCCCAAGAAGGAATCCTCATAGATTACTTGGAAAAAGGCGGACCTGTTTCTGAACCCTGTTATGCTTCATTGTTGGATACTCTGGAACTTGCGTTGGATGAAAAAAGACAAAGGCTGGTAAGCTGTGATGACTGCGATTCAAAATGGAGAAAACCGAGTTTCGTTCTGTTACTAAACATTTTCATTTGAAGGGTTGGACTGGCACAAAAATCAAAGCAGAACTGGATGAAGTTCACATGGATTCCGCACCATCCCACACATGAACGATAACAATGGCGATTGTGCATGAACTGGGCTGGCGAGATAGGCACCCTCCAAGGGGGCGGGCACAGAGGGGGCAAAAAGTGACTGAAAAAAAAAAACAAGAAATACCATTTAAGATTTAACCCGAAGGAATACGTGTTCTGGTACCTCTCGTGTGGATTCTTCTGTCTACTAGAAGAAGGCTTTCCCTCGGCCCGAGACTAAACGTATGCTCTTGTCGGAGTGTCATTTCGTCCAAGTGGTGTCATAAATGATTACTACTGAACAGTCGTCGCATCAGTCATGTGCTCAGAGTACGCTTAGTTCACACAGCTGCCACCCACGCAGTTAGCTCACATTCAACAATGGAGTTTTTGCTGCTACTTCACTACGACTTTGTAGGTTACCAAAGGTTGGCATGCAGATGCCGAAGCAAATACGCTATATGACTCGAGCATTCCGATTTTGGCCAATATCTACCAGCTGAAGAGATGAATGAAACTGTTTATACTGTAGTGCTTCAAAGTACACTACTGGCCATTAAAATTGCTACACCACTAAGATGTGCTACAGACGCGAAATTTAACCGACAGAAAGAAGATGCTGTAATATGTAAATGATTAGCTTTTCAGAGCATTCACACAAGGTTGGTGCCGGTGGCGACACCTACAATGTGCTGACATGAGGAAAGTTTCCAACCGATTTCTCATACACAAACAGCAGCTGACCGGCGTTGCCTGGTGAAACGTTGTTGTGATGCCTCATGTAAGGAGGAGAAATGCGTACCATCACGTTTCCGACTTTAATAAAGGTCGGATTGTAGCCTATCGCGATTGTGGTTTATCATATCGCGACATTGCTGCTCGCGTTGGTCGAGATCCAATGACTGTTGGCAGAATGTGGAAATCTATGTGTTCAAGAGGGTAATACGGAACGCCGTGCTGCATCCCAACGGCCTCGTATCACTAGCAGTCGACATGACAGGCATCTTACCTGCATGACTGTAACAGAACGTGCAGCCACGTCTCGATCCCTGATTCAACAGATGGGGACGTTTGCAAGACAACAACCATCTTCACGAACAGTTCGACGACGTTTGTAGCAGCATGGACTATCAGCCCGGAGACCATGGCTGCGGTTACCCTTGACGCTGCATCACAGACAGGAGCGCTTGCGATGGTGCACTGAACAACAATCCTGGGTGCACGAATGGCAAAACGTCATTTCTTCGGGTGAATCCAGGTTATGTTTACAGCATCATGATGGTCGCATCCGTGCTTGGCGACATCGCGGTGAACGCACATTGGAAGGGTGTATTCGTCATCGCCATACTGGCGTATCACCCGGCGTGATGGTATGGGGTGCCATTGGTTACACGTCTCGGTCACCTCTTGTTCGCATTGACGCCACTTTGAACAGTGGACGTTACATTTCAGATGTGCTACGACCCGTGGCTCTACCCTTCATTCGATCCCTGCGAAACCCTACATTTCAGCAGGGTAATGCACGGCCGCATGTTGCAGGTCCTGTACGGGCCTTTCTGGATACAGAACACGTTCGACTGCTGCCCTGGCCAGCACATTCTCCAGATCTCTCACCAACTGAAAACGTCTGGTCAATGATGGCCGAGCAACTGGCTCGTCACAATACGCCAGTCACTACTCTTGATGAACTGTGGTATCGTGTTGAAGGTGCATGGGCAGCTGTACCTGTACACGCCATCCAAGCTCTGTTTGACTCAATGCCCAGGCAAATCAAGGCCGTTATTACGGCCAGAGGTGGTTGTTCTGGGTACTGATTTCTTAGTGTCTATGCACACAATTTGCGTGAAAATGTAATCACATGTCAGTTCTAGTATATTTGTCCAATGAATACCCGTTTATCATCTGCATTTCTTCTTGGTGTAGCAATTTTAATGGCCAATAGTGTATGTGAAACAAATTAAGTGAACTGGGAAACACATCTCACATATAACTAACCATTTCACTCTCTTTAATTTACTGTTGTAAATGCTTTCAACTTATCTCATTCTGAAAAACATGCCGCATATTTTGATAGTAAATATTGCACAAATATCGATACACCTGAGCTAGTTAGCGAAATAGTGGCTTTGGAATTCCAGTAGAAAGAGCTGATGAACAGCTCTGCCACAGCTTGCCGTTTCGATATTTTGAAATTGCGTTTAAAGTAAGGGTTACGTTATGCTCACCCAACCATTGTAACAGCTTTGAGGATGTTTATGACAACTCCAGTGACTGGAGCATCTCATCAGCGGAGTCTCAGCGAGTTAAAAGTTATGAACTACTTAAGATCTAGTAGATTGTCAAATTCAATTATCCTGTCAGGTAGAATACGACACAGCTGCTAAACTTGACTTCAGTTAGATATTCAATAGGTATGCTTCGCTCAAAGTCAAGGACAAATAAAATTGCCTTAAGAACTCAGTTCTCCGAAAGGAATGTGTTCTCCTCACAGCGCTGTTTCTTTTGTTTCGAATTGATAATTTATGCACAATAATAATTCATGAGAAGGAATTACTAGGAGTAATCCACTAAATTACAGGCCCATATCGTTAACGTCGATACGCAGCAGGATTTTAGAACATATATTGTGTTCGGCCATTATAAATTACCTCGACGAAAACGGTCTATTGACACGCAGTCAACATGGGTTTAGAACACGTCATTCCTGTGAAACACAACTAGCTCTTTATTCAACATGAAGTGTTGAGTGTTATTGACAAGGGATTTCAGATCGATTCCGTATTTCTGGATTTCCGGAAGGCTTTTGACACTACTACAAGCGGCTCGTAGTGAAATTGCGTGCTTATGGAATATCGTCTCAGTTATGTGACTGGATTTGTGATTTGCTGTCAGAGAGGTCACAGTTCGTAGTAATTGACGGAAAATCATCGAGTAAAACAGAAGCGATTTCTTGCGTTCCCCAAGGTGGTGTTATGGGCCCTTTGCTGTTCCTTATCTATATAAACGATTTTGGAGACAATCTGAGCAGCCGTCTTCGGTTGCTTGCAAATGACGCTGTCCTTTATCGACTAATAAAGTCATCAGAAGACCAAAACAATCTGAAAAACGATTTAGAAAAGATATCTGAATGGTGCAAAAAGTGGCAGTTGACCCTAAATAACGAAAAGTGTGAGGTCATCCACATGAGTGCTAAAAGGAACTCGTTAAGTCTCGGCTACACGATTAATCAGTCTAATCTAAAAGCGGTAAATTCAACTAAATACCTAGGTATTACAATAACGAACAACTTAAATGAGAAGGAAAACATCGAAAATGTTGTGGCGAAGGCCAACCAAAGACTGCGTTTTAGTAGCACATAGAAAATGTAACGGACCTACTAAGGAGACTGCCTACGCTACGCTTGTCCGTTCTCTTTTAGAATACTGCTGCGCGATGTGGGATCCTTACCAGACAGGACTGACGGAGTTCATAGAAAAATTTCAAATAAAGGCAGCATGTTTTGTGCAATCGCGAAATATGGGAGAGAGTGTTAGAGAAATGATACAGGATTTGGGCTGGACATCATTAAAAGAAAGGCGTTTTTCGTTGCGACGGAATGTTCTCACGAAACTCCAATCACCAACTTTCTCCTCCGAATGCGAAAATATTTTTTTGACAGCGACCTATATAGGGAGGAACGATCACCAAGATAAAATAAGGGAAATCAGAGCTGGTACGGAAAGATACAAGTGTTCATTCTTTCCGCGCGCTATACGAGGTTGGAATAATACACTACTGGCCATGAAAATTGCTACACCAAGAAGAAATGCAGATGATAAACAGGTATTCACTGGACAAAATATATTATACTAGAAATGAAATGTGATCACATTTTCAAGCAATTTGGGTGCATAGATGCTGAGAAATCAGTACCCAGAACAACCACCTCTGGCCGTAATAACGGCCTTGATACCCCTGGGCATTGAGTCAAACAGAGCTTGAATGGCGTGTACAGGTACAGCTGCCCATGCACCTTCAACACAATACCACAGTTCATCTAGAGTAGTGACGCGTATTGTGACGGGCCAGTTGCTCAGCCACCATTGACCAGACGATTTCAATTGGTGAGAGATCTGGTGTATGTGATGGCCAGGGCAGCAGTCGAACATTTTCCGTATCCAGAAAGGCCCGTACAGGACCTGCAACATGCAGTCGTGCATTATCCTGCTGAAATGTAGGGTTTCGCAGGGATCTAATGAAGGGTAGAGCCACGGCTCGTAACACATCTGAAACGTAACGTCCACTGTTCAAAGTGCCGTCAATGCGAACAAGAGGTGACCGAGAAGTGTAACCAATGGCGCCCCATACCATCACGCCAGGTGATACACCAGTATGTCGATGACGAATAGACGCTTCCAATGTGCATTCACCGCGATGTCGCCACACACGGATGCGACCATCATGATGCTGTGAACAGAACCTGGATTCACCCGAAAATATGACGTTTTGCCATTCGTGCACCCAGGTTCGTCGTTGAGAACACCATCGCAGGCGCTCCCGTCTGTAATGCAGCGTCAGGGGTAACGCAGCCATGGTCTCCGAGCTGATAGTCCATGCTGCTGCAAACATCGTCGAATTGTTCGTGCAGATGCTTGTTGTCTTGCAAACGCCCCAATCTGTTGATTCAGGGATCGAGACGTGGCTGCACGATCCGTTACAGCCATGCAGATAAGATGCCTGTCATCTCGACTGCTAGTGATACGAGGCCGTTGGGATCCAGCACGGCGTTCCGTATTACCCTCCTGAACCCACCGATTCCATACTCTGCTAACAGTCATTAGATCTCGACCAACGCGAGCAGTAATGTCGCGATACGATAAACCGCAGTCACGATAGCCTACAATTGGACCATTATCAAAATCGGAAACGTGACTGTACACATTACTTCTTACACGAGGCATCACAACAACGTTTCACCAGGCAATGCCGGTCAGCTGCTGTTTGTGTATGAGAAATCGGTTGGAAACTTTCCTAATGTCAGCACATTGTAGGTGTCGCCACCGGCGCCAACCTTGTGTGAATGCTCTGACAAGCTAATCGTTTGCATATCACAGCACCTTCTTCCTGTCAGTTAAATTTCGCGTCTGTAGCACGTTATCTTCGTGGTGTAGCAATTTTAATGACCAGTGGTGTAAATAACTGTGAAGGTGGTTCGATGAACCCTCTGCCAGGCACTTAAATGTGATTTGCAGAGTATCCATGTAGATGTAGATATGTAGAATGAATTATTATGTAGCTCAGTGGTCAGAATGTCTTGCTGCTATGCAGATAATCCGGATGCGATTCCAGGTACTGCCAGGCATTTTCCACGGTGGGAGGACAGTCATGGGAGGCTAAATGAGGAGTAGCGGCTGCTAGGTCAAGAAAGCCCACGACGGCCAGGAGAGCGGTGTGCTGACCCCACCCCCCTCCATACAACACCACTGGCGGAGGATGACACGGTGCTCGGTCATCCCCGATTGAGCACTCCGCCACAGAATGCGGAGATTTGCTTTTTTTTTATAATATCAGTGAGGATTCGCAATGTTTCAATTGAATGAAGGGAAACTCTATTGATACGATGGGCAACGGCCTTGCCGCAGTGGATACACCGGTTCCCGTCAGATCACCGAAGTTAAGCGCTGTCGGGCGAGGCCGGCACTTGGATGGATGACCATCCGGGCTGCCATGCGCTGTTACCATTTTTCGGGGTGCACTCAGCCTCGTGATCCCAACTGAGGAGCTACTCGACCGGATAGTAGCGGCTCCGGTCAAAGAAAACCATCATAACGACCGGGAGAGCGATGTGCTGACCACCCGCCCCTCCTATCCGCATCCTCACCTGAGGATGACACGGCGGTCGGATGGTCCCAATGGGCCACTTGTGGCCTGATGACGGAGTGCTATTGATACGATGATACAGAAATGAGGACTTTCATCAATATTCAAATGGTTCAAATGGCTCTGAGCACTATGGGACTTAACATCTGAGGTCATCAGTCCCTAGAACTTAGAACTACTCAAACCTAACTAACCTAAGGACATCACACACATCCATGCCTGAGGCAGGATTCGAACCTGCGACCGTAGCGGTCGCACAGTTCCAGACTGAAGCACCTAGAACCGATCGGCCTCACCGGCCGGCTTCATCAATATTACTTGCTGAAAAGATGTGACAGTTTAAAATGTTTACTTCACTGGAACGTAATCATATCAATAATTTCTCGTGGCTGAGGTTCGCACTCATACGACTATAAAACTTTTTGAAACTCATCATCGCCGGCCGCGGTGGTCTAGCGGCTCTAGGCGCTCAGTCCGGAACCGCGCGACTGCTACGGTCGCAGGTTCGAATCCTGCCTCGGGCATGGACGAGTGTGATGTCCTTAGGTTAGTTAGGTTTAAGTAGTTCTAAGTTCTAGGGGACTGATGACCACAGATGTTAAGTCCCATAGTGCTCAGAGCCATTTGAACCATTTGAAACTCATCATCGTCGCCTTTGTCTATTAAAAATTATTTACGCCTAAAATTCATTATTACATTTAAGACCGTTTAGCGATTTTGAAGCGGAGGCCAGTAAACCTGCAAAAACAGCTTGCACATATAATTCAACCATTTCAGTGGCATAAGGTCATGTATTTTGTAGTTTTACTCAACACGAAACTGGCTAAACGGCTGAAACTGCAAGAGTAAATTTTGTGTATAAGTAGTCCTAACTATGAATGAGACGAAGTAGTGTTTCAAAAAGTAATCAAGTCAGTCACTTTTTTTTTTTTTTTTTTTTTTTTTTTTACGGACGGTGGGTACTATTCTGTTATACAGCGGGTCACCGGCACAACCTACTTCTCTGCCACGTTTCTGTCGCTAGCATTCTTTCCAGTATCGGACCGTAATAATCGTCACGATGCCCAGAACGATGTACTAAACTATTGCAAGATACATCCCACACACCTTACCTTTATAAACCGGTTCTTCCACATGTGAACTTTTAGACCAAATAAGTAAGTAAATTTTTTTCTCATTGTGATATTTAACTAGCTAAATAGAGTTTTTTTTTTCTTCAATCAGGTGTTGGACCTGTCCCACAATAAGCTAACCACCCTGGAGGAGAACATGTTCCACGGGCTGTCTGGACTTACCGAGCTCTACCTCTCCGGTAATAGTCTTCAGACACTTGACCTCGCCATGTTGGCCCCAGTCGACGCTCTCCAGGTATGTAACGAGCCTTGCTGTGTTTACACTTCCAGTGATACCGTACTGAACCTTTTCTAGGTCACCAGTCACCTGACTGGATTTTACGAGGTCCACTAATTGTAAGAATTACTTCCGTGTACCAGACTCCTCGTCTTCGTATAGCACTCAGTTATTTGTTGAATAAATTCCCATCACTGTCTTCCCCTTCAGGTTTTATCCTCTACAGCTCCCTCTAGTATAACTGAAGTTAATCACTGATGTCTTCATAAATATCCTATCATCCTGCCATTTCTTCCAGTCAGTGTTTTCAATCCACTTAATTTTCAGCATACTTCAGTAACAGCGCATCTCAGACTTTTAATTATCTTCTTTTCCCATTTTTCCACAGTCCATGACTCAATAAAGTGCTGTGCTGTATATGAAAATTCTCAAAAATGTCTTCCTCACATTACTCTTAATGTTTGATAGTACACGGTGCAGTCACTTTAATGTGATCACCGCCTTTCCACGTCAACGTGGAATAACCATTCACATGTGGCAGGTGGCAGCGCTAGAAGTAGGGTAAATAAAGGGTGTCTAGGGGACGTGGAAAACTGTGCAGTCGTTGTTGTAATGTGGAAACGGAGCGATTTAAGAGTATCTGACGTCCAAATGGGCATGATCATTATCTTTTGGGCGAAGGATGGAATCATTTCCGAAACGGCTAAGTTTGTAAACTGTTCGCGTGTCGCCGTGGTTAAAGTAAACTGTGCATGACAAAATGGCCCAATCCAAATCCAAAACCAACACTGAGGCAACTGTGATGTACCATGGGGCATAGATGACAGGGGGGAACGACTGTTTCAGAGACGTGTACGGGCTAATAGACGTGCGTTGTTGTGCAACTGACCGCCCAGATGAACCAAGGAGCTACCAACTGTATATCCTCAACGACTGTTCAGTGGACGTTGATATACTGACTGCCGTTCATCGTCGATGAAGGCTGGAATTTACACGCCTCTACCGCAGTTGGACGTCCACTGAACTGCGAAAGATGGGCGTTGCACAGATGGCATGTTGTCAGTGCTATCTCACTTACCTTGATACATAGGGTATTCAACTGTTACCCTGGCCAACATGTTCTCCATACGTAACTCACTGAAAACATTTGATCAAGGATTCAGAGCGATTGACACACCATTGTTTGCCATCCACTGCAATTACTGAACTCTGGCACAAAGTTGAAGCAGCATGGAATGACGTACCCTATCTTCATCCACGCTTAGCTTGACTCGATGCCCAGCTGTGTTAGAGCCGTTGTTGTTCCAGAGTAACACCCTGTATACCTTCAAATTTAGCCCTGTACTCTTCCTAGCAGACGTCATATACACAGTGAGTACAATTTCTTTATTTGTTACCCTTCCTAGTCTTGCAGTTTTAATGGCCAACAGTGTATCATATTATACACAGAGATTTTGCTAAATGGAGACAAACTCTGCCGGAAATGGTCCCTGAGGGAATAAGAAGAAGGTTATAGGGACAAATGGCTGGAAATCCATTCTAAGGGAAGTAAATCCTCTTTAGGGTGGAGGTAAAGTCTCTCCGACTATGAAGGTTTCAATGAAAGGAAGCAGTCATGAGAACACTTCAGGCAGTTGGAATATACTCTCAAGATGGCAGTAATGTTCTCCACGATGTGGTGTGCTCACATAGCCAGGAGGCATCTAACTCACAGCTGTAGATGACTCCCTCTGGTGTGGACGTGTGTCATGTGAAAGATGGTGGCTTGGTATACCAAAAATTAACAGGCCAACATGGTTTTATACGCAGGCAGGTAACTGGCAGTGGTTGGTGGCAGCACATCTCCACTGGGAAAAGTATCCCCACCAACAGCAACTGAATAGTGAACTGTTTGCAACCATGTTTCGTCATGTGCGTGGGACAGGTTCGTTTATGAGAATGGGTAACTACAAAAGGAGGGTGAGCCCCATACGTACACAGGCCTTGGAGGAACAGGTGTTGAACACTGTAGAATATGACGTGGGTCTCCGCACCAGACAGGTTGGCTGCCAGCATAATGTAAGCCAGACGATTGTGTGGATCATTCTTCACAATAACTGCCACAGTCAGAAACACTTACAGTGTGTGCAGGCTTTTTTACCTGTAGACTTACCTCCATGGCGACGGTTTTGTTGCTGGTTCGTCGCACAGGCCACCTTATTCAGTGATGAGGCTACCTTCATGAGATGTGGTATCATGAACCTTCACAACACTCACTTGTGGGCTACGGAGGATGCCCCTGGTATAGTGGCAGCGAACCATTAACACTGACTCAATCTCAGTGTATGGGGAAGAGGTCTGGAGGTCTTCCCTGCTGGAACGCATCTGGTGGTACAAAGGCTAACATGGCTTCCACATGTTGGTACTCTAGCTCACTTCTGTATTTTCGTGCTTAGTCATCTCAATATCATTTGACCTGGCAGATACTTCGGGTGAGGTGATCCAGTTGCATGGCCTGCCCAGTTGCCAAACCTCACCTCTTTAGATTTCTTTCTGTCGATGTACCAGAAATAAATCGTGAATGCGGAGCCCATCCTGGACATGTAGACACTGGAACAAAGATTTCATTCTGCCTGTGAAGCCATTCAGATACAGGATGGCTGATTTGAATTTGTGCATCAGATGCTGCTGTCATGTTTGTACATGCTTAGAACTCTTTGAAGATTGTCCAATGGTGGTCTCATCGCATGACGTCGTGCGTGCATTGTAATGTACAGATATAATGAATTAATAAATGCCCTGTAGCATACACAATCTGTGAAACAATATCCAGACGTTTGTTGTGGCCGTTTATATAGGGTATGTCCACTCTTTGCCATCATGATGCCTTGGACTCTGCTGCGGACACTTCCCATGAGGTTTCTGAATGTGTATGGAGGAACGGTAGGCCATTCTTCCTCTAGAGCCGAAATATGAGGAAGTTGGACGCTGGGGTCTGGAGTGAAGCCGATATTCTGAATCGCCCAAAAGGTATTCCGCTGGGTGCAGGTCGGGATTCTGGGCAGGTCAGTCAGTTTCAGAAATGTTATTGCGCACAGATCATTTCCTCACTCACGCTGCTTTATGAAAGCGTGGATTGTCTTGCGGATACAAACAGTCATTGTCACAGATTTTTTTTTCCTAGCATACAAAGTACACAATACTGTAGAATGTCTTCATTTCCCCCAGTATTTAGCGTTTTCTTAAATACAATAAGGGGATCACACCTTAACCACAAAAAAACATCGCCATACTGTAACACCACCACTTCCATACATCACTGGTGGCACTACACATTGTGGAAGGTAAAATTCTCCAGTCAGTTGCCAAACCCAATCCCTTCCATCGCAGTGCGAGAAGGTGTAGCGCGATTGATCTCTCCATATTATTCGTTTCCAGTCATCCTCTGTCCAGTGACGTCGCTCTTTACACCACTTCAAGTGTCACTTAGCATTTATCGTAGAAATGTATGGCTTATGAGGAGTGAACCCCATTCTTTTTAACTCCTTAAGCACAGTCATTGCACTAGCTGGACTGCTTGCTGGTTGTGCTTTGCAACTCGAATGATCCCTTCCGCTGATTTCATTCGATTTTGTACAACCATACTTCAGAGTGCTGACAGTCCCTCTTCGCCAGTGCATTAGATCTGCCTGACATTGATTTGGTTGTGGTTGTTCCTTCCCGTTTCCACCTTATAGTGACATCACTGACAGTGGACTTGGGTAGATTTAGTAGGGTTGAAACGTCCCTGGTTGATTAGTTATGCATGTGATATCCAATGACTGGTCCACATTGAAAACCACTAAGCTCCCCTGAGTGACCCATACTGCTGTAGTTAATGCCTCTCTACTGACAACACAGTACTTCCTGCCTCCTTTTATACTGGCTAGTCCACCACTCTTGAGATCTAGTGACGAACTCTACATTAAATAGGGGTGCCCACATACTTTCGATCAGATAGTCTAAACATTATGAATTTTTGATTAAAAGTGCAAATGACCTAAAAGCTCTTTATACTCTGAAGGATCGTCTCCTGCAGTTAGTGCCCATGTAGCGGAATCACCGTCTATAGCCACCTGATTATACAGCACAGCTCGATTACTTATTTATCACGGTCTGGTACTGGATAGGAAACACATATTGTATACCATTGTGGTCGCCCCGACAGGTGCTAGACGTATCGGGCAACATGCTGGACGGAGTGGTGGGCAGTGGCCCCAAGTCAGTACGCGACGTGCGGGCAGGCAACAACCGGTTGTTGGAGGTGCAACAGTTGCTGGCTGGCTTCCCGGTGGCCACCATCCTGCGCGTGCCCGACAACGCCATCACCAGCCTCGACGGGGTCGGGCTCCACAATCTCGTGGTGAGTGTCCACACAGCGTCAGCTCTTCCCAGTCGCCGGTAAGTCCGACGCCAACAGTTTAAGGTGTCCACATTTGGAGATAGTTCTTTCAGAACTCCCAGATCCCAGCCTACATTATCTGATAAAAAAAGTGACGTATCCTGAACGGGAGGAGGAAAGGAAATGAACCTTCACAGCTTGAGAGGGTATGTCATGTTAGCCGGCCGGAGTGGCCGTGCGCTTCTAGGAGCTACAGTCTGGAACCGCGTGACCGCTACGGTCGTAGGTTCTAATCCTGCCTCGGGCGTGGATGTGTGTGATGTCCTTAGGTTAGTTAGGTTTAAGTAGTTCTAAGTTCTAGGGGACTGATGACCTCAGAAGTTAAGTCCCATAGTGCTCAGAGGCATTTGAACCATTTTTTTGTGATGTACTGTTATGCCATCAGACTTCCTGAAGTCACCGTCAGTCATGGCCTAAAGTTACACCCAACACCAGGAGTAACATCACTGTGCTTCTCCAAAACACTGGAAGAATGGGACCTCCTCCCAAATCACCTCCATCTTCTCCACTGATGGTCATCTGGGGCACTGCAAATGTGCGATTCATAGCGATGCGTAGCGAAGCATAGCGATGCCATTCATCAGCAGACCGTGCTCCCTGATAGTGACACCAGTCCAAACACTGCCGTTTGTGTTGTGATGTTAATGCTAACCGACACGTGGGGAGGCAATTCCCTATTCCGACTGCTCATAGTCTCTGATTAACGGTGCAAGATGACACAGAATGTTGCAGAAAGTCCATTACTTGTTTTGGGATGGCAGGCAGAGACACGAAAGATTTTCGATGTGCCTGGTGCACTATGGAGGTCCTCCCTTGTGGTGGTATGACGCGTTCGACCACAACCTGACTTTCTTCGTGTTTAGTGTTGTTACCAGGGCTGGAACGGTATATGAGGGGAGTGAACAGTGTCAGATGTTGAGTGATCACTATGAAGGACACAGAGATGTCAAGTACTCATTTGAGACAGTGATATCAGCACCTGCTACACACCGAAAGAGGTCCCATCGTGGTAACGAACCCTAACAAGCTTGCCCTCACGTTCTCACGCAGTCCAATGTCAGGCCACTGTCACATCGGACTGCTCCACAAATGTGGGTATTGCGCGATCAGACTAGCCGGCCAAATGGAGACCAACAATGAGGCCCTTTTCAGTCTGTATCAGGTGCTGATAACGCCATCTCAATGAGTACGTGCCATCTATTCACGCCCATTATATACCCTACTAGCCCTTGCAACAATACTAAACACGAGAAATAATGATACACTATGGTGGCCATTCTACCTGTCAGAGAGAATTAAAGTTCTAATCACTTACATGTACAATGCTACAATGACATCTGGCCATGTCTTCTACGGGCATCATTTTTTTTTTCAGAGGAAGTGTATTTAGATGATGGATCCCATGCTTAATCTACTCCATAACTGTCGTAAATGTATTGTGCAGAAAACACACTACAGTGATAAAATCAACTGTCAAATGGTTCAAATGGCTCTGAGCACTATGGGACTTAACTTCTGAGGTCATCAGTCCCCTAGAACTTAGAACTACTTAAACCTAACTAACCTAAGGACATCACACACATCCATGCCCGAGGCAGGATTCGAACCTGCGACCGTAGCGGTCGCGCGGTTCCAGACTGTAGCGCCTAGAACCGCTCCGCCACTCCGGCCGGCCAATCAACTGTCATATCAGGCTTAATACGGGGTCATTCAATAATTGAACAGATAAACGTATGTAGTGAAAACAACGCGAAATGCAGGGAACAGTAAATTTTGTGTTGGTTGGCAACCTCGCGACGAGTGGCAGCCAAGTAATCGATTAATATTTTCACATGTTTTCGTAGAAACGACGACGTGTTTGTTCGCAGAAAGTTCTTTTGAAAGTACTTCTAGGATCCAATTTTTACTTTCGGGAAGTGTACAGCCATCATAAATGTTCTCTCGGATGTACATTGACAACTGAAAGAATATACAGTTTTCTGCGCTGTATTATGCAAGAACTGAACGTTTGTTGTGAAAATCATTAGTAACTCAGGGATACTCGACGCACTGTGAAGAGGCGCGTGATGTGAATTACTAACAGAGAAAGGCAAACAAATGAAACTATAAGGATCAGGGGAGAGATTAGATTATAATCGGTAATTATGATTGTAACAAAAATGAAATAGAAGTGGGCATGTGCAATTGTAAGTGATGCCCTTCACAGATGCTGCTTGTCCCAGAACCCTCCAAAATATATAAATCTTCCATTCACATTCCCTGTTGGCGATGTATCGTGTTCATACCCATTTCATATCGCTTTCTAGGGTTCTGTACCCAATCGGTGAAAACGGAAGCCTTATAAGACCACTTTATTGTCTGTCTGTCTGTTTGACCCTTTTTCTCAGGGGCGGTTAGACGTATCAGTTCACATACTCAAGTCTACGACCCCTTGGCGATGTAAAAAATTTAAGCGACTGCGTTAATGCAGTCAAATGGTGCTGCCATTTATGACACATATTTTGATAACTTGCCAGTATCCAAATAGATAACAAGCAAAAATCGTCGATTCCTGGAATGGATAAACTATATATACACAAATTAAGTTTGTACGGAGCCCTCGGGGATCGAGTCCTGCTCGCACTTGTCAGGAGTTTTTCTTGCCACCTAATATTTAAATGATATGAAAGGCTTCAGATGTTTGCCATTAATCTTTTAATCATATACTATTGTCTGCTTCCTCTTGGTTTTAGGCTTTATCTCGCATTTATCCACCTTTGAAAGGCCTATACTCGAATCTCGGTCTGGCATAGATCTTATTTATCATGAAATTACATTTTTCATGGACAAATACGCTTATTTACAGGCATGTCAGTTTTTTGTCGAATTACGGAATGTGTTATATGCTCACGCATTATTATGTTTTTGGAGAAAGAAAATTTCGATAAAAATCAACATAGGCTCTGTAAACAGTGAGCTTGGAAAACTCGGTTTGTTCTGTTCGCCCATGAGGTTCGGAGTACCGTAGACAGCGGCGACCAGTAGATGATGTCTACTTTGACTTTCGGCTGGCATTCGATACAGTTGCGCTAATAAAATACGAGCTTACCGAGTATCGGATCAGATCCGTGATTGGATTCAGGACTTCCTCGCTGATACAGCTCAACATCTCGGTCTTAAGAGAACGAAATCGACAAATGTAAAGTACTTCAATGCTCCACGGGCGTCGCGTCGGATAATGTTGTGGAACCTGCACAATATTTCGACGAGACAGCTGCTCGTAATCTTCAGGTGCACTGCATGTCGCCGTGCTCTATGATTCGTCTACGATGACGTTACAGCCTTAACCCTTGGCGCCTGCGCTCTTCTAGCGAGTCAGCTTATACAGGGTGGTCCATTGATCGTGACCGGGCCAAATATCTCACGAAATAAGTGTCAAACGGAAAAACTACAAAGAACGAAACTTGTCTAACTTGAAGGGGGAAATCAGATGGCGCTGTGGTTGGCCCACTAGATGGCGCTGCCATAGGTCAAACGGATATCAACTGCGTTTTTTTAAATAGGGACCCCCATTTTTATTACATATTCGTGTAATACGTAAAGAAATATGAATGTTTTAGTTGGACCACTTTTTTCGCTTTGTGATATATGGCGCTGTAATAGTCACAAACATGGCTAACAATTTTAGACGAACAGTTGGTAAAAGGTAGGTTTTTTAAATTAAAATACAGAACGTAGGTACATTTGAACATTTTATTTCGGTTGTTCCAATGTGATACATGTACCTTTGTGAACATAATATTTCTCAGAATGCATGCTGTTACAGCGTGATTACCTGTAAATACCACGTTGGCTCTGAGCACTATGGGACTTAACTTCCGAGGTAATCAGTCCCCTAGAACTTAGAACTACTTAAACCTAACTAACCTATGGACATCACACACATCCATGCCTGAGGCAGGATTCGAACCTGCGACCGTAGCGGTCGCGCGGTTCCAGACTGTAGCTCCTAGAATCGCTCGGCCACCCCGGCCGGCCAATACCACATTAATGCAATAAATGCTCAAAATGATGTCCGTCAACCTCAATGCATTTGGCAATACGTGTAACGACATTCCTCAACAGCGAGTAGTTCGCCTTCCGTAATGTTCGCACATGCATTGACAATGCGCTGACGCATGTTGTCAGGCGTTGTCGGTGGATCACGATAGCAAATATCCTTCAACTTCCCCACAGAAATAAATCCGGGGACGTCAGATCCGGTGAACATGCGGGCCATGGTATGGCATGTTGCTGCAATGACTCACCAATATTCCGGGTCAATTATCTCACGAAATAGGCGTCAAACGAAAAAACTACAAAGAACAAAACTTGTCTAGCTTGAAGGGGGAAACCAGATGGCGCTATTGTTTGCCCGCTAGATGGCGCTGCCATAGGTCAAACGGATATCAACTGCGTTTTTTAAATAGGAACCCCCAGTTTTTATTACATATTCAGGTCGTACGTAAAGAAATATGAATGTTTTAGTTGGATCACTTTTTTCGCTTTGTGATAGATGCCGCTGTAATAGTCACAAACATACTGCTCACAAATTTAGACGAACAGTTGGTAACAGGTAGGTTTCTTAAATTAAAATACAGAACGTAGGTACGTTTGAAGATTTTATTTCGGCTGTTCCAATGTGATACATGTACCTTTGTAAACTTATGATTTCTGAGAACGCATGCCATTACAACGTGATTACCTGTAAATACCACATTAATGAAATAAATGCTCAAAATTATGTCCGTGAACCTCAATGCATGTGGCAATACGTGTAATGACATTCCTCTCAACAGCGAGTAGTTCGCCTTCCGTTATGTTCGCACATGCACTGACGATGCGCTGACGCATGTTGTCAGGCGTTGTCGGTGGATCACGATAGCAAATATCCTTCAATTTTCCCCACAGAAGGAAATCCGGGGACGTCAGATTCGGTGAACGTGTGGGCCATGGTATGGTGTTCCGACGACCAATGCACCTGTCGTGAAATATGCTATTCAATACCGTTTCAACCGCACGCGAGCTATGTGCCGGACATCCATCATGTTGGAAGTACATCGACATTCTGTCATGCAGCGAAACATCTTATAGTAACATCGGTAGAACATTACGCAGGAAATCAGTATACATCGCACCGTTTAGATTGCCATCGATAAAATGGGGGCCAATTATCCTTCCTCTAATAATGCCGCACCATACATTAACCCGCCAAGGTCGCTGATGTTCCACTTGTCGCAGCCACCGTGGATTTCCCGTTGCCCAGTAGTGAATATTATGTCGGTTTACGTTACCGCTGTTGGTGAATGACGCTTCGTCGCTAAATAGAACGCGTGCAAAAAATCTGTCATCGTCCCGTAATTTCTCTTGTGCCCAGTGGCAGAACTGCGCACGACGTTCAAAGTCGTCGTCATGCACTTACTGGTACATAGAAATATGGTACGGGTGCAATCGATGTTGATGTAGCATTCTCAACACCGACGTTTTTGAGATTCCCGATTCTCGCGCAATTTGTCTGCTACTGATGTGCGGATTAGCCGCGACAGCAGCTAAAACACCTACTTGGGCATCATTATTTGTTGCAGGTCGTGGGTGACGTTTTACATGTGGCTGAACACTTCCTGTTTCCTTAAATAACGTAACTACCCGGCGAACGGTCCAGACACTTGGATGATGTCGTCCAGGATACCGAGCAGCATACATAGCACACGCCCGTTGGGCACTTTGATCACAATAGCCATACATCAACACGATATCGACCTTTTCCGCAATTGGTAAACAGTCCATTTTAACACAGGTCATGTATCACGAAGCAAATACCGTCCGCATTGGCGGAATGTTACGTGATACCACGTACTTATAGGTTTGTGACTAATACAGCGCCAACTATCACAAAGAGATAAAAGTGGTCCAACTAAAACATTCATATTTCTTTGCGTACTACACGAATATGTAATAAAAAATGGGGGTTCCTATTTAAAAAAAAAAACGCAGTTGATATCCGTTTGACCTATGGCAGCGCCATCAAGCGGGCTAATCATAGCGCCATCTGGTTTCCCCCTTCAAACTAGACGAGTTTCGTTCTTTGTAGTTTTTTCGTTTGATGCTTATTTCGTGAGATATTTGGCCTGGTCACTACCAATGGACCATCCTGTACGCAGACAGACCGACTGAGGGACAACAGAGTGATCCTATAAGGTTTTTACCAAGTTAGGTACGGAACCTTAAAAACAGTTACTGATATTAGGGACTCGTCTACTGGAAGTTATGTCACATGTTAACGTAGTGACACATGCATGGGAGATGCAGATGTTGATTGGTCACGGGTAATGCAGTTGTGAGCTGTGGTGATGAGCCAGACGACTCGCCGGCAGGAGCTGGACATCTCGGGGAACCCCCTGTCGTCCCTGCCGGCAGAGCTGTCGGCCCCGTCGCTGCGCCGCCTGGAGGCGTCGCGCTGCAGCTTCGAGTCGGTGCCGCCGCAGCTGACGGGAGACCGCCTGCCCAGCCTGGAGGTCCTCGTCCTGGACGGCAACAAGCTGCTGCGCAGCGTCTTCTTCCCGAAGAACGCGGCCTTCCTGCGCCTGCGATACCTCTCCCTCAGCAGCCTGCCGCTTCTGCAAGGTACCTTATCTTCTCTTGTGATATACAGTGGGGTCCAAAAAATGTATTCACTGTTTAAAAGTCCATAACTGGCAAACTAATTGACGGAGTTGTCTCGTCTTTGGCAGTGTAATAGTTTGTAGTTCCGGCAATCGCCACACGAGCGTTGTATTGCATTGTTTTGTTTTGTCAGATGACAGTCGCCAGATAGTGTTTTGTTCTTAGTTGCACCTAGTTAGGCCGGTATTACACTATCAAATTTCTTTGTCAAAGATTTGATCAAAGATGTGATCAAATATTCCGTCAAATATATTTGACAAAGATTTTTGACGTAGCGCTAGAAGGGGTATTACATTGTCATCCAATTTTTCGTCAAAGTTCAAGATGGCTTACAACAACAACTTGTTATTAACCACAGCAGTTGCATGTACCACAATTGCACTGTGTGCATATGCAGAAGAGAAGCTAGGGGAAAAAAGGAAACACACCTGGGTAAACCCGTGGGTTTTACGACGACACGATAAAAGCATTCAATAAAACTTGTTACGTGAGCTTATAGTGGAGGGCGTCAAGTCATACATCAATTACTTAAGAATGGATGAGCATACGTTTCTGTATGTGCTCAGTGAAGCGTATCCTCTTATCACAAAGCACAATATTCACTTAAGAACTGCTACATCTGCAGAAGACAGGCTCACTGTAACACTCCGATTCCTTGCTACAGGAGAAGGTTAGGTTAGGTTAGGTCAGGTCAGGTCAGGTCAGGTCAGGTCACGTCTCCAATCTTCGTAATCTATTTTTGTATTCAGTGTGCCTCACATTGTAAAGCGCCTCATCAGTTTCATACATCTCTATTAATTTCGCAGTTGTTGGCACACACCAATTGTATTTGCCTGCAATGTTTATAAAAACACTACAGACGATAGAGTGCAGCGATGCTAGCGCTCCATGTGGTAACATGTCACACTGCAGTGAACAGAAGACAAGCGTCTTCTTTGATCAAATCCACAGCGAGGCCCTAGATTTGATCCAATATTGGACGACATTTGACCAAGTTCCCTATTACACCATCAAATATCTTTGACAAAGATATTGGACAAAGATATTTGACAAAGAAATTTGATAGTGTAATACCAGCCTAAGCCTTGCGCCAGCCATATTTACTCGAGTAAGGCCGGTATTACACTATCAAATTTCTTTGTCAAATATCTTTGTCCAATATCTTTGTCAAAGATATTTGATGGTGTAATAGGGAACTTTGTCAAATGTCGTCCAATATTGGATCAAATCTAGGGCCTCGCTGTAGATTTGATCAAAGAAGACGCTTGTCTTCTGTTCACTGCAATGTGACATGTTACCACATGGAGCGCTAGCATCGCTGCACTCTATCGTCTGTAGTGTTTTTATAAACATTGCAGGCAAATACAATTGGTGTGTGCCAACAACTACGAAATTAATAGAGATGTATGAAACTGATGAGGCGCTTTACAATGTGAGGCACACTGAATACAAAAATAGATTACGAAGATTGGAGACCTGACCTAACCTAACCTAACCTAACCTAACCTAACCCTCTCCTGTAGCAAGGAATCAGTGTTACAGTGAGCCTGTCTTCTGCAGATGTGGCAGTTCTTAAGTGAATATTGTGCTTTGTGATATGAGGATACACTTCACTGAGCACATACAGAAATGTATGCTCATCCATTCTTAAGTAATTGATGTACGACTTGACGCCCTCCACTATAAGCTCACGTAACAAGTTTTGTTGAATGCTTTTATCGTGTAGTCGTAAAACCCACGGTTTCACCCAGGAGTGTTTCCTTTTTTTCCCCCGCTTCTCTTGCGCATGTGCACACTGTGCAATTGTGGTACATGCAACTGCTGCGGTTAATAACAAGTTGTTGTTGTCAGCCATCTTGAACTTTGACGAAAAATTGGATGAGAGTGTAATACCATTTCTAGCGCTACGTCAAAGATCTTTGTCAAATATATGTGACGGAATATTGGATCACATCTTTGATCAAATCATTGACATAGAAATTTGATAGTGTAATACCGGCCTTACATTCAATGAAAAGAAGTCAGTTTTGAAGTGGTATTTTAAGTATGAAAACATTAATGAGGTTCAACGGCAATGGCGAAATGAGTATCAAACTGAGCCACCAACACGTTTAACGATTCGTCGCATTCATGACAAATTTGAAGCCGAAAGCTGTGTTAAAGGTGTACACAAACAACGATCTGGACGACTTGTAACAGTAACAAGTCCAGCTAACTTCCGTCGTGTGTTACAACAATTCACTCGCTCACCACAGAAGTCTATGAGACAGTGTGCCCATGAAACTGGAGTGAGTCGCTCAAGTGTTCGGCGAATTTTGAAGACAGCAAAGTGGAAGTGCTACATCCCACGATAGCTACACGCAATGAACGATGACGACCCAGATCATAGAATGGAGTACTGCGAGTGATTCACTAACATAGTGCGCAACGATGAAGAGTTTGTAGACATGATTGTGGGGTCTGATGAGGCACAGTTCAAATTCAATGGTACAGTAAATCGCCACAATTGCCTCTACTGGGCCGCCGAAAATCCGAACGTCCATGTAGACAAAGCCGTGAATTTGCCAGGAGTAAATATGTGATGCGGGTTGTCTTACCGGGGCTTGATTGGGCCATTCTTCTTTGACGGCACAGTTACCGGTGAGGTGTACCTTCAGAAGCTTCAGACATCATTTTACCTGCCATCCGAGACTTGTATGGAGACGGAAGAGTTTACTTTCATCAAGATGGTGCCCCAGTCCAGTACCGAAATCGTGTTATGGCGTATCTCGACGAAAATCTACCAGGAAGATGGATAGGCCGTAGAGGTGCTGTGGAGTATCCACCACGTTCCCCAGACTTAACTCCTCAGGACTTTTACCTGTGGGGAACACTAAAGAACGTCGTTTATCGACAAAAGCCACCCACATTGGATGAACTTCGAGAATCCATCGTACATTCGTGTGCAAATATTCAACTGAACACGTTGCAGTCAGTAGTTCGTGCTGCAGTTCGGCGGCATCGTTTGTGTGTGGATGTTAATGGTGACCATTTCGAACACCTACAGTGATATCTTTAAGTTGGACTTTAAGCTACACTTCCACCAAAAATGAGACAACTCCGTCAATTAGTTTGCAAGTTATGGACTTTTAAAGAGTGGATACATTTTTTTGGACCCCTCTGTATGTATGCAAACTGCAGCGACGAATGGGAACTTGTACCAAAAGGCAGGGATTCTGGCCTGATCTCCCGCTCACTAGGCAAATGTGCTAACCACTACGCCACTCTGCTTTGGATTGAGGAGGGAGGCGCAGCTGGATAGTCCGTGCAGCTGTGCAAAGCCACTGTGGCAGCGTGGCGTAGTTGTTAGTGCGTCTGCCCAGTGAGCAGGAGCCGTGGTTTCAAATTCCAGCCTTGGCACAAGTTGAGACTTTTCATTCGTCACTTCAGTCTGCATGTATACGTCATAGATATCTGACACTTCAAAAGGTCTCTGGAAACATTGGAAAAGCACCTATGACTGAGTTTCAGGCTGCATCTTCCGTTTTTTCGATGCTAAGGTGCTATTCCAGTACAGCTGGAGAGCCTCTGCAGTGCTGTTCGACTTTAAGGGGAATTCTGATTCGGCTGAGGCATGAATGGGAATTTGGATTGTAGAAGAACACATGCTAGGGTAGTCCGTGCAGTCTGAGTAGTGAGGAGGCGACCTGGGTTCGAATCCCGGCCTTGGTAAAAAAAAATTCATTCATCGCTTCTCTCTGCATATGTACATCACTGATGTTTAAGACCTGAAACGGCCTCTGGAGCCGTTCTCGTAATGGCCCCTGTGCCAAAAAGGTACTAAAAAAACGTTTTACACCATCTCCATAGTCGAGTGGCCATCACGACAGACCGTCATGTGGGGGACATGGGCTCGATTCTTGGTGCTGGCAGGAATTTTTCCTTGATACGAGAACTCGAGCGGTGTCCACTAAGCATTTTGATGCGAACTGAGGAGGTAGCTGATTGAGAGATGGCGTCTCCAAGGTCAAAACTTTGGCAACAGGCGAGAATGCGGTGTGCTGACTCCTTACCCCTCCATACCGCCTCTGATGATCAATGACTGAGGATGACACAACTATCGCATGATCTCGAAGGCCTGATCGCCGGGTTCCCTTTTTTGTACTACATACATAAGCAAACCTCACAAAAACTAGTCACCTGTAGGAGATGTCACGCAAACATCATGTAGAACTGCTCCAGCCTTGGTAATGGCCTCTTTTTGGCGAGGAAGGGGGTCCATAAGTTTCTTCAACTTTGCCGTACTCATCTGATGCCACTCATTGATGCATAGATCCCGCAGGGCTACTACATTGGTGCGATATTCATTGATAAGTTTCACCCGCTGTTTCAGATAGTCCTGACATTTCCTATGGGATTAAGCGGGCCAGTCTACATGCGACAGAGAGTCTGTCAAACTAAGAACGTGTACAGAGTGTTTGACTATTATTGGTACAAATAAAGGGGCGAAACAAGCAAATAATCCTAAAAATCATAGGTCCAGAAACCATTAGTTTCCTAGATACGACGTATGCACACGTGCAGTCATGCCAATGTTACAATACTGTTAATACCTAATGCTACGTTTATGCTGTGGCTTTGCTGCTGGCATATCGCTGTCTGTTAGATCGGTACGCTACTTTCATTAATGTGAAATAAACAGTGACCTTGAACCAATCTATCATAGCTCAAGTTTCAGCCCGTGTCGGTAATAAGAGAAAAATGACTATGTAGTGTAAACATGGCTTTATCTTCCAGGTACCAGTCCCCACAGTGAACAGGAAATGTATCGTGCACATGTACGAGTTGAGTCGAATGAAACACTAACTTTTTTTTATTCAACGTGAGGCAGCAAACGGAATGTGTACATGTACGAGTGGCAGTCAAATGAAAACTTTAATATTTTTTTAGAACAAAAGTGGAGTACATCGTCTTTCGACATAGTCTCTCTGGCGTCCAACACAATTCCTCCAGCGCGTAGGAAATGCACGGATTTCTCTGACATTCTTTCGATTGTGTGTGCAGCCAGTCGTGCACTGTCTGCTGCACCTCTTCATCGGAACGAAATTTGTTTTCTCCCATTGTCTCTTTGAAGTGGTCCAAACAAGTACGAGGCGTGTTTTTTAAGTAAATACCAGTTTGAAATTAAAAAAGACCTGCTAAGATAACTCAATAATTTTATTTTTACATGAAAACCTGTACCTTAATCTACGCATTGACGCCATTACAGTCTGATTCTTCCTTGTTTACGTTGTGTACTGAGTGTTTAAGATACCTCCGATAATCGTGAGTCCCGCCGACTGTGAAGTACGGGCTGTTATAAGATTCCTTAGTGCTAAAGGCCTAAAAGCGATCGATAACCATCGTGAGATCTCTGCAGTTTACGGAGAAAACATTATGAGTGATGGAATGATAAGAAAATGGATGAGAGCATTTAAAGATGGTCGCACAAATGTGCATGATGAACAACGGAGTGGGCGCCCTTCGGTCGTTAATGAAAGTTTGGTGCAGGAAGTGGACAATAAGGTGAGAGAAAACAGACGGATTTCCTCCTTGCAGGATGACTTTCCTAATGTTTCTCGTAGTGTTTTGTATGGCATTGTGACCGAGCACTTGAATTACCGAAAATTGTGCGCACGTTGGGTACCGAAAATGTTGACGGATGTGCACAAAACCAAACGTTTAGAGTTTGACTTTCCTTGAGCGGTACCACAACGACGGTGATGATTTCTTAAGCCAAATTGTTACGGGCGATGAAACATGGGTGGCCTACGTCACACCTGAATCATAGCAACAGTCTATGGAAGTTGAGCAAGGGCATCGTTTTGCTGCAAGACAATGCCTGTCCGCATGTGGCGAATCAAACCAAAGATCACATCACATCTTTTCGAGGGGAAACTCTAGATCGTCCTCCATACAGCCCTGATCTTGCGCCCAGTGACTACCATCTGCTCCTGCACTGGAAGAAACACCTGGGCGGTCAGTGTCTTCAAGACGATGACGAAGTCAAAACAGTGGTGATGCAGTGGTTAACAAGTCAGGCGGCAGACTTCTATGAGAAGGATATTCAAAAACTGGTACAACGTTATGACAAGTGCCTCAATATTGACGGAAATTATGTAGAAAAGTAGATTAAGGCACAGGCTTTCATGTAAAAATAAAATTATTGAGATATCTTAGCACGTCTTTTTTTAATTTCAAAACGGTATTTACTTAAAAAACACGCCTCGTAGTAATCACTCAGTAAGAGGTCTGCAGAGTATGACGAATGTGGCACAGTATCAAAGTGCAGGTCATCGATGTTTGCAAATCTTTCATGGGCAATATGAGGCGAGCATTGTCATGTTGACACCTGTAGTCAGAAGTCCACGTCTCTTTGATCTTACTGCAGGCCAAAGCCGATTTTTTGACGTATTGGAATATACCACAATGGTGATGTTGTCTCCCCCAGCCTTGTAGCGTTCCAAGACAATGCTGTGTTCATCCCAAAAGAGAGTCAGCAGAACCTTCCCTGCATATGGCTGCATCCGGAACTCCTTTGGTTTTGGTTATGAGGAATGGCGCAATTCCTGGCTTGCTCTCATGTTGGTGGTAGTGTACCCAGATGACGTCTCCTGTAATGGTTCTCGCGAAGGAGCCATCACCTTTTGCTTCAGAGAGCCGCAAAAGTTCTTCACAGATGTCAGCGCGTTGCTCTTTCACTTCTGGAGTTAGCTCTCGTGGCACCCATCGTGCAGACACTTTGCGAAGCTTAAGCACATCATGAATGATGTGCTGAACCATGACTAATGTTCACATTTGCGGTTCTTTCATCCACTCTCGCACGATGATTTTCTATCACAGCGGCTTCAACTGCTGCAGTAGGCTCCAGTGTCATAATGCAATGTGCCTGATCTGCATGCTGGGTGTCTGTCGCAGAAGGCACGCTGTTTCGGAACTTTCTGTTCCACTCATACTCTTGCTGCAATGCCAGACATGCATCGCCATCTGGACCTCCATTCAGCAGTAGATTTCAGTAGGTTTTGTACCTTCATTGCCCAGACAACATGCGACAGAACGTCGTTCTTCCATCGAGCATGTAGCAAGCGGGACTGCTATTTTGAATTGGTATTGTGGAAGCGTTTCGCTTGTATGTAGCATGCTGCCACCTGTAGGGCAGTCCTTACATAACTGGTAACAGTAGTTTCAAGGTTTTCATTTGAGCCCCCCTCATAGCGTTTGAAGGGGTTGCCATGTCTATACACTCATTTTCAAATGAAAAAATGGCTGACATCCATTTCAGGCATGGGTGTGCTAATGGCAAAGCCTGGGAGACAACTCGATTGGATCATGACATGCCCTCATAGAAGACAGCCAGACAGCAAAGTGTTCACAAGATCCTATCAACAGCTATTTTAGGACTGGTTCATTTAAACTCAACATGGAAACTTGCAGGTAGACCAAGAATAGAGTCAACACGACGAAAGGAGGTGTGCATGTGTTACAACAAGTGATTGCAATGCTGGGCACAAGTACCAAAAGGATTGTTGCAGCACAACCCATTTCACGCTCCACCAAATGGCAGTTATTACTCGAGGGACAGTTTGCAAGCCCAGGCTGCACCTGACTTTTCAATCTTGGTTACCTTCTGCCAATGGAGCCTTAAACAAAGTGGGAATGATCCACTATTCCTCGTGCACGTGCTATTTACAGACGAAACATTCTTTATCCAAAAAGGTATTACAAACATCCACATCACACATATTTGGGTTTATTAGAACTCACGTGCTACCAGTGGAGATTTACCATTAATATTTGGGCAGGTGTCGTTGGTGGTCAGTTGATATGACCACTTTTCTTAACTGGCTGACTCACTAGCTGTATGACCTTAACTTCCTAAAGCACAAGCTGATCAACTATTCAGATGGTGTCCCTTTGGTGAACGGATGTGTATGTCACACATGCATGACGGTACACTGGCACACTTCCATGTTGCTGCTTGAGAACACATAGCACGAATCTGTTCTGGCGTAACAATAAGCTCTGGCTCGAAGATCAAGAATAATACAGCAGAGAGGGCTGTGAGAAGACGCCAGCCAACAGCATGCTGACTAGGATGTCACCACGACAGGAATGGCATCTACATGAAAAGAATGAAAGCATCATGCCATGTAGCTGTGGCCTCACTAGTAGACTGGCACTAGAAGAGAGGACTAGAAAAGTTGTACTAGAAGAGCCACAGAGAATATTAACGATAGCAGTGACATATGAACCTGCGTGATGAGCTTGCATGGAAATTGTATCTATCAAAGGACATTGATTATTTGCATGTCGCCAATTGCTTGCAACCCATCATGTAGAAACAAAAGTTTAAGTATTGTCAACTCAATTACTGTAATAAACTCCATTAATATGATTTGCTTGTATGTTGTCTAGCTATCCAAGAAAACAGCTTCCTAGACACCCTATAAGATAAGAGTGGGCAGGATTCCACAGAATCTCCAAAAGCAAGTGTATTGGTTGTGGCTCACCTGTGCCATGGCCTCCCACATCTCCCAACTTGGACCCATTGGATCTTTTGTGTGGGGATATTTAAAAGCTTTGGTGTATTGCAATCCTGTTGATAGTGGCACTGAACACTGGGAAAGCATTTCAGATGGTTGTCAGTGTATTTGAAACACACCTGGAATTTTGAACATGTAGAGATATTGATGAGGAGACGTGCTGAAGTCCACCTTCACATAAGCAATAGTCATGTTGGACACTTGTTGTAAAGTATTTGTCCTCTAGTGCATATCTGTAGTTTGGATTGCTGGGGATGTGGCTATGGAATCAATCACAACACACAGTATCAAGGAAACCATTGGTTTCAAGACCTATGTTTATTAGGATTATTCACTTGTTTCATTATCCTTACTCACTCCTCTTATTTGTGCCTACAACAGTCAGCTATGAACATGGCTGTTGTTATCTTATAGGAATAGAATGATTACAGCATACTCATTATTCAAATGTGGAAGAAAGGATAACAGTTGGTCACCAAGAATGTTGAAATAAACGTCCTGATTCATGTATACAGTTATCTCAATGAGAGGAACCTCAGAAACAACATCGAACTGAACTACACCCCTCACAGACTACAGGGCAAAATGCCTCATTGAACTGACAGTATACTGAACACTTTGCATTGATTGAAAAAGAGGCAAAATTGCAACTCAGCGGATCACACTACATACTGTCAGTCAACTGCTGTCAAATTTCTGTGTTATTTGGCCCACTGAAGATGAGCAACTTTATGTGCCCCTATGGATAATGGACTTTTCCGAGGGAGTTGACTTGAGATGTCAGAAGCGTACAGCTACCTTCATAGTGTTTGCTGGGATATTTGTTCAGATGGACCTGCATTCACAGGCAACAGCAATTGCTGTCAGGTTTGTAACTGACAAGCAATGACATACACGATGAAATAAATCTTGGGTGAACAGCCTGATATGAGTGTGCATAGGACACAATATTTCAGCAATCGACCACGTTGCCATCATCAGGTGCGCTGATGTACTGACCAGCAGTGGGCTGGCGCCATGTATATATAGGACAATCCCCCTCCCCCCCTCCCACTGCTCCATCCCTCATCTTCTATCCCTGACCACATTTCATAGCTGTGAGTGGTATACCATTCCTTGTAGTCATGTTGGACAGTCTGCACTGATGCACCAACAAAGCAGGCAACTGCATTCATTGTGGGGTCATATACATATACAAACACAATACCTCTTTTCTGCCATTACATCACTTATCCACAGTCACCCATCCTACTTAAACATTTCCATATGACCAACTTGCACGTATACATTACTTTTCTCTTAAGGTGGCACTTAATATTTGGTCTGGTGACTTTATCTGTGAGCATGTGTGAAATTATATTCAAAGGGGACACAGAACAAGAGTAAAGGCACACAAAACTAAAAATATTTCACTGTTCAAAGGTGCATATCTTTGCGGATCTGCAAAATTAAAATTTGCTGCTGGGTGACATTTAGTACTGTGTTGCTCCGTCTTACACATTGTAACAATGTTCACTCTGTTCAAGCCTGACACAATCTTCAATGGTGATCCTCCTCACATCATTCAATGAATGAGGATGGTTGGTGCAGTGATGCATTGGAAATTTCAACTGGCCTGAAGTATGATAAGTTGAGTTAATCACAGCATACACCACAAGCCATTTTGTTAGGATGATTCCTGCCTTCTCAAGAAAGGCATTCACAAAGTAATTGCAGTGTGCTTATGCTTTACCAACTAGAACGATGAGACATATTGGATAAGTGAAAATTTATTTTTACTGCTTGTTCTCAATTATTCTTTGGAATGTCAATAATGTTCCTCATATTGAAACTGAACACTTTTAGAATTGATAAATTCTCAAGGAGCTTCTTTAAAACAAGTGAGAGTACAGCTTGTATGTTTGATGTCACTGCTGTAATTATGAAATTAGGGTTCACAAACAGCCATGCATTGTTAAAAGTTTTTGAAGACCACCACTTCTTTCCTGTCTACTCACATTCAAATTTTAACAATATCAACATCAAGCATTTTGAGGTGCACTTGATTAAATGAAGATGTAAATAAAAGTATGCCCCACAGTGAGAAATGTTCAACATCTCTGTTGGTAAATCCACAATATGAGCATTGAAAATTAAACACAGCACTTCGTTCAGTTATATTTGCTTGATTTCTCTTAAAGTGACACAGAATGAGTCAGTTTACAGACCATATATACATGATTTCCTTGCATGACTATTTACAGTATATTAAAAGTCACAGTAGCATAAATTCAATAGAAATGAACATATTCGTATTTGTCATTACCTTCAGAGAAAGTGAAGCCCAATTGCAACAATTTGATCAACATAGTTGTCTGCTGCACTACACATGCTACCAGTATTTAATTAAATATTCATCAGTAGAACAGAAACAGTGGTCAAAAAGAAATGATTTAGGACTAGTCTTAACATTTGTTTTGCTTCTTGACAGGCATGGTGTTGAGCAAATGATAAAAGATTTTTATATGTGTATACTGAATCCTTTTCTTAGCCACTCACAGCTCCAGTAATGCCAAAGGCACACTTTCTTCCAATGTTATAACTGGGGGGTTTATTACTCATCAAAATCATGATGAATTATTTAGCATAAATTTCTCCAAAGTGTTCTTATCCCAGAAAAGTATGCCTTAAGACATGAATTTGTAGAAATATGCATAATATATGAAGGTGTTGATTTGTTTATTTACAAAAGTTGCTGATCTTAGTTATGTGAGGCATCTGATTACATGTTTTCTTCAGATCAGATTTTCATCCATATGTACACACAAAATTTGGAGCATTCTACCACATTCACTGATTCTGATTCATTTGTAACACTACTGATGTTATTATAAATTGCACAAAAAGTTTTGGACCATCTGTAAACATATATGCAATTAGATTCAAGTGGTGCAGGGAATGAAAAAATGAATACAAAATAAAAACAAAACAATAATCAAAACAAAGGCATTCTATTCTGAAGTATACATCTTTGCACACCTGTAAAATCACAATATCCTGCTGGAAACTATTCAGTACTGTGATGCTTTTCCATGTGTATTGTAACATACTTGTATCTCTATGACATTCTGTCCTCTATGTTCTTGAGATACTGCTGTTTATACCTGAACTTGTTCTTCACCAGTGATTCTGAGGTCATCCAGTGTGTGGTGATGGATCCTGCATCGACATGCTGCATGTTTCAACTGGTTCCATACTTGTCCAATTTTACTTATGTCACAGATGCCAAAGGGCCAGTATGCACACAGAGGGGTGCCCAAGGAGCCAATGCACCAATGTGTCCCCCCCCCCCCCCCCCAAAAAAAAAGTTAGGGATAATATCAGATATGATGGAAAATTTATAGTACCAAACAGCTTTCTTAATATTATCTATTCCTGACTACGACAAGGTCAAGTGAAAGGTGTTTTGCATGTAAAGAGCTCAATGATAAAAAATTATTTAATTATTATTATTATTTAATTATAATATAAAAATCATAATGGCAAATAAACGTACCTCAAGGATACACTTTGATTTTCATTGACTTTCAGTGTGTTGCAGTGTAGAGCAAAATAAGAAGCACCCCCTTTAAGAGGGTGAAACATGCCCTTGAAAAATCAGAGCATTCTGCATTTTTTGACCATTGCAGATCTGCACTTCCTCATTATTCTAAAGGTTTACAATAATTTCACAATAATAATATACAAATGATTTTAAATATAACATAATTAAATCTGGAAAGGTTACCACTTGAAAACAAAAAGCACATCAAATGTAAAAAGAAAACACATACATAACACAAGATATGTCTACAGAAGAATATACATTTAGAATTATTTATCTGGGAAAGCCTTATTAAACAATCCAACATAACAACTGACACTGAAGCAGACATATATCGGGCGCATGTACAGCGATATAGAGATATTTCTAGCTTATTTCTGACAAATACATCTTATACATACACTTCACCTTACGTGATTTAATTTGGTATGAAAAATGCCTTTAATAAAATGTCATAACGAAAAAAAAAATTGGGGGGGGGGGGGGGGGGAAGGGGGGGGGTTGAGAGCTTAGAAAAAAAATTACTAAATCTGGGTGCCCTGTTGTTAAATACATTAAAAACCGTATACATGTATTGTTTCAACAGTGTTCATTCACAAACATTACACTCATATTTTTTTCAAGGGGTGTTTCACCCTCTTAACAACCATATGGGAACATATAAAAAAATATGTGTCTCTTAGTTTTCTCTACACTACAATACATTCAAAGCAGATCAAAATTGAAGTGTATCCTTTGAATGATGTACTTGTAAGTAAAATTAGCTTCCAGGTTGGCCCCCATCTCCCAGAAAAATAATCCCATGTGCGGTCCTGCAAAGGCCTTCAGTTTAGTTTAATGCCTCATGGAAGAAGTTGTTCATGAGGTCAGCATGAAGTGCTCATACATTACGGTCTTCAGAAATAAATGCATCATCAATGTTGACTGCAGTGCTGGTCAACATGTAGGAGGATCCTATCTTAATGCACCACAGTCCTCAGATTGAAATTAATCACAGGCATCCAATATGCATACATGATACCAGTCCACAACATGACTGACCCACCTGCCTGATGAATCTGCAACCTTGGACATTTAGTGATACCTGGCCTCATGCACACTCTTCTATAATGATTGTCAGGAGACAGACAAATACTGGACATATCAACAGAGATAACCCAGTGCCATTGATCCATATTACTTCTGAAGTGTTCCCTTGCTCACATTATTTATGCACCAAGTACTGAGTATTTTGTACTATTGTTCATAATGGGTTCCATATAGTTCATATGGAAACTCATTTTATTCATTCATTCATTCTGCTATATCCACAAGTGTCCAGATACTGGTGTACATGTCAGAGAACCAGAGAAATGGTGATACAAGGTGGGAAGGCTGCCTGCAGATGGGACTCAAACCCATGCTGGAGCAAATGGCAGACCCGACACAACAGGAATAAGTCAATAGCAACCTATGTAACAACAAAGTGCAATGACCCTTTGACATGATGCTGTCAACAGGTCAAGTAAGAGCCACAGTCCAAATCAAGACCAAAGAGGAAAAGCACTACCAAAGCAAAGTTATCAATGAATAGTCGGTATCACAGTGGACACCATCAGATGAAGTACATGACTAACTGTGTGGTCAAGTTATGGCAGTACTTATGTGGGCAACAAAGGACACTGTTGGCTGGTGTATTCACGTGGTGAGACAGTGGCATCCAGAAACCATTGCATACAGCTGGAAATGCTGTGAATATTGCTGTGGAAGGTGAAATGAAGGTATGAGAGAAAGTGCCATCTCATTGACTGTAGGCCGTGGGGAGAGAGTGCAGTTGGCAGTGTTCATTGGGATATCGATGGAGATGGCATGCCAGGGGGAACCACTGATCCATAGGGAGTTAGAGAGGAGGGCCAGAGTGACAACAGGACACCCACAGTAGCAGCTCAAGGTTCTGGCTGTTGTGTCACATTGGCACCAGAAGACAGTAGAAAAGGGCCCTGCGGAGGGGGTGCTTGTGTTCAAGGTTGAAGCGGTAATGGAGCTCAAGCCCCTTCTATGTTTGGACTGTAGTAACTCATCACTCGTGAGCGTATATTACTGTTGCTGGAGTCTGGGCCTCGGAGCGTGCCCACATCACTGGGCCAGGAGTGTAATGCCTGGAGGGACAAGCGAGGTTCTGACAGTGATGGTGTCAGCAGATGCAATAAGTTCTAAGGTTGGCAACCATGCAGGAGCCCCACAGGACTATGATTGTTAATCGGTATGGTGTGATAAGTGCTCAAACCCAAAGTAAGGTTGCCATAATGGCAGAGGATTCAATAGCCTTCTTTGTCTGCTGCTTAGAAGTCAAGACCAGAAGATCAGCTTCACCATTGGAGGAAGCATGGAACAGAGGCCTAAGATACATTTCATGCCATTGGCAGCACAGAAGTTCTCAAGGACAGAGGCCATGAATTGAGGGCCAGTGTCAGAGACTAAAGTGTGAGGCAACCCTTTGATGGCCAAAACTTGTGCTAAGGCAGAAAGGTAGGCCTGAGTCATTGTGGATTTGGACAACATAGGAGTACCTTGAATAAGCATCCACAATGAGCAACTACATAGAACCTAAGAATTGGCCTGCAAAATTGAGATGGATGCTGTCCAAGGGGAGGTGAGGAGTAGGCCAGGTGCAAAGGATTGCAGGGCTGCTGCCTGGTGCCATGTGCATGCTGCGCAATCATAGACCATCTTTTTGATGTCACCATTGGTCCTGGGCCAGTACACATAGTGGCATACCAGTGTCTTCATGTGGGACATGCCCCAATGACCCCAGTGAAGCAAGCTCAATAGCTGACAACGCAATTCTGCTGGAGTAACCAATTGATGTGCATCCATCTCAGATCCAAAAGGATGACACCATCCAGAACTGAGAGGTGAGAATGCTGTTTCCAAATGTGGAGCTCTGTCGTCAACCAACAAGAGAGATAATGGGGCCATCTATGGATTACATAGTGAAGGACCTGTTGCAGGATGGGGCCCAGTGCATTGCACACATGGCCATAAGGAGAAAACCCTCCAATGTATGTTGATGTTCAACCTCCTATTGGTCAAAATCAGCGTCCACATTGTCCAGTAGATGGGACAGTGAGTCAGCATTAGCATTCTAGGCTGTTGGCTTGTAAAGGAGAGTGTACCGTAATTGTAGGCACTGATGAACAGTGCTCAGCGCTGGAGGCATTGCGCTGTTTGTTCTGAGAGACTGATAGCAGCCTGAATAAAGCCACAAATGGCTTGTGATCTATATTTAGAGAGAACTGTGTCCCAAAAAGACAGATATGAAATTTACTGATTGTGAACATTATTGCTAAGGCTTCCTTTTCTACCTGGGAGTAGTTGTGCTGTGCCAGTGTTACAGTTTTGGATGCATATGCTATAGGCTGTTCAGAACCATCCCTATATTCGTGTGCCAAGACTGCTCCGTAACTGTAGGTGGATGCATTGACTGCCACAACCAACAGACGATCAGGAAAATGGGGCCTGAGGCAGTGTGCAATGATGTCAGCATTGTTTTAAATGTGACAAAAGCCTTGTTGCAGGCGAGGGTCCAGGCATAAGGGATCTCCATTTATGCAAGTAATTGAAAGGTTGTGCAATGTGGGCTACCTGGGGTAAGAATTTAGCGTAATAGTTGAGCCTCCTCTAAAATGCATGTAATTCACGTAAGTTTTTAGGACGAAGTAAAGAAGTGATCGTGGCAGCATCCTGATGGGTAGGCTGGATCTGGATTACCTCTTTAGAGAGCTAATGCCCCAAGTACTCCATTCCTGGCTGAAAAAATCTGCACTTCTCCAAACAACACCTAAGGCCTGCATGTTGCAGTGTTGTGAACGAGGTATGGGGGGTTTTCCAAATGTTCCTAGCAAGAGGGTCCTGTGACAGTAAGGTCATCCAAGTAATTGACATATGCCAGAGTATTCTTATCAGTTGTTGCAGAAGTTACCAGAATATTGCAGGGGTTGAAGAAATGCCAAAGTGGAGTTGCCTGTACTTACACAACCCAAATGGCGTGTTAAGGATGACAGTGTTCTTAGATGCCTCATCTAAGGCAAGCTGGAGGTATGCATCAGTGAGGTCAATCTTGGAAAAAGCAACACTGTCTTCTATCATGCCTTGAGATGCATGCAGGCTGATACCAGATATTCACACATCATTGTCCATAAATACTATCATGAAGGAGAGCCTTCAGAGTTACGGAATGAGTTAGTTTTTACATTGACAGGTAGAAATAGTCACTTCTATGAAGTATGCTAACTATAAATTATGACTAGCACTAATCTGCTCAAACTGATAGTGATGATGATGATGATTTGTTTACTTGGGTTGCCTCCAAATAGACAGTAGGGCAGTTCTGTTGTATTGTCATTGGGCTGCCTAAGAACCACAATTTTTAAATTTTGGTCATCATCTGGTATTGTTGACCATGAAAAAACACAACGTGGCATGTCTTAAATGTTTTGTGTCTCACATTGGTGCTTGGATTTTTTAGTAACAACACTGTAGTATTCACCAACTGGCAGGAAACTTCCCATGCTAACCACACTTCTCAAACTCATGATGCAGGTGCAAAACTTTTGTGAGCTGTTAATTTGTTCAGTGGAACTGAATATACTGTGTGTTTCCAAAATTAAAGGAGAGCCACATATTATAGAATGAATTTTCACTCTGCAATGGCATATGTGTTGATTTGAAACTTCCTAGCAGATTAAAATGGTGTGCTGAACCAAAGCTAAAATCTGGGGCATGTACCTTGCACAGGCAATTGCTCTACCATCTGAGCTATTCTAGCATGATTCACAATCCACCCCTACAGCTCTACTTCTTCCGGTACCTCCTCCCTCCTTCAACTTCACAGGAGTTCTCTTGCATATATTGTGGAGCTAGCTCTCCTGGAAGGAAGGACATTGTGGAGAAATGGCCTAGCCACTGCTTAGGGGATTGTTTCCAGGAGGAATTTTCACTCTGCAGCAGAGTTAGGCTGCTTTAAAACTCACTAAAGAGTGAAAATTAATTCTGGAAACAATTGCCTATGCTGTGATTAAGCCATTTCTCTGCAAAATCATTTCTTACAGGAGTGCTAGTCTCACAAGGAATGCAGGAGAACTACTGTGAAGTTTTGAAGCTGAGGAAATATTCTGGCAAAAATAGGGTTGTTGGTCAAGTTGCTAGTTGCGCTTGAATATGTCAGTTGGTAGAGAACTTACCCACAAAAGGCAAAGATTCAAAATCTGCCAGACTGTTTCACCACATATTAGTTGAAAGAGAAATTCTTGGACATCATGCTAAATGTCTTGTCAGACCTCACATCTGGTGTGATGCCTGATATATTTTATTTTCAAGACATCTGGAAAGGACTTTTTTTACATTTTTTTACACTTTTTTTACACTTATTAATTTTTTTGAAAAATACCATTAACATTTTATTTTGTTGAAGTAGTTCTAGCCAGATTTTTATAACACTCACGTCATCTGCAAAAGCACCAACTTTGCTGGATGTATTTTAAGTGGAATGTCATGCACATATGGTATACATAATGATGCACATTATTTTTGCACCTAAAGTAACTTGACTTGTTATAGATAATTGTAATTTCATTCTGGCTTTGTAATTTCATTTCACCTATACACATAGTTATCTGTTGTCAACAACTCATGGGTTCTTCTCATTATGAAGTCTAATCTTCCTTTCTAATTTTTCCCAACTTGTCTATGTTTCTTACCTGAGGAAGAAAGTAATTGTTTCAAAAGCTAGAATAGCTCCTTGTACTCATATGTACTGTTGTACATATCTGTTAGCAGTACTAACAATTTGATCTCCTGCAGGTAAATATTTGCCAGCAGTTCTGCGAGAAGCATACAGACACTAGCTTCTAAATGATGTACTGCATCACATGAATACATCAGCATAAGCTTGATATAGTGTTTACATATAAAAAGAGCTCAAGGAAAGAAGGTATCAAAAGATATAATTCGTATTTGTGAATTTCTTTGCAAAAATGCTATGTTTGAAAGCAACAGAAACAGATGTTCATCATAAAAATCTGTTCCTGTTAATAACAAGACTATTGTGTTACATGTTAGCAGAAAATAAATGGTTTCTGGATGCAGGATTCTTTGCTAATGGAAAAAAGGTTTGTTTAAAAGAGGGTCTGCCAGTATTTTAATAAAAACTTGCTCTCGGGTATCATTACTGCAGTTGATAGCATGACTACATATTAAGGTAGCAATTAAACCAACATTGCACAAGAGAAGTAAGGAGTAATTTGTGTGTTATAAAAACTAAGTGAGGGTTATGTGTGGATATGTTGCGCAAGATGGTAAGAGTAGGAGGTTAGAGGTAGGAGAAGTACAAAATGACAATACCTGAAGGTTAATTCATCCTCATATAACAAAGAAACTACATACACAAAGTCCAAGAAATAAATTTGTATGATTTACACAGATAAGGAATTATGGTCTCGAATTTGTTTCCTATATGTACAAGTACTTAGAGTATACATAGCATGTAAGTTAATCAGTAACTATCACAGCTATTAATTATACTGTGTCAGTGATCAGTGAAAATCCTTCAAGAAGGAACTGAAAGCAATTTCTGTTTGGCTATCAAATATAGTAGAAGATGACGTTTCATTTTCTGTGCAAATTTCTAATTATTCATAGAGATCCATTTTCATATCCTTTAGAGCAACATAGAGAATCTGGAGTGTTAATTCACTGTATTTTAGTGCATCACAATATACAATAATATCATTTAAAAAACTTTGATTTGTTTAAATTTTTATTTCCAGGAATATCCATGTATTGTTCATACATAACCACAAAGCTTTTAATGGTCTGACTAGTTTAGGAGTGACATGTATCACACATGATTTTGTAAGCATTTTGTTTGGGATTGGATGCTGTGAATGATCTTACAATGTATTTTGTTACTGGTGAAGTGGAAAGTGACTTTGTTTGTTAATAAGATGCACTTCCTAAGAATTTTAAAAGAATAAGTCAGACTTAGCTATTTGGAAAGACATATGATCTGACTATATGAAGATGAGTGCTTGTGTACTTGAAATTAATACTATCATCATCAATATCATTATCATTTAACAACTGAATATCTGAAGATGAGTTCTTGTGTACTTAAAACTAGTTCATCATCATTGTCATTTAACAGCTGCAGTTCCCTCAGTGCAGTGTACAAGCCTCCTTTATCTTTTCCTCTGCAAGTATATATTACTGTTCATGATGTCATCTAGTGTTCCTCCTCTCCTGCAATGTCCATCTTTATATCATCTTTCAGGTGTGTTCTTACTCTTCCCAAGTCTCTTCACTTTTTCTCTCTGGATTTAGTCAAACTGTCCTTCTTGGTTCCACCATTAACCTGATATATTCTGACTCACTGTAGTAGTGCTCTTTTAATCCCAGCCATCTCTCTTAGTGCTTTATTTCTCAGTTTGTCTAGTTTTGTCTTCTATTATGGTATGTAAATAAACAGTAACAAAAAGCAATAGTTATTGGTTCCAATAATTATATTGAATATCTAAAATTTTATTTGATAACCATGCACTTTGGTGTAATTCCATAAAGGTAACAGTAGCTTAGCACAATAAATTTTAATTATTTTCTTGAAATGACTGTAAATAAACAGTTCTATCAGAAGGACAGACTATTATTGCAAATCTAATGAAAATGTATTTGATCTTCTGCTAAAAGAGGTGCCTGCAGGAGCATTTGATGGGTTACTGAAGGCAGAAACAGGTGATGTTGCAGAGAGTTCTACTGGTGGTGACAACTGTAGAACTGGCACTCTGCAACTGCGACTCTCTCACAACAACATGCTGAGCAGCTTGCAGCCAGACTCTTTTCAGGGATTGCCTCTGTGTACGGTAGGTTCTCAGTATATATAACATAATGCCATGTTCATAAAAATATGTTATGGATTTTCAAAACAAATTATTGTGCACTAATAAAAATGAACATTAATACTTCTAAAGCTGTGATAGAGAACCATCATATTTGCAAAGCATCACTGATAGAAGGCAGTAAATGCAATGATTACAAGCACCAAGCTGTATGCCACAGCAGCAAAACACATACTGAAGACGAATATCCTGAGATGACCCTTCAAATTACAACATCATGCTAAACATGAGGTGTCAGCTATATTTCAGTGTCACTGTGAGATGCTACAAAACCATGCAAGTTGATCATGCCAGTTCAGAATACCAGCAGTGTACTGATTCACACATGGGCCACCACATTAGGTGAGCTATCTTTTTGATGACACAGTAGTCACAGAATAAATTAACAGATAAGTTGCAGCCAGAACATCAGCTAGTATCTTTAGGAATGTCATGATGGAAGCTGGTCTATGAGAGAGACAGCCACTCACCTGGTTTACCACTGCCCATCACAGTTTGTCACCGTGCAGCAGGCCTTAAAACGAGTAGCAGAGAGTTGGAAGGAGCATTCAACAGAACTTTCAAGGGAGACAAGTGACAGCATTATAATCACATCTATGAGCTGATTGCAAAAGTGCATTGTAGGTAGTCTACAAAGAGTGTTCCAAAAGCTTTAGGATAAAAATTACACATTGCAGAGAACTCTAAGCTGTGTATTTTGAGATGAGGAGGCTATGATCACAAATTAAAATTTTAGGCATATATGGTACTGAATGAGCATTGCATGTGAGACACATGGTTTTAAACTGGTGATGTTTTGTAGCAAACACCTGCATACCACATCAACTCCGGGTGTGCTACTTTAAAAAATAATACTTAGTCACCTCTGGCGTGTACACTGTTCACTATTGATTGTTGAAGATGAAGCATTACTTGTTAAATGAGATTGCAATCATGTTTAATATATGTTTCATCAAGCTGAATTGCCCAAAAAGTCAATGAATGTGCAGATAAAAGTTTCAATACAGGTGTCATCCTAACTGAAAGACATTTATTGTTGTGGACAGAAAATTATGATAAACTGAACCATTCAAACTTAACATGACTGATCAAGGTGCTTAAAAAAAGAATTGTTTGCATCAGAAGATGATGATGTATTGTGTAAGAGGAGAGTCATCAATAAGCAAATGTCAACTTGGCAGTCATCACTTTTACAGGGTGGCCCAAAAGTCATGAAGGGTTCATAACTGTGAATAACTTTTTATTTATCATTACTTTCACCAATACATAACAGACTTAAAGACCAAGGATTGGTGATTGTTTACACTTCACCTGTCAGAAATTGAAACAAAAGATAAGAGAAAAGAATAATCAAAAAGTTATTCACAGTTACAAACCCCTTTGTGACTTTTGGCTCATTTTGCTATGAGCTCACATTATTTCATAAGGCGTAAGTTGTCTGTATGTCTACAAATTTGTGTTTTATAGTTTCAATGCAATAGGTATTGATACCATAATATTTTCATTAATGTTCTTCACAGCTGGATTTGAGTGGCAATGCCCTGGAGACCCTAGATCAGACTACAGTTCAGTGGGAAAATCTAGAATGGATTGATCTGCAGCACAATCCCTGGGACTGCCAATGCTCCCTGCAGTGGATGGTGGACACTGTCGTTACACTTCTATACCCAACAACTCATGCTGACCTTCTGTACGAGCTCAGGTAATAAGCAGGACTAACAGCCATAATCAATGATGTTTGATAGTATTTCTAGCTCCAAACTCATACTTTCACAAGGCTGAATTACTATAGCAATAGCAGTAGTCGTAGTAGTTTATTCATCCAGAGACAATATACATTGCAAGGATTTTATTAGAAAATACATAGTGTAAAAAAATGCAAGACAAAGGTGCATAGTACCTGAGCCCTACCTATACTGCATACATGCCTCTGGGTACAAAAATGTATGAAAATGTATTTTATGTGGACAGTATCACACAAATAAAATCTCAATTACAAAATGTATGAAAAAGATATTTTGTATGGAATATATAGTTGCTATTTACATACAGATAAAATTTGAGTTCTAACGCTTTTGTCAAAAATACTCATTCACATTATACCAAACACTTGATTAAAAATACTGTTAACATATAATAAACAAAAATAGTTACTTGCACCAATAGTTATTTGCTGCAAGTTTATTGCCAGCATTCATTTAGACTGTAATGACAGTTGGTCATTAAAAATTAAATTGCTGCTTTTTTAAGTGGCAACAACTTTTTTTAAAAATCTGTGTCAGAAGTTTGTTATACAATCTAATATCATGAATGTTGGCTTGTTTTTGTGATAGAACCTTGCTTATCCTTTTTATATGGATATCACTGCATGTTCTTGTATCATAAGAATGAAGATCAAGTTAGTTTTGAAACGGCGGTATACCTGTTTATATTGATTACACTTTCTTGTATGTAGAAGCATAGCAAAGGTAGAATATTTAAATGTTAAAACAACTGTTTGAAGGCTGATAGCCTTGAACTGTTGATATTTATTCCAAGAGCTTGCTTTTGTATAGTGAAGATGGTTTTTAACATTATGTCCTGGATTTTCCATTGTTTGAACATCATTTTTAGTTTCCCTTATTATGATCTCAGAAAGTGAGGTAATAGCAGAATGGATGCAATGAAAGTAGATTATTTTGCATACTGTCTAATTTTTTTCCAATATGCAAACCTAAAAATTTGGTGACAGCTACCTTCTCATCGGGGTTGTTTTGAATTCTGAGGTTCAGGTTTTTCTACAATGAATATAATTAGTTTTTGGAATGTAAAATTTAACTTGTCCATTTAAAACCAATTTTGCATACATTCCAAAACTCTGGTTGCAGATGTTGGCAGTGCATGGTTTACACCAGTTACAAAAACATTTGTATTAGCAAACAGAGTTAAATGAGTGGCATTGATTGGAATCTCAATATCATTTACATAAATAAGAAACAAAATAAGCCCAGTAGTTTGACAAGGTTAGTTACTATTGGTATCTGGTCTGATATATTGTTACAATAAAATCTGGAATTATAAGCAAAATGAATCAGCTGCTACACCAGGTATCCTCTACCACCTATCAAAGTTTGTTTCTTTCTGGTACTGCTTTTTATACTCTGTGTATCATCATCCACAGTGGCATAAAGGCCTCTCTTGAACTTTTACTTGTGCCCATTGTGCTCTTACATGTTTTCTGATATTATCTACCCCATTATATTATGTCATCTCCATGGTTTTCTCTTATCTCAAATACTCTAGAAAATAACTTCCATCATTTGACAATCGTCCATTCCCACCAAACACAATTTCATTTTGTTAGCCATAATTATAAAATCCATTCTAGTCTGTTGCTAGATCCATTTGTGAATTTTTCTGTTGCTTTTAGTAATACTCAAACTGTATATCTCCATCACTCTTTGAACAGATCTCAGATCCAATGAGAGTAGATCCATTAAACTTAGAGAGACATTGCACACTCCACCAGCAGACTTTAGTATTGCCAAATTGTCTGTAGAGAGGTCACAAAAATCATTGTGTCACTCTTCCAACTGTGATAGTATTGCAAATAAAGTGCTAAAATCTTGTGCTGATCTGCTCGTCCACCCTACCCTCTTCAGTTACATTACCTTCATAACCAGTTACGTAGTCAAGGTACATTTCTGTGAAAGAAAAGTATGCAGTACCAGCACCCATTTATATAAATGGCAATAATCAACTGACCTCTATTGAGAGAACTATCTCCTTCCTTCCTGTGTTCTCAAAAATTCTGGACAAGATAGCTTACGGAAGATTATTGGGATTGTATTATTAACAACAGCTCAGTCTGAATCTGTAAAAGTCGTTTTTAGCACAAAAGCAATATACAGTCTAGCAAGCTCAGCTTTGATAGAACTAAACAAGAAAAATTACCTTGTTGATAACTTCTGTGAGCTTTCCAAGGCCTTCGATTGTATGACCATGAAATTTTACTGGGATAAACTAAACTCATAAAGGCAGTCCCCTTGTGTGAATGGAATAATATATTAGCAACAGAAAAGAGCTTGCCACATTGGCAAGTGATGCAAAAGGAATAAGACTCAGTTCAGAATGACGAAATATTAAATACAGTGTACAGCAAGGTTTGGCACTTTCCTCACTCCTGTTCTTGACCTATACAGGGTGAATCACCTAAAGCTTGGACTGCAAATATTGTAGAAATAGAAAAGTGCTATTGAAGTGCAGTTTTCACACAATGGACTGGTCATCAAGGGGTCACATTGTTGGACAACAAACAGATTGGAATAATAGTTAGAAAGCATATTTTTTGTGCAAACATAACACTTTTTGAAATGTAACAATACCTATTGACATTAGCATACTAGAAGTAGGGTAAATTAGAATGTCAGTGGTGTATGTTACAGGATTCCAGTGCAAGTCATTTACAAGATGTCATATTTTGAAAATTTTCCACACCGACACTTGTTTTTGACATTCAGCTTGCATAGGTGCTACGTATGTTTGTTTACAGTGCACTTGTGTGTTCCTTGAGTAAATTGTGACTGACTGGTCAGTTAATAGTGTGACATCCAAGTAGTAGGTCATGAGTGTACCAAGAGAAAAAGCCGACATGCTTATGGTGTATGGAGTGTGTGGGAAGAATGCAGTTTGTTCTTGTACTTTGTATGTGGTAAGACATGCCGAGAGATATCAACCATCTTGGCAGTTTTTATAAACCTCTTCAAATTATAAAAATGCTAGTGTCATCAGCAAACATCACTGTTTCTACAACAACTAGTTGTTGGCAGTGGATGTGACCAATTGACAGAAGTCAGCAGTCAAGTAATTTTAATTGGCTTATAGCTGTTGGTAGTGTTCCCTTGTGAAATAATTGCTGTATCCAAAAGTTTTTACCATAATTAAAATTCCAGCTGAATAAATAACTGTAAAGGAGGCATATTGTCTAACACTAGAAAACAACGGTTTACTAGAATACAATAAATTATTCATACTCTCAGAAAAGGCACAGTAAGATGTTCTTAGGCCCACATGACTTATTGTTGACAGTTTTACACCAACTGCAGTTACATCTTATTTTTATTGCAGATGTAGCACACCTGCAGCATTGCGAGGAAGGCGATTAGTACATTTCTTCAATCAGTCGAAGCCTGCACTGTGCAGGGAACCATTCAGTCGCATGACAGCAGCCTCAGACGGAGATGTGAATGTCAGCCTTACTATGGGTGGCTCAGGTGTGGCACTTGGTGTCATACTAGGATTGTGTGTGCTGCTGATCATCCTGATTGTGATTGGTGTTGCTCTCACATGGAGACGGCGAACTGCTGTGCGCAGGCGAAACCGCCGTTTCTAACCAATGAAAATGGTATGATTGAGTAAGGAGATGTCAAAGTGTGTGGTGATTGAGACCAGATGACTGGTTTATAGTCTGATGCTTAATCACTATCTATCAGTAGTGATCAATTTTTTAAAGACCATGTTTATTATCTTATATATGTGACAACCAGGTACATTTCATGATTAGATGTATCTGAAGAAATTGCTAAATTGCAAACAGGGGAATGGCCTACACAGTAGTTGGAGAAACATTCCATATTTCTTACGTAGGTCTACATCTGTTCTCCTCACTTCTCTGGGGATAAGAACACATAAAATAAGAGCTTTCTATTGTTGAAAGTCAAGCAGCAGCCATTATGATATACAATTATTTCACCAATATTATTTACAAATTTTGAAAAGCTTCTTTAATTACTCACACATTTAACATATGTTGTGTCTTTCTTTCCATCTTCATATCCATTTCTTCAACCTGCTGAGAGGCACAAATATATTAACTATGGCTGTCATATTGATAAGCCATCAGTAATGGCAAAAAAATTAGGAATGCTAATTCAACATTACTGTATCTCCTTATAGTGCTGAAGTACATCCAAGTTTTTGAAACTTATCATTTCCCTCTTTGGTGTCCAGTATAAAACGATTTGAATCATACAGAGTAATATGTGTATTGCAAATTCTATTTACTGTAACAAAGAAGCACATGTGTGTTAAATTGTAATGTCAAGGATTCAACAACTAAATGGCGGAAGAAAAAGTATGTTATTTGCAAGGAGGTGGTGCAGTAATATGATAGATGTTAAACAGGAGGAGTATAAGTGAATTAATTTCTTCTACAGATTCTAGTGTTACCACATTGAGTATTGAGTGTTATGACATTGAGTATTGCAACAAGATGTCGTAATAATATCAACTTAGTTGTACAAACCTGTAGTGCAATTATTAATTATTCAGTGTTATTTGTATTTGATCTTTTGTAGATTCATGTTAAGCAACAACATTACTCCATATATCATGTTTTCCACCATCACACACTCACTGTTGGACTTCACTCCAGATGATAATTACCAAAGCTGGATCTCCCAGTTGTTCTGTAGGTTATTCTGTACAGCATAAATTATCCTCTGTTAAGTACTGCTAAGTACTGTGATTTTTGCATACGTTCTGAGATACGGGGCTTCCCAGAAGTCTCAAAACTATGTGAATTATTCTTGAGTTTTCTGAACGGTAACTTCGTTATTGTCATTCTCTCAGTGATTTTGTGAACTGTCATTATTACATTCTCCATCACAGTGATCTCATTATTTTAACACAGTAGAAACATCGCAGCAGCAAAAGTAGATTTTTTTCTGTTCTGATAACATTGTAAAGTTAATGAGAAAAATATTCATCTACTTGTCATTAACCCTTGAGCGGGTCTGCCATTTTTAATAATATGGGTGGACATGCAGCATGTTTTGCACACATGGAAAGAATAGCTGTCTTTATGTTACCAAGGTAAACACATGTTAATAAAGTCACTGTTTACTATTAGTTTAATTAAACAGTGATAAAATAAACTTACATAATACAAGCTGAAGCACTGTTTGGTTAAACAATGATGTAATAAACTCTCATTGTATCACTCTATTACCACGGACAGGTGTTACCTCACAATAATTACCCACTCAAAGCATTCTACAGCACAGTTGCATTAGATCCCAGCCAACTACTTGTTTGGTTACTAATTATCTTGTAGATAAATGCCTCATAGTGGGATTGTGCAGTTGGCTGGGATGTAATGCAACTGTGCTGTTGAATGTTTTGAGTGGGTCATTGCTTGCAATCTGGGTTATTTTCTTGCACGGAACATTTTTTTTTTTTTAACTTGCTGTTTTTTATATTACTGCTGCTCACTTGTTATATGACAACACAATTTATCACAGTATTAACTGAAGTGATAATGAAGAAATGGGTATGGACTCACAATTGTGGGCTAACAATGGAACATTGCAAGACAATTTTATTTGTGGTTGGCGCACTACATACGTAGGCATGCCCGCTAGAGGGTTAAGATGCAGATGTGTACCTAAAAGTAAAGGAATAGTTTTTTACTGCACCTTTGCATAAAGAAAACTTTGTGCTTAAGAAAGCTGAAATAACATGCCACAATAAATGTGAACTATAGAATTGTGAATGCATCATGTATATCATTACATTGTACAATCATGAACTGAATTCACGTTTGTAATTTTTAACATTTCCACAAATAAATTTATTTATTTAAAGACTTAAGCTTTACTTTTGTTAGCTTACATTCATTTCACCAAAAAATAATTTGACAAAATGCATTAATGTTGAGTACATATAATTAGTAGGTTGATTACTAACAAAATTTCCAGAACCATTCAGTTTGTTTTGGGTATTACAGTGTAGCAATTGTGCATTGTGTATCAAATATGCTCGAGACATGAAATCTTCATGCTAAGTGACATTATTACTGATGCTTTTTTTATTCTTGGGCTTTTGCAACTATACCACGTAATGATTGTCACTTGTTATTCTCAGACTGTTTTATGCTTTTGCATGCTTTGTTATTAAATGTTGCAATAAAGTAGATTTACTCCAAACCACAACATTTTTCGAAAAAATGTTTCAATAAAGTAGATTTACCCCAAACAACAAGATTTTCCAAAAATATTGGTGTTCAGAGTAAATCTGTTTTAATCCAACATTTAATAACACAGTGTTCAAAAGCATGAAGTGGTCAAATGACAATCAATACAGGAAAAAATTACGAAAAACTGAAGAGTAAATGAACATCAGCAATAATGTTGCTTAGCATAAATGCTTTTTATCTTGAGCCTATCTGATACATGAAGCACAATCACTAAAACAATTTCATACTACATGCATATGTAAAACAAGTTTTGTAAATGTGAATGTATGCTTTCCCGGCGTATACAGCTGGCGAAGAGTTCTCGGGCTTCCAGCCGGGTGGCGATGTCTTCAAACTGCGACGTTTCGACGAGTGACATACTCATCATCTTCTGGCAAAGTGCCGAGACTTTGCGGATGCCGGTCCCTTTATACCTGCGGTGTGCCCCCCACCACGTGGCTGCGGGAGGCTGGGTCCAGCGGAGCCTGCAGGTGGGGTGGAGGGGGAAACGGGTGCACCGTTCGTGTCTCCGTCAGAGCATTCTGATCGCGTCTCGTGAGCTGGACGGTTCTTGTTGCGTTCCTGGCATACTGCGGCTAATGCTGGATTCCAGGCTGCACTCAGTTGATAGCCTTCGTCCCTGTACACAAGATTCTCGTGGACCCGTATTTCTATTGATTCTTTAATGACGCTATCCCAATAGCTCCCGGCTCGGCACAGCACCCTGGTGTTTTCGAAATCAAAGGTGTGGTTTTCTTTGATGCTATGTTCAGCTATAGCAGATTTCTCTATCTGTCCAAGTCACCAAGCGAGGTGGCGCAGTGGTTAGCAGACTGGACTCGCATTCGGGAGGACGACGGTTCAATCCCGTCTCCGGCCATCCTGATTTAGGCTTTCCGTGATTTCCCTAAATCGCTTCAGGCAAATGCCGGGATGGTTCCTTTGAAAGGGCACGGCCGATTTCCTTCCCCATCCTTCCCTCTCCGGAGCTTGCGCTCCGTCTCTAATGACCTCGTTGTCGACGGGACGTTAAACACTAATATCCTCCTCCTCCTCCTGTCCAAGTCGAACATGCCTGATGTGTTCCTCACACCTTTTAGAGATGCAGCGCTGTGTTTGACCAATGTACTGCACACCACATTCGCAGGCAATGCTGTATATACCAGGTGTGTTTAGTTTGAGTGGGTCTTTAGCTGAGCCCAGCAGCTCTTTCGTCTTCGGCGGTGGTCGGAAGACGGTATTTATGTTCGATTTTCTTAATAGCCTCCCGAATTTACAATAGATCTGGTGCTATTTGTCACTTTCTGGGTCGACTGAGCTCCAGAGAGTCTGCCGAATTTGTTGATCTGTTTTGCGGCAACATGTCGTTTCTGCACCTCACTGTCGGCATGAGAGCTGCAGTCAACCCACTCCCAAGTGTGTGCCGGTAATGCTTCTGCCATTTTCAGGTGACATGCGATCAGGATGCGTGCATTCTTGTCCAGTTCTTGCCGTGTGTAGTGAATGAGTTCCCTGACAATAACCATCCCTGCTCGCCGTAGAATACGTTCGGTTTTCTTCATTTTCACAGGATGTCCTAATTCCGCAAATCGTGGCAAGATGTTCTTGTCTCGGCAACGTTGGAGGAAAGCCAATGAGCTGAGCAATTTGGCTTTCCTGTTGCGTTCTTTCTGCAGCAGCTTGAAGCTACAGAGCATCTCCTCCCCATAGAGGTGTCGTAAATGTGAATGTATGCTTTCCCGGCGTATACAGCTGGCAAAGAGTTCTCGGGCTTCCAGCCGGGTGGCGATGTCTTCAAACTGCGACGTTTCGATGAGTGACATACTCATCATCTTCTGGCGAAGTGCCGAGACTTTGCGGATGCTGGTCCCTTTATACCTGCGGTGTGCCCCCCACCAGTACTGACCACCTTGGTACATAGGGTGCACGTCATTTGTGACAAAGAAAGCCTCTCAGAAGAATTACACCACCTAAGAGAGGTATTTCGGAAAAAGGGTACAGTGAAACACAGATTGGCAGGGCCTTCAAGAGGAGACAGGCTGGCAAATTTCAGGACGAGGAAGAGGAAATTAACAAGAGACTCGTCTTTCTTCCATATTTGGGGCCCACATCAGCCAAAATCGGGAGGCTATTAAGAAAATCGAACATAAATACCATCTTCCGACCACCGCCGAAGACGAAAGAGCTGCTGGGCTCAGCTAAAGACCCACTCAAACTAAACACACCTGGTGCGAATGTGGTGTGCAGTACATTGGTCAAACGCAGCGCTGCATCTCTAAAAGGTGCGAGGAACACATCAGGCATGTTCGACTTGGACAGATAGAGAAATCTGCTACAGCTGAACATAGCATCAAAGAAAACCACACCTTTGATTTCAAAAACACCAGGGTAATGTGCCGAGCCGGGAGCTATTGGGATAGCGTCATTAAAGAATCAATAGAAATACGGGTCCACGAGAATCTTGTGAACAGGGACAAAGGCTATCAACTGAGCGCGGCCTGGAATCCAGCATTAGCCGCAGTACGCCAGGAACGCAACAAGAACCGTCCAGCTCACGAGACGCGATCAGAATGCTCTGACGGAGACACGAACGGTGCACCCGCTTCCCCCTCCACCCCGCCCGCCGGCTCAGCTGGACCCAGCCTCCCGCGGCCAGGTTGTGGGGGGCACACCGCAGGTGTAAAGGGACCGGCATCCGCAAAGTCTCGGCACTTTGCCAGAAGATGATGAGTATGTCACTCGTCGAAACGTCGCAGTTTGAAGACATCGCCACCCGGCTGGAAGCCCGAGAACTCTTCGCCAGCTGTATACGCCGGGAAAGCATACATTCACATTTACGACACCTCTACGGGGAGGAGATGCTCTGTAGCTTCAAGCTGCTGCAGAAAGAATGCAACAGGAAAGCCAAATTGCTCAGCTCATTGGCTTTCCTCCAACGTTGCCGAGACAAGAACATCTTGCCACAATTTGCGGAATTAAGACATCCTGTGAAAACGAAGAAAACCAAACATATTCTACGGTGAGCAGGGATGGCCATTGTCAGGGAACGCATTCACTACACACGGCAAGAATTGGACAAGAATGCACGCATCCTGATCGCATGTCACCTGAAAATGGCAGAAGCATTACCGGCACACACTTGGGAGTGGGTTGACTGCAGTTCTCACGCCGACAGTGAGGTGCAGAAACGACATGTTGCCGCAAAACAGATCAACAAATTCGGCAGACCCTCTGGAGCTCAGTCGACCCAGAAAGTGACAAATAGCACCAGAGCTATTGTAAATTTGACAGATAAGGTGCTAGATGCAGCCACAACTTCTGTCCTCTCAAAAGGGTTGAACTTTGCACCTGTACCAAGGACCATACTGAAACAGGACATCATCAGCAGCGTAGAGGAAGCAGTCCGGGGCCTACCCAAGGAGGAAGCTGAGCAGATCCGAAGGGAGACCTGCAGGATCATCGACAAGTCACGACTCCCTAAATCTAACATTACTGCGCCGGAGCGAGAGGCTATCCGCGCACTGAGGGATGATGCTGACATCATGGTCCTCCCAGCAGACTAGGGAAATGCGACGGTGCTGATTCGCACAGTCGACTACCAACAGAAAATCTGCTCTCTGCTGCAAGACCCAGCCTACAGGAAACTCAACGAGGACCCTACATCGATGATGACCAGGAAAACCGTGGTGCTACTGAAGGACTCAGATCTACCAGAGGCAGTGCAGAAACGGCTGTATCCCAGAGCGCCAACGACACCGCGCCTGTATGGATTGCCCAAGATTCACAAAGATGGGGTGCCTCTACGGCCGATTCTGGACACTATCAACTCGCACAGTTATGGACTGGCCAAATACCTGGTGACACTATTGAAACCACTGGTGGGACACTGCAGTCATCACGTGAAAAACTCCGCAGATTTCGTTAGAAAACTAAAGGACATCCGAATACAGAGTGATGACCTACTCGTGAGCTTCGACGTCACCTTCTTGTTCACGAAAGTACCGCTACAAGACGCCCTGGCGCTCCTTAATCAGTACTTCGAGCCTGAAACAGTGAAGCTCTTTGAATATGCACTTATGACCACCTACTTCAAGTGCAATGGAGAGCATAATGAACAAGTGGATGGAGTGGCCATGGGATCTCCCCTTGCTCCAGGTATCGCGAATCTCTATATGGAACACTTTGAGGAGGTGGCACTACAAACTGCTCACCGTAAACCCAGGCACTTTTTCCGCTACGTGGACGACACTTTCGTGATGTGGCAGCATGGCAGGCAGGCACTGGAGGAGTTTATGGACCACCTAAACGGCATACATGAAAATATCACCTTCACGATGGAAGTAAAAGAGAATGGCTGTATTCCATTCCTGGACATACTGATCAGGAAGAAAGCGGATGGCACGCTGGGCCATTAAGTATATAGAAAAAAGACGCACACAGACCTGTACCTCCATGCAACTAGCTGCCACCATCTGGCGCAAAGTCAGTCAGTACTGACCACCTTGGTACATAGGGCGCACGTCATTTGTGACAAAGAAAGCCTCTCAGAAGAATTACACCACCTAAGAGAGGTATTTCGGAAAAACGGGTACAGTGAAACACAGATTGGCAGGGCCTTCAAGAGGAGACAGGCTGACAAATTTCAGGAAGAGGAAGAGGAAGTTAACAAGAGACTCGCCTTTCTTCCATATTTGGGGCCCACATCAGCCAAAATCGGGAGGCTATAAAGAAAATCGAACATAAATACCGTCTTCCGACCACCGCCGAAGACGAAAGAGCTGCTGGGCTCAGCTAAAGACCCACTCAAACTAAACACACCTGGTATATACAGTATTGCCTGCAAATGTGGTGTGCAGTACATTGGTCAAACGCAGCGCTGCATCTCTAAAAGGTGCGAGGAACACATCAGGCATGTTCGACTTGGACAGATAGAGATATCTGCTACAGCTGAACATAGCATCAAAGAAAACCACACCTTTGATTTCGAAAACACCAGGGTGCTGTGTCGAGCCGGGAGCTATTGGGATAGCGTCATTAAAGAATCAATAGAAATACGGGTCCACGAGAATCTTGTGAACAGGGACGAAGGCTATCAACTGAGCACGGCCTGGAATCCAGCATTAGCCGCAGTACGCCAGGAACGCAACAAGAACCGTCCAGCTCACGAGACGCGATCAGAATGCTCTGACGGAGACACGAACGGCGCACCCGCTTCCCCCTCCACCCCGCCCGCCGGCTCCACTGGACCCAGCCTCCTGCGGCCAGGTGGTGGGGGGCACACCGCAGGTATAAAGGGACCGGCATCCGCAAAGTCTCGGCACTTCGCCAGAAGATGATGAGTATGTCACTCGTCGAAACGTCGCAGTTTGAAGACATCGCCACCCGGCTGGAAGCCCGAGAACTCTTCGCCAGCAAGTTTTGTAAAGGTGGTATTGATTTTTATTATTAATTACAAAATGGACACTAAATCATATGTAAAATTAAAGTCCCACTCTTATAGATTAATCAATATTAAGCTGAACAGAATGTTGTCCCACAATAGTGGTATGGGTACACATAATCTAAAGTGCTAAGAGCTTAGCTATCACCTGAAGAAAATCTCTTAATATTAATTAAGTAGTTAGAGATTAATAAGGCTTTGCAGATTTAAATGGAGATTCACAATCTGGAGACACTATAATGTTGATTTTCAGGTAGGTGGGCATCTTGAGTTACTGATGTCCAATTCTAGATTACTTTAGGTAGCAAACTTCCCAACAAGAATTGATGGGAATAGCAGGTGGCCGCTTACAACTTATTTTGAGGTCCAACAATGATTTACCAATAGAAATTAATAGTTTATCTGAACTTAATGGTCAAATGCCAACAATAAAACTTTTTGGGAATTATGTTTAGGTATAAAACATACATGCATTATAACATGTTTTCTTTTTCTCTCTTTTATATACTAAGCCATTATTGCCCTGGTTCACATACACATTTTTAAATAATTAACACATTCTTCTTAAATAAAAAGTATAAAGGTGACACAAATCTACAGGAACTAAGCAAATAACCATCACTTGTATCAAAAGGAAAATTTCCTAAAGAAAATTATAAAATTTTGATATAGAATTGTTGGCCAGTAATATCAGTGCTGCCAGTAGTCACATATATAAAAATACCTACACCATCATCACTTTTGGAACTGATAGTTCCTAATTTTGAGGAGTTGGGGGGAATAAATTGGTGAAGGTTAACAATTAAGGACAAGTCACTTTGACCTCAGTACAAGGAGAGAACATAATCACAACAGATGGGTCCTTCCTTTTTAAACTTCCACAATCTCTCTCTCTCTCCTCTCCAAGGAGGAAACTATTAGTGTGTCTATTGGCATTATTGATACTTCTCGTGAAGGTAAGGACTGGCCAACAATTCTCTCCCTAAGTTTATAGGTAACAGACAGATTTGACTGAAACTGCAGAGATCTGAGGAAGCAGGAGATTGATTCATTCATCATGCTCCATCATGGGGACCTTCAATGATATGGAATACATTAACAAAAAGCTAATAAACCGTATAAATTGCTTAATGCTATTCGTGTATGTGCTACCTAAATTTAACCAAGTAAATTAGAAAGAAAGCTGCTATTTTGAAAAAAAGGTGCTGCGGTGTCATTTATACTACATAGCTGCTGTGTATCTTCCATTGCTAGATTAATATTTTCTTGACTACATTGGTATTTTCAAAGAATATAGTCATATACATTTGTAAACACTAACAAGGAACCCCTTCAATGCGAGTTCACAAAAGGTCAATGATGTTTACAGCATTCAGTGCCCCACATGTTGTTTGCCATGCAATGACAATACTGGCTACTAATGGCAATAGGGCATGGGATTGGAGGTATCCAATGGTGAGCACAGCATGAGGCTACAGAGCATAGTTGAACTGCTTACCGTATTTACTCGAATCTAAGCCACACTCGAATCTAAGCTGCACCTGAAAAATGAGACCCGAAATAAATTTTTAAAAAAATATTCCCGAATCTAAGCCACACCTGAAATTTGAGACTCGAAATTCAGGGGGAGAGAAAAGTTTTAGGCCACACCTCCAAATCGAAACAAAGTTGGTCCATTGTAATATGAGACACAATTTAGTTCGAATGAATGACGATACACCTACAGTAGTTTGGTTCGAGTCGTAAGCTTAGCAGTTAAGCTTTACCAGGTAGCCATTGCTATGCATCAGGCGCTCCGTTCGTATTTATAAGCGTACCCTTCCTTTTTCACGTGCTTCGTCTGGTTTGAATCGATTGCTTATTTTGCTTCGATCTGATAAGTGCCGTTTTCTTTGTAATAGGTGTTTACGTCACTCTAAGCTGAAAATGCATTACTGTACTGTGTCATGCATTGTTTGTCGCATTCTGATAGTGCGTGTTTACGGCCTGTCGCCGCTCACGGCATGGCTTGCTTTTGTGCACGCTAAAGCCGCTTACAATTAAGAAAAAAAAAGAGAGGAATCGTCTCATTAGCGAAACAATGGCAAGAGACTGCTATTTGTTGTTACTTACACTGCTGCTTTCTTTGATAATGATCAACAAGAACCAAATAATAGACCGCGTATGATAGAACATGTTCTGAACGAGAGTTAGGTGAAAATTTTTCTCCGTTTGAAAATCTTTGCGGCCGCTTCTTTAGTACATCAAATTCTACACAGAAATTAGAGTAATCTTAGATTTAAAAATCTAGTCAGTTGCCGTGCTTAATTTCTGACTGTATCACTACTAGGCAAAAGAATAATACAAATATAAACATGACACGATACGTATATTCTTCCGCGTTTGCTGTTGTCTCACTCTAGTTTCGTAGTTTATTAGGCAGACAGGATTTAAATGAGATAGCAGCAAACACGAAAGAATACATGGCAAAATGTTTATATTCATATTATTCTTATGGTAAAGAGAATACTGCATGTGATTCACATTTCATCAGGTTCCTATTAGCAACCATCTCTTCTCACAGGTAGGAAAAAATTCAGAACGTAGAGTTGGCCATATTGACAAACATCCCAAACAGTCTTGCCAGTCGGATTTTCGTAGTACATTGAATTTCTGCAACATCTGAAGATGAACAATACGGAGTTTGTATTTACTTCGTTGGATAATGTAAAAAAATGTAGTGGTCGAAACTCGGAGCGGAGAAAAAAAAGCTCGTTTACCACCTTTTTTTAAATTTATTTACTGACGCAGAGGTTTTGGCGCCAGTATTTATCTTTGTGCCTACAAAGCATGCCTGTGTAGCGCTACATGTATTCGATGGCAGAAGTTAGTGGCGGCACCTACCAACATTTTTCAGAACTTCCGCTTGCTCTGCACTCGATTCTAAGCCGCAGGCGGTTTTTTGGATTACAAAAACAGGAAAAAAAGTGCAGCTTAGATTTGAGTAAATACGGTAGTCAATGAGTAACTCGCAACACTGCTACAATAGTGGTGCTGTTGATACTAAGCAGAGCAGTGGTGCAATGAACAAAGTAAACATTGCATTACATCTACAACATCAGTTGCAGAAATTGACATTTTGTCAGAAAGGAATGCAAGGAATTTTGCAGAGTGAGAAAGAAGTGGCAAATGAAATATTAGCGTATCTGCAAGATGAGTCAGTGGAATGTGCAGTGTCATATGCACTCGACTGCGTGAACAATGTACAAGAAGAGTAAAATGATGACAATACATACTTAACAAGTGAAAGTGATACTGAAACAGGTATCAAACAATGTAGTTTATTCTCCTTGTCAGACAGGAAGCCACATATACTGTGTCTAGTGAAACATAGTGAAGGACTATCATTGTCCATGGAACAGGTACTAAACACAATTATGCACATGCAACATCATCCACATCATAGTAAAGAAACAGTTATGAACACATCTTGAAGAAATCTGCAGCAATATGACCATGTAGTGCATAAGAAGAACTAGAGATATTCAAGGGAGGACATGGCACACTTGTTATAAAAACCAGTGTTTTCATGCTTCAGGATGCTTGATACAATTGAGAGGATATGCATGATAGTAACCTACTATGTTATGCATATCAAATAGCACAAGATATATTACAGTGATTTCAAGGGAAGCAGTGGATGGTTGCATAACTTCAAATAGTTCTACATAATTGGAAAATGTAAGATTACGAAATTTCGAACAAAGCATCAATTGGCAATGCATAGCAAACTGCAGAATAAACCAAAAATTTTGTAGATGAGATAAACAAACTAAGCCCATCATTTCAACTCCAATCAATGGGAGTTTGAAGAGGAAATGCATATGAAAGGAACCCTGGAAATTAGAGGTATAAAACTGGCTGGAGAGTTATTTCTTGTGCTGTGAAAAGTTGGAGGTGCTCTGCCCCTTTTGATTCTTTCTCATGTGTGAGATCTTGCAAGGGGAGTAGGGAATATTTTTGTCACAGCAAGCAAGAATGGGAAAATGGGTGTAAGAGAACTACAGCTATAGTATGAGCACTGGTTCTGACCAGTAGCTGGTCAAAATAACTTGCTTTACCTTTATTCCTGATGTGCACGTAAAAATCATACTCCTTTAGAGTAAACTGTTCCTCCTGAAAAGTGTGTGACATTCCAATTCATACCACCTGCAATCACTGGACAAATTCAGCCTCTAGTTGTTTTTTTACTGTGCCTATAAAACATATCATCACACTATCTGCAGCTGCATTTTGTTGCATGCTATCATGTTCCATCAGTTCTCATCATCTCATTACACCAATATGATTCTACATGCATTCTTTAAAACTAGATACCCAACTGAATGCTCCACATGGTTTTTAACTTCCAAGGAGTTTGCCTTTGATCTTAATGGTATGAACCTTTGTGATCACTGTGGCAAGCCATTTCTTGTTTGGTGCTCATGGTGCAAGTTAATGGTTTGTTTTGAACACATCTTGAATGTCAATTATGTCCGTTTTGCGAAGTGTAATAAACATATCCCATAGAAGGCTGATCTCTGGATCTGCTGGACATTCATTTTCTGCCACCCTTGTGATGCATATGGTGAGTCATTGGCAGCTAATATTTTTCCTCTCATGATTTTTAATACAATACTTTCAAATGAACCTAAACATTCATCCGGAGAGTTATCAGACAAGTCAGTGCTTCCCACGGACTTGTATGTGTGTCATTCTGTCCAGTTTGCTAAAACACTTGATATTCATTGTGAAAGCATATAGACTGTTCTGGAAGGGCGTATATTATCATGATTCTCAGGGGATTATTGTCATTAACAAAATTATGTACAGGTGCTGAATTAGATGTTTAATCAAGAAACTGAAGTGTTAAATTTCTGGCGGCAAATATTAAGAGGTTGTGGAAATGTTGGCATAAGTGGTTGGCGCCTCTAATTACCTTAATTGCAGCTGATTGGTGGGTTGACACAGAGAACATCATTATCTTGAGAAATGGCTTAAAAGTTATTACCAAACGATGTATTTTCATTTGTTATCTATTTTTGTGTCCTCCTCTGTAATTAATACACCTTGTAATTACATTTCTACTTATTTCTCCAATTGTTTACATCACACAACTTCCCCATTTTCTGAAGGCCTTACTTGTAAATTTTACGTATGTAGTCAGATAAAGCACAAGATTTGTACTGTCATTGAATGTTAGTTCATATTTAAAACTAGTGATGATACTTTAAAAGTTATGTCCATTTATATTGTATTTTATACCTTATTCGGCTGTAACATCAGTTTCTCTACATTTTGTAAATTTTAATTGTAACATCAAAATTGTACAAAATTAATAATGGGATATTTTGGAATTTATTGTTAAAATTCTATATAAAGTACAACAGCAATGCTGCGAGGGAGTCAGTGGTTGAGTTGTTTTGTCAGTCAGTCAAAGAGATCTGTGAAGTATGTCAGTCAGTGTTTTTGTTAATGTGACGAGTATGCAGTTCAGTTGTCAATACATTTTGTGAAGTTGGAAACTGTTATATTCTTTCATCAAATGAAGTCCAGGATATAGAAAGTTAGTTAAATTAACAATCCGAGCGGAACGATATACACTCCTGGAAATTGAAATAAGAACACCGTGAATTCATTGTCCCAGGAAGGGGAAACTTTATTGACACATTCCTGGGGTCAGATACATCACATGATCACACTGACAGAACCACAGGCACATAGACACAGGCAACAGAGCATGCACAATGTCGGCACTAGTACAGTGTATATCCACCTTTCGCAGCAATGCAGGCTGCTATTCTCCCATGGAGACGATCATAGAGATGCTGGATGTAGTCCTGTGGAACGGCTTGCAATGCCATTTCCACCTGGCGCCTCAGTTGGACCAGAGTTCGTGCTGGACGTGCAGACCGCGTGAGACGACGCTTCATCCAGTCCCAAACATGCTCAATGGGGGACAGATCCGGAGATCTTGCTGGCCAGGGTAGTTGACTTACACCTTCTAGAGCACGTTGGGTGGCACGGGATACATGCGGACGTGCATTGTCCTGTTGGAACAGCAAGTTCCCTTGCTGGTCTAGGAATGGTAGAACGATGGGTTCGATGACGGTTTGGATGTACCGTGCACTATTCAGTGTCCCCTCGACGATCACCAGTGGTGTACGGCCAGTGCAGGAGATCGCTCCCCACACCATGATGCCGGGTGTTGGCCCTGTGTGCCTCGGTCGTATCCAATCCTGATTGTGGCGCTCACCTGCAAGGAGCCAAACACGCATACGACCATCATTGGCACCAAGGCAGAAGCGACTCTCATCGCTGAAGACGACACGTCTCCATTCGTCCCTCCATTCACGCCTGTCGCGACACCACTGGAGGCAGGCTGCACGATGTTGGGGCAAGAGCGGAAGACGGCCTAACGGTGTGCGGGACCGTAGCCCAGTTTCGTGGAGACGGTTGCGAATGGTCCTCGCCGATACCCCAGGAGCAACAGTGTCCTTAATTTGCTGGGAAGTGGCGGTGCGGTCCCCTACGGCACTGCGTAGGATCCTATGGTCTTGGCGTGCATCCGTGCGTCGCTGCGGTCCAGTCCCAGGTCGACGGGCACGTGCACCTTCCGCCGACCACTGGCAACAACATCGATGTACTGTGGAGACCTCACGCCCCACGTGTTGAGCAATTCGGCGGTACGTCCACCCGGCCTCCCGCATGCCCACTATACGCCCTCGCTCAAAGTCCGTCAACTGCACATACGGTTCACGTCCACGCTGTCGCGGCATGCTACCAGTGCTAAAGACTGCGATGGAGCTCCGTATGCCACGGCAAACTGGCTGACACTGACGGCGGCGGAGCACAAATGCTGCGCAGCTAGCGCCATTTGACGGCCAACATCGCGGTTCCTGGTGTGTCCGCTGTGCCGTGCGTGTGATCATTGCTTGTACAGCCCTCTCGCAGTGTCCGGAGCAAGTATGGTGGGTCTGACACACCGGTGTCAATGTGTTCTTTTATTCCATTTCCAGGAGTGTAGTTGGTGGAGCTGAGCTGGGATTTGTTGATTGAAATGGGAACTGTGTTTAATGAGTGATTGTTTCAGGCTATGTAAAAAACCAATGCAAGAGATAAACAGTGACAACTTTTGCCAAGAGAATTATTTGTGGTGACAGATCTGAGGAAAAGATTTGCCAGATCTTACATCTGGAGCATTGCACTATATAGTGTGGAGACCTAGACATTGAGGAAGGAAGATGAAAGAAGATTGGACGCACTAAAGATGTGGATATGGAGAAGAATGGAAAAAGTGAAATTGGAAGACCAAGTAAGGAATGAGCAAGTATTAAGAAGAGTTGGAGAAGAAAGAAACATGCTGAAAGTCATCACAAAAAGAAAATGGAACTGGATTGGACATTGTTTGAGGAGGGACTGTTTATTGAAGGATGAAATAGAAGGAATAGTGGAGGAAAAAAGGGGAAGAGGGAAAAGAAGATATCAAATGCTGGACAATATCAAAGGAGGCAAATATTCAGAAATGAAAAGACTGGCTATGGACAGAGAAATCTGGAAGAGGCTTAACCCTTGACAAGACCCGCCATGAGGCAGAATACCATACTACTACCACAGTGTATGGTAAGACCGAAGGGAAAGAAAAATCTTCACCTGCTGTGGGAAGATCGCAAATCATCTGTTGAATATTATTACCAGATGATAATGGACCAAATTCTCAGACTGCACCACTGGAATTCAAATGAGTAACTGCTTTTAATTTTCTAATTTTTAATAGTGTTGTGTGATTTTTTCAGACACACACACACACACACACACACTGGCCATTAAAACTGCTACACCAATTGTTACACCACGTAGATGACGTGCTACAGACGCAAAATTTAACCGACAGGAAGACGATGCTGTGATATGCAAATGATTAGCTTTTCAGAGCATTCACGGAAGGTTGGCATCGGTGGCGACACCTACAACGTGCTGACATGAGGAAAGTTTCCAACAGATTTCTTATACACAAACATCAGTTGACTGGCGTTGCCTGGTGAAAGTTGTTGCGATGCCTTGCGTAAGGAGGAGAAATGCGTACCATCACATTTCCGACTTTGATAAAGGTCAGATTGCAGCCTATTGCGATTGCGGTTTATCGTATCGCGACATTGCTGCTCGCGTTAGTTGAGATCCAATGACTGTTACCAGAATATGGAATCAGTGGGTTCAGAAGGGTAATACGGAACGCCGTACTGGATACCAACGGCCTCATATCACTAGCAGTCGAGATGACAGGCATCTTACCTACATGGCTGTAATGGATCGTGCAGCCATGTCTTGATCCCTGAGTCAACAGATGGGGATGTTTGCAGGACAACAACCATCTACGCGAACAGTTCGATGACGTTTTCAGCAGCATGGACTATCAACTCGGAGACCATGGTGGCAGCTACCCTTGACGCTGCATCACAGACAGGAGTGCGTGAGACGAACCTGGTTGCACGAATGGCAAAACATCTTTTTTTCAGATGAATTCAGGTTCTGTTTACAGCATCATGATGGTTGCATCCGTGTTTGGCGACATCGCGGTGAATGCACATTGGAAGAATGTATTCGTCGCCATACTGGTGTATCACCCGGCGTGATGGTATGGGGTGCCATTGGTTACACATCTCAGTCACCTCTTGTTCGCATTGACAGCGCTTTGAACAGTGGATGTTACATTTTAGATGTGTTACAACACATGGCTCTACCCTTCATTCAATCCCTGCGAAACCCTACATTTCAGCAGGATAATGCATGACCGCATGTTGCAGGTCCTATACGGGCCTTTCTGGATACAGAAAATGTTCGACTGGTGCCCTGGCCAGCACATTCTCCAGATCTCTCACCAACTGAAAACGTCTGGTCAATGGTGGCCGATCAACTGGCTCATCACAATACGTCAGTCACTACTCTTGATGAACTGTGGTATCGTATTGAAGCTGCATGGGCAGCTGTGCCTGTACACGCCATCCAAGCTCTGTTTGACTCAATGCCCAGACGTATCAAGGCCATTATTACAGCTAGAGGTGGTTGTTCTGGGTACTGATTTCTCAGGATCCTATGCACCCAAATTGCATGAAAATTTAATCACATGTCAGTTCTAGTATAATATATATGTCCAATGAATACCCGTTTATCATCTGCATTCTTCTTGGAGTAGCAATTATAATGGCCAGTAGTGTGTGTGTGTGTGTGTGTGTGTGTGTGTGTGTGTGTGTGTGTGTGTGTGGCGCGCGCGCGGTGTTGTATGATCAACAACGAGACTATGAAAATGAATGAAGAGAACCGTGTTGGTGGTGAATCTTCTGTAGAAAACACTTTGGACCTAGGATCAAGTATCAGTGAACTATCGTCCAACAGTAATCCAAGTGTAGATCAAAGTTTTGGCGGAGATGGTTCCAGTGAAAATGTCACCACGAGTACTCCAATTGCACAGGGAAGAGTAGGCGGAGATGATTTGTTAATGTTATTAATGCAGCATATGAAAGAAACAAAGGAACAGATGGGACAGGTGAGGCAAGAAGCGAAGGAACAGATGGGACAGATTAGGCCGAATACTAGTAAGGTAAGGGAAATCCAGGATGGTTTGGCAGCACTAAAAATTACCGTTGAGACAGGGCAGGGTGAACCCAATACTCATGTAGGAGCAGTAGAAGGAAGGTTAGAGATATTACAAACTGATTTCACACAAGAATTGTCCAAAAATGAGGAAAGATTTAAAAAGCTAGATAAACATGTGGAAATAGAAAATTCTAAACTTACAGTAGAGGTTGCTCAGACTAGGAGAATCTTAGAAGAAAAAGTAGAAACTTACAAAAGGAACTTTGAGTTAAAACTTACAGACATTTCTAATCAAATAAGTAATGTAGAACTGAAAGGTGATGAAAAAATTGATTTATGTAAAAATAATGTTGTAGATTTAAGTAACAAAGTTGTAGAATTGCAAGAAGGTGTAGCCCAAAGAAATTTTGTTAGCAATATTAATTGTGTATGGGGTGGCATACCTTTAAAATGCTTTCCAGGAGATGGGAAATTGCATCCTGTTGATTTTTTACAGAATTGTCAGGATAATTTTAGTAATGATGTGACAGATAATGTTAAAATTAAATTTGTTAAGCAATTTTTGGACAGGGAGGAAATCTCATGGGCCAATCAGAATGTAAATTCTACCATATGATATGATGAATTTGAAAGAAAGTTCTTAAATATGTTTTGGTCACAAATTAAGCAAGCTAGGATTAAAAGTGAGTTTTTGAATGGTCGGATGTATAGGGAAGGTGATGGTAGCATGAAGTGTTTTTTTGAAAGCCAGTAGAGGAAATTAATACACTTAGACAAACCTTCTGATGAACTAATACAAATAGATGCCTTAAAAAAGAGATTACTGAAAAGCGTACTGTGGGAGTTGATTTATGGACCAGACGACTCTGTAGATCAGTTCTTGAGATACGTAGATAAATGAGAGACTAAATAATGGCAGATTTTACAATCAACCATCTGTGGGGTGGAATCAGAGCAGGAATCAAGACAGGAATGATAATCAAAATCAGAACAATAATAGTGGTTACAATAGAAGTGATAACAGATTAATCAACCATAGTAATTGGAATGGAAACAGAGGACATGACAACAGGCAGAGACCTTGGAAGAATAGTAATAGACAATTAGATAATCACCAATCAAGATGAGGCAATTTATACTGATGGACACCTCATGGGAGCTTGTCAGTTTTGGGAGGCAATTTAAACTGACAGACGCCTCATGGGAGCCTGTCAGTCTGGGGCGAGAAATAAGTACCGAAATCAGGCTAAACACCACCAGCCTAGAGACATTGAAAATAATTACACAAGACAGAGTAATCAAAGATATTGGAGTGAAAATGACAGAACTAATATAAGAAGAGCACATCAGATTAGCAGATTAAAGTTTGACAGTAAATTCTGGAAAAGTATGAATGAAAGTGTGGAAGAGAGAAGTATTAGCATCTGTAAGAATGTTGAAGAAGTTCCGTTAGAGGAAGAAACTATTCCAAGTCTATATAATCAGTGTGGTGAAGATGTTTGCAAAGAAAATGTTGGTTCTGACAGTAATCTTAATGAGTTTGGATTAAGTAAATTAATGGAGGAAGAATCTATTCCTGTTAAGTAATTAAGTGATGATACCTGTACTAGTGTACTTCTCAACAATTCTGATGATCATTGTAGAGATGTTGTAGAAGTGTCTAGTATTGGAGATGACAGCATGTGTAGTAATGTTGATAGTGAAAGTGTCAGTAGTAATGATGACTGGGAGGTTGAAGAAGATTTAGTTGATAGTGAAGAAGACGATGTCAGTAGTATTTGTGAAGATATGAAAACCAGATTGTACCAATGGAAACTGGGAAGGTATCATCAGATAAGGAACAGCCAATACAATTTAGATGTGATCCTAGAAACTTTATGGGATACTTACAACGGTTATAGTGACAGTGACAGTGACAGAGTAAAAAGGGTCATCAAGATTATTTGTGTTGTGGACTGGCAAGACAGCCAATTCACAATGACGGGTACCCTAAAGTCACGCGTTTATCTCATGCAGGCTGGCGTGAGATCTGGAACAGGTCAAGGTCTTATAGTAGCAAAAATAGTACGTAGCTTCTGGAATACTTAACTTTAATCCATAATTGGTGAACATCGGTCTGACGGTACATGCATCACAAGATAAATAGCAATTGATAATGGCACCTTGCTAGGTCGTAGCAAATGACGTAGCTGAAGGCTATGCTAACTATCGTCTCGGCAAATGAGAGCATAATTTGCCAGTGAACCATTGCTAGCAAAGTCGGCTGTACAACTGGGGCGAGTGCTAGGAAGACTCTCTAGACCTGCCGTGTGGCGGCACTCAGTCTGCAATCACTGATAGTGGCGTCACGCGGGTCCGACGTATACTACCGAACCGCGGCCGATTTAAAGGCTACCACCTAGCAAGTGTGGTGTCTGGCGGTGACACCACAATTTGTGAAGAACTGCATTCCAACTGGGAAGGTAGAACCAATCAGCAGGCTTACAGTGAAAAGTAGAAACTGTGTAAAAGAGGGACATGACATCAAGCAATCATCTGATGTAGCTCTAAGTAAAATTCAAACAAGTAAGAGAAATTGTGCAGGCAAAAATGGTATAAATGACTTGGACTTTAGAGAGATTGAGGATGATTTGTAGCATGAAGATGAGGAAAGCAAGAAGGAAAAAGTTTTGTGTTGCCCATATATAAGTATAGAAGTTGCAAATTATGAGGGACTTTGCCTCTTAGACATGGGTAGTCCTGTTTGTGCCATTTCTGAAAAATGTAGAGACCAGATAAGACACAGTGCTGACTTTGAAGAACATCCTGTTATTGGAATCAAAATTAAGGAAGCAACTGGTAGGCTCAGCAAAGTAGTAAACAGACAAGCCTTAATATACAGGGTGCGTCAAAAAAATGTATACACACTTTGAAACATCATAGAAAATTTATTTCCCATTCTACAATGTTAAATTTCTGGAAATGGAAAGCTTAAAGTCCTATTGGAAAAATAAATGTACTTTGCAAATGTGATTAATATTCAAACTGGTGGCCTTCAGCATCAATACATTTCTGAGTATGAGTCACCACAGATTCCGTACATCATACCAAAGTGTCCAATGAGATTTCTGCGCACACCTCCTGAATCTCATTCCAAAGTGTGTCCAGGTTACGTGGTTTACGTTTGTACACCTCATCTTTTACTGTGCCCCATAAGAAGAAATCCAGTGGCGTGAGGTCTGGAGAGCATGCAGGAAACTCAATTGGTCCCCTGCGTCCTATCCACTGGTCTGGCATATTGTGATCCAGGTATCCTCGTACGTCCCTATGATAGTGTGTTGGAAATAAAACTCATCATTACCATATAATGCACGAATGGCAGGGAATATGGAGTCAGCAAGCACTGTTAGATTCGTTTCTCTAGTAACAGTACCTTCAAAGCGAAAAGGCCAAATGAGTCCCCTTGCAGACAAACTACACCACACATTTACACCAGGCAAATTCACAGCCTTTTCAACTGTAATGTGCGGCTTATCTTCAGCCTAGTACACACAATTGTACCTATTGACAGTTCCATTGAGTTTGAATTGGGCTTCATCCGACCAAATTATGCTACCCATAAATTCTGGTTCACGTCTCACCATCTCCTGAACCCATTCACAAAATTCTAACCGTCGATCTGGGTTGTCGTCACTTAGCTGTTGCATCAGGCCTTGGACTAAACACACGAAACTTGCCTTTCTTCAGAATGCGTAGCACACTACTAGCACTTACATTACTCTCACATGCCGCTTGCCTTGAAGATTTTTGAGGCGAACGCTGAAACAGTTCCAAGACCTTGTAGCTGTACAAGTTCGCCCTGATCGACCTCTATGCACATCACACACTGTTCCATGAATTTCGAATTTATCTCGTAGACATGTAATTGTTAACCTTAAAAGTGGTTCTGTACCATAGTCAGATTAGATTAGATTAGATTAGATTAATACTAGTTCCATGGATCATGAATACGATATTTCGTAATGATGTGGAACGAGTCGAATTTTCCAATACATGACATAATTAGGTTAATTTAACAACATACTTAAGTTGATATAACAACTTTTTTTGTGTTTTTTTGTTTTTCTTTATTTTTTATTTTTATTTTTTTTATTTTTTTTGTTTTTTTCTTTTTTTTCTTAATTTATATCTAAAAATTCCTCTATGGAGTAGAAGGAGTTGTCATTCAGAAATTCTTTTAATTTCTTCTTAAATACTTGTTGGTTATCTGTCAGACTTTTGATACTATTTGGTAAGTGACCAAAGACTTTAGTGCCGGTATAATTCACCCCTTTCTGTGCCAAAGTTAGATTTAATCTTGAATAGTGAAGATCGTCCTTTCTCCTAGTATTGTAGTTATGCACACTGCTATTACTTTTGAATTGGGTTTGGTTGTTAATAACAAATTTCATAAGAGAGTATATATACTGAGAAGCTACTGTGAATATCCCTAGATCCTTAAATAAATGTCTGCAGGATGATCTTGGGTGGACTCCAGCTATTATTCTGATTACATGCTTTTGTGCAATATATACTTTATTCCTCAGTGATGAATTACCCCAAAATATGATGCCATATGAAAGCAATGAGTGAAAATAGGCGTAGTAAGCTAATTTACTAAGATGTTTATCACCAAAATTCGCAATGACCCTTATTGCATAAGTAGCTGAACTCAAACGTTTCAGCAGATCATCAATGTGTTTCTTCCAATTTAATCTCTCATCAAAGGACATACCTAAAAATTTGGAATATTCTACCTTAGCTATATGCTTCTGATTAAGGTCTATATTTATTAATGGCGTCATACCATTCACTGTACGGAACTGTATGTACTGTGTCTTATCAAAATTCAGTGAGAGTTCATTTACAAGGAACCACTTAGTAATTTTCTGAAAGACAGTATTGACAATTTCATCAGTTAATTCTTGTTTCTCAGGTGTGATTACTATACTTGTATCATCAGCAAAGAGAACTAACTTTGCCTCTTCATGAATATAGAACGGCAAGTCATTAATATATAATAAGAACAACAAAGGACCCAAGACTGACCCTTGTGGAACCCCATTCTTGATATTTCCCCAGTTTGAGGAATGTGCTGATCTTTGCATGTTACGAGAACTACTTATTTCAACTTTCTGCACTCTTCCAGCTAGGTACGAATTAAACCATTTGTGCACTGTCCCACTCATGCCACAATACTTGAGCTTGTGTAGCAGAATTTCATGATTTACACAATCAAAAGCCTTTGAGAGATCACAAAAAATCCCAATGGGTGGTGTTCGGTTATTCAGATCATTCAAAATTTGACTGGTGAAAGCATATATGGCATTTTCTGTTTAAAAACCTTTCTGGAAACCAAACTGACATTTTGTTAGTACTTCATTTTTACAGATATGTGAAGCTACTCTTGAATACATTACTTTCTCAAAAATTTTGGATAAAGCTGTTAGAAGGGAGATTGGACGGTAATTGTTGACATCAGATCTATCCCCCATTTTATGCAAAGGTATAACAATAGCATATTTCAGTCTATCAGGGAAAATGCCCTGTTCCAGAGAGCTATTACACAGGTGGCTGAGAATCTTACTTGTCTGTTGAGAACAAGCTTTTAGTATTTTGCTGGAAATGCCATCAATTCCATGTGAGTTTTTGCTTTTAAGCAAGTTTATTATTTTCCTAATTTCAGAGGGAGAAGTGGGTGAGATTTCAATTGTATCAAATTGCATAGGTATGGCCTCTTCCATTAACACCCTAGCATCTTCTAATGAACACCTGGATCCGACTATATCCACAACATTTAGAAAATGATTATTAAAAATATTTTCAACTTCTGACTTTTTGTTCGTAAAGCTTTCATTCAATTTGATGGTAATACTGTCTTCCTCTGCTCTTGGTTGACCTGTTTCTCTTTTAATAATATTCCAAATTGTTTTAATTTTATTATCAGAGTTGCTGATTTCAGACATGATACACACACTCCTGGATTTTTTAATAACTTTTCTTAATATAACACAGTAGTTTTTATAATTTTTGATAGTTTCTGGGTCACTACTCTTTCTTGCTGTCAGATACAGTTCCCTTTTCCGGTTACAAGATATTTTTATACCCTTAGTAAGCCATGGTTTGTTACAAGGTTTCTTACGAGTATATTTAACTATTTTCTTGGGGAAGCAGTTTTCAAATGCATTTACAAAAATGTCATGAAATAAATTATATTTTAAATTGGCATCAGGTTCACGGTACACCTCATCCAAGTCTAACTGCTGTAGGCTTTCCCTGAAATTTGCAATTGTTAAATCGTTGACTGAACGTATTACTTTGGAGGACTCTTTAGTGTTGCTGAATGGAACTATGTCATATATTGTAACTAGCTGTGCACCATGATCAGAAAGACCATTCTCAACAGGCTGAGCATTTATCTGGTTAAACTTATCTTGGTCTTCGGATCGCAGCTCCATTGTCAAACATCCAGTACCACTTAATTATCTGCTTCTGCGCTTCAAAGCTCAAACGCATGTCCGCCATGTTGCAGTTACTTCCTTGCCACTGCTGTCACCTGTTGAAGAAACATAACATTACTTTCTCACAGATATTTAACCTTGTAGAACGGGAAATAAATTGTATACTTTTTTTGGCGCACCCTTTATTTCACCATTAATGATGTACAGTATAACAAAGGATGTTTTGTAGTACCTGACCTAAATGAAAATATTTTGTTCAGAATGAATTGGAAACATGGAGTAAATACAGATTTTGACTGGAATAACAAAAATTGAAGGTTTACCAACCCAAAGACAAATGTAACACATGTGACTGAACTAATCATCCAAAACTGCCTAGAGAAAAATTTTCAAATTAGAGGAGTGATTTGTGCAAATGAAAAGATTGGCATTAATGAGGAAGACAATGCAGTGAAGACAAGTACACTGAATTAGTGGCCACCAAACTAAAAGAAGCTGGAAGTCTAGATAACGAACAGACAGATCAATTAGGTAGTTTGTTGTGGGTATACAAATGTGTTTAGTGAAAAACTGTGAATGTAGACTTAATCTAAAACCTCACAAATCATTTATCATCAAACCATATGGAGTACTCATCACAAAAAGAAAAGCTGTGGAGAAAGAACTAAAAAAGGTGGAAGAGTGGAAAGTAATTGAAAGGTGCAATAGTGAATACAATAACCCATTGGCGGTAGTTTCCATTTGTGATGGTGGAGTAAGACTTGTGCTCGATTCAAGACATTTAAACAAATACCTTGAGATGGAAACTGATCACCCTGAGAACATAGATGAGTTATTACATAAGTTTGAACATATGAAGTACATGTCTAGATTAGACTTAACAGCAGGTTTCCATCAGGTACCATTGGAAATTCAGTCTAGAAAATATACTGCATTTTTGTATGGAGGATGAAGTTATTGCTTTTGTGTTGTACCATTTGGCCTTGATGTATCAGCTGCAGAATTTATCTGAGCACTGGATTTTGTTTTAGGAAAAGAACTGTTAAGCAAACTAATCCTTTATGTTGAAGATATACTTGTAATAGGACAGAGTTGGGAAGAACACATACGTTTGTTGGGTGAAGTGTGCTACAGACTAAGGCAGGGAGGCATGTTATTAAAACTAGAGAAGTGCAAATTCAGAGCTAAACAGCTCAAATTTTTAGGCCATACCATCTCAAAGGAAGAAATCTTACCTGATGAAGAAAAACTTGAAGCCATTGCAAAATTTCCTGCGCCCAAGATGATGAAACAACTTAATTCATTCTATGGAATTTGTGGCTACTACCAGAAGTTTGTCAGCAATCAAGCTTTAAATGCACCACGTTTGAACAACTTGTAGAAGAAGAACACCATTTGGGTATGGGACAAGGACTGACAGGAAGCATTCGACAACATCAAGAAACAGATGTGCAATAGTAAAATGTTATACATACCTGATCTTACAGACCCATTTTGCATTATGACTGACAGGAGTGACTACAGACTGGGAGCTCATTTGTTCCAAGAAAAGATTGTAGATTGTGTGATGGAGCATAGATCAATAGCTTTTGCCAGTAGAACTTTACAAAAACATGAGATATCATATACCGTGATCAAAAAAGAATTGTTAGTAGTCTATTGGGCTTTCACCAAGTTCAAGAATTACTTATTAGGACTTCAAGTAGTAGTATCCACAGACCAAAAGGCTTTGATCTATATACAAGAGTGTACTTCGCATCACAGCAGGATAACCAGGTGGGCACATCAGCAGTTCAACTATAAAGTAAAGTATATAAAAGGTGAAGAAAATCTAATTGCTGATGCTCTATCAAGATTGCCAATGGGAGGAGAAGGTGAAAATAACAGTGATGAGTGTGAAAGGGAATTCCAGGTTATGTATCTAAAAGTGGAGAAAGATGAGAATGAAATCAGGAAAATTTGTAATGACATCCGTAGATATCAGAACCATGATTCCAACTGGAAGTTAGTTAAAAGTTATCTCGGTAAGAGAGGACATGAGGAAGTAGAGCAGTATTATATAGTGCACAAGGGTATACTTTTCAGAAGATACAGTGCACACAGTAATGCTTGGAGATTGTGTTGGCCATAGGAGTATATTGAAGTATTGATGAAGTGGGTACAAGAGAGTTTTGGACATTGTGAGACATTGAAATGTATCCAAAAGATCCAAGAAACTGTCTACTTTTACAAAATCGCCAGGAGAGTGAGGAAGCAATTATCTACATGTGACAGGTGCCAGAGGGTAAAAGTTAGTAATCGAACCTGCAAAGGATATATGCAAAACATCGTGTCAAAAGAACACAACTTATAGCAGTTAATATTTATGGATCATTGCCTAAGGCTACAGAGCAGTGCCTGTGACGGGACAGGAGACAAAGTTTTAATCTGGTGGGAGCCATTCTTCATCTTAGAGATGGCTGCAACTTCCCCGCATTTGTCTTAAAGGTGTTTGACAGAACTTACGGCTTTGTGACCAAAAAGGAGTCCCTGTAAGTCCTTGTACAGAAGAGGTATTGGAAGAGGATTTTTCTCCTTATCGTCGAGTCTTGCATTCCTCCAACAATACGGCCAAGGATGGGAACATGTTGGGATCATATTTTGTTGAATCATATGAGGCCTTTCCATTCAAAGAGACTGCCAGTGCTGTGTAACAACCAGTGGGAGAAAGTTTAAGTTGCTACATGTGCAAACAATTCCCATGGTACCACCAACTCCAAAAGGGGGCTGTCCCACATGGGTGTCCCCCAGCCACAGCAATTGCTACCTGGCCAGTAATTCGTTGCTGGGAGTCCCCATGCCCCAGTCATGAAGGGCACCTACTCCATGGCATACACATGGACTGTGCAGCACAGGCACCAACAATGCAATCCCTTCATGGTTAGGGGGCTACCACCATGCATGTACTTGACGACCCCCCCAAAGCAGGATGGGTACTGTGCTGGGTTTTGGGCATACAACAACAGGAAGGAAGGGTGGCAGGGTAGATGGGCACACAGGTGGAGCACACCACAATGGGTGACCTTCCCTGCATGACATGCACTTCTGCAAAATTTGAAAAAGACTGCAGGTCAAACCCAATAATGGCGACCACACAATTGTTAATGGAAGGTTGAGATAGTGCCAGGAGTGAAACTGAAAATCAAGACCAAAAATGTGAACCAAGTCCAGGCAGGGTCTGCACCAAAAGGACCATCTGCTGGAAAGTCAGAGAATATAAGACAGTCAAAGTGTATGTTTGCAGCATAGAAAAAGAAAGTAGTGCTGCAAAGGCTGGGGCCCCATGGTAGCCAAGCACATACTCACCTGAGTAGTGATCCTCCTGGGGCGCAGTTTTGCATGCTTCATATCTATTAGTTTAACATTCTTGAAGCATGTGAACTATATTGTTATTGTTGGAATTCTCTTCCTTCATGGCCGCGTTCTTGTGATGGTGCACAGGATTATCAGACTAGTAACAGAGAGTCAAAATGATGACCCCTCAGGCACAAGGCTGTTAACCCAAATTTATCACAAACTGACAATACAAAGATTCTAATCACTTCTTACTTTTTTGAGAATTTGAATTTATATTCTCTGGCCCTGAATGTGTACAGCTGCACATTGTCCTTCATGTCAATATGCCACTAATCAGTCCTAGGGAGATATCACCACTGCTAATTCAGCATTGAAGGAATTGTTTTACACTTGGTACTTCCAACACAGTCAGTTAGTAAATACTTTTTCTGTTGACACACCAGTTGGGAAGGTCTTTGTATAGTACATTGCAGTTATTTTTGTTATATCTCTCTACTTTCAGAACTTGCTGATTCCACTAATTAGTTCTTCAGAACAGTTATTACACAAAAGAACAAGAAAATCTCATTGGAAAAGGCATGTACCAGTACAATGGAGTTGTATTATCACAATAAGTTACTCAGATCAATTTACCTCATTTACAATTGCAATGTTATTAATTGTAGGAATGTTTGAATATTGTTTGCCCAGCCAACCAGACAGGGTTATTGAAGAATGAAACATAACCCATCTCCTGTTGCTGCTCTGCCTAACATACAAACTGAAGGAAATTAGAGCTTGCAAAATGTGTCACTGCATTTCACTTTGTTCCATGTATGAGGTGAGTTCACTAAGTAATGCAACACACTTTTTTCTCAGTCAGTTTCAGTCGAAAAAAATGGGGAATATGTTATAGGATGTACTCAGATATTCCTGCTTCAGCGCTTAGAGTTTCATGAAGTTCTGGTAGGTGGCAGCACTATACACAGCCTTTAAAATGGGTCCATAATGGAGGTGCATTCGAAGCAGAGAGCTGTCGTTGAGTTTCTTTTGACAGAAAACTAGAGCATCACAGATATTCATAGACACTTGCAGAATATCTACAGAGACCTGGCAGAGAACAAAAGAATGGTGAATCATTGGGTAAATGAAATGTCGTGTGGCTAGGGCCTCCCGTCGGGTAGACCATTCGCCTGGTGCAGGTCTTTCGATTTGACGCCACTTCGGCGACCTGCGCGTCGATGGGGATGAAATGATGATGATTAGGACAACACAACACCCAGTCCCTGAGCGGAGAAAATTTCCGACCCAGCCGGGAATCGAACCCGGGCCCTTAGGATTGACAGTCTGTCACACTGACCACTCAGCTACCGGGGCGGACAATCATTGGGTGAAGCCACTTCAGTGTGTTTGTCGTCACAAAAATGCAACTGAAGCTGTCCTCCTCCATGACAGTGCAATGCCTCACACAGCTCTGCACACCCAAGAAGAGCTCTCAGAACTTCACTGGACTGCCCTTCCTTACACACCCTACAGCCTTCCATCTACTTGGCCTAATGAAGGATATACTTCGCAGGAACCAGCATGTGAATGATGGGGAGGTTACTGATGTAGCACGACATTGGCTCTGATGATGTCCTGCAGAGTGATACAGTGTGGGCATTTAGGCCATCCCAGTAAAGTGGCATAAGGCCATCACATTGAACAGAGATTATGTTCAAAAGTAGGGTTTTGTAGGCAAAAGAGTGGGGAATAATATGGTGAACTGGAATCCTGAATAAAGCCAATCTGCTTTCAGAAAAACACTGATTGCAATACGTATTGAATGAACATCCCTTGTACATTAGTTGACTCTGAAAGACATATTTTTACTGTATAATTTATTTCAGTATTTTATTCTCTAACACATTACCTCTGTTAAGGAAAAGACTACAATGTATTAACTTGATGTACCTTGCAGCACTGCACTGGCACACCCATTTGAGACAACTGGAAGGACACCAGCGCAAGTAACACCTCTGACCAGAGAAAACATGCAGCTGACTGCAATATCTGTGTAGTCTCCAATGAAGTTAATTCAGTTTATAACCTTGTTCCGTAAGGATATCTTCTACCTTGGGCTGTAAGCAATAAAGCAGTATTGTCATATCAATGTGTCACCTCAGTTATCAGTACAATCCCTGCACCTGACAGTGACAACACTGGTGGACTGTGACAATGGGGAGACATGTCATTCTTTATCCCGATAATAAGCAGTAACAATGCATTCATGTTGCATCAGTTACACCACATCTCCAAAGGCTGTGTTCTGTATCTTTTAGCCACTCTGCCAATCGGGTCAGTAGGTGAGCACACCAAGCAGCCTTATTTTCGAAGGAGAGCTCCCATATTATTCAGTAAGCATTTCGGAAGCAATGCCACACAGTTCTAATGAACTGAAGCACTGTTGTCGGTTCACCTTGCACTGGCCAGTCACAAGCATGCGGCTGCAGATCTGTGTGCGCGCGCGCGCCAACACACACACACACACACACACACACACACACACACACACACACACACACTCTCCCTGTCTCTCTCTCTCTCCCCCCCCTCTCTGTCTCCACCCCCCCCCCCTCTCTCTCTCTCTCTCTCTCTCTCTCTCTCTCTCTCTCTCTCTCTCTCTCTCTCTCTCTGCAGCGCACACAGTACCATGAATCCAAAGCGGCTAGCAGCCAGCACATGCATGCTATTCTTTGCAGTAATGAAAAGTGTGTTTAAAGTACATAGTGTTGCTCAAATATGAGTGGAAATGTCAGAAGAAAATGAGGTTAGTTGGTTCATATTCCAGTGACACTGAAATGGCTTTGAGGATTTCTATTGTGTTTGTCGTTTATGGGTGCTTTATTTGAAACAAAACCAGCAACCCAGGATGCGGAAAGTCACTTTGTTATTGACAAATTTCAACTAGTATTTGTAGTATGTGCTAAAAACTGTAGCCATCAGGTCATACCTGAGACCTGTAATTCGAAAATGGAACTGCAGAGAAATGGTCTGAAAGTGATTCAATTTAGTCTTTAGTTCAGTCTTTCATTTCAGTCCGATTAGTCTTAAGTCACAACATCAAATAAACTCATTACTGATACAGCATGCTTTTACATGTATGTGTAAATGAAGGCCAGATACACTATTCAAAACCAGGCAATAATAGCATGACTTACTGCATAGTTGCTTGTTTTGTTTAAAATGTACCACACATAATCAAGAACAACATGAAAAAGTTTATATGTTGTTTATGTGTTGTGTAGGTAAGGTACTGAAAACATTAGTTTACATGAATCTCCACAAAGCAGTGAATGCTGATGTTGGATTTCATGATGAAACATACAGCACTACAGACTGGGAGTCACAGGAACAGATGGAGTCTAACAAAAGCAGAGACTTTTGCAAACAATCTGCAACCAAGCTCAACAGCCTGCTCAATAGAGCATTGACAACAGTAGATAAATGGATGAAGGTAACGTACGTACACTGTGATGCAATGCTGATTACAGACTGTTTTCACTAAATATTACGCATCAATGTTGCAGCTCATTTATTTATTTTCTTTTATGTCTATTTCATATGAGACATGGCAAGAATGGAGAAGTGATGTATAGGCAAAAGCTTCTCTAGCACAGAAGGAAACACAGAAAACAGGAGGAGGACTAAGTACAAAAGCTAAGCCCCTGACCTGTCTCAGGGGGCGGCCTCCTGTCTTCTTGGGTCCGTGCGTTGTTTCTGGACATGAAGAAGTACCAGACACCTTAATCATAGCATGTCAGGTATTGGTGTACTTTCTTTGGCCTCTAGCAAGACATGTGGATGCCAATGTCTCTGAGCCTTGTTTCATAAGCCATTTCGCAAGATACTTGTGCAGTTACTACCTTCCTTCCTGTAAACATCAGTGAGTGTTTCAAAGATTTCCTAAATTCAACTAATGTAATTCTGTATTGCAGGACACCCAAAATTACTCATATGATTAAGATACAATGGAAATGAGTGAATGTGTTGTCCTTCCACTGGAAGGACCAGCCATAATGTCTGCATTGGATATTTCATCAGACAATGTATCACCAGCTCTGACTACAAAATCTTTGGCTTCACCATAAGAATGTATGCTCTATATATCAGGGTTCATTCCTGCTTCACATGTAACTGAATCTTCGTGTGCTACAACTGTGAAGAAGTGCAAACATAGTACCATTGTCATTATCACCTAAAGTTAATCTGCAGAAGTTAATCGTTTTTTAATATTTTGATCTTGTAATTTAGATTATTTTGGTAAATGTAGGTGGTGCAGCTGCCAAAGATGATGATCCTCAGGTAGACATCACCAGACAACAGTTGATATGGATGCAGGAGCAAAATACCATCAGACGTGCACAGCTTCAGTGTGAAGAACACAGAACTGTTGCCATTGAAAATACAGGTGAGGCATTTGTAGGAGCAGCTGGGGTGTTTGTATGAGCCATGAAGGAGTAAATTTCAAATAAATTTCAATGTTTTGATTTTTCCCCAGCTTATTTATTGTTTAACTGTTGTATGTTCTTCCAGACTGGAAGAGTACCTGAGGCATAGGAGAGACAATGAGTAGTGTAAACAGCGAAATTTGGTTTGAATTATATTACATTCTAATCAGACATTGAAATCGAAGCAAGCAATGAAGCATAATTAAAAATTCATGTCAGTGATGCAAACTATGTATTCATGCTTTTATACTAATTTATTAAATCATGTTTGTACAAATTTGACTCAGACTTTCATTACAGTACTAATGAAACAATACTTTCACTAAAATACAGAGGAAATTGTAACATGCTGACTTGCTTTTAAAAGGTAATTTGTCTTGATTGAGGAAATAAATTCTTATCTAAAGAGTTAACATCATTTTCATTACATAAAAATCAAAGATGGCTACCTCACAGTGTCTGTTACCTCACAGTATCTGTTACTTTAACTGGGGACAAGCTTACTGAAAGATAAATTGGTTACTGTGCTGAAACGGTTAGTATGGAATGCAAATTTCACACAGACTGCAGCACAGATATAAAACAAACATTTCTATCACATAGTACATTAACCACAGGAGGAAATTCATGGGGATTCTACTCTAATAAAAGAAATTCCATGTTTCTGAAAATTTGAGACAAATACTATCTTTAGTAATGTGAATGGGCCCTGCAAGGGTTGTAGGGCCCACCAGGTGGAAGTGGGGGCAATCTGGCAATAATTCCCGCTCTGACAACTCGAGCCTCCTGCAGCAATCTGTCTCTTGCATGGCCTTCATTCACCACTGGTGGTGGCTCATCTTCATCACTGCTGCTGTCACTGTGATCTGCTTCAGATTGAGGCAGAGGAATATGGGCAGTCACACATTTGTTGTGCAAAACTGCACACGCATTTGTAATGAAGCCTGCTTTCACTGGGTTGTACTCCAGTACTCTGTGTTTATTTAAACACCTGAATCTGTTGTGTAGGTGTCCTACTGTCTTCTTCACAATGCTTCTAGCTATCATGTGGGCTTGATTAAAACTGGCTTCTTTGCTGTTAGGTAGAGGATCAGTTACTGGTATATGGAGCCACAGTTCATTAGGGTATCCAGAATCCCCTATTGAAAAAATAAATCAAAAAAATATGATAAATATGTGCAAATAATTGTAACTTCCGTTAGGTTGCATTACAGCAAAAAAAAAAAGATAGCATTTAATATTTCTTTGTAGTTACCTAATAACCAGCATTCTTCTCCTCCTCTATACAACTCTTCTATTTTCGATCTAAGTGCAGAACTGGCCCACACAAAGGAGTCACTCGATGACCCAGGGTATCGTGCCAAGATATTTATGATCATCATGTCCGAGTCACATGCCTGCAAAGTATAAATGACAAAGCAGCAAACTAGAAATATTGTTGTCATTTGTATGTGCAGCAACTCAAGGTTTCAAATCTTAGTACTTACCACTTGAACATTCAGGGAATGTGTGCCATGCCTGTTCACATACTGCTCTTCGTGAACATCAGGAGCTGCAATAATTACATGAGCTCCCTCCACATGCCCAATGACACCATGAATGGATGAGCATCTGAAGTTCCTGTAACATGTCATTTATTTGTAAAACAGTAACTTTTAGTGTAAGGAAACAATGTTCACCACAAAAGGTGGTACAATATATGCAGTACCTTTGCATAATACGAAACCTTTCTTCTCGTGTATCAGGAAAGGGGACACCAGCCCTCAGAATTGCAGGCACATTAAGAGCCTTCACAACTTCATCAATGCACCTTGAAACGCTTGGCTGACTCATGGCAGCTACATTGTCAGCCCCTACCCCCTTTTGAACAGACCCATGTCCCAAGAAGTGAAGAGTTGTCAAAACCTAGAAGAAAAGAAGTAACAAATGCATTTAATGACTGATTGGGCATGTTTAATTGATTTAATCATTTCAGGATTTGCTAAACAAATGTACCTTCAAGTGCAGAGGAATGGCTGTAGTTCTTTGACGGCCTTTCACGTACGGCCGCAGTTCCTCAACCAAATTACAGACCACCTCCCGACTCAATCTGTATTTCGCCATGAAGTTGCTCTCGGGCATTTCAAATGGATTCATCTCGTCCCTCAGGTTACGTTGCCATATTGCATGGTGCCTCATTCCATTGAGCTGACGTGTCCACCTTCGACGCTCTTGCCTCCTCCTTAAGAGTAACATGCGCACCATGTCCACTTCCATGAGTCTCAGCTGAAATGCACAGAAATGTTTACCCTGACCACATGTTTCCATGCAGGCATAATAATGACAGGGTATTTGACTGTGTTCTGAAAATTGCCGTAAATACTGTTTATGTCATTTTATTCTCAGACACATTGACATCTTGTATTGGATTTTGCATTTCAGACAATGAGTTAGGAATAGTGTGTAGTACCACATTGTACAAATATATCTATAAAAACACCCAAAAAATTGTTTCAGGCAGTGTCAAAGAATAAGAAAATGCAGAGAATGTGGTTGTAACTTGCTCCTACAGATCCAAATGATGAAGTAGCCTACTTTCCTATATGATACATCAAACGATTTGGGTCTTAAAAAAACAAAATTTAAAAAAATGCATTTTTGAGAACTCCTGCAGTTCATCAAAGTTTATAACATGTATCAGACAAATCAAAATGTTTCTCATATGGTGGTATAGTTTAAAAATATTATGGCAGGGATCTTTCATTCTGTTTACTGTTTTTAAGGACTCAATAGCAGAAAGATGGTTGCTGCCAGTTTCATTTGCAACAATTTAAGCTGTGATCTTAAATTCCTGCCTAACACCAAACTCAGAAATAAGTATGCATTTGGAAAAAATGGTGAATAGGCTACTTTCCAGTATTAAAAATATTGTTCAGTTTGCTGTTATTCTGATTCATTATAACATTTAAATAGTATTTACGGTCAATATACTCACAAAATGTCTGTTATTTTTATGTAATTAAAGCTTAAAAATCATTAAATGTCAAGATCTGGTCACATGTTCAAAAATGCACTGTTATTGGCTGATGCTCTGGTGACATCACACACTAGGAGTAAGATGAAGCTATACTTGTCTTATAGGACCGTTAGCCCAAGTTACGAGGTTTTTACACACTTTTACTGCAAATAGTTCAGCTATTTAGTAGAACACACAATTACAAGTTTTAAGTAGCAATAGAAAGGAATTTTGTGAATTAGGACAGTGGAAGCCTCCTTTATGTTCTACCCATTTACAGAGGCAATATGTGGGATGACTGACATTCTTTTTCCTGTAATTCTTCATCCTTTCCCAGCGATCTGTTGACATCTTGGATATTCAGGAATCCAGCCAGATGTACGCGTCATTCTCGCATGATATTTCAACAGCGTGCCTCGCTGTCTTCTTCAGGTGCTACCTGAGACTGGTCCTTGGGTCAATCGAGTCCAGTATTTATGCCTGGGAGGAGCTGGGCGTTCCCTAATCGGTCCGCGCCGAGTCGAGTGTTCCATCTGTGGTCCGCGCCCGACAGACTCGGCTTCAACGGACCCCTCCAGTCACGGATGTTCCAACTGCCATCAGCGCCCGTTTTGGCCGTCCTCAACGGTTGTGGTTGTCATCTGAGGTGTGTCAGACCCGATCTGATATGTTGGGTACTCTATCTCATGACTTTTACTATGATATCCACTTCTGTTTCGTGCTGGACGCTCCCTAATCGGTCCGCGCCACGTCGTGTGTTCCGTCTGAGGACCGTGCCCGCCAGACGCGGCTACAATGTCCCTCTCTGGTCTCCGGTGTTCCCTCTGCCGTCCGCGCCCGGCCTGGCCGTCTTCTGAAGTTGAGTTCAAGATTTGGGGTGTGTCAGATCTGGTCTCTAATGTCCGACACCTTGTCTCACGGCTGTTCTCTCGGTCTCCACTTCTATTTCTTGTAGAATCCCGGAGTGTCCTGCGTTGAGTTTTCACAAGCTCAAGCGCTGGAATCCAGGCAGTGCTGATTTGGTATCCCGAGTCACAGTTGATTAGATTGTCTGTGACCTTAATCTCAATGGCTTCTTTAATGACACTGTCCCAAAATCTTGAGGTCTGTGTCACAATCTTGGTGTCATTGTAATCCATTGAATGACCACGTTTCAGACAATGCTCTGCTATGGCTGATTTAGTTGCCTGCCTAAGTCTGGTATGTCTCTGGTGTTCTTTACACCTAATGTCCACAGTTCTGGTGGTCTGGCCAATGTAGGACATCCCACACTGGCATGGTATGTTGTAGATAGCTGGCTTGCGTAGCCCAAGGTCATCCTTTATATTCCCCAGCATAGCCCCAATTTTGGTGGGTGGGAAAAATATGCTCTTGATGTCATATTTCTGGAGAATCCTGCTGATCTTGGCAGAGATAGGTTCGGCATATGGCAGGTATGGCATCTTCTTTGCCTCTTCTGGTTCTTCTTCTCGATCCTTTGGCCGGTTGGCAGGTTGAAGTGCCTTCTGGATATCTCTAAAGGAGTACCCATTCCTGCTGAACACTGATTGTAAGCGTTCTATTTCTGTGGCCAGACTATCAGGATCTGACACAGTTAGTGCTCTGTGGACCAGTGTTTTGAGCACTCCATTCTTCTGTGCCGAACAAACAGAAGGGGTGGCGATGGGCAGCCCCCTATCACCAGTGGTGGCCAACCTATTTATGGAAAGGTCTGAAGAGGAGGCACTCTCTTCAGCCACATATCAACCCAAGTGCTTTTTTAGGTATGTGGATGATACATTTACCATCTGGCCCCATGGTAGAGAGAAGTTAGATGAGTTCCTGCTACATCTGAACTCTTGCCATCCGAACATTCAGTTCACAATGGAAATGGAGAAGGAAGGACTACTTCCGTTCTTGGATGTTCTGGTGAAGAGAAAGGCAGATGGCACATTTGGACACAGTGTGTACCGCAAAACTACGCACACTGACTTATACCTACAAGCCAGCAGTTGCCACCATCCGGCACAGAAGAATGGAGTGCTCAAAACACTGGTCCACAGAGCACTAACTCTGTCAGATCCTGATAGTCTGGCCACAGAAATAGAACACTTACAATCAGTGTTCAGCGGGAATGGGTACTCCTCTAGAGATATCCAGAAGGCACTTCAACCTGCCAACCAGCCAAAAGATCCAGAAGAAGAACCAGAAGAGGCAAAGAAGATGGCATACCTGCCATACGCCGGACCTATCTCTGCCAAGATCAGCAGGATTCACCAGAAATATGACATCAAGAGCATATTTTTCCCACCCACCAAAATTGGGGCTATGCTGGGGAATGTAAAAGATGACCTTGGGCTAAGCAAGCCAGGTATCTACAACATACCATGCCAGTGTGGGATGTCATACATTGGTCAGACCACCAGAACTGTGGACATTAGGTGTAAAGAACAACAGAGACATACCAGACTTAGGCAGACAACTAAATCAGCCATAGCAGAGCATTATCTGGAACTTGGTCATTCAATGGATTACAATGACACCAAGATTGTGACACAGACCTCAAGATTTTGGGACAGTGTCATTAAAGAAGCCATTGAGATTAATGTCACAGACAATCTAATCAACCGTGACTCGAGATACCAAATCAGCACTGCCTGGAATCCAGCGCTTGAGCTTGTGAAAACTCAACGCAGGACACTCCGGGATTCTACAAGAAACAGAAGTGGAGACCGAGGGAACAGCTGTGAGACAAGGTGTCCGATATTAGAGACCAGATTTGACACACCCCAGATCATAAACTCTACTTCAGAAGACGGCCAGGCCGGGTGATCAGGGAGGGACAATGTAGCCGCGTCTGGCGGGCGCAGACCTCAGACGGAACACACGATGCAGCGTGGACAGATTAGGGAGCGCCCAGCACGAAACAGAAGTGGAAATCATAGTAACAGTCATGAGATAGAGTACCCAACATATCAGATTGGGTCTGACACACCTCAGATGACAAACACAACCGTTGAGGATGGCCAAAACAGGCGCCAACGACAGTCGGAACATCCGTGACTGGAGGGGTCGGTTGAAGCCGAGTCTGGCGGGCGCGGACCACAGATGGAACACTCAACTCGGCGCGGACCGATTAGGGAACGCCCATCTCCTCCAAGGCATAAATACTGGACTCGATCGACCCCAGGACCAGTCTCAGGTAGCACCTGAAGAAGACAGCGAGGCACGCTGTTGAAATATCGTGCGAGAACGACGCGAACATCCGGCTGGATTCCCGAATATCCAAGATGTCATTCTTTTTCCTGCGTCCTGCAATGTCATTAAACTTGCTCAAAACTAAAGAATGGCAGATCTTTTGCAAATGGGTCTGTATATAATAACTAGATTGTGAACTATCACTCATGAGCTATGATCCAAAGTCCAACAAAATTATTCTTGGCAAAACTTGGTTCTGATTTCTTTTGTAGAAGGTACCCAGCAGAGACACTGCATCTGGCAGGTGTTCCATGCCGCAATAGTTAGCAGATACGACTGCAGTTAAAGAGGTTACATGTTTGAATCATGGAAGAGTCATATTTTTAAATGTTTTACACAAAGTACGACAACAGTGTTAGCAAGAACTGATCATAGCAATTGTTTCGATTGTGGGATGTATTATATATAGTTTCACATTAGTCCTAGTTTGAAAAATGGACAACTGAGGATAAATGTATTTACTTTGTGTACAAACAATTCAATGTTTTGGAAGTCATTGCTAGTAGTAAAGATACCACTATACGCCCACGATATGCAGGACGATTGGGTTATACGGAGAGATATGAAACGTGTACAACATGCAGGTGACACAAGAGATGCTTGTGAGTGAAAACTACTGTCAGCATCTGAAGCAGACTTACTTCACCTTTATGTAAGATGATGAAACTGCGAAAGTTTAAACAGCAAGGATCCTAGCTAGGCAGCACAAAGATTAAAAAAAATTGTTCCTAATAAAGTAAAAAGTGTGTGGTCACATTAACTAGAAAGTATCTTTTTGAATGTGATGCGTGAACAGTGACTGTAAATGTCAGCACATGTAAACAGCAAGGAAAACACAGTAATATGCTGTTTCTGATTGGTGTGGTGAAGTTTTGTAATTGTGATTTGGTTTTCATATGACAGGACTGTCGAGTCATTTTACAAATAAGTTACCGTATTTACTCGAATCTAAGCCGCACTCGAATCTAAGCCGCACCTGAAAAATGAGACTCGAAATAAAGGAAAAAAAAATTCCCGAATCTAAGCCGCACCGGAAATTTGAGACTCGAAATTCAAGGCGAGAGTAAAGTTTTAGGCCGCACCTCCAAATCGAAACAAAGTTGGTCCATTGTAATATGAGACACAATTTAGGTCGAATGAATGACGATAGAGCTACAGTAGTTTGGTTCGAGTCGTAAGCTTAGCAGTTAAGCTTTACAGGGTAGCCATTGCTATGCGTCAGGCGCTCCGTCCGTATTTATACGGGTATACCCTTCCTTTTTCACGTGCTTCGTCTGGTTTGAATCGATTGCTTATTTTGCTTTGATCTGATAAGTGCCGTTTTCTTTGTTATAGGTGTTCACGTCACTCAAAGCTGAAAATGCATTACTGTACTGTGTCACGTATTGTTTGTCGCATACTGATAGTGCGTGTTTACGGTCTGTCGCCGCTCGCGGCATGGCTTGCTTTTGTGCGCGCTACCGCCGCTTACAATTCAAAAAAAAAAAGAGAGAGTAATCGTCTCATTAGTGAAACAATGGCAAGAGACTGCTATTTGTTGTTACTTACACTGCTGCTTTCTTTGATAATGATCAACAAGAACCAAATAATAGACTGCCTATGATAGAACATGTTCTGAACGAGAGTTAGGCGAAAATGTTTCTCCGTTTGAAAATCTTTGCGGCCGCTTCTTTAGTACATCAAATTCTGCACAGAAATTAGTCATCTTAGAATTAAAAATCTAGTCTGTTGCCGTGCTTCATTTCTGACTGTATCACTATTAGGCATAAGAATAATGCGAATATAAACATGACACGATACGTATATTCTTCCGCGTTTGCTGTTGTCTCACTCTAGTTTCGTAGTTTATTAGGCAGACAAGATTTAAATGAGAGAGCAGCAAACATGAAAGAATACATGGCAAAATGTTGATATTCGTATTATTCTTATGGTGAAAAGAATACTGCATGTGATTCACATTTCATCAGGTTCCTATTAGCAACCATCTCTTCTCACAGGTAGGAAAAAATTCAGAAAGTAGAGTTGGCCATATTGACAAACATCCCAAACAGTCTTGCATGTCGGATTTTCGTAGTACATTGAAATTCTGCTACATTCGAAGATGAACAATACGGAATTTGTATTTACTTCGTTGGATAATGTATGAAAATGCAGTGGTCGAAACTCGAGGCGGAGAAAAAAGCTCGTCTTCCACCTTTTTTAAAAAAATTTATTTACTGACGCGGAGGTTTTGGCGCCAGTATTTGTCTTTGTGCCTACAAAGCATGCCTGTGTAGCGCTACATATATTCGACGGCAGAAGTTAGTTGTGGCAGCACCTACCAACATTTTTCAGAACTTCCACTTGCTTTGCACTCGATTCTAAGCCGCAGGTGGCTTTTTGGATTACAAAAAAACAGAAAAAAAGTGCGGCTTAGATTCGAGTAAATACGGTAAAATGTTTTTTCGTGTCAGATTAGAACCAGCAATTTATGGACATCCATTTTATAAAATTCAGCGGTTTACCACTCTAACAACTGAGCTACCGAATGATTGAGGTGTCATTAGTTAAAATGACAATTTTCACTTGGAGTTTAATTTTGTTGCATGATACTATCCTTTGTTGTAACGGTGGGAGAGCATGTCTTTGAGGTAAGTTAATGTTAACTTCACAGTGCAACACATTTTTAATTAAGTTAGTGAAATTGTGTGTCAATGTGATGGCAACTTGCCGGTACAGTGCAACCACATTTTACGCATCTTCTCATTCTCTGGAACACTTAAAAACAGCTTTTAAGGAATTTTTGTAGATATACTTGTACAGTATGGTACTACATACCAGTTATAATCCATTTTCCGACATTGAAATTCCCAAACAAGACATCACTGTGAATTAGGATTATGATGGTAGGAGCAGCGAGCTAGCCAGTGACATCACAGGCATCATATGACTCGAAGGGAGCGTTTTAGTGCGCGTTCAAATTATTTGAATTTCATTTCCATTTTATAAAAAATACTGAAAGTCAAGAGGAAAAAAGTTATGTTAGGAGCATAAAATAACATAAATAATCATTTAAGACCATTTCCAGAAACCAGTCAAATATCCTGTTATCTGTGACAAGAAAAAATATAAATGTCACAGTCAGCTATTTCACTCAGCAATTTCATCTTTTGTATTTTTAATATGCATGAGTCACAAAATCAAAGGTATTCATTACTACGAAAGCAAGCTCTTACATGTAAATAACAATCAATGCTGCAGAAAAATACTTTACTTTCATGAGTAAGAAAGTGTCAGAATGTGTTAAAAAAAAAAAAAAAAAAGAAGTTACACCCAGACCCAGCTTGACGCAGAGGAAAAAAAAATTACACCCAGTTGGACGCAAACCCATGTCCTTTATCACCACAGTCTTTTGGCTTGACCAGTTGGCCATGATAAACAATACATACCAGTTGCTCTATTTCTGCTGAATTTAATGGAGAGGAACACTGAAGGATGTCGCTGTAAACCACAAATGCATTAAATTTTGCAAAATTTCGGCTCTCAGGCTTTCCATAATTCCTTTCCATAGCTACTTGAAAGTTGCAAATGCATTTAGATAGTTAAAAACTAAACCATTTGTGGGAAAGTCACAAGTAATTTCAGCTAAAAGTCAGGTAATATACGTAAGCAGAGCCAATGTCTCAAAATTTAATGATTTTTAAACTCTTAATTACATAAAAATAACAGGTATTTTGTGAGAATATTGACCAAATATGTTTTCTGATGTTATAATCATTCACAGTAACAACAATACAAACCACATTTCTAACAAAAGAAAACAATCTCTTATGAACTCACCTTCCACTAATTGGTCCTAGTGATGCTTCAGTAAAATATAATCACTAAATATGAACCTAAAAACCACTCAATATTTCTAAAAAAAACAAATTCTAACTGTAAACAAATCACAATGAACTGAATGAGTGGCGATACCGAAACCTAACCATCTCTCGGTACAGTCATCAGAAAATCGGCAGGCGGACCAATCAGTAACAGGTCACAGAAGCTTACAGAATAGCAACTTTGACCAACAAACTGAAAATGATGTCACTACCAAGGCTAACCTACTGCACTAACTAGTATGAACGACAAGAATAGGGCCTCACCCCCTTCAAACAACACCTTAAGGGTTGATGTAAATGATATTACATTGATTTTACTGATAAAGCATAACTGTCAACCAGTGCTCAAATACAAACTCAATATGATTACAGGTGCTGCTTCTGAAAAAGACACAGGCTCCGCAACACAACAACAATGGCCACCATCTAACAATTTACTGCTGACCTACGTACAAGATTCGGCATCAAGTGCAGCAGGACTGGTTGGAATAAACATTAACAGTAATATTACCCCTGCACCAACCACATTACAAACACTATTTGGAAATAGGACCGCCATGTATGATGGAACGCAGAGTGCAAAATAAAATGCATGGTCCAGATGCAATTACCAGATACGCAACTGCGCTGAGTGCTCCTCAGTACTTCGTCAGTTACACCATTTTGCAGGACAGCAACAGGACATAATTCAGTTCAGACTCGGTATGCAATCCAATCTGCCACTGTTCTGGCCAGAATCAGCACTGCAATTAGCAACAGAAGAACATGTGTTTACTTCATTGCAAACTTTGCATGACAACCTTCGATTTGTGATCTTGCCACCTAGTACAGAATGCAGACATTATCAACAATGTCATCCTTGCACCACCCAAATGAAATAAATATGAATTGTCAAAAATCTGACTTGCTTCATCACTTGTCACGCACCCCAGAACAACCAATGAAACAGGCAATCTATGATGAACAACTCACCACCAAGACAAAATCCTAACTCTGACACCAGCTGCAGATACTACTCGATGCGAACCTCATTCCAGACACTGTATTACATATTCTATGGATCGTCAAGCTTCTGCCGCAGCTACAATTCGCCATGGCTGCTCAAGGAGGCAGAGTCACTAGGGAAGACGCTGAACCTCGGAGACAGATTGTTCACTGTGCAAAAACATAGATAACACATCAGTGCTGTGGATCACAACATGACTTGCAGTGTTAGATCTCAGTCAAACACAACACATGCCGAACCACTCCGAAAGCTCACGATGGTGACGTCACTCCCCTAGTCTGGACACCACCCTGCACAGCACACACACCACTGCTCTTGCAGATGGCAATGATGTTCCAATTGCCACCACTGCGTCAAAGTCCCTGAAATGTCGATATCGTGTCCGTCCTGTTTGGTAGCATCATACAACTACCAGCCTCCTTGCAGCTACCTAAACTGCAACAACGAGCCTCAATAGGCACAGCACCCCACGCCGACACATCAACCCACCAATGTCCACAATGTGTGCAGCAAACATTCTATGCGTCACACCCACCACTGGATGGAAAACTGTTTTGGCTAAAAGTATATGTAAATATTTCCTCGTCAGTACTGGGGTCAGACATCAATTTAGAACTGAAGGACACAAATGCAACACTATCAGGCACAAAATCCCTACAACTTCATGCCGCAAATTATTTGCATTTCACCTTGCGCAGAACCGCTAACTGTACCTTGGAACTAAGTTCAGGTCAACAATTTCCATGGATTCCATACATTACCGATGTGAGTGAACCAGTAGTAGGCATCAACTTCCTATGACACTGACGCCTTTGCCAGATTTAAAAAATGCAGAGCTAATACGTCACGATACCAGATAACTAATCCCATGGTTGTTTGCCTCACTGCCTCCTTGTCCATCAGAAACTACCTAGTGCCCTGCTGAGCATTAGCATGATGAGGACACACATTCTAACACACTAAAGGAGAGCTTTCAATGACGGAGTACCTAATGATGACACAGCAGCTTTATATGGACATCCGCAAAGCATTGGATACACTCCACACTGACAACTCAGAACTATACTCATGCACACACAATGTGTCTGCTGCATTCATGTGCATGAGCAATACAACAGTCTTTCACTCACGCATCACACAGCCAAAGTTGGCACTACATTCACCATAACCACTTTGACTGACCATGTCTCACTGTCACTACAGAAGTCAATGACTGCAAGCACACCACGTCACACACAGATCAGTATGGCACACTCTGTTTTGTCTCTCAGCAAATCAAATGAGTGTACCATCCCCTCAGACAACCAGACACAAATGAAAGTTAAACAATGCACCATCCCTAATGGTACACTGCATCAAATTCTCAAAACTCCTGTTCCACCATAAATCACATCAGCTGGCATTGACACAATTGTGGTCTGCAAGGTGGTGGTCAATGAACTATTACCATCAGGGATAGTCTGCCTTTGGACAGCTCATGGGCTTCCACAATAGAAACTGTACCAAAAACTGACAGTTCTGTGAGACACTGCCATGATTACACAGCTTCGAACAATACCCAGCTGTTAATCAATTCGTTATATTCAAGATCTAAAACACACATTAGCAGGCACCATTACTTTCAGCATCTTGATTGCATGAAAGCTTACCTCAAGATACTTATTAGCGCAGACAACATCTCTAAGACCACAATAATCAGACCATTTGGACTTTTTGCTTCCTATTCATGTCTTACAGACTAAAGAAAGCTGCTCAAACTTGGCAGCAGTTCACTGATGAAGTTCTCTTCAAATTTGACTGTCGTTAACATTTATCTTTATGATATAACAGTATTCTCCGCCATCCCACATGATCTTGAATGGCATATGGAACCAATTCTCACTCTCCTATAAGATGCGGGCATGGTCATTTATGAGGATACATCACAATTGTGGAAGGGCAAAGTGAGCTTTCTCTCGCACATACTAAATGTCACAGTGATCAAACCCACCTCAGCTCACACTCATTAAGCAGTTACCACCTCTGCAGAATTACCATGACCCGTGACACTTCTTCCTAGGCATCGCAAATTTTTATCAGTGTCTCCTGTCACAGATGGCAGTGACAGACACACACCCCCACCCCTCACTGAACTCTAACCGTGCCTAACACACAAGGAAGAAAAAGGCAAGAAGCATTTAAACTAGCTGAAGACTTCCTCCAAAAAGCGAACACTTTGGCCCATCCAGTACTCAATGCACAGCTGACTGTCACAACTGACACTAGTGATTCAGCCATTGGAGCTGCCTTACAAAGATGTGGCAGGTGAAGCACAACTGCTTGGCTTCTCAAAGAAATCCATGGCCTTGCAGTCAAAATGGACCATGTGCGATTGTAAATTACTCACTGTCTACACAGAAGTCAGATGTTTTAAAGAAGATATTGAAGTAAGAAGACATGTTATTATCTGTAAGGATCGCAAGCCACACGCAGACACCATATAGCATCCCTCAAAAGGCATTTGTCCTTGTTGCTTCAGTCATCTCGAACTTACTGTGCAATATATGACAGATGTCATCTACATGGTGCCTACAATACCATTGTAGACTACCTCTCATAGATCCATATAATTTCTCTGCAACCAGACTACAACAAAACTAGTAGAAGAGCAGATGCCATGAGCATTACAGACTTACTTAACACTGATTCCCCCAATCTCTGCATAAAGAAGACTGTAGCCAACACCAGTTTACAGGAAGAACAAACACTTGATGAAATCTTATATAGGTACTTCACTTGCTGATATATCAAGTGTCCAACAGTAAAGAAAATTTAGGAATTCGACAGGCATAGAAAACTTTAAGGCTGACACTATCTTGTCAGTTCATGTAAGAAGAGTACAAATGATACCATGTCCCTGCTGGCACACTGTTGAACACTTAAAGAGTCCCAGAACCAAGGAGGATGTGTGCTGTCCAGGGCAGTAGCTAAGTCCTTGGTACAGCATTGGTTAAACATCTTCTGGTTGCTGGCTGCGACAGAACTGCTGTCTGGGACTCGTGGGCCATCATAAATAGCCACCTCACAGATGGATACTGCGGGCCTATTTTAGGCACATGACACGGCAAATGCATGAAGAAGTGAGGTTTTCAGTTACTTCTATTGTTGCCATATACACCACCTGGTGGCCTGGCCAGAATGCTGTTGACGCCTTATACCAGCCTGGCTGCAGATTTCTTGGATTGCAAAGCCCTGTGTCGTCTGAACCATACGGGTTGAACTTGCTGCAACCTGCATGATGTATATGTTGTGCACATTGTCACTGCCTATCTAGGACACCATGGCATGTATGACCATGTATCAGTCCTCAGAGTAAAGGGCTTGTGGTACAGTGAACAAAACCCTCAAACCTCCACTCATGTGCCAAGGACTGTGGATGGAAGCTTTGCCATGGGTGCTATTAGGCATTTGAACGGCATTCAAGGAAGACCTACACAGATCACTAGTGGAAATCTTGTATGGAGAATCACTCACACTCCCAGCAGAGTTATTCTACCAACCCAGCCTCTTTAACAAGCAGATTTTCCAGTATTGATCTAAGGATGGAGAGCCCCATCAATTGTAAGCAGATGCCACCGCCTATCCCCCATACCAGTCCAAACGTTTTCGCACATAAGGCACTGAGTAACAGTGAATTCATAATACTGCAGGACAATACGATTTGGCCAACTTTACAACCATCCTACTCAGGCCATATTAAAATGGGACACACACACATCCAAAATTTTGGTTAACAGAAAAGCAATGACAGTCTCATAATGCCATCTAAAACCATTGCGGACTCTCTGCAAATACACCGTTGTATGTGACACAGACCCAAATGAAACGGACAATGATCCATGCGGATGTTTACTTCTCAACATGCAGACGGCCAGAGTGCAAATAGTGGAGCTCTTGGAATGAGAGGATATTTGGCAAGTGGACTTATCTGCCTCCCCCTTCCCAACTTAGATCCCACTGAGCATGTGTGAGACGCATTGAGGAGACATACTGCCACACATCTGCATGTACCAACAACCATCAGGCAGTTGTCAACTGTGCTGGAGTAGTAATAGAATGCCCGACCACAAGAAGTCTTCATCAACCTTATGGCCAACATGCAAAGCAGGTTGCAAAGCATGCATTGCTGTACATAGCAATGACACACACTATTAAGAACCATGCACCATCTTTTTGTAATGTGCATAGGACCATAATGAGTTGTGGTGACTTCAGTGTAATTATTGTTTTTGAATAAAAGTGTAAGCTCTCTTTGTCTCATTGCATATCTCTTTCAGCTACCTTCCATATTATACTGTAGCCTTTCTTTCTATGTAGGGTGCTAGTTTCATCAAGCAATGTTACTTGACAGTGGCACATCATATGAGAGTTACTTTAAACCTCAAGTTTTGCTTAGCAGTTTGGTTTCATATGCACATTAACATTGTTCCAAATGAAAACTTTCATGTCTGCATTCATATGCTTTCCTACAATGGCTCATTGCTGAAGAGATCACATCTATGCATTTTTTGCCTCATGACTGATTCTTGTGAATATGAGTAACTAGAGGAGGATATTATGGCTATTATGATATCTACAGAAGGAAAGCTCTTCCTCTTTTTATCAGTTTAGCCACACAGATAAAACTGGATATTCCTGCTATGTTTAACCCATTCTTAGATATGTGAAAGAGATCAGTATAGTTCCTAATTATTTTCTTAGTCTAGTTTGGAGTACCTAATTTAGAACATACCAGGGCAAGGCTTCACAGTCATGATCTCGTGCTCTGTGAGCAGGCAGTAAGTGCAGGCCCACGAGCACCAGTTATCCTCTACATCCCTCCATCAACTTATCATCATGTAAGAAAGGTGACCCTTGTAGGAACTTGAGAGGAGATACTGCATATTTTTATGGATAATTCTGCATGCAGAAATGTGTAAGGCACTGTAAATGAGATTTCACTGCTACAAATGGAACAAATAAACTAAAAATGCAATGCTGCCACATCATTTCATTATTAAGAAGATACTTATTTCTCATATTCTCAATCAGATATTATACATTTAATAACTTTCAATCACCTCTTGTACTCTCAATCTCCTTGTGCTTTTTCTCTTTTACAAGAGCATTCAGGGGTCCGCATTGTAGATGTTGCATTGAAGCCACCGTTAAGCAAATCTCTACTGAGTGTCATACACAGCACACTCTTCATCAGTGGTGTTCAACAGCTGCACAAACAGAGCAATTTACAAACATGTCTTATTGTTAAAAAATCCACATTACAAGTAAGTTTCTCCTTAGAAATGTCCAAGGTCTTTGATAATGCTCCAAGTACCAATACAACTGTTACAATAGGATTGCCTCACACAATTGTTTATTATAAAACAATACTTGCATTAGAAATAGAATACATGTTAATGATTCTTTTGAATAACTTGTATAATGTTGCATCGGTGATTAATTATGGAAATGTGTTTTTAGAGTTATTATAATTAATAGTACATTTAATTTGACTAGAAAGCGAATTTAGTACTTTCTCGATAAACACGTACATTTAGGTGACAAAATTCATGGCACGGCGAAATGCGCATATACAGATGGCGGTAGTACTGCAAACAGATAGTATAAAAGGCCAGTGCATTGGTGGAGCTGTCATCTGTGCTCAGGTGATTCACATGAAAAGTTTTCCAACATGATTATGGCCAACGATGGAAATTAACAAACATTGAACACACAATGATAGTAGGAGCTAGACACACAGAATATTCCATTTTGGAAATTGTTAGAGAATCCAATATTCCGAGATCCACAGTGTCAAGAGAGTGCCGAGAATACCAAATTTCAGGCATTACCCCTCACAATGGACGACACAGTGGCAGACCACCTTCACTTAATGACCAAAACAGAGAAGCAACGCTGGGTGAAATAGCCACAGAAACTAATGTGGGGTGTACAAACATATCCGTTATGAAATGTGGCAAAATTCTGGCATTAATGGACTATGGCAGAACACAGCCAACACTAGTGCCTTTGCTAACAGCATGACATTATCTACAGCACCTCTCCTAGGCTCATGACCTTATCATTTGTATTCTATATGACTGGTAAGAGGTGACGGTAGGGTTCAAGTGTGGCACAGACCCACAAAGCCATGCACCCAGGTTGTCAATGAGGCACTGGATGCTCTGGTCCAACTGAACCGATCACTTACCAGAAATGGTTATGTTCAGCTGCTTTGAGACCATTTGCAGCCATTTATGGACTTTATGTTCCCAAACAATGACAGAATTTTATTGATGAAAATGCACCATGTCACCAGGCCACAACTGTTCACGACTTGTTTGAAGAATATTCTGGACAGTTTGAATGAATGATTTGGCCACCCAGATTGCTCGACATGAATCTCATCAAACAACTATGAGACATAATTAAGAGGTCAGTTCATGCACAAAATGCTCCACCAGCAACACTTTCGCATTTATGGATGGCTGTAGATGCAGCATGGCTCAATATTTCTGCAGGGGATTTCCAACAACTTGTTAAGTCCATGCCACATTGAGTTGCTGCACTACACCAGGTAAAGGAGGTATACCATGACTTTGTCACCTTGCTGTATTTTAAAGTGAGTTAACTTAAAGATGTGACTTTTCAGTGCTGTTCAATTAACTTAACAGTGTAAAAATATAAATAGAATTTTGGTGTTAACACTGATACAAATCAGTTCTGTTTTGAAGTTTTTAAATCACGATGCCAATTAAATCTTACTTATTTCAATACATCCTCAATCCAGCAAGTTTGCCAAGAAGTGACTGTCTTCCAGATTCTCCATCATCTAAGCATTTTACTGAGATACAAATTCTTGAATAGGCAGTTACTTTTTGTAACACAAGGTGCAGTAAATAATGTTTCTCATGTATTTCAGTGTTGCTTCCATTATGTTGTAGTTCTGAAGATTATTTGTGTGTTGTGGCCAATAACAGACTAGATTGAGAATCATTGTGCTTCAAACTGTCTCAATGTTTATTAGCATCATTTCACTGAGTATTTTCAATCATAGTACTAATTTTGTCTTTGAAACAAACATTGCTAATTTGAAGAAAATAATTCAACTTATGTGTTACTAAGTAACAACAAGTATCATAGATGGCATTTAGGAGGTTGTTATTCCAATTACAAGTGTTATTAATTAAACTATAGTGTAAAATTATCAACTTAAAATTCTGATACTCAGCACCTTGAGATTTGATGCTCACCAACAGATCTGGTTACAAAATGAATTAACTGATACCATGTGTAAAGTGTGCAGTTTAGGTTACAGCCTGAAAATAAGTTTCTCAGACTTGTATTGTTGTTCCCTATTCTTGAAAATAGTTGTTCACAAACACAGGTAAATGTAACATTGATATTACACCTGAAGTCATCTTATGTAATCAGAGAAATGGGTTCTGAGGGAAGTGCTTGTAGAAATCTAGAACTTTCTCCTGTAGTTGAAGTTGTTAAATTCCCTTTTGCACTACTGGACAGTTACTTCAAGATGCAGACCAAAGTGAATGTTATCAATGTTCACTGAATATAAAGAGGAGAACAGATGAAAATCACTCTGTAGTGATGTCACATAGTTAAATCAGTACTGGAAATCTTCATTATGATAAAACAGAACAGATGGACAGCATTTAAAATCTGTTAATACCAGAGTCCTTCAATGAAGACAATTTTGGAAAATGAATTGCATTTGCTCCGTCCATCTGATTATTCCCAAAGTGACAATTTCATTTTGAATGCTTGTATACAGCCAATGAAATGTATTATCAACAGATCCTTAACCTGAAGTGTTAAGTCGTTTGAATGCTCCTTGTATAAGGAATCCAAGGTCACTTTCCCTTGAACACTGTTTCAGTGCAGGAACACGTTACTCATTTCCATAAACATATCTATAACACTACAAAAAAAGGAAAAAGAAAAGAAGAACAATTTAACAAATAGCCCCCACTAAGCCAGTGAACTTACTGTAACAAGGTAGACTTCTTTTCTAGCTGTCAATATCTTCAAGAACATTCTGTACTCCATTTATGGGCACATTTTCCTGAACTTATTACAGGTGACAGTTGGGGGTTCAGTGATTCGTTATAAATCATTTATGCCATATCACACCAAATGATGAAAATTAAGCATCTATTTTTTTGAAAATTTAAATGGGGAGCTGGCTTCCCACAGACTGTGAGATGATGTAAGCAACATTGAACATATTATTCTTGTTCTTTTTTCTTCTTTTCTTATGCAACACAAATGACAACACATACAGTTCACAATCTTCTTTGGTAGATATTCATCCACATTTGATAAGAGTTCATTAGAAACTCCAACGCTGTTTTTTTTTTTATGTGAATACAGTTGGACGCCCACTTCATCTTCTTGATGAAAATCCTGGTAGTAATTCCATTACTAACTGTAAACAGAACTTTAGCTGCTCTCCATTTCCTGTGACTGATGCCCGCATAACAAACACATTCAAAAAGGCAGCACTGACTAGAAAATAAACAATTTTGTGCCACCATTTTATAGATAACTGTCCAACTTTATTCCATTCTCGATTCTGATCAGAGAGATCCACACTGCCCATTATACTGTTGTACAAATTTGTGGCAATCGGACAAGCCATGCTGCACATGGAACCATCTCTTCCTTTTCCAGAAACGACTGTTACATCCTTAGGAGATTGCTGTAGACAGAACTATTACTGTTTTTCAGTCTTGCAAATCTACCACAATCATTGCATCTTTGATCTGTGCCTTGAACTCATCTCTGAAAGTGTCGTTTTTTATCATATTTCTGAAAGAACTTTTCTGCTGACTCTGACAGTATATAAAGAATATATTTCATTATCAAGAAGGCTCTTTCATTAGGGAGTATGAAGTGAAACAGGTGTCAAATGTAACACCACATTTACTGTTTCTCAAAGGTGAATACAATTCAAGTAGAACCCTTTCAACAAGAGGAAAAGTGGCGTCATTGTCTTTCTCTTTTCCACAATCGACCTGGAACTTCAGTAGACAGCCTGTCTTAGCATTATCCCTGTATTCTCTTTTTATATGCATCATGGCCATACATTGTTTTACGCTCTATCTCCTTTGAAAGGAATCATACCTTTGTCAACAGATAAGCTACCGAAATGACAATATCCCTCTAAGAAGCTACTATTTAGGGCACTAGCTTCACTTTATATATTTTATCATATCCAGGAGCAGCCTTCCCCACTGCCTTCAAATTATCATTGAAATGAAGGTTTTATGAAATTTTTTGGAAACACTTGTTGAGTCATCACTCTCAACAGTGATTCAACATGCAAAAGAGTATCTGAAACACACTAATTTGATAAAATGGGGCAATTTGTATATGCCCATAATGACAAGCAATCCAATAAATGCTTTCATTTCACAGTCTGTTACAAGTTTTTCAACACCCAATCAAAAATTTGCCACTCATGAGATGTGTACAAGTTCATTTGTTCAACAATATTCTGAATGCTATTTTCATTGCAGATATCAAGAAAATAATCATATGGATGATTCATTTTTGAAAGTGCTTTCTTTGGCAATGCTAAACTTTCTCTAATAGACTGTATGTCTAAATACTGAGGCAGTGTTTCATCACAATAAGTGTCAGGGCTCTCATCATTATCACAGAGCTTGAGTTTTGGCGACTCTGTGGGATAATCTGCAGAGACTGAACAGAACTGCAGGGACTGAAACATTGTCTACTACTGTGAGCACTTTTCGGAAAGTAGCAGGATAAAGTGGTAGGTTGTTCAGTTTACCAGATTCCTCATCTGTTGAAACATTATCCGATTCAGTGTTGTGACTCATCTTCAGGAGTAAGAAAAGATACTCTAGTATGTCTTTCTCTCTGGTAACATAATTTGTAATGAGACATACCTGAACTAAGTGAATATGCTTAATAAAACCTCAATAAACAGGTATATTGTCTACAGTAAAAGTGGTCACCTTAGACTATGGGTGTAAATATTTCCACATAATTCCAACATATTTTTGATGTGTCAGAAAGGACAACAAAATTTTCTTGAATTTTATCTACATCTACATCTACATCTACATTGATACTCCGCAAGCCACCCAACGGTGTGTGGCGGAGGGCACTTTACGTGCCACTGTCATTACCTCCCTTTCCTGTTCCAGTCGCGTATGGTTCGCGGGAAGAACGACTGTCTGAAAGCCTCCGTGCGCGCTCTAATCTCTCTAATTTTACATTCGTGATCTCCTCGGGAAGTATAAGTAGGGGGAAGCAATATATTCGATACCTCATCCAGAAACGCACCCTCTCGAAACCTGGCGAGCAAGCTACACCGCGATGCAGAGCGCCTCTCTTGCAGAGTCTGCCACTTGAGTTTATTAAACATCTCCGTAACGCTATCACGGTTACCAAATAACCCAGTGACGAAACGCGCTGCTCTTCTTTGGATCTTCTCTATCTCCTCCGTCAACCCGACCTGGTACGGATCCCACACTGATGAGCAATACTCAAGTATAGGTCGAACGAGTGTTTTGTAAGCCACCTCCTTTGTTGATGGACTACATTTTCTAAGCACTCTCCCAATGAATCTCAACCTGGTACCCGCCTTACCAACAATTAGTTTTGTATGATCATTCCACTTCAAATCGTTCCGTACGCATACTCCCAGATATTTTACAGAAGTAACTGCTACCAGTGTTTGTTCCGCTATCATATAATCATACAATAAAGGATCCTTCTTTCTATGTATTCGCAATACATTACATTTGTCTATGTTAAGGGTCAGTTGCCACTCCCTGCACCAAGTGCCTATCCGCTGCAGATCTTCCTGTATTTCGCTACAATTTTCTAATGCAGCAACTTCTCTGTATACTACAGCATCATCCGCGAAAAGCCGCATGGAACTTCCGACACTATCTACTAAGTCATTTATATATATTGTGAAAAGCAATGGTCCCATAACACTCCCCTGTGGGACGCCAGAGGTTACTTTAATGTCTGTAGACGTCTCTCCATTGATAACAACATGCTGTGTTCTGTTTGCTAAAAACTCTTCAATCCAGCCACACAGCTGGTCTGATATTCCGTAGGCTCTTACTTTGTTTATCAGGCGACAGTGCGGAACTGTATCGAACGCCTTCCGGAAGTCAAGAAAAATAGCATCTACCTGGGAGCCTGTATCTAATATTTTCTGGGTCTCATGAACAAATAAAGCGAGTTGGGTCTCACACGATCGCTGTTTCCGGAATCCATGTTGATTCCTACATAGTAGATTCTGGGTTTCCAGAAATGACATGATACGCGAGCAAAAAACATGTTCTAAAATTCTACAAGAGATCGACGTAAGAGATATAGGTCTATAGTTTTGCGCATCTGCTCGACGACCCTTCTTGAAGACTGGGACTATCTGTGCTCTTTTCCAATCATTTGGAACCCTCCGTTCCTCTAGAGACTTGCGGTACACGGCTGTTAGAAGGGGGGCAAGTTCTTTCGCGTACTCTGTGTAGAATCGAATTGGTATCCCGTCAGGTCCAGTGGACTTTCCTCTATTGAGTGATTCCAGTTGCTTTTCTATTCCTTGGACACTTATTTCGATGTCAGCCATTTTTTCGTTTGTGCGAGGATTTAGAGAAGGAACTGCAGTGCGGTCTTCCTCTGTGAAACAGCTTTGGAAAAAGGTGTTTAGTATTTCAGCTTTACGCGTGTCATCCTCTGTTTCAATGCCATCATCATCCCGTAGTATCTGGATATGCTGTTTCGAGCCACTTACTGATTTAACGTAACCCAGAACTTCCTAGGATTTTCTGTCAAGTCGGTACATAGAATTTTACTTTCGAATTCAATGAACGCTTCACGCATAGCCCTCCTTACGCTAACTTTGACATCGTTTAGCTTCAGTTTGTCTGAGAGGTTTTGGCTGCGTTTAAACTTGGAGTGGAGCTCTCTTTGCTTTCGCAGTAGTTTCCTAACTTTGTTGTTGTACCACGGTGGGTTTTTCCCGTCCCTCACAGTTTTACTCGGCACGTACCTGTCTAAAACGCATTTTACGATTGCCTTGAACTTTTTCCATAAACACTCAACATTGTCAGTGTCGGAACAGAAATTTTCGTTTTGATCTGTTAGGTAGTCTGAAATCTGCCTTCTATTACTCTTGCTAAACAGATAAACCTTCCTCCCTTTTTTTATATTCCTATTAACTTCCATATTCAGGGATGCTGCAACGGCCTTATGATCACTGATTCCCTGTTCTGTACATACAGATTCGAAAAGTTCGGGTCTGTTTGTTATCAGTAGGTCCAATATGTTATCTCCACGAGTCGGTTCTCTGTTTAATTGCTCGAGGTAATTTTCGGATAGTGCACTCAGTATAATGTCACTCGATGCTCTGTCCCTACCACCCGTCCTAAACATCTGAGTGTCCCAGTCTATATCTGGTAAATTGAAATCTCCACCTAAGACTATAACATGCTGAGAAAATTTATGTGAAATGTATTCCAAATTTTCTCTCAGTTGTTCTGCCACTAATGCTGCTGAGTCGGGAGGTCGGTAAAAGGAGCCAATTATTAACCTAGTTCGGTTGTTTAGTGTAACCTCCACCCATAATAATTCACAGGAACTATCCACTTCTACTTCACTACAGGATAAACTACTACTAACAGCGATGAACACTCCACCACCGGTTGCATGCAATCTATCCTTTCTAAACACCGTGTGTACCTTTGTAAAAATTTCGGCAGAATTTATCTCTGGCTTAAGCCAGCTTTCTGTACCTATAACGATTTCAGCTCCGGTGCTTTCTATCAGCGCTTGAAGTTCCGGTACTTTACCAACGCAGCTTCGACAGTTGACAATTACAATACCGATTGCTGCTTGGTCCCCGCATGTCCTGACTTTGCCCCGCACCCGTTGAGGCTGTTGCCCTTTCTGTACTTGCCCAAGGCCATCTAACCTAAAAAACCGCCCAGCCCACGCCACACAACCCCTGCTACCCGTGTAGCCGCTTGTTGCGTGTAGTGGACTCCTGACCTATCCAGCGGAACCCGAAACCCCACCACCCTATGGCGCAAGTCAAGGAATCTGCAGCCCACACGGTCGCAGAACCGTCTCAGCCTCTGATTCAGACCCTCCACTCGGCTCTGTACCAAAGGTCCGCAGTCAGTCCTGTCGACGATGCTGCAGATGGTGAGCTCTGCTTTCATCCCGCTAGCGAGACTGGCAGTCTTCACCAAATCAGATAGCCGCCGGAAGCCAGAGAGGATTTCCTCCGATCCATAGCGACACACATCATTGGTGCCGACATGAGCGACCACCTGCAGATGGGTGCACACTGTACCCTTCATGGCATCCGGAAGGACCCTTTCCACATCTGGAATGACTCCCCCCGGTATGCACACGGAGTGCACATTGGTTTTCTTCCCCTCTCTTGCTGCCATTTCCCTAAGGGGCCCCATTACGCGCCTGACGTTGGAGCTCCCAACTACCAGTAAGCCCACCCTCTGCGACTGCCCGGATCTTGCAGACTGAGGGGCAACCTCTGGAACAGGACAAGCAGCCATGTCAGGCCGAAGATCAGTATCAGCCTGAGACAGAGCCTGAAACCGGTTCGTCAGACAAACTGGAGAGGCTTTCCGTTCAGCCCTCCGGAATGTCTTTCGCCCCCTGCCACACCTTGAAACGACCTCCCACTCTACCACAGGTGAGGGATCAGCCTCAATGCGGGCAGTATCCCGGGCAACCACAGTCGTAGTCCGATCAGGGGATGCGTGGGACGAGCTGGCCGTCCCCGACAAACCCCCATCCCGACCCCCACAGTGATGCCCATTGGCAACAGCCTCAAGCTGTGTGACCGAAGCCAACACTGCCTGAAGCTGGGAGCGAAGGGATGCCAACTCAGCCTGCATCCGAACACAGCAGTTGCAGTCCCTATCCATGCTAAAAACTGTTTTGCTAAGAACGTCTGAACTAATCTACAGAGAGCGCAAACAAATCGACAAAATTTAAACGGTTATTAAAATACAAGATTGCCTAGTAAATACAGTAATGCTGCTACTTGCGCACTGCTGACACTGCTCGGCAGCGGAAGGAGACTAAGCGAAATTACACTATTCAGGTACTAAAACACGATGCTACACTCTCAAATACTATAATACGCCCGAAATTTATGAATTAAACAATGCAAGAACCAAAAACACGCAAAGAAATTAAGAGTTAAACTATGTAACAAATGAGTGAGCTAGGAGTATACGACTTGCTGCTCAGCTGCTTATCCAACGGCGGCAGGGAGCACACTGACTGCGACCAACCGACACTGGCCGTTCAAAACAAAACAGTAGACAAACGACTACGCGAATTTACACTATTCAGGTACTAAAACGCGATGCTACAACTCTCAAATACTATAATACGCTCGAAATTTATGAATTAAACAATGCAAGTACCAAAAACACGCAAAGAAATTAAGAATTAAACTATGTAACAAATGAGTGAGCTAGGAGTATACGACTTGCTGCTGCAGCTGCTTATCCAACGGCGGCAGGGAGCACACTAACTGCGACCAACCGACACTGGCCGTTCAAAACAAAACAGTAGACAAACGACTACGCGAATTTACACTATTCAGGTACTAAAACGCGATGCTACAACTCTCAAATACTATAATACGCCCCAAATTTATGAATTACACAATGCAAGTACCAAAAACACGCAAAGAAATTAAGAATTAAACTATGTAACAAATGAGTGAGCTAGGAGTATACGACTTGCTGCTGCAGCTGCTTATCCAACGGCGGCAGGGAGCACACTCATGTGTTTCTCATTTTAATGTAGAGACGTGTGAATGTTGAATCCATTGGTCCTTGGAGGACACCGAAGTATGTGGGAAGGTACCTCCTCACTGCCGATGAAAGGACTAATTGGCAATGTCGAAGTCCAAGCTCTCATATATTATTAATTGTATGAACTACGTTCATTATATTTCTGAAAGTGACAATCTTTGCACATACATTCTCCTGGTGAATCATGTACAGAGCACCTCTGACTTCTTGGGTACTGGAAATTTTTCTCACTTTTCCTTTCAATTCTACTACAAGTCCTGATTTATTTACATCATTTACACAGAAAATAATAAATTCCATTATAAACCAGTATTTTGCATACTTTCTTCAGTGCTGCTAAGAAAGTTTTTCATTTTTACTACCAAGGCCAGCAGCTCTTCTCAATCTAAAGTTGATTGTTTTTTGCATCTTATACAAATGGCTAGCTGCTCTGTAACAAAATCTTCACAAGCTGACTGTGAACATTGTCTGCCATTTCAAGTATGTGATACAGGATCATCATGCCGGATAACGGCACCTTTTGTAATTGATGATTACTCCTATTGCAAATTGGTGAAGAAATTGCCAGTATTACACTGCGCTGAGTAGCCATTGGTGCTTATGTGGCTCCGCTACCCAATTTCGCAGTTGTCACTTCTGTGTTGTATCGATCACAGTTTGTGCATACATTTCCCCTCTCTCCCCACCACATAACAACTGCTCTGCTTGGGAGAAGGAGACTGAGCAAGTGCAAGGGCTCACGCACAAAATCAGCAAGCTGTTAAACCCTGTAATGAGGCATCAGGAACATATAGCTATTTAGGTGATTTAATGGGTGATATTATGATGAAGTGAGCAGAATAGTTTATGCCATTTTTTCACAATTCCCAGAAAGATATACAAATTACTTAACTCTGATTTTGTCACTGCTATTCCAAATGCATTAGTAAGTTATGGAAGCCTGCACGCATAATATGTTGTTATCACATGCTCAAAGCGAGAAAGTAAAAGATCGGAGTGATTACTCTTAACTTCTACCTCCTTTAAATCACTGAAGATTTCACATAAATTTTGGGCTATGACGTTCTATATAGTACTCTCTAATTTCCCAATTATTATGCTCATATGAGTCGTATGAGTTTCAGCTACTCTTCATGTGTCCACTTGTACAGCCTGACAGCTACTCTGACCTGCCTAGGGGATCTCGTCGCATCACCAAGCCACAGCCACAGCTCACCGGAAGGCCAGTCAGACGAATGCTGCTGTTGTTATTTTCATGACCTTCACAAATTGCATATTGTGAATTTAACACCTTTAAATTTTTCTTTTTCTTTAATACTCCCTATATTAGTTAAAAGCCTCAATCAAAGCAAAATCACCACACCACATGGACCTTTGTGGAGAGGGAGAAGTGTACAACATATAATTATTACTACAAATTGTAACACCCTCAATATTCTCAATCCCTCCTTCGGGGCCGAAGTAGGGAAGCAGGGGTCCCACATGCCACACTGCCAGTGCTGATGCTGTGGTGTCAGTGTTGATGGTGCAGCACTTCCCAGGCAACTAAGAAGCTTTCCTCTCAATCAGGCACAGTGAGATTTAATTATAGCAAGTATCTGGAAGGCTATTTGTAAACTCATGTTACTGGCCTTAGTGTGCAATGGACTGATCTTTGAGTGACTGAAGTTTTCCATCATACTTCCCCATATGTAGGGACTCTGTATCCTGTTCTCCAATAACCCCTTGACCATTCTGTACACTGCTTTGAGCTTTCACTTGAGCCAAGTATTTGTATTGCCAGTCAATTACATCAGTTTTCTCTAATGGAGTCTTTCTTTTACTTGCATTTTTTTCCCAAGCTCACCTCATCTCACTTAGTGTCTTGTATACAACATCATCTGCCAAGGAAGCTTTTCTTCTACAGTATTTCACAGTAGTTTGCGTAATGTTGGCACTTTTTTAGATTCATATAAAAGTCAAACATTTTTTGATGAATTATTGATTTGTCACTTCTGTCTGTAACAACAGATTCTCTACGCAATTTCTACTGCTCTTACATGGCAATTACAGTATTTCATTTGGTTTATTTGGGTGTTCCTTTCTGAGGCAAGACTGACTTAAATATAAATTGTAGCCCTTTGATTGGGACACACAATATTATCCACCAGTACTTTTATGCCATCTTTTTAATAAAAGTGTTAATTATGTCAGAGATGACCAAACCCATTTTCCTCTGCAGATTTGTTGTCCACCTACTGTGCACATTACTTGTGATGTAGTAAACTTATCCATCAGTTTGAAGTAAGTATCTCAAATATACAAACGGAAATGACTGATACTGGTAATTACTGTAACTAACAGAAGAAACATACATGACTGGAATCGACCTAAATCAACAGACTTGGCATTATACAGCCAGACAGAAGAAACAGAAGCAAATTCTTGCGTTTCTGTATGGATTTTTGACTGTTCTTCCTGGAAAGGCCATTTCTCTTACCAACAGCTCTGCTCACTCTTCACTTCACAGAAATGGTATGTACATCATTGAATATAAGTGCCTATATTAAAAATGCTTCTGTAAAACTGTTGTGTCTGTATATCTCTGAACATGCTTATCTCCAAAACTTCTAGACGAATTTTCATTGAGTTTTGTAGACAACCTGAGTATAATTTTGGGCTCCATACAGGCTTCATTTGATCAAAATCTGTGTTTAAAAACATGGATGTGTGTGTGTGTGTGTGTTCCACATCTCCTATGAAACCACTTGACCGATTTCAATCAAACAGGGTACATATATCACTCACCATCTGGGAAGAGTTGCTGTGGAGGTGAGAACCACCTAACTATCAAAGAGGTGGGGCGAAAAAGAATTGCACGCCACAAAGTGTGAATACCCAAATTTTATTCATCCAATACTTCAGAACAAGGGCATTTAGTGACTTGAAATGAACTTTAAATATAATTTCAAACCTTTACGAAACTTTTTCTCAAGACACCTCACTCCCCCAAAATGATGAAGGTAAACAGTTTACGATCTACTACATTTTCACATCAGATATGATGTTTTAATTTACTACTACTTTACTACTATCTGTATTCGCGACACATTTTGCAGACCGTGTTCACATATACCACTGAATTTACCAGCAAAATTATATCATCATACAACATACAGTTCATGATATATATGATGCCATTAACACTGAGATATGTGAAAAACTGCCACATCATGCATGACATTTAAACCTGCTTAGCTGATTTCAATCAAATTTTGAAAGGAGCTATCTTGAACCCTGAGGAAGAATGCAGTCCTCTTTGGAAACTCTGTAGTACAAGATACTTATTGATTTGAAGAATATTACTTCAGTTATGTAAAATATTTACTTCTGAACATTATCATATTTGTGAAAATGACCTTACTGGTTGATTGTGTTACAAGATATGATACAAACTAATGACTATAATGCTTGTACAATCTTCACTGTGTTTCATCCCTACTTCACACTACTTCAATAGCATGAAGCATAGATGCACCCTCCTGCCCCTGATCCTCTGAATGCAAGGGAGGAAAGCAAGGAGCACATCACGAGCCGTGCTTACCCAAACAGGCAGACATGTGGGCAGCAGATTTTATTGCATGTGCAGTAATTTACTTACTCACCATGACTCAAAATAACAAATCTACTAATATTTGAGCACAGCTGCGGGTAACAGCTAGTCATTAATAAATCTCAGAGACCACAGCTGGATATTTTCCTTTAACAAGCAATGACAGTGCAAACTCAAATGATTTTTACTATTTCTTCAAGAGATCCATTGCATTTTGTTTATTTTTTAGCACAGAGACAACTAGTACCCTTCCTTACAGCCCTGCAACAGAAATTAGATGCATAGCAATGGCAAGGCCTTTCAAGGCACTGTAGCAATGTAACAACTACATCAGGAGTTACAATGGCAAAATACAGGAGGATTATAATTGAAGTTCCAATTTCATAACACTATAAAAAAGGAGTCGCTGCTCAGGATGACATCAAATTTGAAGGGAGTATTATCAGACAAGGGAGAAACAGAATGGAAACAATAAAAAATTTTAAAAAAGTTCCCACTAGATGGTTCTGTAAGTATCAGAACGTAAATGAGCTTGGCTGCAAATCACAGATGAATTTAAATACAAAGACTATGGTGTGAGTTGCACTTTAAACCAAACATAGTACTGTAACAATATAGTTGCTTTTCACCATATAGCAGAGATGCTAAGTTGCAGATATGCACAACTAAAAGACTCTCACAATTTTGAGAGTCCAATTGTGAGGGTCTTTTTGTTGTGCCTATCTGTGACTCAGTATCTCCACTATATGGTGAGTCGCAACTTTCCTTCTCATAATATTTTTACATTCCATCCTGAATTTTCCATTGTATGATGAAACACACTACTGTGCAATATGCTAGGCTGTACAATTTTGGCAATCCATATCTGTGACACTGTTCGGTAAGCTGATCCACCACGGCAAGGTCGTACATGTCAGATACAAAAATTCAGTCTACAATGACCAGAAACCACATAAAAAGCAACAATAAAATTGGTTTTTATTTGTCATGAGACTGCCACAAGACATGCTCAATATGTTGACCACCATTTTCTACAGTTGAAATTGAGAAACAGCAAGTTCCACAACAGACTGGTTGTCCAGGTGGTTCTGTTCAGAATGTGTTGCTTTCAATTCAGCTAAGTTTGTAACTGGAGCAGTGAACACAGCATCTTTCAGATAACCTGACAGCCAGAAGTCACACAGATTACATGATCTTGATGGCCAGGCTGTAGAGAAATTCTAGTCTTTCCAAAATGTCTCTGCAGCTGCTGCTTCACTGGCTGTGCAATGAGTGGAGTACCATCTTGCATAAAAATTATCCTACACACACATTCACACTGTTGAAGGGTTGGAATGACAATGAGGCATGAAAGACTCTGATAGTGTTTATCAGTGACAGGGCAGGTAACCATATCTGCACAACACATCGCCTCAAAAAAAAGTGGCTCTAAGATAAACAATGCCATCAACCCTCACCACATAGTTGCCTTTGCAGAATGAAGTGGTATCAGTTGACGTGCAAGCACATTTTCTATATCCCATATTCTGCAGTTCTATATATTGACATGTCCTTGGAGATGGAAATAGGCTCTGTCTGTCCACAGACTGTTTCACTAACCACTGCCATCCGAGCCAGAAATCCTAGTGCAAACCTTTATCTTACTGGCAGGTCAGCAAAAAGCAACTCCTGAACATGGGTTATTTTGTACAGATAGCAATGCAGGGTGTTTTGTAGAATTTTATGCATCATGCTCAAAGACATGTCCAAAGTTTGGGCAATTCCTCACGCACTACATGTTTGCACATCACCACCCGAGCCCTCCAGCAATGCTGTGGTCACATCATCTATTGACATCGAATCAACTGCTTTCTTCCTTCAGCCACAGTGCGCCTCAAGACAACCTGTCTTAAAATTTCATCATCTTTTTCCCCACATCCTTGGCAGACATCAGACCAACGCCTTTTTTCATACCCTTAAGTGTCTGGAACTTCTGCTGAGCTACTGGCACACAGTCACTGTTCCCATATAAGTGCTTTACCAACAACACACGATCCTGCATTGACACAGTCATGCCAAGAGTCTCGGATGTAAACTGAGGTACAGCCATGCACCTCCCATCTTATTTTGTATATCCTGGTGCTTATACTACCATCTAGTGGTATAACTTTCATCAAATTCCCCCTCCCTCATAACACCCCCCCCCCTTTCTCTGACAATATTTCCTCCAAATTTGACGTGAATCTGGACAGCAGTTTATTTTTTACAGTATTTTGTAATTGGAATTTCTATTATAATCATCTTCTATATGCTAATAAAGGAGCCGTAAGCAACTAGCTTATTGTTTGTAACTAAAAGACAATATTCAGCATTGTTTGATTTGTAATTATCAATATTAATTATTAACTAAAATCTGAAAATAAAGTACAGGGTGATTCAAAAAGAATACCACAACTTTAAAAATGTGTATTTAATGAAAGAAACATAATATAACCTTCTGTTATACATCATTACAAAGAGTATTTAAAAAGGTTTTTTTTTTTCACTCAAAAAAAAGTTCAGAGATGTTCAATATGGCCCCCTCCAGACACTCGAGCAATATCAACCCGATACTCCAACTCGTTCCACACTCTCTGTAGCATATCAGGCGTAACAGTTTGGATAGCTGCTGTTATTTCTCATTTCAAATCATCAATGGTGACTGGGAGAGGTGGCCGAAACACCATATCCTTAACATACCCCCATAAGAAAAAATCGCAGGGTGTAAGATCAGGGCTTCTTGGAGGCCAGTGATGAAGTGCTCTGTCACGGGCTGCCTGGCGGCCGATCCATCGCCTCGGGTAGTTGACGTTCAGGTAGTTACGGACAGATAAGTGCCAATGTGGTGGCGCTCCATCCTGCTGAAATATGAATTGTTGTGCTTCTTGTTCGAGGTGAGGGAACAGCCAATTCTCTAACATCTCCAGATACTGTAGTCCAGTTACAGTAGCACCTTCGAAGAAAAAGGGACCAAAAACTTTATTGGCTGAAATGGCACAGAAAACTGTTTATACCAACATTTAATACACCACCTATCAGGAGGTTTAACACCATACTTCGTTCGAAATGCACGCTGAACAACTGTCGTCGATTCACTTCTGCCGTACTCAATAACACAAAAAGCTTTCTGTTGAGCGGTCACCATCTTAGCATCAACTGACGCTGACGCCTAGTCAACAGCGCCTCAAGCGAACAAATGTACAACTAAATGAAACTTTATAGCTCCCTTAATTCGCCGACAGATAGTGCTTAGCTCTGCCTTTTGTCGTTACAGAGTTTTAAATTTCTAAAGTTGTGGTATTCTTTTTGAATCACCCTGTACGTAAGCGAGGTCTTGACTCTTACATAATTACTTGTGAAAGACCACCAGTAGGCATCTTACATCAACTGTGTGGCCCCAGAAGATACTACAATTGGAGCAAACTAGGAAAAAGATTGAATCTGCAAAATACACCGCTAGATATTAAGTAACCAGACGACATACATCTGTACGCAACACTGCCACAATTGAAGCTGTGTTCTTTTTCAAGAAAAGAACGGTAAATGAGTTAAGTGAACTTCAAATTAAATTGAGACTGGCTTTAAATCTTTAACTACTTCATCACTGATATCACGTATGCTGAAAGTGTCTATATCACTTGTAAGCACAAAATCCTCATCATATGGAGAAATTAAATGTTTATAACCCTAAGAAGGTGGTACCTGAATTTCATTTGTGCTTGCTCTCGGTATTTTACTTTGCAGCACCTGCTAATACAGAGTAAATTTATAGAGAGTTTAGAACTCGAGTGAAAATTACTTTTGTTAATAAAGATTTGTATCATAAAATTTTTACTTTATTTTTCTACACTTTCTATTTTTTTTTTTTTTTTTTTTTTTTTTTTAGGCAGTCCTCAGAGTTGTCACTCCGTAACTGTTGCTGTAGTAGAATTGGCTTCTACTACTTTTAATTTCTGGTAGTAGCTGATGTGGAATTTCGAGCAACATTACTGCCTCACAATCTGTGCAACAAGACCAGCCCCTGGTTAAACTTAGGTGCATCCATTCTTGCTATTTTGGATGGTGGGACAGCAGCTGATATGTTAGCCTTCATCGGGAAATTCAACTCCAGTTTAAATTATAGGCTACTGGTTCTGGCAACATAATCCACCATCATCCGGCCCTAAACACCAAATTTTATAGCAGTGTTAACAACAAGAATTACATAGGTTAAGGATACTATCTGGGGATTATGGAATCATATTTGCCACTAATCAATAACATACATATGAGTAGACTTATTGTTAGCACTGCTGTAAATTTGGTGTTTAGGGCTTGACGATGGCGTGTTATCACTACTGAAACTGGTACCTATAAAATAAAATGAAGATGAACTTACAGCTGACAAGTTTTTTTGTATTTATTACAGCCATTAATAGGTTAAAATCTGAGTATATTCTAGCTTACAGCACATACACCCATGCTGTATTCCAGGTTGTTGACTGCATTGCTAAGTAAGCTGCTGGCTGCTTACAAACCCAAACTGCTGAATTAAATTTAAACAATATCGCACCACCTTGGTGGCTGCCCGTCAGAGGTTGTGTTTTTGCCACATGACTGTGCACCCAGTCTTCCTCATAATCAAACTTTGGAGTGCAGACACCTTTCTATTCTACAAACCCTGCCTCTCCTGTCTAGTCTGGCTTACAGCTACAAAAACTACAATGCCCAGTGGTTGTTCCTTCTAACTTACCACCTCTAATGAACCAATGTCTTCTCCTCGAGGTTGATGATGTAAAAACATCTCTCTTTGATGACTGTATCTTTTCACATAAAAACAAACAGGGCGAGGGGGGGGAGGGGCCTCAAGTGGGATGTGTCTGTGTACACCCATTTCAAACGAATGTTAAGTCCTTCCTAAACTTCAGCATGGATTCTGATTTTTCCTGATATTAATACTGACTGTGCCCAGTAAGAGTTCCACTCAATGACAAGTACATACATCCTGACATTACAAGGGTCACTCCAAAAGAAATGTACACTAGTTTTGTAAAAATACAGTTTTCATTCTGCGTGTGTGGAAGTTTTACAGTGTGTAGATACATCCTTCCCGCTTGTTTTCAAACTTAGTTCAACCTGTTCCCGTCAGTGGCGCCATCATAGAATGTCTTCAATATGGCTGCTACACTTGATGTTTATCAGAAGCAACGTGCTGTCATAGAATTCCTGTGCTGTCAAAACGAGACATTGGGAAACATCCACATGAGCTTGAAAGAGGTGTATGGAGATGCTGCTGTCGATCACAGTACAGTTAGTCGGTGGGCAAGCAGGTTACGTGATGAAAGCGGGCACAGCAATATTGAGGATTGTCCTCGCAGCAACAGGCCTCGCACTGCACAGACTCCAAACAATGTGCAGAGAGTTAACGAATTGGTGACTGCTGACAGACGCATCACAGGGAATGAATTGTCACGCTACATTGGGATAGGGGAAGGAAGTGTTTGCAGAAGATGATGACTCCCTTGTGCACACTGCCAAACAGTGGGTCCAACAGGTTGGTCCAGAATTTTACTGTGCTAGTATACAGGTGCTGGTTCCAAGATGGTGTAAGGCAGTTGAGAGGGATGGAAATTATGTGGAGAAATGAAAATATTGTTCCTAAAGGATGTATCTACACACTGTAAACCTTTCAAATATGTAGAATAAAAGATGGATTTTTAAAAAAAAAATAGTGTGCATTTCTTTTGGAGTGCCCCTCGCACGTCTTATACGACTATATAGATAGACTGAAGTCCACTTACAGGTAGACAAAACAAGAAATGTGAATAGCGTATGATAAATCTTAACAAGATATGATGGCATGACATTCACTGTGCAATACCAGAATACGAGACATGGTAATATATAATACTACAACAAAATACTGACAGCTTGTTGAAGATGTCCATATGGAGCCTGGAGGGAAACTGACATTAGTGTGTGGTGAAACTATGTGAATAAATATTAACAGAACAATCACAGGAGGAACACGTTTGAAGTTGCATTGAACATTCACAAGGGATATCTAAAATGAATAATTTTAAGATTGAATCCACATTTAAGTAGCCTATTACATTGTCATACGCTTCTGCCTCAAAGTTTATTATATCATTGCTTTAGGCAGAAGGATGGAAAAATGTGTATTTTAATGCAGTTGTTAATTAAACTATGATGTCACTATTTATTTGAAACCAAATCTTACAAATGCACCACAGTTTACAACCTTTTAAGAAAGTGCATGAACACATTATCTTTCTATAAAAATCAGCCTCATCAACTGCATACCATTATTCTTGTATATGTTCAGATGTACTGAGGAAAGCTGAGATCTTCTTGGCCAACATAATGAAAGTAGAACCTTGTTCACTGTCAGGGTGACTAATGACAATGGGTGCACCAAAGTCTGTACATTCTGCTATCGAAGGTGACAAGGGCACACTGCAAAGCAATTCAGTTCCAAGATCACTTGCCACTTCTGCAGCTTTGTTATTTCTACCCCAGAGTGGAACATGGGAGTGACAATTTGTACAAACAACTGATGCCATATTCTCAACAATACCACATATTGGCACTTCAAGTTTCTTAAACAACTGAGCACCCCTCTCTGTCACCTGAAAAACACACAAAAATCTACTTCAAATATTAAACCAGTTTTAGCTACGAAATCAAAACAAACGAAAGATATCATAAATGCTTTGAAATGTCATGTAGTCATTTGGTGCATGTTGTGAACAATAGTTATGAAAGCAGGAGGGAATATTAGAGAAATAAAAACAGTAACAAGAAATACAAGATAAGTATTAACACACAAAAAAATGTATTAAATGATCCAACAAACCAGACACTAAATACCTCAACAAAATGTAGTATTTCAGATATACCTGCACAGCAGCAGTCTGAGGTGTAGTCACCAAGACAACACCAGAAACCGGTACATTCTGAATCAGTGATAGATGTGCATCACCAGTGCCAGGTGGTGTATCAATAATAAGATAATCTACCGAACCCCACGCAACACCACGAAGCAAACGCTGTATGGCACTCATAACCATCGGGCCCCGCCACACAAAAGGTGACTTTTCATCTGCCAAGAAACCAGATGACATACATTTGACACCATGGTTCATGAGAGGTATGAAATAACCATCTTCTGTCAATAGTGGTCGTTCATGCAAGTTCATCATCAAAGGCACTGAAGGTCCATGTACGTCAGCATCCAGCAAGGCAACCTCCTTCTGTGGTTCCACACATTTCATCCCAACAGCAATGTTAACAGCAACTGTAGACTTGCCGACACCACCCTTGCCTGAAGCTACAACGAGAATTTGCTTCACACCTGGTATTGCCTTTCTTTTGGGAAGTCCTTTTGCCATTAATTCTCTCTGTCTTGCATCGTGTAAGGAAGAGTACTGTTTCCTAAAATATAGATCTCTTGTCTGTACAGACAATAATACTCTCACAGATTTCAAAGCTGCAGTTCTTCTCATTGTAACAACTGTAAGCAACGGAGGCACAGGAACTGAAACTGCCAGAAAGTCTGTTCTGGAAAGAAAGTACACTACATGAGAACCATGTATGACAACCTACACTCTACATAACGAAATCCCTATTAAGATGAAGAGGTGATTCATAGTTGATAGCTATCGCTTTGATTACACATAAATTCTACTGGGACAGTCCCAGCACGTGAAACATGATATGAGGATAGCATAAATCCACTTTAATAGAAAGATCTAACAAATATCTTTATAAGATACATGTATTAAAAACAGTCTTGGTTGCAATTTATTCTTTTATTAAAAACACATTTTCCTATTGTGAGGTATCTTCAGATTATCTACAGGGATAACAAAATAAGCAAAAATTAGGGTATTATTTCCTATTAACAGTTGTTTGCTTCTCCAACGTAACCAAACTGTCACCTCCCACACTAACCTAGATTTCAGCCTACATTAGAAATCAGTCTGTAACCACAACTAAGAGACTAAAGAGGATATACTATCACATTCCAATGACAATCTTTATAACCACAGAATGATACAAACTACTATTCTGTATATGACACAGGACAAATTTAAATTTCTACATGTTTACATTAGCAAATTCTGCAACTAAATGAGCCTTCTCCATTCAAGGAACACTTCTCATTGCATCACATGTCCCAAAGCATTGATTGTCTTACCTGATCAAAACGGTATCCCAAAGTAACAACAGAATAAACTAATAGTGGCACGATCTGATAGACCTTGTAAATTCATTTTTTCAAATTATACCTACCAACTTTTTCGCAATATCTCACACATTTCAGAGTTCTGCAGATTTCCTTTAGACTGTTTGCCTTATTCCCTTCCCACTCATTGTTAGACCTTTTTTTTTATTTATTTATTTGTCCATATAAATTTATTTTTTGTCTACATAAATACATTTTACATTACATATTGCATATAAAAGATACTGAACAGAAAATTGTAGTTTTGCAGTAGGTAGAAGTCACAGATTTTTTTAAACGTATGTAGCTCAGAAGGAGGTGTTATATGTCCGGGTAATATGTTGTATAGCCCCACCCACCCCCCCTCCCCCCAAGTTTCTACATTCTAATGAAATAAGCAAAACTCTCAATGATTCTGCTGCCTAGACACAATCATTAGGTTTACAACTGTCACTATTAGCAAAGAAGTGTAGTATTTAAAGTTTAGTATATTACAAAAAGAACAATAGCCACAGAATTTGTAAGGGTCAACGGAAGCGTCCAATTCCACCTGTCTGCTTTGACCCACAATGGAATGATGTTGTGGTGAGACACATCATTACAGCGTGGTGTTTTTGAGTTGGTTTGTTGTGGATGTGGTGTTTTATTTGATGAAGCCATTTGGTTGTGGAGTGGTTAGTTTAACATGTGGTATTGGGTTCACTTGAGTTTTGGCTGTCATTGTGCTAACATGGTTTTGAGTTTAGGTAGTTGATGCAGTAATGAGGATTGTGGAAGTGTTTTCAGTGATTTACTAAGGTTTTTTGTTTGTGTGTTCGGTGTTTTTGATAGATCTGAATAGTTAGGTGTTTGTTGTGTGGAAAGAAGTCTAATTTTTTATTGCTTTTTGGTTAGGGATGGATGTGACAGGCATGTGGGTGTGCACGCACATGTGCACGAGCACCGTGGCCAACCTAGGTGGTACTGCTGGAGGATTTTGATAGCATGTAATTTTTGCTTTGGTTTTATTCTATCGTAATTATGATGTTTTCTCTGTTGTATATTTATGGTGGGTCAGTAACGTTTTAATTCATGTAGTGAATATGGGGTATTTGGTTTTTTGAGCTGGTGAGGCTTGGATCCACTTTTCCGAGTTATAGGTGTTGGTTTCTTTGTATCGATAGCTGCAGTTCAGCTATATAGGCCAAGGGAAATGTGGGATTCCACTTTTCGGATATGTGTTTTTGGATCAATAGTTGTGGTTGAGCTATACAGCTCTAGGGAAACGTCTGATTCCTGTGGTTTTGTTAGTGTGGCGGAATCTTTTAATTTAATTTTCTTTGGACATTGTTTTAGGATGGTGCGCCGTTTTTTCATTGTCGTACATTTAGCTAGTCTCCGCCCAAATTTTTCGCGGTTGTCCCGCTTGTTTTATTTTATTTCTGGAGTGATACGTTCTTGTGTTATTTTTATTTTTGATCGCGTTTGTTGATGTATCCATGCAGTGACTTCATTGTCCCCATATTGTCTACGCTGGAACTAGCCGTTTCTTCCATATTGGTGACGTCATGGTACAAAGCGGACAGCTGGAATCGGACGCTTCTGTAATACCGCCCGTAAAATTTGCATAACATTGATACAAATTAAAGGCGTAATTGTGTTCGCCCTGTTCTGATCTTACATCTCTGTGATGATGCATCTCAAAATCTTTGGTATGCAAAAATTAATATTTTTTTTTGTTCCTTACAATATACATAAAAATATGACTGTTCAATGTCGACAGTCCGACTTGTTTTCATTAACGTCCTGTCCGACATGGTCCCGTCGAGAAGAAGCACCTTCAGGTACGAGGAAAAATTGAGCACACAGCTCTCACAAACTACTCCTAGTCTTTGTATTATCGATTAATTGGCATGTATACTTACACAAGCCAGAAACTGACACGTTCATATAACCGGAAAACTGCGAAATCCTCAGTGTTACAGAGTTCATGGAAATACTCAACAGTTGCATTTACTGAAACAAAAAAAACCTACAGGACAATGTGAGGTGGCACGGAATTGTGCTGTAGCATGTTAAACTCAGAATAAAGTCATCCACCTGCAGTTAAAGAGTGTAAATATTACCGGGAGAACAATGGCCACAACTTTGCTCATATATTTTACCTCACATTCATATGCTATTATCCCTCTCGGATCACATCAGGTCTTCTTGTGCAATGAAATGAGAGAATCATAACTGCCAAATAAAAAAAATGTTAACCCATTTCGACAACATCAATGTTATTTGATTACGCGTTAGACAATTGCAATAAAACTGATACAAATTATCTCAATTCGCTTAACTTGTACATGAATTCATTCAGTATAACATAACTAATGGCACCTATCAACGTCCCATGTCGTCGAACAACATACACAAAACTCCGACTCCGAAACTCAACTACCTATACTCTGTACTCAACTCAAGTATTGATGGTATAATACCGGCCTAGCTCATAACTCAAGTCATAACACAGTACACACAAACGACTATCGATTTAAGCAGTCTCGATTTTACCACTTTCAAAAGGCATTGAAAACTTGCACATGCATGTCCCCATAATTGACCATGCGAGCCAACTTGCGTGTGGAAACACACTGTTGGCTTAGTGCCATCGTAGCTCAAGATGATGGTCAGAAGCCATGTTTAAAATTTTAATAAATTCAGAGTAAAAGTTGTTTAAGTTACTCGTCTCACTCTTGCAACTCCCCTCAGCTCTGCACAAGGGCTTCACTAATTGCCGTTAAACGGAACTACAGTATCCTGATACTGTTTAATGTTCGTTCAGTAGCACAAACGTTCAGTGATTGATTTTTTATTTTATTTCGTTGACTGTTTGTAACGGAGCATAGCACAAAGTTACAGTATTTGGTAGACGCGGGTGCTGACGTGTCAGTCTATCCATCTGCCTGTCTGCCACGTCACAAATCTAATCACTGCCACCTTTTCGCGGCCAGTGGTTCCACAAGAACAACGTATGGCCATGTCGCATTAGTTCTGAACTTGGGCCTGCGGCGCAAATTTGAATGGCAATTTGTCGAAGCAGATGTGACGCACCCCATACTTGGAGCGGATTTTTTATCATTTTATGGACTCCTGCCTGACCTCCGTCACCGACGCCTTCTTGACACTACTACCAACCTAGCAAGCCAAAGTCGTATGCGTTGTGTGGAGGACACAGCAGTACGAGTGGTTACTGGTGATTCTCCATTTATAGAGCTCCTCAGCCAGTTCCCAGAGACCACATACCAGGTGATAGGTGTTCTGCCTCTGAATTGGACATGTCCAAAACGTCGTCAATATACACCCCACCCCCACCTGTGCAGCACTCGACGGTGTACTATATTTTGACTACACCTGGGCCACCACTTCATGCTCGACCGCGCCACTTGACACCCCAGAAACTAAAGAAAGTTAAGCAGGAATTCTCGTGCACGCTAGCACAAGGAATCTGCCGCCCATCGAGCAATAGTTGGTGATCTCCTCCACACATGGTACCAAAGAAGAATAACGGATGGCATCCATGTGCTGACTACAGACAGCTCAATGCCAGAACCATTCTAGATCGTTATCCAGTCCCGCATATCGAAGATTTTACTGTCAATGTCCACGGTAAGCGAATCTTTTCTACTTTGGACTTGGTTCATGCGTTTTACCAGATACCTGTGGTACCTGACGACGTTGCTAAGACTGCCGTCTGCACACCTTTCGGACTCCTTGAATTTACCCGATTGCCTTTTGGACTTTGTAATGCTGCCCAAACGTTTCAACGGCTCATGGATGAAGTGATACGTGTTTTAGACTTCTGTTATGTGTATATTGACGACGTTTTGGACATGTCGAATTCAGAGGCAGAACACCTATCACACTTACGACAGATCTTCACTCGTTTACGTGCACATGGCCTGCTCATCAACCCATCGAAGTTCATTTTTGGAGCAGCTGAAGTACAGTTCCTAGGCTACACTATCAATGCTCAAGGCATATGGCCATCACAGGAGAACGTAGACGCTATAATGAATTTCCCCGAGCCTACGACAGTTAAAGAATTACGTAGAGTTCTTGGCGTAACCAATTTTTACCGTCGATTCGTTCGCAATCATGTCTTCCTAGTTGCACCACTGAATAAGTACTTGCAAGGTTCACCGAAGCAGAAAGACAAACTCCAGTGGGACAGTAAGGCTGAGTTGGCATTTAAGAAGCTGAAGACTGCCATCGCAGAAGCTACACTGTTAGCGCACCCAGTTGTGCAGGCGCCTCTCGCCCTGATGGTCGACACATCAGCAACTGCAATCGGTGCTGCACTGCAACAGCAAATAGACGGGCACTGGCAGCCCTTAGGCTTTTTCAGTAATAAGCTATCGCCATCTCAACAGAATTAGTCCACATATGATCGCGAACTGTATGCTGCATATGCTGCCATTAAGAAATTTCGTCACTTGTTGGAGGGACAGCAGTTCACTCTCATCACAGACCATAAGCCACTAATGTACGCATTCCGCCAGCACCCTGAGAAGGCATCGCCACGTCAGCTGCAACACCTCGACTATATCGGACAGTTCACTATCAAAAATGTCCACATTGAAGGAGAGCTAAATGTGCCAGCTAATGCACTCTCCATGATTGAAGCAATCACTGAAGCAGTTGATTTTGAATCTCTCGCCATAGCGCAAAAATCTCATACTGAGCTCCGAGATTTGTTGGCGCGACCATCGGGCCTACAACTCCACCGTATTACACTGCCACTGTCAACCTTGCTGCTGTATTGTGATGTCGCCACCAACAAACCGAGACCTTTGTGACTATTGACTTTCGCCAACAGGTAATCACCTCTTTACGTAACTTGTCGCACCCTGGAATATGAGCCACTACCAACATGGTGAAGCGAGCTTTTGTCTGGCCACACATGAAAAAAGATTGCAAGCAATATGTGCGACAATGTGTGACTTGTCAACGGAATAAAGTTAGGCAGCACGTTAGGTCACCTCTTGGCACATTTTTTCCTCCAACTCAGAAATTTGATCATGTTCACCTAGACCTAGTAGGACCTCTCCCACCATCGTAAGGATACACCTACTGCCTTACAACCATCGATCGTCTTACACGCTGGCCCGAGGTGTTCTCGATCGCCGACATTACCGCCGAAACTGTCGCGACTGCATTCTTCAGGGGATGGGTCGCTCGTTTCGGGTAGCCACTACGAATCACAACATACCAAGGAAGACAGTTTGAGTCGTATTTGTTCAAAGCATTCTTTATCCTATTCGGTACAAGGTACATTAGAACTACAGCTTACCACCCGTCAGTAAATGGTTTAATTGAACGCATGCACCGCCAACTGAAAGTGTCGCTTCATTGTCACGACTCACAGTGGTGGACAGAGACGTTGCCCATTGTCCTCCTGGGTCTCTGTGCGTCGCTGACAGAAGACCTGAACGCCACAACTCCAGAACTTGTTTATGGCCAGCCGATATGACTTTCCAGCGAGTTCTTTGCTAATGTGCCAGACAACGGCAGCAGCACTTCAGATTCTGTACAAAAGCTGTGTACACAAATCCGGCAACTACACCCCATTGCTTCAAGGGATCAGCAGACCCCTCGCCCATTTGAGTTTGACGAGCTACAGGAATGCCAATATGTCTTCTTATGGCATGATGCAGTACACAAGCTGCTGCAGCCACCCTACGACGGACCTTATCATGTCATCAGTAGGGAGAACAAGACAGTCTATGTCGATGTTATGGGTACACCAACCACCGTCTCCATCGAAGGCTCAAACCAGCTTTCTGCGCTCCCTACACTGGTATGGGTGCATCTACACACATTAAGGACATGACTGAAGATCCAGTCACTCCACTGGACGTCACAGGCCAGCCTCAACGGACGTCTGAGGCTACCTCTAATGCACCATCAGCAGCCTGTGCACGACCCATTGTAACCCCGTCCAGACGACATCTCCATTTAAACAGAAAGTACCATTGAAACTAATGGGGGAGTGGTGAAGTGCAGTCTTACGTGCAGTGTAATGCTGTGTGCAAGTGATTACCATTTGTAATTATTATCTCTGGCGCATTCTCTGACTTATGTTTCCTCATTTGTTTTTATGCTGTTCTGTTGTTTAATTTTTTTATTAAAAGAGTCGTATGAGTTACGGTGTGTTTTTTATGTTACAATTAAGTAAATACAATGAGTCCCACAACAACTTCTTCGCCAACAGCTACATTTGAGACACATTTTACAGATGATTTGCACATATATCACTCAATGTAAGTGCAATATTACATCATTTAACGATAAGTAGTTCAGGAGATACGGCGTCATAATGAATGAGATGCGTGAAAAACTGCCTCATCATGCATGACATTTAAATTTATTACTTCTTTGTTAGTAACTCTATTTGTAACAAATTTCGTGGACAGTATCCACATACACCATTCAATGCACCTACAATATTGTACCATTGTATGAGACATAGTTAAGGAAATATGAAGTCATAAACATTATACACAAGGTCAGATACTGCATTGTGCGGATATGGACACTGAGCTATAAATAAATACCCTGGCAACGCCGTGTTTCTTCGCCTGTCTATTATAAAAAGTGCAACACAACATCAACAAAGAGTTAAAAATGCATCTCATTTATCCCAATAATATGTAATATAATCGAGTATTATACATAACAGGTTAAATACACTACCACTTACTCAGTTTTACACATCAGGACTTCATGTCTCGCCTTTCTATTGTTACGGCAATTCAAGGCATTATAGCAAAAGTGTACAACTGCTTTTAGAATAAGACAGTTCTGTAACACTACCTGGTATGAATAAAGCCTTCAACCCAGTTTTCCATAAAACACTTGTTAATAAGCAACGCCACTGTGTAACATAGGCCATGAAGATCAGAGAAAATGCCTTGATTGAACTAGCTCTCCTGTTTTGTTTCGTCTAGCGGTAGGCCACCATTGTAGTGCTGTTTGATAATTAACGTAAGTTTTATCTGTATTTTTGAAAAATGTAATAGAAATTGTTATTAGAAAGTGTGTATTATTGACTTAGATGTCACCTCTCATGATCAAACCATTAATTATAATTAACAAAGTTTTTGCAGAATTTCATAGTGCAGGGAGCTCATCTCCCATAGCAGGATTTAGTCGGCCATTATGCTGACTGTATTATTTAATTAAAATTTCATGTCATAATATTAAATGTAAATGTGAGAGGTTTCTCTACCTTGATCTTACAATAGTCTCAGAGTTAACAGAGTAAAAATAAATCTTGTTTATTAATATTTAGAATACTGAATGAGTTCAGTATGTTTCGAGTTTGGCCGCCTAACGGCAGATGAGATTCTCTCCAGTTTTGCCTTACAAATAGTGAACAAGAAATATTGAAAATATTTTCATCCAATAAGCTCTGCAATTAAATGAAACAACTAGTTCACTGTTATCAATCACTATTTTATTATAACATAACAGCTTAAATACACTGGGTAACAGTGAACTAGTTGTTTCATTTAATGTCAGTAACAGTCACGGTAAAGCCTAAGTAACCAAAAAATGTTCGCATTTAAAGCTCTGTAATATCTCAGTTAATCTTTATGTAGTTTGGTACATAAATAACCAGTAGCCCCTGAGACCCATACTAATAATTATAAAAATAAAAATATATAATCATCCCATGATAAATAGCCACACACACACACACACACACACACACACACACACACACACACACACACACACGTATACCATTATAAGTGGCGACCAAGAACGTGGGGCTTGAATTTTTATGTACCAACATTCTATACAGAAATATTGAGTACATAAAAATAACTGAGGTATAGTGGTATTTATCAAAAATTTTACAAAAATAGTAGTAAATATTTATACGTATGTAACGACGTGTATGATGCAAGAATTAATACCATATATATAACATTGTTCCATGTTCCCAATATAAAAACTTTCACCTGTACGAGACTGAGGCAGTGAAGATTTATACGCCTGAAGCTGAATCAATACATACAATTGTTTCAATGGAGATACACTCAGCAGCCAGCAACACTAATTACTTAAGGTAAGGGTATAACTGCATGTGTACCGAGCGAGGTGGCGCAGTGGTTAGCACACTGGGCATTCGGCAGGACGACGGTTCAATCTCGTCTCCGGCCATCCTGATTTAGTTTTTCCATGATTTCCCTAAATCACTTCAGGCAAATGCTGGGATGGTTCCTTTGAAAGGGCACGGCCGATTTCCTTCTCCATCCTTCCCTCACCCGAGTTTGCACTCGGTCTCTAATGACCTCGTTGTCGACAGGACGTTACATACTACTCTCCTCCTCCTCCTATAACTGCATGTGCTTCTGGGCTGGAAACGAGAAGAGGAAGGAATCTGAGGGCCATGCACTGCTCTGACTTTCTTAGCACAAATTTATCATAATTGTGAATCACGTTCTTTTGCCACAGAAAGAGTTTGGTTGGATTCATTTACTATAACTTAGTACTAGTGTGTGAATCAGTACTGGAATCTGCTGCACGGCGGATAGTATTTGAGATAGAGCTCACATAATCACCTGTGCAGTTTTCAGATAAACTCAAGTGCAATTAACGATAGGTTCACATGTGTGTGTACTGACACCAAAACAACATTTCAGTAGAGATAGATTTTTTGCAGTACACAGGAAGTATTTAAAGGATTACACCACAAAGTGAGTTTTTGAATAGGTGATAGCTTCATTTTTAATAATTAGTATGATTTCATAAGGTAATTTTTTGAAATTTACCTTTGTGTTTTGTATATTTTGTTTATTTCTTGTGTGTGACTTTTGGGGAAACAGATTTCCGTTTATATTTGTGTCCGGTTAGTGAGTGTAAATTTATGCAAACATGGTTAAGACACGGAAGGAAAAACTAGTAGAGAGCGAGAATATGTCTGGGTATGATACAGATGATAATGTACAGGAATTTCCAGTAAAGAATCCACTCGAAATGTCAGGCTCTCAAATATCTAGACAGGAAGGTGAACAGCCTGTGACAGACAATGTATCAGGCAATGCTGAGGATCAGACTCAGATGAGCAGAGAAGTTCACTCAGTTGCTGGGACAGCGAAAGATGATGCCACTGTGTCAACAACTAATGTTGTGCAAATATCTGCACCAACAGCTGATTTCTTGACTGTAATTATGGCTCAATTGGATCTGAGAGAGAAGCAACGTGAAGAGAAACAAAGGCAAGAACGCCTTGAACGTGAACGCAGGGAACATGAACGTGACGCTCACATCCTGGCAAAAATGAATGAAATGTTTGAACAAGGCGCTAGTGTCATATTTGTCACAGGAGATCGATGTGGTAAAACAACAAGTTGCAGAATTGGTTGAACAAAACATAGACATTCCTCAAAAGGTAACACAATTAAGCGAACACATAGATCAATTAGACAAGGCGCATGGTGTCTTAGAAAATCAAGTGAAACATGTTGTTAAAACTGTAGGCGAAATTTCAAACAATTTAGGACAAAAGATTGATGACTATGTCACACAAGCTGTGGCTCTATTGGAACTCGAGGCACAGTTACCGACGTGCTCGACATCTAGTAGAAAGATGCATTACGAAAATGTACCACTTAATATATGTGGACTAAAAAAATCAGACTGCGAGAGAATGCAACCACTAACGCCGATGAATTATATCGGCATTGTCGCTGCAAACGAGGAAGCAGGTTCAGACCGAGATTGCCACGGAAAAAGAAGCCATATTATGCTCATTCCTTGTGGTTAAAAATCTTACAGTGCCTTGCATCCTGGAACTTGATGCGCTGCGTGAAATGAAGGCTAGAACTGACCTCTCCTGGGCCAAATGCACTTTATCCTATCACAACCTGAAAATTGACCTGGCACTGATAAGGACTCCGGACGCATATATAAATTACTGCCGGAATGTCTGAGTAACTGTAAAAGATCCAGATACATTGAATATCAATGACTGTATCATTAATCAAAATAGTAATGAACAGGAACCCGATTGGGAGACGGAAGCTGTCACTATCAAACAATAAACTAAAGAAAAAGTAGTCAAATCATCTGACTTAAGCCTCACACAACAAGATGACTTAAGTCATGTATTAAATCAATTTGTAAAAGTGTTCTCAGAGAAACCAGGAATCTTTAAGAGATATAAATTGGACATGCAGGTTAAGCCCCATCAAACATCCTGCCATGCTACCTACTCTATGCTGTGGTCAAAAGACACACCATGAGAAAAGAGATCCAAAGGAATATAGATAATTAAGATTTATTTCATGTATGTTTAATTTTGTGTATATGCTTAATATATGTGGTAATTTTTAAGTATGTGTATGAGAGAGTTGCTTATGAATGAAGGTCATGCATTTAAATGTGTGCAATCAAACAAAGTGTTAGTAAATGAATCCGCGTAATGGTACTTCACACAAAGGTGGAAATGAGAGAGAGGCATTGTGCATGGTTGTCGGAAATGCATACTAGCAGCGGATAATTGACTGAATGCGATAAATAGGAGGATTTAATCTCTAAACAGTATAGTACCTTAAGGTATGACAGATATTTAACATCTGCACAGATTCCAGCTTGGAAACACTTGCAGTTACACCCGTACAAACAAGGCAACTGCAAACGCAGCAACAATAAAAGCAATGAATCAGTGTTGAATCACTATAAAGAACATACGTAAAAAATTTACTGAACTCACGAGTCCAGAAAGACCAATCTGTTGACACTTTCAGTAAGAGGTGCCAACTAGATCAATCACTTAGTACAGAGTGATAAGACGTATCTAGAAGGAACTCTGATTCGTGTAATATATGAAATACGATGATGTAAAGTCAGAGCCATATTTCTTATGTAGCTCAAGTAATAGTTGTTAAAATATGTTCCAATTTACAATTGAGACTATTCGGACACTTAGTTAGTGCAGTATGGATAAACTGAATCACTAATTGGAATGTGATGGAGAAAGTGAACAGTAAACTATGTGGTAACACACTGAGTGTTGACTGTATTTCTTCTTCTTCGGTTATCAACCCACAGGTTGGTTGGCAGCAGCACGCCATTCCGTTCTTTTGTCAACTTTCTTCTTCATATCTGCATAGGTCTGGCACCCGATGTCATTTATTACTTGTTGAATGTAGCTTAATCTAGGTCGTCCTCGGCGAGTTCTTCCTTCAATGATTCCTTCTAATATTCTCTTAATGAAATTGTTATGCCGTAAAATGTGACCTATGAAGGTTATTCTTCTTTTCTGTATATTTCGCCAAAGAGATCTGTTTTCTTTCACTCTTCTGAGGACATCTTCGTTTGTAGCCTTGTCTCGCCAGCTGATTTTTTCCATTCTCCGGTAGCACCACATTTCGAATGCCTCTAATCTTCTCTTTTCTTCTTTTCCACTAGTCCAAGTTTCACATCCGTAAAGGGCTGTACTCCACACATAGGTTTTCATGACTCTCTTTCTTACGTCTAAACTAACATTTCTACTCGTCAGTAAGTTTCTTTTTCCATTGAATGCTATTTTGGCAAGTTGTATTCTGTTTTTAATGTCACTTTTGCTCCTTCCATCTGCTGTTATTTTGCTACCTAAGTAGTTAAATTCTGTAACCTGCCCTAGTTTCTCTCCCTTTATTGTTATTCGTATGGGTTCATTGTAGTTCAGGGCGCCACTCACCATCACTTTAGTCTTTTTCTTATTTATTTTCATTCCATACTGTTCTTTTAAGGTGTTTTCCATTTCATTGAGTGCGGCTTCTAAATCTTCTTTCCTTTCTGTAATTATGGCGATATCATCTGCATATCGCAACATATCTATTTTCATTCCGTTAAGTTTTATTCCTACTTCAATATTCTCTCTTATTTTGTCTATTGCTTCTTGGATATATGCGTTGAAAATTACTGGAGATAGTGGGCATCCCTGTCTCACTCCTTTCCTTATTCTTGCTGTTTCTTCTTTGTTTTCCTTCTTAACTAAGGCTGTTTCATTTTGGTATATTTTAAAGATTATCCTTCTATCATTATATTTCAGACCAGCCTTCTTCAGAATTCTAAACATTTCTGGCCATACAACATTGTCAAATGCCTTTTCGAGGTCTACGAAGGCTATAAATACTTGTTTGTTTTTGGAAATTTGTTTCTCAATTATTAGTCTTAAAGATAAGATTGCTTCCCTCGTCCCTACACCGCTTCTAAAACCGAATTGGTCTTCACTTAGAGTGCTATTCAATTGGTTTTCAACTCTTTTCAAAATTATTCTTATTAGAATTTTTGATGCGTGTGAAAGAAGACTGAGTGTTCGATGGTTTTCACAGTCCATAGTAGATGCTTTCTTAGGTATGGGGAATATGATGCATTTCTGATAGTCTTCAGGAACTTCACCTGTTTTGTATATTTTCTGTATGAGTTGCAGTAGTGTAGCTTTCATTTTGTCTCCTGATTTCTTAATTAGTTCAGAAGGTATATCATCAACACCTGCCGCTTTCTTATCTGGTAGTTCTTTTAGTGCTTTTTCAAATTCATCTTTCAGAATTGTGTCCCCTAGTTCTTCTTTCTCTACTTCTTCGCTTAATTCTATCATATTATCTGTTAGAGGGTCTCCTTGATATAGCTCTTCAATGTATTCTTGCCATCTCTTCAGCGTGTCATATCCAAATAGTACCTTGCCCTCTTTGTTCTTTATAGTTCCTGAAGATTTTACTTTCCGTTTAGCAAAGTTTTGTTTTATTGTTCTGTAGGCCAAGTCAGTTTTTCCTTTAACCATGTTTTCCTCCACCTCTTTACAAATGCTGTTGAGGTAATTTTCTTTTGCTTTCCTAGATTCTCTGTTTATTTGGTTTCTAAGCTTTCTATATTTGTTTTCGCTTTGCTCGTCAGAGGCATTTTTGTATAGTCTTCTTTCTTCCATTAGACAAATTATTTCAGGTGTTATCCACTCTTTCCTGTTTACAGGTTTGGCTTTCCCAATAAATTCTTCTGCTGCTTTATGTATGCCTTCTTTGATTTGTTTCCACTCCTCGTTAGTACTCCCGGGAATAATGTTTGATGCCATCTCATCAGTTTTCCGTGCATAAGGGATCACTAGTTCTTCAGACTTTAGGTTATCTCTGTTCCATACTTTGTTCGTTTTTCTCTCTAATCGCTTGAGTTTGAGTAAGCATTTCATCATTACAAGGTTGTGATCACTATTAATATCCGCAGACGGGTAGCTTCTGCAATCCTTGATTTGGTTTTTAAAACGCGATTTTACTAATATATAGTCGATTTGGTGTCTTCTAGTATCTCCTGGGGCTTTCCACGTGTACCTTCTTCTTTTATGGTGGTTGAAAAGGGAGTTCGCTATGACCAACTTGTTTTTGGCACAAAATTCAATTAGCCGGCTTCCTCTTTCGTTTCTATCTCCTAGACCATATTTCCCTACAATTCCGTCAACTTTCTCTTCTCCAACACTAGCATTCCAATCTCCCATTATAATTAAGTTCTCTTCACCTTTAACATAATTTATAACTTTGTTGATGTCTTCATACACTGTTTCTATTACATCGTCTTCTTCTGCCGATGTCGGCATATAGACTTGTACTATTACCGTGTTCTTTGGTTTGGTTCCAATTTTGACTAGTATTATCCTAGTATTTAGCAGTGAAAAACTGTTGTTCGAGTACAGTGAACTAAGATAAATAAAATTAACAGCATACATTGTGGTCCCTTCCCTAAGAAACAATCTAATATGAGAAATAATACTGACATTCATACTGTGGAAAAATGTTTCTGTGGACAAGAGAAACTTCCGATGAACGGAATATTCACAGTGGACTGTGAATGGACGCTACGGGTAGCGCACAGCGAACTGCAGATTCCAGGGCCGAGAAACGCACGCTAGAAATGACACAGGCCAAACATAGTGAAGTGAAAAGTGTCACAGCAAGGTACTCGCATGAACACTCAACACAGTGACAGTGTGTGTGTGGTGTCACCGCCGGACACCACACTTGCTAGGTGGTAGCTTTTAAATCGGCCGCGGTCCGCTAGTATACGACGGACCCGCGTGTCGCCACTGTCAGTAATTGCAGACCGAGCGCCGCCACACGGCAGGTCTAGAGAGACGTACTAGCACTCGCCCCAGTTGTACAGCCGACGTTGCTAGCCATGGTTCACTGAGAATTACGCTCTCATTTGCCGAGACGATAGTTAGCATAGCCTTCAGCTACATTTGCTACGACCTAGCAAGGCGCCGTATTCAATTGATATTGAGATTCTATTAATGTATCATCAAGAGCGATGTTCTACAAATGTGGATTAAAGTTAAGTATTCCAGAAGCTACGTACTTTTCTTTATAGCATTCATTACGTATCCTGTTTCAGACCTCACGCCAGCCTGCGTGAGTTTAAGCGCGTGCCTTTCGGCTCCCTCTCATTGTGTCTAGGCTGTCTTGTCTAGACACAACAGTGTGTGCTGAGTAGCGATCACTTTAAAAAAATGATTAAATCTGTTATATAGCTAGAGAAGGCCGAAATGCACGCTATAAGCTCACGCAGGATGGCGTGAGGTCTGAAACAGGACACGTAATGAATGCTGTAAAGAGAAGTACGTAGCTTCTGGAATACATAACTTTAATCCATCATTTGTATACATCGTTCTTGATGAGACATGCTTCATACGATAACTATCAATTGCTATGGCGCCTTGCTAGGTCGTAGCCATTGACTTAGCTGAAGGCTATTCTAACTATCTTCTCTGCAAATAAACGAGGCTTCGTCAGTGTTGCATCGCTAGCTAAGTCGTCCGTACAACTGGGGCGAGTGCTAGTAAGTCTCTCAGTCTGCGATCACTGACAGTGGCGACATGCGGGTCCGACATGTACTAATGGACCGCGGCCGATTTAAAGCTACCACCTAGCAAGTGTGGTGTCTGGCGGTGACACCACAAAATCCGAGTAGTGAAATGTGTGAGTTCGACCAAGAAACTTATCTAAAGAACTGGACCCCGTACGTTCGTACATTACTTCAGTGCATACAAAACAGTAAACGCGAATGACTGTGGAGTGCTTGAAAACTAATAACATTTCTTTCAGCACTTGTGATATGTGTATTTGTCTTGTTTTGCTGATGAATTGATATGCGGTCAAATATTTGCATGTTACGCGAGGCGAGGGCCGGCAGATGTTCCTGACTGCACAGCTGATGCGCCGCACCTGTCGACTGACCGTCAGCTGTCGGCACGGACATCACAATGCAGGTCAACAAACTGTCTGTAACTGTGGCAGGCTGCTGCACACGCTTCTGTTGTCACCAACAACGATTCGCCGACAGCTCTAAACTACACCAGCGTTGACGACTCTTACTTCGATGCAGTTTCGAAATGTATTTATGGTTGATGACGAATTAATGAACACCGACTACAATGTGAATCTGTAACAGACACAATGTGCAAAGGACACCGAAATTAATTACATTGACACTATATATAGTTCTTATTGCGATGTATATGTGTACGTGCAAGCACAGACAAACATTCTACGCGAAGATGATTAATAGTTCAGGACAAACGTACTGTGTACGTAATTTCAATTAACTTCTATTTCTTGTTGTAGTGTATGTATATATAGATATATATATTTCTTTGTTGATTAATTCAATGGACATATTATCAGCATAAATAATATAAAGAGAGACTGAATGTTAACAATCCGAAAGCTCCGGATGAGGTTTTTAACCTGTATTTCCTTACGCCTGTAATCCAAATGGGAGAGCGTAAGCAAATTCGTACCGGGTGTGTAGGATTCCGGTTTGTTCACATTCCTGATACAAAATATGGTTGGAACAAATAGTTCTATAAACCTGTAATAATGAGGTCGAAACATATCTAAAACATACGAACGATATAGTACAAATGTAACCATACATGTAACTGTGACTTGACCACAAATGTACCTACCTTAATCATGCAAACATGAACACTTAAATAAGGATGTAAGACGGTAGTGAGACTGTACATAAAGAAGTAAAACACATTAAGTATACCCTCACTAGGGGGCCCATGTGACGATATTTCACATAAATGGACGTTTGGAGAAAGAGAAAAGAAGTTTTTGTCATGAGACGTGTGAAACATAAATTTTCTAAAGACTAAGTACATCTGCACGATGTATAACAAATAGTAAAGAATGTAAGTTATTATTATCAAAACTCAAATATCGATGTAATTAACAAAACACAGTTATTTGTAAGATCTCTGTGTAACATAGGCCATGAAGATCAGAGACAATGCTTTGATTGAACTAGCTCTCCTGTTTTGTTTCGTCCAGAGGTAGGCCGCCTTTGTAGTGCTGTTTGATAATTAACGTAAATTTTATCTGTTTTTTTTAATGTAATAGAAATTGTTATTAGAAAGTGTGTATTATTGACTTAGTTGTCACCTCTCATGATCACAACCATTAATTATAATTAAAAAAGTTTTTACAGAACTTTATAGTGCAGGGAGCTCATCTCCCATAGCAGGATTTAGTCGGCCATTACGCTGACTGTATTATTTAATTAAAATTTCATATCATAATATTAAATGTAAATGTGAGAGGTTTCTCTACCTTGATAGTCTCAGAGTTAACAGAGTAAAAATAGATTTCATTTATAAATATTTAGAATACTGAAAGAGTCCAGTATGTTTCGAGTTTGGCCGCCTAATGGCAGATGAGATTCTCTCCAGATTTGCCTTGCAAATAATGAACAAGAAATATTGAAAATATCTTCATTCAATAAGCTCCACAATATCTCAGTTAATCTTTATGTAGTTTGTTACATAAATACCAGTAGCCCCTGAGACCCATATTAATAATTACAGTTTGCATAAGAATACACATATTTTCTTTTCTAAATAGCAGCATTCACACAAACTATTTATTAGAAGGCGGTGAGTCGCACATTGTGTTTAAAAAATATTATATCGTTCATACTTTGGGGCAGCTGACGTCCATATGAGTGTTATTGCGGTATAAGTTAATTAAAAGTCTCATGCTAGCCCACAATATTTAAAGCCACCCCAACCAAAATCATAAAATAAAATAATAAAAATAAAAATATATAATCATCCTGTGATAAATGTCCACACACACACAGATTTACACTTATACCATGATACTGGTCTGTGCTTAGGAAACGATAAATCAGTTTAATTTTAGGAACTCAGCACATCAATATGACATAGAAAATGCACATTTAATTAATGTGCCATACAACAGACTAGCACAAATTCACCACAGTTATAAACAAATTCACATGAAGCGCCAATATAGTGTATATGAATAAATTAAAAAACAATACAACAAAGTTGATTAATAGTAAAGAATATTGCATATTGAAAGAATTTTACAACAGTTTCCTTTTATGATGATGAGCTGCTCACATAATAAAATGCAGTATTGTACAGAATACAGTGTTAAGCAAACCAATAAGCTAGATGTAGTGTGTAGTGTCTAGTTGCGAACATTACATGTAACTGAACTGTAACTGCGTTAACTAACTGTTGTAAATACACTAATGTAATGTGTAAAGTCTATTGTATAAACACGAAGTTGCATGCAAGATTCGACATAATTATTTGCATCAAAAATGCTCAAATGTGAATAAGTCTAATCTGTTCTTTTCTACTCTGTTCTGTTTTATGCTTACTGTGAATATTATTCTTTGTCTGTATATTATGCTCACAAAATCTCCTATTCATTTGAAATGTCTCTACATTTTTAGTGACAAACTTACAAGGGAAAAATACATTAATTTAGAGTTCTAAGAACTTTAAGTTTCTGGGAACTTTTCTGCGTGAATCTCTTGAGTGCAGTTTGTAAATAGTTCTTACACCTAACTTCTGGACAATGAACACTTTCGTCTCTAATGGCTGATTACCCCCAAAATCAAACCACAATCACCCAATGTATGATAATAGCTGTAGAGTGCAGCTTATACAGAATTAGGTTCTGAAAGTGAGAATGTGTAAGGCAAAATTAGAATGAAGTCCCTAACAGAGGTTAAAATATTTCCATTCCAAGAAATATATTCACTTCCATTCTTTCTGTTGGCTGATTTCTATGTGATACATTTACTCCTCCTTTTTCTTACACAGAATTGAATGAAACTGGTTTTATTAACATTTAGTAAGTAGTCTGCAATGGCAAAAAGAGTGCATTGTCTTCAACTATCTAAATAAAAACTTAGCAAAATGGCAACATTTTCTTATATCTTATAACAAGAATCTCATTGTTCTTCTTCAGTATATCCATCTATATCATCTCACATATTGCTACAGGTATCGACTGGATGCTCTACACTTTGTCCAGTGCCTCTTCCTAAATCTAATCGTAACATCATCCACTTTTAATGTCACCCAGCATTCCATGTCATCTTCTTCCTCTTTGTCCCTTCTCTGAAATCTTTCCCTCAATGAACCTTTGTTACAGGTAATTTTTTCACAGTATCTGTCCCACACAATATATTTTCCTCATTCTTCCTATTTCTACTAGTATTCTCTCCTTTTCTATTCCACCTTTATAAGCAGTTCTTTGTTTATTGTTCTGTCACTCCATTTTTCTTTTAGCATTTTTCTCCATAACCACATCTCAGAACTATCCAGTTATATAGCCAGTTTCTTTCTGATTGTCAATGATACACTGCTATATGATACTAGATTCCATACAAAACCCTCAGTGAGCCTCTTTCTTAATTCTGGTGGAATTCTTTTTACTGTCAACAAAACTCTTGCGTTTTGAAACCACTGTTACCTATAAATATTCAGGTTTTCTTATTTCCTTTCCTTACAATGTTATTTTGAGAGAGCCTTCATGTTTTCTACCTTTCAGTACTTTGGTTATTCATCTATTTATCCTCATTCTATACTCTTTTGCCACTTTTTTATCCTCTTCATCAATTATTGCAGTCCTTCCATAATTCCCCTGATTCTGACAACACTGCTTGATCATTTCCATACTTAATCATTTTCATTCTTTCTTCTCCAATATTACAAATCTTGTTTTTTCTAACGCTTTATCTGTTAGTTTGTCAGCATAAATACTGAAAAGTGTTAATGTCAAATTATACCCTCCTCTAACCTCTCTTCAAATATTTGCTTCGTCTCTTTCCCCATCGCCAATCTTAACCACCTGCGTGGAGTTCCTTCATAAGTCTTCAGTCGTTCCAGTTTACGCCAACATCTTTTAAGAAATTCAGGAAAATACTTCAGTCCTCTTCATCAAACGTCCTTTCTGTCTCAAACAAGTGTGTATGAATATATCCTTGATAATTTGCAGCCTTTTTGTCTTATCAACCTCAAAAATAAAATAGTTTCCTTGTTCATTTTTCATTCCTGAATATCATCGAATCCTAATCCATGTTTTCCTCAACTTTTCTTCACAAGCTTCTGAATAATCATATTGCAGTATATATCAGAATTAATGAACAAATCATCTAGTTCCCCTGAATATTTTATACTCACTTTTGTACTGAATATTTTTTTAATATTCTTCTTATCTACACTCCTGGAAACGGAAAAAAGAACACATTGACACCGGTGTGTCAGACCCACCATACTTGCTCTGGACACTGCGAGAGGGCTGTACAAGCAATGATCACATGCACGGCACAGCGGACACACCAGGAACCGCGGTGTTGGCCGTCGAATGGCGCTAGCTGCGCAGCATTTGTGCACCGCCGCCGTCAGTGTCAGCCAGTTTGCCGTGGCATACGGAGCTCCATCGCAGTCTTTAACACTGGTAGCATGCCGCGACAGCGTGGACGTGAACCGTATGTGCAGTAGACGGACATTGAGCGAGGGCGTATAGTGGGCATGCGGGAGGCCGGGTGGACGTACCGCCGAATTGCTCAACACGTGGGGCGTGAGGTCTCCACAGTACATCGATGTTGTCGCCAGTGGTCGGCGGAAGGTGCACGTGCCCGTCGACCTGGGACCGGACCGCAGCGACGCACGGATGCACGCCCAGACCGTAGGATCCTACACAGTGCCGTAGGGGACCGCACCGCCACTTCCCAGCAAATTAGGGACACTGTTGCTCCTGGGGTATCGGCGAGGACCATTCGCAACCGTCTCCATGAAGCTGGGCTACAGTCCCGCACACCGTTAGGCCGTCTTCCGCTCACGCCCCAACATCGTGCAGCCCGCCTCCAGTGGTGTCGCGACAGGCGTGAATGGAGGGACGAATGGAGACGTGTCGTCTTCAGCGATGAGAGTCGCTTCTGCCTTGGTGCCAATGATGGTCGTATGCGTGTTTGGCGCCGTGCAGGTGAGCGCCACAATCAGGACTGCATACGACCGAGGCACACAGGGCCAACACCCGGCATCATGGTGTGGGGAGCAATCTCCTACACTGGCCGTACACCACTGGTGATCGTCGAGGGGACACTGAATAGTGCACGGTACATCCAAACCGTCATCGAACCCATCGTTCTACCATTCTTAGACCGGCAAGGGAACTTGCTGTTCCAACAGGACAATGCACGTCCGCATGTATCCCGTGCCACCCAATGTGCTCTAGAAGGTGTAAGTCAACTACCCTGGCCAGCAAGATCTCCGGATCTGTCCCCCATTGAGCATGTTTGGGACTGGATGAAGCGTCGTCTCACGCGGTCTGCACGTCCAGCACGAACGCTGGTCCAACTGAGGCACCAGGTGGAAATGGCATGGCAAGCCGTTCCACAGGACTACATCCAGCATCTCTACGATCGTCTCCATGGGAGAATAGCAGCCTGCATTGCTGCGAAAGGTGGATATACACTGTACTAGTGTCGACATTGTGCATGCTCTGTTGCCTGTGTCTATGTGCCTGTGGTTCTGTCAGTGTGATCATGTGATGTATCTGTCCCCAGGAATGTGTCAATAAAGTTTCCCCTTCCTGGGACAATGAATTCACGGTGTTCTTATTTCAATTTCCAGGAGTGTATTTAGTCTTTTACTCAATATTGGTGCCACAAACTACATCAGGAGTGACCAGTCTTTCAGATTAACCAGGCCACATTCGCGTTATATAATATACTTAACTCTAACAATAACTGCTGTGTGAAACAAAACTTATTTTTTACTCTTTGTGTGCTTTACTCTTGAAAAAAACTGTTCACAAATGTACAAAATTCCAAACAATGACGACATACATAACGATACATGACTGTGCAGTAAGGGTTGTGGTTTATAAAAGTTCAACAAAGGTACATGATCAAATTTTTCTTCAGATGTCAGACTGCAACTCTATGCATCCCATTTGAAAATCTTTTGGTAATGTATCTACATTGTTTTCAAAAGGTGTCACATAAATATAAATTTTTTATTATTTTTCAAGAATTCTTGGCCAATGAGTACAACACTCTATTTAATTTATGTTCTTCATTACAGCATTTGCCCACAGTCTGTATTATTTTATGCACCTTACTGTGAATAACAGGCTTATGAAGAGTCATTGAAATCATGGACTACAACTGGCCCTCTCTTGTGGTCTGTCGACTTTAGTCACAGCGTAATAAAAGTCTCTGGTAACAATGCACGACTGTCTACTGACAGTTCGCTTCTATGGACAGTAGTTCTAATATGATGAATTCTGACATCGACCAACAAGTACTGGTCAGAGACAGGGGCCAAATTGTTGCAGCCAGACAGTGCAGCACAACTGCATTGAAAGAACTTTCTGTACTGTGGGTGGGGTGTGAAAGGAATAAGCATGATGAGTTATGTGATGCAATGAAGGGTAAAGGAATCCACATCAACCATCATGTTCAGTACCAACGTATTACGATTTCTACTGACCATCTGCTATGGAAGAAACAGCACACGAAAGTAAGAAGATAGGTATGTTCATGTTCAATGTGGTTCATGTTTGTAGCAATGGATGTGATATAAAATTAAACTTTTATAACAGAATTATGGTACTGTTAGAAAGCAAACATTTGCAGTAATTACAATCTACGTGAAGATTTCTAACTTCTATGACTCGTAGAGATCGGAACGACTGTGAAAAAAGTTCTTTAATATAATTGTACAGAAATAACACAGAATTTCCTTGTATTTTCATATATTAATTTCGTTGTACATCTCTAAATCTCTAGTTTTGCGTTGTCTGATAGATGCATGGGTTGGACGTCCCTGACCAACATGATGGCAGCCATAATCACCCACAATATTCCAAATGATACCTTATTATCGTGATCCTATTTAAAACAGTGCTATTTAATACTTATCTGTGAGAAAGATGTCTTTGAGTAATCTCTCCAATTTCGAGCAGCTAAGGAGGTTAAACTGCATATCCACAGACACTCAAAAACTGGCACATGCATCCTCTCCATGTCCATTTTTACTCAATTCAAAGCTAAATTCTGGCTTTCTTGAAGGCACAGATAGACGTCTGTGTTTTCACAGTCTCATGTTCTTACACTGTGGTATCCATTCTTGTAGATGATAACACAGTGGTTGTCATGAGGCCATTGATGGACACAGCAAAGCCTCATACCAGTTTGATTTTTACCGCCGTGGCTTTTGCTGTCTGGTTTGAGTATATCGAAGAACAAGGAAAAAATAATAATTAATGATAATAGTACGTGATCAGTTTATACAAACTTTGCGTGCTTGACAATGGCTTTTTGTGTAAGATCTATTTATTGTAAACTGACCATGATTTTACTGAAAATATCGAACTTCGTAGTTTGAATAATTCCAAAGCTTTGGTTTGTACTGGACCTTTGATATAATTTGTAACACAGAACCTTTAGCGTTGCTAAGACGCAGTTTAGTTGGAATAATAGCTTGTCATATAAATGAAACACAATATTAAGTGTTAGCACTGTGTTTACAAAATATTATACTAAATTAACCACATAGACACTTACATAAATTCTATTGCTGTGTGCAACTATGAGTACACCTAGTGAGATTCCGTCTCGATATACAGGGTGTTACAAAAAGGTACTGGCAAACTTTCAGGAAACATTCCTCATACACAAGTAAAAAAAAGATGTTATGTGGACATGTGTCAGGAAACGCTTAATTTCCATGTTGGAGCTCATTTTAGTTTTGTCAGTATGCACTGTACTCCCTCGATTCACCGCCAGTTGGAGCACGTTATCATGATTTCATATGACATAATCTACCTGTGCTGCTACAACATGTGCCTTTACAAGTACGCCACAACATGTGGTTCATGCACGATGGAGCTCCTGCACATTTCAGTCGAAGTGTTCGTACGCTTCTCAACAACAGATTCGGTGACCAATAGATTGGTAGAGGCGGACCAATTCCATGGCCTCCACGCTCTCCTGACCTCAACCCTCTTGAATTTCATTTATGGGGGCATTTGAAAGCTCTTGTCTACGCAACCCCACGCTCTCCTGACCTCAACCCTCTTGACTTTCATTTATGGGGGCATTTGAAAGCTCTTGTCTACGCAATCCCGGTACCAAATGTAGAGACTCTTCGTGCTCGTATTGTGGACGGCTGTGATACAATACGCCATTCTCCAGGGCTGCATCAGGGATTCTATGCGATGGAGGGTGGATGCATGTATCTTCGCTAACGGAGGACATTTTGAACATTTCCTATAACAAAGTGTTTGAAGTCACGCTAGTACGTTCTGTTGCTGTGTGTTTCCATTCTATGATTAATGTGATTTGAAGAGAAGTAATAAAATGAGCTCTAACATTGAAAGTAAGCGTTTCCAGACACACGTCCACATAACATATTTTCTTTCTTTGTGTGTGAGGAATGTTTCCTGAAAGTTTGGCTGTACCTTTTTGTAACACCCTGTATACATATACGCAGAGTGGTCCATTGATCGTGATCGGGCCAAATATCTCACGAAATAAGCATCAAACGAAAAAACTACAAAGAACGAAACTCGTCTGGCTTGAAGGGGGAAACCAGATGGCACTATGGTTGGCCCGCTAGATGGCGCTGCCATAGGTCAAACGGATATCAACTGCGTTTTTTAAAATAGGAACCCCCATTTTTATTTCATTTTTGTGTAGTACGTAAGGATATATGAATGTTTTAGTTGGACTGAGAGGCACCCACATGCCTTGCTCATACTGTGGCATCAAGCAGTCAGGCCTGCAAGATGAGTGGTCTGCCAAGCGAGTGGATTCATTCTTATTTATCGAGTAACATGAACTCTCGTACTCACAATTAAGTTACAAATTATCCTCCTGTATGAATAATACGCAACGGAAACTCGCATCTGTCTATCAGTAATTTACAGAACTCTGACTGTTCACTACGCACTGGCAATACCACATTTTCTTTCCTTTTTATTTAACGGCTTTTATCAACACGTGGCCATCGCACTGAATATGAGTGGCGCACACATTATAAATTCTAGATATCATGACAACATACAATTCGAAGGAAAAGGCCACCAATCTTTTTCTTTTCACTATCTTATTTATTCCGATAAATTCTATAACCTAAACACACAAATTCTATAACCTACAACAATAACACATGAGAAATTCCGCCCAGTGGGCATGGCTTAACATTGGTGATTCTCTACCTTATGGTCTCGTAATTATTTAACGCTACAGTGCACTTTCTGGATAGGATGGTGGATCTTTTATTATTTCTCACACTTCGAATCTCACAATCATCATCACGAAACTTTCCTCCAGACCGAGCAGTACAAAAGGAACAAGCATTACCCACTAATCTTTTGAAACTACCTCGCTACTCTCCCATGCAAACCACACATACCCAAATTACATGACATACACCACACTACGACATGGAATACAAACATCACTTTCAACTTTCCCACTTCAATTAATATTTATCCCAGTTTCACATGACACTGCCCCACTTCGTAATTCTACTTTCCTACTATGAACTCTGGAGATATTTGCACGTCTTCCTGTGCAATGCAAGCCAAGTGGCGTTGCTGGATAGACAGCCGACTCACCTTGCTTCTCTCTCAGAGTTTGAATCTAGCGTCACACGGAATCATATCACACAAAGTAATATTAAGAACATATTCATCACACACGCGGGTCCTCAACTGATACCATGGACGGGTACTTCACTTTATCTTTTGTCTCATACACAGTTTGAGACTCACACAGTACTCACCACGTGGAAGTACTCATCTCTAATTTCAAGTCCTGCACACGCCATTTCTTAAATATTTCAACTTGTTGTACACACGCTAGTAATTCAGCTTAACTTAAGCACACGGAAGTATTTCAACTTATTGCTACACGTGGTTTCATTGTGACCGTTGGTCACTTCTGAAGATTACTACAATCCCATTAATATTACCTGCCTGACTTTTAATTCTCCCCACAAAAGTTCCTGAAATAGAGAAATTAATATTTCAAACTACTCTTAAATATTCCACATGCATACCATGTCTCCACTCTTTCATCATTACGGAGCACAACTAAACCAGGTCTTAACAGCACAAGATCCACCGGCAGAGTGCTGAAACATGGCCGTTCTTCGGTTCTCTCGCACCTCTGTCGAAGTGGGGGAGCACCTTGCTACTTTATTGGTCAGCCACATTTCAGCGCTCAAATCAAGTAAATTTCATCTCTTTGGTCCCACCAAAGGTGGCCAAAGGGTCGTCTCAAAGATGATCATATATTCACATGCACTATCTGCGGTTAGCAGACGACCATACATTCATTCATTTCACAGATCTCATCAAACTGGATGTAGGGATTTACTTTGTGGGAGTGCACATGTGATCAATTAAATAAATAAATTGTCATTCTTTCCCACACTGGTATCTGGCTTCGCTGTATTAATTGAAATTGAGTTATTTTTATATAAAAAATGTGTTGTTCTGACAAAAATAACGAAGTATGTTGTACCTATTTTCAATGTTGGGTGGTACTGTACCCTTTTTTCGCTTTGTGATAGATGGCGCTGTAATAGTCACAAACGTATAAGTACGTGGTATCACGTAACATTCCGCCAGTGTGGATGGTATTTGCTTCGTGATACATTACCCGTGTTAAAATGAACCGTTTACCAATTGCGGAAAAGGTCGATATTGTGTTGATGTATGGCTATTGTGATCCAAATGCCCAATGGGCGTGTGCTATATATGCTGCTCGGTATCCTGGACGACATCATCCAAGTGTCCAGACCGTTCACCTGATATTTAAGGAAACAGGAAGTGTTCAGCCACATGTGAAACATCAACCACAACCTGCGACAAATTATGATGCCCAAGTAGGTGTTTTAGCTGCTGTCGCGGCTAATCCACACATCAGTAGCAGACAAATTGCGCGAGAATCGGGAATCTCAAAAACGCCGGTGTTGAGAACGCTACATCAACATCGACTGCACCCGTACCATATTTCAATGCACCAGGAATTGCATGGCGACTTTGAACGTCGTGTACAGTTCTGCCACTGGGCACAAGAGAAATTACAGGACGATGACACATTTTTTGCACACGTGCTATTTAGGGACAAAGCGTCATTCACCAATATTAACGTAAACTGGTATAATATGCACTATTTGGCAACGGAAAATCCACGATGGCTGTGACAAGTCGAACATCAGCGGCATATGGGAGGAAGGATAATTGGCCCCCCATTTTATCGATGGGAATCTAAATGGTGCAATGTATGCTGATTTCCTACGTAATGTTCTACCAATGTTACTACAAGATGTTTCACTGTATGACAGAATGGCTATGTACTTCCAATATGATGGATATCCAGTACATAGCATGCGTGCGGTTGAAGCAGTATTGAATAGCATATTTCATTACAGGTGGATTGGTCGTCGAAGCACCATACGATGGCCCGGACGTTCACCGGATCTACGTCGCCGGATCTCTTTCTTTGGGGAAAGTCGAAGGATATTTGCTATCGTAAGCCACCGACAACGCCTGACAACGTGTGTCAGCACGTTGTCAATGCATGTGCGAACATTACAGAGGGCAAACTACTCGCTGTTGAGAGGAATGTCGTTACACATATTGCCAAATGCATTGAGGTTGACAGACATCATTTTGAGCATTTATTGCATTAATGTGGCATTTAAAGGTAATCACGCTGTAACGGCATGCATTCTCAGAAATGATAAGTTCACAAAGGTATGTGTATCACATTGGAACAACCAAAATAAAATTTTCAAACGTACCTACATTTTGTACTTTAATTTTAAAAAACCTACCTGTTACCAACTGTTTGTCTATCATTGTGCGCCATATGTTTGTGACTATTACAGCATCATCTGTCACAAAGTGAAAAAAGTGGTCCAACTAAAACAATCATATTTATTTACATACTACATGAATATGTAATAAAAAATGGGAGTTCCTACTTAGAAAAACGCAGCTAATACCCGCTTGACCTATGACAGCGCCATCTAGTGGGCCAACCATAGCGCCATCTGGTTTCCCTCTTCAAGCTAGACAAGTTTTGTGCTTTGTAGTTTCTTCGTTTGACGCTTATTTCGTGAGATATTTAGCCCAGTCACAATCAATGGACCACCCTATATATATCCTATTGTTTCAGCGGTTGCACGCCACAATCGATACAACTGCTTGTACTAATTATTATTTTATGTAATTCTTTATGTGTATTCTGAACTTATATCTACATTTTTGCTATTCATCCATGTCCATATTGCAAATGTGCCTTTAAATTGTGCCTGAATTGCGTGGCAAAAGGATGCACCTGCAGGGGAGAAATTCACTCTAAAGCACATTCAGTAATATATATATATATATATATATATATATATATATATATATATATATATAAGATTTCAATGTTGGTATTGCGGCTGCCACTAGAAATGACTTCAGTTGTTGTTTAGTGTGAGGACTATAAAATTCCTAATAGAATCCAACTTACCTAGATCAGGGCTATACTTTGTCCATCAATTATGTGTCCAAAATACCTAATCTCACTACAAGCAAATTTTGACTTCTTTAGGTTAGCTGTTACGGCAGCTTGTGCTAATTTATCCAGAATTTTTTCAAGGGTTCCAAGATGTTCATTCCAAGTCTTAGTAGCTATGATAAGGTCATCAACATATTGTTTAACAGTCTCAACTAACTCGTCGCCAATCACAGTATCCGAAGCAGTAACAAATACTCCTGAACTAACGCTCAGTGGGAAAAGAAGAACAGAGAATTGATATATTCGCCCCCCGAATATGAAAGTAGTATATTTTCTGGAATCAGGAGTGATTGCCACTTGCCAAAACGAATTTGCTAAGTCGATCTTGGAAAAGTACTTAGGAACTAAAAATTTCTGTAATTGTTCCTCTAAATTTTCTGGCTTAGTGTGTACAGGCAGTATCATTTATGGCATGTGCATCCAACACCACTCTAATATTCCCGTAAGGTTTTTGACAACAAATAATGGACTAAAGTAGGGGGATGTGGAAGGTTCGATGGTTTTCCACTCGAACATCTGTTTAAGTTCTTGCCACACCACAGGTCAATGAGATAGTGGTACATTATAGGTTTAGTGATTGAAAATTTGGTGAGGCTTGACTTCAGTTTTATAAAAATATGTCTTAATGGCACCTGGTCGTTTGGTAAAGACCTGTATATACTTGGACAGTACTTGATAAAGCTCACTGCGTTCATCACCAGTAATAGCAGTGGTTTCACTCAACGTATGGCTAATAAGCGTTTTCAAGTCATCATATTCTTTATCAGGTGCAAGTGGCTGTATGTTTGTTTTGTCGCTCTCTTGAAAAAATTTAGTTTTGTAGCCTGTACAATACTTATCATGTTTGAGAGTCCTGGTACCCAAGACAATTGTGATTTCACTGCCCTTATATTTAGGGAAACATTTACGTTTCGAGAAGTCAATACTACTGTCCTTCTCACATAACATAACTAAACCTATAATACAATTAGTAACTGGACCATAAGAAATGGCCATTGTACTGTTCCATTACTTACATTAACGGCCACAAAAACTTGTGTCGTAACTATACTAGTCTTATTACCTACGGCAGTTAAAATCTTACACTTTTGAACAGAAAACTCTGGTACAGGTTCGAGTTCAATCATTTTCTTATAGAAATTATACGACAAAACACTCACAGCCGCTCCTGTGTCCAAAACAATGCCGATTAGAATTCCTCCTACTATACTATTTGTTGTAGCTAAAACTATTTCGTTGCTGGATGAACGACGTTGTGTGTTTTCCTGTAATAGTTCATCAGATAAGCTCTAATCATCATTGTAGCGCATAAATAACAGTGGTTGCTGCTTAAAACTATTTCTCATATTATAATCGTGTTGTTCATCAGTAAGTGCATCAAACAATGATTTGATATTGAAGTCCCCCCCCCCCCCCCCACCTTCTTCAGCTACGACCTGGGGCACAGTAGTGACTGTGTTTGGTCTGACATCATCGTAATCGGTGCAGGTGATGTTACAGGCTGAGGCGAAGTTTCACTCGACACTTCCATTATGTTTACATTAGGGTATTGTGTATTCCACTCTCCAGTCTGTTGTGGCTTTTGCGGTTGAGCACCTTGACTTACCTGCAGATTGGTGGGAAAATCCCAATATTGATTTTGCACATGCTGTGACAGTATTTACCATGGACCTGTAGTTATGATGTACGGAGGTGATGGACAAGTATTTTGGTATGCATTACCATAGTTACTGTTCTGGTTTCGCTGTAGATTTTGTACAGGCTGACAATTGATTCTGATTTTGTTCCAGTTTTGGTTGTTTCCCTTTCTGTTGGTTCCATTACAGTACTATTGTTGTGGCGCCTCTTGTGTGGGTAGTCGCTTGTTGTGTATCGTATGTTATGATTATTGTTCATAATGGTGTGTGTCTGCTGATATTTGGTACTTGTATTGGTTTGCGGAAGGAAGGTGTTGATACTGCTGCACTGGTAAGCCACAGCAGCCGGTGCGTCAAGATTAAGTTGGCTAGCCTGCTCGTTTTTCATACCACTGAGGTACGCACTGTGACAGCTGTTTTGCCGTGCGGAACGTTGATCCTTATATAATATATCAACAGAATCAAGCACAGACAGAAAATATTCCGCATCATTGTCTGGAATGTGCAGTAGCTTCTCTTTAATGTTAAAAGGCAATCTGGCTTTCAGTGTGCGAAGTATATCGCGCGTAGCTACAGTTTCATCAAGAAAGTGGCCCATATTCAATTTTTTTCAAAATACCGGCGCAAATTGCCATGTTTAGCATTGAACGACTCTAGTTCACAATCTGTTTCCTTAAACGTTCTTGTACCGACTGCGACCAAAATTTTGTCAAGAAAGCTCTATCAAATTGCTCGTATGTCACTCATCTTTCGGCTTCATTATATGCCCAGACAGCTGCGTCACCTTGGATGTAACCTACAATGTAAGAAATTCTCTTTCAGGCACTCCATGCTCTTGGGAATGCATTTCTAAATCCTTTCAAAAAAATTACAGGATGTGCAGTACGTTTTTCTGGGATGAAAAGTTGAAATTTCCGATGTTTAATCACCCTTTCTTCTTCTTTGGCACTGTAATGTTGATTGCTTTCACTGTAATTTTTGTAGTAATCGATTGGTGAATGGAAAGGAATGTACTGTCCGTAAACGTCACGAATGTAATTAGGTGTCATGTGTGCAGGTGTGTACAGTTGTTGCTGTGAGGAGTGTGTTGTGTACAGAGAATATGTGTCATACATACATCTGTTTTCATTATCAAAGCGAGCACTTGGATTATTGGTATTACTACACTCCTGGCGTATCTCATCGTTTAATTGTTTTTGTTATGCTGCATTGGATTGAGCTGCTTCAGCTATGACATTTTTATTATTTTCAACATATTCGGCTACAGTGTCATACACAACCGTCGATAATTTTTCCTCTATACATTAGCCAAAATGTTTATTTTTCTGGCAACCCAGTCATTAAATTCTTTATTTCTGTTGGCAAAATGATTGTCAGTGTGTAATTGCAGTTTGTCTATAAGTTGTTTATCCTTAGTGTTAACTTTACCTTCAATTACAGTAATGCGTTATTGGGTCATGAATTGATGGATAAGACTTCACTTGAATAGCAAGAGCTTCGCATGCAGCGTTTAAATGTTGGACTTCAGTTTGAATGTCTTTTATGTCTTTAGTGGTTTTTCCTGCTGTATGTTCAACTCGGAAAATTTTGAGTCATGTTAGGACACTTGACCACTCAGTCTCGTATTAACGTCGATACTCTTTCCCACAAAGTATCGTTATAACATTTTAGTGCTCTTAATTCAGCCTGAATCTCGTCATGTCGCGTTTTTAAAGCTGTCATGTGTTTGTCAATGTCTTTTTTTGTTTTTGGTTATCCGAGTTTTGTTTTCAGTCATCTGATTATGTATTGATAACGTATGTGCGTCGGTGTCTTCCTTGTTTTTAGTCAATTGATTTTGTATTGATGTCATATGATTTTTGTTTTCAGTCATTTGCTTGATAATAGTGTCAAACATACTGGCAATATTTGTCAACTGAAATAGCTCTGCCCCCATCACGTCTTTTGCCATTATGTCATGGAGAAGAATGGGTTCTGAGCTGGATTTAGCTATTTGACTAACGGTCGGTCTATTTATGAAATTTCCGTCACTAGACATGTTAACTGCTGATTTATCATTACTATCATAGACAAATCTGGAGTAATTGTCACTGTTTTGTTCAATGTCGAAGTTGGATTCGGTTCGTGTCTGTTCCCTATCATGTCCCATTTTTGCTAATTGTTTACGCATTACCACTATGCTACACGTAACATATATTGCAAGAAAAAATCTTTAAACACATTTTAGAATGAATTCACGAAAATAATTTCGTATAGCAACAATGTTGGATTTGTTGTGACTTGGCAAGACAGCCAAGCCACTGTGAGGTAGCCGAAAGGCACGCATTTAAGCTCACGCAGGCTGGCATGAGGTCTGGAACAGGTAAAGTAATTATACTAGCAAAAGAAGTACGTAGCTGCTGGAATACTTAACTTTAATCCATAATTGGTAAACATCGCTCTTGACGGTACATGTTTTACAGCATCAATAGTAACTGGTAATGGCGCCTTGCTAGGTCGTAGCAAATGACGTAGCTGAAGGCTATGCTAACTATCGTCTCGGCAAATGAGAGCGTAATTTGTCAGTGATCGATCGCTAGCAAAGTCGGCTGTACAACTGGGGCGAGTGCTAGGAAGTCTCTCTAGACCTGCCGTGTGGTGGCGCTCGGTCTGCCATCACTGACAGTGGCGACACGCGGGTCCGACGTACACTTACGGACCGCGGCCGATTTAAAGGCTACCACCTAGCAAGTGTGGTGTCTGGCGGTGACACCACATTCCTTCCCCGCAAATCGGCGAACGGTTGTGTTATAAGGCTTCCGCCCGCCGTGGGGAGGACCCCATGTTGACGTATGCGACGAGGTGGGGAGCCTAACAACAGGCGAGGCTGTGTCACCCGCACCCTGCCATTCGGTCCGAGGGGAGCTAGGAAACGCCTGAAAAACTAGTCCAGGGTGCACGCCAACATGCGGTGTATGCGCCCGTAAAGAGACAGGAGGGGCCGAAGGGTCGACCTCCATCAGGTCGGGGCACCCGACGGGCGAAGACGCCATGTGGTCCGGAGTGGGCAAGAGTTCCATGTCGGAGGACAGCTGGTCACGGGAAGCGATCGGCGGCATGTGACCCAGGGAGGTTCCCGGCGGTTGCAGCGACGCGTCCACTGCGGGCGTCGCAGGCGGGAGAACAGGCGGCGGCGCGTCGCCATGGGGCAAAATGGGAGGCAGCGTCGGTAACACCTGGGGATGAGGCGAGCCAGTAGATGGGTCCCCAGGGCGCTGACCGGACGGCACCGTCGCTGAAAGCAGACGGGGAGCGGCAGAACCCGTTCGACGACAGAGGCGCAGCTGATTGAGATGCCCACGCACCTCACCAGAGGCCCCCAAAACCAAATACATAGCGCGGCCGAGGCAGCGAAGAATGCGCCCTGCGAGCCAACGCCGTGAACCTCGATAGTTGCGATAGTATACAACGGCGCCTGAGGCGAAAGCAGGTGTCTGCCGCTGCACGGGAACCTGATGCGGCGGATGTAGCAAAGACATCAAGGTTCGAAGAGGACGACCGTGGAGCAACTCAGCCGGCGAGCGACCATCTCGAGGCTGAGAGCGATACGAGGACAAAGAGAGCAATAACGCGTCCTTCCGAGAATGCGACTCTTTCCACTTCAACATCTGGGACTTGAAAGTCCTGACCAATCGTTCAGCGGCACCGTTTGACTGCGGCGAAAACGGCGCGGACGTCAGATGTTGAATACCATTGGCCTTGCAGAATGACTGAAATTCTGCGGACATGAATTGTGGGCCATTGTCGGAAACAATAATCTGTGAAAGACCTTCAACGCAAAAGATAGCGGATAACGCTTGGATGGTGGCAGAAGACATTGTGGAAGACATCCGGACAACCAAAGGGAAATTACTGAATGAATCTACCACAACTAACCATCGAGCATTCCAGAATGGACCAGCAATATCGATGTGTAAGCGTTGCCAAGGGGTAGTGGCTTTCGGCCATGCAAAGAATTTCCGCGGTGGTGCGGATTGTTGTTCGGCACACGCCATGCAAGAAGAGCACATATTCGTAATCGCGGCATCGATTCCGAACCAAGTACAGTGCTGAGGAGCAAGTTGTTTCGTTCGCACTATACCCCAATGTCCTTGGTGGAGAAGCCGTAAGACAGAGGACTGTAACGATCGTGGGACCACGACCCTGGACTGATCATTATCAGAACGCAACAGCAAAACACCACGTCGAACAAAAAGTCTCTCCTTGTGAGCAAAAAATCGGCGAACCAACGGATCCTCGATCCGTGACTTTGACAAGGGCCATTGCGTAGCAACAAAACGCAAAACGGTAGCAAGGGCATGTTCAGCAGCTGTGACTGTAGCTACACGACGAAAATTAGTCGGAAACGATTCTACCACGTCATCGGTTTCCGAATCAATGAACATGCAAGCAAGTTCGGAAGAATCGAATGCTCTATCCTCAGCAACAGGCAAACGGGACAACGCATCGGCGTTTCCGTGCTTAGCAGTGGACCGATACGAGATATTGTAGCGGTACTGCGAAAGGAAAATAGACCAGCGAATGAATTTCTGCGCTGTACGTGGAGGTACAGGCTTGTTCGGATGAAAAAGGGATGTCAAAGGTTTGTGGTCTGTGATGATGGTAAAGTGACGACCATACAAGAAATCATGAAACTTAGTAACACCAAATACGAGAGCCAAAGCTTCTTTCTCTATCTGTGAATAATTTCTTTGCGCAGACGAGAGCAATTTGGACGCAAAGGCAATAGGGCGATCATGCGATCCATCATTGTGCGCAAGCACAGCACCGATCCCGAAATCCGATGCATCCACCATCATCAAAAGGGGTTTCTGGGGATCGAATGGCGTAAGGCAAGTATGGGAAAGCAACGCCGATTTGAACTGGCGAAAGGCGCGTTCGCATTCCGTCGTCCAGACGAACGGAACACCTTTACGGCGTAAGCGATGAAGCGGAGCTGAAATGGAAGAAGCGTGGCGTACATGGCGATGATAATAATTGATTTTTCCCAGCACGCTCTGTAGCTGCTTCAAATTCTGCGGCGAAGGCAAGTCTTGTATGGCACGGAGGTGCTCTGGACTGGGATGTATGCCTTGGGCATTCAGTACATGGCCCAGATAGGTTAAGTTACAAGCAAAAAACACACATTTGTCCTTCCGCAAGCAAAGACCATTTTGTCGCAAGACCTGAAATAATGTTCTGAGATTGGCTAAATGTTCTTCTTCTGTCTTTCTGGAGATCACAATATCGTCCAGATAGTTTGCTGCAGCAGGGACCGACGCACAAACTGTTTGCAGATATTGCTGAAACAATGCAGGGGCGGATGCACACCCGAATGGCAGTCGTTTGAATCGATACAAACCAAGATGCGTGTTAACCACTAAAACGCGCTGGGATTCTTCGTCCACCGGTATTTGCAAGTACGCATCTGCTAGGTCCAACTTCGAAAAATATTTACCCGGGCACAGTTTGTCAAAAAGATCTTCCAGGCGGGGTAAAGGAAAAGTTGCAGTTACTAGTTGGGGATTCACTGTTGCCTTGAAGTCCACACAAAGTCTCAATTTTCCGGAAGGTTTTTGCAAAATTACTAAGGGTGATGCCCAGAGAGAAGCATGCACACGTTCAATTACAGCTTGTGAGTCCAAATCGTTTAATGTTCTTGCGACCTCATCACGCAATGCGTGGGGAACATTGCGCGCTCTGAAAAATTTCGGTTGCGCGTTGACTTTCAGTTCCAAATGTGCTTTATAGTTCTTAGCGCAACCAAGGCCCGGTGCAAAAATGTCTGCAAATTCTTCACATAGACGAGAAACACTGGCTGAAGGCACAGTCTGGTTCACTGATAGGACCTGATTGACTATAGACAAGTGAAACAACTGAAACAAATCGAAACCAAACAAGTTCAGTGCAGAAGAAGAATGTAGGACATACAATGACACAAGTTCTGTTTGTACCTTGCATGTTGCAAGAAGGCTGCACTGTCCTAACACAGGGAGCCCGTAACCTGAATATGTAGTTAGCCTAACATTTGCGGCACGCAACGAAGGTGTGCCCAGCTGTTTGTACGTGTCGTGATTGATCAAAGAAACTGCAGCTCCGGTATCGAGCTGGAACAGTATCACTTTGCCGTGAATGTCCAAGTCCACAATAAGTTTATTGTCCTGCTGACGACAAGATCGACTGTCTCGTGCAACGTGAACTGACACTGGTACAGAATCACTTGCGACGTGACGGGATTTCCATCGATGTCGACGCACACTATTTGTGGGACGAACACAGTCACCGTTAGAGAGTGAGGCACTGGGCGGAGTGGAATGAACTACATGAATTTCCATGGGCGAAGGTTCATGAGCCTGAGTATTCTGGGTTCGATTCCGATTCCGGCGTGAAGCAAAGGGCCTGGAATAGTTGTGAGAGTCCGATCAGAGCTTTTCCTGGCAAACACTCTGAACATGTCCTCGTTTATTACAGAAAAAGCAAATAGCTTGGCGTGACGGGCAGTTCTCACGCGAATGTCTAGTAGCACACCGTGGGCATGATTTTATCACTGCATTTGCTTGCTTGCGCGGCACACGTGGCTGAGAGCTCGGCAGCAGTTGCGTGGACGGGCGTGAGGGCTGTTTACTGTTCCGTGCAGCGCACCCGGCAGGCCGGTTAATGTGACACACGCCTGGTGCAGTTTCAAATAATTCCTGAGCAAAGTCAAGTGTGTCCTGCCAATCCAATATGTCCATCACTTGTTGAAGGGAGGGACTGACTAGTTTCAAAATCTGTTCCCGTATACGAACATCAGAAACGTTCTGTGCAATTGCATCACGTACCATAGTATCGGAATAAGGGAGGCCACATTGACACTCAAAAGCACAGTCCCTAGTAAGGCCTTGCAAAGTTGCAACCCACTCCCTATTAGTCTGACCGGCGGTACGTTTTGTACGAAAGAACGTGTGGTGTCACCGCCAGACACCACACTTGCTAGGTAGTAGCTTTAAATCGGCCGCGGTCCATTAGTACATGTCGGACCCGCGTGTCGCCACTGTCAGTGATCGCAGACCGAGCGCCACCACAAGGCAGGTCTCGAGATACGGACTAGCACTCGCCCCAGTTGTACAGACGACTTTGCTAGCGACTACACTGACGAAGCCTTTTCTCATTTGCCGAGAGATAGTTAGAATAGCCTTCAGCTAAGTCCATGGCTTTGACCTAGCAAGGCGCCATTAGCATTATATTGCATTTATCTAGAGAGAGTCTCACTTGTACCATCAAGAACGCTGTATACAAATGATGGATTAAAATTAAGTATTCCAGCAGCTACATAATTTTTTTTATAGCATTCATTACGTATCCTGTTTCAGACCTCACGCCACCCTGCGTGAGTTAGCACGTGCATCTTGGCCGCCTCTTTCTATTAGTGTACGTAGTGTTGGTAAGTCTGCCAACACTACAGAACGTATACCGTTTGGCAACTACATTGACTGATTCTTTGAAATATGCATGTAATGCAGACAAAGTTTCTTCGTAGGACAGAGTTGCTACGTCGCGTCGGGGAAATAATTTCACTATCACACGGTACGTCTGGACGCCTATGGATGCTAACTAGAAAGGCTGCCGCTCATTACCTTGAATTCTGTAGGCAGCGAGATGGAATCCAAATTGGCGTGACCACTCCGACCAGCTTTCCAGTGCAGCATCAAAAGGACGAAAAGGTGGTGCAACTGCGTGTTGTGGCTGTGGTAGCGGTGGAGCGGCGGCTGCCGCATCGTTTTGCAGTGCGCGTTGACTCTGGAGGAGCTGTCCAAGGGCATCCAATAAGGCCTGCGTCTGCTGATTCTGCAAGCGATAAAATTCGGACTGTTACGTCGTGAATCACAATAGAGCAGCGATTAGCAGTCCAACAACACTTTATTCCATAGTCACAGAACATACAATATAACAAGTCAAAGATACATTGTCCTAAGAGTAAACAAACAGTCTCTCACTTGCGAGAAGTACATCACTCTGTGACATCCTCCCCACCCTGGTCGACCTCCAAAGGTACGGCCAGCTGCACAGGACGACTAATGATGTGACCTTCTGGTGTCCGGAGTATTATCGTCCTTACCCTGCCGTCTCTTCCTGGTAGTACCTTTTCTATCCTGGCCTTCTTCCACATATGTCGCGGACGAAGGTCCTCTTGGATCAGCACGATGTCGCCAGGGCGAAAGGGGATGACTCGTCCCGATGGGCGTTTAACTTCATGGTAGTTCCGGAGCTCCAATAGGTATTCTTTAACCCAACGGTTCCAAAAACTGTCACAGAGTTGCTGTCTCAGTCGGAATTCCTTTGTTAAATTCGTGCTCGCTGAAGGCTCTGGTCCCGTCGGAATAGTCGTAAGTTTTTCTCCCGTCAGAAAATGGGATGGTGTGAGTGCATCACAATCATCTCCTGGTGTGATGGGCCTGGAGTTCACCGTGGCTTCAATACTGATCAAGGTGGTGTTCAGTTGTTCCTCAGTGAGCTTTGCGAGTCCCAATACCTTCCGTAGGCAACGCTTTATAGTGCCCACCATTCTTTCCCACCATCCTCCCCACCAAGCCGCACGGGAGACAATGAATTTCCAAGTAATACCGTGGTGGGCGAGGAACTGATAAGATTTTGTGGTAGTTAATGCCTTCCAAAGTTGGGCTAGTTCCATATTCGTGGCGTGGAATGTTTTCGCGTTATCTGTATATATCGTGTGGGGTAGTCCGCGTCTTCCGGCGAATCGCTGAAGTGCCATAAGAAACTTGTCCGTTGACAAGTCTGTACAGAGTTCGAGGTGGACAGCTCGTGTGGTAGCACATGTGAAAAGAGTGATATATGACTTGTGCGTTTCCTTCCCCACTTTGATGAATAGTGGGCCAGCAAAGTCTATTCCGGTTACAGCAAATGGTTTGGCAGGTGAAACTCGTTCAGGTGGCAGCGGTGCTTCGATCTGTTGCCCTCGTGGATTCTTCAAGATCTTGCATGCGAGGCATGAGTATAGGATTCTTTTGATTGCCTGACGAGCTCTAAGGATCCAAAATTCGGTTCGCAGTTCGGATAGTACAGAACGAACACCAAAGTGATGAAGGCGGATGTGTGTCTCTCGAATAACCAATTGTGTGAAGTGGTGGGAACCGTCAAGGAGTACAGGATGTTTTTGTTCCCTATTTAGGCTAGTGCACTGCAGTCGACCTCCTAGACGTATCAGTCCATCTTCTAGGAAAGGATTGTATCGTGCGATTTTTGACTGTCTTGGCAGTGGTAAGTTATTCTGAAGTGCATGTAATTCGTTGGGGAAGGAATCTCTCTGGCCCACTCGAATCCAATACATTTTGGCAGCTGATAATTCGGTGGCTGTAAGTTCTCCTGAAGATTTATTCTTCTGACGAATGTTGTGTAGGAAACGGAGAGTCCATGCTGTGATACGAATGAGCTTCCAGTACGAGCTGAATTTAAGTAAGTTCAAAAGGCCGGTTGGCGTAGATATCGACAAAACTTGGCTCTGGGTTTTCTTCCTCTTTTCTTCGGGAGGAAGTCGTACCATCGTTGGAGTATCGTTGTTTGGCCAGCATTCAGGAGGGCGTGTAAGCCAAGGCGGCCCATGCCACCAAATATCCAGAGAATTCATTTGGTAGCCGAGGAGTCCACGTGAGAGGTGGTCAGCAGGATTGTCTGGTCCTGGGCAGTGTTTCCATTGCGTGGGAGTCGTGTGTGTTTGTACCTCAGTTGCACGATTACAAACGAAGGTCTTCCATCTGTTAGGATCACAGCGAATCCAACTTAGTGTTATTGTAGAATCCGTCCACAGTATCACACGGGCAATTTTAAAGTCCGTTGCGCGGCAAAAGTAACACAATAGTCTGGTCCCAACTACTGCCGCTAAAAGTTCGAGTCGAGGCAATGTCACCTTCTTAATAGGAGCAAGTCTGTTCTTGCTACAGACTAAATGGGTTACGACGTCATCATCTAAGACAGTACGAATGTACAAGGCTGCTCCATATGCCTTTTCCGAGGCGTCACAGAATACGTGCAGCTGAGAGTCTCTTCCATGAGCTGTAGCTATCCATCTAGGGACACGTATATGTGACAATGAAGGTAAGCTAGATATCCAAGCGCGCCATCGTGCCCCTAAGTCCCAGGGCATAAGTTCATCCCAGCCAATTCCTCGGCACCATGTGTCCTGGAATAGCAATTTCCCAACAAGAGAAACTGGGGAAAACAGTCCGAGTGGGTCGTAGAATTTAGCCTTACATTGTAAAAGGAGTCGTTTGGTGGCTGGCTCTTCTGACGACCTTCTAATGATTTCGCTAGGATCGATACAGAAGTAGTCACCTGCGGTGTTCCAGTCTACACCTAAAACTTGAGTCTGGGTGTGGAGTTCTCGCCCTTCTGCCCTCCAGATAGTGTGGAGTTGTTCACAGTTGGTAGCCCATTTTGATAAGGGGAGACTGATCAATTTCATTAGGGTTACAAGTTCATAGTATATGGTTATCACCAAATTGTCACCTTCTACTGAGATCACAAAGTCGTCCATGTATGCAGTCTTGTTTATAAGTGGCGCTACGGTGGGAAATGCTGTCATACACTTGTCGGCAAGTTCTCTTAGTGTTGCAGAAAGTAAAAATGGGCTGCAGGTCAGGCCGAATGGGAGTCTGTTAAAACGGTATTCTGTTAGTTCGTCCGTCGTTTGAAGATTTCCTGTTTGATCCTGGCTAATCTTGAACCAGAAAAATCTGGTCAAGTCTTTGTCCTTTTCGCTCAAGGTTAATTGAAGGAAAGCTTGTGTGATGTCCGCGACGATAGCCGTAGAATATAATCTGAAACGCAGTAAAATTTCCAGAATCTCTGGTAATAGGTTCGGTCCTGCTTCTAATACCTCATTCAGAGAAGGTGCATTGTTTTCGTGAGATGAGGCGTCAAAGACTATTCTCCACTTAGGGGTTCCGTATTTCTCCTTCCTCACTGCATGATGAGGGAGATAAAATAGCTCCTTTCCTGAGAGTGGGGTGGGAGCGACCTCTACTTGCCCCTTCGTAATGTAGTCTAGCATAAGTTCGAAATACATTTGCTTAAATGTCTCTTGACGTTGAAATCTTTCCCTGAGGTGCTTGAATCGTTTTTCCGCGATAGGTCTGTTACTCGAAAGCACTTTATGTTGCATTTTGGGAAGTGTAACGACTGCTCGATGATCCTTTATAGAGAAAGATGCTCTAAACTCTTCAAGAAGTCTCGTATCCTTGTTGTTCACAGGTAGATCCTGATCGGCAGTAATCCCTATAGTTTCCAAGTCCCAAAAGCGTCTGAAATCATTGTCAGAGTGCAGAGGAGATCGGTCAGTCTGAGCAAAATTTACCACGGTTGCATGCACACAGGCTTGTGACTTGTTACCACTAAGTATCCAGCCAAACAGAGAAGGAACTAACACTAAGGTTTCAGAGATGCGTATGGGCGAATTGTGCTTCACTATCTTCCAATAAAAATCGCCTCCTACAAGAATCTCCACGGGAAGATCTTCTGTTGAATCGGTTTTCGGATCTGCTAGCGTAATCTTACGGGCATCTGGTAAACTCTTTATATGTTGTGGAACTGAAGGCTGGTGAGAAATAACGTGAGTACTTTCGAAGGCAGTAAGTGGCACTGAAGAATTCTGCCAAAGCCCCTTCATACTAAACTGAACAAGCCTGCGGTGGCGTGGGCGTGTAGGGTTTGATTCAAAGGAACAAACAGTTAGTTCTTGTCGATCTATCGTTTCCAGTTTGAGATCATCAATCAGCGATTTTGCTATGAAGCTGGACTGACTGCCTGCATCCAGTAGACATCGCGTTGTCCTGCTCAATCCTGTAGGTCCTGAGACGCATACTTGGGCTGTCTGAAGGTACGTGTAACCGTGGGGAGCGACGGATACCTTTCCAACGGAAGTAACGTTTGTCTGACCCGCAGGACCCCTAATATCCTTTCGTTCCTCACAAATGGACTTATGATGCAGTCTTTTACAGTTAACACACCGAGCCTTTTCTTTCTTTTTGCAATTTGACACTTTGTGCCCACGTTGAAGACAAAGAAAGCATCTGTTTGCTAGTTTCAGTTTATCTATTCGATCATTAACGCGTACGATCTTCTTACAGTCTTACGCCCAATGACCGTCAGATTCACAAAAGACGCAGAATGGTTCCTTTACGCTGGTATCCTTCGGAGTCGATCTTTTAGATTTCGCGTGTACGTGAAGTGTGGACGCTGTGGGAAGGTTATTAGAAGTGCTTGAAAATTCACCGCGTATCTTCTGCGTGGTAAGCGCCCCGTCGACTTCCTCGTTCAGAAACTCCATCAGTTGCAAAATGTCCCCTTCGGATATTCCTGTACGCTTAGCGTGAATTATCCAGCGGCGGCATATATCATCCGGAAAAGCGCGTAAAATTTTCGGCGCAAGGACACGGCCGTATCCGTTCACGTCTTCCCCAAGTGCCCGGAGAGCTTGAATACGTCGCTGGCATTCAATGAATGTTGAATTAAGTTCCTCTGGGGTGGACAGCTTAATTGGTTTTATGGCTTCGAGATAATCTAAGTGGGCTTGAATTATTCGATCCTTGTTGCCATAACGCGCTCGGAGAATCCTCTTCGTTTCTGCGTACGTCTCGGCCGTCACCGCAATACCGTCCACTAAATGCTTTGGTTCTCCCGAGAGATAGCCGCGAAGAAAAATGTGTTTATTGATTGTAGTTACCGTCGGATCTTTGTCAACCGACTGCTCAAACTGCTCCCAGAATCGCGCCCATGTTTCAATATCGCCTGAAAAAGGCTCAAGTTTGATCGGCGGAAGTTTTACTGAAGCTGTGGGAACACTCATTGTTACAGATTGTGCCGGCGGATTGTCGGGAATCTTTATGTCTGCTACCGATTTCGCAAGCTGTTTCTCTATTTCGTGAGACAATCGGGAAATTGTGAGTCTCGCGGTGTCTATATAATCTTCGCATTTAGGAACATCTTCTTCGTATTCGCCATCGTCTAACAACTCGTGAATATCCTCATCTAATTTAACGAGGCGGTCCAGAACGCTTCCCAATCTGTCATTGTAATATTTATAATCCGCGATTTCTGATGTGTCGGGCAACCTTGCAACTTCCGCCACGAGTCGCGTAATGTTTGCTCTTTCTCTCATACGTTTTCTCTTTAGAGAGTGTAATTGCGCTTCTGGTTTGTGGTCTGGCACATCCATTCCGTCCGATTACTCCAAAGTTTAAAGCAGTGTCGGCTAGCGATCAGCTGGTCCTAGTAATGCGTTATCTTTGGATCGCCAGTCGAAGTAGTTCAATTGATGGTCGCTAGATGGCAGCACTAGTCATAAACAATCTACAGGCGTAGCGTAGGATCTGATAATTCGTTAAAGCGCTAATCGAACAGCTACAATAGCAGTACACAGCGGCAATAATGTAATCAGTTGCCTTTACAAATGGCATTACAAAACATGTTGCGTGATAATTCAATTGAACTTAGCTGTGTATGATGGCGGTTGTCGTCGAAGAGCTTGTTGCGTGGTGTAACAAATCGCTGCAGTAAACCCCGTCGTAGTATTGCCGCGTGACGTGCGTCCAGAATTCCGTGCACTACAACAATCGTGGAATTGTCTCGGGCAAAGTCTTTCCCGGGTTTCGGCACCAAATTGTTACGTCGTGAATCACAATAGAGCAGCGATTAGCAGTCCAACAACACTTTATTCCATAGTCACAGAACATACAATATAACAAGTCAAAGATACATTGTCCTAAGAGTAAACAAACAGTCTCTCACTTGCGAGAAGTACATCACTCTGTGACACGGACAGTACATCTGGAGATTGTGGCGAAGCCATTACACAAGTAAATCAGAAAGTATAGTTACAAACGCGAATCCCATCCTCGTCGGCAAACTGTTGTGACTTGGCAAGACAGCCAAGCCACTGTGAGGTAGCCGAAAGGCACGCGTTTATGCTCAAGCAGGCTGGCGTGAGGTCTGTGACAGGTAAAGTAATTATACTAGCAAAAAAAGTACGTAGCTGCTGGAATACTTAACTTTAATCCATAATTGGTGAACATCGGTCTGACGGTACATGCATCACAAGATAAATAGCAAATGATAATGGCGCCTTGCTAGGTCGTAGCAAATGACGTAGCTGAAGGCTATGCTAACTATCGTTTCGGCAAATGAGAGCGTAATTTGTCAGTGAACCATCGCTAGCAAAGTCGGCTGTACAACTGGGGCGAGTGCTAGGAAGTCTGTCTAGACCTGCCGTGTGGCGGCGCTCGGTCTGCCATCACTGACAGTGGCGACACGCGGGTCCGACGTATACTAACAGACCGCGGCCGATTTAAAGGCTACCACCTAGCAAGTGTGGTGTCTGGCGGTGACACCACAGGATTAACTGATCAAGCATTACAATTAATGGTGGAAAAAATTAACATTCATGCTAGCTTGCCATTTTGCATTGCACATGATACAATTCGGCCATTTCGTGGAATGGTATGACTGTGTTGTTGTAAGAAATTGTATGACAAAAATAATTTGGAATAGGCGATCTTGCACAAAAATGGTTGCTACAGTTACAAAAAGTTTTCAGAAAGTTGGGAAGCAAATTACAATTACTAGAAGTGCTTGGATTGGGATGCTAATGTAAAAAATGCAGTGTCTTACCTTGAATCCAAATATGCAGTGTAGATTCCAGATTTCATCATCAATTTCAATGGTTCGTCTTTTTGGTTGGTCTTTACAAATATTCAATGGCAGTGGCTCATCAGATATGATCCCATTATCTATGAACAATTGAACAATGTAGCAAATACAATAAAGTGTCCAGACACTGAACTCTACAGTTTGATTGTTTACAGCTACAGCTTTACCTGTCTGGTTGAGTATATTGAAGAACAAGCAAATAATAATAATTAATGATGATAGTATGTGATCAGTTTATACAAACTCTGCACGCTTGACAATGGCTTTTTCCGTAAGATTCAGTCACTGTAAACTGAGCGTGATTTTATTGAAAATATTGGACCCCATGGTTTGAATAATTCCAAAGGTTTGGTTCATATTGGACCTTTGATATAATTTGTAATACGGAACCTTTACCCTTGCTAAGACGCCGTTTAGCTGGAGCAATAGCTTGTAACATAAATGAAACACAAAATTAAATTTTAGCACTGTTTCACAAAATATTATACTAAATTAACCATATAGACACTTACATAAATTCTGTTGCTGTGTGCAACTATGAGTACGCCTAGTGATATATATATATATATATATATATATATATATATATATATATATATATATTAATGGCGGTGTGCCCAATAATTATCTTCAGCGATGGCAGATATACATCTGGACAGGACAGTTCCCAGAACAAAAAAGGGTCTTCTTGGCAAGACAACTGAACTACATAATTATTCCAATGTTTCAGTGGTTTCACGCCACAATCGATACAACCACTTACACTAATTAATATATTATGTAATTCTTTATTTATATTCTGAACGTATATCTACATTTTTGCTATATATCCACACCCGTCCTGCAAATGTGCCTTTAAACTAGACATGTGAGTCCACCAGCGGCCACACACTTCCCTCTGTTTAGTATAGTACATGTAGTACAGTACTGTTCATTTATATGTATTTCTTGATTGAGTTGATGCTATTATACATGAAATCAGTTACAGTCTCTCGTTCAGTATTTCGAATTTTGTCTTTTTCAACTTTATCTTCAACAAGACTTTCATTAATAATTCTTACGAAATTTCAAAATCACTCTACATCAGTTGTAATGTAGATTGCTGATTTACATTTTAGTATCAGTAGTGTGATTTTCTGTATTATAAAATCCAAGCATAAATCGTTTTAGCTCAAATGGATCTTACACCTTGAACCAGTGGGGCAGCACAACACTGAAAACGTCGAAAAACGAGTGAATTTACTGTTGAATACTTACTGATGGTGTTGGAAGAATCAGATTTTGGTGTTCGTGATCCAGCATTCTCAAAGTTTTGGTGAAAACTGCGTTTGTGGATACAACTGACAGCAACAGCAGTGCTGATGACAACAATTGTTTTGACAGTGGTGATGGCGATCGTTAGTAAGGTATCTACAGTAGATAGAAGTGTAAAAAGTCGCAACTGCGATCAAGGCTAAACTGATAGTACCTCCTAAACCAAAGATTGCATTACAGGCCACGTTCATCCACATTATACAGAGTGATTCAGCTACTCCTACCTCTGGGTTTTAAGCAGCTTACACCTCAAATACCACACAGAAGATTTTCGCATTCTCTCGCTCGCTATGTGCAATCTATTAGTCCTTCAGAAAATATAAACAGGACCTTTTTGTAGGAAACTTAATGTAGTTAAATTTTGTACTGGATACGTTTTCACTGGAGGTCACAGTCTTCCTGTTATTCGAAAAAAAACTGAGGGTCACTTTTTTATGTTCTCTTGAATAATTCGAAAATTATGGCCTCTAGCGAAAACGCATTCCAATACAAAATTTAACTACATTAAATTTCCTACAAAAAGGTCTTGTTCATTCTTTCTATAGCACTAATGGTCTGCACATAGCGAGTGAGAAAATATGTATTTGCTTTATCACATAATATGAGCATAAATCGTTTTAGCTCAAACGGATCCTGCACTGTTAACAGGTGTACAGCACAACATTCTAAATGTCGAAAAACGAATGAAGAAGACTTATTGATGATGTTGGAAGAATCAGATTTTGATACTGATGGCCCAGCATTCTCAAAGTTTTCCAGTGAAGAAAATGCCTTTGTGGATACAACTGATAGCAACAGCTGTGATGATGACAACAGTTGTGTTGGTAGTGGTGATGGCAATGGACTGCAAGATATGGGGCATGAAAATAATGACAGCTTAAATGACCTTGTGCATATGATAATTCGTCTAATCTCGCCTTTTCAGTCTCTAATGATACGTAGACAGCTTAAGAATATTGTGGACTGAATGTTGGTTTTTGAAACTTTTCTAAGCAGACTTTCGCTGGGTAAAAGGCATCTTTCTTCAGGCATCTGACAATTCATGTTGTTCAATGGTGGCTGGTGAAAAGTTTTACCAATGTGTTCCAGTGTAGTGGCCTATCGCCGTTTTTGTGATGTGCTACCAAACATCAAACAACCTTGTGTCCATTTTTACTGCCCTTCTTTGTACGCATTGAACAACTTCCACTGGCAGTTTTTGGTTTGGGTCTCTCACATCTAACTGGTTTTATAAAATGCCTTGCAAAGTGTTTAGTACGCACTCACCTTTGTAGACACCATCTTTAATAGTGTTTAGAACACACTGCTTTACAGTATGGAATTGTTCCTTTTATGTTAGCAGAAGAGCCAACACCATGTTACGAGTGGAGGCCGAAATGCACGCGTTTTAGCTCACGCAGGCTGGCGTGAGGAGGGAAAAACTATACTGACGTGAGGTCTGGAACGTGACAAGGAATGAGAATTCAGAAAGCGGACGTAATTAGTTTGATACTTAACTTTAATCTATTAATGATGAACGTCGCTCTTGACGGTACATGATTCACAATATGATCTGTTCAGAATACATTCTTGAAGATAGTAATTATAGTAACTGAATAGGGCGCCTTGCTATGTCGTAGCAAATGACGTAGCTGAAGGCTATGCTCTCTGCCAATGAGAGCGTATGTTGACAGTGAACAATCGCTATCGAAGTCGGCTGTACAACTGGGGCAAGTGCTAGGGAGTCTCTCTAGACTAGCCTGCTGTGTGGCGGCGCTCGGTCTGCAATCACTGATAGTGGCGACACGCGGGTCCGACGTATGCTAACGGACCGCGGCCGATTTAAAGGCTACCACCTAGCAAGTGTGGTGTCTGGCGGTGACACCACAGTTCCCTTTTCGATTTGAGTTTTCTGTTTTTAAGGTTGCTTTGTCTGATCTCAAGTGCTGTATTCCATAGTGATCATATTACTGGAAATGTTCTGGAGTGTTACTGGTGTTAAATTTGCATCTTGAAATTGGGTGCAATTTAATCTTTCACAGGCATTGGCTGTCGATTGCATAAAAAAATTATGCTTCAACAAGTATGATTTGAAAAATTGGTAATCTACACGGTGTATGTAAAGTCCAGAAACACTTTCAATTATTTATTGCGCAAGAACTAAACATTGTACAGATGTCATACATATTGCATTTTGAAGAAAAACTCTGAAAAAAATTTTTTTTAGAAACATTCGATATGCGAACCATGAGAGACCCAGCAGACGTCAATATGTTAATCGAATTCTTTCCATACCCATCCTAACATGGTATCGTCGACTGTGGCAGTTGTTTCCCATATTCTCTCCCAGAGCTCTGTTACATCACGTTGTAGAAGCAGTACATCAGATCTTTAATGTGTCTCCACAGAAAAAGTCACTCAGAGTGAGATCTGGTAATCAGGGCGGCCATTTAATGAAACAGCTGTCCTCTTCTGTAGCACAGCCAATCCATTAATGCGGGAGCTCCATGTTCAGGTACCCACCAACTGCACGACGAAAATGGGGTGGAACCCCATCCTGCTGAAAGATGAATGCAGTGTCTGACTGCATTTGAGGCATCCGCCACTGCTGCAACATGTCCAAGTAGGAATATCCAGTGATAGTGCTCTCGGCAAAGAAGAATGGCCCATACAGTTTTCGACATGACCACACAAAAAGCATTTACCTTTGGGGAATCACACTCAAATTCAGTGCATTTGTGTGGATGATTTGTACCCCAGGTTCGACAGTTATGCCTGTTCACTTTCCCATTAGTGTGAAAAGTGGCTTCGTCGCTAAAAATTAAGTAATCAACAATGCCATCCCTGTCCTCATTCAACTGTTGCAACTGCGAACAAAACTCAAAACGCCTGTCTTTGTCGTCGTCATTGAGGTTCTGCACTAGCTTCAATTAGTATGGTTTCATAGGCAGCTTCTGTCGCAGAAATTTCCACTCTGTCACTGGAGCCATTTCGAGGTCACGGAACGCATGATGCACTGATTTCTTTGGACTCCTTATGAATGTCTCTCGTACATGCTCCACATTCACTTCATTCACACTGGGATGCCCACTTCTCTTTGCCAGGCACAAACAACCCGTCGTAACGAATTTGTTCTGCCAATGGTAAATGGCCTTCCTTGCTGGTGGTTTCTTACTATACTTGGTTCTAAACTTCCGTTGAAAAGTTGTAGCACACTTGTTTTGGCGAATTCCAACACACAGAAAGCTCGCTCAACACCTGAACTCGCCGTGTTTGCGACTAGCGCTGACTATCGGCAAGTTACCAAACTATGTTGTAGCGGTATTCATAAAAAAAACTTTCAGAGTTTCTCTTCAAAAAGACCCACGTATGATATCTGTACAATGTTTGATTCTTCTGCAGTAAATAATTGAAAGTGTTCCCGGACTTTATGTACAACCTGTGTTTCAACACTTCTCACATGTTCAGACTAAATCCGTCGTTGAATATTACCATTATCAAGGACTGCAGTAACAGTATCTTGCTTCTTCTTCTGATTCTACATCTAATTTATAAAGTTTAATGTGGACTCCATAAATATATGCCTGCCTGCACTGCAGTATCAGAACTTCGCTTAAGACAACAGAGTAGTATGGTCCATTATTCGTTAGTATTGTTCAATTTTTGGGGAATATTTTGCAGCTGCAAATTGAAAAGTAATCCTGTGAAAATTATGCCTTTTATTTCCTCATGGAAGCCATTGTGGGCCAAAACAGCAATAAACAGTTTTAAATGAAGCCACAAGCCGAGCCAGAGTTTACGATAATTGTCCTGCCACCATTTCCTATCGACATTGTTGTTGGTTCTTCAGTTGTGTTGTCCACCTACCCTTTTTCAATGTGTGACGAACATTAACACACTTCCTGTCGAGGTAAACGATGTCGTGAAATGAATGGTTTTTGTTCTAGCATCACTATGCCACTGTAGCACTTCTCTCAGTGATAAAAATCCGAGAGGAAACACTGTCATTCAGGAAACCAAGCACATGATAGCAGTTCTGAAGAGATGACAGTCCCATTAAATCACTCCGTTTATTTGAGGCCAAAAAATTTTTTTGTGATATGAATTTTTTGTCTATTGATTGCTCTTTCCGAAACGTCTATTTTAGGTTCACTTGAGCCTTTTTGCTAAGGTCATCGAGACATATTTGATTCGCTCCATTTGTAAGAGCTTCTTTTGCTGTTATTAAGATAATAAGAAAGTTATTATATCACTAAACAAATACAAAAAGATTAAAATTAAATCAGCACATTGAAGATGAAAGGAGTTAAATATTGACAGACTACAATATTGACAGTTTATGGAAGGAAAACAGGTAATTTGTAGTTTACTTATACGTAATTTAATACAACCCATAATTTTTTGTGGTGCAGACAAAACAAGATGCTTAACGCACAGACAGTTTTAAAACAAGCACTTCAAGCAAGTGAAAAGGTTTTATGGCAGGGTACAATAAATTACTGAAAAAATGCAGGTGAGTCAATGGTAATGACATTAACATATGGGAAGACAGGGCAGATTAAACAGGAGCAAACTGACACATCAGAACATGAAAATGATATGAGACACACAAAAGATTATGGAAAGAAGTTTGGATAACAACAGGTAAGACAATATTTTACAAGATCTAATTTAATCAGGAAAAGAAGCACAATTTTCTATTGGAAATATCAGTGAGATGGACTTAGAGAAACAGAGAGGGAGGTCGTTTTCTCTCTGCTTTGATGGAATTTGCATTGGCAGTGACATACACTTTCACTGACACAAAACATTTCATATGTGTCACTGTATCACTATTTGATTGATACTTGAGAGGGGAGGGATTTGGGTGCATAGACAGATCGAGGCCATTGGCTGGAGCAGCGATGGTAGTGTCGGCTGCAGGCCGCTAACCTAACTCAGCTGGGATGGAGTCTGCATGGTGTGAGGGTGGCAATGACCTAATGTGGGTGGGACGGCTTTCCTGAAGGCCGCCTCAAAGGAGAAAGTTCACGACATGTGCTTCGATGTTTGCAAAGCATGCATGAGGGTATTCCATTCTTTCTTTATGTTTCTTTCTTTTATTGGACACACAGTTTAAACTATGATTGTGATTTGCCTGTTTTAACACAAAATATTTTTTATGTCATGGACAGTCAGTAGCTCAACGTTTATATTATCTGGGCTGTCTCCACAATGAAAATGATGTTTCAGGGTATCAGTTCCGTTTCAGATGCGGCATTTTCCTGATGGCCCAAGTTTTACGGCTGCATGTTTCATTTTTGCTGGCACAGTATCATTGGTTACTTTGTACAATGTCGCCGTCACTTGGGAACTGAAGGCATCATCATGTGTGTTCTGTTACACCTGTTTCCATTTGCGATTTGTTTTTTTTTTCGCTTCAATCCTGTTTCTATGTGCTTTTCCTAGTAACTCTACATACAGTTTCCTCATCGTCCTCATGTACTGGTTTGCAGGTTTCTAAAATTTATTTTCTTTGCAAGAAATATTCCCTTACATATTTCAATTTGTACTGTGTTTGCAAGCACTTCCTCTACAGTATCCTGTAAGTCTATTAGGGCGGCTTTGAGGTTGTTGAGGTTGGTTTCAGCTGTTGTTCCGTGGGTCACCAGAGCTGCAGAATTCCTTTGGAAGTCGATCAGATTCAGTTCTCCTTCATGCAGGTCTAGTGTGCTGTGGTGCACTGTACCTTAAAGATTTCGAGGAGGTAGTAGAACATCCCTTTAATGGCTGTCCCTATTTATTTTGTAGATTATATATTTGTGCCAGTGACCACACTTTGAACGTCAGCTGCTCGTTTATGAGCTATGCCTTTTGGAGCAAGTGTAGCTGTCTCTCTTTATGTTCGTCCTTGTGATGCCTCTGATTGTGTGTAGTACTGATCGCCAGTTTTCCCCCGCCATTTTTAGTGGATCTGCATAAAATTGTTCCCAAAGCACTTGTGTGCCTCTATCACCATGTACCAAGAGCTGTTGTCGTTAGATTTTTGTTTCCATTTGGCAAAAGAACTGTCTTTCTTGGGCTTATTTTTTGCCCCTGACACCTGTTTGAAGTTTTGCAATGTTGCTTGTATCCTGTCATGGTCTGCCTTGTCTCTTACAAAGTATCACATATCATTTGCGTATATTTTGGATCTTATTGTTGTGATGCAGCGTAATTCCACTGATGCTGTTGTGGATCTGGCGCAGTATTGGGCCCTGTGCGGTGGCAAACAGGGCCCTGGGGAGTGGGCAGCTCTGTCTTACTGAGTTCTGTGTTGGTATCAGCTTTGTCTTGTGACCATTTATCGACGCTATGAACGTAGCAGTGGTGAGGATGTTCTACATAACTAACAGAAACGGTTCCCTGATGCCGAATATCTCCAGAGTCTTGTCTTCAGCACCGGTCATATCATTTACGATATATGTGATGGTGTCAACTATAGTGTCCTAGTAAGTCCTATAAAATTTGGTGTGAATGCAGTCCATTCATAGCGATTTTCCAGTAGCGCTGGATTTCATGACGTCATGGACATCGACTTTTTCTTTGTTCCCTGCCAATTCTCTCCTGTCTAGGGTTACCAAACATCCAGCTTTATCGAGACATGTCTAGTTTTCCGACAATAATAATAATAATAATATTTATTCAGTGTCGAATAATCAAATACAATCCTTAAAAATAAAAAAGTTTCATGATATCATACAGATTATCCTTCTGAATACATCAGTTTATAAGTTACAAAGTAAAGATTAGATTGTATTAATAAAATTTTACAGTTATTTGCATTTTACATTTGGTAATGTTGCAGATATTGTTGTTATCAACATTAGATCAGTTGTGTTACTTAACTGTGAGTCTGGCATACTTCCAAAGCATTTTTCATAAAGATAAAGTACTCATCAAGGGAGTAAAAAGGGTTTCCAGTTAGAATTCTTTTAGCTGGACTTTTAATTTGTAAGTAGTAAGGGCTGTAAAACTTTTTGGTAGGCCGTTGGCTAGCTTCAGCTACAAATGAAGTGCATTTTCTTCATACAAAGCTGTTCTTTCTCTGTTTACATGGTATCCGAATTTTTGTATTGTATCATTCTGGTGCTGGTCACTGCTGAAATTTGGATTTATTGCATTCATTACCAATACCATATTCAATATGTATACACCTGTAATTGTAAGCATACCTAATTTTGGGAACAAGTTCTCACATGATTCTCTAGGTTTAACACCACAAATAACTCTGATTACGTTTTCTGTAGTGTTAATAATGTACTTACGTTGGCTTGAGTTGTTGCACCCCATATTTTTACAGCATAGTTTAAATTTGATGAGAATAGTACATGATAAGCAGTTTTTATTGTACATATATCTTTACAATATTTGCTAATTATGCTAATGGCAAATATGTTCTTTGGCAGCTTGCAGGCTAAGGAATGTATATGCATGTCTCATTTCAGGTTGTCCTGGATTGTGATTCCCAAGAATTTTATCCATTTTCCCTTTTTTACAATATAATTTCCTATGGATAATGTAATTCCAAATTTTATTTGTTTCCTTGTGTTAAATTCCACTATAACATTCTTTGAAGCATTTACATTTATATGGCTTCCATTGAAATTCTAGACTATTTCATTGGTTACACTGTTACACAGCACCTCCAGATGATCCTTTTCATGATGTCCAGCCATAATTTTTGTGTTTTAGAAAATATCTGCTTTCTCGTAACAAAATTGCATTTCATCATCTGACAGCTCTCAATGTAACGTAACTGATCTGAATTATAAGCCGCATATATTTGGCTATGTACCTTTTCACAAAGTATGCTTGTGATGATACAGTGTTTGGAGTGCTGTACCATCGATTTGTTTCTGGCACGTGACACATGGAATGTAAGTAGTTGTAGGTTTGTTATAATGTTTAGGTATGGTGAAATGAATTTTATATTTTGTTGTTACAACTGTAATACTGGAAGAAATGTTTGTCTTTGTTTTTGTTTCATGGTACGAGTGAGGGTGTGGCATTGGTGGAAGGAAAGGTCTTCCCATTGTCACTTAGTGAGAGTTACCAGCCATCAGCTTGTGTTCAGCATTAGTCACGAATGGTTGCAGACTTACTCATCCACATTGTTAATATTTGATATGTGGCTATTTATAACTGTATGATTTCACTGTAATACAGTGGATAAAAAGTGAAGTTATTAACTGTGAATTGTTCAGTCGAAAACTGAGTCTGAGTGGAATATATTGTGAATTAAGTGAAGTTGAGGATGACGCGACCTTAATGAAATGAGAGATCAAATTATATGAGATAATGCTATCTTTGGAATACTGAATGCATGGACGTGATATTTTATTGACTATACTTCATGACGATTAGGATGCTGAGATATTCTTTAGCAGGCATACAAAACATAAATATAAATTTATAACATTGCAGAAACGAAGTTTATCAAATTATGGGTGAATTAAATTTTTAGGTGACAGACAACAGACAAAGATCATTTTTGTACTTGATGCCCAGCGGTGGAGTAACACTATACTTAAGTCACTTGATACTGTCAGTTACGTTAAATGCAATTTTAAAGTGCAAAGTCATACTAATTACGGAAAAGTGTTAAGTGGAACTAGACCAAAAGTCAGTTATTCTTTAAAAGAGAAACTTTGTGTGTGTGTGTTTTTTTAGTAAAAAATCATAAACTCTACCAACATTAAATGTTTTGAGGACCCAAGATCAATTGCTGTGGAAACTTGACGGGATGTGAGTATCTTTGGGTTGCTATGTCGACAAAATAATAAACAAGACCGTGATAAGGAAGTTTTTAGAATCATGAATACTACTAAAGCTACCACTACCAATGTGCTTACGCCCTCGACAATCGACCGTTAAAATCGAGCCTACATATTGATTATATCTTTGGAACTATACAGTGTATGGCAGCTACAGTATATGCTTTGATTTATTGCAGTAGCATATCGTAACTGACAGGTCACCAAGCAAGAAATGTTACTGTGCCACTGTACGCTACCAATGATGTAACTGTTGGAGAAACGCTGCATTCATAGTCGACATATACGATATCTAAATTTGAGGTGGTGTATTTTGTCCAAGCCCCTACCACGCCGTAGCAGCAAAGTGAGGCAACTGCTCCCAAACTGAAGACCCTAAATTTGGAAATTTGTGGTAAGGACTATGGGAAACTTCCTGGACTATGGGACCAAACAGTTGAGGTCATCAGTCCCTAGGCTTACACACTACTTAATCTAACTTAAATTAACGTACAGTAAGGACAACACACACACCCATGTCCGAGGGAGGACTCGAACCTCTGACCGCGGGGGGGGGGGGGGGGGGGGGGGGAACTGCATGAACCGTGACAAGACGCCTAAGACTGCACAACTACCCCAAGCAGCCAAAGGCCCTAACCGCCGTCATTTGCATGGAGGAATGTAACTTTAGGCCTGGTAATGGTAATATGAAGGATGTAAGAAACAACAGTAGCATTGTGAATGAAAATATGGGTGTTGGCTCCACTATTCTTACCGAGTAACCAAATATGTCTCAAACTTATTCTTAAATGAATAATTTTCCGTATTACATTTACATCAAAAGATATTTGTTTACGAATATATAATTCCTTTTTGTCATTATGGAGCGAAAATGTGACAAGTTTCAGTTCAAAATACACTCCCGGAAATTGAAATAAGAACACCGTGAATTCATTGTCCCAGGAAGGGGAAACTTTATTGACACATTCCTGGGGTCAGATACATCACATGATCACACTGACAGAACCACAGGCACATAGACACAGGCAACAGAGCATGCACAATGTCGGCACTAGTACAGTCTATATCCATCTTTCGCAGCAATGCAGGCTGCTATTCTCCCATGGAGACGATCGTAGAGATGCTGGATGTAGTCCTGTGGAACGGCTTGCCATGCCATTTCCACCTGGCGCCTCAGTTGGACCAGCGTTCGTGCTGGACGTGCAGACCGCGTGAGACAACGCTTCATCCAGTCCCAAACATGCTCAATGGGGGACAGATCCAGAGATCTTGCTGGCCAGGGTAGTTGACTTACACCTTCTAGAGCACGTTGGGTGGCACGGGATACATGCGGTCGTGCATTGTCCTGTTGGAACAGCAAGTTCCCTTGCCGGTCTAGGAATGGTAGAACGATGGGTTCGATGACGGTTTGGATGTACCGTGCACTATTCAGTGTCCCCTCGACGATCACCAGTGGTGTACGGCCAGTGTAGGAGATCGCTCCCCACACCATGATGCCGGGTGTTGGCCCTGTGTGCCTCGGTCGTATGCAGTCCTGATTGTGGCGCTCACCTGCACGGCGCCAAACACGCATACGACCATCATTGGCACCAAGACAGAAGCGACTCTCATCGCTGAAGACGACACGTCTCCATTCGTCCCTCCATTCACGCCTGTCGCGACACCACTGGAGGCGGGCTGCACGATGTTGGGGCGTGAGCGGAAGACGGCCTAACGGTGTGCGGGACCGTAGCCCAGCTTCATGGAGACGGTTGCGAATGGTCCTCGCCGATACCCCAGGAGCAACAGTGTCCCTAATTTGCTGGGAAGTGGCGGTGCGGTCCCCTACGGCACTGCGTAGGATCCTACGGTCTTGGCGTGCATCCGTGCATCGCTGCGGTCCGGTCCCAGGTCGACGGGCACGTGCACCTTCCGCCGACCACTGGCGACAACATCGATGTACTGTGGAGACCTCACGCCCCACGTGTTGAGCAATTCGGCGGTACGTCCACCCGGCCTCCCGCATGCCCACTATACGCCTTCGCTCAAAGTCCATCAACTGCACATACGGTTCACGCCCACGCTGTCGCGGCATGCTACCAGTGTTAAAGACTGCGATGGAGCTCCGTATGCCACGGCAAACTGGCTGACACTGACGGCGGCGGTGCACAAATGCTGCGCAGCTAGCGCCATTCGACGGCCAACACCGCGGTTCCTGGTGTGTCCGCTGTGCCGTGCGTGTGATCATTGCTTGTACAGCCCTCTTGCAGTGTCCGGAGCAAGTATGGTGGGTCTGACACACCGGGGTCAATGTGTTCTTTTTTCCATTTCCAGGAGTGTAGTTGCATTAAAATACAGCGAGAGATTATTTTACTATTCATTATGTTTTTTCACTTTCAGTTCTGGTTCAATTTTTCATGGCGTGTGTCGGTTCCCTTGCATTTATTTCCGCGTGGTACGATTTTTTCTAGCTCCCATTCCACAATATGTTGTATTTTTCTGTCGCTTTGTGTGGAGTTGTGAGCTCCATTATAATGTTAACCACACGTTTCATTCATAGTCACTAAGGGACATTCCATTTCAAACGGATTGTGTATGCAACATTTTGCTAGATATTTGACATGTAGCATATGTAACCACCACCAGTCAGTATATGTAAAGTGTCTAAATCCTGTAAGTTTCCAAGTTATCTCTGCATCATACCGTCATATTTTCTTTTTAATTTAAATATACATGATCTACCTAATTACTGAGTGAGTCCCAGTTCATATCTTAATTTAGATAGGAGTTATGAACCTTCTGCCCCCCTGCCCCCTTACTTCTTTGTAGAAAAACTACAACATGTGTACATGATATGCACTAAAACACTAATTACCATTTTTTCTGCAATGCAGTACATCTTTTCTGTATGTATCTTGCAGTTCTAGCGTTCTTACAGCAGAAATTGCTTTGGATACATGGCACTGACAGACACTATAGATCAATTTACCACAACCTTTATTTAGCATTCGTTACCTTCCAAACCAACATAGACCTCGGACTACATTGCAGATCAGACAGTTACCACAGTCAAGACTTCAGTGGAGTAGGTGCACAACCAAACTCAAGCCATTAAAATAACTAAGAAATATAATCACTAGTTTGTTCATTGCTATTATTTACACACAAAGTAAAAAAGAAGGATCTGGAAACGTACAAAAAACTGATGTTTTCGAAGTTTAAACAGCTATTTTTAAGAAAATGACATTTTACTTGTTATTTACATCACTGATTATGAAATAAAATAGATTTTGTCAGTGTCTGTCTAATTATTTTCCTGTTCAAATTGGCATTGTATGTATTTGCAATGTGATGACAACGAATTTTAATATACTGCTTTACTGCTGTTTTTAGAATAATGTAAATGTGATTCTCAGGGAAAACATTTTCAGCTAAACTCTCTTTCAGTTACGGGAATCAATCTCGCTGCATCACTACTGGCACAACATTTAGTATTGTGTCAGTGACCACACTGCCTTTTGGAAGTACGTTACTAGATGACAGAACTCGCAATCATCTTTGCTTCTCTGTCTCTCTGCACACAGTAACAACACCTGTTGATAGCATGATCAAGCCGCCATTATCTTTTCTTATTAAAAAATCTAAGTATTGCACAGTTTCTGCACTAAATAAAGTATGTAAGCGAGTGCTGCAGTATAAATAGCCACATTGCTAGTACACTCTGTTAGGTCGTCGGACAATGTGACATAATTATGATCAGACAGAGCTTCCACATTTCCTTTTGTATGGTCATATCTTCATTTATTACAAAATTCTGCGGGATCATGAGAAACAGATTTGTTTTTCCCAGTCCATGGCAGGAGACATGTGTTATCTTTAACCTGAAAATTTAACGTCATTTGAAAGCTGAAGATTTCTGTGCACTACTCTAAACTGGAGATAAGTTGGATCGTTATTCCTACCTAAGCTAAACCTAACTAAAGAAAAATACATATGCAGGTGATCCTGGCTGAACTTCTACATGAGAAAATATTTCATCTCTTTTGTTTTTGATACATCATTGTACAATCCTCTGACAGTTTCACAATGCGCTAAAATCCCTAGTGGTACTGTCTTTCTGTTACCTGTGCACAAAAGCTTCCCATCTGAATTCTTGAGGATGTTAAATAATTTGCTACTCTCTCAAGAAAAAGTCCCCATGAGCGATTTCATCTCAAATGATCCAGCTCAGGAGTGAATGTGTCACATCACTATTTCTGAGTTTGCTGAAAGAAAATATATACTGAAGTTCCAGTTGATACCTCTCTAAAACTACAATATTTTGATTTTCTGATGATTTGTTAAAATGCTAGAGACCTCCACAGATGAGAATGTGAAAATGTCATAACGAAATGGGAAATTGAAAAATTGTAATAAAAAAAGCAAAAGATATAGAGATCTGGATTTATTTTCAATAAATACTTTGTTAACAATACCATGAGACAAGGTTAACGCATACACACTTCTGAACTTTTTTCATTTTTTTGGAAAAATAAACTGAAAATTTGTAGCTTTTTGCAGATATTAAAATTAGGTTTTGAAAATATGAATAGTCACTGAATGTTAACTATCTTGAGAAATGATGAAGTGGGAGGTCTGTTAACTGTCAGCTATGACATTAATGCATGAAATTCTTAAGGTATAAAAATGTTTATATGTAAAGATGTAAGAATCTGAAATTTTTTGGTTATTTAGAAATTATTTTCGCCAAACCCCCATCCTAAATGTTCTAAAAGCTTCATGGTATGTTAGTTGGTCACTGTACTTAGGAAATGTACAATCAGAGTGAGCCATACGTACCTGAACAAAATGTGAGAAATTTTGTAGGTAAACTTAGCTCTGCTCTCAAGGTCAAAAAATCATGGAGACTTAAATGTTTAAATTGATCACTGATTATAAGTAGTTGTCATGCAAAACTGTTATTTCTATCAAAATAATTACTTTACAACATTATAAGTGAGTGGTAAAACAATTTATAATTTTGTTCGAAAGCGTTTTATAGCAAAAATGAGATACAGAATATTTATGCCCATTCTCCTTTTTATGATATTATTCACAAATTATTATTATGTTCTGTCATGATTTTACTTCTTCATGACTTTCCATGAATTAAAATGCCTACAATGTAACAATTAACACTGCACTGTTGGAAAGAGTACATTTGTCTTTTTCATCTGTTTCTCATTGAACTTGTTTAGCTGACCTGAATTTGCACATAGACAAGGATGATCCAACAAGAGTAGTCCTTGGGAAATGGGAATTGCAGACTGGTCTTTTTATCATGGCCATTTGACAGTATTAGTAGGACTATGAGGTGTTCTAAAAGAGGTGGTTATATCTTGCTGCTCATGAGAGACTCTTGTTATCTGTCCCACCCACCACTGATTGTCTTACACACAAGAAATGAAGTGGCTCACTACAAAGTCTTCTAATGTATACTGTAGTCCCTGAATTTCAGGCCGGCTGGAGTGGCCGTGCGGTTCTAGGCGCTACAGTCCGGAACCGAGCGACTGCTATGGTCGCAGGTTCGAATCCTGCCTTGGGCATGGATGTGTGTGATGTCCTTAGGTTAGTTAGGTTTAATTAGTTCTAAGTTCTAGGCGACTGATGACCTCCAAAGTTAAGTCGCATAGTGCTCAGAGCCTCAATTTCACACACAGTAACAGGTTGCATTTCGTGGAAAATCATTTTTGCTATGTATGTGCCAATCTGGGATGCAACCCAGTAGTGACTTGATTGAACCACAGACTTCATAGCAGACCACTCTTCTCTCTTTTTTAAATGGAATTCCTTTAATTTAGAATTAAGGGTTTCATGTTTGTTAATAATGTTAATATGGTGTGTACAAATCCAGTAGCATCTCTTATAGCATCAACAGCTTCATGCTGGAGATTAAATCTTTTTGCAAGATATATACAGAGACCTCCTACCTCATGACATGCTCTTTTTCCACGACCTGTTACTGAAAATACCCATTTTTGTTTTAATTCCTGTAAAACAGTATTGACAAAGCTCATATAGCTGAAAGCTGTTTTTTAAATGAGATGCTGCACCATCAGTCACATACTCAAATTTATGAAATGTATGGCCTCTGGATGCTATGTCATCAATTATCAAGCCGACACCATTGCATGAAAATGCACTGTCATGAATGAGATCATCACTGACAATAGCAAAACAGTGTGATGTTCCAAGGAAGCGAGCAACACATGTTAATATTAATACCTGTGATGGTTGCCAGTGTTAGCTTTGAAATTCGTTCTGTAAAGCAACCGACCAGTTCTTAGATATACTATATTTCAGTGGCTGTTTTATTCTGATTACGACATAAAGTTCTTTTGGAGATACATGCATGTCTAAAGGAACAGACACTGGCGACTACAGCCACTATGAAATACATTTCATGTAGCGAATAAGTACAACCATCAGCTGTAGGATGGAATGATGACAAAGAAAATTTGTGCCAGACCGGGACGCGAAGCCGGATTTCCAGCTTGTCACGAGCGGTCGCCTTACCATTTGGCTATTCGTGCACCATTTATGGCCAGACTCAAATTTCCATATGTTGTCCACCGTGCATCAACCATTCATGATCTGGGTTCGAGTCTGGTCCCACACATTCTATTCTACAGCTCACGGTTAATATTATTCGCAGTTGCAAATACATTTAATATAATTTAGCTCTCAAATAAGTCGAAATGAAGAACTAATATGTAATATGTCAGTATTCTGGGGTGTGGCTGATTTTGCTTCTGCTATGGCCTTTTTCCAAATCCTCCGAACATGATGGGGACCTATTCCTTTCATGATCCAATGCCTAACCTCTGTAAGAAACTTCTCTGGCTCCACAGTCTTCTTCACCAACTCTCCTCCTTTCCTCAACGCATAGGTTAAGTCATTGTCAGTATTCTGAATGTTACCAGTCAGTTGCACAAATCAAAAAAACATTGGTAATTATTGAACAAGCAGCAAGCAACAAGAGACAGACTCAACTTACACTTACCAAGAAAAAAATAAACATAAAGCTCAAAACAGCATTTTCTACCAAGGAATGAAACTGTACAATATATTACCAAAAGAGATTGAAGAAATTGCCAAAATACACTTACTTAAAAAGGCAGCTAAAAAGTACCTGTTATGCAATACATTTCATACATTGACGGATTATGTAACATCCACGAGATAAATTTTTGGCTACAGTGCGACGAGAGGAAATTATGCCTCTAACAGTTATAAACATTATGCATTCGACATATGAAAAAACCGTGAAAACTTATAAATATTAATTATTTATATAATATTCTATGATGTAATTAGACATATCGATGTGTATCATAGAAAGCCAATGATAATTGTAAATTCCTTTTATGATCTGCGTTTGTCTTCCTTTGTTTTTACCTTTTATTGGTTGGTTTTTGTAAGTTGCGGACGCATATCGAGCTGAGGTCTGTTAAGAAATTGTAATTATTTGTTAATTATTACTTGAAAATAGAGTTCATTATTATTATAAACATGAGTGAATAATTATTTGTAACTTTAATTCATCTCTCAGTAAGCATTATCTGTGTTAATAATTTCTTTCCTCTGCAAGGAGTGCAGCCATTGCTGATAGCGATTTGTATCGCGTTTTTGACTGTGTTTTCCTTAGAAACAAATCAGATGTTTGCTTGATGAGGTCTAAATACTGCACAATATGAAAGTATAGTTTATAGAATTTAATAATCATTTCAAATACTTACTTATTTGGTCTAACAATAGAAAGTCTCTATCAATTGTCTACCGCCATCTTAACAATTATCTCAGTGGCAAATTCAAATTGTGCAACTCTGCAGACATAAATGCTGAACGTAATACAAATGTGTAAAAATAAATGTGCACCAGTGGTTCCGAACTCATTTTAATGAAAATAATTCTATTCAGATTGGTTCTTTAAAAACAGTGCTCATAGCACGATCGTTATAACAAACTGATGTATGGAGCCGAAATTAATTACGCACGAGTTGTGAAGAATAATGTTTCAGATAACATATGTCAGTGTGATGCGCGGCTGATATTCGGTGGCTTTAATGATCATTTTGCTGAAGATAACTGTTTCCATCATAATCCATAGTTGTATAGAATCTGTTGTATGAACTGTGATTTAGTGACACACAAATTACAGACAACACTTTAACATGACGTTAACTTGGAGTTCTTTAGCAACTTGACCAATTCTTTAGCCGGGAGAAAATTTATTCAGTAATTACTCAATGTAATAAATAAGATTATCATTTTCATTTACAAATTAGTTAAATACCAAACCACTGAATAACCCAGCGAACGCCACAATTACATAGCTAAAACCAAGTAGGTGTTTGATAAAGAATGTTACACAAATAAATAATAATAATAATAATGATTATAAAATATCCAACATTCCACATAACACCTTCACTTTATGTATTTTTTCCTTTCTAGACATACTTACCCCAGGCTATGCATAGCACAATACTAGTGAGTGAAGTGTTATGAATCAATGTGTGTATAGTGTGTGCAGTGACTGATAGTGAGATATGAGTGAACAATGTGGCATTACATTATATAATAAGTTATTCGTAAAAAAGTGTTGTATACCAGGAGTAACTCTAATGATTGTCTCTAACTAGAAGTCTGTAAATATATGTGTATACGAGTTACTTTATTTTAAATTGATCTAAATTTGTAAATACTTTGACATGTCCTATAACATTATAGAAAGAAATCTATTGATGAATAAAGCAACTACTACTACTAGTACTACTACTATTTAATGCTTCAACGGTAAGAATGCCCATGGTAAGAATATGGGCAAACCAAAATACCTTTCTCATTCTTTATTTTATGAGCTTTTGAAATCATATCATGTGAGGAAGTGGGTGTGTATTTTTGTATCTGCACTTACAGTAGCTACCTGGTATCAGTGTCACTAACTGTACCTTGTCAGTATAGGCAGCTGCTGAGATAGAAGTATTTAGGTTTTGAAACAACACATCACATTTCCTGCAGATATCACTATCTTCAGGTTCTGGATCAAGTGCATTTACATTATACACTTCACAAAGTTCTGGAGACATTGCTTGTGTAACCCTTGTTTCAGTTTCTTCCACTTTTATTTTTACATATTGTTTTTGCTTGTGCTTCTTACCATTCCTGGATGTTTGAGGAGGGATATAGCAGGTGTTATAGCAGAAATGCTAACATTCAATGCATCAACAACTTCACACTGAAGAATAGAATCAACGGTACTGTCTGCTTCAGTTTCACATTCAGGTGATTGTGATCAGTCAGGTGGGTCATCACTAAATTTCTTCTTGTAGTGAGTGGAGCAATTCTTGCACATCAGATATGATGCTAATACCATTACTTGAGGACCAAGATATTTGCACAATACCTCTGACAGATTTCCAACAACTTGAAGTGTTTTTCACTTTTCTTCAACGCCACCTTCTTGTATCTTAGTCCACACAACTCACTCTTTCACTTCTGTATTTCCTCACTGACGTTGTATATAACAAAAATGTCACACCAAACACAAAACTCGACGCAGAATGGTTTGTGTGCAAGTTCTCATTCGTTTGTTATAAACAGAAGAGCGCTCGAAATCAATTTGCCAACATGCATATTTTACACTAGAAATTCAGGGCTGTGAGATATGCAGAATGTTGAAAAAAATTTTAATACTTTACACACAAAAATGTTGTCCACTGTGTTTGCACTGGCAACTAACATATTAACTAAACAATATTTTGTGTAATTGTCAAAATTTTCATGTGGGAGTTTTCATGTACATAATTTGAAAAAACTCATAAAAATGCAATTTTCTACATTTTAGCAATAAATAGTTACATAATACAGATAGCTGGAGGAGAGAAGATACTGTTTATAATTACATCAATAGTATCTGTTAATATGACAGTAAAGATAGCGTTCTGTAACTTTCCGAATTCGAAAAAAATTTAAGTGGAAAAATTAAATTAAATTTCGTATTTGTGCCTTTAATTTTCAGGTTAAAGGAAACCATTAGTATGCAGGTCTCAACTAAATTTCAGCACACTAAGAGGGAACTTCAACAACGAACATCTGCCAGGTCTCCAGTACATTTGGTTTATTAGTTATTTTTTTGTTCTCTACTGATTTAAGAGTTATTTACGAAATATACATTTTTCAAAGTGCCGTACCATTAATAAAAATTAAGATAAAACGAACACACTTAATTTCTTAACACTTATGACATAGATGTCTAGTGTATATTTTTTCCAGAGAAATTCATAACGAGTTGACATGAACTGTACCATTTGAGATGAAATCACCCTTATGTACTTATATTGGTATTATGCATAGATGATTTGTATAACTTAGTCAATGGAATCTTGGAGTTATGGAGACCAAACATTTGGTCAAAAATAAGACAAAATTTGCAGTTCCTGAAGCCCCCTGAAATTCTTGTGATTTCAAGTCACAGCATAAGTAGTGTAGGGCACTACTAATTGAGGCACATAAAACCTGAACATCTGGATTTACTTTCATTTTCTGCTGACGAAAGTTAAGATGTAATAATTTGAGTTTATTTGCAAGATGAAGCACCTCCTTTTCTTGTACAGAATGAAGCTTTTGATTGTGTTCCAAAGATACTTTTATTCCACTCCCACCAACTAAACTCTTAAATGTACCAAACATACACTCCTGGAAATTGAAATAAGAACACCGTGAATTCGTTGTCCCAGGAAGGGGAAACTTTATTGACACATTCCTGGGGTCAGATACATCACATGATCACACTGACAGAACCACAGGCACATAGACACAGGCAACAGAGCATGCACAATGTAGGCACTAGTACAGTGTATATCCACCTTTCGCAGCAATGCAGGCTGCTATTCTCCCATGGAGACGATCATAGAGATGCTGGATGTAGTCCTGTGGAACGGCTTGCCATGCCATTTCCACCTGGCGCCTCAGTTGGACCAGCATTCGTGCTGGACACGCAGACCGCGTGAGACGACGCTTCATCCAGTCCCAAATATGCTCAATGGGTGACAGATCCGGAGATCTTGCTGGCCAGGGTAGTTGACTTACACCTTCTAGAGCACGTTGGGTGGCACGGGATACATGCGGACGTGCATTGTCCTGTTGGAACAGCAAGTTCCCTTGCCGGTCTAGGAATGGTAGAACGATGGGTTCGATGACGGTTTGGATGTACCGTGCACTATTCAGTGTCCCCTCGACGATCACCAGTGGTGTACGGCCAGTGTAGGAGATCGCTCCCCACACCATGATGCCGGGTGTTGGCCCTGTGTGCCTCCGTCGTATGCAGTCCTGATTGTGGCGCTCACCTGCACGGCGCCAAACACGCATACGACCATCATTGACACCAAGGCAGAAGCGACTCTCATCGCTGAAGACGACACGTCTCCATTCGTCCCTCCATTCACGCCTGTCGCGACACCACTGGAGGCGGGCTGCACGATGTTGGGGCGTGAGCGGAAGACGGCCTAACGGTGTGCGGGACCGTAGCCCAGCTTCATGGAGACGGTTGCGAATGGTCCTCGCCGATACACCAGGAGCAACAGTGTCCCTAATTTGCTGGGAAGTGGCGGTGCGGTCCCCTACGGCACTGCGTAGGATCCTACGGTCTTGGGGTGCATCCGTGCGTCGCTGCGGTCCAGTGCCAGGTCGACGGGCACGTGCACCTTCCGCATGCCCACTATACGCCCTCGCTCAAAGTCCGTCAACTGCACATACGGTTCACGTCCACACTGTCGCGGCATGCTACCAGTGTTAAAGACTGCGATGGAGCTCCGTATGCCATGGCAAACTGACTGACACTGACGGCGGCGGTGCACAAATGCTGCGCAGCTAGCGCCATTCGACGGCCAACACCGCGGTTCCTGGTGTGTCTGCTGTGCCGTGGGTGTGATCATTGCTTGTACAGCCCTCTCGCAGTGTCCGGAGCAAGTATGGTGGGTCTGACACACCGGTGTCAATGTGTTCTTTTTTCCATTTCCAGGAGTGTATTTCTAATTAACTTTATTATATGGCATGGGTCAAAAATAATATATACATTATTAGCTGAAACAAGATGAGAGAAATAGGGTTTAATTTTGTCAACAGTAATAATTGCACCTGTACCCGTGGCCATTGCAATATTTGTTGAAAGGCCATCACGATGACAGCTAAGAAAGTCACATTTACATCATGTAACATTGCAATGGCTATTTCAACAATGGTCTTCTTCGCATAGGAAGAAACACCATCAGTCATGAAGTACACTATAGGGGTCTTCCAATGCTCATTGATTCCTACTGCCATAAGAACTAAAGTATCTTTACATTCAACTCCCTCTGTTCCTGATGTAGTAGGAACACTCCAAAAATTAGCATAGCCCACAAATTCGTTCCTATCCCACTCAACAGTCCTCTTCATTGACATTTCATCAAACATTGATGTACAAAATACATCATGGGATGATTTCGCAGTTCTTGCTTTTATAATTTCAAAGCTCTCTGCTCTACATCCCAGCCTATCTTCAATAGAATTGTACCATCTACGTAATCTCCTTTCACGTGGCAATGAGAAATGCACTGTGACAATATCTGTAGGCAGCTGGAGAATAAAAGTTAAAAGTAATAGCAAAAGATTTCAGAATACTGTTGTGCCCTGTTTTTGCTACGATCTAATATTTCCAACAACGCGTTGCTGTGAGTAGCGTTAATTGGAGTGATCATTTTATCGTTAACTAAGTTTTTGCTTTCAGTTCTTCTAAAGTTTTGCCGTCTGACATATCTTCTGTGCCTGTCTTTTGCACTTATTTTAGCCATCTTCTTTTCCACAATTCGATCTCACTTTTCCTAGGTTTTGTTGGAATTGACAGAAATGAATAACTGTGGTTCCAGTATAAACACAAACAGGAATTTCATTTTCACATACGATCTGAACAGCCTCGACTTCATTTCTTGGCTTTCGAGGTTCCCTTTCCTTAGTAACCTGAGAAAAATACACTTGTATATAATTATTACATTATTTCCCAAACACAGTACGTATTTCCACATATATTACACGATTTCTAGGATAATGTACGTTATTCAAATGAAGTGGAAAGTCAAATACGGTATTGTAGAAATAGCATCGTCCTTTAGTTACCTTCTATTCATATAATTTTCAAGGTATGAACTCTCTTCAAAAGGAGCACAGTAAATGATTTGCTGTTGCTCTAAAGTTCTCTTTGCGAGCTGCAACTATCCATTTCTGATAGAATGAATAATTACAAAGAGGGACGTAGACAAACACAACCTTTTTATATCATGTCAGCTGTGTAACGCAGAACTATTAGTTTTCAGAGAAGTTTTATGCAAAAGTAATGAACGAAAGGAAGAAATAACCAGGAATGATTAGCCTGTGGAATGTAACATTCTTTCCATCTTTGTTTTTGCTTCCTTCTTCTTATTGCAATAGAAAGTGGCACATGAACAGACCATATTTCCACACTGTTCGCTTGCAAATGGCAGCTCCCTTTCTGTTCAGTGTGGCAGCGTTACATTAACGCCACTGAGTTACTTTTAGCAAGTCTATGATTTTGTCCAGCGCTGTTCTGATATTTTCATAGTCAACTTTTGCGATATGTCGATTCGAAATATTGTAGTTTGTCTAGGATTGCCTTCATATTTCCATTGTCTGAAACAGACTCAGCAGCATTAGTAGCAGAACAACTGAGAGAAAATTTGGAATACATTTCACATAAATTTTCTCAGCATGTAATAGTCTTAGGTGGAGATTTCAATTTACCAGATATAGACTGGGACACTCAGATGTTTAGTACGGGTGGTACGGACAGAGCATCGAGTGACATTATACTGAGTGCACTATCCGAAAATTACCTCGAGCAATTAAACAGAGAACCGACTCGTGGAGATAACATCTTGGACCTACTGATAACAAACAGACCCGAACTTTTCGACTCTTTAAGTGCAGAACAGGGAATCAGTGATCATAAGGCCGTTGCAGCATCCCTGAATATGGAAGTTAATAGGAATATAAAAAAAAGGGAGGAAGGTTTATCTGTTTAGCAAGAGTAATAGAAGGCAGATTTCAGACTACCTAACAGATCAAAACGAAAATTTCTGTTCCGACACTGACAATGTTGAGTGTTTATGGAAAAAGTTCAAGGCAATCGTAAAATGCGTTTTAGACAGGTACGTGCCGAGTAAAACTGTGACAACAACAAAGTTAGGAAACTACTGCGAAAGCAAAGAGAGCTTCACTCTAAGTTTAAACGCAGCCAAAACCTCTCAGACAAACAGAAGCTAAACGATGTCAAAGTCAGCGTAAGGAGGGCTATGCGTGAAGCGTTCAGTGAATTCGAAAGTAAAATTCTATGTACCGACTTGACAGAAAATCCTAGGAAGTTCTGGTCTTACGTTAAATCAGTAAGTGGCTCGGAACAGCATATCCAGACACTCCGGGATGATGATGGCAGTGAAACAGAGGATGACACGCGTAAAGCTGAAATATTAAACACCTTTTTCCAAAGCTGTTTCACAGAGGAAGACCGAACTGCAATTCCTTCTCTAAATCCTCGCACAAACGAAAAAATAGCTGACATCGAAATAAGTGTCCAAGGAATAGAAAAGCAACTGGAATCACTCAATAGAGGAAAGTCCACTGGACCTGACGGGATACCAATTCGATTCTACACAGAGTACGCGAAAGAACTTGCCCCCATTCTAACAGCTGTGTACCGCAAGTCTCTAGAGGAACGGAGGGTTCCAAATGATTGGAAAAGAGCACAGGTAGCCCCAGTCTTCAAGAAGGGTCGTCGAACAGTTGCGCAAAACTATAGACCTATATCTCTGACGTCGATCTGTTGTAGAATTTTAGAACATGTTTTTTGCTCGAGTATCATGTCGTTTTTGGAAACCCAGAATCTACTATGTAGGAATCAACATGGATTTCGCAAACAGCGATCGTGTGAAACCCAACTCACTTTATTTGTTCATGAGACCCAGAAAATATTAGATACAGACTCCCAGGTAGATGGTATTTTTCTTGACTTCCGGAAGGCGTTCGATACCGTTCCGCACTGTCGCCTGATAAACAAAGTAAGAGCCTACGGAATATCAGACCAGCTGTGTGGCTGGATTGAAGAGTTTTTAGCAAACAGAACACAGCATGTTGTTATCAATGGAGAGACGTCTACAGACGTTAAAGTAACCTCTCGCGTGCCACAGGGGAGTGTTATGGGACCATTGCTTTTCACAATATATATAAATGACCTAGTAGATAGTGTCGGAAGTTCCATGCGCCTTTTCGCGGATGATGCTGTAGTATACAGAGAAGTTGCAGCATTAGAAAATTGTAGCGAAATGCAGGAAGATCTGCAGCGGATAGGCACTTGGTGCAGGGAGTGGCAACTGTCCCTTAACATAGACAAATGTAATGTATTGCGAATACATAGAAAGAAGGATCCTTTATTGTATGATTATATGATAGCGGAACAAACACTGGTAGCAGTTACTTCTGTAAAATATCTGGGAGTATGCGTGCAGAACGATTTGAAGTGAAATGATCATATAAAATTAATTGTTGGTAAGGCGGGTACCAGGTTGAGATTCATTGGGAGAGTGCTTAGAAAATGTAGTCCATCAACAAAAGAGGTGGCTTACAAAACTCTCGTTCGACCTATACTTGAGTATTGCTCATCAGTGTGGGATCCGTACCAGATCGGTTTGACAGAGGAGATAGAGAAGATCCAAAGAAGAGTGGCGCGTTTCGTCACAGGGTTATTTGGTAACCGTGATAGCGTTACGGAGATGTTTAATAAACTCAAGTGGCAGACTCTGCAAGAGAGGCGCTTTGCATTGCGGTGTAGATTGCTCGCCAGGTTTCGAGAGGGTGCGTTTCTGGATGACGTATCGTATATATTGCTTCCCCCTACTTATACTTCCCGAGGAGATCACGAATGTAAAATTAGAGAGATTAGAGCGCGCACGGAGGCTTTCAGACAGTCGTTCTTCCCGCGAACCATACGCGACTGGAACAGGAAAGGGAGGTAATGACAGTGGCACTTAAAATGCCCTCCGCCACGCATCTTTGGGTGGCTTGCGGAGTATAAATGTAGATGTAGATGTAGATATCTGATTTGAAGTACGCCGTCTTCAGTGCTAAACAGTAGTGACAGCATAAAGAGACAGACAAAATAAAAGCAAAATACCAATATTTTGTATTTGAATGAAACGAAAGTGACGCTGAGTGTGTAGTTTGTGACTTGCGTTAACAAGGGAAATAGGAGTGTTGTGGACTTGGAAAAACATCTTAACACAGAGAAACATAAAAGGATTATACAAACCAGCTCCACATCTGGCTCAATGCTCGATTTTGCAAGAAACATACACCTGTTGTTAGAAACGTTCAAGCCAAAGAAGCTACACTGGCTTATCACACTGTTTCCCACAATCATTCGTACGAATCGATGGATTATGCATGTTAATTACATATATAACTATTTCCCAAACCTGCGGTTGCACAAAATTTATTTTGTGCAAGATCTAAAACACAACTGCTAGTAGATTATTGCACCTCACACTGTAGATGTATTTGTCAAAGCAATGAACGAATGAACGATGAAGTTCCAAATTTTGGGCTGGAGACAGATACAAGTAATCAAGCTGCATTAAAAATCCAATATTTTGATAATGAAAACAGTTGTATTCAAAGATATCGAACAATGGAAAATAGGGGATGGAATGTAACAATATTGTGCAAGGTAAAGTTGCTACTCACCATATAGCGGAGATGCTGAGTCGCAGATAGGCACAACATAAACTCTGTACAAATATAGCATTCGGCCAGTAAGGCCTTCATCAAAATTAGATGACAAACTCACACATACACCCTCAGGCAAACACAACTCACACACACACGACTGCAGTATCAGGCATCTGAGGCCACACTGCAAGCAGCATTCTGCAGTTTATGTGGGCATGAAAAACAACAAGTTGTCTGTCCACGTCAATGGCCACCGACAAACTGTGAACAATAAACAAGTGGACCACCCTGTTGCTGAGCACGCTGCCAAACATGACATGACTGCTTCACAGCCTGTGCCATATGGATCCTTCCCACAAACACCGGCTTTTCTGAATCGCGCAGGTGGGAACTTTCTCTGCAATATATCCTACATTCCCATAACTCTCCTGGCCTCAACCTTCGTTAGTCATTGTCCTCTCCCATCCAGACCCTTCTCTGTTTCCATTCCAGCACTACTCAGCTCTCATTCCTCCATCACACCCAGCCTTTTTACTTCTCTCCTTTTCCGCTACCCCCTCTTCCCACCTCTCTGCTGCTCTCCATCTAAACTCCCTACTGCACATAGCTGCCCTACCCTCTTTCCACCTCATCCCTGCATGCTCCCCAACAGCACATCACTGTCTGCCATCTGTAAATATTATAAAAGTTTCTCCCAGCTTCAAAAGCTATTCAGATGTGTTTTCCAAGCTTTTAGAAACTGATATGATAGATATGGTAGTATCCCATAAGAACAAATATATTGACAACCTTAGAAGAAACTACAAATTTACAAGAGATTGTGAAGTTATGGACAGACGTGAAATTATGGCACTATTAGGCGTTTTATTTTTGATAGGTAAAACAACTTTGGGACTCAAACAGCACAGATATGGCTAACCTGTGGGCCACAAATATTTCTATTTGCAGTGCATTGCATAAGGTTTTATGACGTTTCTACTCGGTACGAAAGGAAAAAATCTTGACGAGTCAGCTGCTGTCAAAAAGCTTTCACATTCCTTCACAATCAACTTGAAATGATCCTATAATTCTACTGCATATGTGATGGTCAGTGAAATGTTGATTTCGTTTTGGGGCCACTGCTCCTGGATCTGGTATGTATCATCAAAACCCATCAAATATGGGATAAAAATATTTGCCTTGTGTGACACACCGGTGATATTGAAGCCTATGTGGGAAAGCAACCAGATGGGCCATTTCAAGTATCAAACATCCTAGTAAAAACTGTAAAAAGACTTGGCAGCGATATCAATGGTGCACACAGAAATGTAACCACTGATAATTGGTTTGCAAGTTGCCAATTAATGGAAGACATATTATGGAAAAACTGAACATTGTAGGCACTCTTCACAAGAACTAATGGGATATTCTGTCCGAATTTTTGCCTTCAAAAAATCAATCTGTCTTAGTTTCGAAATTTGGGTTTCAAGGTAATAAATCTCTTGTCTCATAGTGAACAAAAAGAAATCGCTCAGTGATACTCCTGTCCACAATGTATGATATGTATGACATAGACGCCAAAACAGGAAAGCCAACCACCATTATTGATTACAATCACACTAGAGGAGGTGTGGATACTGTGGACCAAATGGTAGCAGGGTATTCTGTTTCCAGAAGCAGACGACCTATGGTGTTATTTTATACTAAGTTAAATAAAGCTGTAATAAACTGCCAAATTTTACATTCACTTTCCAAACCAGGAGGAAACGTCTAAATTCGACATTTAGCGTTTGCATTGATTGAATGAATACTCGAAAAATAGATCGAAGATCATACCACTGCCGACCGATGTTATAGAATTTCTAAAGAGAAAATTCCCTTTAGAAGGAGTCACTGACACAAAAGTGCCATCAGAGAAGAGGAAGAAACGAATAGCAAGTCTGTGTGAAGTACAGTAGGTTTACTAGTCAAGCACATTTGACTGCAGAGCCTACATGCATAACATGTCATCAAGAGACTGACTGATAAGTGATTTATTCTATTTGTGTGATTTATTTATTGTGTAATTTATTTATTTTTGTAGAGTTAACATAAAATAACTAAAACTGAAATGAAAAGTCAATTTTATATTACTTACAAGTTATTTGTCTATTATATACAAACAAAAATAATGTATTTTTTCGCTTGTTATGACTTCATATCATGAATTCCTTCATTCAGGTACTTATTAAGGCTTTTTAAGTAATTGTATAACAATATTACTGCAAAATACAAATATTTAACTGATTCATAAAGAACTCATAACTTATTATAGAAGGTGGGGTACTGAATACCCTGTGCATGTACTCACGCAAAAGAAATCAGCGCACTCACTTGAAGGTTAATAAAAGTTTGCCTGAGCATCAGTGTTGTATGCATCGTGTACCATTCTATTATTGTTTGTGCTGCTCCTTCGTCTTCAGGCAAACTGTGGACATTTAGCTGTCTTTGCACAGCATTCCATCTTTATGGCCCTTAATGTTCATTCCAGAATCCATTTCCTGTTTGGTTCTTCTGGTGTAGCATCTAAGCGATACAATCCTGTCATTTGTGATCTGACAAGGATAAGGGCTGGGCTTAATTTCTACACTCGATATTGCTTGGATGAGGTTCAAGATGCATATATTCCGCCGAGTCGGCTCCTTCCGTTTTTGTGGAAAAATGTGAATTCAGTTGTGTGTTGGTACTTTTGTCTCCACGCATCCCCTAGTTGCTTTTTTCTAATAGAGTCTTGATAATTCTGTGGACATATTTCATGTAGGTAGCTGGTCTTCCTTTGCTGTGATGCTGCTGAAGTTGCTTCCAGACACTGCGTTTTCGTGATTTTCCGTGGTAAGGCCGCACATTTATTGCGTTACTAGTCTGTTTTCGGTTCCAAATTTTATATTGTCTTTGTTGAGAGTGGCTGTACTCCATTTCCCCTCGCGATTGGTGTTGATTATCACATTATAACAGGACATCTATTCTACGGTTTTTGCGACGACTTCTTATAGTAGTGCTTCGTCCACTGTATTGTAGCATAGCAAATTCACTAGAGAATTCGCTTCAGCCAGTGACGGCGTTACTGATGTTGATCGTGGTGACAGTGTATGTGCGGCTGGCTGTGTTATTTGTCAGAGATGTAGTCAGTGCACATGACCACATGTGGTCTGCTCAGCCAGTTGTGTTTGCCACTTGTCTTCCATTCTTGGGGTGAATTCGAGATATGCCGTTCTTTGTCACCTTTTTCCAGTTTTCTATGCCATCTTCTGTGTTCTGTAGTGTAGGCATAGATTTCTCGACGCTCCTCCTTGAGGTGGTTGCAGCGACGTCATCCTCCTGATGTAATTTAAAAATTTTTTTTGGTAGTTGGCATTTTCTATGGTCATGCGTCCACAGATCTGTTCTGTTGTCGTGTTTGGATTTCTACTTACAGCTGCTGGTGGCTCTACTTGCATCTTTTGAGTGGCCTGTTCCCGCTTCAATTGTTGTTTTTGCATACATAAAGTTTCAGTTGGATTTGCGGCTCTGTCTCTTCCGAGCTGGCGTCGCTGTTTTCCTTTTGTCTACGTGTCTGGCCACAGCAGGGGTCAGCATGGTGACAGAAGCTGGTGGGACCTAAACTGAGGGCTGCGCATTTGCTGCTATTTTCTCCACCCTAGAGTGGCTTGCCAAGGCATTTCCAATATTTCCATTGTCCTACGAGTACTGTGGTGTGCCATGTCCTTGAGTCTCGGAATTCAGTGTTGAGATTGAGCATTTGTCCACATATGAATTTTCCCTCAGCATTTGTACTGGCCTTTTGTGCAGGCCGACATTTCCCATATGGTCTGCAATGTGGCATTAGAGTGCATCTCGAGCTGTCTGGTGTAGGAGGCAAATCCCCCGTGTCTGCAAACGTTAATGAAAGAGGGGATGTGTTTCCTCAGATCCATTTTTACTATCGGCACACCTGAGTCTTCATGTATTCGGTATGCACTTGATCAGTTGTCTCTAGTAAGGCCAAAAATATTTCCATACAATTTGTAGCTGTTAATTATCTTCTTATCTAGTACCTCAAACAGTAAATTATAAATTTTGATAATTCTTATTTTGTAACCTGAACGCTGGACATTTACATTGCTTACTCTTCCACCTCTGTGTTTGAATTTCCAATTACCATTGTTTGTGGATACTAGTCTATCATTTTTCTGTCGATTTCCAGGTTTAATAAATAGTGACTACTAAATGAAGTTCACTTTCAGTCCTTGAATAGCCTCTAGCCACAGTTTTGTACTATTAATTATCACGTTGTGGATATTGTAAATGGTCGGCCTTCCGAAGTTCTGTCGATTGTGCACTGGATAGTATTCTTATGATCTAGTGACTCCATCATTTTTTCAGGTATTTGAATGTTAATGAAACAGAAAATACATATTCACCAAGGTGAAGACAGTGTAGCACAGATGTTGTCCACATCAGCTGGTGGGCGCAGTGTAGAGCCGGCAGTTGGCCAGCCAGCAATGGCTGGTCTGCTCAGAAGCTCACAATAGAAGTGGCATGTGGTGTTCCCAGGAGGGCATCCATCCTAGTTGGTGTACTTGACCGCTGGCCTAAGACACTTGCATGTGAACTGCTGCTCAAAAACACTTATAATCCACATGTAAATCCTTAGAGAGTCTGTTACCTTTTTCAATGGTCCATTCAGGCGAAACATCCTGTTAACCTGAAAGGGCCAGCTACCTGTTTCTGCTCACATAGTTTCAGGCAAATCGGTGAATCCTGTCTCACAACCTCCTGCTCTTGGATTTAAATTCAGAGTTCTCTACCTAACTCTTTCATTATCACTTTCTCCACTAAAGACGTACAGGAGAAAGGCCTCCTTAGCAGATCATACACAGAAGACACTTCAACACTAAATTTCTTCGTATAATCGATTTTTTTACCATGCTTGCAGTATTTTGGCTAATAATGGTAGTAATTATAATAAAATTGAATATATTAATTTTACAGTTATGACAGGAACTGTTTAAATATATTTAAATTTTATAATTAATAATTTAAATTGTGCAGTATAAAATAAAATGAAAAATTTTAGAGTAGCAGCTGGAATTCAACCTGAGCTAAAGAACTGCGTCAGTGGACTTGACCACTGGGCCATTGCACAACAATGTCAACTACTCCTCAAAACTCCATCTTAATCTATGCTTGCACAATTAATTCTTTTGAGTCATTAGTCCTCTGACAAGTCTGTAGCGGCCTGCCATGAATACTTCTCCTGTGTCAACCTATTCATCTGAGAGTAGCAATTTCAACCTATGTCCTCAATTATTTATTGGATGTATTGCAATATCTCATTTCCTCTGCAGCTTTTAGCCTCTACAGCTCCCTCTAATACCGTAGAAGTTAATCATTGGTGTTTTAATAGATGTCTTATTATCCTGTCCCTGCATCATGTCAGTGTTTTCCATATATTTCTTTCCTTGCTGATTCTGCGGAAAACCTCCTCATTCCATTGCTTATCAGTCCAAGGAATTTTTAATATTCTTCTCTAGCACATCACAAATGCTTCAGTTGTCTTCAGTTCTGGCTTTTCTACAGTTCACACTTCACTACAATACAGTGCTGTGCTCCAAAAGTACATTCTCAGAATCTTCCTTAAATTAAAGCTTATGTGTAACACCAGCAGACTTCTCCTGGCCAAGATAGCCCTTTTTGCCAGTGCTAGTCTGCTTTTTATGTCCTCCTTGCTCGATCTATCAAGTTTTATTTTGTTGCCTAGGTAGCAGAATTCCTTAACTCAGTCTACTTTTGTCATTCTTCAACTTACTTTCATCCTTAACTCAGTCTACTTTTGTCATTCTTCAACTTACTCTCATTCCATATTCTTCACTCATTAGACTGTTCATTCCATTCAGTGCATCCTGTATTTATTCTTCACTTTTTTACTGAGGATAGCAATCTCATCAACGAAATTCATCATTGATATCCTTTCACCCTGAAGTTTAATTCCACATATTATATATGCTTGAAAAGAAAAATACTGACTTGGAGCCATGAGCAATGAAGTACTCATAGTGCTGGAAAATATGACATCACATCAGACCATGAGCAGTCGAAAACAGCTGTATCCATTTTATGAGTTGACAGTAGCACAGTTGACCATTATTTCAGCACTTGGAATAATGGTTCTAATGGCTCTGAGCACTATGGGACTTAACATCTGAGGTCATCAGTCCCTTAGACTTAGAACTACTTCAATCTAACTACCCTCAGGACAACACACACATCCACGTCGAGGCAGGATTCGAACCTGCGACCATAGCAGTCACGCGGATCCAGACTGAAGTGCCTAGAACCGCTCGGCCATCACGGCCAGCCAGTACCTGGCACTGGGTTCTATTATCGAAGAGAGACCACCACAAAACACGTTTTCGTTCGTTTTATTTGCAACATGCATTCAAATAGAAATTGCGTAATTTTAATACGATTTCCGACTTGCATTTGAGAAGAAATGGCGTAACTTTAGTGAAATATTTACAGAGTGCTGTGGCACATTAGCATATGATAAGTGGCCACCACTGCAACATTACAAAACGACATTTATTTGCTAGTGAAAGTACAGATTGATTCTGTGCTGATGTTGTAAACTTTCAGGGATGATAGAGAAGGGCAAATGTATCTGTTTGAGACAATAACACTGTTCCGAAAACGACCGAGTCGAAAGCTATAAGCGAAAATCATTCTGACACCTCTGACAGTGGACATCTTGTACTAAAATCTCTTTGCTTGCCGTATCTTGGAAGGGTATAATATGGACCAAAACAAGAAAAAAATTATCTAGTAAACATGAACGCTAAAATCCATACTTGAAGAGGTATGTGAACTTGTACAGTAGAAGAAAGGTGTTTCACAGCAGAAAAAACGAACAGGTGCTCATAGCTCTTGGGGTATGTAATTTAGTGGTCATGTTTACCACACATTTCTCTTGTTTTTTGTCCATATTACTTCCACCCAATATATGGAAAGCAAAGAGCATCCACTAGACGAAGTCCAGTGTCAGAGGTATTAGAATGATTTTCGCTTATAACTTTCTAATCGGTCGTTTGCGGACCAGAGTCCCTTACCCCATACTGATACATTTACACTTCTTCAACATACCTGAAAGTTTGTAAAATAATAGCGGAATCATCATTATATACATACAAATACATTAAACTATATTTATAAGGGAATAAAATGAGGCTGTTTGCCTTATCCATTACCCCCCCTCCCCAAGTAGCAAATAACGTCATAAACAACTGTATATTCTCTCTTCAGTAGATCTGAATTTTTCACTTACTAGACTATTTAGTGAAAACTGCATCATCAATATATGTTCTAATTTATACACAGTGTAGGCGTCAGATCTATTTTGTTATTGGAAAAACCTAAATCGTTTTACTTTTTCACACATTTGACTTCGCTTAAGGAAGAACACTCAACGGAAAAAATATGCAAATCGTCATGAAACATTTGTCGTTTGTCACGATAACAAAGAAAAATAATGAAATAAACATTACAAAGAAACAAAAGCATAAAATAACAGGAGTCAGCACGAGGAAGACAGGTTAACAGGATGTTAGCAGACAATGAAACATTTCCTCCACCAATGTTACCATGAAAACTTTCCTCCGGAGAAACCTCGATGGTGAATTGATGTGATGTGACCAAGGATTGGACGTGACAAACTCGTTGGATGTGACTATACTGCCATGCAATGTGGAAAACTTTGAGATGACGGCAAGTGTGAACTGGGGATGACTTCAAAAAGAGCTTTATTTTCTCTCTCAATAGGACCGCCTCTTTCATTGTTAAAAAAAGATTTTTTAGCTAGACCTGGTTAATATAATTATGCTGTTATTATTTATGCTTTTGTATACAGATTCAGCATTTTTAGTAAAATTCAGACAAAAGTCGATCATTAATGTTGATTCATATGGGTCGTCACTGACTCTCAAAGCATTCCACAAAAAAATTCAAACAGCAGCATTGCTCATGCATATAAATTTGCAACGATGCATATTTTGCATGCACAATTTCTAAGAAATTGCGTATAGTGGATTGCACCCTGGCTTCGGTGGGAATCTTTACGTCTTTTAGCAGGCGACACGCAGCTGGGGCCTATGTGTATTTGACTGTGTAGTGTGCTGATGTTACGCTGTGAAGCGATTTATGTGCAGTAAAATATGTTGACTCGAAAGAAAGCACTGTTTAATTTATAGATTGTTATGAACAAAGAAAGGTCATATGGAAATGCACTTCTAAATATTACCTTTATAAAAATTTGAGATGTGGTGTCCTAAGGTCAAGTATTAAATGAAAAGTCTCTGATCATATTACTTTAAAGAATAAGATATCATAAGTTTCGAAACAGGAAAACAGAGAAGAATAAGCTACAAATTTATGAAAATTGTACATGGATACTGTGGACGAATATTCATACTGCTGTGACTTAATAGCACAACAACTGAAGAGACTGACATCTGAAAAAATGAAATGATGGGGTATGTGTACGTGCCTTTATTTGTATATGCGTCACGAGAGGTACTTTAGATTAGATTAGATTAGATTTACTTTCATTCCAATTGATCCGTAGTGAGGAGGTCCTCCAGGATGTGGAACATGTCAGAAAAACAACAATACATGACAAATATTTAAACTAAAACAAATAAGCTAATGTACCATTCCACAGGTCCCAAGTGGAATGATCGTCATTTTTTAATGAACACTAAGAGTCATTTTACAAATACTATTGCACTGAATTTAAAATAAAAAAGTTTTTTATTTATTTATAAGGTAAGAAACATGTAATACAACTACTGTAATACTTATTTACAATGAACACATTACTGCACTGAAATGGTGCAGAAGTTAGATTATACTTACACACACACACACACACACACACACACACACACACACACACACACACAAATTTTCAGTGAACACATTACTGCACTGAAATTGTGCAGAAGTTATGTTGTACTTATATACAAATCAGTTGGTTTTCCTCAGAAATTCATCAATGGAGTAGAAGGAGTTGGCCACCAATAAATCCTTTAGGCTTCTCTTAAACTGAATTTCATTGGTTGTTAAGCTTTTTATGGCTGCTGGCAAGTTATTGAAAATGTGTGTTCCTGAATAATGCACACCTTTTTGTACAAGACTAAGTGACTTTAAATCCTTGTGAAGATTATTCTTATTTCTAGTATTGATTCCATGAATTGAGCTGTTGGTTTGAAAAAGTGATATATTTTTAATGACAAATTTCATTAAGGAATAAATATATTGGGAAGCTGTAGTTAGTATCCCTAGTTCCCTAAACAGGCTTCTGCAGGATGTTCTTGAGTTCACACCACATATAATTCTTACTGCACGTTTTTGTGCCCGGAAAACTTTAGCTTGGCTTGATGAATTACCCCAGAAAATAATCCCATATGACATTATGGAATGAAAGTAAGCATAGTATGCCAGCTTTTTCATTTTTATATCCCCTATGTCTGACAAAATTCGCATTGCAAACAGAGATTTGTTAAGACGCTTCAGCAGTTCTGTGGTGTGCTCTTCCCAGTTGAATTTATTATCAAGCTGTAATCCCAAGAATTTAACACCGTCCACTTCTTCTATCTTCTTGTCATCATATGTTAGACATATACTCTTGGGACACCCCTTACAAGTTCTGAACTGCATGTAGTGTGTTTTTTCAAAGTTTAGTGACAAAGAATTGGCTAGGAACCAGTGATTAATGTCTACAAATATTTTATTGGCTGATCTTTCTAAGACTACACTTGATTTGCTATTTATTGCAATGTTTGTATCATCAGCAAACAAAACAAACTTGGCATCTGGTAATGTTACTGATGAAAGGTCATTGATATACACAAGAAAAAGTAAGGGCCCCAAAATGGAACCTTGTGGGACCCCACATGTAATTAGTTCCCAGTTGGATGATGCCTGATAGCTTGATACATGTCTCTTTCCTAATAACACCCTTTGTTTCCTGCCAGAGATATAAGATTTGAACCATTTTGCAGCATTTCCTGTTACACTATAATATTCTAGTTTACTTAAAAGGATATTGTGATTTACACAGTCAAATGCCTTTGACAGATCACAAAATATACCAGTTGCCTGCAATTTTTTGTCTAATGAATTAAGTACATTTTCACTGTAAGTGTAGATAGCCTTCTCAATATCAGAACCTTTTAGAAATCCAAACTGTGACTTTGACAGTATGTTATTTGAGATAAGATGGTTATAAAGACGACTGTACATTACTTTTTCGAAAATTTTTGAGAATGCTGGCAACAGTGAAATTGGACGGAAATTTGATGCTATTTCTTTATCTCCCTTCTTAAACAGTGGCTTAACTTCAGCATATTTCAGCCATTCGGGAAATATTCCACTGATAAACGACTGGTTACACAGATAGCTTAATATGTTACTTAACTCAGAATCACATTCTTTAATTAACTTTGGCGGCGCTCCTTTCAAAGATATACCTTGGCTTTCCCGAAGGGATCGATAGATGTCTCTGTTGACAAGGTATCGTCATTAGTAATGGGCTAAACTGCGATTTTCCGATATCAGTGATTTCTGTTAATGCTACTTTTCAGTATCTGTTATTCTTAACTGTGCTTTGTCGCAGTTAAGAACCGCAGTTAAGGAAGCCATGTCTTGTATCCCTCCACACTCTACCACTGTTATTTCTGCGACTTCTGCGATTTCTGCTGCTTCTGCGATTTCTGTGACTCCAGCATTTTTGCGACTTATCACTGTATGAAAAAGTTACACTTGTTCACACAGAAAATTACATCTCAACAAAAATGTCATTAGTAAGTACGTTTTAGATTTGTTCTTCCGTTGGGTTTACTTTTGTATTAAAGAACAATTGTGAAAATATTAATAGTGTAATTAATATGTAAGTAGCCATACAGTACAGTAATAGATCGTGTTTAGAAAACGAATTTTCACGCAATGTTATGTTCACAGGTACCCGAAATACATTTCAATCATTCGGTAAAGCGATAATTCAAAATATCATTGTCAACAGATATGGAGAAATTGACACTACGTCTTTATAGACTGTCCTCGTCAGAGGAGAGATTAGTTTCTAAGTGTTTTGATGAACTTAATTACTTAAATGAGATCGTTCTAGCAAATGTGAAACAACCGGTAATTTCCAAGAATGATTGCCTATCGAAGTCGCTGCGTCCAAACGATACATATCGAACGTGCCGTCGGAAGTCGATCATGCGATCGCATGATCGACTTCCGACGGCATTTTTATCTGTTTTCCGTCGTTCCCTTACTTGCTCCCATTGAGTGGCTTTCATTACAGCAAATATTAGTAATATTACTCTGTCAACTGCATTGCTTGTAATTAGTGTCAGCAAAAATGTTTAATGATCGTTATGATTTTGCAGACACAGTTCCGACTCTTGATTACTGGTTGCTGTACGTCTCTATCCACATCAAGGCTCTTTGACAGAGAAACGTGAAGACTGAAGACACCTCTTAGAGGATTTTCAGTTTAAAAGTGCCATAATTATGAAATAAGTGTGCAGAAAGAGTGTTTGAACTACGTTTAATTGAAGTTATTATGAGATTTTAAAGGAATGATAAATGTTAAATACAGTGAGTGAATAATGAAAATCTCATTTTCCGCATGTTAAGCCGTCCTACAGCAGTAAATTTTCCGCCATTTAATTTTGGTAAACACTTTCCCCACAATCTTGCTGTGGCACTGACCTGTAACGTAGCACGAGGTCTAGAGTATACATTTTGAAGCTGTTGATATGGAAAAGGGAAGTACAGATCTTCTAGTTAGGAATAGTTTACGTGCAGTACATGAGGGTAACCCAGGAAAAGCTTACTTGTGTATGTGGTTGTAGTGTCGGCAAAAAGTTCTTGTGTGTGCAGTTGCCATGTAGAACACCAGGTGTAAAATTTTTCTCCAGAGTCTTGAACTGTGTCGGAACAAAAGTGAGGCATTCATATGAATCAATAATATTGTTTTCATTTCATTACACGTATTATACAGATGTCTGAGTTCTGCTGTGTTAACATTGCAAAGTCCTGTAGGCATGTGGAGTATTAACCACAACTGTCGTATTGGAAGCAGAATCAAACACATTTTTAGGTTACTTGTCTCTAAATGATATTTTCAGAAGAAAAATGCAATGTTGCTTCTTATTGATATAATACTTTCAGAGTCACAGCTGTATTTGACCAACCATAACGTGCTGAATGTGCATGTCGTCATAAAATATGCACACACAGTACAGTACATCGATCTAGTGAGGCACAAGGATCTTATAACGAACATCAGTCAACAGATAGCACTATGAAAAGAATGTTAACTGCGCTTTAAGTTGCTACTTGCGACTTCTAGTTGCGAATTGTCCCAGAAATCGCAGTTGGCCCTTCGACCATAGATACTAGTAGACTGGCCTTGCTGTGCAGAAGCTATATGGCTGGTTTGGCTCCAACATACAACCACGTGACTGTTGGCAAAACATGGCGGGATTTCAAATCAGCGGTCTGCCATCTTATGTTTGTATCGTATTTTACCCACATTTCTCAATTGACTGCCAAACGCTTCGAACAAAAATTACTTTTTTATTTGCGAAAAATTGTGTCAGAACTACTTTTGACCTGGATTTGTTCACAGTACCATTTATAAAATCTAACAAATACATCGAACGCCCCTCTGGTGGGCAGCAGGACGAAACTACTATAAACTATCAATTAAAGTAAAATGTCGTTAAAATTCTTTTAAACAGTAAGAGTGGGCTCGTGTCAAAATTTTAAATATTTGATTCGCCGCATTTTGAGCTCTAGTCACTTATAAAAGAAAATGGGATATGGGAATTATGTCGACTTTAGGAGCAGGTCCATTTTAGAGTATCAATTTTAGGTGCTCTTCAAAGGTTCAGTTCCTACTATTTTTACAAAAGTTAAAATTACCAGTTTTAAAAAAAAAATTTTGGATGAAAGGTGAGACTTTGAACTTTCAGGAAATAATTTTGGAGCCTACATTTATGTAATAGTATTAGAAGGTAGAAAAAATTCTCTTTATGTGTCGACTATAGGTGCTGTTACCTCATTATAATCTCACTTGTTTATATACAAAAAGCGCATATGTGCAGATGGTAGAGGTGGGCCAAACGGTTATTCTAGAGTAACTGTTATCACAGTTCCAGCTATTCTTTGATAGCCATTATTTTTAACGGTTATTAATAACTGTCAAGTTATTTTTCGCTAACGAATACTGAATACTCCGACGGGGCTACAATTAAATAACGACATAGTTGGAATCCATCACTTTAGTTATCAATATATCTGCGAGCAGTGTGAAATGGCAGGAATGTCGTGTGAATCGTGTCATAACCTTACCTAATTAACTCTGGGTACATTTTAGTTGGTGTTAGAACGATTATTAGTGTTTCATATCATATGTATGTATGTTATCGGTCGCTATTAGAAATATTATCTTCGCAGATGCAACAGAAAGTACTCGGAACTTCGCCACAGCACTGTTTGAGTAAAATGTTAACAACTTGCGTTTTTAAGAATGAAGTAATATGTAAACTGAATACTGCAGGTTAAATACGAAGCTTAATTTTCTGTGCTGCTCACTTAATAGAATAAGTGTACAGCCTTGTAATACAAAAAAAAAAGTAATGTGACAGATTCGTTTACTCCTGTCCTGTACAATATAGTTCTATTGGGGAAAGTGTGAGTAGCTAATCCAAGTTTTATGTGAGATTTGGAAATTCTTCGATTTCTCCAGCTACAGCATGTTTATAACATATGAAGACATACAGATCGAAAAAGTTGACAGTGTTACATTTCTGGAACTACATCTCGATAATAAATTCAGTTGGGAAGGGCGTACCACAGAATTGATGAAGCGCCTTAACAAGTCTGTATTTACAGTAAGAATGATGTTAGATATAGGAGACATAAATAGAGAAATGCTTACATATTTTCATTCTATTATTTCATAAGGGATCATATTCTATAGTAACTCATCAAACGGAGCAAAGCTTTTCGCATGTAAAAACGTGTAATAAAAATCGTTTGTGGTATAAATTCAAGAACATAATGCAGAAACCTGTTCAAGGACCTTTGTATTCTAACCACTACTTCCTAATATATTTATGCCTTAATGAAATTTGTTACAAGTATTTCCAACCAATAGCTCACTATATAATACCAATACTAGACATAGGAACAGTAATCTACATAAAGGCCTAAAATCACTTACCATGGTCCAAAAAGGGGTCCAATTTTGAGGAAAATGGATTTTCAATAAACTGCCAGCAAATCAGCAACCATTAAAAACTTGGTTTCAGATAAAGTACGGTTTATAGAGTATCTGAAGGACTTTTTGATACAGTGTGTGTGTTTGAGGTTTACGGGCGCTAAACAGTGGGGTCATCAGCGCCCGTTTTTGATACAGAAGTGTCCGATTCCACCCATGTACTTTGACCCAGGACGTCATCAATATGCCGGAAATGGCTATTTTAAGTGTGTCTATGACGTCACTACATACACATGGCAACAAACACGAGGATACATATATATATATATAATACAATAACATCTCCCACCAAAAATACAATCAAACCAACGGGACAACTACAGGAAGTTGCGGGTTTTAGGATAAGGACAAACTAGTAAAAAAAACACACCATATCCCAAAACACAAAATGACGAACAAAAAGAAAAAAAATTACAGCATTCCGCTACACCAACAAAAATCTGCAGGACTCGGACACTTCCCTTGAACAATATAGGTGAACCATATACCAAAACACAAGTACCCACAATTAAAAGTACGAAAATTGGAATCAGACATTTCCCTTGACCTACATAGTTCAACCTCAAGTGACCATACCGAAACATCAACACCTACAACTATGAAAATGGGAATCGGTCATTTCCGGTGACCTATACAGGTCCACCACAACTACTGATGCCAAAAAACCAACACCTACAACTGCAAGAAATAAAACCAAAACCACAACCCCAAAAATCCACAAATCAAACATCCCTACATAAATTAAAACACATTCAACACTCCATAAATACACAAAACGTCGCAACTAGAAGAAACAAAATTAATTACCACCAGCAAATTCCGGCACTGCATACTAGATCGCCCCCCTCCCTCCCCCCCCCCCCCACACACACAAACCAACTCATAAACACCGTGCCACAATGACATTCACACACCACAACATCCTTACGTCAAAGCAGACAGGTGGAACTGGACGCTTCCATTGACCCCTCCTTCTACTCTTTAGATGAATATCTTAACAGAGACTGATAGACCAGCTTATGTAAAAATTCTGCTATATTTCAGTTTTGACAGTACTTGGTCGCAACAGTCACGATCTGGTAATCTGTGAATGATAAATTTATTAAAAGTATGTAACAGTGTTTTATTCTGGAAGAGTGTCAATTCTGTAAATATTAGCAGTTACTGTAATATATTCACATATTTTGACAATCTCCTCACAAGTGATGAGGATGATAATTATTATATTCAAAGGTATTGTGTTATACTTTCTGGCATCATTCGCAATGGCCAGTGGCTATTTCCGAAGAAGTATGAAAATATTTGTTCACTCCATTAACTATCCTATCTGGAAAAATCACCAGAGTCTAAGACTGGAGTCACTGTGTCAGGAACACAGACACACAGTTATTCCATTACCAACTGCCAGGTTACCTGTAGTGATAGCCTAATAACTACCAGAGAACAAGAAGAATATATATATATTTTTTTTCTTTATTGTATTTTAATTCCCCAACGGGGCGGGCTGGCAGCAGCATATGCGCTGCTCTTCAGCCGAAAGACATAGAACAAAACAATAGAAGACATTTAAAAACAGCAAAGGAGAGAAGAAGGCGAACATAGATATAAAAAGGGAGAACATCATGGAAGGCAATAGACAAAGAAAAAAACAGGGTGACTGTAAAATGGAGATAAAAAACTGTTTAAAAGTAGCACACACAAAAAGCCACACACTGCGACGGTTAAAAGAACACAAGGCACAGTATGACTGGAGCATAAAGGTGTTGACGGATGGCATAGCACACAACGTAACACTGACGGCGAACCTCAAGGCAGTACACAATTAAAATCACACCTCTTGACGCACACGAGAAACAGCACTAAACACAACACTGATGTGGCACACTGATGAGGATCAATACAGAGGATCTGCCAGGTTCAAGGAGATGAGGGAGACCTGAAGAAGGGAGGGAGGGGAAGAGATGGGGGAGGGGAATGGGGGGCGCGCGGAAGAGGGCCAGGTAGGGAGGGATGTGGGAAGGAGGGAGGCAAGTATGGGGTGCAGGGTCTCAGGGGAGGGGGGGATGGACGAAAATCAGCTATGGGAGAAGGAGGAAAGAGGAGAAGGGGGCCCTGGGGAGGGGGGGGGGGAACAAGGCCGGGTTATAGTTGGAAGGAAGGGTATATGTCACGGCAAAGTTCGTCATCCGGGAGGGGGAGGCGTTGGAAATTGCCCTGATGAAGGAGATGGAGGGTGTGGAGGTGGAGAGAGGGAGGGATACAGCGATAGAGGCGCGGCAACGGGTGGGGGGTGCAGAGGAAGGAGGAAACCAGAAGGTGGGGTGGGATCAACCCCGCGAACAATGTAAAGGATGCGGAGATGTTGGAGGAACAAGAGGAGGTGGGGGAAGAGGATCAGTTCATACAGGAGCTGTGTGGGGGAAGGAAGGCGGATACGGAAGGCAAGGCGGAGCGCATGGCGTTCAAGGATTTGGAGGGCCTTGTAAAAGCGGGTGGGGGCGGAGATCCAGGCGACGCTGGCATAACAGAGGATAGGACGGATGAGGGATTTGTAGGTGTGGAGGATGGTAGAAGGATGCAATCCCGATGTCCGGCCGGACAGGAGTTTCAGCAGGCGGAGGCGGGAATGGCCTTTCTGCTGGATGGTCAGGAGATGAGGGGTCCAGGTGAGGTGTCGGTCAAGGGTGAGGCCAAGGTATTTCAGGGTGGGGGTGAGTTGGATAGGACGACCATAAAGGGTGAGGTAGAAATCATGGAGGCGAATGGAGCGAGTGGTGCGGCCTATGATGATTGCCTGGGTTTTGGAGGGGTTGAGATGGAGGAGCCACTGGTTACACCAAGTGGTGAACTGGTTAAGGTGGGTTTGGAAGAAGAATACCGATCTCTGACAGTTATTTACACAGTCGCTCGATTTCCTTATGGTAACTCTCCTTGTACTACCCCTCCAAGGTAAATTAACACATAAGGCGGTGGCTCAAGGGATCGACTGTACTTGTTAATGCCTGTACTGCAGCTCCCATCAGCCACCGTTCGGACATTAACTTTATTTAATTGTTTGTGCTAAAAGTAACGAAGGCCCACGAAATAGCACACAGTTCTTATCAACAGATGGCGCGCAGTTTCACAGTTATTCCCATGGCCTATAGAACACCTTCCAAATGTGCAGTATGATCTTCGGTCAACAGATGGCGAGAGGCACTGTTGACACTAGACAGTTATTGAAATAACTGCCAGAATCAGAGGAACGGTTATCGCAGTAACCGTTGCTTCTCAGTAACCGGTTATTTCTATCAGTTACGTCATTTTCTGCCACCTCTAGCAGGTGGCTTAAAGTTTTTCCGTTTCAGGGCCGCATCCAAATCTGCCTTCGGTTTTCATCCTTAGTGAACCTATGAGTAGAAACGAGAAACAGTTATACTTACTACTGTAACCGAATTATCACAGATACTTTCCAAAATGTAATATAAGTCTGACTTTACAGGCATCACATTCAACACTTTAATTTACGTGATACTCTATTTCAAGTGCAAAAAACATATAAAAGTCACTTCAGCAGGTTTCAATAAACGCATCTGCACTATCATAGAAACACACGTGAAATGTAATGTCATTTCCCCCAACAAAACGCTGAGTACAGCCATAAGCGCAACACGAAACAACCATGTTTTGCCAACATTCACGTGACTTTAGCCCAGAGATGTTGGAGCCACGAAAATGACGTCAGGGTCAGTCTATTATATTTATGGTCAAAGAGTTAGACCCGATAGCGTATCGCACAGATGAGCTTAGTATGAACTTTGACCAACAGATGGCACTATTAACTGCTCTTTTTAGTTGCTACCATGGAGGTAGAATTTTTACGTCCATGGTTGCTACTTGCGACTCTCAGTCGCGACATGTCTCAGAAATCGCAGTTGGACTCGATAGCGAATCGTAGGGAAGGAGCGTAGTACGAACGTTGGCCACCAATGGCATGTTAACTGCGCTTTTTAATTCCCCAAGGCTAAATAATTGTACTGGTTGTGTGAAGAGTATTCTAATTTGTGTGAAAAATTACAGCTATAGCTGCATTTTTTTCTTTGCAAATGAGAACCTATCAACTACATACTAGTTCTTTATGTATTGGCATGTATTGCAGAAAATGCTTAAGAAGCAGGTCTCTCACTGTTATATAAACGTACTGGATGTGTGAAGTATTTTCTAATTTGCGCGAAAAAGTAATATTCACTGCCAGGAAAGTAAACTTCTTCCTTTGCTCTTGTAAGTACCAGAATGTATTTCATCTGCATAAGTGCTTAATTGGAGGACGTTCTTGTTTGGAAAAGAAGTATCCTAAAATAACTAGCCTGTAAATTTTTTTATGCTTTATAGGCAGCTGGCAGTAAGACTAAAGTCAACTTTTAATTCTTTCTCACATATGTCAGTCTTTTTTATGTGCCTTGTTCTGGCGATGAGTGTTAGTTTGTTTCTGCAAGATAATCGACATGTTTTGAATATTCTCTCACATTTTCATATTTCATGTTTAACTTGTAAATTACTGACAATGAAGACCTCATAAACGTGAATGTCAATAATATTTATTTTTTTTTTTCAAATGGAAAGACTCGAACCAAAACAATCTGATTTGCTAGGCGCTGTTCTTGTCCATCGCTGATAACGTTCTCCACATCACTACAGTGACCAGCTGAGGTCTGTTACTTTATCTTGTGTCATATATTCTGAGACACTGAAGCGCTAATACCTCATTATTTGATTTTCAGTACCAATAAATTGCATCTTTTTCAGAGTTTCTCAATGCACTGCTGGTTTGGAACAGCATTTATTCATAGGACATTAGTTATAATACGGTTATAACATAAAACAAGCCAAATACGAGCTTGACAAAATCCAATATAGCCTCACACAGTTACTTCAGCCAAAGTATATCTTGAAAAGGAGTGCAGCCACAGTACCTCTTGAATTGCATATGCAAACCCAGGCATGTGGTATGTGTAGTTCCTCAACAAATTACTAGGAATAGAAATCAAATACATTCATGATGCAAAAAATACAAAATTCGAAAGTGCAACCTCCGTTCTAGTGGATTCTGATGTCTTAGAATTTCCCAGATTTGTCAAGTCTAAGGTTGTTAATCTACATGTTACAATCTTTCAAGCTTAAAGTTGTGTGAAAAAATGTTTTTATAAAACAAAATTCAAATGATGTACTGAAAGTTAATTAACCTTTTCATGACAACTAAGAATCTTCCTTGAGTATTTCTCAGTGTTGGGAAGAATCACTGAAAGCTTTGTTTTGAGATGCAAATATCAATATTTTAAACTGGTACAAAAGTTGCCGGTTACTGGCTAACAAAATGTTATTGCCAGTCTTATTACTGCAGTTTTTGAAGCAGAAAATCTGAAATCTCGCTTTGAACCCCTTCTGAAATTTGCAAACAGAATATTGTCTTCATATTGTATTTCACACATCCATTTATTTATTTACTGATTTCTTTCCATAGAGCCAACGAAGATGATGACTCCTGCAAGCGTCAGTGTTGTTTTACATTATTTTCAGAATTTCTTTTAAAATATAAACATATCAGATAGTTGATATATGAATTAACAAAACTGCAAAACAAGCACATAAAACAGAATGTGAAATCACAAAAGTAGGTATACAAATAAAATATTTCTGAATTCCAATAAAAACTGAAGATCACATCCTTTCAACAGAAAAATCAGAAAGTAAATGTAAAAATTTATTTGTTAGGAATAATTTAAGTTTCTTCTTGAAGATATTTCTATTGTGTGCATATAAATCTTTTGCCAATTTATTAAACCAGATTTGAGCGCTGATATATGAGCTGTGGTCTTTTATTTTTAGGCTAATTCCTTGCCTAAAGTAGTCTTCTAGTATTGTGGCTATGTGTATCATTGCATTTTCTAGAAAGTTTTTGATGATGTACAAAAAATAAAATTACCTTGTATAAATACAAGGAACGTACTGTAAGGTACTTATGTTGCACAAAAACCTTTCAACAAGAATCAGGATGACTAAGCTATGTATTATTCTAATTGCCTTCTTCTGCAGCAACATTAATCTAGTGAGGTGAGTATCTGCAGCACAGCTCCATAATTCAATACCATAATTTAGGAACGGATATATTATTCTATAGTAGACAGTTTTGACAGTAGGATTTGAAACTATTTTTGCTATGTGACTGAGTTGATATAATCCACTACTAATCTTCCCACGTACATAGTTAATATGATTTGTCCATTGCAAGTTTTCATCTGAGCATAGGCCTAAGAATTTACAACTATTAGAGTCCATAGCTTCAATTCCACATATATTATTTATAGAGTTATGGTTAGAATTAACAGTCGTAAGTGGTAATAACTGTGATTTGTTAATATTCCCATTTAGTTCTTGTTCTTGAAAATAATTATATTTGTTACTCTATCTGTTGCAGAAGATGTAAGTTGACAGGTATTTTTTTCCAAGGAACAACAGAAATGTGTCATATGCATAACTCACTATTTTGGAGTATTGTGGCTGAGTGACATTATTGACATAGACTAAGAAGAGAAAGGGGGCAACAATTGACCCCTGTGGGACTCCTTGTTTCACTGTTTCAACAGAAGACTGGGATATTACGACTTGGTAATTAATTTGATAGGTTAGCTTTGTGCACTGCTTCTGGTTCGACAGGTAGCTGGCCAGCAATAGTATTGCTGAATCTTTTAATATATATGCATGAGGTTTCTTTATTAATAGGTCATGTCTAACTGAATTAAATGCTTTAGTAAGATCAAGGAATATGCCTGTAGCAAAATTAATTTCATCTAGTACACTATACCAATAAGTAAAATTCTGGGATTGCTGTGATGGTGTTGTAGTACACTATACCACTAAGTAAAATTCTGGGATTGCTGTGATGGTGTTGTAGTTTTTCCTGAAACCATGTTGTGTATCCATGACTAGATTGGTTTTTTTTTGTGAAACAGTCGCTGAGTCGTGAAAGCAAAATGTATTCAAGGATTTTGCTAAATATGGGGATTAATGAAACTGGTCTACTGTTTTCCACCTGTTTCTTGGATCCTTTATTATATGCTAGTTTGACTATGCACATTTTTAATGAGTCTGAGTATGTATTTTCCATAGCACGACAGTTAATATCATCTGGAATGAACCATACAAATGTTAGCTTGATTACTGCTTTCATGTGGTATGATCAGCACCAAGTGAACTGGTCTGTCAGGAGGGTCAATGTGGAGCCAGATCAGCTGCTTTGGGTGGCTACATTGTCAGGCCTTGGTTTGTTCCTGTTGATGGTATTTGTAGTTGGGACTTCACAAGATATGGCCTGCTTCTCATTAGGAAAGAGAACGGTAAACTGGCTGGGATGATAGCAAACTCTTTAAGGGAGGGCACTGCAGCTAATGGCAATACCTTTTTTTTAGGCTAAGAGCAGTGTCCAATCATACAACATTGATTGAAATTAAGCTTAGTGAGTAGCTCAGACAGGCAGGTACTAGAGATGTTAAAATATCACAAAATTCTCGTAACAATACAGTGAAAAATAATTTTAGTATGTCAATACTCTCATAAAAGCACAGTGAAAAATAATGTTAGTATACTGAATCAGAATATGAGGGTATTAAACAACAAAGTAGATGAGCTCCTTCCTTGTTTAGAAGATTTAGAAACTGAGGGTGGAATAGATGTAGTATGCCTGTCTGAACATCATATGATCGCAGATATGGAAATGGTAAATGTTGGTGGATATAAGCTTTCAGCCCATGTAAGCAGAGACACTATGGACAGAGGAGTTGCCATACATGTTTAAATCTGTCATAGTGTGAAAAATTTGTAACCAAAAAAGTTTGTGTAGAGCAACATACAGAAGCATATGATGTGAGCTTAAACTAGATAATGGTACTTTTATAAACGATGTAATAGGTCCCCATTGGGAAATTTTCAGCTATTTTTGAAAAACTTGGATTCTTTGTTGTGCGAACAGAGGGAAGTAAATTATTGTTTGTGGAGTTTCAATGTAGATTTTCTGAAAGAGTCAGATAGAAAGTTAGACCTTCAAGTACTACATGGTTCTTTCAATTTGATGTCAGTTATTGATCTTTCTACTTCGGTGGGACAGGAAATCAGTACACTGATAAATAATGTTTTTTATAGACCAAGATAAATTTAATCAAATAAAAACTCTTCCTGTTAAGAATGGTCTCTCTGATCATAATGCACAGCTAATTACACTATGACGTAGTTCTATACAGTAATGCAAAACAGTCCTCCAAAATAGTGCATTCAGTTAATGATTTAACAATTGAAAATTTTAGTGAAAGCTTCCAACAGTTAGATTGGAATGAAGTGTCCTGAGAACCTGACGATAATTTAAAATTTAATCTATTTACTGATGCGTTTGTGAGTATATTTGAAAACAGTTTCCCTAAGAAAACAGTGAAATACAACTTTAAGAAACCATCTAGGAAGCCCTGGCTCACTAAAGGGATAAAAATATCTTGTAAAAAGAAAAGGGAAATGTATCGTATAGCTAGGAGGGTAATTATCCAGAAACAGTGAAACATTATAAAAACTACAGCATTATATTAAGAAAATTTATTAAAAAGTCCAGAAGTACATGCATTATGTCTGAGATTAGCACATCTGATAGTAAAATTAAAACAATTTGGAATACTGTTCGAAGGGAAACAGGGCAACAGAGAGTACAGGAAGACTGTATTTGTATGAAACTTAATCAGAAGTTTGTTAACAAGAAATCAGAAGTACAAAACATTTTAATAATCATTTTTTAAGTATTATAGAGAAAATAGGATCCAGCTATTAATTTGAAAATGCAAGGCAGTATATGGAAGAGGTAGTACATATGCAATTTGATAGAACTGTAATTCAGCCCACCTCTCCTACTGAAATTAGCACTCCATCTTCAGGTCACGAGTGGCCTACCGGGACCATCCGACCGCCGTGTCATCCTCAGTGGAGGATGTGGATAGGAAGGACTTGGGGTCAGCACACCACTCGTCCGGCCGTTATGATCGTATTCTTGACTGAAGCCGCTAATATTTGGTCGAGTAGCTCCTCGGTTGGCATCATGAGGCTGAGTGCACCCCGAAAAATGGCAACAGCGCATTGTGCCATGGATGGTCACCCATCCAAGTGCCAAACACACCTGACAGCACTTAACTTTGGTGATCTCAAGGGAACCGGTGTAACCACTGCGGCAAGGCTGTTGCACTACTGAAGTTAGGAAAATAATAAATTCTCTCAAAAGTAGAAGTTCACATTGAACTGATGGAATTTCCAACAGAGTACTAAAAGCTTGTTCCTAAGAGATTAGTAGGATTCTCAGCAACATATGCAGTAGCTCAATGAAACAGAGCATTTTTCCAATATAGATTAGACTGTAGTACACTATTGTTAAACCATAGCATAAAAACGGAGATATGTCTGATGCTATCAACTGCCACCCTATCTCACTTCTGACAGCTTTATCCAAAATTCTTGAAAAAATAATGTACTGAAGAGTAGCACCACATATCTGAAAAAATGAAGTACTTAAAAAATGTCAGTTTGGTTTTCAGAAAGGCTTTTCAACAGAAAATACTGTATATTCTTTCATTGATTAACTATTAAATCCATTAAATAACTGATCATCACCCTTTGGGATATTCTGTGAGCTCTCAAAGGCTTTTGATTGTGTGAATCATGAAATTCCTCTAGATAAGCTAAAGAATTGTGGTATGAGTGGGACAGTACACAAATGGTTTAATTCATATTTTACTGGAAGATTTCTGAAGATTGACATTAACAGTACAGATAGTATGCAAAAATCAGCAAAGTCCTCTAACTGGGGAGGTATAAAGAATGGTGTCCCACAGATTTTAGTCTTGGGCTCGTTATTGTTCTTAATATATATTAATGACTTGCCACTCTTTATTCATGAAGATGTGCAAAGCCAGTTCTTTTTGCTGATGATGCAAATAGAGTAATCACACCCAACTAACAAGAATAAACTGAGGAAATTGTAAACAATGTCTTTCAGAAAATTATTAAGTGGTTTTCTGCAAATGGAATCTCACTAAATTTTGAGAAAAAACAGTTTTCACAATTATGTATAGTAAATGGCATAGCACCATTGATAAATATGTAAGTAGGCTGTTTATGTTTTCTCTATGTAAGTAGGCTGTTTAGGTTTTTTTATGGTAACGCCACCTCTGTTTGAAAATCACTGGCTGTGCTGTGTGCAGTCTGTGGCTGCTTTGCATTGTTGTAATACTCGCCATTGTAGTGTTAGGCAGCTGGCTGTGAACAGCGCGTAGCGTTGCGCAGTTGGAGGTGAGCCGCCAGCAGTGGTGGATGTGGGGACAGAGATGGCGGAATTTTTGAAATTTGCCGTGAACTGCTATATTTATATATGATGATATCAAGGTAAATACATTGTTTGTTCTCTATTAATATCTTTCATTTGGTAACTATCCCTATCAGTAGTTAGTGCCTTCCATAGTTTGAATCTTTTATTTAGCTGGCAGTAGTGGCGCTAGCTGTATTGTAGTAGCTTGAGCAGGAAAGATTTTTGTGAGGTAAGTGATTTGTGAAAGGTATAGTTTAATGTTAGTCATGGCCATTCTTTTGTAGGGATTTTGAAAGTCAGATTGCGTTGCGCTAAAAATATTGTATGTCAGTTTAAGGACAGTCGTGTACAATTGTTCAAAGGGGACGTTTCAAATATAGACTATGAATGGAAGTCTGTTGCTAAGGTAGAATACTCAAAATTTCTCAGTATGTGCATTGATGAGAAATTGAATTGGGAGATACACATCGATGATCTGCTGAAATGGTTAGGTTTAGCTATTTATGCTATTAGGGTTATTGCAAATTTTGGTGATAAACATATCAGTAAATTAGCCTACTATGCATATTATCATTCACTGCTTTCATATGGCATCATATTTTGGGATAATTCACTATTAAGAGAAAAATATTCATTGCACAAAAGTGTGTAATTAGGATAGTAGTTGAGCACATCCAAGATCAAACTGTGGACATTTATTTAAGGACTACGGATATTCACACTACCTTCTCAATACATATATTCGTTTATGAAATTTGTTATTAAAAATCTATCCCAATTCAAAACTACAGCGAAGTACATAGCTACAACACTAGAAGAAAGGATGATATTCACTATTTGTGATTAAATCTGACTTTGGCACAGAAGGGGGTGAATTATGCTGCCACAAAAATCTTTGGTCATTTGCCAAATAGCATTAAAAGTCTGACAGACAGACAACCAACATTTAAAAGCAAATTAAAAGAATTTCTGAATGACAACAACTTCTACTCAATAGATGAATATTTAGATACGAAGTAGTAACTGCAAAAAAATTTAATTAATTAATTATTTTGTGTAAAGAAAAGTTATGTTAAAGTGACACGTTCCACATCATTACGAAATGTCGTATTCATGAGCTATGGAACAAGGATTAATGTATGTATGAATGGATGTATGTACAACAGCAACAGCAACAAGAACAGAAGGAGCAGTAGTGGAACCAACAACAACTGGAGCAGCAACACAGCAATGCTGAAGGAGGAGCCAAAGCGAAAAATACATCTGTGTCATTCAATGATAATTTTTTATGGTTTCAAGCCAAGAAGAAAATAAAAATGAGACAAATCAGCCTGCTAACTCACAGATAAGTCGCAGCAACATCTTATTTTTAAACATTCAGGGTCTTGAAAGTAAAGTTGAAGTTCTGGAGGAGTCATTGCCACAGAATAAGTATTCTTTCTTATGTCTATCTGAACATTGGCTTAAACCTGAACAAATACAATACTATGTACCAAAAGGTTATAAATATGGAAACAGTTTTTGCAGCTCTCAGTACCATAATGGCAGTACTGTTATCTATGTTTCAAATGAAATAGAGTGTTGACACTAGATCTTAGTTGGGCATGTGTAGAGAAACACTGAAATTACCGGGATCAAATGTGATAGAATGAAACTTATCATAGTATGTATCTACCATTCCCCTGACTCAGATGATAAAACTTTTTTAAATAATTTAGACAGTGTACTCTGATACATTACGAAGTGGAAACAGTATGTAACTGTAATTGGGGGAGACTTTAATTCAAGCTTTGATGTAACATGTAACAAACCCAGTGTAAATAAATTACTGAATATGCTAAGGCAGCAAAGGCAGCACAACTTCCATCATGTAAATTCAGAACCAACAAGACTAAAAGCTTGCTTGGATAATACTTTTGTCAACTGTGCTCATGATATGTGCTCCACCAAGGTAAAAGAATTTGTTTTCTCAGACCACTCTATGCTAACAGTAGAGTTAAGACATTTCATCACAGGGGATGAGAGTAAGGCTGCACAAAAGTTAACATAATGCAATACCTTAATATTAACAAAACACAATCTCAGAAAACTAACACACCAGCTGAGCATAACTAACTGGGACAAATTATTTCAAAACTGTGAATCCAGTGCCCAAACAGTTTATGAAACATTACACAATTACTTAATATGTACTTTTAAAGCCCATCTTGTTTAAAAGAAATATCATAAAACAAGAAAGGGTAAATTGTGGTACACCAAAGAACTAGAGAATCCAAAAAATAAGCTACTTCTGTTGAAGCGCCTTGAAAAAGCAAATAATTCTAATGAAATTAATGATCTCGAAAAAACCACTAAGAAACTGTATAAGAAAGAGTTACAATTGCCGAAACAAAGAGACACAAATCTCATAAAAAATACTAAAAACCAATGCAAAACAGCCTGGTCAGTAATTAATACTGTTAAAGGTGAAGTCAGAAACTTTGACAAGATAGTCACAGTACCAGCAGATACATTCAACAAATATTTTGTAAGCTGTGCTGATGATATCAAAAAGTGATCAGTAAACCCACTGTAACATATTTCGATTGTCTTAAGAGTGCAAACCTAAATAATAATAGGGCCAGATCATCATTGAAACTCTTTAAGGAGGTACACCAACATGAAGTTCTTAAAATAGGCAAAGAAATGAAAAATGCATACAGTACAGATATTTTTAATATGTCAGACAATTTACGGAAAGAAATCATACATTACATTGCAGCACCATTAACTTATTCTATAAACCTGTGTCTCATAGAAGGGTTTTTTCCTGATCCTCTCAAACTATCCAAGGTTAATCCAGTCTTTATGAAGGGTATCAAATCAGATCCCGCAAACTACAGACCAATTTCACTAATTCCAGTACTAGGAAAAGTCTTCGGAGGCATATCAGCAGATGTCTGAGTACCTAGAACTAAATGATATGTTAAGTTCATCACAGTTTGGTTACAGAAAAGAAAGGTCAGCTATACATGCCATATAGCTCTTAGTCAGACATTTAAGCAGCATTCGAGGACCATGCTCACACACAGGTAACCTTTTGCTCTCTAAACTTGAGTACTATGGAATATGTGATGAAAGTTTAAAACTCACCAAATCATACCTCAATAAAAGGAAACAGGTGCTGAGTTCAGGAAGTCATCTGTCAAAAACACTTGAGGTTCAACATAGAGTGCCACAGGGATCTAAACTGGGACCTCTTCTCTTCCATGTACACATAAATGACTAACAGGAAATATAGATGTAAAGACATATATGTATGCAGATGATACAACTTTTCTATATGTAAACCATGTATATGATAACCTTGTAAGTTGAAATTGGCAAAAGAAAATGCAACATCATGGTTTAATGCAAATGGCTTACTATTAAATGAGGAAAAGACCCAGAATATGTGGTTTAGTCTACCAAAGACTACAAAAAGAGAAAAACAAAAGGCAAAGTTTATAGGTATCATGTTTGACAACAGTCTGACATGGAACTCTCATGTTGATCACAAAGTGGTTAGGTTGTCAAAAGTTATATATTTGTTGCAGAGACTTATGTGTTGTGTGACATTTGAGTATGTAAGGACAGTGTACTTTGCCTTTTTTCAATCTGTTTTAAGGTATGGGTTAATACTCTGGGGAAACAGCAGAAAATAAATGAAATTATGGTGATCCAGAAGAAAGCAATCAGAATAATGGCTAAGATAGATAATAGGACACACTGTAAACCATTGTTCATTAAATATAGAATTTCGATAGTTATAAATTTATGTATTCCAGGCAGCATTACCTACATACTTGCTGAACTACCTAATTTAAGTATAACAAATCAAAGTCATGACTACTATACAAGAACCTGTACTTCTCTGCTGTTGCCACAAAATAGATTAGCTAAAACTAGCAGAAGTCATAAGTATATGGCAATTAAAATATATAACAAAATTGTCCAAGAATGCCTCAATCAAGTCTGACAAATTATTTAAAGAAAATGTACATAACTTCTTGTTAACTAATCCATTCTATTTATTACAAGAATTTATAGAAATGCCCAATATCAAATTAAATATGTAAAAATTTATTTTGTAAAATTAATGGGTTTAGTGTACTGACGAAGTCTGTTGCATGTAATGATGCTGAATGACCAATAAAGAATCTGAAAGTGAATCTAGTTTCTTTCTGCATCTTTGCATACTACTTTACGTCGCCATTACTGTGTAGACCATTTAGAATTGTTGTTGTTGTTGTTGTGATCTTCAGTCCTGTGACAGGTTTGATGCAGCTCTCCATGCTAATCTATCCAGTGCAAGCTCCTTCATCTCCCAGTACCTACTGCAACCTACATCCTTCTGAATCTGCTTAGTGTATTCATCTCTTGGTCTCCCTATACGATTTCTACCCTCCACGCTGCCCTCCAATGCTAAATTTGTGATCCCTTGATGCCTCAGGACATGTTCTACCAACCGATCCCTTCTTCAAGTCAAGTTGTGCCACAAACTTCTCTTCTCCCCAAACATATTCAACACGTCCTCATTAGTTATGTATTCTATCCACCTAATCTTCAACATTCTTCTGTAGCACCACATTTCGAAAGCTTCTATTCTATTCTTGTCCAAACTATTTATTGTCCATGTTTCGCTTCCATACATGGCTACACTCCATACAAATACTTTCAGAAACGACATCCTGACACTTAAATCTATTCTCGATGTTAACAAATTTCTCTTCTTCAGAAACGCTTTCCTTGCCATTGCCAGTCTACATTTTATATTCTCTCTACTTCGACCATCATTAGTTATTTTGCTCCCCAAATAGCAAAAGTCCTTTACTATTTTAAGTGTCTCATTTCCTAATCTAATTCCCTCAGCATCACCCGACTTAATTCGACTACATTCCGTTATCCTTGTTTCGCTTTTGTCGATATACATCTTCTATCCTCCTTTCAAGACACTGTCCATTCCATTCAACTGCTCTTCCAAGCCCTTTGCTGTCTCTGACAGAATTACAATGTCATCGGCGAACCTCAAAGTTTTTATTTCTTCTCCATGGATTTTAATACCTACTCCGAATTTTTCTTTTGTTTCCTTTACTGCTTGCTCAATATACAGATTGAATAACATTGGGGAGAGGCTACAACCCTGTCTCACTCCCTTCCCAACCGCTGCTTCCCTTTCATGCCCCTTGACTATTATAACTGCCATCTGGTTTCTGTACAAATTGTAAATAGCCTTTCGCTCCCTGTATTTTACCCCTGCCACTTTCAGAATTTGAAAGAGAGTATTCCAGTCAACATTGTCAAAAGTTTTCTCTAAGTCTACAAATGCTAGAAACGTAGGTTTGCCTTTCCTTAATCTTTCTTCTAAGAAAAGTCTTGAGGGTCAGTATTGCCTAACGTGTTCCACCATTTCTACGGAATCCAAACTGATCTTCCCCGAGGTCGGCTACTACCAGTTTTTCCATTCGTCTGTAAATAATTCTTGTTAGTATTTTGCAGCTGTGACTTATTAAACTGATAGTTCGGTAATTTTCACATCTGTCAACACCTGCTTCCTTTGGGATTGGAATTATTATATTCTTCTTGAAGTCTGAGGGTATTTCGCCCATCTCGTACATCTTGCTCACCAGATGGAAGAGTTTTGTCAGGACTGGCTCTCCCAAGGCCGTCAGTAGTTCTAATGGAATGTTGTCTACTCCCGGGGCCTTGTTTCGACTCAGGTCTTTCAGTGCTCTGTCAAACTCTTCACGCAGTATCGTATCTCCCATTTCATCTTCATCTACATCCTCTTCCATTTCCATAATATTGTCCTCAAGTACATCGCCCTTGTATAGACCCTCTATATACTTCTTCCACCTTTCTGCTTTCCCCTCTTTGCTTAGAACTGGGTTTCCATCTGAGCTCTTGATATTCATACAAGTGGTTCTCTTTTCTCCAAAGGTCTCTTTAATTTTCCTGTAGGCTGTATCTATCTTACCCCTAGTGAGATAAGCCTCTACATCCTTACATTTGTCCTTTAGCCATTCCTGCTTAGCCATTTTGCACTTCCTGTCTATCTCATTTTTGAGACGTTTGTATTCCTTTTTGCCTGCTTCATCTACTGCATTTTTATATTTTCTCCTTTCATAAATTAAATTCAATATTTCTTCTGTTACCCAAGGATTTCTACTAGCCCTCGTCTTTTTACCTACTTGATCCTCTGCTGCCTTCACTACTTCATCCCTCAGAGCTAGCCATTCGTATTCTACTGTATTTCTTTCCCCCATTCCTGTCAATTGTTCCCTTATGCTCTCTCTGAAATTCTGTACAACCTCTGGTTCTTTCAGTTTATCCAGGTCCCATCTCCTTAAATTCCCACCTTTTTGCAATTTCTTCAGTTTTAATGTACAGTTCATAACCAATAGATTGTGGTCAGACTCCACATCTGCCCCTGGAAATGTCCTACAATTTAAAATCTGGTTCCTAAATCTCTGTCTTACCATTATATAATCTATCTGATACCTTTTAGTATCTCCAGGATTCTTCCACGTATACAACCCTCTTTTATGATTCTTGAACCAAGTGTTAGCTATGATTAAGTTATGCTCTGTGCAAAATTCTACCAGATGGTTTCCTCTTTCATTTCTTAGCCCCAATCCATATTCACCTACTATGTTTCCTTCTCTCCCTTTTCCTACTCTCGAATTCCAGTCACCCACGACTATTAAATTTTCGTGTCCCTTCACTATCTGAATAATATCTTTTATTTCATCATACATTTCTTCAATTTCTCCGTCATCTGCAGAGCTAGTTGGCATATAAACTTGTACTACTGTAGTAGGCATGGGCTTAATGTCTATCTTGGCCACCATAACACGTTCACTCTGCTGTTTGTAGTAGCTTACCCGCACTCCTATTTTTTATTCATTATTAAACCCATCCTGCATTACCCCTATTTGATTTTGTATTTATAACCTTGTATTCACCTGACCAGAAGTCTTGTTCCTCCTGCCACCGAACTTCACTAATTCCCACTATATCTAACTTTAACCTATCCATTTCCCTTTTTAAATTTTCTAACCTACCATTAAATATTACTAAATTTTCTATTTGTGCAGTACGAGAACCACTGGTGTCCGACTTACTAGACACTTCAAATATGTTTTTTTCTCATCTTTGACAGTGGCTTACTTCGCCATTACTGCGTAGGCCATTACGAATTACTATTAGAGTTTATTAAGTTTTGTGCTTCTACGAATCGAGAATGACGAGTGTCTGACTTAAAAGGATTTATTTCGTATATTTCGGCAGTTTTTTCTTTTAAATTTCTTCCTGCAACACTCTAATAATTGAAATAAAAGATAGGTTTTCCTCTTTTATAGTGTCGACCACAGTCTAACATAACAGTCACGACACTCACTGCTGTAAAAGTTGTTGCCGTTTGACAGATGGAGCGACACTAGCGCTCCAAGCGGCGAGTAATGTGAACGTCAGACGTGGCGTAAGCATAATGATTTTTTTTCATCCATTTCCTACGTAATTTAGTAAATATTTGAGTTATTTTCTTGCCTCCAAGGGTTTGTGTAGTATCAGAAGGCATATGTGTTTCTAAAACTGATTCTAAAATAAGTGCAAATACGGACAAAAACCATGAATCGAGTGGCAGGCTACGACACATTTGTGAAGGAACGCTTGTGACGTTGGATAGAATTGCAGCTTACCAAGTTAAACACACAGTTTCACAAGTAAGAAGCACAGACATGTACCTCTACATGGAAAAGCGATCGACAGCTTATTTATCGTTCTGTAGGCCTACTGTGTTTGTCATTGTGGCCTGTTGCCACAAGTACGACCTTCATCTTTATATTATTCTAACTGGGACAAGCAACTGCCAAATAGTGGGAGAAATATGTTGAAAACGTAATAATGAGCTGATTACATTACATTTCACGCAAAACCAAATATTTGAATAATTTCCAAACAATCTGTCAGTGAACAAAGTGCTAACAACATAATGTCATAACACGAAGCAAGCAAGGAATATTAAGTGACTAACAACAGAAGTGAATGAAATACACACCAAAAAAATCAGCAGCTCAAATGAGTCAACTTCTTCAGTTTCTTATTTGCTTTTTGTTCGTCTACATCAACATCCATACTCCGCAAGCCACCTGACGGTGTGTCGCGGAGGGTACCTTGAGTACCTCTATTGGTTCCCCCTTCTATTACAGTCTCGTACTGTTCGTGGAAAGAAAGATTGTCGGTACGCGTCTGTGCAGGCTCTAATCTCTTTGATTTTATCCTCATGGTCTCCTCGCGAGATATACGTAGGAGGAAGCCATATACTGCTTGACTCCTCAGTAAAGGTATCTTCTCAAAACTTCAACAAAAGCCCGTACCGAGCTACTGAGCGTCTCTCTTTCAAAGTCTTCCACTGGAGTTTATCTATCATCTACGTAACGCTTTTGCGATTACTAAATGATCCTGTAATGAAGTGCGCTGCCCTCTGTTGGATCTTCTCTACCTCTTCTATCAACCCTATCTGGTACAGATCCAACACCAGTGAGCAGTATTAAAGCAGTGGGCGAACAAGTGTATTGTATCCTACTTCCTTTGTTTTCAGACTGCATTTCCTTAGGATTCTTCCCATGAATCTCAGTCTGGCATCTGCTTTACCGACGATTAATTTTGTGGTCATTCCATTTTAAAACATTCCTAATGCCTACTCCAAGATAATTCATGAAATTAACTGCTTCCAGTTGCTGACCTGCTATATTGTAGCTAAATGATAAAGGATCTTTCTTTCTATGTATTTGTAGCACATTACATTTGTCTACATTGAGATTCAATTGCCATTCCCTGCACCATGCATCAATTCATTGCAGATCCTCCTGCATTTCAGTACAATTTTCCAATGTTACAACCTCTCGATATACTACAGCATCATCCGCAAAAAGCCTTAGTGAACTTCCGATGTTATCCACAAGGTCATTTATATATATTGTGAATAGCAACAGTCCTACGACACTCCCCTGTGGCGCACCTGAAATCACTCTTACTTTGGAATGACATGCTGCGTTCTGTTATCTAGGAACTCTTCAATCCAATCACACAGTTGGTCTGATAGTCCACATGCTCTTACTTTGTTCATTAAACGACTGTGGGGAACAGTATAAAACGCCTTGCGGAAGTCAAGAAACACGGTATCTACCTGGGAACCCGTGTCTATGGCCCTCTGAGTCTTGTGGACGAATAGCATGAGCTGGGTTTCACACGAGCGCCTTTTTCGAAACCCATGCTGATTCTCACAGAGTAGATTTCTAGTCTCCAGAAAAGTCATTACACTCGAACCTAATAAGGGTTCCAAAACTCTACAACTGATCGACGTTAGAGATATAGGTCTGCACATCTGTTCGACGTCCATTCTTGAAAACGGGGATAACCTGTGCCCTGAAACTTCCTGGCAGATTAAAACTGTGTGCCCAACCGAGACTCGAACTCGGGACCTTTGCCTTTCGCGGGCAAGTGCTCTACGATCTGAGCTACCGAAGCACGACTGATGCCCGGTACTCATAGCTTTACTTCTGCCAGTTCCTCGTCTCCTACCTTCCAAACTTTACAGAAGCTCTCCTGCGAACCTTGCAGAACTAGCACTCCTGAAAGAAAGGATATTGCGGAGACATGGCTTAGCCACAGCCTGGGGGATGTTTCCAGAATGAGATTTTCACTCTGCAGCGGAGTGTGCGCTGATATGAAACTTCCTGGCAGATTAAAACTGTGTGCCCGACCGAGACTCGAACTTGCGACCTTTGCCTTTCGCGGGCAAGTGCTCTACCATCTGAGCTACCGAAGCACGACTCACGCCCGGTTTTCAAATCAGCGCACACTCCGCTGCAGAGTGAAAATCTCATTCTGGAAACATCCCCCAGGCTGTGGCTAAGCCATGTCTCCGCAATATCCTTTCTTTCAGGAGTGCTAGTTCTGTAAGGTTCGCAGGAGAGCTTCTGTAAAGTTTGGAAGGTAGGAGACGAGGAACTGGCAGAAGTAAAGCTGTGAGTACCGGGCGTGAGTCGTGCTTCGGTAGCTCAGTTGTTAGAGCACTTGCCCGCGAAAGGCAAAGGTCCTGAGTTCGAGTCTCGGTCGGGCACACAGTTTTAATCTGCCAGGAAGTTTCATATCAGCGCACACTCCGCTGCAGAGTGAAAATCTCATTCTGGGAACCTGTGCCCTATTCCAATCTTTTGGAACGCTACGCGCTTCTAGAAACCTACAGTACACCGCTGCAAGAAGGGGGGCGGGGGGGCAAGTTCCTTCACAGACTCTGTGTAAAATCGAACTGGTATCCCACCAGGTCCAGTGGCTTTTCCTCTTTTGAGCGATTTTAATTGTTTTTCTATCCCTCTGTCATCTACTTCGAAATCTACCATTTTGTCACCTGTGTGACAATCTAGAGAAGGGACTAAAGTGCAGTCTTCCTCTGTGAAACAACTTTGGATAAAGACATTTAGTATTTCGGCCTTTAGTCTGTCATCCTCTGTTTCAGTACCATTTTGATCACAGAGTGTCTGGACATTTTGTTTTGATCCACCTACCGCTTTGACGTAAGACCAAAATTTCTTAGGATTTTCTGCCAAGTCAGTACATAGAGCTTTGCTTTAGAATTCGTTGAACGCCTCTCGCATAGCCCTCCTCACACTACATTTCGATTCATGTAATTTTTGTTTGTCTGCAAGGCTTTGCCTATGTTTATGTTTGCTATGAAGTTCCCTTTGTCTCCGTAGCAGTTTTATAACTCAGTTGTTGTACCATGGTGGCTCTTTTCCATCTCTTACGATCTTGCTTGGCACATACTCATCTAATGCATATTATACGATGGTTTTGAACTTCGTCCACTGATCCTCAACACTATCTGTACGTGAGATAAAACTTTTGTGTTGGGCTGCCAAGTACTCTGAAATCTGCTTTTTGTCACTTTTGTTAAACAGAAAAATCTTCCTACCGTTTTTTAATATTTCTAATTATGGCTGAAATCATCGATGCAGTAACCGCTGTATGATCACTGATTCCCTGTTCTGCGTTAACTGTTTCAAATAGTTCGGGTCTGTTTTACACCGGAAGGTCTGATATGTTATCACCACGAGTCGGTTCTCTGTTTAACTGCTCAAGGTAGTTTTCAGATAAAGCACTTTAAAAAATTTCACTGGATTCTTTGTCCCTGCCACCCGTTATAAACGTTTGAGTCTCCCAGTCTACATCTGGTAAATTGAAACCTCCACCCAGAACTAAAACATGATCAGGAAATCTACTCGAAATATTTTCCAAATTTTCCTACAGGTGCTCTGCCACAACAGCTGCTGAGCCAGGGGGTCTATAGAGACATCCACTTACCATATTTGAGCCTGCTTTAAACGTGACCTTCGCCAAAATTATTTCACATTTCGGATCTCCGCCAATAACTTTCGATACTGTTGCACTTTTTATCGCTATAAACACGCCTCCCCCTTCACTGCCCAGCCTGTGTCTGTGGTATACATTCCAATCTGAGTTTAGAATTTCATTACTGTTTACATCTGGTTTCAGCCAACTTTCCATCCCTAGTACTATGTGGGCACTGTGACCGTTTATTAATGAGAGCAGTTCTGGAACCTTTCTATAGACGCTCCTGCAGTTTACTATTACCACATTAATATCGTCATTCCCTGTTGCGTTTTGCCTACTGCTACCTTGTCACGTCTCAGGAGTCGTCTCGTCAGGCCTAGGGAGGGAATTGTAGTTGTTAGAAACTATGTCTTGATTCCAGCATTTGAGCCAGTAAACGAGTTTCACTTTAACAAATATCTTGATCAACAACAGCTTAGTTTCTTCCCAACAGCCAGGAGGAAAACTTGGGATAGCCATCAAAAAGTCCACATAAAATGCACCACAGTTATTCTTGTGAGAATGTTCATCAAAAACTGAAGCCATCTGATCTTCACAATCCCTCAAAAATAAACTAATATTTTCATTGCAAATAACTGAGCTTCCAAAATTGTCTTCATAACTTTTGAAATGGCAATAAAATTTGTCATTTGCCTTTAAATCCTGGCTGTTGCCTACAAGTAGATTCCTGCACTTGACACAATTATGTAAAGAAAAAAGTTCCTTCAAGATGTAGCCAAAGACATATCTCATATTGTTTTGTTCTCCAATGTCTGCTGGAACTTCCACATTTGGTAGATTTGTTGTAGATTTTATATCACTACTTCATAACAAAGGTGAGACCTTTAATGTTTGAGTGGATTTCATGTCCAGTATTGCCTGACCCCAGTCAATTCCTTCACAATTACTGCTTGCCACTTTAGAAGAGTTTATCAATTTACTTAGTGCACAGTTGTTAAATGCAGCACAAAACTGCCTTGGAGATGGTTTGCCTTATAGTTGAAAAAAGTTTTATAATGTGTCTTGGTTAATTTTACGTGAGAATAAGTACAATTTTGTTCCAGTCAGTACCTCAGCATGAAGCATTTCCAAAGAACATATATTGCTTAGAAGCCCCTTTGCACATTTTATCCTCAGGGAGTAATCTTTCCCATCACAGTCTACAAATTTCCAAGAGTGAATCCGTGGCTTCATCACATGTAGAATATCCAGATGCTCTGAATCACTCCTAATACAGTTCCTTAGATGCACAGGCCCTTTCACACTGTATGTATTATAGATATCAAAATGTCATTAACTTTCTGACAAAAGTCTGAAGTGCCAATTGCAGATAATGGCATACTACCACAAAATACAAGTGTGTCAATACCAGCTGCCACAGTGTGGCTTAACACACGAACTGCAATAGACACTTTCATTTTTTGAAAAGCTGGCAGTTCGACAGCTTTTTTGGTCAGCTTGGGAGCTAACTTGTATTTTCTGTGCATGTCATTTGAATAGAGCTGAGAAATGTCCTTCCAAGAAGCAGTATCAACCAAACCATCATTTGATGTATGAATTGTCGTGCCTAAACAGGTTGTTCCTGATACTCGTAAACAAATGTGGGGTGTCATAGAAGAAGTAGATCTTCTGCTCCTCATATACCAAACTTGAATTGTCTTGTGTAATTCCCAGTCTCTTCCTTCAGCATACAAAATTTGAACCCTGGTTGATCACACAAGTCTTCACAAGCAATCCAATTTCCTTAAGTCTTTTGACTACGTCATAAAATATAGCAGTCAAATGCATAGCTCCCACTGTTCCTTTACAAAAACAGTATATCAATGGTTGTTTGAAACATGAAAAAATGCCATTAATCATTATCACCAACACACTGTTGGCAATTTTAGCTGTGTGTGTAAACCCCATGTCCTCAAAACCAGTAACACTCTCAGAAATGCTGTCATATGTTAAATTTGCCATTAGAGACATTTCATCCAATGACATATTCACTAGTTTACCATTATCAGAGAAATGCTGCACCTTTTGCTTTAAAAGATGGAATATATTGACACTTATCCCACATTTTATTTGTATGCCTTCCAAACACCTGTATGCCTGAGTGCTGTAATATAATAAATTTAGAGCAAACAGTTTATTTTCGTCTTTCCATCTTGCAGCACGTTTCTCTTTCAATGGCATACTAATCTGGCTTAACAACAAGTCAAGGGCATTTTTTTAAATATCAGGATCCTACAGTCTTCAACATTCGTTTGTCCTTGTTCACTTCATCCTTCTGATACAGTTTCTGTCGCTGTCTGTAGGCACTTTCCTTGTCCCATAGTAGTTTTGCTCGTAGTCTACCGATCTGCACATTCTGACATGTCACACGCTTTTGTAAGACAAGAATAACTGCACTGAATCTAACCACTTCATCGTCGAAGCAGGTCTGTGTTGAATCTGGCACTGATACATGGAGAGTTGAACTGGCTACATCTATGTCAAAGAACTGTTTTACGGCTTTAGATGGATTGTCGAATCTTTGTGGCAGTTTCCTTTTCATCGTCAGTTGAGGTGGCTTATTTGGGGTGTCAAACAGTGTGGGTACTGCATTCCACAGGAGTTTATTACTGTCTGCGTTCATCAACTGGTTTTGTTCGAAATGTAGCGAGCAAAACCTAATATTTTTATACATGTGCACTGGGTCTTTTTTCATAGGGTCTTCTCGTCTGCTATTAACTAGCTATTTTCTGCTCCTAAATCGAAACATTAGTACACATGTATTTTGCAAGTGAATGCTGACGATACAGTTTAGTAACATGATGGTATATACCTCTCAGGATTCTTAGGAAACCTAAAAACAGACAGCTGTGGTGTCCTCTTCCTGTTGTTGCTGCAATTTATTGAGATACAAACGCTCCAGCTTGTAAAAACCATTGTAAAAATCAAAATAAACAACCACTATTCGATTTCACGATCGCGCTGAACTCACAGTTTAACTTACTCGCCGCTCTGGGCGCTGTTGGCGCAGTTGACAACAAAATCGAGGCGAAGTGTAGCGACTGTTAAGCCAGGTTCACACACGCAACGAAAGTATCGCCACAAGTCAAGTCATTCTGGAGTGGCGTTGTGAGCTACCGTTCACACAGGACGCCACAAATTCTTCGTAATTGCGCAGTTTGCAAAATGGCGTCACCTGTCTCAGCTGATTAAACGGCTGTACGTATTACTAAATAAGATGTTTAGGACACATAATAAATGCAAAATATTACTTACCAAACTGTTTCTCGCCTCTCTTGTCTCGACTACGTGTTTTAAAAACCTGTCTGCAGCTTCAAACCAAGCAAGGCTGGGTTTATAAATACCGTCTGTAGACGCACCACTCTTAAGTGATTTCAGTACATTTTTATGTTCATTCATGTAAGCATTTCGAATTTTAAATTTTGTTGTAGCTACATCAATTCCAGGTACATATTCATGCATACTGTTTACTATTTCAATTAATGCAGCATCTCTCAAATTTCTGTCTTTGCATGATTCGCTTTTGTGGTTCCAAAGGCATTCTCTTTCTTGATACACCTCCAAGAATCTCATAATTGTCGCTGTTGACCACTTTTTCGACATATTAATAGTAAACGCACAAACAAAAGCAATATCTGCGAACGAATACGCACTAGAAAGGTTTGAATCCAGCCGCGAGGTAGCAATCGAATGACGTTATTCGATTGTGGAGAAGGCAAAATGGCGCAACAAAGTAGAACCAAGTTCAACTTTTTGTGGTGTGACAAAAGTTGCTCTTCTTAAATGGCGCCACCGAAAACTAGGAGTTCACACATGCAACTACAAAGCAACTGCAGTTCGCCATTAGCAGTGGCGATACTTTTGTTGCCTGTGTGAACCCAACTTTATGTTAGACTGAGGTGTCGACCTTCCTAGCTGCCTCACAAGTACACCTTTCTTGACCGTCAAAGGTCGCTGCTTTTTGTTTACAACCTACATAATTCTACACTGTCACGTGATTATCGTCATTTCTCATTGCAGGGTCGATCTTTTCGCACCGACAATGAACTCTTTGATTACACTGAACGCAAACTGGGCCACTCTTGATAGTTTTCGCGCACTTTTCGCAAGATTAAAATAAATGTTGTGTGACTAGGTCCTCCCGTCGGGTAGACCTTTCGCCGGGTCGAAGTTTGTCGATTTGACGCCACTTCGGCGACGAAATGATGAAGATTAGGGCAACATAACATTCAGTCCCCGAGCGGAGAAAATCTCCGACCCAGCCAGGAATCGAACCCGGGCACTTAGGATTGACATTCTGTCGGGCTGACCACCCTTTTTTTTTTAAATCTCATTTTGTTCGTTTTTTTTCGTTGCATATGCTCGGGGCGGACGTCACAAGACACTCGTTTCAGTACGGCGTTGATCCACTAACTCAGTTTTTTTAATTACAGAGGGCAGCTAACCCTCTGACCGAACACACCGGCACCACTCAACTACCGGGGGCGGACTTTGTAAGGCTGAAACTTCGTAACACTATTTGCACAAACTTCTAAATTCAAAACATCAGCAACTGATGCTGTCTTGCTTAAAAGTTATTTACATCCAGAACGAGATTTTCACTCTGCAGCAGAGTGTGCGCTGATATGAAACTTCCTGGCAGATTAAAACTGTGTGCCCGACCGAGACTCGAACTCGGGACCTTTGCCTTTCGCGGGCAAGTGCTCTAACAACTGAGCTACCGAAGCACGACTCACGCCCGGTACTCACAGCTTTACTTCTGCCAGTTCCTTGTCTCCTACCTTCCAAACTTTACAGAAGCTCTCCTGCGAACCTTGCAGAACTAGCACTCCTGAAAGAAAGGATATTGCGGAGACATGGCTTAGCCACAGCCTGGGGGATGTTTCCAGAATGAGATTTTCACTCTGCAGCGGAGTGTGCGCTGATATGAAACTTCCTGGCAGATTAAAACTGTGTGCCCGACCAAGACTCGAACTCGGGACCTTTGCCTTTCGCGGGCAAGTGCTCTAACAACTGAGCTACCGAAGCACGACTCATGCCCGGTACTCACAGCTTTACTTCTGCCAGTTCCTCGTCTCCTACCTTCCAAACTTTACAGAAGCTCTCATGCAAACCTTGCAGAACTAGCACTCCTGAAAGAAAGGATATTGCGGAGACATGGCTTAGCCACAGCCTGGGGGATGTTTCCAGAATGAGATTTTCACTCTGCAGCGGAGTGTGCGCTGATATGAAACTTCCTGGCAGATTAAAACTGTGTGCCCGACCGAGACTCGAACTCGGGACCTTTGCCTTTCGCGGGCAAGTGCTCTAACAACTGAGCTACCGAAGCACGACTCACGCCCGGTACTCACAGCTTTACTTCTGCCAGTTCATCGTCTCCTACCTTCCAAACTTTACAGAAGCTCTCCTGCAAACCTTGCAGAACTAGCACTCCTGAAAGAAAGGATATTGTGGAGACATGGCTTAGCCACAGCCTGGGGGATGTTTCTAGAATGAAATTTTCACTCTGCAGCGGAGTGTGCGCTGATATGAAACTTCCTGGCAGATTAAAAGGTCCCGAGTTCGAGTCTCAGTCGGGCACACAGTTTTAATCTGCCAGGAAGTTTCATATCAGCGCACACTCCGCTGCAGAGTGAAAATCTCATTCTGGAAACATCCCCCAGGCTGTGGCTAAGCCATGTCTCCGCAATATCCTTTCTTTCAGGAGTGCTAGTTCTGCAAGGTTCGCAGGAGAGCTTCTGTAAAGTTTGGAAGGTAGGAGACAAGGAACTGGCAGAAGTAAAGCTGTGAGTACCGGGCGTGAGTCGTGCTTCGGTAGCTCAGTTGTTAGAGCACTTGCCCACGAAAGGTAAAGGTCCTGAGTTCGAGTCTCGGTCGGGCACACAGTTTTAATCTGCCAGGAAGTTTCAGTTATTTAGATGCTTCTTACCTCAAGCCGCTTTTGCGTTTTCTTCTTCTGTCGTCTTCTCATCATAATAAAACGCAGCGCAAGCTACCAAACAAAGAATAGGATCTGTAGCAGACGCCTTGTGTGATAAGGCAACGAGTGTACAGGAGAACGCCAATGCGTACATGCGTTCTTTCCACAAATTTTTTTAGATTCCCTTTTATTCCCGTGCGTCTGCGACTGCGAGCGATGGAAGAGGGTGTGTGCACATAACTTTTAGATCGTCAGTGCCAACTGTTTAGGAGAGGATGTTGCTAACATGTCACAGAAGTGAATTTTATGCCTTGTTAATGTTAATTATATGATTAGTGTTTGCTTTGCGAAGACCATCTTTTTTTCACAGGATTTTCTTCAAATCATCTAATGCCTTTTTGCATACGGATAAAAGTGTTTCATATCCATAGAAGACATTTGGTTTTTCAACTGTATAATAATGCATTAATTTAACATCTTTAGAAAAATCATTTTCTCAGACTTTTTATGTATGCTCTTTAGTTTTTCAGTCCCTATTTTGACTGCCTATTTTTCACTTTTATGTTCAATTTTTCCATCCAGGTATTTAAAGTAGACTGATCCCTTCGTGTTTCCATACTTGGTTTTTAAAATGCTTTGTGAATTGCTGTCATTGTTCATGTTTACTGCCTTTTCAAACCATATTTGTGCCATCTAGTATTACCAGGATTAAGACCTCATCTGAAAAGTCCAATCAATTTACTGTTTCTTTTGATCTACCCAACTTTATGTAGTTATTAACTTTTTGTTTTTCTTCCTATTTTCCAATTTTCTTATAACTTTTTCCAGCACTGGGTTGTTTGTTTTCCTTCCTATTTTCCCATTTTCTTATAACTTTTTCCAGCACAGGTTTGAATACTAATGGTTACAAGCTCTCTCCTTGTCTGTCTCCTAATACATTTTGGAATGGACTAGAAGTTGTTCCAAAAAATTTGACTTCAGATTCTGTGTTTTTGGGTTTCTGTAGTTATTTCCAGTTTTTTCTATTTCAAATTCCTTCAGCGTTTTGAGGAGGGAATCGGTCAGCTAAATCATATACCTTTTTAAAAATCAACAAATATTAGCACTAACTTTTTATTTGATATTTTTGTATACATATTTGTGTTGTGTACCTTCAGAATTTGCTCAGGACAAGATCTGTTACTCCTAAGACCAGCTGGATACTCTCCAGATTGTTTATCTAACTGAAGATTTAATATATCCAGAAAAGTTTTTGATAAGATCTTATATCCTGTGAGTAGCAATGAAATTCCTCTGTAATCACTGATGATATGTTTGTCACATTTTTTGTTAAGTGGGTGAATTAATGCAACATTACAGTTTACTGGAACTGTTTCCATGTCTCAACCTGCTCTTGGTTTTCTTTTGTAATTGTGACTCTTAGATCTCCACTAGCTTTTAGAATCTCTGCTAAGAGGCCATCTTCATGTGAACTCTGTTGTGTTTTAATTGTTTGATTTAACTTGTAATCATAATGAAGCTTGGTGGTTTTGAATTTTCATTTCGAAAATTATCATGGAATCCCAGTTGTTTGGTCATTGTTCCACAATTCAACAGCTTTTTAAAATATGTTTCCAGTAACTTACTTTTTCTACATTGTTAAGTGCAAGTTTTCCATTTTCTTTCCTGAACAGTGATTGCAGAGTGGAAGCACTCTCACTGTACTTGAATGTTTTGCAATAATCTCGCATATTATATTTTGTAAGGTGTTGTTCTATACCTTAATCATTTTATCTGCTTACTTCTTCTCAAACTGATAGATTTTCCAATTACTGCTTGTTTTCACACTATACCAGTTGTTCCAAGCTTTCACTTGTTGCCCAAGTGTCTCTTCACAATTATTATTCTGCCACGTGTGCTTTGTTTGGAGCTATTTCAAATGCAGTACGCTTGTTTCTGTAAAGTTGCTGGCATGAGTATTCACTTCTTGAGCATCTGTTGAAAACTATCTTCATTTTCCTTCAAAGTTTCATCAGTAATTCTTGTACTCAGACTGTTTTGTTTCATGATATTATGCTTTGGAAAATCACCTGTGGCTTTCAGTTGGGTAGTCATCTGTATCAACTGTCATTCCGCCTTCAACTCTAATGTTAAAGATTTCTTGAAAATTATATCAGGAGATGGCAACATGACAAATCTGGAACTCTGCCAAGTTGAGATTTAATTATACTTGGTTTTAATAAGAAAAACCTTTTCAGCAAGGAAAAATGTTAGCACTATTCAAGGAGGAAACTGCAGCTATTTTGTAAGATTTTAGTACCCACTTAAAAAAGGAAAACAACACCTATGATAAAAAGACCCTATATACTGCCCTCCAGTTACAGTTTGAAGTGTATGTATGAATATATATAATTATGAAATAAATATTACTGTTGTGAAATGTTTGGACTTTCCATATTATTTTACATTTTGGCAGTAACATTTGTTACAAATTTTTATTTGGCCACTAATAAATTTTGTCACTGCTAACTGAGGAAGATATTTGGCCTGGTTAACCATACACTGATATTATAGTAACTGATTGAAAGCAATGTTAGACACACATCAGCTAAACTACTTTCCATGAAATCAGAAACAATGCATTAATAAAAATGAGCAAAATGTGGGAGGGAAAATATCTACATTTAGTCTACAATTGAAATTGTAATGAAGAGCATGCATCAAATGTCAGAATCTAAACCATAATCTAAACAATTTCTTCTTGTTGTTGTTGTTTGTTTGTTTGTTTGTGTTTGTGTTTGTGTGTGTGTGTGTGTGTGTAACAACCTTGTAATTCCCACATAAGTATTGACACTTATAATTTGCTGCTGTTGCATGGTGACCATGAGGAGGAGGTAGTAGAGTTTACGTCACATGGGTCTGAAGAAGTGCCTACATATTTCAGTAACTAGGGCCTAAAAGACAATGCCACAAATTCAGCTATTGGAGATTAAAGGAGAGAACTTGTGCCACACATGTAGAGGAATACATAAAATGAAAGCTATAATTATGTGTAATGCTAGACTTTGTTCAACAACGTCTGTCATTACACTGGCTCAAGTATTAAGGACTTGCTGATTTATCTGAAGTTTAGAAGCTGTAAACATCTTTGATGATAGTAGTTATATTTTATTACACAATGTTTTTTTAAAAAAGTAGGTATTTTTAGGGAAGGCAAGCTACCAAAGCTGTCTAAATAGCTCTCAGTGTTACTCTTCTTTTTATGAGATCTTGATATGAATCCAGTTCATCTTCTGGAGATTTACTTCTGAGGCTTTCTTTTAGGTATTGTATCTTCCATAAAAGCATGGCAAAAACTGGATTTTCCCCTGCTCATTGGCACAGTAATTAAAATTAATATTTGCTAGTGGTTCTCAGTGAGATACTTTTCCCTCATTTGCAATTGCAGTTAGAAACCATCCTTTTCTTATAATACAAAGCACAAACCCATCCCATCTTGAAGTGCTATTGACAATTTGCATACTTATGCTGTTGCATTTCCTGTAATTGTTTTTTAGTATTTCTTGTGCCATTAATGTTTATGACAGTATCAATTGCACCTCTCACCAAACATCTGAATGGTAAGGACACTTTTAATAATGGAATTAAAAATAGTAACCCACTGGTTTCAGGGATGGTTGTTACAACATGTCTCTTATTTTCCTGTCCCTATTCTCTTCACAGCAAGTTGTGAGGCATATTCAAAGGCCCCAAATGGATTGCATCATTGTGTATTTAAGACCATTTGAAACTTTGCAAACTCTATATTATATCACACACAAGGTGGTGTTTTTTTTATCATACCCAAACCCATTCTAAATTTAACATTCAAAGCATATGTCACTCTAAAGTGGCTAATTATTCACTGGGATTGGTATGTTGCTTTTTCTCTTTTTCTTCATTTGTACAGCCAGGATCCAGACAGTTCAACATTTGTGAAGTGAGCTTTATATGGACTGCATAAATTATGTTATGATCTTCACCTTTTTTGTCTCCTGGAGTGATATCAATGCCACCCCATTCCAACTGTTCTGTCAACTCTTTACCGGGACAGTAGTATGAGTATCCAGCAACAGTTTGAAATGGAGTTTTTTATTGATGTGACTGAAGAGAGATCCACCTAGCTTCTTGTTCCCCTTGTTGCACTTATTGTTTATTGCTCACTCAGCCAAACAATGCTTACGCTGTTATGTTACTTATGGTAAGGCAGAAGAGTTCGAAGATGGCGGTGAAAAAAGGTACGCGAAATTCGAGTTCCGTGAAAATCATGAAACAAAATGAGTTTCTATGCAACTAGTGCAGAAAAACTAGTTTAATCCAATCAGGGAAATGTTATTGCTGTAAGTTAAATCGTCACAAGATTGAAAGCAAGTGAAAAGACAGAAGCAAGTTCAGTGCGTAACAAGTGTAAACATTGTGACGACTTTTGTATTGTGATATACGCAAGAAATAGTGAAATAGAAGAACTAAGAAGGACTGAAATCCAACTAGAGAAACAGTTGGAAAATCGGGACTGTAATAATCAAGAAGAAAATTATCAACACAAGCTCCAAACAATATCGGACACCAGTGAAGTAAACAAAAAAAGTATAGCAGCCACGAGCACAAAACTTGGACATATCAAAGTAACTGCTTCAAACAAAACTCCATACGAGTCTGGAAACAGTGTAGCTGAAAAACAAATGAGTCCAGAAACTATTAAAAAACAGCAGGAGTCACGTTCCGTGAAATCTACTAGTGTTTCAAAACATGACCAACTCAAAAAAGTACTAATTTTTGCCGATAGTCACGGTCGTCAACTGGCGGAGAAAGTGCCAGACACACAGTCAAACCTAAGTGTACAAGCCTTTATAAAGCCAGGGGCAGGAATGGAAGAAGTTACCAAGTCTCTTGCAAAATCATGTGAAAACCTTGACTTTAATGACTGTGTCATAATTTGTGCAGGCGCAAACAACGTTGGCAGAGATAAAGGTAAAATACTCATACAGTTAAACAAAACAAACGTAACTGTGGTAAATCAACCCCATAGGTATGACTTACTGCCCCGATCATGTGTAAACAAACTGATAGAAAGAGTGAACATTGAGATAAATGAACTGTGCAAAAAATATCCTTATGTGAATCTAATAGATATCAATACATTAAACACAGACATGCATACCAGTTATGGCCGACATTTGAATTACTGTGGTGAACAGTTCTTGGCTAAAGAAATCTGCCGTCTTGTAAACAAGAGTGACAAGAAGTACAAAAAGATTGCAGATCAGAGTACCTTGGAGAAATGGATCACTAGGGAAGACTCATCTCGCCCAACTAGAAGAAACATCAGGCAGCCCCCTCATCTGAATGATTTTTTACTGGCAAAAGCAGTAGCTACAAATTGCACAAACAAGAAACATGTAAACTGAAGGTAGGTGGTACTATAGATTTTCCCACAAATTCTGTAATAAAGATCTTTCACCAAAATGTTCAGTCCCTAAGCAATAAAGTAGAAGAACTAAATATTTTTTTAATGCATGAACTAGAGGATTTCCGTAATGTGTCTTTCAGAACACTGGCTTGACGAGAACTTAATTAAATCTGTCTGCCTACGCAATTTCACTCTGGCTGAGTACTATTGTAGACCTAGTGGTCACTATGTAGGTGTAAACATTTATGTAAAAGATAATATAGAGGTTACTAAAATAGATAATGTCACCTTCCTAAGTTGTGAAAAAGACTTTGAGATGACAGTAATAAAAATTCCAAAATTAGGTTTGATAATAGCTAATGGACCTTGCCGTTGGTGGGGAGGCTTGCGTGCCTCAGCAATACAGATGGCCGTACCATAGGTGCAACCACAACGGAGGGGTATCTGTTGAGAGGTCAGACAAATGTGTGGTTCCTGAAGAGGGGCAGCAGCCTTTTCAGTAGCCGCAGGGGCAACAGTCTGGATGATTGACTGATCTGGCCTTGTAACACTAACCAAAACGGCCTTGCTGTGCTGGTACTGTGAACGGCTGAAAGCAAGGGGAAACTACAGCCATAATTTTTCCCGAGGGCATGCAGCTTTACTGTATGGTTAAATGATGATGGCGTCTTCTTGGGTAAAATATTCCGGAGGTAAAATAGTCCCTCATTTGGATCTCCGGGCGGGGACTACTCAAGAGGACGTCATTATTAGGAGAAAGAAAACTGGCATTCTACGGATCGGAGTGTGGAATGTCAGATCCTTTAATCGGGCAGGTAGGTTAGAAAATTTAAAAAGGGAAATGGATAGGTTAAAGTTAGATATAGTGAAGTTCGGCGGCAGGAGGAACAAGACTTTTGGTCAGGTGAATACAGAGTTATAAATACAAAATCAAATAGGGGTAATGGAGGAGTAGGTTTAATAATGAATAAAAAATCGGAGTGCGGGTAAGCTACTACAAACAGCATAGTGAACACATTATTGTGGCCAAGATAGACATGAAGCCCATGCCTACTACGGTAGTTCAAGTTTATATGCCAACTGGCTCTGCAGATGATGAAGAAATTAATAAAATGTATGATGAGATAAAAGAAATTATTCTGGTAGAGAAGGTAGACGAAAATTAAATAGTCATGGGTGACTGGAATTCGAGAGTAGGAAAAGGGAGAGAAGGAAACGTAGTGGGTGAATATGGACTGGGGGAGAGAAATGAAAGAGGAAACTGTCTGGTAGAATTTTGCACAGAGCATAACTTAATCATAGCTAACACTTGGTTCAAGAATCATAAAAGAAGGTTGTATACATGGAAGAATCCTGGAGATACTAGAAGGTATCAGATAGATTATATAATGGTAAGACAGAGATTTAGGAACCAAGTTTTAAATTGTAAGACATTTCCAGGGGCAGATGTGGACTCTGACCACAATCTATTGGTTATGAATTGTAGATTAAAACTGAAGAAACTGCAAAAAGATGGGACTTTAAGGAGATGGGACCTGGATAAACTGAAAGAACCAGAGGTTGTACAGAGTTTCAGGGAGAGCATAAGGGAACAATTGACAGGAATGGAGGAAAGAAATACAGTAGAAGAAGAATGGGTAACTCTGAGGGATGAAGTAGTGAAGGCAGCAGAGGATCAAGTAGGTAAAAAGACAAGGGCTAGTAGAAATCCTTGGGTAACAGAAGACATATTGAATTTAATTGATGAAAGAAGAAAATATAAAAATGCAGTAAATGAAGCAGGCAAAAAGGAATACAAACGTCTGAAAAATGAGATCGATAGGAAGTGCAAAATGGCTAAGCAGGGATGGCTAGAGGACAAATGTAAGGATGTAGAGGCTTATCTCACTAGGCGTAAGATAGATACTGCCTACAGGAAAATTAAAGAGACCTTTGGAGAAAAGAGAACCACTTGTATGAATATCAAGAGCTCAGATGGAAACCCAGTTCTAAGCAAATAAGGGAAAGCAGAAAGGTGGAAGGAGTATATAGAAGGTCTATATGAGGGCGACGTACTTGAGGACAATATTATGGAAATGGAAGAGGATGTAGATGAAGATGAAATGGGAGATATGATACTGCATGAAGAGTTTGACAGAGCACTGAAAGACCTGAGTCAAAGCAAGGACCCGGGAGTAGACAACATTTCATTAGAACTACTGACGGCCTTGGGAGCGCCAGTACTGACAAAACTCTACCATCTGGTGAGCAAGATGTATGAGACAGGCGAAATACCCTCAGACTTCAAGAAGAATATAATAATTCCAATCCCAAAGAAAGCAGGTGTTGACGGATGTGAAAATTACCGAACTATCAGTTTAATAAGTCACAGCTGCAAAATACTAACGCGAATTCTTTACAGACGAATGGAAAAACTGGTAGAAGCTGACCTCGGGGAAGATCAGTTTGGATTCCGCAGAAATGTTGGAACATGTGAGGCAATACTGACCCTATGACTTATCTTAGAAAATAGATTAAGGAAAGGCAAACCTACGTTTCTAGCATTTGTAGACTTAGAGAAAGCTTTCGACAATGTTGACTGGAATACTCTCTTTCAAATTCTAAAGATGGCAGGGGTAAAATACAGGGAGCGAAAGGCTATTTACAATTTGTACAGAAACCAAATGGCAGTTATAAGAGTCGAGGGGCATGAAAGGGAAGCAGCGGTTGGGAAGGGAGTGAGACAGGGTTGTAGCCTGTCCCCGATGTTATTCAATCTGTATATTGTGCAAGCAGTAAAGGAAACAAAAGAAAAATTTGGAGTAGGTATTAAAATCCATGGAGAAGAAATAAAAACTTTGAGGTTCACAGATGACATTGTAATTCTGTCAGAGACAGCAAAGGACTTGGAAGAGCAGTTGAACGGAATGGAGTGTGTCTTGAAAGGAGGATATAAGATGAACATCAACAAAAGCAAAAGGAGGATAGTGGAATATAGTCGAATTAATTGGGTGATGCTGAGGGAATTAGATGAGGAAATGAGACACTTAAAGTGGTAAAGGAGTTTTGCTATTTGGGGAGCAAAATAACTAATGATGGTCGAAGTAGAGAGAATATAAAATGTAGACTGGCAATGGCAAGGAAAGCGTTTCTGAAGAAGAGAAATTTGTTAACATCGAGTATAGATTTAAGTGACAGGAAGTCATTTCTGAAAGTATTTGTATGGAGTGTAGCCATGTATGGAAGTGAAACATGGATGATAAATAGTTTGGACAAGAAGAGAATAGAAGCTTTCGAAATGTGGTGCTACAGAAGAATGCTGAAGATTAGATGGGTAGATCACATAACTAATGAGGAGGTATTGAGCAGAATTGGGGAGAAGAGGAGTTTGTGGCACAACTTGACAAGAAGAAGGGACCAGTTGGTGGGACATGTTCTGAGGCATCAAGGGATCACTAATTTAGCATTGGAGGGCAGTGTGGAGGGTTAAAATCGTAGAGGGAGACAAAGAGATGAATACACTAAGCAGATTCAGAAGGATGTAGGTTGCAGTAAGTACTGGGAGATGAAGAAGCTTGCACAGGATAGAGTAGCATGGAGAGCTGCATCAAACCAGTCTCAGGACTGAAGACAACAACAACAACAAACAGTGTACCACTCTCGAATGGGAAAGTTTGAGGTATTTGTTGAAAAAATGGAAATTTTCTTAAATAAGCTGCATAAAACAAGGTGTGATGTTGTAGTATGTGGTGACTTTAACATAGATTTTCTTAGTAAATGTAAACAGAAAACCGCCCTTGGCAATCTCATTAAAACACATAACCTTACAGCCACAGTTAAAGTTGCAACGAGAATAACACCAACCAGTGAGACAGGTTTAGATCAAATCCTGATTGATAAAGAGAAATTTGAGTGGTCAGTAAAAGTGTTTAACACAGGATACAGTGACCACAAAGCTCAAATACTTACCACCACAAAGGAAGGAAGACCAGTTAAGAATAACTTACTAAAGGTCAAGAGAAGGATCTACAGGCAGAAAAGCATTGACCACTTTAACTCACTATTGCATACTGAAGACTGGTCTGATGTCTATGAAGAGCAAATTCTGAATTTGAAATTCAATATTTTTCTAGAAAAAATGGTAAAGCATTTTGATACAGCCTGCCCTCAAAAAATGGTAAATATAAGAGAGAAGACAGGAGGAAAGGGTTGGATTACTAAGGGAATCAGAACTTCTTGCCAGAAAAAAAGGGAGCTCCACAGAACCTGCAAAGAAAATAATGCCACTGAGGAAATGCATACTCACTACAAAACATACGTTAAAATCTTACAAAAGGTCATTAAACAGGCAAAAAGAATGTACAATGATTACTACATAAATAATTCTACAAATAAAGTGAAAGCTATGTGGGACATCATTAAAAAAGAAACTGGCAAAAATAAGAGAACTGAGAAGAACATTGTCTTGATACACAACAATCAAAAGATTTTACAACCTAGAGAAACAGCAAACATATTCAACAAATACTTCACTGGGATAGCTGAAAATTTAATAAAAACTAATTTTAGTTCAACTCAGCATCAAGTGGTAAACAAGTGCAGCAGTAATAAATTTTCAATGTGTGTGGACCAAGTAAGCAGGGAGGAGACATTGAAGGCTGTCAGAGAACTAAATACAACATACTCAGCAGAAATTGATGGTATACCAAATAGAATCCTAAAACTCTGTATACAAAATATAATTGACCCCCTTACTCATTTATGCAACTGTTCCATAGAGTCAGGCATCTTTCCAGATCAACTAAAAACATCAAAAGTCATCCCTATTTTCAAAGCTGGTGACAAAGATGAAGTAATAAACTATCGTCCCATTACATTAACATCCTGTTTCTCAAAAGTAATAGAAAAAAATTATGTGTAGTAAGTTGTTAAAGTTTATAAACAAAAATAGTGTGCTACCTAATACTCAACATGGCTTTAGAAGCAAGAAATCAATGGAGACACCAATCTGTGAATGCATATCTACTGTACTAAAAGCAACAAACAACAGGTATATTTTTGGACCTAACCAAAGCCTTTGATATGGTAAACCACAAAACCCCACTGAAGAAGCTAGAGCACTATGGAATTAGGGGGTTGGCAAATGATTGGATTCGTTCATTTCTCAGCGACCGTACATAAAAAGTATCCATCAGACATATAGATGATAAAGCACGAATAATCACAGAATATGTATCATATGAAAGCCCAACCACTTACGGGGTACCGCAAGGGTCGGTAATGGGACCCCCTACTTTTCTTTTTATATATCAATGATTTGGATGTACATATTGATTCCCACAAAGTAATACTGTTTGCTGACAACACAACAATACTGGTAAAAGAAGCAAAAAGTGAAGATATACAAGAAGAAGTTAACACAGTTACAAAACATCCAAGTAATTGGACAGCAGAAAATCAGTTGATAATAAACTACAACAAAACAGTAGCCTTAAATTTCCATAACCACCAAAACACCACATTGATATATTCAGAAATAAAAATCAATCAACATCCTATTGCAAATGATGAGGCTACAAAATTTCTCGGCATCTGGATACAAAGAGACTTAAAATGGGACATACACATAGAACAAATTAATGCCAAGCTGAGCACGGGCCTTCTTAGGGTTCTCAAACGATGCGTAAATGAACAGGCACTATTGTGTGCGTATTATGCATACTTCAGTGCCCATGTCAAGTATGGACTCATATTCAGGGGGAATTCCCCAGCAGCTCAAGGGTCTTTCAGAATACAAAAAAGAGCCATTAGGATTATGACAGGGAGTGGTGCTCGACAGTCCTGCAAACCAATATTTAAAGCACTGAATATACTACCTCTACCTTGTATGTTTATTGTTGACACACTAATGTATGTAAAAAAGTATATGATTGGAAGGGATGATAATACTTTAAAAAACAAAGATATACGTGATTATAATACTCAAATAAAATATAACTTGCATGTACCCCCAGCCAGTACCAGTTTGCATCAGAAAGGTACATGCTATCTGGGTATTAAACTCTATAATAGACTATCAAATAGTATAAAATGCTTACAAAATATTAGTGCTTTTGAAAGATCTGTCAGAGAATGTCTACAATACCACTGTTTCAACTCAGTAAAGGAATACTTGGACCAGAATAACTGTTAAGAACTAAAGCTACTGTAATTTGTGACATTGTATCATTGTAAGAACTACAACTATTGAAATTGGTAGCATGTTGAAAAATGATTATTTAAATATGTATCATTTTGAACTTAGTAATAAGTCCAATATCATCCTGTACACTGTACTACATATGATCAAAGGACTCAATAAATAAATAAATAAATCATCTGATCATGTTAATTCTACCAAAACATGTATTTATTGCTTTCCCCAAAGTGTGCAGACAAGCAAAGGTTGCAAATTAATTGATGGTCATATTACTACTGACAACAAAATTTGTTAGGAACTGCATCATGCAATACATAGCTGTACTTATTTTGATTTTGCAATTGATTTTGATATCACTCTGACCATCCTCCAGCCATAAAAAAGGTATTTAACTGTGGTCCGAGGATGGTCAAAGTGAGATGAAAATCAATTGTCAAAATAAAAATAAATACAGCTGTCACATGATGTAGTTCCTACCCTTTATTAAAGCTGTTCAACAATGCCTACACAAAATATTTTCTACAAACCTTCCATTTAATTGAGTACTTTGCAGCACAAGAAGGAAGGGGTAGAGGAGGATAGCAAATGATGTATGTGGCAGAGTTGCAACAAATACTGTAGTTGGAAGTTATGATGATTTCATGTGGAATTTAATTATTGAGTTGTATACACTGAAGTGATTGGAGAGATTTTGTTCAGATTCTGATTGAGTAGTGATTGCCAAAATGCTTTGAAATTCCACTGGAAAGAAGTATGTCTCTTTGGGGGAAATAAGCTGAAGGTGAGTTTTCACTGCAAAAATCATTTAAACGTAGTTTGACAACCACTAAAGTAGTTTCCTTCCATAAGTGAAGAAAGATGTTCATTCTGAATGGTACGCTATGATAACAACAGTGATGGTACAGGGTATTCAACAAAGGACTCTATGATTTTATAATTCAATAACATGAAAAGAAAGATAAACAAAAGACTGCAACAAACAGTACCTTTATTGTGAAAGCTGGAAGAGTCTTATACAGATGTTTCAAAGTAGTAGTCACAAAAGCTGCTAACAGATGGCACTGTAATTGCAATGCATAGTGCCTATAAATAGTACTTGAGAGACAAAAGTGATCAGTTCCACCACTGAAATGTGAAAGGCTAGTGTACAGAAGGAAGGGGTTGAAATTGTGTATTCCACTGGACAACGTGTGTTTCCAGTACTAGGCTATCATTGGTTAAAACACAGTATTAAGACAACAAGCTGCAATTTTCAAACACAATTCAGTGTACCAAAAGGTTCTAATGCAAAAACTGTTCACAAACTACTTACTATATTTGAATGGATAGGTTGTGTAGCTGGGCTGGTGAGGAGTGTTGGTGCCAGGCAACTGAAGTTACTCTAGAAATTGTCACCACAGTGCCTGAGCTTATTCAGTACCATTCAAGGAAATCTGTCAGAAGAACTGCAGTAGAGATTGGTCTGAAGATTTCTAGCACACATAAAATACTGAGAAACAGTCTGCACATATTTTTATTCATATCCATCCTCCAGGTCACCTCATATCAATTGTGTGACAAAGAGCTGACTTTGCAAACAAGGTTCTGACAATGACTAATAATGAAGGATACAATGCTGGCTGCATCTGGTCCACTGACAAAGCACATTGCCATCAGAATTAATATGTGAATAAAGAAAACTGGTGATTATGGGAGTCTGAAAATTCCAATTTGTGTGAAATGAAACCATCACATTCTCCCAAAGTTACCGTATTGTTTGAGATGTGGTATGCATTAGAGATGCCATCGACACTTTTTCCATGCAAGAATCAATAACTAAAGTGTATTATATTTTTTTTCAGTTTCAGAACAATTTGCCACCACACAAGAAGTGTTGAGGGATCAACGTGGCAACACATGGTTCATGGAAGATGGGGTGCAACTATGTAGCACTGAACAGATTTTTTGGTTTTTAGATTAATGCATCAGGAACAGTCACTGTGCGTGGATTATTCTGAATTTACTGGCCCAGGAATGGAATAGCCTCCATATCCACTCAATCTGACTAATTGTGACTACATTTTGTGCAGCATGTTGAGAGAATGTCTACCAGAACTATCTCATCATGCTGGACAAGCTTGAATAATAAACTGCAGTTATTACTCATGATTCTTGCAAAGCAAAAAATTGTGAGTAAGAACTATAATTTAATACTCTTTAATAGTATTAATGTAAAACATGAGAACCATTTACGATCTTCACAAACAGTTTTGAAACATAGCCGGATTGTTACAGTGACCAGGGAAGATGCTCTGAAATAAAGTAAATAATCTTTAATCTAAAAAAGACTTTTATTACAGTCACAAAAGACAGTCTCCAACCTATATTAGTTGTATAACTGTGACAGTGGGAACAGAGGGGGGCCTAAAAACAAAAAAGACAATATGTATTTAATTCTTACTTAAAATACAAAATATTAGTAAAACAATTTGAATCTAATTTCCTTATATACTGGCTCGGTGACAATTACTGTGGAAGTCAAGCAACATCAAAGACCAAAGTCATCCTGTGCTATAAAGAATAGGATGGACTGGAAAAAATTTCTATTTTTTCTTCGTTCTGTCCTAAATCATAACACTGCAGAAAATGGGTGAATTATGGAGATTTAAAAAAAAAATCAAATAAAATCAATTTATATCTTCTGGCTGTGCATGTACTCTAAGGATTAAAGAAAATTTCTTAAAGTATTTTCATCTTGCCACCATCTGAATGTAATAGCATAAATTGTTTTGTATTGGAACCACATAAAATACTGTTAAAATATTACTTGAGTCAATGTCTTAGGCTGCACATTGGCTCCAAAATAGGCGACAAATTAACTTAAGAAAGGTACAATACCTTAAAAGGATTAAACTATTAATGGCTTACATTTTCTTTTACTCTTTTATTTCACTCACATAAGTTAAAATATTTCAAAACAAATTATTTTAGGAACTTAGTAATATTGATAAGCAAAAATTATTTTTATTTTAATACTGAAAAAATAAGTTTTTTGTGAAAGAAAAACTCAGGAAAATAACATAGAATCTCTCCATTTTATCACTTATTCCCAGCTGAGGGTACTTGGAAATATGATTTCTTTTGAAGATAGGTTAGCTGATCTTGAAAGCAGTATTGTCTAATGAAGCCATCCCTAGACTCAGTTCCACAAATTTTTCCTGATGCTTCGGTCTTGAGTTTCACCCATCATTCAGCTGCTTGTGATTGAACTGAAAATTTCTTGATTATCATATACCATTAGACATTGGATCACATTGAATATGTGATTTAACCTCATTATCACTGACTTCTGTCAACTATGGAGGAGAGGATAAAACACCGTCCATCCAGGCAAACATTTCTGAGTAGTCTTGAGCCTGGAAATTTGATTTTCGCACCACGAGTGTGGTGATGGTTTACTCCTCTCGATCTAACTGTCCTGCCTTTAAAATTTGTCAAGGGCTGATCCCTCTAATACTGTTGCTGTTGTGATCTTCAGTCCACAGACTGGTTTGATGCAGCTCTCCATGCTACTCTACCCTGTACAAGCCTCTTCATCTCTGAATAACTATTACAACCTACATCCTTCTGAATCTGCCTACTGTATTTCTCTCTTGGTCTCTCTCTGTGATTTTTACCCCCTCACACTTCCCTCCAATACTGAACTGGTGATCCCTTGATGTCTCAGGATGTGTCTTATCAACTGATTCCTGCTTTTTGTCAAGTTTTGTCAAAAGTTTCTTGTCTCCCCAATTCAATTCAGTATCTCCTCATTAGTTATATAATGTATCCAACTAATCTTTCATAGCACCACATTTTGAAAGCTTCTATTCTATTTCGTCTTAACTGTTTATCATCCATGTTTCACTTTCATACATGGCTACACTCCAGACAAATACTTTCAGAAAAGACTTCCTAACACTTAAATCTATATTTGATGTTAACAAATTTCTCTTCTTCAGAAATGCTTTTCTTTCCATTGTCATGCTCCATTTTATATCCTCTCTACTTCAGCCATCATCAGTTATTTTGTTGCCCAAATAGCAAAACTCATCTACAATTTAAAGGCCTCATTCCTTAATTTAATTCCCTCAGCATCACCTAATTTAATTTGACTACCTTCCATTATATTTGTTTTGCCTTTGTTATGTTCATCTTGTATCATTCTTTTAAAACAATGTCCATTCTGTTCAGCTGTTCTTCCAAGTCCTTTGCTTTCTCTCACAGAATTACAATGTCATCAGAAAACCTCAGAGTTTTTATTTCTCTTCCCTGAACTTAAATTCCTACTCTGTATTTTTCTTTGGTTTCCTTTACTGCTTGTTCAATGTACAGATTGAATAACATCAGGGATGGGCTAAAACCTTGTCTCACTCCCTTCTCACTTCTTTCCTTTTATGCCCCTCAACTCTTATTACTGCTGTCTGGCATCTGTACAAGTTGTAAATAGCCTTGCACTCCCTGTATGTTACCCCTGCTACCTTCAGACTACCAAAGAGAGTATTACATTCAACACTGTCAAAAGCTTTCTCTAAGACTGCAAATGCTATAAACATAGGTTTGTCTTTCCTTAACATATCTTCTAAGATATGTCAGAGAGTCAGTATTGCGTTGCGTGTTCCTATATTTCTCCAAAATCCAAACTGATCTTGCCTGAGGCTGGCTTCTACATTTTTCCGTTCTTCTTTAAAGAATTTGTGTTAGTATTTTGCAGCCATGAATTGTTAAACTGATAGTTTGGTTGTTTTCACACCTGTCAGCAACTGCTTTCTTTGGGATTGGAATTATTACATTCCTCTAAAAGTCTGAAGGTATTTCGCCTGTCTCACACATCTTGCACATCAGATGGAAGAGTTTTTTCATAGCTGGCTCTCCCAATGATATCAGTAGTTCTGACAGGATGTCATCTACTCCCACAGCATTGTTTCAACTTAGGTCTTTCAAAGCTCTGTCAAATTCTTCTTAGAGTATTATATCTCCCATCTCATCTCCATCTACATCCACTCCCCTTTTTACAATTTTGCCTTCAAGTTTAAATCCATTGCTTAGAGCCTCTATATACTCCTTCCAGCTTTCAGCTTTCCCTTCTTAGTTTAGGACTGGTTTCCCATCTGAGATCTTGATGTTCATATAGCTGCTCCTCTTTTCCTCAAAGGCCTCTTTCCTGTAGGCAGTATCTACGTTTCCCCGAATGAAATATGCTTCTAAATCCTTACATTTTTCTTCTAAGCCATTCCTGCTTAGCCATTTGGCACTTCCTGTCAATCTCAGTTTTAAACATTTGTGTTCCCTTTTGCCTGCTTCATTTTCTGCATTTTAATATTTTCTCCTTTCATCAGTTAAATTCAATATCTCTTGTGTTACCCAAGGATTCCTACCAGGTCTTGTCTTTTTATCTATTTGATCCTCTGGTGCCTTCACTATTTCATCTCTTAAAGCTACTGATTCATTTTGTACTGTATTCCTTTCCCCTGTTCCAGCCAACTGCTGCCTAATGCTCCCTCTGAAACTCTCAGAAATCTCTGGGCCTTTCAACTTAATCAGTTCCAATCTCCTTAATTTCCTACTTTTTCCAATTTCTTCGTTTTTAATCTATAGTTCATGACCAATAAATTGTGGTCAGAGTCCACATCTGCCCCCAGAAATGTTTTACAACATGAAACCGTGTTTGTGAAACTCTGTCTTACCATTACATAATTAGTCAGACATCTTCCGACATCTCCAGTCTCTTCCACATATAAAACCTTCTTTTATGATTCTTAAACCAAGTGTTAGTGATGATTAAATTATGTTCTGTGCAAAACTCTTCAAGATGGTTTCCTCTTTCATTCCTGTCCCCCAGCCCATATTCATCTCCTGTTTTTTCCTCCTCTTCATTTTCCTACTATCAAATTTCTGTCCCCCATTGCTATTAAATTTTTGTCGCCCTTCACTATCTGAATAATTTCTTTTATCTCATCATACATTTATTCTAATTCTTCATCATTTGCGTAGCTAGTTGGAATATAAACTTGGACTACTGTTGTGGATGTGGGCTTTGTGTCTGTCTTGGCTACAATAACGCATTCACTATGCACTTCATAGTAGCTTACTCGCATTCCTATTTTTGTATTTGATTTTGTATTTATAACCCTGAATTCATCTGACAAGAAGTCCTGTTCCTCCTGCCACCAAACTTCACTGATATATAATTTCACCCCATCCATTTCCCTTTTTAAATTTTCTAACCTACCTGCCTGATTAAAGGATTTAACATTCCACACTCTGATTCTTAGAATGCCAGTTTTACTTCTCTTGATGATGACATCCTCCTGAGTAGCCTCTGCCTGGAGATAAAAATGGGGGACTATTTTACCTCCAAAATATTTTACCCAAGAAAACACCATCATCATTTGACCATACAGTAGAGCTGCAAGCCTTTGGGAAAAATTATGGCTGTAGTTTCCCCTTGCTTTCAGCTGTTCACAGTAAGAGCACAGCAGGGCCATTTTGGTGATGTTACAGGGCTAGATCAGTCAATCATCCAGACTGTTGCCCCCACAACTACTGAAAAGAGTGCTGTCCTTCTTCAGGAGCCACACATTTGTCTGGTGTCCCAACAGATACCCCTCCATTGTGGTTGCACCTACAGTATGTTTATCTGTATTGCAGAGGCACACAAGCCACCCCCACCAACGGCAAGTTTCATGGGGAGAGGGGGGGGGGGGGTGTCTCTCTCTAAAACTATTTGTTTTATTTTGTGTCATATCCATGACCAACATCAAATGTTCTGGGTAGGCAAAAAAAATATTGTGTTCAGTTACAGGAGCAATAACACCAAGTGAATCTACTGACAGGTATCATGAAGACTGTATTCACTGACACTCAAGTTTTTGTCCACCTGTGAAGTATTTACTTGTTTTAATACTAAACCACAGTGGTATGTATGACCAAAAAATAAATACAACTATTTTTTGAAGTTAGGATGTGCACTTTCTTCACTCAAGTTCAATCCAAGAGTTCTATTAGCTGTTGTCAACCACAAGGAGTGTGACAAGACGTGAGGATCATATACAGCCCAATTCTCAGGGCAGTCAGATTTAATTGCCATGGAAATACTTAGTAGGTATTGTTGATCCTCACTTAGTATATTTCTGTCTGTTTTGGGGATCTGATGATCAGTGGTCTTGAGTTCAATCACTGAATGTTTTTCATAGGCATTAGCTTGTCACCAGTTGACCCTCTCAAAGTGTTTGGAACTGTTGCTGTGAGGATGGATGCTTTTTGAAACAACATTTTCTTTTTTTGAGCTACTGCACAGGCAACCATTGAAAAACTGACACTCTTATAATTGACTTCAAGTGCGGAGATCTAACTCTCCTGTAAACTACACTGTATCATGTACTCATCAGTATGGAGCTCATTTGTGGAATGATCTCTAGGTTTACTAAATAAAGGGTAATCAAATATCATAAGAAATTTATTTTGCTACCTACAAGTTAAATTTCTGAAAAACATAATTTTTGATTACAGCAGTAGAACTGTTAATCCATTGGGAATCAGTTAGAGCAAGATGTTCACTTGAGCTTTGTTGATTGCAAGATTTTTCAGTGACATTAGAAGTTTGAAAGTATTGCTGAAGTTCAGAGACAATAGACACAAGTATGGGACTGAACCTTCACACTATGATTGTATCACTCTCCAATTACATTTACACACATTCAAAATGGAAAGGTGCAATGAGTCCCTAAAAGAGAAACATCACCACACATCAACATTAGGCAAATTCATAGTATTTTTCACACTAATGTGGAGATATATACTCAGACTTGTACACACTATTATGCCAACTGACAGTTGTATTAAGTCTGAACTGTACTTCATCTGACCAGCCAACACTACCTATATATCCTGGTTCATGTGTAACCATCACTGAACTCATTCACAAATTTTACCCTGTGATCTGGGTTGTTGTTACTTAGCTGTTGCACCAGCATTGGAATGAAATATTGTAACCTGCTTTTCAGAAGATTTTTGCAGTGAATGCTCAAACAGTTCCAGCATCACATTTGAGAACTCATCACTTTTAGCCATGTGAGGTCACTTTGATATGCCTTTCTGCATGTTACATGGATCTAGAATTTGAGTCATATGCATGTAATTGTTTACTTTCTAGGAGGACCAATCCTATACTCTCATCTTCACTGTTTCTCAACCAAAGCAAGAATCTCAAACTTTCAGAACCACTTAGTAAGCTTCTTCCACTATTCAGATCACAAACATATGCCCAAGATCTTGATATTCTCCCTTGCCAATGAATGGGTTTCACAGTTAAATCAACAATTTTAGTGTCATCTGTCGAGGAATTGATAAATTACTTTTTTAAGATTTTAGGGTGGAAAATAAATTTTCTTTGACTCAACCTTTATAATCTGGAAGCAGTTCCCAAAATTATCAATTTGAGTAGAATGGCATTAGACTGAACTGGCTGTTGGTGCACTATATATGGGTGGCTTGTAGTGGCTGCTTCTGCTTAATGAATAGCTGAATCATTTTACGTTCCTTAAGGCTCTCCTTATAGTGGGACATATGGAACACAGTATGAGAGTGATAAAGTTCATTCTGTGTTATTACGAGGCTTACTGTAATTGATTCACATTCCATCCCCTACTATGACAGGCTATATGCAAGAAGCAAGTGTTGCTACAAGTTATAGTACGTGAAGAATAGTGCCCTTATCTTCTTTGAGTACCTGCCATTGTTGAAAACTGACTCCACCCCTGAAACTGCACTTTGAGTTACTCCAGTTACTTTTGATACTTCACGGTTTGACTAAATCTGATGAGAGCAGGACTCTGGGGGTGTGTGATGGGTTGGGTACCAAGGAGAAGGCATGGGGCATTGAGAGAGATGTATAGCAGGGTTGGGGTGAGGGGAGATGATGGGCTGCCTATGAGAGCATGCAGGGACATGGTGTGGACAGGATAGGGCTGCTAGGTACAGAGTCAGCAGGCTGTGCTGGAGGGGCAAGGGGGAAGGGGGGGGGCAGAAAGGGGAGAGGACAGAACAATAAAAAACCAGTAGGTGAGTTAGTGTAATAGAATGCATGTGTATTGTTAGAGTGGGAGCAGAAAAGTGGGTAGATAGATGAGGTGGAGGGCAGAGACTAGTGAAGGTTAAGGTCAGGGTGGAGGGGTTTACAGGAATGAAGAATATGTTGTAGGGAGAGTTCCCATCTACACAATACAGAAAAGCTAATGTTGGTAGGAAGGATCCAGATGGCACAGTATTTGAAGCAGTCATTTAAGTGTACTACATCATGTTCAACAGCATGTTCAGGAACTGGGTGGTCCAGCTGTCTCTTAGCCACAGTTTGATGGTGTTAATCACACGGACAAACAGCTTGCTAGACATCATGCCCATGTAGAAAGCTGCAAAGTAGTTGCAGCATTTTTAGATCCCATGGCTGCTATCACAGGTAGCCCAGTCTCTGATAGGATAGGAGATGCCTGCAGCAGGACAGTAGGATGTATGGGACAGGTCTTACATGTAGGTCTATTGCAGGGATATGAGCCATGAGGTAAGGGGTTGAGAATGGGGCTGCTTTAGGGATGGACAGGGATGTATGCAGGTTGGGTGGGTGGCAGAATACCACTATGGGAAGGGTGGGAAGGATGGTAGATATGATATTCCTCATTTCAGGTCATGATGAGAGGTAGTCAAAACCCTGTCCGAAGAATATGATTCAGTTACTGCAGTCTGGGTGACACCGAGTCATGAGGGGAGTGCTCTTTTGGGGTTGGTCAGTGGGTATGTTGGAGGTGTTAGTTGGTTGATTTGGGGGGAGGGGACCAAACAGTGAGGTCATCGATCCCATCAGATTAGGAAAGGATGGGCAAGGAAGTCAGCCATGCCAGGAATCATCCTGGCATTTGCCTCGTGCGATTTAGAGAAATCACAGAAAGCCCAAGTCAGGATAGCCAGTAGTAGTTGACTGGAGGAACAAGGCAGTGGAGAGCTGTTTCTGAAGAAGCTTAGGAGAGTAATTTTGGTCTGTGAAGGCCCAAGTGAGATCCTTGGTATATTATTGAGAGACTGTTTCTTACTGAAAATGCAATGACCATGGGTGGCTAGGCTGTATGAAATGGACTTCTAGGTCTGGAATGGGTGGCAGCTATCAAAGTAAAGCTGTTGTTGCTGGCTGGTAGGTTTCATGTGGACTGAGGTACTGATTGAGGAGGGTGAGTTGTTGGTTTGAGGAGGAGAAAGTGAAGTGAATGGGGGAGAAGGTGTGGAGGTTCTATTCTAGAGGAATGTGGAAAGATGTCTTCATCCTTGGTTCATGAAGACCAGTGTTATGGGTTTGGAATTGTGGATGGTTAGGAAGGATTCATCTAGATGGCCCATGAATAGGATGGTGGTAGTGACAGTGGTGAGCAGGGTGCCAGGTGGCAAAGAACATAACTGTGGGGAGTCACTGGAGGAAATAGTTGGTGTCTTTTATATACACAGGTATGTGGGTAATAGGCTGAAGGTGTTGGACCACAAGAGCAGGGCTTCTCTGGCTTGGGTTGGGTTGTTTGGGGAAGGAGACCAGACAGCGAGGTCATCGGTCTCATTGGATTAGGGAAGGACGGGTAAGGAAGTCGGCCATGCCCTTTCAAAGGAACCATCCCGGCATTTGCCTGGAGCGATTTAGGGAAATCACAGAAAACCTAAATCAGGATGGCCAGATGCGGGATTGAACCGTCGTCCTCCCGAATGCAAGTCCAGTGTCTAACCAGGGCTTCTCTCTGTTGGGGCACTGTAACCAGCCACAATGGAGCAACCTAGTTTATGGACTTCAGGAAGCTTGTAGAAGGCAGCAGTGGGGGAAATAGTGGGGTTGAGGAAAGAGATAGACTCAAGGGAGAGGTTCTGGAAAGAAGAACGAGGAAAAGGTAAGGCCTTTGGAATGGACTGACACATCTGTGGGAACAAAGCCTTTAGAGGAAAGGCTCACAGCTGTGTTTCTAGTCTGTGTAAGTTCTGGATTCTGTATGGTGGTGCAACAGAGTTTCTGCAGGTGTGGTAAATGTAGTAGGTCTCTGAGGCAGAGTTATTTGGCTGTGAGGGATGTGTGGAAGGCTGATGAAGGCTCTTGTGGAGCTGGTGGATAGAGGTAATCCAAGGCAGGAATAAGGGGTGAACAGGTTGGAGAGTTTCCTGACCTGGTGTTGTGCATGCAACTTTAGTTAATTGACAAAAACATTTTCTATTGGGGGGGGTGAGATGCAGGAATTTGAGATTGCACAGGAGCAGGTACTGCAAGGAGGTTTGGGCCTGATTTATATGTTTTTATGGGACTAGGTTGGTGAGGGCTAAGGACTGGCAGTATTTGAACAGACAGAATTCATTGTGGGAGGAGGGGTTGCAGCTGAGAATAGGTAATTAGATGTTCAGGCCATTTGGAGGGAAACCATGAGCTAGACAATAACACTGGAACAGTACAAGGGACTGAATGCATCATTACCAACAAATGTGTGGTACAGTCACGGTCACCTGTGTGGTACAATCCTGTGCCAGCCTATTTATAGGTCATTTAGAGGAATACTTCCTAACCAGCCAGAATCACAAACTCCTCACATGGTTAAGATTCAGTGGTGACATTCCCATGATCTGTAGCAGGGGTGAGAACACTCTATCCACGTACCTCCAGAACATCATCATCTTATGTCTCATTTACCTCACTTGGTCCTTTTCAACCCGACAAGCCATCTTTCTTGATGTTGACCTTCACCTTGTGAATAGCTACATCAGTACCCCTGTCCACATAAACAACACGTCCACTTAACAACTACCACCCATTTCATACCAAGAACTCCCTTCCATACAGCCTAGCCATCCATGGTCATTGCACCTGTAGCAATGAGAAGTTCCTCTCCAAATATGGTAAACATGTCACTGAGACTGTCACAGACTGAATTAGACCGTCCAACCATTGTCTCTAGCCACCTACCACCTCCCACATACCCACTATCCAGCCCTAAGGTCCAGTCCTCCTCTGATTCAGTACCCCTCAGGACTGGAGCAGCTGAATCATATTCTCCACCAATGTTTTGAATACCTCTTTTTGTTTTCTGAAATGAGAAATATCTTACCCACCATATTTCCCACCACTCCCACAGTGGTATTCTGCTACCCACCCATCCTATGCAATATCCTTGTCCATTCCTATTTCAAACCTGCTCCCAACCCCTTGCCTTGTGAGTCACATTCCTACAATTTCAGTAGATCTAAATGTAAGACCTGTCCCATACCTTCTCCAGTCCTGCCACATGCATCTCTGATCCCACAAATGGCAGGGAAACCATGGAATCTACAAATTAAGCTGAATCTGCTGTGCTGCTTTCCATGTGTGAATGACAATAAACAAACTATTTGTCTGCCTGAATGGTCACCCTCAAACTGTTGCTAGGAGACAGCTGGACACCCAGTTGTGAATATGTTGCCCAGCACAATGTGGTTCACTTCAATGACTGCTTCACTGCCTGTGCCATCTGGATCCTCCCCACAAACACCAGCTTTCCTGAATTGTGCTAGTGGGAACACGTCCTACAACGTATCCTCCTTTCCCTTAATTCCCCTGGCTTAAACTTTCACTAAACCCTGTCCACCACCTACCTATCTCCTACCCTGATGTCAGCACCATACATGCCTTTTATTCCACCAGTGCACCCACCAGTCTTTTACCCTCCTCTGCTTTTCTCCTCTCCCCTCTCCTTTTTATGCTCTCTCCTACCTTCGCTCACCAGTGCAGTCTCCTGATTCAGCAGCTAGTAGCACTGTCCTGTCCCCACCACATCCCTGCTAGCTCTTACAGGTAGCACAACATCCTTTCCTCTCCCTGCCCCGTGCCTCCTATTTGCCCCCCACCCTAGATTGCTGCTCATGTCAGATGCAGCCACAGTCTTCATTGGGGCCACAGTGGCTGAAGACAGTGGCTCTGTGTGTGTTTTCTATTTCTGAAGAAGGTTTCCGTGTTTGGAAACTTAGATGCTCAGATGTCTTTTCATGTACTTGTCTATGACTCAGTACCCGCTCTATCTCTTCTATAATATTGTTGTTATTCCATCCTAGACATTTCATTGTTTGATTTTACCTAACGGCTCACACTCCAGTGCTGTTTTAATTTGTTACTGTTCATCAATGCATTACTGTACTCAGTGTCCATCTTTTTCTTTCTCTTCTTTCCTATGTTTTACTTTCATCTTCCAAACCATTACACCATATCAACAATCTCACCTGCACACAACATGCAGCTACATGACCAGATGGATTATTGCTGCAGCATCTCATGTTCCACATTCTTCCCTTTGGTATAATTATTCCTTGACCTTCAAATTGTACACAATTTCTCCCTTGACCTTGAGTATTATTTTCCATTTCTTCCATTGTGAAATGTACTTATTGAACCCCATACCTAACATCCCCCCCTGCGCTCTCTGTCTCTCTCTCTCTCTCTCTCTCTCTCTCTCTCTCTCTCTTTCTGCCCTCCCTCCCTCCTGTGTAATTCCACATGCCTATACTGGCCTCATTTAATCCATTCACACCTGCTGCTCCTTTTATTCATACATATCAACCCCTGACCTCCATCCCACTATCATCATCTTTTTCTTTGTTTCTTTCTTTAATCCCATTATGTTTTCTCTCTGATTTATTTCATTTTTGTCTTTCACTATTGGCTTTATTGCATTGGGTTTTCCCATTTTCTCCATACATAATCTATTTTGTCCTTTGCGTTACCTTATCCCATGATTTTTTTGCAAGTTATTTAACATCCACTATGGATCCTTGCTCCTTCTGCCTACACCAATAAAGAAAAGTTTCCCCATCCCTAGACATAACCCAGTCCCACATTCCATTTTTGCTGAGCTCATGGAATCCACATAATGGCCTGACCATCTTATTACTCACTCTAGCTGCAACTCCTTCTTCCACAATGACTACTGTCTGTTAACATTACATCAATCTGTCATCCTCACCAACCTAGTCCATAAATCAGCCCGAAACCTGCTTGCAATATCTCCTCTGCATCCATAAAATCCTCCTGCTCTGCAATGTCAAATTCCTGCATCCCACTTCTCAGATTAAAACTCTTCCTCTCCAGGAACTAAAGTAGCATGCACAGAACCACTTCAGAAAAGCTCTCCAGCCAGTTCACCTCTTACTCCTGCCTTGTGCTAACACTATCATCACCTCTTCAAGAGCTTCCTTCTAAACAACCCCCCCCCCTCCCCCCCCACCCCCACACACACACACATAGCTAGAAAACCATGCCTCACAGACCTACTACATTTAAAAGCCGCAAATAAAGCATCCCACCACCACACAGAATCCAGCACCTAAACAGACATGAAGCACAGTCATGAGCCAGTCTTCCAACAGCCTTAGTCCCACAGAAGTATCAGTCATTTCCAAAGGCTTTACCTTTGGTTCCACATGCAAATACAATCATGCTGAACTTGTTAAAGACCTTTCCCTCTTCTTCCAGTCCCTACAGTGGAAACAAATTTTTTCCATCAACTCTACATATTACACACAGTCCAAAACCAATATTCAACACTTCCTGATAGTTTGCTCCTCCATCCAACCATAGTCCACCCCACTGCCCCCAAATCATCTCCTGATAACTTTCCAGAATTTCAAAACCTCTAACCTTCCCAAATCCCTCAACATGGAAATCAAACTTATACCTATAGAAAAAATGCAATCCACCACCTAAAAACTGATACTGACCTTATAATTCTACCTGCCAACAAAGGCTCCACAAGGAGTACCTGGTGGAGGGACTCTGCCAGCAGTCAGACATATGCAGCTACAAACCACGCCACAGTGACTTCGTACCAGAAATCCAGCAGGATCTCCAGTTCCCCCTTCAAATCCTTAGGCCCATCCCTGAACCTTCCCCCAAATCTCTCTCTCATCACACCTATCACTCTTGGCATTCCTACCTTCTACATACTCCCTAAAGTCCATAAACCCTATCACCCAGGACTCCCCATTGTCGCTGGTTACTATGCCCCAAAAGAGAGACTCTCTACTCTCATGGACCAAGACCTTCAGCCTATTACCTGTACCCTACCCTCCTACACAAAAGACACCAACCATTTCCTCTACTGACTTCCCACAGTTCAAGTACTTTTACCACCCAGCACACTGCTCATCACTGTCAGTGCCACCTCTCACTATACTAACATTACCAATGCCCATGGCCTTGCTGCTATTGAACACTACCTTTCTCAACCCCGAACTGACTCCAAACCTACAACATCCTTCGTGGTCACCATGACTAACTACATCCTCACCAGCAATTACTTCTCCTTTCGGGGCATCACCTACATACAAATCCCCGGTACAGTCACAGAAACCCATACGTCACCACCCAATGCCAACCTGTTCATTGGCCACCTAGATGAATCCTTCCTCACCATCCCCAACCCTAAGCCTATCACCTGGTTCAGATTCATTGATGATGTCTTTGTGAAACGAGGGTGAGGACATCCTATGCACACATTCCAGAAACTCAACACTTTCTTCGCTATTCACTTCATCTGTTCCTCCTTAAACCAACAAGTCACTTTTCTTGATGTTAGCCTCCAGCTGAAGGATGGCTACAGTACCTCTGTCCGCATTAAACTTACCAACCAGCGACAGCACCTACACTTCAACAGCTGACACCAAGTCCACAGCAAGAAGTTTCTTCCATACAGACTAGCCACCCATGGTCATTGCACCTGCAGTAGTGAGCAGTCTCTTTCCAAATATGCCAAAGGTCTAACTGAGGCCTTCACAGCCTGAACTTACCCTCCCAGCCTTGTTCAGAAATAGCTCTCTCATGACACATGTCTCCAGCCACCTACCATCTCCCACATACCAGCTGTCCACCCGCAAAAGAGCAGTCCTCTCCTGACTAATATCACCCAGGGCTGGGGCAAATGAATCATGTTCTCTGCCAGGGTTTCAACTACCTCTCACTGTGGCCTGGAATGAGGGATATCCAACCCACTATCCTCCCCAAAACTCCTAAAGTGGTCTTCTGCTACCCACCAAACCTACAGAATATTCTTGTCCATCCATACTACTGTAACCCTGTTCTCAACCCCTTGCCTCATAGCTCATATCCCTGTAACAGACATAGATGGCAGACTTGTCCCATACATCCTCCCACTACCACCTACTCCAGTCATGTCACAGGCAGCTCCTACCCTTCAAAGATAGGGTTACCTGTGAAAGCAGTCAAATGATCTACAAACTAAGCTGCAACCACATTACTACTTTCTACATGGGAATGACAATTAAGAAGCTGTCTATCCACATGAAGGGCAGCCCTCAAACTGTGGCCAAGAGACAGGACCACCCAGTTGCTGAATACACTGCCCAGCATGATATGGTTCACTTCAATGACTGCTTTGCAGTCTGTGCTGTCTGGATCTTTCCCATCAACCTCAGCTTCTCTGAACTGCACAGGTGAAAGCTCTCCCTACAAAATATCCTTTGTTCTCATAACATAATTGGCCTCAACCCTCACTAGTCTGTGTCCTCCATCTTCCTATCCCATTCCTTGATCCCACTCCAGCTCTACACATGCCTTCCCTTCCACTAACTCACCTACTAGTCTTTTATCTTTCTGGCCTCTCACTCTCTCTCTGTTTTGAGCCCTCCCTCTCCCCTCTCCACCAAGCACAGCCACCTGTCTATGCATCTGGCTGCCCTATCCTGTCCCCTTCATGTCACTGCGAGCTCTCACAGGCAGGTGTGTGTGTTTTTTCTATTTCCAAAGATCGACTTTTTTGTCTGAAAGTTTAAATGTTTAGCACTCTTTTCTTTATGCCAGTCTGTGACTCAGTGCCTCCTCTGTGTGGTAAGTGGCAATCTGTCCTTTTTATCATTTTGTTGTCGTTTATTTTTATATTATAATGTTTCTATCAGTGCTTATGGTGATGAGTAAATCACACATAGTGATTGGTGTGTCACCACCAGGGCAGGCCAGGCACACATTAGATGGGAGACTTTACTGTGGCTGCCTCATGGCAGTCAACACGTTAATGAGCTGTTTTCAGTCTCTGTTGCAGATGTTCATCCTTATCTCTTCATTTACCTCTTGTACCCACACGCATTTAGTGCAAGATTGCCACTGTCGCAGCCCACTATTGGAGATGTTTAAAGACTGTATTTCAAAGCTGTTGATAACTGTTTAGCACTACAGCCTTTTTTGGAAGGAAGGAAAGAAGATTAGGGTTTTTATGTCCTGTTGACATTGAAGTCATTAGGGAGTGAGCACATGCTTGAAATATTGCAATGACAAGGAAGGAATTCAGCCATGTCTCTTCAAAAGAACCTTCCTGGCATTCATCTGAAGTGCTTTACAGAAATAACAATAAAACCTAAATCTGGACTGCCAGATCTGAATTTGAGCTGAAGTCCTCCCGAATACACATCCACTGTGCTAACCACTGTGCCATGTTGCTTGGCCAGTCTGTTTTGAAACTGATATGGACATTATTTTTGTCATGTAATGGGTGTGGAATACTTAGAGGTGGATGGTCTCAGACATAACCAAGTTTTTGAGGCTTCATAACTGAAGTATGCTTCTGAAAATCCAGTGGGAATTGTACATTCATATGGATGCTATAATGATCCATAGCATCATTCGTGATCAACTTTCAGCACCAATTTTTAAGCAATGTTATGGTATGTGTGGTACTCATAAAAATTAATTTCCATAAAAGAAATATTATTAAAAGTCAATGAAGTCTGTTCTCCACTGAATCTTGGGAGGGAATGATATATTCGTTTTAAGATTCCATTCATTAGATATTCTTGCTGTCATGAATGTATTTACTTTGAATGTTTATATATCAAGTGCAATCCATCTATTTGTTCAATGGAATGTGAGGGTATGTAACAAAGTGATTAAGAGTGATTGGGAAATGACTAGGATTAAATTTTAATTCCTCACTAATTTACTTCTGTACCTTGTTATTATTCCATTTTAATATATTTGCATTCCTATTTCAGTCAGTCTTGATATGGAGAAAAATGCATATATAAAACTGCAGAATGCAAGTAGGAAACAAATATGCATCCTCCACTTCCCAGACAGCTGCTTTGGTTGTCAAGACAGTATAACTTTCAGTGAAGGGAGTTAACCTTCTGGGTATTTAAGTTGCAGTTGTGAAAGTTCCTTTCTTGACTGCTTAGAAAATATCCATTTGTGGACCCACACATATTGGTGTGAAAAATACTCAATTTTCAATTGCCAATTGATCTTCTCAATTTTGAACTGATTGTACATCATGAACTTTAGGAGTGGTTTTCTGGAAATGGATGTGGCAGTAAGACAAATAGCTTAGAATCCTTCATTTAGATGATAGAGAAGCAACCTGCCAGACATGAGTCAAATTAGAGGCCTTCTTGTTAGTAAAAAATTATGCATATCTAGTGTTACAGGTTTCTTGTGTTTTACTCAGCCAAATACTGATGTGCTACATTCTCAAGATGCCATAAAACATCTTGTGATATGAAAGACACTCTGTTTACAGCTAAGAATTAAAAGTTTTTGCCAGGACTCACAACAAAAATAGTGAAAAATGTATTTTATGAGAAGTCTGGTACTCTACTAGAAACACTTTTGTGGCAGAACACATTACCATTTTCAGTAATATTTTCAGAATTTTTATGTTTTAAATAAATATTTATCAGTGGTGAATATCTTGACTCCCACAGAAAATCTAATGCATCTGAATTTAATGTCTTTATTATGAGGTCCTGGATGTGCTCTCACTACTGCTGAACTGCTGACTAATGATTAAATGTGTCTGAATTTCAAATGGTTCAAATGGCTCTGAGCTCCATGGGACTTAACATCTGAGGTCATCAGTCCTCTAGAACTTAGAACTACTTAAACCTAACTAACCTAAGGACATCACACACATCCATGCCCGAGGCAGGATTCGAACCTGTGACTGTAGCGGTCTGTCTTAATTTCCCCACAGCTATTGTCTGGTAACTAAATCTTATTTTCCTCAATGTTATGGGTTTCCTGTTTAACAGTTCTCCAGTATTGTGTGAATGTGGGGTCTGGGAGGGGACTGGACTAAGGGAGGGGGGAGGGAGGGGGCAGCATACCCAGTTCAGAATGGCTTGTGTCCTGCTGTGTAGCAGCCTGACCCCATGGGCTCATTTGATGTAACTGCCTGCCAGCCCATAGCTCTGAGCTACCTCAGCCCGCCACACTAGGCAGCCAGTAGCAAGCAAGTAAAAAAATCATGGACATCCCACACTATGACAGGAGCACATGCAACTCGCATCACACCATTTGATGCTACACTGAAGAGCCATAGAATCTGGTACACACCTGCCTAATATCATGTAGGAACCCCCCTTCCCCAAGCATGCAGAAGTGCTGCAACACAATGTAACATGGACTTGACTAATGTCTGAATTAGTGCTGGAGGGAACTGACATCAAGAATCCTGCAGGGCTGTACATAAATCTGTAAGAGTATGAGGGGGTGGAGATCTCTTCTGAACAGCACACATCCCAGACATATAAATGATATGCCCTCTAGTATTACGGGTAACTCTAAAATACTTCTTATATGGATATGGTCTCTGTTCTTTCGGACATGCCCAAAAGAACAGACACCATTGATGATCTGCAGTCGTCTAGAACGAAATTGGAATTATATTAATACCTTCAGCTGTTGACAGGCATTGATATATATCAACAGGGACAGGTGAAAATGTGTGCCCTGACCGGGACTCAAACTCTGGATCTCCTGCTTACATGGCAGATGCTCTATCCATCTAAGCCACCGAGGGCACAGTGGATAGTGTGACTGCAGGGACTATCTCGTGCACGCCTCCCACGAGACCCACACTCTCACCATGTATGTCCACACACTACATTCGTAGTGCCCACCCCAACGCACTCATTACTCGTGGAAGACATTCTTACCAAGTCCTGTAAGAGTTCGGGGAATATGTGTGCATCCACACAGAAGAAGTAGTTCATGGCTGGTATTGCCAGAACTATATACTTATAATAGAAGGAAACATTCCACGTGGGAAAAATTATATATAAAAACAAAGATGAGGTGACTTACCGAACGAAAGCGCTGGCAGGTCGATAGACACACAAACAAACACAAACATATACTTAGATGGATATGGTGTCTGTTCTTTCAGACATGTCCAAAAGAACAGACACCATATCCATATAATTCCAATTTCGTTCTAAAATATTTCTGTTTGCTGATGACACTAGCTTGGTAGTAAAGGATGTTGTGTGCAACATTGGCTCGGTTTCAAATAGTGCAGTTCATGACCTAAGTTCATTGCTTGTAGAAAATAAACTAATGCTAAATCACAGTAAGACTCAGTTTTTATAGTTTCTAGCACACAGTTCAACAAAATCTGATGTTTTAATTTCACAGAATGGGCCGATGATTAGTGAAACTGAAAAGTTCAAATTTCTAAGTGTTCAGATAGATAGTAAACTATCGTGGAAAGCTCAAATTCAGGATCTCGTCCAAAGACTTAATGCTGCTATTTTTACTATTCAAAAGGTATCTGAAGTGAGTGATAGTTCAACACAAAAATTAGTCTACTCTGCTCATTTGCATTTGCTTATGTCATACAGTATTATATTTTTGGGTAACTCTTCCCATTCTAAAAGGATATTTTTGGTTCAGAAACAGGCGGTTTGGGCAATAGGTGGTGTAAATTCTCAAACCTCTTGTTGGCCCCTGTGCATGAGTCTGGGTATTTTGACATTGGCCTCTCAATATATATATATTCCTTACTGTCATTTCTTGTTAACAATATTATCTCATTCCCAAGAATAAGCAACTTTCATTCAGTTACTACTCGGTAGAAATCAAACCTTCATTTGGATCAGACTTCCTTAACTCCTGTGCAGAAAGGTGTGCAGTATACTGCTGCATCCATTTTCAATAAGCTACCACTCAAATTAAAAAATCTTAGCAGTAATACATGCGCTCTCAAATCAAAACTGAAGAGTTTCCCCATATGTCACTCCTTCTATTCTGTCGACGAGTTCCTTCAAAAATTAAGCTGATTCTCGTTGTATTGTTGATTGCATTTACTTGAACTTACGGACTGACTTTTTTCAGATTATTACTTTTATGTTGTAATTTCATGTACTGACACGTCCCATGACCTTGGAAATTTGCTCCTCAATTTGGTCCTACAGAACTTGATGTGTAAATAAAAATAAAAATGCTCAATAATCTTCATGTCTGGGGAGTCTGGTGGCCAGTGGAAGTGTTTAAAGTCAGAATAGAGTTCCTGGAGCCATTGTGTAGCAATTCCGGACGTGTGGGGTGTTGCATTGTCCTGCACAAATTGCCCAAGTCCATTGGAATGCACAATAGACATGAATGGACGCAGGCGATCAGACAGGATGCTTATGTGCATGTCACCTGTCAGAGTCATATCTAGACGTATCAGCGATCCCACATCATTCCAACTGCACATGCCTCACGCCATTACAGAGCCTCTATCAGCTTGAACAGTCCACTGCTGACATGCAGAGTCCATGGATTCATGAGTTTGTCTCCATACCCATACATGTCCATCCGCTCAATACTATTTGAAATGAGACTCGTCCAACCAGGCAACATGTTTCCAGTCATCAACAGCCCGATGTTGATGGGCCCAGGTGAGGTGTAAAGCTTTGTGTTGTGCAGTCATCAAGGTACATGAGTGGGCCTTTGGCTCTGAAAGCCCATATTGACGCTGTTTCATTGAATGGTTCACACATTGACACTTGTTGATGGCCCAGCATTGAAATCTGCAGCAATTTGAGGAAGGGTTGCACTTCTGTCTGCTGAACTCTTCAGTTGTTGTTGGTCCTGTTCTTGCAGGATCTTTTTCTGGCCGCAACGGTTTCGGAGATTTGATGTTTTATCAGATGCTTGATATTCACGGTACACTCGTGAAATGGTCATACAGGAAAATCCCCACTTCATTGCTACCTCAGAGATGCTGTGTCCCATCACTCATGTGCTGACAATAACACTGCATCAAAACCCATTTAAATCTTGATAGCCTGCCATTTTAGAGCAGCAGTAACTGATCTAACAAATGTGCCAGACACTTGTTGTCTTATATAGGCGTTGCCAAGTGCAGCACTATATTCTGTCTGTTTACATATCTTTGTATTTGAATACACATGCCTTTGGTGCTTTGGTTTATGTGATGTATGGGTTCTACTGTCACTGAGTTATTCTCCCAGATAACAACTTTAGAACATGATGACCCAAGATCGAAATAAAATTGCCAATGCAGCCTGTGCCACTCAATAATAATTATAAAATAAATAATTTTAATTCACAACTAATGAAACACAATTCGAAAAACAATTTTAGTAAATCGAACATATACACAAAACAAGCACACTAAATGAAAATTTTTCACAAATACAAATCATGGAAAATGAAACTTGATGTGCAAATATAGTTTCAGCATTTTCACTCATTTGTGTCTGGAACTAGAGATCTACATTTGCATCTAAATCTCTACTCTGCTAATCACCATGAGGTGCATGGCAGAGGGTATACCACAGTGTACCAGTTATTAGGGTTTCTTTCTATTCCATTCACATATGGAGCACAAGAAGAATGATTGTTTAAATGCCTCTGTGTGTGCAGTAATTTTTCTAATCTTAACCTCACAATCCCCATGTGAGTAATACATAAGGGGCTGTTGTATATTTCTAGAGTCATCATTTAAAGCTAGCTCTTGATAGTTAACGGACTTTTCTGGCATAGTTTAAGTCTATCTTCAAGAGCATTCCAGTTTAGTTCCTTCAGAAACTCTACGACATTCTCCCACTGATCAAACAAACTTTGAACATTCACACTGCCCTTCTCTGTATAGTGATGCTGATGGCCCAGCATTGAAATTTGAAGCAATTTGTGGAAGGTTTGCACTTCTATCTCACTGAATGATACTCTTCAGTCATCATTGATACTGTTATCACCTGTTGATCCTATATGGTACAGGTTTCAAACACTTGAGCAATATTCTAAAACCAATCGCACAAGTGATTTGTAAGCACCCTCCCTTGTAGACTGGCTTATTGGAAAAATTATGGGGAAGTGCAATCAAAGTCTACCACTGCTTTACCCCTGACTGAGCCTCTGTGATCATTCTATTTCATATCCCTACAAAGTGTTACACCCAGGTATTTGTATGAATTGGCCGATTCCAACAGAGACTCATCAATATTATAGTCATAGGATACTACATTCTTTTGTTTTACGAAGTGAACATTTAAAGCGAGCTGCAAATCTTTGCACCACCTTAAAGTCTTATTGAGATCTGACTGAATATTTATGCAATTTCTTTCAGACAGTACATCATTATAGATTACTGCATCACCCGTAAAAAGCCCTCAGGTTACTATTAATATTGTCTTTGAGGTCTTTAACAGACAACACTTCCCTGGGGCACACCTGAATTTACTTCAACATCTGACGATGACTCTCCATCCAAGATAACATGCTGCATCCTCCCAACCAAAAACTCCTCAATCGAGCCATATTCAAATTCCACTCAATACCCTATATGATCATACTTTCGACAATAAGCTTAGGTGTGGTACTGAGTCAAATGCTTTTCAGAATCAAGAAATACTGCACCCTCCTAACTGTCTTGATCCAAAGTGTTCAGTATGTCATATGAGAAAACTGCGAGTTGGGTTTCATATGATCCTGCTGGTTGGCATTGAGGAGGTTATTCTGTCGAAGATACCTCATTATGTTTGAGATAAGAATATGTTCTAAGATTCTACAACAAATCAATGTCAAGGCTATTAGGTTTTGTGGATCACTTCTACTACCCTCCTTGTAGATGGGTTTTACCTTTGCTTGTTTTTGAAGAACTGGGCACAGTTTTTTGTTCAAGGCATATATGATAAATTGTAGTTACAAGAGAGACTAACTCAGTGGAAAATTCAGTATAGAATCTGACAGGGATTCCATCAGGCCCTCTATCTTTTTTCAGTTTTAATGATTTCAGCTGTTTCTCAACACCACTGGCACTAATACTTATTGCATTTATCTTCTCAGCAGAACAGGATTAAAGTGGGGCAATTCTCCTGGTTTTCTTTTTGTAAAGGAACATTTGAGAATGGAGTTAAGCATTTCAGCTTTTGCTCTGCTATGCTCAATTTCAGTTCCTGTCTCATTCGCCAGGGACTGGACACTAACTTTGGTGTCACTAACACCCTTTACATATGACCAGAATTTCTTTGTGTTTTGTGAAATATAATTTGACAATATTCTGCTATGATAGTCATTGAAGGCATCACAGATTGCTCTCTTGATAGCCACACCTGTCTGATTCAGAATCTCTCTATCTGTAGCCCTATGCTTAGTTTAGCACCTGTTATGCAGTAATCTCTGTTTCTTTAGAAATTTCTTTACAGTGACTGTACACCATGGAGGTTCCTTCCCATTATGAACTGATCTACTGAACACATATGTATCCAGTGCATGGTCAACTATTCTTTAAACTTGAGCAATAGTTCCTCTACATGCTTGTGCCCTGTGTTGTAAATTTGAAGTTTACTGAATATATCTAACTTTCTGCTTGGTTTAGTTGTCCTTTGTACTTCGGTAATCACTGTTGCCACAACCAAGTCATGGTCACTGATGCCAGTTTTGATGTGGGCATCCTCAGAGAGGTCAGGTCTTTTTGTTGCCATTATATCCAATAAATTTCCATCATGAGTGGGGTTCTTACTACCTGCTCTACATATTTTTCAGAGAACGTATTTAGTAATGTTTCACAGGATGACTTAGCACGTGCACCAATAAAAAACTAATTTTTGCAATTAATTGTTGGATGTTAAAGACTCCACTGATGATTATATTATGATTGGGAAGTTTTCAGGAGAAATGAGCATTTTTGTAAAGTTTTCAATTACAAAAGGAGGTGAGTCTGGTCGGTGGCAGAAGGATGCAATTATCATTTTATGCCCACCCCTGATACTGCTTCTTGCCCAAACAATCTCAAATGCAGCTTCAATTTCTATCTCAGTGGCTTTGAGTTTCTTGTCCATAGCAATGAATACACCACCTCCATTTCCCATTTTCCTATCCTTTTGACACACACTTAAATTTCCCCCAGAAATCTCGCTACTGTCAATTTCAGGTTTCATCCATCTTTCTGATGTATTATGTGAGCTTCAGTACTTTTCATGAATGCTTCAAACTCTGGCACTTTGTTACAAATGGTTCAGCAATTTACCATTATGATTTTAACACTATCACCTGTGGGAGGCATTTCTTTCAATTTTTTTGTGAATGAAAAGAAATGCATCAGTATTGTCCAGGTATAAAAGTGACCATATTGAAGCAATAATGAAACCAGTGCAATGAAAACTTCTATTGGAAGCTGGGCTGGATGTCTGCTTGCTCAATATTTTTCTGGCCGTCTTCTGAAGGATGAGAAAATTTTGCCCCTGTTGTTTTCCAGTAAGAACTCATTTTTTTTCCATTTTCAGTTAGATTTAAACACATCTCAAACTCTTCAGCTGAAGTATGACTATTGTCAACATGTGCCCAAAAAGCAGACTTCTTCACTTTCACTGGTGGTGGAATTTGATCAATGAACTTGTATTCATGGCTCATACCATAATGCTTTTTACTTGACTGGAAAAATAAAAGAGTTTTTAAATATATCATTCACAAGACAGTGTCAGTATGAGTGCTACTGTGAACGTGAAAATGCCACAGAAAACAAAACCACATAGTTTTTTTGGTTGAAGATATTTGAATTATTTCATTAAATTTATGAACTTTGAAAATGTAGCTTCCAGATTTGACTTGATGATCTGATAAAGCATTTCCAAATATTATGCACTCATTTTCCTTGATAAGAGAAAGTGGAAAGGTTTGCGATAATGTAAACTAGCCTACACACTCCCACACCACTTCAGTAAGAATGTCCCAGACTTGTCGTTTGAATTCCGCTGCGCGCAATGTCAGCCAGTGCTACCACCAGCTCATTGCACACTGGTGACTGTGTGTAGCACTGAGCAGCCCTTGCAGTGACTTCATGGGTTTGCTTCATTCAAGACTTTTAGCCCAGTGTGGAGGAGTGCAACAGTGGTCAGTGGGCTGGGCCCCTGTGCATGACCCTGGCAAGTGCTTGCCAATAGGTCATGCTTCTCTGATCACACATTTGAGGGTTTTACTCTATTGTATTGGTGATATATTGCTAACACTATACCATCACATTCAGATATTCAGTTTGATGTTTACTTTTATACAAAAATGCCGAAGGCCACTAGGCACTAAGGCAACAATTGCTTTCACATTACTCCTTCAATCCTAACAGGGATGTTATAAATATTCACATGCCAGACACCAAGAAGTCTACGTGTTCTCAGAGAGTACTGACAGATCAACATCAAAGTACAAAAAATGACTCTGCAGTTAGTTCTGCTAAATAATATAAATGTTATCTAGCTGACGAAATATTTCTACTTGTGGCCTGTGCGCTGTTAGTATTATGATAATGTAACTTTCCAGGTACATTGTTTCAGCATAGCAATCCAAGAGTTGTTCAACATTTTCATCCCCACCACAGCCCTGTCATTTGCAAACCTCTCAATTCTAATTATGTTCATATTCGCATTTTCTCTCCTTCAAATAGGAAGCAGTTACAAAAAATGAAATAGAAGATTGCTGTCTCTGTTTCAGTTAATTAATAAATACAAGTTCTATAGAGAGCAATTGTTTAACTTTATTCAATCTTTGGGAATCAAGCTAAAACTTCTTACATAAATCTACTGTTCTCCTTCTCCTATGTCTTCTCGGAGTTGATAACATACAGTTGAAAGTAGTAATACTGAATGTGAACTGTATCAAATAAAACTGAGAAGGTCTGGATAGAATACAAATTGCAGGAGATATATTATACACATGCCAGAAAAAGTCACAGCAACTTGCAGGCTTTTCAGCCAGTGCCAACACAATTTACTATACTGATACTGAATCAGCTGATATTTGTCACTAGGATGTCCCTATTTGAGTTGCCCACACACACAAAGCAGTTTTCTCTTACCAAGTCCCTTACCCTTCTGATGGCAGACCTTGTAGCATAACTGTAGCAAATGTAACCACTCATCATATAGTGAGGTTCTGCACTATCAACAGAAAACTTTGTTGAGCTTTCAGACAGTCTCTTCCTTGAGAGCGGAAAACCCAGTCAAGCTGCAGCACTAGAACAATGTACGTGTGTGTGCCTGTGTTTTGTATAGTAGCTCTGAAGGAGGAGAGTGGAAGCTTAGTGATATTTTCAGTCTTGTCTATGTGCCTGTTGACTGCTCAGCACTCCAACTATACACTGAGCGTTTAGTTTTACTCCTTCAATTAACCGAATAAATATGAGGTACAGTGAAGAATGCACTAGTGTTACATGAAGCTCTTTGTTGAAGATCAAAACTCTGTGCAACTACTGATATTAGTACATTATATGATTGCTTGCTTGACCACTATGTGCTCTGTTCTCTGTAGTCACATTCATGTAGTCTTTATCCACTTAGGCACAATACTATGTTACCCATATCACTATAGAACACAACTGCAGAAATATATGTTATTGATATCTCACCATATGCAATTGATACCATTTAATTTTATAAATTTATTGCACTGTGAAAGCTTTTCCTATTGCTGAAGCTGATTGACACTGTTGAACCCTGGAACACACTACTAAAATTAATCTGACAAATCAAAATAAATGTGGCTCACCTTTCAGAGATGGTTTCTGAAGATCATCATCACTGATTATAATCAACTGATTCTACAAAATTAAAAAACTTATTACAAGAGTGTACTATTGCAAACTAAGCTACATGTTTAGTATGCAGTTTTAGCAGGCCTCTAATTGAGTCAGCAGTGAGATCAGGATTTACAGTAGCCAAGTGATAACTTTTTCCCCAACCCAAAATATAATTTTAAAGTCCAATAGTTATGCAGTGTGCAGCAGGATATGTCTGCTCAAATATATAAATTAATTAATTTGTAATATCTATTTTCATTTTGACCTGTTCAGTGTAGATTATTTTAATGCTATTGTAATTGACTGTAAGTCATACATTCACACTTGCTCTATTAAGTTCTTCCATTAGTTGTTAATCTGCTCTACAGGCAAACAGAACAACTAGGTATCAAGTGAAAGGGATTGAGGATATTTTTGTAGGAAGAATGTAGCATGTTATCTTGGATGGAGTTTCATTGTCAGATGTGGAAGTAACTTCAGGGGAGTTTGTCGGGATCCCGATTGTTCATCATGTAAATTAATGACCTTGCAGAGAATAATGAGACTATTCACAGATATCTCAGTATCTGTAATAAAGTACTGCCTGAAATAATCTGCACAAATACACAGTCAGATCTTCATAAGACTTCAAAGTGATGTAGAGACTGCAATTAGCTTTAAATGTTCAGAAATGAAAAATTGCACTCTTCAAAAATGCAAAAAGTAGTAGCCTATCACTACACTGGTCAACTTACACCAACACAAGGGTGTAACAATTTGTAGGGATATGAAATAGAACACTCGCAAAGTATAGCTGTAAGTAAAGCAGCTGGCAGACTGATTCATTGGCAAGTAACTGGAAAATGCAACTGTCTACAAAAGAGAATGTTTACAAAACACTCGTGTATCCCTTCGTAGAATACTGCAGAAGTGTATAAGGGACTCACACAAAAAGGACTATGAAGAATATTGAATGTATTACCATTAAGGGCAGCACAGATGGCCACAAATTTGTTTCACCTACAAGACAGTGTCACAGAGGCTGAAAAAATGCAACTAGCAGACACTTGAAGATAAGCTTGAATTAGCCCACAAAATCTTACTTCCAGTTTTTCAAGGACCAGCTGTAAGCTGGGAATCTAGGAATATCCCCTATGTATCACTCCAGTAGAATCTAGGAATACACAACAACCACCTGTGCATCACTTTTGTAGGGGTTACAAAGACAAAATTAGACTACTTACAGTGCACACAGATTTTTAAGCATTTCTTCTTCACAGGACCAGTTCGAGAGCAATTTTCCACACAAGCAACATATGATTTGATGAACACCCTCCCCTCCATCACACGATAATTGCTTTTCCCTTAGCTGTTACTCAATTTACTCATGTCATAAATATAATAATCACTTTCTGTAGCAAAATGATAGTCATGCTTTTTCTGGATGCAATTACTGGGAACAGTACCAATTTAAACTGACAGACCCATCAGTGAAATGGGATCAGATGAAGATATTTTGATCAATTTGTGAGCCACATGAGGTTGGGGTTGATTTGGTGGAAGGGACCAAATAGCAAGGTCATCGGTCTCATCAGATTAGGGAAGGATGGGGAAGGAAGTCAGCTGTGCCCTTTCACAGGAACCATCGATGCATCTGTCTGAAGCATCTACATCTACATCTACATTTATACTCCGCAAGCCACCCAATGGTGTGTGGTGGAGGGCACTTTACGTGCCACTGTCATTACCTCCCTTTCCTGTTCCAGTCGCGTATGGTTCGCGGGAAGAACGACTGTCTGAAAGCCTCCGTGCGTGCTCTAATCTCTCTAATTTTACATTCGTGATCTCCTCGGGAGTTATAAGTAAGGGGAAGCAATATATTCGATACCTCATCCAGAAACGCACCCTCTCAAAACCTGGCGAGCAAGCTACACCGCGATGCAGAGCGCCTCTCTTGCAGAGTCTGCCACTTGAGTTTGTTAAACATCTCCGTAACGCTATCACGGTTACCAAATAACCCTGTGACGAAACGCGCCACTCTTCTTTGGATCTTCTCTATCTCCTCCGTCAACCCGATCTGGTACGGATCCCACACTGATGAGCAATACTCAAGTATAGGTCGAACGAGTGTTTTGTAAGCCACCTCCTTTGTTGATGGACTACATTTTCTAAGGACTCTCCCAATGAATCTCAACCTGGCACCCACCATACCAACAATTAATTTTATATGATCATTCCACTTCAAATCGTTCTGCACGCATACTCCCAGATATTTTACAGAAGTAACTGCTACCAGTGTTTGTTCCGCTATCATATAATCATACAATAAAGGATCCTTCTTTCTATGTATTCGCAATACATTACATTTGTCTATGTTAAGGGTCAGTTGCCACTCCCTGCACCAAGTGCCTATCCGCTGCAGATCTTCCTGCATTTCGCTACAATTTTCTAATGCTGCAACTTCTCTGTATACTACAGCATCATCCGCAAAAAGCCGCATGGGACTTCCGACACTATCTACTAGGTCATTTATATATATTGTGAAAAGCAATGGTCCCATAACACTCCCCTGTGGCACGCCAGAGGTTAATTTAACGTCTGTAGACGTCTCTCCATTGATAACAACATGCTGTGTTCTGTTTGCTAAAAACTCTTCAATCCAGCCACACAGCTGGTCTGATATTCCGTAGGCTCATACTTTGTTTATCAGGTGACAGTGCAGAACTATATCGAATGCCTTTCGGAAGTCAAGAAAAATAGCATCTACCTGGGAGCCTGTATCTAATATTTTCTGGGTCTCATGAACAAATAAAGCGAGTTGGGTCTCACACGATCGCTGTTTTCGGAATCTATGTTGATTCCTACATAGTAGATTCTGGGTTTCCAAAAATGACATGATACTCGAGCAAAAAACATGTTCTAAAATTCTACAACAGATCGACGTCAGAGATATAGGTCTAAAGTTTTGCGGATCTGCTCGACGACCCTTCTTGAAGACTGGGACTATCTGTGCTCTTTTCCAATCATTTGGAACCTTCCGTTCCTCTAGAGACTTGCGGTACACGGCTGTTAGAAGGGGGGCAAGTTCTTTCGCGTACTCTGTGTAGAATCGAATTGGTATCCCGTCAGGTCCAGTGGACTTTCCTCTGTTGAGTGATTCCAGTTGCTTTTCTATTCCTTGGACACTTATTTCGATGTCAGCCATTTTTTCGTTTGTGCGAGGATTTAGAGAAGGAACTGCAGTTCGGTCTTCCTCTGTGAAACAGCTTTGGAAAAAGGTGTTTAGTATTTCAGCTTTACGCGTGTCATCCTCTGTTTCAATGTCATCATCATCCTGGAGTGTCTGGATATGCTGTTTCGAGCCACTTACTGATTTAACGTAAGACCAGAACTTCCTAGGATTTTCTGTCAAGTCGGTACATAGAATTTTACTTTCGAATTCACTGAACGCTTCACGCATAGCCCTCCTTACACTAACTTTGACATCGTTTAGCTTCTGTTTGTCTGAGAGGTTTTGGCTGCGTTTAAACTTAGAGTGAAGCTCTCTTTGCTTTCGAAGTAGTTTCCTAACTTTGTTGTTGTACCACAGTGGGTTTTTCCCATTCCTCACAGTTTTACTCGGCACGTACCTGTCTAAAACACATTTTACGATTGCCTTGAACTTTTTCCATAAACACTCAACATTGTCAGTGTCGGAACAGAAATTTTCGTTTTGATCTGTTAGGTAGTCTGAAATCTGCCTTCTATTACTCTTGCTAAACAGATAAACCATCCTCCCTTTTTTTATATTCCTACTAACTTCCATATTCAGGGATGCTGCAACGGCCTTATGATCACTGATTCCCTGTTCTGTACATACAGAGTCGAAAAGTTCGGGTCTGTTTGTTATCAGTAGGTCCAAGATGTTATCTCCACGAGTCGGTTCTCTGTTTAATTGCTCGAGGTAATTTTCGGATAGTGCACTCAGTATAATGTCACTCGATGCTCTGTCCCTACCACCCGTCCTAAACATCTGAGAGTCCCAGTCTATATCCGGTAAATTGAAATCTCCACCTAAGATTATAACATGCTGAGAAAATTTATGTGAAATGTATACCAAATCTTCTCTCAGTTGTTCTGCCACTAATGCCGCTGAGTCGGGAGGTCGGTAAAAGGAGCCAATTATTAACCTAGCTCGGTTGTTGAGTGTAACCTCCACCCATAATAATTCACAGTGCAATTTAGGGAAATCACGGAAAACCTAAATCAGGTTGGCCAGATGCGAGATTGAACCGTCGTCCTCCCAAATGTGAGTCCAGTGTGCTAGGAGACACATGAGATTTATTATTTATTTATGTACGATACAATAAAACTTTGTTTTTGTGTATACAAAGTGGACCAGAATTAGTGGTGAAAATTGACACGGGTAAAAATATACAACAATACAAGCAAAAAAATTTCAATAAACATGGGTCCACACACACACTGTTCACAAGGTAATTGTGAATGTGTCATCAGGAGTAACCACAGCCCTCTCTATAAAATATTGTCCTAGTTAGTACAATGCATTTGAAAAGTAAACTTTTCGATTAAGTCCTCATCTCACTGGGTTCATATGGCCAACCTTACTTTCCACAACATTGGGGCATGTGGTAAATGCATGATGGGACATTGTCTTACACTAACAGCCAAATTTACCAATATCCAACATGCCAGTATGGTCCAAAGTGTATAAATACAGGAAGTCTGTACATTAGCCTCTGTCACCTGGCCACAGTCCTCTGGATTTTTGTCTCAGTTCATCTAAAAAGATTGTTGAAGAACTGGAGCAGTGAACTGTACAGTCTAACAAGATTTACATGATGATCAGGGAGGGGAGGGGGGTGGGAGAAGGGGGGGGGGGGGGCGGGGGAGAGGGGAAGATGACCAATGACCAGTAACTGTGAAGTGTGAAGCCTTCTCAGTGAAATACAGCATCCCTGGTGTCTGTAGACAAATCATGGAGGACGTGGCCTTCATTTGAGTGAAAGCTGTTTTATTTTGCCAGAAAAATTATAAGTGTAATAATGAAACAACGAACTGTCATGAAGTTTCACATGAAACATGAAAAAATTGCTATCTTTTACTAAAATAAGTGTACGTTGGAGGCTGATTACCACATACACTAGTTTTTGAGTGGTTCAAATGTTTTCAAGTTGGCCGTGAAAATGCTGAAGATGATTCATGCCCAGAACACCCTTCAACATAAAATACAGATGAAAATATCGAAAAATTACGCAATATGATTGGACCTGACCATCAGTTGAGTATTCAATTGATTGCTGAAACTCTAGGAATTGTCAAAGAATTTGTAATGCAAATTTTACGTGACCAGTTTAACATGAGAAAACTGCTTGCAAAACTGGTGCCAAAAATTCTCACAAGCAAACAAAATAAAGCTCATGAAAATGTTTGTACTGATACCTGGACTATCACTGAAAACAATCCTAATTTCTTGGAAAGAGAGATAACATGTGACAAATTTTTATTTTTGACTTATGATCCGGAAAATAAGTGCCAATCCACACAAGGAATTACACAGCATATGAATCAAACTTCCCGTCAATAGTTGCCGTTTTACTACCATAATTAAATTCAATGTTAATAGTCTCAACAAATTGAGTACCCCAACGACACATTTTCCCTAAGGCAACTGTAGAAATCATACGCGGCTGCCTATGATTCCATCGTCTCCTCCTGCGCGAAACACGACACTTCATCTGACAAGACCTCCCATTCTGGCATCTCCGGACTACACGGGGATGGCGAGGTATCCATCTCCTCCTTCACAGACAAACAATGACTGATGTGACCATTACCGTGAACAACATTAAGATGAGACAAAAGAGCTTCATCACCAATGACCTTTTCATTCAACACAAATATTACAAGCCTGGTATGTATAATTGTTAGGCCTGGATTATTTTTTACATTCACAGTTTCAGGGCTACCTTCAACAGTTCTTTTTAATATACCTGCAAATTGCTTCCACCTACACCAGTCGAATTCTTCAAACAATATTACAGACTGCAATGAAGAATTTTACCTACCAAATCCAAATTTGGAACAATATGGCATATATACCTCTTGCTTATGCCCTAACACTTTTTCAATTAATGTGAACTTGCCAATATTTGTATCACCAAATAAATAAAAATTGAGGTTTCCTCACCTTCGCACACTGAAAGGATGCGTTATACCAAGAAGCTACTTCTTTAGCCCAACCGGTATACAACAAATCACAGCATGATAAAGTAAGACGTTCCTTCCGATTTTCCTGGAACACTTCTCAATATTTCTCAATAAACGTCATACAGCACCAATTGGACACAAGGAAGGCAACAGTGTAATCAAATTTCTTTGTCTGTTTAGCCCACCTACGCAATAAAACATTAAAAGACATTGCAGATTCATTACAATTAGTAAATGGTTCAGGATCATACTTAGTAATATAAATGAGGGAAGTTTTCCTACGCTTACAGGACTGAACATCAAATACACCTACAATAAGACCAAACATCCACTCCAACTTGTTTCTCATATCAGACAACAAACATATATTTGACATCTTAGAGTAAGCACAAATATGTGTTTTCTCACCTGAAGAAAATTTTTCTTCACAAACACAATACTCAATAAAGTCAAAGTTTGTCAACAAAGACTGCCCAAATACAGCCTTACCGCTAACAGACTCAGAATCAGCTGTAGCTAAAAACCCAAGAGCCCAGCTTCACTGAGAGCGAAAAAAGCCTGAAAGAGCAAAACAAGATTCAAAGCAATGGTGAGTTCTTTTTTTTTCAATATTCAAGGAACTGCACATCTTCACTGGGTTCCTGAAGGTTGAACTATTAATCAACACAGAAGTAATGAAAGAAAAAGCAGCACATGTCATCAAGGGCCTCACAGAGGAACACTTCCAGCACTGTTTCCACCAATGGAAAATTTGAATGGAGTTTGTAGGTATAAAGGAAGGGATTATATTGAGGGTGACAAAAACTAGATATGTATGTTTTTGAAATAAAATGTTTACCGCAATAATCCCATCATTTTATAGTCACACCTCGTATACATAAATGGAATGGGAAACCCTGGTAACTGGCACTGTGGGAAGTATGCTCTCCCTTGCACTTCACTGTGGTTTGCAGATTACTTATATAGATGATGTCACCAGCAAAACAAAGCTGATTTAGGTGTGTTCCATTAACATATATTCCTTTGTTATTTTTCCATCTATGGATTAAAAACCACCTTTACAACTGCTGAAAATAGTTTAAGAAATCTCCTTGTGTGATCCCACTCTCAATTCTGTTGTTCTCACAACCCAGGTGAAAACTATATCACTGATGTATACAATCCATGGTATTCTAACATATTTTGAATCAAAGTGGTATTTCATGATGGTTGTCAGTACTGATGTAGTACCCACTGAGTCACAAATTTTTCCATGTTGTTAAAGATAGACAAAGTGGTAATTCATATTGATTGCTCTGGTCTTTCATTTTGTACCTGACATTTTTCAAATGGTCCACTGTACTGCATTTACTTCAAAAGCCTCTTTTTGATAACATATATCATACACTTTTCCAGGTAACTAGTATCAATACATTCTTCCAAAATAATTCAACAGTAGTTCTAGGTGTACAAGGGTGGTTATAAATCAGTAAAACAAACATTTCAACAGAAAAATAAAAATATGTTAATGAAGTTGATTAGTGTTGAGGCCTGTCTGTAAGCTCAGATGGGAAACACTTTGTAATTTTCTGAGCCAGCTAGTCGACAGATACAGTGCCATTGACATTGACCCTTGCAAAAGTATCACATTTACAAGTATGATACCTTAAAGTCCAGGGAGTATAGCTACAACATTCAATGGTCAACTATTACACAAACAAGACTGGAATTGTTGGTACACTTTTGGACAGTGTTCTTCAGATCTAACAAAAACAGTTAAAACACAAGACTAAATTATTTCTGGCTGGCTACAACAATTTATCCTCCCTAAGATGCAATGAAGAGTTGTTCCTCTCCCTTTTTACAGTTCTGAAGAGCCACCTTTTAAACCCTTTTCTTGTGGGTAACATTTGTACGCAAGTAGTCAAAACTATTGTAGCAGGAGGTGAACAACTCATTATTTAGTAATTTGCATCAAATAATTTTGAAATGTTAGTTTTCCCTTGTCACTGAAATAATCACTAAATACATCACAAATACGCTTACTCTTTTATTTTAAATGGTAAAATGCTATCATTTTGCTGATGTAGCCTCCAGTTTGACATTCTACATCTGGAAATCCATTGTTGTTTTTGCTATATGTAATAAATTTTATTTTGACAAACAGCTGTACAAGATGGGAATGCTAATGATGGTTAAGAAATACTTCACAACAATACAGCAATACATGGTTGTAAAATCCTAAATATTAATGCTGAATGCGTTATCAGATGGACTGCAGGATCATGATGACCTATTACAAAAATTTACAACAGATGATCTTTTTTCACTGGATATGGATTCATCAAATATTTGTGAATTCTTGTTCAAACAGATCTACTGACAACCATCCCCTTGAGAGAGAGAGAGAGAGAGAGAGAGAGAGAGAGAGAGAGAGTGTGTGTGTGTGTGTGTGTGTGTGTGTGTGTGTGTGTGTGGGCGTGCATGTATGCAAAAACTCTTTGAGTTAAATTCAGAACTGCAAACAAAATTACGCATATATAAAAATGCATTTCATTCTGTGGATGAAGGCACTCGCATGAAGGCATTGGAGTGCCACTTCTCATGAAACCATGTTGGAAAAGGTCTCTCAATCTGCTCTTCCTGAAACAAATACATGTGATTAATGCACTGACCTGCCAGAACATTATGGCCACCAACCTACTATCAATATAAACCGCTCCAGGGGAGTAATGTCTGCTAGTCAGACAGGTGCACGGAGCATGTAAAATCAGTGAGTGTGCTGTCTGTGTGTAGAATGAGGAAGGTGTGCGAGCTATCCGAGTTTGACCAAGGGCAGACTGTGATGGTCTGGAGGCTTGGCCTGAGCATTTTGGCAATTGCACAGCTTGTTGGGTGTTCGAGGAGTGCAGTGGTGAGTGTCTTAAATATATGGCAAAATGAACTTGAAACCATGTCCAGAAGTCATGGGCAGACTGATTAAACAGGACAGGCAGTGAACTGTGGCAGAACAAACATCAGACTTTAATGCTGAGTAGAGTACAAATGTGTCTGAACACACAGTGCACCGAAAACTCCTAACAATGGGCCTCTGCAGTTGACAACCCATGCATGTGCCACTGACATTGATAACTACGACTGAAATGGGCACATGACCATTAACACTGGACATTAGCACAATGGCAGAGCATTACACAGTCTGACAAATGTCAAAATCTTCTTCATGATGCTGATGGAAGGGCACAAATCCATCATTTTCCAGGGGAACAGTTCCTTGACACCTGTACTGTGGGATGGAGTCAAGCTGATGCCAGCTCCATTATGCTCTATGGAACATTCACATGGGCATCCATGGGTCCAGTGGAACTCATGAAAGGCACCAAATAGCCAAGGATTATCGTACACTGCTTGCAGACCACATACACCCTTCATGATGAACAGATTTTCCAACAGCAGTGGCATTTTTTCAACAGGATAATGTGCCGTGTCACACACAAGGCCAGGGTGCAATGGAGTGGTTCAAGTAACACAGTGGCGAGCTCCAACTGATGGGCTGGCCCTTCAACTCACCTGATCAAACACATCTGGGATGTGATTCAATGTGTTGGCAGAGCTTATCAGCCCCCTCCCTGGAATTTATGGGAATCAGATGACGTGTGTGCATATGTGTTGCCAACACCCTCCAGCAAGCACTCACGGCTTCATTGCTTCCATGCCATGATGCGTCGCTGCTGTTATCTGTGCCAAAGGTGGCCATATGGGCTATTAGGTAGGTGGTAGTTATGTGCAACAGAAGTAGTATTTCATAATAAGTCCTTTGTAATAGCAAGTATATACAGAGCACCATCAGGAAACTAACTTCTCCTTAAAAAATCTGGAAGCTCTGTTGTCTAACCTCATAGTAAAAAATTCCTACTGTGAACTTTGCAACTAGGGTATATAAATGCTCTGAGACTGCTATTGATAATATCTTTATGGACAGGTATAAGGAAAAAAGTAATATTACAAAACCAACAGTAAATGGGCTATATGATCATGACATGTAGTGTCTTGTTTTAAATGTTGAAACTTGTCAGGATAAAAAAAATCTATTAAATGTGAGTATAGAAGGGTAATAAATCAGTCAAAAATTGAGAAGTATAGGAGATTGCTCAAAGACATGAACTGGATAGCTACACTCCTGGAAATGGAAAAAAGAACACATTGACACCGGTGTGTCAGACCCACCATACTTGCTCCGGACACTGCGAGAGGGCTGTACAAGCAATGATCACACGCACGGCACAGCGGACACACCAGGAACCGCGGTGTTGGCCGTCGAATGGCGCTAGCTGCGCAGCATTTGTGCACCGCCGCCGTCAGTGTCAGCCAGTTTGCCGTGGCATACGGAGCTCCATCGCAGTCTTTAACACTGGTAGCATGCCGCGACAGCGTGGACGTGAACCGTATGTGCAGTTGACGGACTTTGAGCGAGGGCGTATAGTGGGCATGCGGGAGGCCGGGTGGACGTACCGCCGAATTGCTCAACACGTGGGGCGTGAGGTCTCCACAGTACATCGATGTTGTCGCCAGTGGTCGGCGGAAGGTGCACGTGCCCGTCGACCTGGGACCGGACCGCAGCGACGCACAGATGCACCCCAAGACCGTAGGATCCTACGCAGTGCCGTAGACACTGGCGAGCAAATTGATGCCGTATTCCTGGACTTCAGGAAGGCATTTGATACGGTTCCGCACTTACGTTTAATGAAAAAAAATACGAGCTTACGGAATATCGGACCAGGTTTGTGATTGGATTCAGGATTTCCTAGAAGAAAGAACACAACATGTCATTCTTAACAGTTCAAAATCTGCAGATGTAGAGGTAATTTCGGGAGTACCGCAGGGAAGCGTGATAGGACCTTTATTGTTTACAATATACATAAATGACTTAGTTGACAACATCGGTAGCTCCGTGAGGCTATTTGCAGATGACACGGTTGTCTACAAGAAAGTAGCAACATCAGAAGACTCGTACGTACTCCAGGAGGACCTGCAGAGGATTAATGCATGGTGCGACAGCTGGCAGCTTTCCCTAAATGTAGATAAATGTAATATAATGCGCATACATAGGGGCAGAAATCCATTCCAGTACGATTATGCCATAGGTGGTAAATCATTGGAAGCGGTAACGACCGTAAAATACTTAGGAGTTACTATCCGGAGCGATCTGAAGTGGAATGATCACATAAAACAAATAGTGGGAAAAGCAGGCGCCAGGTTGAGATTCATAGGAAGAATTCTAAGAAAATGTGACTCATCGACGAAAGAAGTAGCTTACAAAACGCTTGTTCGTCCGATTCTTGAGTATTGCTCATCAGTATGGGTCCCTTACCAGGTTGGATTAATAGAAGAGATAGACATGATCCAGCGAAAAGCAGCGCGATTCGTCATGGGGACATTTAGTCAGCGCGAGAGTGTTACGGAGATGCTGAACAAGCTCCAGTGGCGGACACTTCAAGAAAGGCGTTACGCAATACGGAGAGGTTTATTATCGAAATTACGAGAGAGCACATTCCGGGAAGAGATGGGCAACATATTACTACCGCCCACATATATCTCGCGTAATGATCACAACGAAAAGATCCGAGAAATTAGAGCAAATACGGAGACTTACAAGCAGTCGTTCTTCCCACGCACAATTCGTGAATGGAACAGGGAAGGGGGGATCAGATAGTGGTACAATAAGTACCCTCCGCCACACACCGTAAGGTGGCTTGCGGAGTATAGATGTAGATGTAGATGTAGATGTAGATGTAGGGGACCGCACCGCCACTTCCCAGCAAATTAGGGACACTGTTGCTCCTGGGGTATCGGCGAGGACCATTCGCAACTGTCTCCATGAAGCTGGGCTACGGTCCCGCACACCGTTAGGCCGTCTTCCGCTCACGCCCCAACATCGTGCAGCCCGCCTCCAGTGGTGTCGCGACAGGCGTGAATGGAGGGACGAATGGAGACGTGTCGTCTTCAGCGATGAGAGTCAATTCTGCCTTGGTGCCAATGATGGTCGTATGCGTGTTTGGCGCCGTGCAGGTGAGCGCCACAATCAGGACTGCATACGACCGAGGCACACAGGGCCAACACCCGGCATCATGGTGTGGGGAGCGATCTCCTACACTGGCCGTACACCACTGGTGATCGTCGAGGGGACACTGAATAGTGCACGGTACATCCAAACCGTCATCGAACCCATCGTTCTACCATTCCTAGACCGGCAAGGGAACTTGCTGTTCCAACAGGACAATGCACGTCCGCATGTATCCCGTGCCACCCAACGTGCTCTAGAAGGTGTAAGTCAACTACCCTGGCCAGCAAGAGCTCCAGATCTGTCCCCCATTGAGCATGTTTGGGACTGGATGAAGCGTCGTCTCACGCGGTCTGCACGTCCAGCACGAACGCTGGTCCAACTGAGGCGCCAGGTGGAAATGGCATGGCAAGCCGTTCCACAGGACTACATCCAGCATCTCTACGATCGTCTTCATGGGAGAATAGCAGCCTGCATTGCTGCGAAAGGTGGATATACACTGTACTAATGCCGACATTGTGCATGCTTTGTTGCCTGTGTCTATGTGCCTGTGGTTCTGTCAGTGTGATCATGTGATGTATCTGACCCCAGAAATGTGTCAATAAAGTTTCCCCTTCCTGGGACAATGAATTCACGGTGTTCTTATTTCAATTTCCAGGAGTGTATTTATAGTACTTCTGAATCAAATGGAAAATACACAGCATTCATTAACAACGTTACTTCCTCATTTGAAAATTGTTTGCCCCTAAAGGTAACTCAAATCAAACAGAAATCTAAAAATAAACGATGGATTACACAAGGAATAAAGATATCATGTCGTACAAAAAGGAGACTGTATCTACAATCTAGGAACAGATCTGACGTTAGCGTTGTAATGCATTACAAAGAATATTGCAAAATATTGAAGCAAGTAATCCAGACATCTAAGCAGCTTTATTATGAAAAAAGATAATTACATCAGGCAACAAAATAAAAACTATGTGGGACATAGTGAAGACAGAGATAGGTGGAACCAAAAATGAAGAGGAACAGATGGCTCTAAAAATAAATGAGACATTGGTAACAAGTGCATGTATTGCTGCAAACCTCTTAAACAAGTACTTCGTTTCTTTTACTGAAAGCTTGGGATTTTCAGGTTCAGTAAACAGAGCAATGAAGTAGCAGAGACCAGTCTTTATAAATAACTCCAGTAAAATGGAAATGACACATCTCCCAAAGAAGTAGAATCCATCATAAAATCCTTAAAATCTAAGATTCTAGTGATTACGACAATGTATCAACAAAGTTAGTCAAAGAGTGCTCATGCTAGTTGAGCTCTATCTTAAGTTATTTGAGTAATCAATCCCTTATCAGCAGAACATTTCCAGACTGGCTAAAGCATGCTGAAGTTAAGCCTCTTTACAAGAAGAGGGATGAAGAGATACAGTTGAACTATTGACCAATTTCACTTTTGCTGGCTTTTTCAAAAATATTTGAAAAAGTTATGTTCAAAAATCTCCTCAAGTTTTTATAGCAAATAATATATTGTCCAAGTCACAATATAGGTTTTTTAAGGGTTTTGATGTAGAGAAAGCTATTTACACACAATGAGAATGTGCTTAATTGATTAGATAACAAATTAAAGACTACTGACATTTTCTGTGGCCTGTCAGAAGCCTTTGACTTGGTGAGTCATAGCATTCTCTTAAGTAAGTTAGAATAGTATGGTGTCACCAGTAGTGCTGCAAAATGGTTTGAATCTTATCTAACTAACAGGAAACAAAGGGTGTCATTGTGAAATACCTTTAAGCAAGCAGTCAGTCTTCCTCTGATTGGGAATTAATTACATGTGGTGTTCCTCAGGGTTCCATTGCTTTTTCTTGTGTACATTAATCATTTCTTATCTGTTACATTGCCAGATGCTAAGTTTGTTTTGTTTCCAGATGATACAAACATTGCAATAAGTAGCAAGTCAAGTACAGATTTAGAAATGGCTGCTAATCAAATTTTCACTGACTTAATAAATGGTTTAAAGCTAAATCACTGTCATTAAACTTTGAAAAGACTCACTATATGCAGTTCAGAACCTGTAACAGATTTCCTTCCAACATGTGCATAACATGCAGATTGAAGAGGTTGACAGTGTTGAATTTCTGGGATTACAGCTCGATGATAAATTCAGTTGGGAAGTGCTTACCACAGAACTGCTGATGTGCATAAACTAGTCTGTATTTGCAGTGAGAATAATGTCAGATGTAGGAGATATAAATATATAAAAAAAGGCTTGCATACTTTGCTTACTCTCATTGGGATTATATTCTGGGGTAACTTGTCAAACCAAACGAAAGTTATCAGGGTGCAAAAGTGTGTAATAAGACTCATTTGCAGTGTAAATTCAAGAACATCATGTAGAAACCTATTCAAGGAACTCTGTAGTCTAACCACTGCTTTCAGTATATCTATTCCTAAATGAAATCTGTTGCAAGTAGTTTATCTCTGTTTCCAACCAATAGGTCAATACATAGTATCAATACTAGGAATAAGAACAATTTACATAAAGACCTAAAGTCACTTACCTTGACCCAGAAAGGGGTGCAATAATCAGGGAAAAACATTTTCAATAAATTGCGAGAAACCATAAGCAGCCTGTTTTCAGGTAAAACTCCGTTTGAAAGATTTTTTGATAGGCAATTCCTTCTACTCTATAGATGAATATCTTAACAGGGACTGTTAGACCAACTTAAATAAAAAGTCTGTTAGATTTCAGTTTTGACAGCAGTTGGTCACAACAGTCAAGATTAGGTATTTTGTGTGTGATAAATTTATTAAAAGTGCATAACTATATTTTATTCTGAGAGAGTATTAATTCTATAAATATTAGCAAGTCCAGTTTACTGTAGTATATTCACTTATTTTGACAATCTCCTTACAAATGATCAGGTTCGTGAGTATTATATTAAAATGTTTTTGTGCATTTTGAGGTCCACATATGGATTCATGGAAAACTTAACTCAGATTAAAAGTGATGGTCAAGGTATTGAATTAGATTTAAAACAAAAAAGCTGCACATTTTTGAAGCTATATAGAGTAAAAGAAAACTGCTAATGCCAGTGTCAGCAAACGTCTACAGGGGTGCCTAATTGGTTTTGTGCAGATTCACTTCATAACTATTCGTCTAACATATTGGACCTACGTGATGAATAAAACCGAAATTCGTCTCATTGATGATACAGTTGATGTTCTTCACGGACTTTTATATAGTGAAGAAGCATGCTATTGAGAAAGCAGACATCTACGACCACTAACACAGCTTACTGAGTCGAGCTTCTGAGAATACTTAGTGTGTAAAGGTTTCCTTCAGACTTTGTGAAAGAATTAGTTCTACCATTTTGGTGCTCCATTAGGAAAAAAAAAATAATAATAACAGAGTGCATAGGTCAGCACCACGATAGGACCTGAGAACTCATGCCGCCTGCGCATCATGAAACAGGTTTCGAACCACTGAGATAACGAGAAGCTGGTGGCAGGCAGCTGGTCTGTCTCATTGCAGTATTAGTCGCTAAGCCTCATAATGCAACATTCAAGATAAGAAAGGTAATGCCAAGTGAATTTAGCACAACACTTCATTTCAGAACCACATGTGGAAATAAATGCACCGTCACAGGGTTCCCAAACATTTTCAACCCAACTGCCATGTCTTGGCTGCACTTGGGGCAGCTATGTAGCAAAATGCTTGCTATGTCTTATATGGGCTCTCAGAGGGAAGGTGCGAGCACTTTTCATTTTTATGCACATTTATCTCCTGATCCTTTTTGACTAGCTATCTACATTTAAGGCATTAAATTAGACTTAATCCACAATTTCTCATTTTTGAGGCTTTCCAATGCAGAAGTCTGTTAATGCAAGTGTTATATAATTTCAGCAACAGGGATACCAAAGCTAGCGATAGTATTTCCAGTTATGCAGCATACAGCTTGTGATATACTGAGGTATACAATTTTCCATCACAATTGCAATATCCCAACAATAGAAGTGAATAAAACACTTTCTTTGGTAGTTTGTAACAAAAACTTATTTCAACGGAATAAAAAGGAATTGGCAATCAACCTTTCCCCACACACCACGAAACAGATCTCTCACGCTACATTGCATTTCCAGTTCTGATCATTCATGATTCCAGCTGCAAAAATGCATTCTTCTTGCCATTAGCATACCCAAGATAGTGTAACATTGTATACATTGTTTGGCAACTCTACTGTCACGAAAGTGATTTGTGGGAGTGGGCCTGATTGATCCTTATAAATTCACTTGACTTTTTCTTGTTGGCTCAATCAAATAGTCTGGGTAATTCACACTCAAGATATGACATTGGGTAGTGAAGTATAGCTTTTGATTCCAAAGTAACAGGAAAAGCCTAATAAAAAAAGATGAGGGACCCATGATGCAGTCAGAACTCTGCAAAAATATCTGCTTATTTATTTGGCACACCTGTGACAGTGTATTTACTTAACACTTTCGCTGTGGCATCGGTGCACGCGTGCAACTCTCGTGTGGCCCGGCAACGTGCGAGCGCGGGCTGGTAACGCTCGAGTGAAGGCCGGTGACAGTCTGAAATGGCAGGTACCGCTCGGAGCCGACGCTCCTAAGCACACCTGAACTACAGGCTGACGTCAAGACCTTGTAAGATCTGTAGGATCATGTTCTATACTGACCTGATGATGACACCTTAGGTACATTACTTCAAACAAGCTTCGACTGTATTGTGGTCATGTTTTAAAGTCTGTTTGCTACCTGATACCTGTAGGGGTCACTGGCGACATTCAGATGTTTGTGATTTGTTGATAATGTAACAAAAATTACAATTTGTATTTCAAAACGCATATTCTTAAGAAGTAAAAAAAAAAAAAAAAAAAAAAAAAAAAACTGGATTCATTTGAAATTATATTTACTTTAAATGCGCATTTTTAAGATTGACTCTGATAGAGGTTGTCAATTTAGTAGCATGTTTGCTCCTGCTGTGAGAGAATTAGCCATCTACATTTATCATAGACGCCCAGGGGACACCCGGATGTGTAGAAATTAGTAAGCGAAACACTTTTCCTGCTCCTTTTCACACTGGAAGGTCCATTAACCACCATTACGAACAATATAAGTTTGATAACTGACCACACAAAACAAAAGTTTACACGCTTTGATGCTAGCTTAGACGCTGCAAGCACTGACTCATGGCTTGTTGTGACGCTTATAAGTGTCAGCCGCAGCGAAAGTGTTAAGCATGCAGCCAGAACTGTTCTGCTACATTCACCTGACATTTTCTTTCATATCTTGAATGTTGCATTATGAGACTCGGTGACAAGTACTGTGATGGGAGATACCAACTGCCACCAGTGTCTCATTATCACAGTGGTTGCAAACCAGTTTTATGATGCACAGGCAGCATGAGTTCTCAGTTCTAATAATGCAGCAGACCAGTACGCTTCTAAGTTCTTATTTTGCATTTTATTTAATGGAGCTCCAAAATAGTAGAATTAAATCTTTAACGAAATCTGAAGGAAAGCTTCACACATTAAGTCTTCTCAGGGCTCAGCTCAGAGCTGCGTTCACGGTTATAGATGTCTGTTTTGTCAATAGCAAGCTTCTTCACTGTACAAATGTCTCTGACGAACTTTGACTCTACTGTCAACAACATGAATTTTGGTTTTGTTCATCTCACAGATCCCATATGTCAGAGGAAACGTGAATATAGTTCCTCGGTGCTGAATCTGCACGAAAGCAATTAGGCACCCCTGAAGAAATTTGCTGACACCAGCGTTAGAAGTTTCCTTCCACTCTAGGTAGCTTCAAAAATGAGCAATTTTTGGTGCTTTAAATCTAATTCAATACTTTAACCATCTCATTTGATTTGTGTTAAGTTCTCCAAGAATCCATATCTGATCCTCAGAATTTGCAGTGTGCCTGCCCTGCTACTGAACGTGCACTCTAAAGTATTTACACAATTTATTGCATACACTTACTGTAATAAATGAAACAACAGTAATACTCATTATACCAGAGTACTTCTTCTGTTTACGTTGCTGTCGAGGCTGAAATGCAAGTCATAGACATTTTTTACGGAGAAACACTCAATAACAGCAAAGCATTTTATACTTTCCAAAGCGATTAGCAGTTGCTGACGCTTTCGACACAGGGTGATGCAGCACAGTGTTGCCACAGCAGCCACTGCAGTGCGCCAGCACGTGGGTACAGGAGAAGACTGACACATGTAGCGTTTAGAGACAGACACAATCTGCCAAGAAATCGTTTGCAAAAATATTATTCAACACAGCTGTTATTAAAGATGTACCAGAAAGTGAAAAACATTGCAGCCATGCTACCATTACACTCAGAACTTCAACGCTAAAATATTTATGCAACGAGCTTACAGACTGCGAGACATTGCATTCTGACGATGCACTGTTTACCACTAGACCACAGGTGCAGACAAAGCATAGTAACTCTAACAGATAAGAAGACTTCCTCCAGGAACTGCTGCAGCTTACAGTGTTGCCACATTGTGCAGACTGCCAAACTCACACAAGTATTATCAGTGTGGACAGTATATTTGTCCCATGTCACAATTGGTGCAGACTGAAGGCACTGTGGCCTCCTGGAGCTTGTCACAAGTCATCATGGATGTTAAACAGATGATCAAATTTTATTTCTTTGAAGATTAATATGTAACAACAGACCCTAGGACATACTTTTGTACAAAAGGAAATAAATAGTTCCCTGTTGTATTAAATAACAGCAGACTGCAAATAAATTATATTGCTTTGATACGAATAGTACTGGATGTCTTACCTCAAACAACAAATTCAGTACATTGTTGTATAGGCTTCTGGTATGATACGAGGCAAAAACCATGGTGATATCGCTGAACTTAATTTCATTTCAGCATATGACTGTCCCGAGGACAAAAAATTGTATCTCTTTTACTGTTATGTCTACTCTAAAGACATATTTTGTTTCTGACTTCAATCAGCCCAATTAACTTGCCGAACAATACTTCATACATCCCAAGGAAATATTTTAAGCAAGCAACTCGTAGCTCTTTAAGACAGCTAAGGGAGTGAACTACTTATCTTGCAGCCACATGTTCACCCCCCCCCCCCCCTACTTACAATTTTGTTTCTGAATGGATGTTTGGTTTCGAACACAAATCAACTAGATATATTTCTTGAGATATATTCCATGGAAATGGTGGCGAAAAACTGACCCTTGCAATAATCTAAACCCTACAAATTGTGCTACAATGAAAGTACATCAAAAGTAAGTAACAATATGCAATTTAAAGATCAATCAATAAGGTGTACAGATTTAGGATAAACACAAAAACAATACATTTATAGGAACAGATGAATGTTTTTGATAATGTGAAATCGAATAAATGTTTTCTATTTTTAGACAGCACATTATCACCTACAGGGATAGAAAGATAATCCACTCTATCTGTGCAAAACACACAGGAGTAATCAGCACTGATGAAGGAATACAAAGATGTCAGATCAGTTAAAGTACAAGGCAGGTTGTTCACTGTCACAACTTTTTCGTTTGCATATAGACAAAAAAACCAGAAGTCATGAGTTCTAAATGAGAGAGGTGTTTGTCACAGACAGAAAATCAGCTTGACATTGCCTGGTCATGACACAGAAAGCCACAAAGGTAATGCGCAGTAAGTGAACATCCTGGCTGGGGATGTATGACTTTTGCCATCTCACAAGCAAATAGAGAAAAAGAGCATGAATCAAGAAAGGCATAGGAGCAAACATTGCACAAGGCAAAATGACTTTTTCTAAAAAGAAACTGCTATTAATACCCAAAAATAAATGTTGAGATTAGAAAGAAAACATGAAAAGCTTTGTTTGAGCCACAGGCTCCATATGGAAAAAAAAAAAAAAAAAAAAAAAGATAGAGGGCTACTGGGAAGACAAATGCAGCAATTGGAAGCATATGAAATGTGATTTATAGGAGACTATTGAAAATTGGACCGAGTGGGGAATGAAGACATCCTGCAGTAACTCAATGAGAAAAACCATGGCAAATAACAAATATGATGAAGCGAGGAGAGAAAATGGTTGGACACACAATACAACATTAGTAGTAGTTGAAGAGATGGTAGATGGAATTAACCACAGAAGAAACCCAGACATGAGGACACAAGCAGCATGTTACACTGAAATGAACACCATAGCTGGCTGGTGACAGGAATGGAGGTTTGCGGTCAAAACAACTGAGTTTATGCAAAATTACTTATGTTCCAAATAGATAACAAAAGTAGGAAATTTGCAACTACTATACCCTTGGTTTATTTGACTCAGTGAAACAAAGTGGAAAACGTAAGCACGATTGTAATGAAAAACGAGTGGTTAGCACACTTAAGCAGGGAAATACATGGTGCTTGGACCAATGGAATTCTTTTACCGATTACAGATCGGAGACTATCAATGTGATGCCCTAGTGCATGGTGAGATGATAACATTTAATAATATCACACAAAGCTACTTGAATGCCGTAGCTGAAGACCATAAAGCAATGGATGATCTACTAGGTTAAACATTTACCATAGCTGTTTTACAAAATGATTCTCATACCATAAGTGTACATTAATGTTGCAATAATGCAAATATGGGGACTCAGAAATGGCAGAGAAACAATGTATTTGAGATGTGATGTTGCACGAGGATACCGAAAGGTATGTGGCCAGATAAAGTAAAAGATGAGGTAGTTCTCCACAAAACTGATATGAAAATATATTGGTAAAAAACAATGGACATGACATCAGAGAATAACTTCCTATATGCAAGACAGGAGGCCTCACAAAAATCAAATTGAAATATACCCATAGAACAAATTTTGAGGACAGCAAACATAAGTGCTACTATGGGACAATGAGATTGGCACAGGTAAAAAAGGGGATAGGGGTGGGACAGGATGCACTAAACCAGTTAGTAGACGGTTGAAAATAATGACATGCAATCCAAATGAAAGTTATAACTTCTGTATGGGCAAAGGACAGTACGTAACACACCAGTACTTCAACCCCAGGAGATGTTTGAAAAAAACCGAGTGGTGGACACTAGTGCCCATCTGAAAATGGACACAGAAAAGAGGGGCATAACAGATTGTAGGAAACTGATTAACATAGAAACACACAAGTTTCAGTTTTGCTCAGGATGTGTGCACTACATTTCCTTTAGTTTACACTGATTACTTTATTATTATTTAGTTTGAACTGGGACAGATTGTTTAAGCACTGCCACAACTGTGTGGTGTGCTCTTGGGTAGCACCGAGTCTTCTGCTTGTCTGAACTATACTGTGCATGGGAAGTAACTAATCACTCATGTAATGTGACTAAATGTACTTTTTTCCATCTATATGTATCTGCTATTCTTTTAGACTTCAAAATAATAATTATACTAATTTCTTATTGTTTTCAATTGAAAATCCGATGATTTGATTCTTTTAAGTCCATTTACTGCCTTCACGCAAATTTATTAAATTTGTGTGTTTCTCTTCTCTAATTCTATCAATGAATATTTTCCTTCATTGCCACAAATATTTTCATATATGCAGTCTGGAATGTGTACGAAATCTTTGATCACTGACATTGTGTTATCCCTCAGTAAACAGAAAACTTCTATTTGAAGTAAATCTATGGGAAACTGAATTTTTTTCATGGGAATAAAGTGCAGAGCAAATATCATCACGTACTTTAAAATTCAATACTATCAACCATTGTGTTCAAATAGACATTTTCTGTGTTATACTGGACATCTCACGGAAACTAATTTTGCTGTCACAATGCATGTCAACATTATAGCTACACGAAGTTACATAAGATTTTATATCTGAAGAACTGCCAACTCATTTCACTACAAAACTTTTCCAAAATTTTTGAGGTCATGCACTCCAGAATCATATGCCAGCTGGGCAACAATAGTATCAGTAAACCGCAAATTGGATTGCAGAAGAGTTGCTGAACTGAGAATTTACACAGGCATTCACCAAATTAACATGGGCTAAATAACAAAACAGCACTAGCTGGTATTTTCTGTGACCTAATACATTTGACTGTATGAATCATAACATTTTTCTGGATAAAATCAGGTTTTATGGAACTGATGGTATAGCCAACTAATGGAATGTCATATCTAAACAACAGAGAGCACAAAGTTATACTTAACAATTCAACCACCGTAAGCAGGGAAGATACTTCTGACTGGGGAGAAATCACCAGTTGGATTTCACATGGCTCAATCTTAGGTGTACTATTGTTTCCAATGTATGTCAACAATCTTCAATCCATGTATAAGAAGCAGAATTTATTCCTTTTGCAGATGGCAACTATTGTAATCAATCTGAACATAGACACAGCATCAAAAGACATAGTAAATAATGTTCTTAAATGTATTATTGAATGGTATTCTCTGACTGGTGTCAATCCCAGTTTCGAAAAAATAACCTATCTGCATATCTTAAGGTGCCAACCAGTGGCAAGTTTAAAAATGATGACAAAGTAAGAACTATGTTGGAAACAAAAAATTTTTAGGTGCCCATACTGATGCAAATTTAAACTTGAAAGAAACATTTTGGAAATCCTAAAACAACATAGTTCAACCTTATTTGCACCTAAAATCATTGCAAATCTTGGAGAGCAGCCAATCAGAAAGTTGATACATTTTGCATATTTTCATTCGATGTCACAAGGGGTTATGTTCTGGGGTAACTCTTCTCTTTTTAGTGTTCACTGTTCAAAATGTGCAGTAAGAATATTACACAGAGCTCTCCTACATGACTATCTTGTAGATAGTGGCCTTGTAGCAGTCAACATGCTGCACAGGTACACATTTTGAATACGCCCCCCCCCCCCCCCCCACCCCCCAAGTATATTTACTCCCTCACGAAATATTTTATTTTTTAAAAACTATCTATTTGCAAAATGTAAACTTTCATGGCTGGAAATGCCACAATAAAAGATGCTGGGCTACTATGCCATGTTTGAATAGATTTCACATTTAAACCCACTGTTTCGTCCCCATCTGCAGAGGACATTTTTAAGGGGTACTGAAGCTTCGAGTGTCCGTTTCACACACTGGTTTGCTACTGGCTGCAGCAAAATTCCATTTAGACGTGCTCCTGCGAAGTGGCGTGACATCACATTGTTTTGAATACTCGAGAGCAACTGGTCACTGTCGACTGTCATTGTCCACTGTTGCTGTCACACCATGTTGAAAGACTGGTACGCATCTCCTTGACATGCTAATTTTCAAGAAGAAAGCTAGCAGCTTAGGTCACACAATTTACCAAAAATCCACACACACACACACACACACACACACACACACACACACACAGACCATTACTTTCATGGGTACTTGAACAACCACTCACAACAAAAGCAACGCATCATAAAAATGTTGGCGGATAGAGCAAGCAACATCTGTGAACCAAGTGGAATTAAAATATCTCTCCAATAAATTGCTCAAGAATGGCTGATCATTTGTTGAGGTAAAAAAAGATCATTAAGACCACAGCACAATAATTGGAGTGATGCACAAGCGCCTGTGAAATCTAAAGGTTCCTGTCATTCATTCATTCATTACGGACATTACTGACTGCACTGGGAAACTTGTGGTTAATAAAAACACATTACGGTAACCTACAGACACACCGGATGATACACTATCACCTAAAACTGGTGAAGGATGACTACAAACAAATGGGAAAGGCAGGAATTTGTAGGATAAGAGCACAAAGGTAATTGTAGAAAGGGAGGGGGAGGGGGGGGGGGGGGTGGAGGAAAGGAGGGGGAAGAGGAGAGACGGAGATGAGCCACTGCAGAACATGCATTGCAGCCAGGAAACTACCATATTCAGTTTGACAGTCCTTAAGCACTGCCACCCACAAGCAGATACCATGAAAGGCTATATAAAGAGGCCATACAGATTGTGAAACAACTCAGAAACATACCTGGAAGGAGGCGGGCATGAAATTGATTGGAATTTGGATCCTGGCACTGGAGAAAATGTGTACTTGTCTTCCACTATGGGGTGACAGCTATAGCAGATGATGAATAAACAATGGCCAATTGCACTCGAGTATTCAGAACATGTGACGTCACGACACTCTGCAGGAACACAGGTAAATGGAATTTTGCTGCAACCAGTAGTAAGCTGAGGTGTGAATCACACACTCTAAGAAGCTACAAAGCCTGTTGAAAATATCCGCAGATGGGATCAAAAAGCTGGGTTTAAATGTAAAATCTATTCAACCATGGCATAACAGCCTGGAACATTTTGTTAATTTTGAAATAATCCACTGCATTTTAAAAGGAAGAATGAAGTACATAATTACAATACCAGAATAAGATTGTCTTTAACACAAAAAGGGGTACACAATGCTGCCACCAAAATTTTAATGTTTTACCCAATGATGTACAATGTGTTATATACAGCAAAGTTAGATTTGGAGACAAACTCAAGAGGGTTCTCACTGACAACTACTACTATTCCACAGAAGAATTTTCAACTTTTGGGTCATTCTGTGTGAAATCAGACAATAAAAAAATAAATTTGAATCTTGTTGGTTTAGAATGCTTTTATTTTTGTCACTTAATTCTGCTTATCAAAGTAAGGTAGAATCCAAAATTAGATATTTTGGACATTTCATTTTTCAGTTATTAATTTTAAAGTTCCCAAAATTGCGCTATTTGTGACGCGATTTGACACCTTCAAGTGTCAGTATCTCAAAAGCTGTGACTTACAGAGGTCAAATTTGTACAATTTTATTTAATTTCTTACAAGGTTTAAATTACTTGCTGCTTGACCATATTTATAAAAAATGCTAAATTTTCGCAAACCAAACTTTAACTCTTAAAATTTCAAAATTGGAATTTTTTATGTTTAAAAAATGCATTATGTGCAAAGTTTAATAATGGTATTCGAAAGTGAACATACTGAATTAAATTTTATACAATTTGCACTGCCAACTGTAAAGATTCGCAGAATGGTTCATGGAACTATACTAGGTGAACAATAATAAAAATCAACGAACTACAGGGACAGATTCCTTACTGGAAATTGAGGAAAAAAGGTCCTATGAATAAGTGTAAGGAAATGCATCTTGCCATGGTAGATGGCACTGACGAATGAAAGTTGCTCTGACCATGTGCAGTGTGTTCTTTCTGTATTGGAGGCTGTGTGATTGACGCAGCATACTGTAAGCAGCACTAATGGTCTGGTATTCATGTCGGGAACAAGCTGAGATGGTGTCTATGTATGGCCAAGCTAATATGAAATGGTCGAGAAGCAGCACAGCTATATTAAAACACGTACCCTCACAGGCACCAGCAACATCATACAATATTTCAAGTCCTTTTTGGACATTTGTGTGGTCATGGGTTATTTCAGACACACAAACATGCAGGGAGCCTGTGGATTGCGTGTTCACTGTATCTGGAGGACAGTGTTCTACAGGATACTGAGACGAACTTTAATACAAGCACCAACATGGCGTAGGCCAAAGTATGATTACGTTTTCCTGCATGACAACTGCTACTATCCCTACCACATGTAACAATCATCAGCAGCACATTTCCCTCCATGGAAAGGATTTTATCGATGGTTTTTGCACCATACCATCACAATTATGGGATTTCTATCATCAGTCCTCTTTACTGATGAACCGTTCTGTTGCTTACAGTATGCTGCATCAATCTCACAGCCTACAACACACAAGGAACACACGGCATGTGGTCAGACGAACTGTCATTTGTCAGTGCCATCTACTTGGCAACGATGCATTTCTGGACTCACATTCACAGGACCTTCTTTGCTCCATTTCCAGTCAGGAATCTGTCCCTGCAGTTGTTGGTTTTATTATGTTCATCCTATGGTTAAATGAAACTGCTGAATACTAACTGAGGATGTTCCGGTTCATCATTCTCAAAATGTACAAAATGATGCCATATAACAATTAACATAAATAATGTAATGCATTTTAAGCTACGTATTACCATTTTATAGAACTTAATTTAGTTGTTGCTCATTTTTACAGAGCAACAAAAATATGTGTAACCAATATATTAAAAAAACACTCACTTCTATTGACAGTAACTCACTTCAATAGAGACTAGAAAAGCACTACGGTGGGAAATGGGGACATAACCTTAGGTATTACGAGGCAGGATTCGAACCTGCGACCGTAGCGGTCTTGCGGTTCCAGACTGCAGCGCCTTTAACCGCACGGCCACTTCGGCCGGCTTTTTGCAAGCCAGAAACTTCAAAAAAAAGATTAATTTTGAGTAAACCTAAGGCTAAGTGTACAAACTTAAAGTAATATATTTCATAGTCTTTATTACACATGTTATGTTGTATACTTAAATATTTTCAGAGTAACATGGCAAAGCCAAACCTGAATTTCAATTTAAATTAACAATTTCTAATAATGTAATAAAATGATTGCTACCAAAGAAAAAATAATAATGACTGACAGCCTTATATGGTTTTTTTGCAATTTGAGGTTTCCATTACAACTTGGCAGTAAGTCAGAGTCTTACACACTACACACTGAATGCAACAATTACAAGTAAAATCATGTTAATACGTTCCCAGTGGTACACCATCATGGAATTTGGCACACACGTTAATAGTGTATGTCTAAAAAAATTTATTCATAAAGAAACTTAAGTCTGATTTTGAAATTTTATTAATTAAAAATTTTCGTTTGAAAGACTACAGCATTTTTATTAATTTGGTCAAGCAGTAAATATTTTCGAAGCTTACAGGAAATTAAATAAAGTGGTGTAAATTGTAGGTCTGTAAATCAAATAGCTTTTGAGATGGCCATTTTTATGTTTCAAAACTTGACAAAAATTTCACAACTCTTGAAACTTAAAATTAATAACTCAAAAACAAAAGGCCCAAAAAAGTTTAAGAATGTTGACGCAAATAATTAATACTATCATTGTACAGAGAATTAAAAAAATCTGAGATGTCAAGAGCCACCGACTGCTTTCACATGGAGTGACCCTTTCGTAATGTGTAAAAGGTAGTGGGTACGAAGTAGTAACTCACAACGGTATTTAAGGAAGTAAATGGTCAGTACGTAGCTGCATTTACACATTAATGTGTAATATGAATGTAAAATACCTTATTCCACATTATAATGAATCGTACAAATGGTTTAAATGGCTCTGAGCACTATGGGACTTAAGATCTGAGGTCATCAGTCCCCTAGAACTTAGAACTACTTAAACCTAACCAACCTAAGGACACCACACACATCCATGCCTGAGGCAGGATTCGAACCTGCGACCGTTGCGAATGCGCGGTTCCAGACTGAGGCGCCTAGAACCACTTTGCCACAGTGGCCGGCAATCATACAAATGATATAAAACAGATGAACTTTTAACTGATTTCCAGCAGTACGACATACTTAGGAAATAAAGCACCACTTGAAAATAATATAAATTTGTACTGGGAAGAACTTACTTTCCTTTCAGTGGATTTTTTTTTATTAGGGACAGCATCTTTCTGTTTTTCCTTTTGTTCCCAGTATAATCTTCACCAAACTTTTCAGTTCAATCTGATAAATTAATTATGTTTATAATAATCTTTTTACAATTCTCTATAATGTTGTAATAAAGTTTCTGTATGCATCCCTGTAAGTAATATTATAGTTCTCCGTCTTTCCACATTATTGCCTCATATGGTTAATATGGCTTTGTGAATGCACAGGTTCTGAAATAAATCCAGCTGTGTAGATACTAAGTGTGGCACACATGAAGAAACTGTGTCACCCAAATAAATCAAATCTGTAGTTATGTTTAAGACATACATGATGCAAGCAAAATTTCTATCAGATGACTCTCACAATATTAACTTTTTAAACACATTTCTGATGATACTACTAAATTTATCTTATGCTGACCATAACAGTAGAATTTGTGGAAATTTCATATGAACGGGGACTGTCTTGAACAAATTTTGCAAGACAAAGGTGGTTTCATGCTCACACTTGTTATTTGTCTGACGGTTTCACCTGTGAAGCACTGTAATAACATGTCAAAACACATCATTAAAAAGGACAACAAACATTCTATTCAAATGACTTCTTCATTTTATGCCATTAATTTTTATAGTTTGTGTAAATGTGCAAGTAAACATTCAGTCCTTGATTATATGAGAAAATATATACAAAAATGATTAACTGCCTTGAACATCGATGAGTTCGAAGAGGAAGTCTACAAGGATTTAAATAAAATAGCTATGACAGTGGATTTAAAATAAGTTAAACAACTTTTATTGTGTGGTAATAAGCTGTAACAGCTATTAGTAAAAAGATTATAAACTGCTCTTGTTTGCACACATTCACTGCGACACAGCCATAACTATAATGATTTCTTGAGTGCTAAAAAATTGAAGCGTCTTTCATGTGAAAGCTAGTGTAAAGAAATAATACACTGTCCTGGTAAATAAAATCAGGGATTTTTTTGTGCCTTTGCATATACCGGGATAATCTATAAAATTAATGTTACATAAAAATATCAAACATATGTAACTTACTGGAAGCACATTTACAGAACCGCTTGCTCCAAAATTCAGCTGTTCACTTTTAACTATGGTTTCATGAGAAGATCAGTTTATAACTTTGGTAAACAATTGTTGTGGTACAGAAAAAGAGGCAAATGGTGACATCACAAAGATGCCAGAGACAAGACAACCACATGTGCTGCTACAATAAATGCACTGAAGCCCTTAGGTCATGAAATTTCAAGTCTGTTGGTTTCTAGTGCAGATGCCTTGGAATACATACTCACAAAAAAAGAAAAAAGAAAAAGAAGAAAAGGAACATGACAAATTACAAGCTCATAAATACACAGATATAAATGTGTTTTCACGATACTACACTGAATTGTCTTCTTCAGTTACTGTCCACACAGAATACTCACCCATTCACACATTTCAAGCATGCGCTCACACAGACACGTACACGATGGCTCACATTTTTTTTCTCGAGTCATTTATAAATAAGACTTATTGAAGATTATCATGTTCAAAACAGTCTAATCACACAAGGGTACATGTGGCCCCACACGTAAGTGCATCTCAAAGTGTTGCAAGTAGATTTGCAACTTCAAGAGCTCAGTCAATGCACCTGCCAACAGCAAGAACTTTTAACTAGTTCCGCCCAACACTTGGCACATGGCTGCAAAGTGAGGAAGAGAGGTCAAGCGACACACGACGCCCGACTGCGGGCAAAAATTCGGACACGTCGGCCAGGTGTAGACCCACGAGGACGGGCGCCATCACTGGGCCTCACCGGGCGTACCGCTCGGTTGAGGTCGGGGGCGGAGGGGGGACGGCTCCGTTCCGTAGAGGAAGTCCGCTCTTGCGCCGCTTGCTGGCACGGCCTCGATGAATGTTGTTGGTCGTGGGAGGTGCAGTCTGTTGTTGCTGCTGTTGTTGTAGAGATGGCACTACTGTCTGGTGAACACCGGTGGGATGGTAGGACATCTGTTGTGTTACTCGATGTTGTTGCTGTGTTGTCACTGGAAACAAAGAAAGTGTGAAAATTTTAAGAACTCAAACGAATTTTAGTTCTGAAAAACGAGATTAAAACGTCAGATGAATTCAGTGAATGATGAAAATTATGTACAGACACATTTTCATCGGAGATTATGATTACATTATAGTTCCTTAAGACTAGTTACATAAAGAGTCACAAAAAATTGTGTTTTACATGAGAGTGTTAGGAACTTACCTGCAGACGGGGAGTAGTGTCTTGTGTGTCGGGGCCAGCCCCGTGTTGTTGTCATGCCCCTTGACAGGTGACGATATCTCCGACCGACTCCAACTATCTGTTCGAAGTCTAACCCTGTTGCATGGTTTGGAAGATTTTCGTACTGAACACTGGTCACTTCCCGCCTCGACGAACTTCTGCTGCTTTCTGAATCCTACATGCACACCCAAAAAGATTTTAGGATACATGCCAAAAACAGAAAAAAAAAATTGCTTCTCAAACATTAATATACAAATTTCATTTAACAACTTTTCGCTGTTCCAGCACATAAAATGACGACTACAGCTTTGTGCCACACATGCACAAAACTGAAACTGTCCTCAAATTGCTTTTAATTTCCACTGTCATTATAATACACCAAGAGTACTATTTGATATTATTGCGTAAAAGTAGACATAATGTAATAGTCATATGTTATTAACAAGGTTTTGGATAAAAAAAATTTCACAAGAAATAACAATAAAAATACAAAGAAACAAAAGGGCAGGCTAGTACTTACTTTCAGGATTTGGAATTCCACACTGCTGATAGATATAAAAGTGAAAACACTAATCCTAACTTCCATAACTACTGTATTTGCACAAATACAAGCTGCACTTTTTGCCTAAATTTTGGCTTGAAAAATGATGGTGCAGCCTTTCATCAAGGTTTTCCTCTCCGATCATAAATTTTCAATAAAAATGATATGTACATTTACCTTGCAAGTTTGAAATTAATATATCACAAGTTATTGCACTTACTTTTGTAAACCATCAAAAACTTATGGAAAAAAGTGGAAAAACTTTTATCTTGTTCACAAATACAGCAGCTGTTCTTGAAAAAGGAAACCGCTGCATCACTGCTTTTTCAGCACCCAACATCATTTGCTGTAACGCTGTCTGGCACATCAAAATAGACGGATGTTGGGTCTACATTCCCTTTTTGGGAATGTAAATAAAAAATTTTCCTTTGAAGCTGCACCAGTAATGCTTTTGTTTCTTTGTATTTTTATTGTTTTTTCTTGTGAAATCTTTTCGTAAGCTTGAGGCAGTCTTTGTGCAATTTTAGTTCTATGCTGCAAAGATAGGTTATTTCATTGCACAGAGCACCGAACCTACCCATACGAAACTTTAAATTCCATTTGATAAATGACTTTTACATGCTAAGCAGCCTTCAACTTGAATAATTTCAGTTGCAGGAAGTACAGAATCAATGAAGTCTTTTTCCATATCTTGATATTTGCTTTTCTGCCCTCAAAATGAACACTGACTTTTCAAACTGTTTTAAGTTGAAACTTTACCTGCAGCATACCACTGACAAGCATATTTTTTTGTTTATCTTCATGGAATCTGTCTATGCATATACGATAACTTGAGGTTGTTCAATTATAATGTAGGGTTGCCAACATAATTTAGTGTCTGCATCATGTACATACTAGGAGTATTTCGAAATCCGAAGTAAATTTAGTAGTGCTGCCTACATCAAGATTTACTTTCTTTTATAATTTTTTGACAAAAGTTTAGTAGTGGCCTATATTCACACAAATACAGCATTAGTTCAGTCCTACAAAAATAGTTTTAGAAGGTTAAAAAGGAGTGGCCGGTCACTCAGATTCCACTAGGGGGATCCACCTGTTATGAGGTTTAGGAGAAACAAAACCATTCCTAGCAACTGAGAGCAAGAACAGAAGTGAGGAAGACATCGAATTAGCTATCCATGTTTGGTACAATCAAATGTTTTTTGTTTGGCATGTTACATTTGATGGATACAGACTGTCCTTGTGGCTAAGTGCAGCTGGTGTGAGACTCAAAGTTGAGTTGAAAGTTGGTTGTACATCAGTTAACATAAATAACTGAAAATCTTATTTCACTTATGTTTCTTGTTAGAAGCAACCTACACAAAGAAAAAGAAGAATAAGAACTGGGTCACTGTAGACAACACGGGAGAAAATTGGCAGCAACATAAAAAAACTGGACTAGGGCCTGATGTGACACGGGGGAAGCACGTGTGACAGGAAATGTGAGATACCCGATCATCACTGTATTTACCTGTGCCCTGTGTACTAAGGATTGCTTACTTTGGGACATGGACAATGGACCTAACAATGTTCAAATAACAGCAATAGTATCTGGACACTAACAAACATGAGTTATAGAGACTATAAAAGTTTTAAGAACACACTTATAAGGGATCGCTGTCTGCCATTTATCCTTAACTACGGATGAAAGGCCAATTTTACCTCTAAGTTTCTGTTTCCCTGAAAATCACTCATCTTTGTCTTTTCCAAGTTGAAATGATAACTGTGAATGTTTCCAAATGAAGATAAAAGAATCAAAATTACAGTCAATGAACATATGGACTCAATTGTTAATGGAGATTGCACTTATGTGCATTCCTCGTGGCCTAATGGTTAGAAGAGTGGAGTGATAATATGAAGGTGCAGTGTTGAAACCTACATGTTTCGATTTTTTTTTATCATTTATACTAATTCACTGGAATGAAAAAGATGGCAAAATTTGGGACAATTTTTACCAAAATTAGAAACTGAGTAACTGTGTATCACCTTCGCTACACTTCAAATGTTGTTCTTCAAGCAGCAAAAGTTGTGAAAGATATCATGCCTTATGTCAGAAAATATCCAACCACAAAAACAATTTTTCAAGAGCTGTTCTTTAAACATAGAACCAAACATTAAATCATTACTAGTTTAGAGTAAGAAACATTACAAACTCGTGCAGCTTCACCTAACAGTTATTCCTCATAACCATTTAGAAGCAATGACAACATTTTCCCAATACATTAACAATAAAATACGTCGATTGACAGTGAACAAATAAGGTTGTTACGAGAAGATGAGTGCCTACAAACATGCATTAAGCGTCTCCAAAGGGGTAGTTTCATTACATTAGCAACATGTTACTGGATCACCTACCTCTCACAAAATATTAACTGTAACATATGAAATGGACTTCTAGAAATAAATTACTCATAATTCAAAGCTTTACATAGGAGTGAACTCAGATGTCTGCATCTTGAGTGATGGGGTGAGTGCAGTTTACAGGCTTTTAGTTTGGTACAGTTCGTCAAATACAAACAAAACATCATAGTGAAACAACGAAAACAGTAGAAACTGTAATTCATTGTAGCTTCCTGTCGCTGGTATACTTAAGTAAACCATTGCATTACAATGCAGCATTATATATCTACAAATTTCATCCATCACATGTGCTGAACTAATATTTCATTCCATTCCCACATCTAAAATGCCTGCACAGGATCCAATGCAATGTCGATGATGTAAAATATCATTCCACAAACCTTTCTATGTCATTTTTTCATGGGGTTTGCGATATTAATCAGGTTCTCGTGATGTGCAGTTGACGTCTCGGATGCAATTGTGGAACACTGTACATCATGTGGATGCCCCTTTGATTATTAACAAACAAATCAACACCAGACTAATTGCCCATAAAGCAAAAATTAGATGGTGATGACTAAGAAGATGGTGAGACGAGCACGAACCATGTGGTGAACTATCATGGCAACAACAGCATGGGACACAGAGCAGTGGAAGAAATTGGGAGACGTCTTTGAACAAATGCAGCACACGACTTGCTAGTAACAAACATAACAAATAAACTTCTACAATCGAATGAAGACATTTTAGATGTAGTTACTCAGTCGTAGTTTAAGCTCCAACACTACATCTCCAGGTAACTGTATTATGCTCCTGGTACTGATTGTGTATGGGTGACTGTAACTGAGGTATTGTGAGAAGGGTTTAGGATTTATATCAGATGTAGCATATTGATCTGATATTTATTTATCTTGTCAAGCTGAAGATGTTTAGAGCAGTTTTCTTTGATTACACAGGCTGTCCTATGATCTGAGCCTAGCTGCAGCAGCACAGGATCCAGCAAACACCTGCAGTATGCAGACAAGTGAATTGCCACCAGCATGTGTCACATATCTGGCACAATTATCAGTTTTTAGGTATCCTGAACCCACACGACTTTTAAGTGTCAGAAACATTTACTGCCAAAGGCTGAACAAGTTCACCTCAAAGATGACTATGGGACTCGATGTCATCTGTGTATTGGGAACTGGCATTTGGTAATTAGGTCAAACAGCCATTAATTGTGTTTTACTGAAATCGATATTACTCACCAAGTACACAAAACGTCAATACAAACACTACAAAAATCACTGTGCCTTGGAACATATTTGAATCAGAGACCTTTGTCTTGCTGTCTTAAATTCATCTGCAACAGGATGTCAGCCAGCTAACTTTTTGTCTTATTTAGACGTGTCTTAAAAGAAACTGACCTCAGACACATGCATGTGACAGATAGTAGCTACTGGCATTTAGCAACTCTACAGAGTAGCTATTGATTATTTGTTAAAAATTCAAACAAGTTTCTTAACAACTAGTCCACAAATGTTTGAGCCACACACACTGACACTAACAGACAAGCACAAACACAAGACAAAACCATCAATTTCAAGGGCGTGATTCGAATCCGTTAGCTCTGGGTGTCTTGGCCCACATGGCTTCCACAAACCAGAGCCACACTATCATAAGAACAGATCTAAAGTGGCCAGAATTTTTGACTATGACTTCCTCGGCCTGACAACTATTCCTCCTCAGATGTCAGTATAAGAATGGCAAGCAGAAATCATATTGTACACAGTCAGTCACATTTCCTCACAGAGCATTCAGTTCCAGACAGAATCATCTCTATGAGTGAAGACAGGTTATCAGCTGGAGATACTGGCAGGAGGTATACCGTGCCACCTGCTAATGCTAAGAGAGGTCAGAGGGATTATGTTCAAAAAAGCACTATGAACAGAGTTCCTGTCTCATGCAGGAAGTGACTGAGAATGCACATGGAGGAACGAGAGCTAGAACATAAGAGCAAAGCAGCTGCAACAAGAGACCAACTCCTTCAGCTACAATGACACAGTTTGCCGAAGGCTGAGAGAAACTGCACAGCACACTCAAAGATCTAATGTGAAACAGTAACTCTGAAAGGAAAATGTTTTATACCATCTGATGTTCATGGAGCTCCATCTGAATGCAGCATAGGAAAACTTAATTTTCACCAACATAAGGTGTTTTCCATGAGCAACGATGGTCAAGAGTTATTTGAAGGCCGCGAGGGACAAGACATTGTGAAGAATATGCAGTGACTATAATGAGAAGTGGGTGGCTATTGGTTTCCTGCAGGAGTTGGATTTCTGTGACAGAAACAGGAGTACTTCACAGAACTGAAGGAACTACTGATTGCAGGCAGTACACCAATATAGTAAAGAATACTATGCTTCCTTCAGTGCAAAAAATCAAATGTATATACTGCCTCATTTGGCGAGACCCCACGCCATCAGGGTTGTTCGCCTGCCGGGTGCAAGTGGTTTTATTTGACGCCACTTCTGTGACTTGTGTTGCTGATGAGCATGTGTTTTGTGATTTAGCATGTAAGTTCTTGATTTGACGGTGGGAGATTCATGTGATGAGCAGTTTTGTATCGAGATAGAAGATGGTGTAACTAAGCGAAGGCAGCCTTGTACAGCAAATGACGAATAAAATCAGCAGGGATATTTTCCGAAAGCTTCTCTATCATAAGTCGTCGTCTCATAACCTTTATTCAGTACATTTTAGATCTGTAGGTGGAAACCTATGAAATTCCTGAATTACACACCATTAATACCAGCACTTTTCTGCTTCAGCCAACAATATTTAAAATTTATTACTTTTTTGTGAATACAGAATGTGATTAAATACTTAGTGGCAATGAACAATTTGTTAAGCAGGTAGACAAACTGATTTCGTCTGTAGCAGACTGACTTTGCTATGGTAATGATAAATAACAATTTCAGATGATCATCAGTTAAGGCTTAACAGTAGATAGTGAGCCCTCATAAGCACATTCTTAAAACTTTTATAGCCTCTGTGCCTTTTATTTGTTGGTTCTAGATGCTATTGCTGCAATTTGATCATTATCGTGTCCATAATCTTTCCCCAAAGCAAGCAATCCTTAACATTCAGGGCTTAGGTGAGTGCAGAAAGACCAATGGATATTTTGCATTTCTCAAATCAATGACACGCGTCCTCTGATGTCATTGCCCTGGCCTGATTTTCATGCTGTTATTGCCAAATGGTCTTATTTTTCTGCCTTTTGTCTACAGTGGCCCAATTTCTTTGCTGTTGAGTGTACAATAAAACACTTTATGAAATACACAAAAGTCTAAAAAGAACATGGAATGATTTAAACAGGTTTTGATTGTTCTTGAAGGCATGGTAGCATGGAAGATGATTCTGCCTGCCTTATTTCTATTAATAACTCTTTTAAATTAAAGTAACTTTATTTTCTGCTCTTTTATCTTCGAGTAAATTTTATATGTTTATAGTTTAATGGGACAAAAGTTTCTTAAAATTCACATGAACAGTGAAAAGACGGGAAGCTGCCAACTTACAACAACAGCCAAATATACAAGAATTTAATTCCTTTTTATCATCCTCTTAAGTACACAAAAATTTGGAAAGCATGCCTTCCCTCTCCACTTGAGACATACTCAGACTCCTGGGGAGATAATTAACAGACATATATAACCAAACGTAACAGAACCTAAGGCACTATGCACCTCTCAAAGTATTAAATGATGAACACTAGAACGTGTCAATCTATTTAAAATAAAAAATGTAACTGTCGTATCTCCTCTACCTGAAAGATTTTCTTCTATTACTAAAGTAATTCATGAGTCTGTCTTAAGTGCCTCAGCTTGTATACATCATCTATGGAAGAACTGGATAGATGCAATTTTTTATTTTTATTTTATTGTACTCCCACTTGTACGATGTGCACAGAATATTAACACCTCTACAATTTTGGCAATTGTTAGTGCTGTTTTGTTTTTATCCTTTATCACAGTCTCTGTACCTTATGATTTGGTGAGATAGATTATAATAAAGCTGTTTCACTGAACATGTGCAGCAGAACATCAAAATACACAATGTTCATCATAGTGCCAAATCTACCATCACACTGTTTGACAAACACATTTAACAGTGCCATATATGGTCCAATATTTGACAAATATAGAAAGTTTGACAAACTATTATTGTATACAGAGTGCTTACAAATGCTAACAGAAGAAGTTCACTTTAAGGAAGGGAATGGACAGTTGGTTTAAATTACAAAACTACAATGTGAAATGACACACAATGGAAATGAAAATAACAACATGGTCATCCAAACACTACTCTCACACGAAAGTCAACTTAAACATCTGATGTTGTAACCTTACTTATCATTTTGTGTTGTACTGCCAACACCTGGTGCACAAGAAATGCTGTGATACACCTCATTTCAAGTGGATGCTATAGTTCAAATCTGGGTTGGAAACACAGTTATGAGTCCTGTCTGTGCTGGGTTATTTACCCATCTGAAGTTTTTAAGAGTTTCTTTCTTACAATACCGAAAATGATATTGGAAACATTGGGTGGCTCTGGAAAGGAGACAAGAGCAACTGTAATAAGGACAAGCAAGAAATGGATTTCAGTGACCATTCAAACAGTTACATAAAATGCATGAGAAGAAGACCAACCGTCACTTCACCAGAGACCAACTGGACACTCCACAGGAACAAATAGGTGAATACTTAATTTTTTTCACAACCGACTCAAACAATATCAATGAGCAAGTAAAACAGAAGCAAAACACTCAAAAGGAGGAAAATTAAAGACTATATCTCAACTTCAACACTAGATGAAGACAAAACGAGCCTAATGGCAAGTGAAACCTGTGTACCTGAGGAGGGTAAACATCTCAGAAGAAATACATAACAAACTCAACAATAACCAACCGGCAATTTTTTACGGAGTGATCCAATCAAAATATGAATGGATAATGGTGAAATATGTTTAATGATAATACAAATTTTTACACATGATGTTGGCATTTTCAATAAACTAAGAATAACCGCTGTCATTTTGAAAAAAATCTGGGTGCATCCAGCATGGTGCAGGAACCACCATCCTGTAGTCAGGTTCCAATCACTGCATCATTCTACAGACCATAGTTCAGTTCTTGCAAATGGCACATCAATTAGCACTTAGTATGTGGCTGTCTTAATATTACGGTGATTGCGGGAAATGGGAATGAGTAACTAACGTAGTATTATGTCACACCAATTGCAAAGATTTTCCATGGTGTTCACAATATATTTACAGTCCCACAAACATCTGTGAGGTCTGCAGACTGTGACTGCTTGGTGGCAGAAATGGCATCACTGGAAAAATTTGTCATTTTTGAAACCTCCGTTACTGATTTTGTTTTACAACCATTAACTGACATTCAAGCTCTGTCTATTTCATATGGTTTTGTGTTCAAAATGTGCAGTAAACAGGAGAAATATTTGGAGCAAATGATTTGCGAAGCCTTATGAGGCTACAGATGATGAAAATGAAGTATTTGATGACAACTGAAAATAATAATAATTCTAGACTTTTTTGAAGATAAGGTGATGCATTCATTTATCATGCTATGTTCAAAAACTGTATTGTTATCAATGGTTTTCCTGGTTACACCAAGAAATCAATCTGAGCATAGCAGTCCAAGGACTCTGTGTGTATCCATGTTTCAAGTTTTGTCACTGTAACCACTAAATTTTGTTTGTAACATTTCTGTGCGTTTTTTTAATTATGTAAACTGGCTGCAAAAGAAATTTAAATAGAAAAATCATGCTTGTTTATGTATTTGAATACTATAACGCCTTTTCAACTTTTTTTGTGACAAAAAGTATTCAGTTGAAGTTTCATCTGTATATTAAAATTTAACAACACAGATGTCTAATAAAAGTATGAAGACCAACAAACCCAGAAATACAAGTTATGTAGTTTACTAATGTTGTTTGCGACTGTAACAGAAGCCTTATTTAGACCAATGACATTTGGTTTGATTTTGAAACACGTCCAGTGGGCAGGTTTATTTGTCTCCTACTTCATTCATAACATTTTTCTACACACAAAATACATTTATGTTTTTATACAGTGCTTGTCGGCTGCCATATCACTATCATGTACTCTGAGATGGCAGCTGACCTAAACAACATAAAAAGTGAATGTATTTTATGTATATGAAAGAGCTATGCACAAAAAGCCAGCATACATGTGTAACAACATTAAGAAAGAAGTCTGAAGCAAAAAGATGTGACCAATAAAAATGCTTAAAATAAAGTAAGATGTGTATGATCTAAATAAGACATATTACAGCTGGAAACGATGGTATTAACCTATGTAATTTCTGTAACTGTGACTGCAGTAAAGGAAAGAAGACAACATGTAATCCTAATATTTTTTTGAAATTCCAACTACATACCTGCACACACACAAGCTGTGCCTTCCCAAGACAACACAGATTTTAGCCAGTCCACAGATAATGCCGTTGTTATGTGCTATTTCTGTCCACTATGGCATATGTGAAGGATCACTGAATTTTTAGTGTGATTCTGTAAATTCACTGTAGTAACACTGATTACTGTAGTATAAAACTCAACTGTCATACAGAAAGACTAAAGAAGTTTTGTACTGTTACAGCCACATTTCAGATTTCTGCTATATGAGTGCAGCAGAACTCAATTTGGTGATTGTATGTGCAATTTAAAGCTTCAGGATACATCTTCAATGGGAAAGCAACAGTTGGCCTGCAGTGACTGAAGAAACAGCTGATCGTGTATGACTGAGTTTCGCACATAGCCCACAGAAGTCTAAGAAACTCAGCAAGCAAAGTCCTGAACATACGATAACTAACCGTTTAGAAGATCTTAAGGAAACAATTGAAGCTGAAGCCTTACTGCTTGCAACTGCTGCAAGCAAAGTAAGCTGCTTTGAATTTTAAGCACAGTTGCAACAACTTATGGAAGAGGATGGGTTACGGGAGAAGTTCATTTTCAGTGAAAGCAACAATTTTTGTTAACAACATAATAAACAGGCACAGTGTGTGAATCCTGGTGACAGCGAACCCTCACACTATCATGCAGGACATTCGAGACTCACCAAAAAGTTAATGCATTCTGTGCAGCCTCGCTGTTAGAAGTTTGTGGTCCCTTTTTCTTCTGTGGAAAGGCCATTACAGGACAAGTGTATTTAAATATGATGGAAAACTGGCTTACGCCACAACTGGAGACTGACAGTGTGGACTTCATCTACCAACAGGATAGTGTTCCACCCCACTTCCATCATGACGTTTGTGATTCTCAAACACAAAGTTGGGAAACTGATTAATCGGTCATAGTGGGGGTTGGTGATCAGCAATCCATGAAATGGCCTCCACACTCTTCTGACCTAACCACAATAACCACATGCAATTTTTTTGTATGGGGTTATATGGAAGGCAGGCACATGGTGTGCCAAATGTGGGAATAGTAACTTTATCATCAACTTCGTATCTGTGCCCACATATACAAATTCAGACACTGTTGCTTGATGCCACAACTAACTTTGTTAGCTTTTCAGAGAACTAACAATGAATGAATAATGTCACATTTATTCTAATCATGACAATGCAATATCCCAACCATTCTCAAGTGTGTACGAGAATATTATGATGCTTTTTAGATAACTAACCACCTCATTCTACAATGTGGTATACATCAATACATTTTTAGCTTTGGTAGGTGTATACGATTAAGTCACACAAAAAACTTCCCATTCACTTTACATTTAGCTTGCCACTATTTGGCTCGAGATTCGAATAACTTAGGTAGCTGGAATTTGTTAAATGTTTGACATCACATTCAGAATGTTTCAGACTGGTCTTATCCAAGAGCGACATTATTTTGGATATCTGCTGTGATAAAGGTAATCTCAGTTTGTCACACTGTGTCTTAGCACACAACTGCACATGTGCACTTCCATCACTCGTGGAACACATTTTATATCAACAATATATTTACAGTATAAACAAGAAATTAAGAGAGAGAGAACAGTATTTAGAGAAGGCGGTACAACAAAAGGACAAAGTTTTCATTTCCCTGTTCAATTTTACAAATTGAATGTTGTGATTTGCAGCAATTCTATAATAAATACAGGCAATTTATGCAAATGTCAGCTTACGAAGTAAGCACCGCTAAATGCATATTCAGTGACGGTATTATTTTCTGGTCTATGTCTGTAATAGGGAAAGGAGAGTTTTGAAGGATATTTGAAAAGAAGCAGTGGGTTCACCATACCTTTCAAGCTCTTGCAAGAACCAGGTTTTTCTTGAGCTACTTGTTAATATCTGCTTGCAATTGCTACTGTCTGTATGTCTGCTTTTATGATAAGTTGATATACATTTAAAACATGGCTATAGGTTCGGAACAAAAAGTTTCCTTTTCTAAATGTTACGAGCACTAGCAATAATTTCTTGGTAGTTTCAAGACACTGAAGTGTGGAAATATTTTTCTGATCATGAACCAGAACACGAAATTAATATTAATTTCAGGTTTTAACTCAAGCTTCAAAGAAGTTCCGCAACTACATATTTCTGAATAATGTACGCTTGATAGCTCCAGCTCACAACTCAGGGGGTTAGAGGGAAAAGGTGCTACCCCTCAATTTAGTGGAGATTAGGCTGATCACAATATTTGTTGTTTTTTCAGCTACATCACATACGTATCAGATACTATGAGATCTGTTCAAAAATTTTTTCTATCCTTACTTTTAACATATTGTGCATCGTCTCCTTTAAAATACGCTCCTTCACAATTGATACACCGTTCCCAAAGCTGTTTCCACTTCTGGAAGCAACCTTGATATGCCTCTTGCTGGATCGCACGAAGCACTGTCGGCGAATGTTCTTCTATCTCATCTATTGTTGCAAATCTTTGTCCTTTCAACGGGGTTTTCACCTTTGGACATAAAAAGAAGTCCCCAGGTGCCAGGTCTGGAGAGTATGGAGGATGAGGCAGCACAGTGATTTTGTTTTTTGCTCAATAGTCATGTACTAGCAGGGATGAATGTGCGGGTGTGTTACCGTGATGAAGAGCCATGAATTGTCTTCCCGCATTTCAGGCTGTTTCCAAATAACATTTTCTCACAGGCATCAGAACACATTCTGATAGTACTATTGACTAACAATTTGCCCCAGTGGCGCGAATTCGTGATGAACTACCTCTTCTGAGTCGAAGAAAAATACCAGCACGCCTTTGACATCTGAAATGACACGACAAGCTTTCTTTGTCTTCAAGAACCTTTCCCAACCCACTGTGGAGACTGAACCTTGGACTCAACGTCACAGCCACAGACCCACATCTCATGACCTTATGATTCTCTTAAGGTGAGTCACAGAACAGAAAAACATTTTTTTTTCACATTTTCGGATTTTTATCTTCATTATAAAATTTGAAATTTTCCAAATAAAATGATGTGTGTATCTTTTATAAACTCACATCGGAAGTATTTTATTTTATTTTATTTTATTTTTTAAATATAATCTACACTCGTTGAAAATTAATTTTAACGTGGATTATTTCAAGATTTAATAAAATCGGTAATTTTTTAGGTAGAAAGCTGTAGACTGCTGTGTTATAAAGGTTAAATTATGTGTTTGTATTGGTAGCATTGTCAAAAACAGTATCATATCTTTTCATAGTACAAACACACTTTGTATGTCCAACTGCTAATGTTTTTCCGAGGAAAAGTGATGAATAGATTGGTAAATCTCTCAAAAAGTAAATTATGACACCAAAATGAAGTATTTTTAAGAAACATGGGTTTCACGGCAACAGATTTTCAAATAAAGGGAAACACTATGTTCAACATGTGGCATGTGAAGTTACAGACAATGAAATACAGACAAACTCATCAGTATCTACATAAACACCAGATTGAAATAAAATGTTGCGATACAAAGTTTTCTCAAAACGAAAGTGATGAGTATGGTAGGTTAGGTTATATTTGAATAGATTTACACATTTTAACAAGGGTGTTAGGTGAATGTGTATGTTGTAAAATATGTAGAGGTACAGTTAGTTTACATGAAGACAGTTGGAGATATCAAATGGACTAGCCAGGAAACTTATCATTAATTGCGCCAGTTGCATATGTACTCTTTCACTTTGGAATTCTGATAAGTGTAAAGATAATTATTTTGAAGTAAATGTTACGTGGTTTTACAGATTGAAAGCTATTGGCAAAGGACACACTGCAGCAGAAACAATGTGTGCTGTGATGAATATGCCATGCCCACCTTGTAATATCAACAAGTATCCAAGATTCATTGGAGCTGCTGTGTAATCTGTTGCATGTGTGTCAATGAAGGACACTGCACATGAAGCTGTTGAAATAAATGATGATATGAATGACATACCAGGAGCTTTCGATAGCACTTGGCAGAATTGCGGCTACAGTTCTAAGAATTCTGTTGCTACGGTGACTAGTGTGGATACTGGAAAGGTAACAGATTTCCAGATTTTAACCAAACATTGTTGTAAGTGTAAAATCAGGAACTGAAGAATGGCATATCTGTGACAAAATGATGAAGGAACAAACAGTGGTATGGAGGCCTCTGCACTTAGTGAAATTTTTAGTTGATCTGTGAACGAAAGGAAAGTGTGTTACACTAAGTTCTTAGATGATGGAGACTCAAAAGAAGTGAAGTAGCCTCTATGCCTTATGGTGAGAAGATTATCACAAAACTGGAATGTGTTGGTCGTGTCCAGAAGAGGGTGGGCACCAGTTTGAGGAAGTTGAAACAAAGTTTGAGAGACAAGAAACTTTCTTATGGTAAAACCGTAAGAGGCAGGCTGACAGACAAAATGATTGATGAACTAAAGCAGTATTATGGGATGACCATTAGAAATAATACTGAGGATTTATCAAAAATTAAGCAGGTAGTACGCCAGACTGTCAACTGATGAAAAACCAGTACACCACTTTTGCCCTCCTGGACCTGGTTCATGGTGCAATTACCACAATGCCCAGTACTCTAACAATTCATACAGCCATAAACATTCCAGCCCAGCAGCAGTCATGGAAATCATAAAGCATATTTACAGAGACCTGGCAAATCCTGAATTACTGAAGAAGTGTCTGCATGGTCAGACACAAAACCTCAATGAGTCGTTCAATAATCTTATATGGACTCTAATACCTAAAAATGTTTTGGTTGGAATGAAGACAATAAAGTGAGGGGTCAGTGATGCTGTTATTGCTTTTAATGATGGCAACATTGGTAGGGTGAAAGTGCTACAGCATATGGGAATTAATCCTGGAGAAAACTGCATTAGAGAACTTGAACGGATGGACAAAGTTCGCATTGATAAAGTGGAGTATGAAGATCAAGAGGATGATATGCAGTGTGGCGCAGGGTGCTTCTGAGTGACTAAAAAAAATAAAAAAATAAAAAAAAATAAAAACTTTAGAAGCTGTTCCTGAAAATTTACATTTTCTGTTGCATTTTCCCCTAAATCTCAGAAACCACTTCGAGTAGGGTATTCAAATTTTTAGGGAGCAATACAGGGTGTATACATGGACAAGTAAAAAGAAATTTCCAGATCTCCCAGTTAAAAATACACTTTCTGTATTAAGGGGCAGTATAATTTTCCTCCCAACTGTAAAACTTATCAATCCTTTAAATCATTATGGTTTTATACACCGATGTAGAATTTCCTGGCATTTTCAGAGCGAAACACGGAGGGGGGGATATTTGCGACGTACATTGCGTGTTTTCGTATTGCGAAAGTATACGTTCGAATTTCACCAAACTACGCATATTACTTTCCAAAGCACTGAAATAGAGATTGCGATGCGATTCTGTAAGCCAGATGTAGCTCAAGTCACATGATCTCGCCAGCCGATGACAGTGGATATTATAGAGCATAGGACACCTGATGTAGTCAGCCAATAGCAGCAACATCGCTATTGTGTAGCACGAACACACAAACAGGAAATGTTAATGGTTTAAATTAATATACATAGTGTTGCTACAAGAAAAGCAAAGCTTTCACATGTAATATTGGTCTCCGAGATTAACAAGCTGCAAGAGAAGCTGAGCTTTCACATATAATGTTAATCTTTTTTTGCGCATGTTACACTTTAAGATACATCATACAATTGTGCCAATAAAATTTTTTAATAATGACATAAATGTCTTATAATCTGGGCTCGAAATTCTTCTGAACGGTTGTCCTCAAAGAGTTGATTTTTAAATGAGAGTAATGCTCTGCGATTTAAGAAGTTCATCGTACATTCTCGCATATAGTTCATCTTGCGTAAAAGGAAATTTGCTTTGAAAGCAACACTCTTCAATCCACCATTCGTAATATTTTCCCGTGAACTGTGGAAATAGGTTCGTTTCAGCAGTTGCCTGAGAGGGCCAGACAGGTGTCACCGTGCTTGCACAGCTATGACAACACAGAAAGCCTTTATATTCGTACATGTAAGACATTAAAATAGCTTACATTATCTCATAAAAGAAACAAGATATCGGAGGATACTTCAAGAGCATCATAATTTCGTGAACCATATTAAAATCCTTAATTCAGCTTAAAGTGCACATTCATATGTCCAGATTCAGATGTAAACTTTCCTGGAGTACCAGTACTGTATTCTCATGTTTGGTTGTTTATTATGGCATAATGCCATACGTGCTAGAAAATGTTAAGGTGCACTTTAAATGCAAAACACTTACTTTCAAATAAATTGACTGCCTCAGCATGAAAGATTAACAAAAGCCAAATTTCTTTAGCAAACCGACAGAAATTACTTCATTGTTCTGCAAGGCGATTAATGCTTGAATGTCAGAAAGGTGTAAATAAAATAAAATCTGCAACTAACAACATATTTTAGCCTTCTGTAATTATGTGAATGTATTTTAATTCACTTCATAGCTCCCACCATAGAAATCCGTTTTGTTTTTATTTGACGTTAGAGAAATGAACGAATTATTGACCGTTTGAGGTAGGACTCCAAAAATTTAAAAAATTGACTTTCCAAAAGTGTTCTTTTTGTAGCACACATCTTTCTGAAGTGTCCAATACATAAAACACTTGTTCAAAGAAATGTAAGACATTTTATTTGGTCTTAAGCGTGCAAAAGTACAGTGCCACGCTTCTTCATGCAGCATTCTTCTATCACATGTCACTGTATTTCGCTCTGTGGAATTCAAACGTGTATATTTTATACTGGATGCATCAAACTATATGCAGGACAATGGAAGTTAAAATGTCCCGTGATGCCTCTCCTGCTCCTAGTCTGTCGGTTTGACAGATCCTGAGGCCAAAGTCTAGAATTCTGGTATTGGCTTGTAAGCTGTGGGACAAATTTGGCAGCAATACGATTCATTCCAAGATGTGTCAGGATTTCATAAAATGATCCAGCTAAAGTATTACATTCTTCTGTAATCTCTCAGACAGTCAAGTCTTCGACTGGCCTGCCCAATTTCTTCAACCTCTCTGACATGAGAGAGTCATCGGTGGACATCAAAGGGTATCCTGAATGAGAGTCACCTCTGACTTACATCTGGCCATTTTTAAACCGTGTGAACCATTCGTAACACCGAGTATGGCTTAAGCACTCATCAACATAAGCTTCCTACATCATTTGGTATATTTTCTTGAGTTTCACGCAAAATTTAATACAGATGTGTTGCTCCTCTAACTCTGCCATCTCAAAATTTTCAAACTGTGCAACACAATGTTCTACTCAATACAGCACTGAACAATAACCAACAGACATACAATGAAACTTCTGGCAGTTACGCACTACACACAGGCATGTGCAGGGATGCCAAGTTCTTTTTGCTACAACACACCATTGGTGCAAAATTATGAATATTCTGGAAGTTTTTGAACAGACCTCTTTAACAAGTAGTTCCATATTTACTGCTAGAAACCACTGCCCAAAATATATATCTGTCAGTCTTATTGTATTTTATACCCTTTAATTTAACATAAAAACATAGAAATTGCATCAACTTGAAAGACTTAGCTCTCTGTTTTGCTAGTCCCTTCAACTGACACACAATACCTTATAATTTGTTGTTCTTACATAATGACTGTTTATAGACATAAATGTGGATGAAGAAGTGGAAATAACATTTAACAAGCTGGAACTTTTTACTACTACTACTACTACTACTACTACTACTATATGCAGAATGACGTGGCACACCACACCCACCAAACGGGAGCGGTAGCTGACCCACCGAATCGCTGGAGGAAGTTAAACTTGAATCTCCAGTATCCAGAGTTGACTGATCACTGCACGAGCTTAAGGATTCCTCTGCTTCTGCTTCAGGCTCGGCTTCAGGTTCAGCCTCAGGCTCGTGCTCTCCTTCAGTCTCTGTAGATGATACGGGAAAATTTTCCCGGATCCATGCTCTATACTGGATCACTTCATCAGTCACCCTGATGATTCGGCCTAGAATACTGTGAAATAAAATTTACATTACAGACTGAAAATATACTGGTTTGAAGTCTCCCCAAGTATTCCTTTGAAACTACACTGCTAATAAAAAAAAAGTGTGTGTTTGAATACCTGTGGAAACTTAATAAAACGCTTTTTGAAGTTCCAATTGTGGAAGGACTCCAGCATTTGCCCTTAAAGCCATTTGGGGATATCTCAGGGAAGTTAAATTTGTTATGAGATGGGTGTTTGAATATGGTTCCTCCAGAATACGAGTCCATGTTTCCCAACTGTGTCACAGTGCTCATCTCAACCTAACCTGTTTCTTTTAAGCTTTATAGGCCCATTGTGAAAGGTAAAAATAATGCCATATACATTACAATTTTTTATCTATTTTTGGCCCACATCTTTGTTTTTTTCATCTACACAATACTTAACAGTAAGTGTCTAGAAGTGGTACGCAGAACAATTTAATATTAGACAGCTGCCACTTCTATGGCTCATCACATGTTTCACTTTATGTAAAAATACATTTTAAGCATACCTGGCCTTGTTAGCATCATAGATGAGGTGATTAAGTGGATTCACAGCTTGTGTAAGCACAATATAAGCATAACTGAAAGCCTGCTTTACTTGCAGTGCACCATATGAACTGCGTCCTATGTCATTCCCAGGTGTTAGTGGGTCTTCAATGTAAAGAAGTGAAGGGTGTTGTCCATCTGCCATATCACGCTGCACCTGCAAGAATAACAAGTTTGGTTGACTGTCTGGGCCTGAATTAATAATCAGTAATAATTAATTAATAGTTTCCTGTTGATAATTCACTCATATAAAAAGTGGAATTGCCTGTCAACGGTTATGTTTTAGTTTTTCTGAGAACAGCCTGGGTAACAGAAATATCTAATTCTTGAAAACAGTTAAGAGACTGAAGAATATTTGGTTCACATGATCTATGCACTAGGTTGAAAGTTAATAAAATTTACACAAATATGTACGCAAGAACTGTTTTGTCTGATGTTAGCTGTTAAAGGAACTAATTGCAATATGCCTTTGGGGAGGTAAAAAAATAAAAAATAAATAAATAAAATCACCCCTGTATGAATGAGAATTTGTCCAAGTAATTATCATCGATCTTTCCAAAGCAGTGCAATGTAATGGCACAATTCGTTATCGTATACTCAATGCTTTCAAGGAACAGTTGCAAACAGTAAAAAAGACTAAACAACAATTAATTCAGGTATTTTTCTTCATTTGCTATCTATTGTTTGTTATTAAATTTTTTATAAAGCCAACAAAGTCCAGAAATATAATGAAGTTGCCAATAAATTAAAAGCTCACCTAGAAGTCTTAAGGATAACAAAAGATAGTGAAGGAAATTTTAACCCTTCTGGATTACTGAAGACAGACAATAGTGTACACTAAATGACTGCAAAATTTCCACGCAGGCCCTTGACGTGCGGGATCAGCTAACCTACTACATTAAATTTAGTTGTTCTAATTTGTCCATACAAAGTGTACCCAAAAAACACTGGGATACCATAGCCATGGGTGGAGCTTATGTAGTATGGATTTCTGCCACTAGGCAAGTACAGCGCAACGCATTGCCAGTTCAGTGCCGCCTGTGTCGTCGAGCTGGCTGTCCAAGGAATAGAAAACCAACTGGAATCACTCAACAGAGGAAAGTCCACTGGACCTGACGGGATACCAATTCGATTCTACACAGAGTACGCGAAAGAACTTGCCCCCCTTCTAACAGCCGTGTACCGCAAGTCTCTAGAGGAACGGAAGGTTCCAAATGATTGGAAAAGAGCAGAGGTAGTCCCAGTCTTCAAGAAGAGTCGTCGATCAGATGCGCAAAACTATAGACCTATATCTCTGACGTTGATCTGTTGTAGAATTTTAGAACATGTTTTTTGCTCGAGTATCATGTCGTTTTTGGAAACCCAGAATCTACCTTGTAGGAATCAACATGGATTCCGGAAACAGCGATCGTGTGAGACCCAACTCGCTTTATTTGTTCAGGAGACCCAGAAAATATTAGATACAGGCTCCGAGGTAGGTGCTATTTTCCTTGACTTCCGGAAGGCATTCGATACAGTTCCGCACTGTCGCCTGATAAACAAAGTAAGAGCCTACGGAATATCAGACCAGCTGTGTGGCTGGATTGAAGAGTTTTTAGCAAACAGAACACAGCATGTTGTTATCAATGGGCGTGCCACAGGGGAGTGTTATGGGACCATTGCTTTTCACAATATATATAAATGACCTAGTACATAGTGTCGGAAGTCCCATGCGGCTTTTTGCGGATGATGCTGTAGTATACAGAGAAGTTGCAGCATTAGAAAATTGTAGCGAAATGCGGGAAGATCTGCAGCGGATAGGCACTTGCCGCAAGGAGTGGCAACTGACCCTTACCATAGACAAATGTAATGTATTGCGAATACATAGAAAGAAGGATCCTTTATTGTATGATTATATGATAGCGGAACAAACACTGGTAGCAGTTACTTCTGTAAAATATCTGGGAGTATGCGTGCGGAACGATTTGAAGTGGAACGATCATATAAAATTAATTGTTGGTAAGGCGGGTACCAGGTTGAGATTCATTGGGAGAGTCCTTCGAAAATGTAGTCCATCAACAAAGGAGGTGGCTTACAAAACACTCGTTCGACCTATACTTGAGTATTGCTCATCAGTGTGGGATCTGTACCAGATCGGGTTGACGGAGGAGATAGAGAAGATCCAAAGAAGAGTGGCGCATTTCGTCACAGGGTTATTTGGTAACCGTGATAGCGTTACGGAGATGTTTAACAAACTCAAGTGGCAGACTCTGCAAGAGAGGCGCTCTACATCGCGGTGTAGCTTGATGGCCAGGTTTCGAGAGGGTGCGTTTCTGGATGAGGTATCGAATATATTGCTTCCCCCTACTTATACCTCCGAAGGAGATCACGAATGTAAAATTAGAGAGATTAGAGCGCGCACGGAGGCTTTCAGACAGTCGTTCTTCCCGCGAACCATACGCGACTGAAACAGGAAAGGGAGGTAATGACAGTGGCACGTAAAGTGCCCTCTGCCACACACCGTTGGGTGGCTTGCAGAGTATAAATGTAGATGTAGAATTTTCACGGAAGATTTGGAAGCGAAAAAGGTTGCTGACAATTGTTCCTCGGTTTTTGAGTGATCATCAAAAGGAATGGTAAGGTGAATCATGTCATGCTTTGAAACAACAACTTGAAACTGATCCAGAGTTTCTGTTAAAGATTACTACTGGTTGATGAGTCATGGTGCTATGGTAATGGCCCAGAAACAAAACAACAGTCAAGTCAATGGAAAGCATCATAGTTACCCCCTCCAAACAAATATCGCCAACTCAAATCAAATGTCAAAACTATGCTGATCTGCTTCCTTGATGCCAAGGGCGTCATTGATTCAGAGTTTGTTCCCCCATATCAGACTATCAATTAAACCTTTTATTTGAAAGTTTTAAGAAGATTTTGCAGCAGTTTTTGTCAAAGAAGACCCGAACTGTGACAGACAGAAGACGGGTTCTTCCAAAATGACAATGCACCTGCACACACAGCCATCTCTGTTAATGAGTTTCTGGCTAAAAACGTCACTCGCGAAATAATTTACTACCTTCGTTAAAACAAAATTAAATAGGCAAATGCAACTACAAGAGATTCAAGTATCAGATGAATATGAAGACGTTATTTCCATTCTACCCTCCTCTCTGAACAGTGACTGATGTATTCATGGCCTGGATCACTGGTCTTCCTGGAGGTTAGGCGGGGTTACATCCCCACCCCCAACAACAACAACAACAACAACATAACAATAAATGAAGATGTAAATAGAAAATGATGTGCAGGTTGCATGGCTTTGTATAATGATGTTCCAGGAAACATGTACACACTTTTGTTGCACAATCAATGCTTATCATACAAATTTTCTGAAATGTAGTGATGAAGGTTAAGAACAGAATTTAAAGGCTCAAATTACTACGTAATCTTTTCTGCACTAGGCAACATTTCAAAGAATTACTTCTAGTTTTTTTTACATGACTCACCTCTTCCTTTGAGATGTAGGTGCCTCCATTCTTAACGCGAATGCCAGTCTTCATGTAATTGAATTTACGGCCATACAGCTCAAAAAATTCAATTAGCAGCACACCAAGATTAGCGTTTGGGCTATACGCATTCTGACGTGGATGCAACTGCAATGAATAGAAAAATAAAATCGTAATTGAAGTTAATGCTTGTAGCAGTTTCAGTTTGAGAAACATAGTTTATTAGGCTCTTACAGAGCAGAATACATATTACGTGAAAATTCTGTACAGGAAATTGCACAGATGGTATATAGCACTATGTCTCTCTCAACAAAGATAGAAATCCAGATTCAAAATCACTTCATATGAAGTAAACACCCAAAAGAACACCTTTGGGATGAGTTAAGACTCTCAACTGTTCTCCAGGCTCCAGCTCTAACATCACCATCTTAGCAGGTTTCAGTTCCTTGGGAAGAATGTGCTGTGATTACTTCAAAGGCGTTCAGACACTTCACTGTAAGTGTTCTCAGCAGAGTTCGAGTCATCAAAGGTGAAGTGTGGATACATCCCACATTAATGTCTACTAATAATGTCTGGATACTTTTGATCAGAAAGTGTATTGTGACTGTACATTTAAAAAGCGTTAACTCCTAAAAGATGACGACAGGTGACCAACAGATAATATTCTTACAGCTCGCTTTTGGCCAATAAATAATTAATTCCCATGAGAACTGGCCCCAGAAAATTGTTCCATAAGGTATTATCGAGTACCAATAAGTCAAGTATGTTTGGAGTTTGATTTGTTTGTTTGTTTGAAAGACTAGCAATTATAAGAAGACTGGAAGTTGCTTGGCTTATTTGTTTGAGCAACTTACACTACGTGATCAAAAGTATCCGAACACCTGGCTGAAAATGACTTACAAATTCATGGCGGCCCCCACATCGGTCATATTGGAATTCAATAGGGTGTTGGCACACCCTTAGCCTTGATGACAGCTTCCACTCTCGCAGGCATACTTTCAATCAGGTGCTGGAAGGTTTCTTGGAGAATAGCAGTCCATTCTTCACAGAGCGCTGCACTGAGGAGAGGTATGTCAGTTGGTGAGGCCTGGCACGAAGTCGGCATTCCAAAACATCCCAAAGGTATCCTACAGGATTCAGGTCAGGACTCTGAGCAGGCCAGTCCATTGCAGGGATGTTATTGTCGTGTAAACACTCTGCCACAGGCCATGCATTATAAACAGGTGCTCGATCGTGCTGAAAGATGCAATCGCCATCCCCGAATTGCTCTTCAACAGTGGGAAGCAAGAACGTGCTTAAGACATTGATGTAGGCGTGCTGTGATGATGTCATGCAAAACAACAATGGTTGAAAGCCTCCTCCATGAAAACCACGAGCACATCATAACAGCGCCACCGCTGAATTTTACTGTTGGCACAACACACGCTGGCAGACGACGTTCACCTGGCATTTGCCACACCCACACACGCACCATTGGATCGCCACATTGTGTACTGTGATTTGTCACTCAACACAACGTTTTTCCACTGTTCAATTGTCCAATGTTTACGCTCCTTAACCAAGCGAGGCGTCGTTTTTTACTTACCGGCGCGATGTCTGGCTTATGAGCAGCTACTCGACCATGAAATCCATGTTTTCTCACCTCCCGCCTAACTGTCATAGTACTTGCAGTGGATCCTGATGCAGTTTGTAATTCCTGTGTGATGGTCTGGATAGATGTCTGCTTATTACACATTACGACCCTCTTCAACTGTCAGCAGTCTCTGTCAGTCAACGGGCGAGGTCGGCCTGTACGCTTTTATGCTTTACGTGTCCCTTCACTTTTCCACTTTACTATCACATCGGAAACAGAGGACCTAGGCATGTTTAGGAGTGTGGAAATCTCATGTACAGACGTGTGACACAAGTGACACAATCACCTGACAACGTTTGAAGTCCCTGAGTTCCACGCAGTGCCCCACTCTGCTCTCTCACGATGTCTAATGACTACTCAGGTCGCTGATATGGAGTACCTGGCAGCAGCTAGCAGCACAATACGCCTAATATGAAAAACGTTTGTTTTTGGCAGTGTCTGGATACTTTTGACCACATAGTGTATTCCATACAGAAAATATGCATACTGGCAGTTGTAACATGTGTGCCACTGTAAGATTAACCTTTATCAATAACCTTTACCAATAGTTATCTATTTACTTGAAATATGCAATAAAGACAGTAATATTCACAAAAATGGAAACAACTTGAGCACAGATGGAGACTAATTCTAGCAAAACTACACCAATACCTAATAAAACAACTCCGCAACACAACAAGAACACCAATACCTGAGAACATGACCACATTTGAAAAATCACAAAAAGCAAGCTCGCTCTTTCCAGCCTCTCAAAATTAATTTGTACTGGTTACATACCTGCAAGAAGCTAATCGTCATGAGTATGAGACTGTAAGATGAGATACCACCAGTGAAAACCTCATTTAAATCTCTCTGTAAAAGGAACTGTTTTAGTACAAGGACTAGCTTTGGCAAAACTGGGAAGCGCTCTTTGAAGTCCTTTATGAGCTCTGCAGACTTCACACCATTGCTCATGTTAAAGCTGATGTCAACCTTTATGTCCGACTCCCGATCTTTCAGCTTTACTATTGGTACCTGTGAATTCATTAACAGAAAATGGTTTCAAAACATATTTTTCTCCATAAGAATAATACAGATTACAAAAGAAAAAAAAATTATCTCTAATTACTTATTTTTAAAAAAAATTGTGTGTGTGTGTGTGTGTGTGTGTGTGTGTGTGTGTGTGTGTGTTTGTTTTTGTTAGGGGGGGGACACACAAAATAATTAAGAAGCAATTTGTTGACAGAATATTAACATTAGTATATATACAAATATAATATATACAAAAATCAAATTAGCACATTTACATGGTCTTCTTTTTCCATTACAGAAAACAGCAGCATCAACATACAACATTATGTTTGTTCAGAGCGATCTTCATTGTGGATTAAGGGTATCCACAATGTATCAGCAGCTGCAACTGGAGTCCTCCCCCTTATTTAAAATGCCTTACTATAATATGTTACCAACTTCATGCTACGATTCAATTTTCCAATAATGCCGCATTCTCAATGGTTACTTTTTCTTACACATGTGATGGTCGAAAAGAATACTATACAAAGGAAATGTTTAGCAACAAACAAGAACATATTCAAGATTGGTAATCAAGCTCAGCTACCCGTGTTCATCATTGACTCAGTTGTATGTGCGTCTTGGTGGAGAAGGTGATTTTAGAAGCTGAGTTATGCTCATGAACACTATGTTTATGTGAGTATCTATTGTTCCCTCATACACATGCACACGAAGAAATCCTTCAACAAGTATATTTACTAAAGAAAAAATAAATGTTGAAATGATGGCAGCAGATTGAAGGTCTGAGCTACAAGGGCAAAGAATATGCGATTATTAACTAGTTAGCAAATGTCATTTCATTTCATGAATTAAATATATATTTATCTTAATTTGATCAAAGTTGTGATTCATTCTTCTGAACTTCATACCCATACATGAGCTGCCCTCTCAAAAGGCACGAGAACTCCCATTTCCCTTTCACAATATTTGCACCTCTGGTGTTCCTTGGAACTCTCAAAATCTGCAGTACAGTCATTTCTAAACGTGGGAATATGGCAGACTTTTATTCTCAAAATTACATACTGATCATGTAACACCAAGTATGTCAATTGTCTGTCCCTGTTTTTAGTTAATTTACAGAATTATACCAATTTATTTCTATTTTATCACTATCATTCCAATTACACATCACTTTAGAAATACGAAAAATTCATCGATCTGCGCAAACCACAGACCTTGAAAGCTGCAGAAAATTGTTTGGAAGATTTTGTGATGGTAGTTAAATTTCAAACCGTATTGTCTGCAGCTTGGGCAACAATTAAAACAGGTAAATTGTGGCTGGTGTAAGACATGGCATCCCCTCATTGGAGCATCAATGTTCGTCACAAACTGAACAACAAAGTTCCACATTGCTCGATTAGACGTAGTGGTGAAGATGATGTGGCTCTGTTCCCTTGGCTCCCAAGTCACCTGACCTAAGGCCTTTTAATATTTTCCTTGGGACGAGGGTTTGATACATTAAGAGCCATGTTTACGTACTCTCACTGCGAAGAACATTGCAACAGCCCCGAGAAAGTATAACTGTTGTGATGACGATGGACGTAGGAGCAATCTTAGAAAATTTGTGGGGTGCAAAATGCAAACTTTGTGAGTTTATGATTCTTTTCATTCATCAGTCTATCTGTACATAGGACACTTTAGAAAATACAGAGCTTTGATAACAAATAGCTCATTTATAGTAACCGTGTATAATTTATCAAATCTGCTATAGTGTCCAGGAAGTCCGAGGGATTTCCAGGGAATGGATTCCGAGGGCATTCGTTAACAATATGTTTGACAGTGTGTCTTGGGAGCCCACTGGTGCATTCCACTGTGGTAGTCTTTCCCTACCTGTATAGTATGTCACTGCATATCTCATCGGTAGTCCGAATCATACTGAGTGTTTTGTCTTTTGGGTTAGATCAAATTCCCACAGATTGTTGTTGGCTTTGAGAAAGCTAAGGAACTCCTGCAGAGAATTATATTAGGTACTATTCTTTCTTCCAAGCTTCATGGAACCTGCAAGGTGCTAGCTGTTCGGAGTGGTTTTCATTTGGAGTGGAGTCTGCTGATGTGGATAGCAGTTACATCCTCATGAATTGGCAGCTGTTAATTGTTGCAAATTTTCTTATATTTCCTCCAAAAGATACTGTTTCCTCTCAGGCTAGGTGGTGAAATGCTGCTCGGGACACGTAACGAGAATATGGGAGTTGACTTTATATATGTACATCAACTTAGTTGCATATCTACGGGCTTCAGGTGGCTGCTGTTTATCTAGTGCCACTGAGAAGTCAAGGCAGAGGGCAGGTGATCTTTGAGCCAACGCTGCAGAATCCCACTTTGTACTGTACAATTTTTGCAGAATAGTATTTCTTGATCTCACTTTATCTGCAGTCTTTGTTCGATTCTGTTTAAATGAAACGGTTCTATCATGTTTAAATCCAAGGTATTATGGGTAATTGCTATGGGTCAGGTGATTACTATCGAAAAATACATCAAGTTCACAGTTGGCTCAGATATTACTCACATGAAAGCAAGTGAATTCAGTGTTGTTCACCTGTTGGTATATTTGTGAACAGATCCATTATACAGACATCTTTTGTTAATACAGTCACTACTTTTTATAGCAACATCACTTTTAATGATATTGGCTGTAACAGCAAAATTTAATGGTCCCATCTAAATTCTATGTAAATGCTATACTTACAAAATCACTTTGTACAACATCAATTATTTTAACTTATATGAAACAATAATTTTTTATTACATTTTCAGACAAAAGCATCAGCTATGAAGTCCGAAGTTCATTTCTGTTTGTAACGTATTTTGGGATTACTAACAACAATTTAATACTATTTTCAAATTCTTGTTTCCTGCAGATTGTTGGTTTCAAAACTCTGCATTAAATGTAAAATGTGCACGCCCATCTTAAATGTAAAAAAGAAACAAATTAACCGATTATTTGAAGTAGGACAGTATAATGTAGTATGCATTACTCTATTCCATTTTAAAGTTAAAACAACTGGTTGAAAACCAAACAACACTGTATTTGCTGTAATTGTAGGATTCTACAAAATTAAATTCTGATATGTGTTATGTTTTCAAAGCACAGAAGTGGAACAATACCATATTTGTTACTGATGCTTTGTGGTTGTGTGTGTTAGAAATTTTCAACGAGTTGGGTATTGTAAATCACATTTGTACAACATTTTACAGAGAATACAAAACAATGTGTAGGCTTTCATGTAATGTGTGTAGAGAACACTGTTCATTGTGGTACTGTTGATTACAGTAACTGAAATTAAGTTGCGTCATTCTCAACTATTGTACTATACAGCACTTGCAGTACGTTTTACACATGCTCAACATTTTATCTCGTTCTTTATCCAAGACCTTGTTCAATATTTAATTAATAATTTATGTTGTTGCTACTTCTTTTATCACTTATTGCAGGTTTTATACATTTTGCTGACATTTTATTCCTGTATGTATTGCATAAACACAAGAAAAATTCCTCTTCATTCACTATGGACAAATACAGCCTGTAATTTACCCAGGGTTACAGCTGAGCATGGTGTTCACATTACCCCCACTAGTAGTACTGAGTTTGCTCAGCATGATTATAACACTCATTATCAATTTTGTCTTTATGAACTTCATTATCCAACTGATTGCGGCTATGGTATCCATTTTCTAAAAACTAGATACTGATCATTTTGTTCCACCGACACAATTTAAGACTACAATATTGTCAGAATATGAACCACGACAATTTCAAATTTTACATGGGGAATACACAAGTGAAACAAGAATCCTGTTTCTATGGAATTAGTGGCGTAAAACACTGAATTGTGTCAATATCACGGCTTCTGAAGGTGAGTGAGGGGTACTTTCTCCTGTGCAGCTTGAAGTGTTTTTGCAGACAGAAATAGCCTAGGTCCAACATCCTGGGTACATCTCAATGACAGATTTACATTTAACTTCTGTGACAAAGCTATCAACATTGGAGAGTTGGGTATGGGAGGGAAAGGATAAGAAATTGTCTGACAAGATAAATTACCATCATTAGGGCCAGCATTCAAACCCTGCCCTCCCATACAACGGAGCATTACACAGACTAGTTATTTCTTTGACCAGAGCAATAAAAACAACTTAATATTTTTATACTGCAAGTGAATAACTTACCGAAGCCTTGTCAAGAACTTTAATTGATGATGGTTCTGCAATGTTGTGTTCCAACAACGATTGTTCCAACGTCCGAAGTGGAAGGGTCTGCCATTTGCCAATCACAACCAGATCTATATCACTGAAATCAATACAAGTAGGTTTTTAGCATATTATAATGTATAATAATAAAAATAGTACTACTGCTACTACTATAATAACATCATTAACAACATCATATCAAGACATCACAATTTCTATAAATGTCCATTTTAGTTTTCATGCAAGCAACATGTATAACAAGAAAGATAAAAAAAAATCTGACATCAAAGTACAGATTATTATACCAAGAGATCTTCGTTTCAGAATATTCTGTATAAACAATTATGCAAAACAGTAGTCTATGTATCATATTGGAATGAACACATACACATACGTGTAAATTGCAAAAATGCTCTCTTTTGGGGGCAAAAATTATGTGGAATACTAATATTCATAGCCCATACCACCTTCACACAAATCTATGCTAAAAGATTTGTCACCTCTCTTTGACACTCTTTTTCTAATGAATGAGAACAATAAATTGTGTAAATAAAATGTTATGATTGCATGAGGACAGTGGTTTGAATTTAATCTTGTTGGCCGCAGGTACCAACAATCAGTCTCTCCTCATCATGTTGCCCAGAAAGTCTCCTGTGACTAGGTTTCTGAGTGACTTTTCTGTAACTCTCCCCATTTCCTAAAACTCATTAGTCCTTTTTTCCATGCCTCTTCCTTTCCCTTCAACCCTTCTGCCAGAAGACCGAGCCACTGACTAAGAACTCACACATTTCCATATCTTTAATATGCTTTTTCTCCTGCCGCTGCTTTGTGAGTAGATCTTTTTATCCATCCAACTATACAGTATTTGCAGTTAGCTTCTCATATACTTGCTGCCTTTGCAATATTTCAAAATCAATGAAACTGGATAGCTTGCTCTCTCATAATATGATTGAATTATTAGGAAAAGTGTACACTGCTACTCGCCTCATCCTGGCTGAAAGCTTACGTGTGTAATAGCCTTTTAGTTGTGCCCATCTGTGACTCAACGACTCTACTATATTGTGATTAGCAATCTGCCCTTTTCACAATATTATCATTATTTCATCCTGGGTCTTCCATTGTATGATTGACTGAACTTATAGCAGCTAAAGTGGTGAATGTTTGCTCAAATATAGTAGGGAACAAAAACACTGAAAAGCAGCTTCCCACCTGCAAAATAATTAAGTAATACATTGGACAACTTACACATGAATTGCCACGCCAGATACTAGGTGTATAATGTAACAAATCCATAACCAAAGAAATGAAGAGAGGTGTTGGCAATATCATTAATCCATTGTTGTCAGCATTATATTAAGGGTACGCACGACAAGACTGGACTTTCGCTGGTTTTTAAGACAACAATGAACTTCTATAACCTCGTTAAGCTCATTCAAAACACCTATTCTTTCATAACTGACTTAATTGTTTTGAAAAGTAATACATTACTGGAAACCATTGGCAACTGAATTTGAACATTACTTATGCAGCCCAAATCTCATGAGACTATGGGTTTAGACTCAGTATAACTAGTAAAATAATTTTCCATTGCGTACAGAAACTGTAAATTCTCCCTCAATTAAACAACTGTCATATCTCATTTATCTTTTATTAGTCTCCAGTCTTCTGACTGGTTTGATGTTGGTCACCATGAATTCCTCTCCCACGACAACCTTTCCATCTCAGAGCAGCACTTGCAACCTACGTCCAAAATTATTTGCTGGATGAATTCCAACCTCTGTCTTCCTTCACAGTTTTAACCCCCTCTAGTACCCTGGAAGATGTTCCCTAATGTCTTAACTGGTGCTCTATCATCCTGCTCCTTCTCCTTGTCAGTGTTTGCCCCTTCTCTTTGTCAGTGTTTTCTGTATATTCCTTTCCTCTCCAATTCTGTGGAGAACCTCATCTTTCCTTACCTTACGAGTTCATTTAATTTCAACATTCTTCTAAAGCACCACTTCTCAAATTCTTCTGCTCTTTTCCATTCTGGTTTTCCCACAATACATGTCTCACTACCATACAATGCTGTGCTCCAAACATACATTCACAGAAATCTCTCCCTCAAATTAAGACCAATCTTTGACACTAGTAGACCTGCCTTGGCCAGGAATGCCCTTTTTGCCAGTGTTAGTCTTCTTTTTATGCCCTCCTTGCTCCATCTGTTATGGGTTATTTGGCTGCCTAGGTAGCAACATTCCTGAACTACTTCTACTTCGTGATCACCAGTTCTGATGCTAAGTCTCTTACTGTTCCGATTTCTGCTAATTCTCACCACTTCCATATTTCTTCGATCTACTCTCAATCCATATTCTGTGCTAATTACACTGTTGATTCCATTCAACATACATTGTAATTCTTATTCAATACCACTGCAGACAGCAATGTCACTGGCTAATCTTATTGTTGATATCCTTTCACCTTGAATTTCAATTCCACTCCTGTACTTTTCTCTTATTTCCGTCATTGCTCCTTTGATGTATAGATTGAACAGCAGGGGCGGAAGACTACATTCTTGTCTTACACCCTTTTTAATGCATACAATTCGTTCTTGGTTTCCCATTCTTACTGTTCCCTCTTGGTTCTTGTGCATCTTGTATATCACCTGCCTTTCCCTATCACTTACCCCTACTTTTATCATGTTTTCAAACACCTTGCACCAGTTTTCATTGTCAAATGCTTTTTCTAGGTCAGCAAATTCTACGAACTTGCTGTGATTAATCTTCAGTCTTACTTCTATCACTAATCGCCATGTCACAATTCTCTCTCTGATATGTTTATCTTTCCTAAAGATAAACTAATTGTAAACTAACAGATCCTCAATTTTCTTTTCTATCCTTCTGTAAATTAGCCTTGTCAGCAACTTGCATGCATGAGCTGTTAAGCTAACTGTACGATAATTCTTGCACTTGTTGACTTTTGCAATCTTGGGAATTATGTGGATTATTTTTTCCAGAAGTCTGATGGTGTGTTGCCAGTCTTCCACATTTTACACCCAAGAATAATCATTTTGCTGCCACTTCCCCAATGATTTTACAAATTCTGATGGAGTTTTATCCATCCCTTCTGCCTTATTTGATTTTAAGTCTTCCAAATTCCGATTCTAATACTGGACCCCTATCTCTTCCCTATCAATTCCTGTTTCTTATTCTATCATGTTGCCAGATAAGTCTTCCCCCTTATAGAGGCCTTCAATGTACTCCTTCCATCTATCAGCTCTCTCCTCTGCATTCTTAGTGTTACATGCTCCAGCTTTCAATTTCACCAAAGGTTGTTTTGACTTTTCTATATGCCGAGTCATCCCTTCTAACTATCACTTCTTTATCCATTTCTTCAGATTTATCATGTAGCCATTTTTCACCTTAGCTTCCCTGCACTTCCAATTTATTTCATTCCTAAGTGACTTGTATTTCTCACAATATTATGAAAAGGCCACTTGTTATCCACTATGTAGTAGAGATGCCAAGTCACATACAGGCACAACAAAAATACTGTCAAACAAAGTTTTTGGCCCAACAGGCCTCCATCAGAATTAGACAATACAAATAAACAAGCATGCGCGCGTGTGCACGCACCTACGCACACAGTATCTCACTCAAATACAACGGCGCGCACTGTGTGTGTGTGTGTGTGTGTGTGTGTGTGTGTGTGTGTGTGTGTGTGAGAGAGAGAGAGAGAGAGAGAGAGAGAGAGAGAGAGACCCCGTGTTTGGACAAAAGCTTTGTTTGGCAGTCTTTTGTTGTGCCTATTGGCAACTCAACATCTCTGCTTCATGGTGATTATCACCTAGTCTTTTCATAATAATGCCATCATTCCATCCCAGATTTTCCATTGTTTGACTTGTATTTCCATATTTGTGAATTTCCCTGGGCATTTCTGTACTACTTTTGTTGATTATCTGAAGTACTCCCTCTGTTACTCATACTTTTTTCGCAGTTACCTTCCTTGTACCTAACTGGACAGCCTAGTGAGCCACTTATTACAGTATCTATTGCCTCAACGAACTTCTTGCATATCTTTTCCCTCATTAGTACTTTCGTATCCGACTTCTTGTCCAGGGTTTATTCCTGATTAGTATGAAAGTTCAGCCTTCTCTTCAACTTTACCAAATTGTGTACATCAGCCCCTGGGTACACCTTACAATCCAACGCCTTCTCGTATCTCCCGACCTTTTCCAAGTTTACTCCCTTTTGCAATTCTTGAGCAGAGTATTCGCTATAGCCATCTGAAATTTATTCCAGAACTTAATTAGTGTTTCTCCTCTTTCATTACTACTACGAAGTCCATATTCTCCAATAACCCTTTTTTATGTCTTCCACAACAACCAAGTTATAATCCCCCATAACTCTTAGATTTTCATCTTCTTTTAAGTACACATTACCTGTTCAATATCCTCATATTCTTTCTCTATATCTTCATCTTCTGCTTGTGACGTTGCCATGTATACCTGAACTATTGTTGTTGGGCGTCTGTTCGTTGTAGAGTGTGATGCAAACAACCCTCTTACTGAACTGTTCACAGCAGCTTAGTCTCTGCCCTACTTTTTCTGCTGCTGTTGATATTATCCTATACTCATCTGACCAGATATTGTTGCCCTCTTTCCATTTCACTTCAATGAACCTCACTGTGTCTAGACTGAGCTTTAGTGTTTCCCTCATCAAATTTTCTAGCTTCCCTACCACTTTTGAAATTTAGGCATTCTACACCCACAACTCTTCGGGAGGGGTTATACTTTTGTTGGTTATACAATCTTTCTCATGGTCACCTCCCTCTTGGCAGAACCTCACAGAGATCCAAAAGGTGGACCAATCCAGAATCTACTGCCATTGGAGAGATCACTATAACACTTTTTTAATTACAAGCCACATGTATGGGTCTTTAAAGCAGTGATTTCCATTGCCTTCTCCATCCTCATGCCCTTGATCACTGCTGAGCCTTGTACTTTTTAGGGGCAGTTTCCCACCCCAAGGCTAAGACAGTGGCCTGAACCTCTGTCCGCTTCTCTGCCCTCTTTGACAAGGCCACTGGCAGAGTGAGGTAACTACTTATTTCAGGAGTCTTTGGCCACTATTGCTTATTTTTATTCAAAATTTAAGCAGTGGTGGGGTTCAAACCCAGAACCTAGGATGTTTTTGATTACTAATCAAAGACACTAACCCCAGACCATGGGTATTTCTGCAATATTATTTTTTTCGCAGGAACAGATACTAATTTTTCAGCATTACTTAAAAGCAACAATAAGTACTAATGACACTATTCTAATAATTTTTATGCATTATTCTATTGCGCCTGTTGCTGTCGTAATTTTTCTAAGAAAACATGATTTTTGAGGCATTGGGACTATGAAATGTTCTCCCTAAAATTAGCTCCTTTCCAAAGAAGAGGGAATGGAGAAAGATGGTACTATTCATGCTGGAGAGAGAGAGAGAGAGAGAGAGAGAGAGAGAGAGAGAGAGAGAGAGAGAGAGAGGTAGGTAGGTAGGTAGGTCTTTTTCTGTGTAAATGCCACAATAACTCCATTGCTTCTGCAGCTGCAAACCCACGTGGTGTAAACCCAGTAACTAACGTTAAAAGATATCCTTAGCCATCAAGTAAACATACAACTTCCTCAAACCTCCACCCTTACAGAATACGTGTGCATAGGGGAAACTGATTGAGGGGATCAAAATGTGAGTCAGTAAAAAACAAATATCTCCAACAGGTAACGGTTCTGGGCTCTTCTCAGTTGGTTTCTGGATGTCACTGTATGCAATGCCTGGATACTCTCCTGCAAAAATGAAAATACTATTGCTGATACAAGTTTTCGATGAGAAGTTTTGAGGAGATTTGCAACACCACCGAAAGGACTTTGATCAGCCCTGCACTCCTGTACAGTAGAAAATGAGCTCCAGTGTAATGGAATAAACCAACCAATTGTGAAAATATATGAACATGGAATACCATATCAAGTAACTCATTACATTTGTAATCTGCACGTGTGATAGATTTCTTTCTTTCAGTAGAAAGATGTGTAAACTATCCATATAAATGTATGCAACACTCAATAGTTCTTAGCATTACGTATATGGTAAATTACGGTATATTAAAACAAGAAAGGTAAAAACATTTCACTTTAAATACTTGTTTTTCAATACAACTAACAAGGAAGAAGTAATAAATGTAAGAAAAATTAACAAAAACAATTCAGGTACTACAGGGTTAATACTGGATTTTTAATTTGGAGGAGCAGGTCTCAAATTACCGTCTAACCATTTAAGCTTTCTGTAGATTTCCTGAATTACTTCAGGCAAATGCTGGAATGACCAGTCCCCCTCCAATGAAGACCAAGTTTCTTATCTGGCAATAATCTACCCTTCTGTCAATCAGTAGGTCAGGGATCAGAAACAGGGAAAAGTTTTTTATTTTTGACAAGTGTGGTACAAAACACTTGCAGATGTGGTGGCAGTGGCAAGGATGATGATGGTGGAGGGGAGATGATGCACAATACACAGTAGAAAGTGTCCAGCTGACCTTTATTCTGGCCGACATACAAGAAACCTTACATGGAAGTGACACCAAATCATAAATTGGCAGAGAAAGGCTTTTATGATTTTCAGACCAACATGGAGCTGGGCAGAAGAGTAATGTCCATATTAGGTCTGGATAGGGATTCACCTTATGTGAGCATCAACAAAAAGAATAAAATGCTGTGTATGCCCTCAAGCAGAGCTGGGCATCAAAAGGCACTGTAGGAATACTTGTCACAGGTTTAAACCAAGAACATTAAAACAAATGAGCCTAGATGGACAGCCAAGCTAACGGGAAAGGCAAATTTGACTTTGAACCAGACAGCAACCATCTAGATACATACAGTTTCTTTCTGTTTATGATACAGGTGGGAGTATTGGGTGAAGATTACAAAGCTGGCCTATAATGTGCTCTATTTCAATTGGTGGGTGTGGAAGGGAGGGGAGGGGGGTGTTCCACACTGATGTGATGTTTACATAATGAAGTAATTTTAATTTGGAAAATATATGCGGTTTTTAGTATGTACAGTGAACGAAAACTCTCGAACAAAAAATGTTTGGTGGGTTCATTTAGAAGCAAAGGACATTTCAGAATTTGAACTCATCTACTCTAGAATGTAAGCCCTTCAGCTTTTACAAATTAGATGCATATTATTTTCCCACCGTTGTATGTACATATTCATTTCACTCTGATGGCAGAAGAAATGTTAAATGCTAATATTTCTCTGGTGATGTGAGGGGAGTTGGTGACAAAGTTCCTGAGCACTAGATTTTGTGGCAGTGCCCTGTGTAAAATTCCAAATCTGTTTGCACAATACACAGTAGAAAGTGTCCAGTATCTTCTGGAGAATAGGCATGTGACACTGCTGGTGGCGACTTGACCAACAGATGAGGATTTTCAGGCACTTGATTACAAAACCATCAACTCAGTCAAACAGAATTCCTCCACACATAAAACTGCAAACATCAGCAGATTGTTAATCACTAAAATAAATACTAAATTTTTTGTAACAGATGTCACCACATTTTAAAAATTCAGAAGTACTGAAGAAGTTAGCAAATTCAAAAAGAGAATACATTGACAACTATGGTGAACTACTGCAGTTCTCTGTTGTTGACTTCTAAAATATTACTAGGCTGGTCTGTGAAATTTGAATCCCTCACAGCTTCCCTCAAATTTTGGTTGTTTTTGTTGCGACTAACATTTGTAGTGCAGCATGACGTCAACGTTAGGTAGAAAGATTGTAATATGGTTGAGAGTATGCGAAGCCGATGACTGAATGCCAAATGAAGACTATAGTAACAGACTGATATGATGTGTAGCCTAATGATAACATTTGCTACCAGGTTTCTTCTCTCTGTGTAGCAAAGTGGTCATATAGACCCAAAGCAATATGCTGGATATACAGTCAGTATCTTAATGAACCAACATAAAAACATACATTACAGTTGTTCAATGTAACAGTGATGATACCGTTTTCATAAAGATTACGGCCAATGAACAAAAAAAATTTAAATTGGGGACATACTGACTCCAGGGGTACTCAGCGCTAAAACTAATGAATAAATTTTAATGTGTTGTAAATATAAAACATCACAAGGTACAACTGACTCAGGGAGTCATAATTTGGTGGTAAAAAACAAAAAGCATAGTGAGATGATCTTCCAATGTGCTTATGGGATCATACTGACCACAGTGGTACTATGAAGGTTAATGGTACTACGAAGGTAACGCACTTTTCGCTGTGAAAACGAAAACTGCAAGGTAAATTCAGAAAATGTATATACAATAATGGGAATGTATCCAAAGAGTATTTTGATGCTTGTTATGCATATACACTGTTAATAAAGTACGAAAAATACAAGGGGGGAGGGGTACACTACATAATTTACATATATCTTCGTAACAGTGCTATCCTTTCATTGTAAAGATTACCATGACAAATTTCCTCAAGTGTTCATAGGACACTCAAAAATACTCTCTTCCTCATCAAAGATCTCTAAGCATTTTTCAAATCAGAAAGAGAGAGAGAGAGAGAGAGAGAGAGAGAGAGAGAGAGAGAGAGAGAGAGAGAGAGAGAGAGGAGGAGGAGGAGGGGGGGGTAGGTTCTCAATATACGTAGAATTCTTTGTTAAGTTATGCAACGGAATTTTCATTTATAAAGTATTACGTGATTGTGTCCCAAAACCACGGGAAAATTATCATACAGGAAATTCAAGTGAGTAGGCTTATAGTGATAAAAATTACTAAGACAGAAATGACTGCTTCGTCCTTATGGTGATCTTCTCTTCCGGGGTCAGCCTCAAGAGGGTTGGGTTGTTTTGGGGGAAAGAGGTCAAACAGCGAGGTCATTGGTCTCATCGGGTTACGGAAGGACGGGGAAAGAAGTCTGCTGTGCCCTTTCAAAGGAACCACCCCGGCAATTGCCTGAAGCGAGTTAGGGAAATCACGAAAAACCTAAACCAGGATGGCCAGACGCGCGATTGAGCCGCTGTCCTCCCAAATGCGAGTCCAGTGTGCTAACCACTGCGCCACCTCGCTCTGTTCAGCCTCAACAGGTGGGTCATTCTTAGTTTAAGAGTTAATGACCTGCTTCCTTCCCGTATCAACCTCTCCTTCCTCTCAATAGAAGAAAAACACAGTGCCAAAAGCAGGGATCACTATTTTCATTTTCAAATGTTTCTATGTGCAATATCTTGAATGGCACTTTCCAAAAGTAAATCATGGCGAACCATTCCATGTTTTTTGTGAAAAGAGTCTTGTCTTTCTATAAAATGAGAGGATTTGTCGTCATGAGACACAAAGGTGTTCATAAACAAGAAAAAAGTAAAAGATCATTATAATTGACTGACTGTAGAGAGGATCACTTCCATATTTCACAGACTTTTGATTACCTCAAAAATCAAGGTGTGAACTTATTTTAGTAACAGCACGAAAAGAATGTTTCACTTTTTAGAACAATGTACTGAACTAATTAAGTATAATGGTTAGATAGTTTTTCCCAGTCACTGTGAGAGAACAAATACAGATGATATTTCACATCAGTGATACTGAACAATAAGTCCGGATAAGATGTCTGGCACTATGTGTCCAGAACAAATGAATTAATACACTAAGAACCTGAGGGGGGGCTTCTGGCCTAAGCTTCAGCAGTGTAAATGACCACTGATATATTTGGGAAACAATCAACCTAACAATACCACAGACCTGCACTGAATCATCAGTGTTGCAACATAAACCACTCAACAAAATCTGACATACATAAAAGACCAGTCATAACAAGGTTTATTTTGTTGACTTCGCCAATCATCAACTAAACTGTCACTCTTCCAAACTTAACCAGACCTTTGGCTACGCTACAATCACAAACTGTAATCACACTTCAAAAGATTAAACACAATCAAGCTACTGCCAATGTTCTGCTCAAGCTTTGTGAATGTGTGTCAGTTGACATGCACATTGGAAGGACCAACCAAACCAATACTGAAAAAATTCTCCAACATATACATCCCAGTGAACACCATTGACTAGTGTACCTAGGATACAAAAAAAGTGGTAGAAGTCTTGCTTTGCTTATGGCAAAAAGAGATGAGCAAGCGGACTGAATAAACATCAGGAGAGTCCAACAGATTTTTTTTTTCCTTCCTATGTTTCTTCCAGCACATGTAAGACAAAATTTTGCATTACCTTTCATTTATTTCCAGCAAGTAATGGACATTCCCTTTTGACACCGACTTATCTGAAAATGCCTTCGCAAAAATTAATAGCTACACGATTGAATGCCTGATCACGGGATTGTAGTGTGAAATACATCATGGTACAAAATGCTGATGGTAGCAATTTGTACCATAATTTTTACATAATCTCAATGCAATTGAGAAGCCCGACACTTATCAAAATATTTTACTATGGAAATATTCCAAAGGTGTGGGAGGTGCCAGAAATCTTTAGATCAAATACGCAACTGCATCATGCTCATAGGCTGTCATGGTAAGTGTGTAACAGTCCGACGAATCTATGAGCCACTTTAATTCAGTCCTGCTGAATGAGAAACACATAGTGGTGCTATGAGGCAGGAGACGGGGTAGGAAATGTGGGGTGGAGACGTGTGACATACAGTAACGGGTGAAGAATATTTGCTAGCAACTGACCCACTGTTTATTTCGTTCTACCTACAGGCTCTTCACTGTATACGAACAATTTTGAGATGCAGCATGTCTTCAACTTGTTTACAAGACATCAATATTACTGTCTGCGCAAACTAAGTTAGCACCGCACAATAACTGACAGGAACAACCATACACAAGTGTCAACTTCAGCTTTCACGGACAGTAAAACTATAACAATTATGTGCAAAATATATTGTGATGTCAAAATGTATACAGCGAGTACAAAACAAATAATTCTAACCGTGTGTGTACAATACAGAAAGGAAGATACTTTCCACATGAACAATGTCACATTCACAACAAGGCAATTGCCTTATTAGCTTAAAATTAGGATAGAGACATGAGTAGTTCCATGCCTGGTGAATATGGAATTTTGCTGAACTATGATTCCTATGACTGCCAAAAACACGAACTGGTTCCCAAACTCTTTTAAATAATTACGCAATCTGTAGAATACTATTTTCTATGTTTTGTACTGAATGAAGTAATAAGTTTGTTCATTATCAACTAACTGCACAAATTGCAATAAACATGCTGCTGACATCTTTTCCACGTCTGTAATATACTTTTGGAGTGTAACACAAACTTGGAAAAGATCTACTTCAAAAAATACATAATTCCATTGTCCTAACACTGACATTTGACATCTTAGATTACTATTTTTGAGGTACACCCTGACTTGGTTTTTCGTACTTTTACGCTTATAACACTTGTAAACTTGGTTCAGCACATAACATTTCCTACTGAATTGATAGAAAAGACAGTAAATGTTAAGTAAATCATAAAGCTTGCGAACATGCAGAAAATCTTATACCTACATAGACTGAACTGTTCCAGCGTTTTGTATTGGATTTTTACATTGTTTTTATTACAGGATAAAAATAAACAATCGGCTCTACACCCAAAACATTTCAATCACCGCATCACAACAATGTACGCGACAATTAATTCTATAATAACTGACACATATTTTTATTAAATTAACACTCAAAAATGTACAACTATTTTATATTTTTTTAACTAAAAATGAAATATGCTACCCACTAACCTTGTTGGGAGATAAAGGCCTGTCCTGAAACTTCCAAATATTTCAACTGTTGAATCTGGCCACAAACTACGGATAACTTTTTTAATCTTTCGAACCACACTAAGGCGAAGCTCATGTTCTGCTTGCGTTGGACTCATGTACTCGTAAAAGTCCTCGATCTCTTCATGAAGACTGAAAATCGTATTCTTTCATTAGCTTTAAGAGGCATATAATTTACGATACGAAACGTTCGAAAGTCGAACTGAATAAAAAAACCACATACCCGATGACACCACGGCCGTAGGTTTTATTCGAATTTCTCCATGGGCAACCACCGTGCTCACCAACCAACGACGCCTGGTTAAAGTTCATGCCATAAGTACTTGCACGATTTTTCCTTTTCCTGCGTGTGCGCTTGTAGTACGTATTATTATTTATCACACGATCATGAAAATCTTCATTGTTCGTTAAACTATCTAAATGAATGTAATCCTGTCCTTTCTGTCCTATTGCTGGACTAGTATCTATAATATTCATACTATCAAGCCCCTTTTGGGCTTCCCAAATGCGTGTCCACAGCACTTTCGATGGTCCGTCTTGCTCTGGCTGAAACCAACCTATACTGGGATCCATAAAACGCACCAGCCCTTTTGCAGGTGCTCAGACAACTTAAAGACACCACCACTATGCGCTTTTGAAGACTTTTATCACTATTTTACTACAAATATAACCACCAACAGCACGATCTGCACACACATCAACCGGCTGCAGTTCCATAAACTACCGCGAGATGACGGTAGCACACGAAAGCAGATATGATCCAATTTGGCTAAAATATTACTGTTATTTGATAAGAGGGCGTAACAAATAATACTGTCGTATAATATATAATTTTAAAGAACACCACATGCCGTGTGCAAATAAACCATAACCTGTGATGCAAGAGCATTGATTTGCAACGATGAAGACTAGCTTCAACGTTTACATTGCAGGTGACAAATCCGATCAGGGACAAACTATTTTCCCTTCCAGTAAAAGTCTCGTGGTTATTAATAGACCAGTGGAACAGCGATGCTAAGGTATTTGAGATAGAAGGCGTCGAATATACACAACTCTGGAGCATTCATTTGTATTAAATGATGCAGAAATTTCTGGAATTTGCTAGGTCTATTGTAATTTCTGTGATTACCGACAGAGTTCACTGCGGTCACCATATTCATCTTTAGTATTTGTTAGGCTGCGTATCTCATACGAAAAGGGGGAAAATATATTTGAGCGATTATCATACTCCGTTTTTCGGCAAAACAGTGTTAATTCGAACAAAGCATTCGTTGATATGATAAGATACGCAAGAACAGAATAATAATAACAAAAATACCTTCTAATGAAAGATGTTTTAGTTACGACTTTTTAAAAGCAATGCTAGTGCCAATTAATGGGTTGTCCGAGGGTTTAGTTACTAACTATTTCTGTAGTCTAGAATGAAAGTCTCTTCGTCGTACCATCTTTCTTCCTACTCGAACAACTAAATAATGTTAACCACAGCGATGGTACTTCATGCAACAAATTTCAATTAGATGCTAATTTGAAACGTACGTTCAAATGTATCATCTATGCCAAAGTTCATCACATCGTTACTTATCATGCTCATTTAAAAATTTTAAAAGATGATAGACTCCAGAAGAATGATTAAAAATATGCGTGTGAAATCTGGCTTTTACGATTATGTACTTCACAGTAACTTGTCTAGAATCATTTGTTTATTTTCTATTTGAGAAGATCAATGTCATTTCCTATTATATTTTTTAAACAACATTTATCAACATGTGAGGAAGACGAATGGGTACTGATACGCAAACAATCATAAATGAGATTGAGGAGCGCTTTAGTGTAACTCAAAGCTCATTTAAAAGGAGGGAATGGTGACATTAACTACTGACTTGAAGAACATAGATTGTGAGGTGCTTCAGGAACTGAATAATAATATGATACTCTAGTTAATATCATACTTCGAACCAGAAAATTATGATAAATACACTTAAAATATGTACTACTTTGGTACAGTGTTCACATGTTCCGAATATGGAGCATCCAGAAACTATATATATATATATATATATATATATATATATATATATATATATATATATATTGGCCACGACATCTTGGTAGATGATTGTTGCAGTGTCTGTGTGTTTATGGGTTGCATTTTTTCATATGACTTGTCAAGTCAATGGCAGCACAGCATTTCTTGCCGCAATTGTCACAAGTGTATCTGTCTGCTGAGGCAGGAGCAATGGTAGCATTGCGAAGCTTTTTCTGCCTTAATCTGTCTAACAAGCCTTAATCACGCTTCAACATTCCACATGACATATCATCACGCTACTCTGGTCTCATGCTAGCCCGTGACTCCCATCTGTTTGTGTCGATTCCAAAGCTCTCGATATCTCGTTTACAGGAGTCCTTGAACCTCAATACAGGACGTCCTACAGGTCCTTTGGCTATAGAGATCTCTCCAAGCATCACCTCACATGGTAATCTGTCAGGATCCATACGGTGGACGTGTCCCAGCCAGCGGAGTCGTCTCTGCTTCAAGATAGCTGAAATACTGTTGCAGTTAGTTTTAGATAGCACTGCTTTGTTGTTCACTCGGTCCTTCCACGTTACGCCGAGGATGGACCTCAGGCACCTCATGTGGAAAGCATTAAGGCGACGTTCTTGTTTGGCATAGGCAGTCCATGTTTCCGATGCATACAAAAGGATGCTGAGGACGCAAGTTTGATATACAAGAATTTTGGTGGTCAAAGAGAGTTTGTTGTTTTTCCAAACACGTGTATAGAGTTTGCCAAAAGTTGTCGCAGCTCTTCCAATGCGAGCATCAATTTCCTTGTCAACAGACATGTTTGATTCTATAGTAGATCCAATACAACAGAAGTTATCTACGACTTGCAGAGTAGTGCCATCTAGTGTGATATTCGGCTTTGTGTTAGCACCCTGAACCATAATTATGGTCTTACTGCTGTTTAAACTCATCGAGAATAGGTGGCATGCGTGACTAAATCTTGATACTAGCTCTTGCAGCTCTTCTGCAGAGTTCGCAACAACTGCATCATCATCAGCATACAGGAGTTCACGAGCGACTGTCTCGTAGAGCTTTGTCTTACTCTTCAGAAGACTGACATTGAAAAGCCCTCCATCTTTCCTAGTATGCAGATGTACTCCAACATTGCAATTCTCGAAAGCCACTTGGAGCAGACCTGAGAGGAAAATTCCAAAAAGTGTAGGTGCCAACACACAGCCTTTTCTCACGCCACAGTTCATACTGAATGGTTTAGATGTACTGCCATCGAAGATTACAGAGCCACGCATATTGTCGTGAAAAGATCTTATTAAAGACAGCAAAGTTGGGGGACATCCAATTTTTTCCAATACGCTGCAGAGTCCCTCCCTACTGACGGTGTCAAAGGCTTTGTTGAGGTCAACAAAAGCCACATATAATGGCACTTTGTGTTAGCGGCACTTCTCTTGTAGTTAGCGCAAGGTGAATATCATGTCACTTGTGGATCTGCCAGTTCGAAATCCACACTGTGACTCAGGGTAGATCCGAGCAGCCAAGTTTTCCAGTCTCTTCAGGATTATCCTTGCATACCCCTTTCCAGCAATGCTCAAGAGAGATATTCCTCTATAGTTGTTACAATTACCTCTGTCGCCTTTTCCTTTATAGATTGTTACTATATTTGCATCTAGCATGTCTTGAGGTACTGTGCCTTCTTCCCAGCACTGCAGTAGGATTTGATACAATATCGGCAAAATGCAGTCAAGTTTGATGATTTCTGCTGGTAAGTTATCACGCCCTGTACTCTTGCCTAGCTTTAGTCTTTTAAGTGCGAGTTTTAATTCGTCAACAGTGGGAGGATCATCAAGCTCAGACATAACTGGGTAAGTTGGTAAAGTGCCCAAAGCTTCTGAAGGAATGTTGACCTCTTCTGAGTATAGTTTAGCATAGTGCTGCACCCATCTATATAGCTGCTGGTTTTTATTGTTGATTGGGTCTCAATTTAGATCATTTATTGCAGCGAAATTCCTGCTTGTTGGTCCAATGGCCTTTTTGATGCCTTGATACATGCTACTATAATGTCCTTTGTCCCGGCAGATCTGAATAGTTTTACGAAGGTTGGTCCAATATCTATTTGCGCAATGGCGAGAAACTCGTTGCAGATCTGCTTTGCAGGCCTTGTATTCAGCTATTGCTCGTTGGTCTTTAGGATTATTCACAACCTGTATATGAGCATTACGTTTCTTGTCTATATATGGCCGCAACTCACTTTCACATTCAGTAAACTAGTCACTTTGAGTCATACCCTGCTTCCCAAATGTCCCGATAACTGTCTGCATAATATTTTCTTTAGCTAGATGCCACATATTTTCGGCGCTCTGTGCAGTTATAAATTGCTCAGGATTCAGTTTCCTCTCAATTTCTTCACTGAACTTTTTGTATAGCGCATCATCTTGAATGGCTTTGGTGTTGATCTTCACTCTTCGAGAAACGCTCTCAGCTGAGTGACTCTTCTTTGCTGTGAACTGTGATTTGGTCATAACTAAATAGTGATCAGTATCACAGTCAGCACTGTGATATGTGCGGGAATTAAGGACATGACATAGGTCGCTTCTTCTGGTTATGATGAAGTCGAGCTGATGCCAATGGCCTGAACGTGGGTGTTTCCATGTTACTTTGTGCACATCTCTGTTCTGGAAGTAAGTGCAAGTGATGCAGAGAGAAAGAGAGGTGCAAAGTTCCAGCAGTCGCTGACTGTTCTCATTCATATTTCCAATGCCGTATGGGCCGGTGCAGTCGGTCCAGTTGTTCCGTTTATTCCCAACCCTGGCATTAAAGTCTCCCAGTAACACGAGTTTATCTGATCCACGAACATTCTCCAGGCATTTCTGCAGGTCTTCATAGAACATGTCTTTGACTGCATCTTCAATATTTATTTATTTATGCATCCTTTGATCTCTCTTTAGAGCACTACTGGAAACAGTGATATTGGATATGTCAGTATACATTTATAATCACAACTATAGAGGAGATTACAATTTTAGCACATTTATCATTAATTTGTAATAGACACATATATATTAATAACTAATGAAAACATAGGCATAAGAAAGATTTTTAATATTAACCAAATTTATTACACACAGGAAACCGAGTTCAGGTTTTGTTTAAATGAATGAAACATAAAAAATTAGGTTTATTTTTCATTGACACAATGTATTCCTTTTGTATACACAATTCTTACTAATTCTTGTGAACAGGACTCAAAATATTCCTTAACACTTTACAAACATGCTGTTCATAGGTATTCCTTTAGTTTTGTCCTGAAAATATATTCATATTTCATAAATTTATATTGTTTAAACTCCTTGACGATAATTTTGTATAATGGACACCTTGTTTCAGTGGTGTCTTTGTTGGCCAGTTGTAGTTAGCTAATATTGATGTAATAGTTATCTTTTACTCCTGTACTGTAATTGTGTAATTCTCTGTTCAGCATTATTGTACAATTTGAGATTCATCTTAGTTTGAAATGTACACATATAGGGTTAGTCATAATTTTATGTTCTTTTGTTTTGATTTTGCAGAACTCTCTTCGCTATAGCCTCCACTACATCTATTTGCTTTGTTTTGCAGTTTCAGCTGTCTGTTCTTATGCACATTGATGTCCTTCCTCGTATTATTACACAGTACGATAAATGTGGATGAATTAGTCTACAGCACTTCTTTAACAGTGCATCTGCTTGAACTCTGTGGCACATTTTCTTCATTAAAAATACATATACTTGTTTTTGAGCTGATCTTTTCTATATGATTTTCTCAAGTCATAAATCTGCCTATTATTAATCCTAGAAAGTTGCAACTGTCAACTTCTGTTACCTACATGGTCCTAAGTCTTATATATACTTTACCCTCATTTGTTGTTCCCTGTCTAAGTATGTCTATGTAGGTTGTTTTATTTCATTTACAAATACATTGTTGTCGCTTAAATATGTCCCTGATAATTCTTGTTTTTAAATGATTTATTGAGCTACTGCTTACAATGAGGGATGTATCATCTGCATATATGATTACATTTTCTTTTATTGATGCTGACTTGACAGTGACATACAATTTAAACATTATTGGACCAAGTATTAAGCCTTGTGCTGCCCCATACCTAACTACTTGAAACACAGAGTAAAAGGTTTCTATGTTATTGTTTATATTTGTTGTGTTTCGGTAATGAACACGATGTTCATGATGTAAAATTACTCAACATTACCAATTCACATACGCAATATTTATTTATACACATTATACCGACAGATACAACTTAAACACTTGGTGTCTCAGAACACACTGCCCAAGGTCCAGAGATACTACTTTTGCAGCGATATTCTTGGGATGGAAGTCCATAGAGCTTGTGTACTCACATATTATATGTGAATTCTACATTTTATTTTCTGTTTTCTATAAATGATTTTATTAGAGTGGCTGCATTTTCTGTAATATTATATCTGTGAAATTTATCTAACAGAGAAGTATGGGATACACAGTAAAGATCAAGAATATGTTATGGACTTTCTTTTGTTCTTCTAAAACTGTTTCTATGTGTCCTGATACTTGACACAGCTGATTCTGTAGTCTTCTGTTTCCTAAATCCATGATGTGCTTCATTCAGGGTATTTTGTTTTTCTATGAACTTCATAACTTTTTTTAATAGCTATTTCTACAATTTTTGATAAGGTGGGTGTAATTGTTATAGCTCTGTAGTTTCCAGGATACATGTTGTTGCCATCTTTTTCAGACATGTGGGGAACAGTCTACTCCCCATTACTAAGTTTAATATGAATGTCAGAGGCTTAACTAGCTACTGTGTTTGATTATTTTTGCAGATGTTCCATTTATGCTTTCTGTGTCTTTGTTTTTCAGTGATTTGATTATATTTGTAACTTCTGTTTTATCTGTTGGAAATAGGAATAGACATTCTGTTATTATTGGTGAAGCTATACTGTTTTTAGCCAATGCTTCATTTTGTTTTATTAGCTTCTGAACTATATTTACATAATACTGATTTAAAGTGGAATATATTTCACATGAGTCTGTCAGTTCTTTCCCTTACACTGTAAGTACTATGTTCCCACTTTCTGTCTTACTTGATTCATTGCTGTCTGTATTAATGTGTGAACAGACTGTCTTAGAAATCTTTGATTAAATTTCTATTTGATGTTTATAATCTCTCGATTTTGGTTGCCTTATCATCTTCCTGTAGTCTTTCTTCTTATGTGTGTACATTTCCTATATATTTCATACGAATCTTTAAGTCTTCCCTAGCATTCATGATATCTCTGGTGATCCATTTTTTAGTATGTTTAACATTTATCTGTCACTGACATTTGGAAAGTTACATTTATGTGGTGATTTATGATTGAAACGGAATTTTTTCGACTTTTTCCCACACTTCTGATATGAGTAACATTTCCAGTATGTTGAGATTTCCAGAGTTTGTCAGCTTATGCTGTACAATTACATTTCCAATTTCAATTTTCTTTTTCTGTAGCTCAGTTAATTGACTATGGTGATCTGAAGTGACTAAGTTAGTAATGCACACTTTCAGTTTATTTAAAGGCTGTTTGCAATCAGTTTCATATTGTATGTATTTATGGCATCATGAAAACATTCTGCATAGCTGTTCTGTTTCAATGTATTTACATTGATGTCACCACCTACTATGAAGTATGTGAATTCTTTAATAGCTTTGTCAAGTACACTGCCAGCCACCGTAAATGCAACACCCTGAAGGAAGCATCCGAATTAAGTGAAATTTACACCATGGGTTTGCAGCGATGAGATATGCAACTGATAAGAATTTCAGCGCAGACGCACATCATGCGCGACTGTGGCGCCACCTCATAGCTCCATTTAAGGCTTGGCGATTTCGACGAGTGTACGTTCGCCACGTGTGTTTACCTTGTGGTTGTTTCACAAGACGATCAGTTATGCCTCGTAGACAACAGCGAACATCGTTTGATCAAGTATCCGAGTTCGACAGAGGAAGGATAGTGGCTTACCGAGATTGTGGATTATCATACAGAGAAACCGATAGTCGTGTTGGACGAAACCAAACAACTGTAATGCGGATATGTGACCGTTGGATGCAGGAGGGTACGACGGACCGACGTGGTCGATCGCATTCACCTCGGTGCACCACTGCACGTGCTGATAGGCAAATTGTGCGCATGGCAGTGACGGATCGCTCAGTGACATCCCGAACCATAGCACAGCACATTGCGTCTGTAACGCATCATCCAGTGTCTGCGCATACCATTCGACGCCGTTTACAGCAGAGTGGTCTGTCCGTAAGACGTCCATTGCTTCATCTACCATTGACGCAGAACCACAGACGTCTCCGTCGCCAATGGTGTGATGACAGACGGATGTGGACGGCAGAATGGAATGACGTTGTCTTTACTGACGAGGCACGCTTCTGTCTGCAGCACCATGATGGTCGGATTCGAGTGTGGAGACACCGTGGAGAGAGGATGCTGGACAGCTGCATTATGCACTGCCACACTGGTCTTGCACCGGGTATTATGGTATGGGGCGGTATTGGATATTACTCTCGCACGCCTCTAGTACGCATTGCCGGTACTTTAAATACCCGGCGCTACATATCCGAGGTGCTGGAGCCAGTTGTCCTTCCTTACCTTTAGGGCTCGGCCACAGCCATATTTCAACAGGATAATGCGCGACCACACGTGGCACGTATTGTCCAAAGGTTCTTCGTCAATAACCAGATTGAAGTGCTTCCCTGGCCGGCTCGCTCTCCGGATCTTTCGCCGATAGAAAACATGTGGTCCATGGTTGCTCAACAAGTGACCCAGATTACATCCCCAGCTGCCACACCAGATGATCTTTGTCAACGTGTGGAAGCTGCTTGGGCTGCTGTACCCCAGGAACACATCCAACGTCTCTTTGACTCAATGCCGAGACGTGTGGCAGCGGTGATCTCCAACAATGGCGGCTACTCTGGCTACTGATTCTGGCAGGAACCACATGTCACAGACGTCTGTAAACGTAATCATTTGATACTTGGTCAACATGTTATCTACAAAATAAAGTTTGTTGTGCTACCTCTTGTCTTTCTTGGTGTTGCATTTATGGTGGCCAGCAGTGTAGTATTTCAAGCACTATTAGGAAATTTTTTCTCCTAGTGTTTGGAGGGTGATATGTAGCTAACATTAGACATTTGTTCTTCTGGAAATTTGTTTGAATTGCTGCTACTTCAAAATACATTTCTCTACAGTTTATAACTGGCTATGGAACACATTTACTTATATTACTATCCATGTACCATGCCACCCCTTAACTAAATGTTAAGTTCTGCAAAAATATAACACACTATTATAACCCTGTAAATTGTACATTTTTATCTCATTTTCAGTCAATCCAAACTCATTCATTGTGAAGATATTTGGTACCTCAGCACCAAGAAAACTTCTATCTCCTCTGCTGTTTTTAAGCATAATGAACATTTTGATGATATATATGGAACCCAAAATTAGTTTTAATTTTTTTTCTATACTGTTTCCTTTTCTTTTTTATCTGTGGATACCTGAAGTCCTGGTTTTTCAGTTGTGTAGCTTACTGCTTATAAACTTGGTGTGTGTTTGTCACAGAAGAGTCTATTTCACACAAATATTGGCCATTCTCTGGAAAAACTTTATCATAATGTAATGTTATTCATTTGGTTCCTCTACCAATTATTATCTTGATCCTGTTTTTAGAGTTTTTCAGTTCAGGATGCAACAGAATTATGGGGTAATGAGCCTACATTCTATTTGGTGCTTAATAGTCCACTTTTGTGCGAATGTTAGTATTTGTCATTCACAGTCCTAACATATTTTTTCCCTTCAGTACTGACAAAAGTTTTTGTTTCAGTGTAAAAATGTACACTTCCTCTTGTTTTCCTGTGTTCTTCTTGGAAATGTGCCTCTGCTTTTTTGCAGAGGTCTTGTCTGCGGTATGTGGCAGACTTAAATGGATGATGGATATGGAGTGAGTGTAAGCATTGATTCATCAGTTAGCTGTGATATAAAAATGAGATTTATCTTTTTATTGATCAATGTGGCATATGTTGTTTGGTGATGATGATTGTTTTGATATTCTATTGTGCACACTGAATCATTATTCTAGTACAGTGAGTAAACGCAGTAAAGTGTTGATTACTATCATAATCACATTTATAGCAATTGGAAGTATAATTCCCCGAAAGTGATGACCTTGTGCTGAACCATATGGAGTGTTCTACTCAATCAGGTGTACAACAAAATAAGTCCCAATATAATCACTGCTGTGAAGAGAGAGGGTCAGGATCCACTGTCCACCAGAAACACTACACCACAGACAACTGCTCCATGTATCAGCTCAGGCTCAAGCTATTGCAACGAGACCTACAACACAAAAATTCCGCCTTTCTGGCCTGCCAAGGCGCAACTATGGTTAACACAGGTGGGGGCTATTTTTTCGATTACATGAACTCGTATCTGACACAAAACAGTTTACAATTTACATTAATTATGTCACAGTTGGAGTTAATATGATCAAACAATTGGACCAAGTTTTACTGACAATATTATGCTGTGTTTAAAGAAGCTGTGCATTTTGTGCTACCACAAGAATCAAGGTTACAAAAAAGTGTTGACAGTGAAACATGTTCTAGTGACTTCCCATTTCATGTGATTCGCTTACTACGTGTAATATTGGGTAACAAACTGCTATCAGAACAGTCTTTAAAAAATTTCTGGCTTTGAAGACTGCCACAAAACGTGAGGGCCATTCTGTATGCTTTTACGGAGCTCTCCTTGGACAAACTGGCACACAAAGCAGATACAGTTACGATTGCATGATTGGATAATACAGTCTGTGGTGCTGTGAATGAGGTCATGGTGGGAGGCCCTGGACCATCATTGTGACTGCAGCTATGTCCACTGCAGCATCACAGACAAAAGGTCCACAGGCAGAGCCATCTATGGGACAGTAGATGAAGCAACTAACCGGACTAAATACTAGGCTTAAAAGGCATCCCAACGATGACTGGGTTCAAGGCAAGAACGACCAGCAATTCGGAAAATGGTGTTGGTACCACAGTAGTTTTGCTGACACAGCGAGGCACATTTCCAAACGGGAGCGACAGTTGCCAGTAGGCACATGTACTCATTAGGATTTTTCACAGGACCTAAATTGTAGGAAGAATCCTGTGGTATCAGCTGTCACTGACTCTACTCGATTATTTATAAACAACAGAAGTCTGAGGCACTTTCCTAGTAGACACTAATTCATAAATCAGCTTATATCCAAAAATGCCGAATGAATGTTGCAAAAATGAAGGTGATATTTTTCCTATGGCTGCCAACATTTCTACAACCAGAGCATACGGGAAGAAAACACTAACTCTGGAATCGGACGATGACTTCCGCCGTACATGGGCACTTGTCATTGCCAAAGTGAATGGGCCAATCTTAGAAGCTAATTTTCTCTGGCATTTTTCAATTGTACTAGATTTAGTGCAACAGTGCTTAATGCAAATACCTCTCTCCCAAACCGACTTCCACATCAGACTTCGTACTGCCCAAAACTCTGTCCTGCTTTAAGTTACGCGAAGATTTCCAGGGTAACTGCATCTTCCATGTAGGTTGTATAGCAGTGGAGATCGCTACAGTCTCAGTAGGGAGTACACATGTGTGCACTATGCGAGAAGACGACAGACACTTATTTGCATGAAACAGTCGAGCAGAGAGAAACCTGCGAAGTACCATTAGCGCAGATTTCTCAGATAGAAGGACCATGTTCTTCAGAAAGGTCGACCGCTCATGAATTACAATACGAAAACGCTAAATTGTGAAGGAAAATTTCTTTACTAAAAAGACTTGGACTGCATACGTGAATACTTACGGCACCTATGCTGCATTGCTATGAGTCAGGTGGTGGCTGAACTTCGTCCCACACTTCTTCTTGAAAGCCGCATGTGGATCAGGCAATGACCCCTGCCAACAGCTGCTGTGTGAGTTTCCTGCACTGGTGGATCCAATGTTGATGAAGAGCAACAGAAGCCATTACACTCAATTTTATGTGACGACAACACTGGGTCATCCTGTGGCTTTCAGACCTCAGCGCTTGCCTGAATTATCCACAGCAAAACTGGAATTTGCTAACGTGGTTGCTGAAGGAATAATATCAAGATCACATAGCTTATGGGCAGCTCCATTGCAAATGGAGAATCTGTGGAGACTGCAGGGGCTTAAATGCATTCACTGTTCCAGACTGGTACCCAGTACCCCACATAGCAGACTTTAATGGTAACCTAAAGGGTACTTGTTATTTAAGTGTCGTTGATAGCACTAAGAAGTTATTGCAAGTACCTATGGCTCCAAATAATAATAAAAAGACAGCTGTGACTACACCCTTTGGCCTTTTTGAGCATAATGCTATGCCTCTTGGCCTGCAGAACGCTGCACAGACGTGGCAGCGTTTCATACTTGAGATTCTGCATGAGCGTCCATTCATATATTGTTATATGGATGACATTTTAGTGTTTTTGAAAACCAAGGAGGTCATCAAGCATCTGTAAACTTTGTTCAGTAGACTGGAGAGTTACAATGTTATGATTAATATGGACAAGTGTATTGTTTCAAAAGAAGAGATAAAGTTTTTTAGCTGCCAGTACATTGAATCATGCCATGATAACTCAACATTTTCCAAAAAAAGTGACAGATATCGCAAACGTGCCCCTACCTTCTACATTTAAACGCCTTAGACGTTTCCTGGGGATCTTAAGTTATTACAGAAGACACTTCCTGCTTAACAAGTTGCTTATTGATAAGAGTACATCCGGTAGCAGTAAGATTCCATGGACTCCTGAAGCTACATCCATGTACTGCGACCTGAAAAAGGCTTTGGCGTAAGCTACATTATTGATAAATCCCTTTCAGAACTCGCAAATTGCCTTGTGGATTGATGCGAGTCAGATGGCACTGGGCGCAATGTTACAACAGTACAATCATAAACCTAGGATTTCATGTTCCAACATGCTACTGACCTCACCTCACCACATCAAATTCGCCAAACAGAGTTCATTGCCCAATTTTCCACAGACCTGCAACATGTCACAAGGCAGGATAATGTCATGGGGTTATGTCGTGAGTACCTACCACTATACAACATAAGGCAAAAGATCTGTTGCAACATTTCAGAAAACAAGATACATCCATTTTGTCCTGAAAAGTGGCGATGCTCAGTGTTTGACAGTTTTCACAACCTAGCACATCTGGATAAGAGATGCTGCTAAGATAGTATGAGGTAGGATTGCTTGGACAGGAATAGAGAAAGGTTGCCATCAATGATCTCGCTGTCACATGTGACATAAAGGTTGTAAAATATCTCATCACAATTTTGCTGCACTGAAAGATTTCCCCTCTCCTTCTCAGAGATTCTCACACTTGCATTTGAATATTGTAAGCCCATTTCCCCCTTCTAGTTACCAGGGAAGACAGATTCACTATGTGGCTCAACACTGCGCTAGTACCAGATATTTTAGCAGTGTCTGTGGTCAGAGTCTTGATGTCCACTTCGTTCGCCAGATTTGGCATTTCTCAAGTTATTACCATGTACAGGGGTAGGCAGCTTGAGTGCCAATTGTTCGAGAAGCTCTTGAGATTATGTGGGAGCAAACACATACGAAATATGAGTTGCTATACCACCAAGCAAAGGGATGATAGAGCAAATGTACTGCAACCTGAAATCAGTTTTCGCCTGCTATGCGGAATCCTGGACAATGGCACTACTGTTAATATTTATAGGACTGCACATGGTAATTAAAGAAGACTTAGGATGTTCCTCTGTCAAGTTAATCTATGGAGAGTAACTGAAAATACCGGGCGAATTTTCTCCCCCTCTCCTCCTTGCAACCTGTCAGTACGGAAATATGCCATATTTTTACATTCACTGCAAACTCATAGGCAACTCCTCAAACCTATTAGTCCATTGCAACGTGGAGACAAAACAATTTTCTTCCAGAAAGACTTGTTCAGGTATGGGTTTGTCTCAATAAGAGACAATGGCACTAGTCCTCTTCTTTCCCCTTCATATATGGGGACCTTTAACATAATTGACAAGGGTGAGAAAACATTTATAGCTAAAAAAATGATAAAAATGACACCGTTTTAAGCCAACATTTTCTGAAGCATGTTCAGACGAACTATGGAATGAGAGAGCCCAATTCTCGTATTCCCCATATGATATGTTGGACAAGAACAGAAACATTCGTCTTCCTGAACAGACTGAGAACCTGATTGTATCTTCACTGTCTAGCAGGGCAGTACTTTGTCAACATCTGATAGTCCAGCGGCGCCCTGGATTTTCCAGTTAAATCCAGTTGATGGACGAGACAGATCACGTCATGTGAGAATATATGTGGCACACATGAATTTCCGAATACAGGTCTCCTAACAAATGAGGGAGGGGGGGACTGATGTGGTGGACTTAAATAGACAGTTAATATGGGGCGAGTGTGGGGATTGATTTGTAAGTTATCTGTGATGTGAAAATGAGATTTGTCTTTGCACTGATCGATATGATGCATATTCTTAGGAGACGACTACTGTGGTGATATTATATTGTGTGCACTGCATCATTATTCTATGTACAGTGAGTAAATGCACTAAAGTGTTTACTTCCATCATAACTGTGTGTGGTAAATTGAATGTAGAGTTCCCCTAAAGGCATTTGCAAGTTGCAAGATTGTTTGGACGCCTGAAATCGTAACACTGATTTGTTTCAGTTTCTTTCGATTGTTTGCTGTTTGTATTTGGAGTGTATGACACTGTAGCCATATGCTTTTGTTTACTTGAGAGGTTATTGTACATATTAAGTCACTGCACATATTTGCTTTATTTTTGTGGGATTGTTTCCTGCTCACATTTGAACCACATCCTTCTGTAGCTTTTTTTTTTTTTGTTGGATGCGAGCAGTATGTTTGAGAAATCATTTGTAATACGTAACAAACAGTTATTGTCAGCTGGCTTATGTCTTGAGAGCTCCAGTGCACAACATTTCATGTGTTTATTGTTTGCTCTTAGGTTGTGTGAATTTGTGTCATTGTCTTGTTCACAAGTCCCTGTTTTTCGTAGAATTACTTTCTACACACTCCACGCCATTTTCAGGGATTTCTTCATTTCGTTTTTCAAAGCACTTAGACATCTGAAAAATATATTTTTTCCAATCTGCATTTGAATTAAGTACTATATCTGGTTTTGTATTTACTGTGAGTTATTGTTTCATAGTTCACTTGTTAACTCGACAAGATTTTGTACTAAATCCAGTACAATGAAGACATTGTTGACACAATTTTCCTAGTTTTTAGCTTCCTGTGTTCCTTTTTCTCCAAAGAATTTGATGCATAATCTCTTCTCGCGGACTTCACAATGAAACTTAATTCTCTCTTTTGGTCACTTCACAGTACGAGCTTCGCTGCTATTGTGGCCTACACTATCACTGTGAAACGATTTTCTACACCATGTTCCACACACAAAAACTATTTCTGTGTTTTCTGTTTTTTGCACTTTACACATTAATTACTATCGTCACTCACCACCATCTTGCATCATTTTTGTGGCACATAACAGCCATGAAAATATTTGCTCTTCTCAATGTGTGAAGATACAATATTGTTATCTCATTGTCAAATGATATGAAGTCAAAAAAAAAACATTATTTCTCTACTTTGAAAGTATGTGTGTGTGTGTGTGTGTGTGTGTGTGTGTGTGTGTGTGTGTGTGTGTGTGTGTGTCACTCACCACCATCTTGTATCATTTTTGTGCTACATAACAGCCATGAAAATATTTGCTCTTCTCAATGTGTGAAGTTACAATATTATTATCTCATTGTCAAACGGTATGAAGTCGAAGAAAATAACATTATTTCTCTACTTTGAAAGTGTGTAAGTGTGTGTGTGTGTGTGTGTGTGTGTGTGTGTGTGTGTGTGTGTGCATGCGTGGGTGTGTGGGTGTGCAGGTAACTGAAGGAGTCTTTCGTTCACATTGTTATCTTTATTTCCACTTTCAGGTATAACCAGTACCACATTAAAAGCATATGTTGAGTGGTTTTATTCGTACCATTTGTGCTCTTCATTTGCCCCATGACGCAATGAATCTTAATTGTGATGCCAGATCTGATTCAATCCTGAAACAGACCATGACAGGGTTCTTTGTTGTCATTGTTTTTGTCGTCTGAAGTAATTGTCTTTAATGACTTGTGGAGATACATGAAGACTTTACTTATTTTTCTTTCATCTTGCACTTGGGCTGTCTTATTTGGGTCCTTTGTCCTGCTGCCTTGATATTTAAGTCGCTTCCTATTGGTATTGCGTTGTTATGAAAAATTTGATGTTTCTTGTTGGCAGTTGAGCTGCTAGAGGGGTTCATCGTGATGGACTTGGAAACCCGATACTAGTGTCATCTTTCTGGATTCACAGTTGTGAACAATTCCAATAGTCGGACTATGGCTCACAATGCGTCTATTTTGTAAAGAACCTGTGTTGTCTTGGTTCTTAACTTCCCTTTAATGTCGGTTTCTTTAAGTTAGGTTCTGATGTCTTGGTTCCTGATCCGTCTCACTGCTCTAGTTGTTCGCTGGAAGAACTTGTTTTGGAGCGTTTGCAGTTTCTTATATTTCAACTCGCACATCATTCCCCGTGAAGTAGAGCTGCACAAAATAACTGGTTAAGTTATGGTCTTGTATACTTGGAGCTTCGTTTTTTGGATTTGAGTCCTGGCTCTTAAGGAATGGAATGTAGGTTCGCACCATACTCATTGCTGTGTTCTTACTATCGTCGATGTTTTTGGTGTAAATCACTTCCTTATCCAAATAGACACCTAATAGAAATTAACACCTTGTGTTGAAGGGATCTGCTATCGTTGAGTATTGGTCATCCATTGGTAGACACAATGACTATCGTCTTTGTTGTGTTGATAATAATTTTAGTTTTCTGTGCTCATCATTCCATGATGTCAAACTGGCGTTGCATCCTGGCAAAAAACTAGCCAAGTTTCTTCCCAGTCGTCATACACATCACAACATCAGCACAAAAGCTAATAGAGATCGGCGATACTGTGGGAATGATGGAGACAGAGAACGATTTTTTAACTCTGCAAGGAAATAATAATAATTTTTATTCACATATGATAGCTTTACAGTCTTGGATATTGTCATTTTTGTATATTCACAGTAGTGGAAACATATAAAAAATGTAGTTTCATATTAGATACTATTTAGAAATATTGCTACCACTACTATAATGGAGCTGAACATACAAAACGAAATATGGCAGAAACAAAATGTTTAAGTGAGTATAAATATCTTTTAATAACTGTTTTAATTTATCCTTAGAAAGATTTCCATAAGGTCGCTTTATATCATTAGGTAATCTGTTACAAAACTGTCTTCTGGCATTAAGTAGGCTGTAATCCATGGTCCTTTTATTAATTGGTATTATATGATAGTAATCTCTGCTTTGGGTGTTGCAATGATGCATACCTCTATTCATTGTTCTATGAGAACATACAGTTAGTAAACCACAATAGTAATTATCCCAGCCTCTCTCTAATAGAACCTGAAGAACTTATCAGCAGACTGCAGGCTTCCCCCCTCAAATCTCTGTCCATTATTGTAAATGTGAGTCAATTAATTATGTGCTAGAACAAGAGGAATTGTTATGGTTGTATGTCGTTTTAACACGTAAATATTGCGTTTTTTTTTTTACAGATTAATTTGGTATGCTGTTCCCAAATAAGACACTCATCCATCACAAATTCTAAAAATGTATATTTATCACATTTTTCAACTAAAGCTAAATATTCAAGATTTATATCCACTTGAAATGGATTTTAAGTTACGAAAAGCGTTTTCACAGATGTCTTACCCTTATCCAGCGTGCGTTCATTCACGATAAGGTACAATATGATTAGACTAAAGTTCTCTTTATTGTTTTGCATTTGTAACTCATTAGCACAGCCTTCCCTGATAGCTGAGGTGTCAGCACGATGGAAGGCTGGGCCTGGGTTCGATTCCCAACTGGGTCGGAGATTTTCTCCGCTCAGGGACTGGGTGTTGTGTTTTCCTCATCATCATATCATCACCATGCACGCGCAACTCGCCGAAGTGGCGTCAACTCAAGAGACTTGCACCAGGTGACCGGTCTACCTGACGGGAGGCCTGTAACGTCCCCTTCTCTCTTTGCTTAGTTTCTTTCGCTGATCTTTCCTCTTTTTTCTATCTTCTTCTTACCGTGGCTATATCAGAGGGTTTTCAATGCAGAAATATAGTGAGAAGGGGGCACATGTGTGTGGTGGTTCACGATATCGTAGTGCTGTGAGGGAGCATCACTCATGCTCCTGGTTTGAGAGGACTGACGACTGAAGTATGAACCTTTCTCAAAAGAAAAGCAGGTATGTGCTCTCATTTCTTTTAAAACTATAAATAGTAGCGTAGCTAGTACTATCTATCGTTCTACTAAGTTGAATGAGCGCGACATCATTGATGAAGTGTCAACCTCGAAAGTAGTTTATTAATACCAATTAGCTGAAATAAAAAAAACTCATCCAATCCAGAAGTCACCCACATTTAGGGTAATTAGTTTCTAAAGTGTGTGTAGTGGTCATTAATACTTAAAAGATCGTATCAGTAATTCTATCACTGTCCGTTTATGAGTTGCTAAGCAACGTATCAACAAGTTGACTATGCAATGATTAATATTTGTCGTATCCCGACAGTAAATCGCTTCTCGCTTGCTTTAAGCATCAAGACGATTACTATGCCGCTCATACAAGCCTTTGATAGTTATTATCAAACTAATGTCCGTAAATTGCAGTTAATGTTAGTGAATCACACACCCGACGATAACACCCGATATCCAGCCGCGTATCTTGAACTCCGCGCCGGTATTTGAGAATTCGCGCGCGATTTGTTTGCACCAAAGTCGGGTCGTGGTTCCCTAGAATAATTTGTAAATCAACTGCGTGTTGTAAATTAACAATTCTACGTCCATTCATGAAAGTTACAGCAGATCCGCACTTGATGACTACTTGATCGCGAACTCGAGCAACACGAAAGATTTTTTCTTACAAAGAGAAAACATATCATGCATAATGCAACAAGGTTATTTACTATGTGAAAACACATTTATATCTATCTCATTAAAACTCATTACCTATTAAATGTTGTACATAATTACGTTCTTTACTCTGTAAATAATCAATAAAATTTAGAAATGAATGACATGTATAAAAAAATCTCAAGTTGATATGACGTCATGGGTCACTACTGGTTTCGACTCCCATACACTCACGTGACGCAAAGTAGATCCGACTATATAGGACATACTCATGTAATGTTACATCGCCCCCGCAAACCTTAATATCTTTGAAAGGTCACAGATATTGGAGCTTTCTCTGAACGATGGCAATATGGTGTTGTGTACTGTGTCACTCACACATTGATCATTACAACATTGATTAAATGTGGGGCCTAACAGGATTTGCCCATTAAATAAACCGCAAACGTCATAATATTTGTCCAAGCTTTTTAAGCACTTTTTCTCACAAATATTACACTTTCACTTCACTGCACTAACTTCACAACACTATTAGTTGAAAAGCCCTTCTTTAACTGACTGTACAAAGCAGGGATTGCAGCCAGTTCTGATGGAAAAATGACCAGGCAGCGGCTGCCACCGAGCTGTTCAGGCTGCTAAAGACAGCTTGGTCATCTTCTTCCTCTCTTCGTCGTTCGACAATCCCGGAACTGCTGCTCGTGGATTGGCTATTCCAACTTTTAAACAAGCCGCTCATATTGCCGGATTATTTAACAGTTCAGCTGACAGAGTCATCTCTGTATCTCAACAGTGTGTCTTTCTATTTTCGTTGATGTCAGCATTGTATCCTTGACATTTCATGTTTATCAACATGTTGCATGGTGTAACGTAATCTGTTCCAGCCTTCATCTACAATTATATGGCGTATGATTTCCAACTTTAATTTAATAAGAGATATTATCATTATTAATACATCTTAGCACTGGTGTGCGTTTACTATGCTCCATTTGTTCATTGTTGAATACAGACTTCACTATCGTGTGATACATTCTGCGAATATGTTGTGAGTTCTCTTCAATGTTGAATTGGTTTATCCTTCATATATAGAGTGAGTATATTTGTTGTGTTTTTGCTTGCAAGTCACTTTTACATTGTGTCATAATTCTCTTCCATTTTATAATAAAATCCTTTCCTATCGGCTGTTGTTTCTAAATTACTTTGATGAACCATTCCACTGTTTCCATCATTTTCGTGTTTACACCATGTTCATCCTCCCAATTCGTACATTACTGATGATTATTTTTCGATAATAGTCACAAAATTATTTTAATATATCTCGTGTCCAGATTCACTCTAATTGACAATGAATTCTCCGATGTGATGTGATGCAGGTCATCATCTTGACGATGATGATCTCCTTTTCCTTTTCCATATACATGTTACTTCTTATCAAGTCATGTCCTTTTTCTTCCTCAAACCCTACACACACACACACATGAAATTATTTTTCATCTTAATACTATTGCTAATAACGTATTCTTCATAACATATAAAAATGTAAGAAAAATATTTACAAATATTAGATCAATTCTTCATTCCCCTGAATAACACTTTTGGAATCCGTTAGCATTCCCTCTATCTCTCTCTTTAACGGAAAATCTGTTATCTAATTATTTTTCCAATTTGGATAACTCTTTTAGTTTATTATGACTTTCTTTATTGGCTCTGAGCACTATGGGACTTAACATCTGTGGTCATCAGTCCCCTAGAACTTAGAACTACTTAAACCTGAGTATATATATATATATATATATATATATATATATATAAATACTTTCTACAATGTACATATATTATCTTCATAACAAAAACAAAATACTCTTCTTAACTGTATATTACCAACACAGAGTAGCATTCATGATATACTTTTGTATTATTCATAAGGCTTCATTCCATTTATGGTGTCTCAGTATCAAAGTCCTTCTTTCTTTTTCTTTCTTGCAGTTTATTTCTATGTTATTGTCCTTCTCTTCTTACTGAAAGTATTTCTTAATTTCTGTATGGTGAAACAGTCCCTTTTGGTATCTGGGTCACAGTCAGCTAATATGTAACTTCCTTAATGTGGTATTTGAATTATCTTGTAAGGCCCAGTATACAAATACTGCCACTTTTTGTTAAGTTTCTTCTTGCTGGATGGTTAAGGATGATTTCTTAATAGTATTTTCTCAACAATTGTATATGTGATTACTTTCTTTACACTTTTGTCAAACTGTGCTTTCCACAGTTTAGCCTGATGTTGTATGTTCTCATAAACCTTTTGCACAATATCCTCTTGTGTACAGTCATCTTCTTGAATTCTGGGCCAATTCCCTGACCAATCTTGAAATTCATTTCTTCCACGCATTATCTGGTTCGGTGAATATCCAGTCGAACCATGTGGTAGGTCATTGTAGATCCTCTCGAATTCTGGCAACCGATTGATCTATTGGTGTTGTTGCTGTGGTGTATGTGCCCATGGAAAGCGGTTTTATTCTCGAAATAGACTCTCTATCGGATTCCCACAAGGATAAAATCTGGATATGTATATATGTTTGATGTTATGTTCCTTCATAGACCTTTTCCACAATCCACTAGTAAAATATGCTGCACTCTCAGTCAGAATCATTTTCGGTTTCCCATAATCAGTAATGTAACTGATGATAATTGTCCTTAACATCGGTCGGACATGTACACTCCGTAATGGATATAATTGGACATATTTTGAAAAAATGTCATAAAAAGCCAGTATATACTTAAATCTTACACGTGCAGTGGGACACGGACCACACACATCACAAGCTATTAGTGTTAAAGGTTGGTGAGGAATTATAGGATGTAGTTCGATTCTTTGACAATAATTTATGGGTTTGATCTGTTGGCATATTTTGCATGTCTTCAGAATATTATTCGCTAGTCGTTCTAGGTTCGGATAATAGCAATATTCACCCAACTTGGCTTTACATTTAGAAGTCCCAGAATGTCCCCACTTCAAATGAGTACACCAAAGTAATGGCTGTATATAACCTTGTGGGACACAAACTTTCCAGTTGGTGTTAGTAGATTCATTCCTAAATAATACCCTAGATTGTACAGTATGTTGATATTTAGTATTAGTAGGATTTTTGTGCTTAATCTTGTCCCTAATAGGCTTCCAATGTAGGTCTTCTTGCAACTGTGGCAGTTTTGACACAGCTCTGAAACTTGCTCTTCATAATAATTTACTGATATGTCCATTACTTTAAAATTTAAAGATAGTTCATCATCCTCTTCATTCGTTCTCCCTTTTCTAAGTCGAGATAAAGCATCAGAAATTACATTGTCTTTTCCCCTTATGAACAGCACTGAAATGTTGTATTCTTGTAACAATAGGGCCCATCAGGTTAACCGTGAATGAAACATTCGACCTGTCAAGATAAATGATAAAGCCTTATGATGACAGTATATCGTAATCTTCTTGCCATAAACAAAGTATCTGAACTTGTTGAGTGCCCAAATGACAGCTAAAACCTCTAATTCAGTGGTACAATATGCTCTCTCGCATTTAGACAATGTTATGCTTGCAAACCCTATAATTTTGATGGTGTTCAGGTCACGCAGATCATCTATTTGAAACAATGTGGCACCTAAACCTGTTTCTGAAGCATCTGTCACAATACAAAAGACTTGTTCAAGATTCAGATGGTGCAGAAGTTGTGCATTAATCAGAGCATGCCGGATTTTATCAGAGGCTTGGCTGCATTCCTGGGTCCATTTCCAAGTAACCTTTTTTCGCAGTAGTTGTAGTAAAAAGTTTTGGTTAATTATTTGGTCAGGTAGAAATCGACGGAAGAATGAAGCAAGCCCCAAAAAAGACTTTAGTTCTTTTTTACTCCGAGGATACGGGCACCTTTTGATAACATTCATCTTCTTGGGATCGGGCTTAATTCCGTTTGGCCCAATTATGTGTCCGAGAAACTTTATTGCATTCCTAGCGAATTTTGACTATGTCAGACTCACTGTCACTCCGTACTCTGAGAACTTCATTAATACTTTCTCTAACAAATCGAGATGCTCCTCCCACGTCGTAGTCGCGATCAAAAGGTTGTCTACATACAAAGTAACTTTGTCGAGGAGACCTCGTCCTATTACGGTATCTAATGCGGAAATAAACACTCCTCCACTGATGTTTAAGCCGAATGGCATAACCGTGAATTGATAGCTTCTCCCAAGAAAGGTAAAAGCAGTGTACTTCCGTGATTCAGATGATATTCTTGTCTGCCAATAGGAGCTCCCCATATCCAGGGATGTCAAAAAGCAGGCACCATTAAACTTCTGAATAAGTTCTTCTAAATTCTTGGGTCTCGTTTGTACTGGAATAATAATTTTGTTAGTTTCCCTAGCGTCAAGAACTAGTCTTACATTACCATTTGATTTTATGACAGCCAAGATAGGGCTTCAATATTGAGAATTAGAGGGTTCTATTATTCCCCACTCTAACATCTTAGTGATTTCTTTTTTCACTGCCTCTCTGTTAGACCATGGAATAGAGTATTAAGTCGGACAAAAGGCTTCATGAGGATAGGTTTGAATATTAAACTCGAGCTCTTTGATGATTCCTGGATGTTTACTAAATACTGGTACATAATTAGTTAACAATCATAGTAAGTCTTCCCTCTGATCTGACGTCCGATATTCAGATTCAGAAACTTTGTCCTGTAGTGTGCCTTGATCTATCTCTTCTTCAGAAGATTCGATAAAATAAATTTCATTTGCTGAATCGCACTTAACACCAATATAGCTAACCATTAGCTTTATACAACATTTCTCTGGGACTACTTGCCCCTTCATCATAGGAACAGTCATAATCTCGTTTCCAGAGTTCAAAGTACACATCCCTTCTTTCAAATTAATTATCACTCCGGCTCTACACAAAAAAATCAAGACCCCAAACACAGGGTACGGTCATTTTCGAAACAATCAGAAAGGTACTATCTATAGTAGCCCCCACATTATAATGTCGACTCATACCTGTTTTGATATTCTCCATGCTTTCGCACCAAATGCGCCGGATACAGTGAATCCAGTAACAGGAAATGTTAATACTCTCCCTCCTCTGCTGATTGGTTTATAACTATCTTGCATCATTGCGCCAATGTTTGCGCCTGTGTCGATCAAGATCTCAATATCGATACCATTTACTACTGCTTGCACGACAGCTTGTAAGATTCTTCCGACTTTATTGGAAATATTTGACACTTCTTCACTCAACTCTTCTCTTAAGTCCAAATCATTATTATATATCAATAAATCTACTGAAAAATGATGGCTGCCCTCCTTTTCATACCCGGTCATCCTAGGAAGGCTTTGAAGACCGTTTTTGGTTTTACCTTTCGGGGCATGTTTTCATCGGTGATTCATGAACTTCCACTACACGAATATTGTGTTCAGAGTTCGGTATTGCTTTGTCACTCAGTGCTATCGCTCCTTGCGATTGTGATGCTGGTACACTACCTTGTAGATAATCTACCCACGGTTGTATCCTATGAGGGTCTTCTTCCGGATATCTATCATGTATGCGTTTACGATTAGGCTTTCCCATGTTGACATAATTTACGCGATTACCATTATTCCCATAAGTTTTCTTAGTAAATAAGCATTGCGTTTATATTGATCTCTTTCATTGTTAAATTTATAATAGTCATAGTGCGTCGTTTTCTTTCCTTCTGTTAGTGTAGGTTTAGCATTCCTATCTCTGTTGTCGACATTACAACCACCACCACGATTATTAATACCCGCATAATTACACTGTGTAATAGACTATTGATTATATTCCAAATTCTGGCATTTTCCATAACCAGATCAATAAAATCAACTACAGACAAAAGCTGTTCCACATTACAATCAGGTACATTTATCAGTTTTTCACGAATATGAATTGGCAATTTTCCCTTTAGAATACGTATTACTTCCTGATGTGAAATGTGCTCACACCAGTATCTCGTTTTGTTAATGTATTTTTCGAAATACTGTCGCAGTGAACTTCTCTTACTGTTATAATATTCAGGTTGGTACATGTCCTTACGCAACCGTTCCTGTTTGCTCTTAGACCAGTATTTTGACAGAAAAAGCTGCTCAAATTCTGCACAAGTACTACAGTTCTTGCTAGCTTCTGCAGCCCACAGTGCTGCTTCACCTGTAATTTTGGATACGATGAACTGAGGCTTATCTTGTCCGACCAACTATGTGGAAAAACATGATTGAAGTTATTTATGAAAATTTTGGGATGGATGTTGTCCTTCTCTGACGAAAATGTCGACAATTTCCTACTTTTAAATATGCTATTTTCAACTTTTAGAGACGATAGATACCCTCTCTGTACAAACGGATTATGTTCATTCTCGTAACGTTCATAAGATTTATCAGGTACTGTGATACCACAGTTACATTTACACTCACTACAGTATCGACTGTTTTTCGATTTGTCCATTGAATGATTATCGTCAATCAAAACATTTTGTGATGACCTCCGACCTAAATCATACGTTTTAAAATTCGTGTCCCTTTGGCCCTTCGGCAGTTCTTCAATTATTCTTTCTGTAATTGCTTGAAATTCATAAGTAAACAATTTGACAAGTTAGTCGTGTTGAGACTGTTTCCTTTCGATAAGTTAGGATCGTTTCACTTCGAGAGTGTTATTAAATTTCTCCTCAACCTCCTTATTCTTAACCTCAATCCATTTGTTAAAATCTTCCTCCAATTTTGAAGTTTGTTCGTTTAAATACTTATCAATACCCTTACACGTGTCGTTTTCGAAATCTGCTATTTTTGCGGACAGATCTTCGATCTGCACACCGGTTTTCAGACAACTACTTTCTCAACTACTGACTCTGTTTGATAAATCAGTATGCCCTTGTGAAATATCATCACATTTACTGTCTCCTTCATTTATTTTTCCTGTAAATTCAGAATGTAAATCATTAATATACTTAGATACTTTGATTTCAAATTCTTCAAACTTAGCATTTAATTGTTCTTCCCAGTGAAGTTGTAATTTCTCAAATTTCTCATTTAAGGAACCCATTTCCGTTTTCAATGAACCTATGTCTGTGTTCAATAAATGCATGTCCGTTTTCAATGAACTCATATCTGTGTTCAGTGAACGCCCGTTTGTGTTTAATACCACTAACAAATCCAATATCTTGGTGTCCCTGTCCGTTATCACACTAGTGGACTTCTCTACCTCACTTGGGCCACCAGCTGTGGCACCTCTCTCCCTATCTGTTTCAGTATCTTGCACATCACTTTCACCCAAACCTGATGTTTGTGATTCTATCTCTTTCACATGTGACATGTCATGGCTCTCCTCCCTTAACCCATGCAATGTCTGTCCCACATTTAATTCCTGAAACGCCTCACCCTGAGGCTCAGGTTCTATTTCCTTATCACTGCTCCCTGCATTCATGTTTTTCGCACTTTTATTAAAATATTTTTTTCTTCGAGTATGCATTTTCACAAATTTTCTCCCTACACACTGCTGCTACTGGCGTCGTTACGACACACACAAAAGACAACAATAACAAATTTTGATTCACTAGTCTACTCATAACTGCGAGTCTCGCATTTTTCAATAGCGAGTACTTATTCAGTCAGTCCGTGCGAAGTTAGATGTTGCGGCCAGATGTCTCTTGCGCTGCAAAGTACTCGAGCCCCACGTTGGGCGCCAAATGAGACCTCCCCTTCTCTCTTTGCTCCGTTTCTTTCGCTGACCTTTCCTCTCCTGTCTTCCTTCTTCGTACCGTGGCTCGTTGAAGTGGCGTCAACTCAAGAGACTTGCACCAGGTGACCGGTCTACCTGACGGGAGGCCTGTGACGTCCCCTTCTCTCTTTGCTTAGTTTCTTTCGCTGATCTTTCCTCTTTTTTCTATCTTCTTCTTACCGTGGCTATATCACAGGGTTTTCAATGCAGAAATGTAGTGGAAGGGGGCACATGTGTGTGGTGGTTCATGATATCGTAGTGCTGTGAGGGAGCATCACTCGTACCTCTGGTTTGAGAAGACTGACAACTGAAGTACGAACATTTCTCAAAAGAAAAGCAGGTATGTGCTCTCATTTCTTTTAAAACTATAAATAGTAGTGTAGCTAGTACTATCTATCGTTCTACTAAATTGAATGAGCGCGACACCATTGACGAAGTTTCAACCTCGAATTAAGTTTATTAATACCAATTAGCTGAAATAAAAAAAACTCATCCAATCCAGAAGTCACTCACATTTTGGGTAATTAGTTCCTAATGTTTGTGTGGCGGTCATTAATACTTAAAAGAGCGTTTCAATAATTCTATCACTGTCTGTTTATGAGTTGCTAAGCAACGTATCAACGAGTTGACTATGCAATGATTAATATTTGTCATACCCCAACAGTAAATCGCTTCTCACTTGCTTTAAGCATCAACACGATTACTATGCCACTCATATAAGTCTTTGATCGCTATTATCAAGCTAATGTCCGTAAATTGCGGTTAATGTTACTGAATCACACACGCAACAACAACACCCGATATCCAGCCGCGTATCTTGAACTCCGCGCCGATATTTGAGAATTAGCTTGCGATTTGTTTGCACCATAGTCGGGCCGTGGTTCCCTAGAATAATTTGTAAATCAACTGCGGGTTGTAAATTAACAATTCTATGACCATTCATGAAAGTTACAGCAGATCCCCACTCGACTACCACTTGATCGCGCACTTGAGCAGCACGGAAGTTTTTTTCTTACAAAGAGAAAACATATCATGCATAATGCAAGGTTATTTGCTATGTGAAAACATATTTATATCTGTCTCATTAAAACTCTTTACCTATTAAATGTTGTACATAATTAAATTCTTTACTCTGCAAATAATCAATAACGTTTAGAAATGAATAACATGTATAAAAAAATCTCCAGTTGATATGACATCATGGGTCACTACTGGTTTCGACTCCCCTACACTCACATGACGCAAAGTAGATCCGACTATATAGGACATACTCATGTAATGTTACGACCCCTAGCCATAGGACATTTTATTTCAGCACAGACTTAGCTAAAAAAGGACATGTCAGCAGCAGACTTCAGACTTTGCTGAAATGAAGTTTAAGGGCTGTTTATAACATTAGTAGAAACAAGAAACCGAAATGATGCAAGGAAGTTTTCTGTGGAACCACACAGCTGAGAATGCCTGTATATACGAATTATTTTTTCCTTGTTCTTAAACTATAATAGCATGGTATGCCCAATATCCTGTAAAAGTGATCCACAGATTTTTAAAATTAACACTTCTGGTACTACTACCGTAACCACCTGAGTAGTTAAGCAAGTTAACATGCCACTTTTGGGACATTGGAGGTAAGACTGACCTATACTGAATCCATCTTGCAGTTTAAAGGCGTGGGCTGGTGAGCTGGTCATCCTCGATAAGGTTTTTAGGCTGTTTCCCACACCCTACTAGATAGATACTAGGCTGGTACCCACATCACACCCCATATACACTTTACACAAACATTTATAAAACTTTCTCACGCTTGCAAATTATATGTAGCGTAGATGCAGAAAGATAACATAAACAGATTTCATGTGGGGAAGGGATTGGGGGAAGGGGGGCAATCTTTAATTTCTTAGTCTGTTCGAACTCACAATCACCATCATAATTACTTCTACTAGAACTACCGCTACAGCCACACGGGATTAGCCAAGCGGTCTAAGGCGCTGCAGTCATGGACAGTGCGGCTGGTCCTGGCAGAGGTTCGAGTCCTCCCTTGGGCTTGGGTGTGTGTGTTTGTCCTTAGGATAATTTAGGTTAAGTAGTGCATAAGCCTAGGGACTGATGACCTTAGCAGTTAAGTCCCATAAGATTTCACACACAGTTGAACATTTGAACTACAACTACAACTATTATAGCATAGTTTGGTAACCTGTCTTCAATAATACAGGAAATAAGCAAAGAGATTTAGTACTACTCATCTTTCTAATTTGTGAAAGAGTACTGAATGATCCTTAGGCCAAAGATCTTATTCAAATGCATAAAAGTCCCAATGAGTTTATATCCTCTATCCACTGTTTTCAATGCATCAAAGAAAAAAGTTGTTTCTATTGTTACTATCAATTGCCATTTTAAGAAGTCATGCCACAAATTCTGTATCTACAGAATAAAAATTCGAGTTGGTAAATAATTACTCTCTCAAGCAACTTGTCTAGTGCTGAAGTCACTGAATCTGGCCTATTATTCAGTGTGCAAACGGATTCTCCTTTTCTATGGAATGCTCATATTGTAGCAGAATTTCTCGTGAGACTTTTTCTAGCACTCAGAACGTCGAGTTTGGTGTATAAGGAGCTGTTTACAGCATTAGAGTGGTTATCAAATAGCAAAGGATAAACATACATTAGACTTAATCTCACTACTAGACAGGCTTGTCATAATGTGACAACAAGTATCATGTTGTTCAGTATTAACTCACAAGCACACATTTCTATAGCTAGTTCACTAGTTGGCGAACTCATTAGACAACTAAACAAACACTGGTTTTGGCCTTGTTTCACAATTTTATTATTAATGTTATTGCACAACCTACATTTTGGGTTATCACCCCATTTTCAAATACATTACTGATTCGCAAATATGATAATACACAGGTAAACATGATGACAAGGCAAAGGTAATCATCTCAACTTCTTAAGGTATCGATCCCTAGCTTAATCTTTCATCAGAGAACATAGAACAAAAAGTGCTGCCTATAATTACAATGCCCAGAATCAGTTGAAAGAAGCTGAAAAGGAATGCCATTGTCTTTTTGTTCTCTTATGGGATTCGGATCGGTGATGTTATAATTAATAAGAGATCTGTTCATACAGCGTTGTGGTTGTTATATAAGAGCAACAAAATACAAAAGAGTTCTTTGAAGCGCAGTAGGTTATTCCATTGCTGCGGTACTATAAATCTCTCTTCCAGCCCACGACCTTCTGTAGAAGTAGAAGTCACAGGGCAGGATTTGGTAGCCTGCGTAGCAGGTCCGCTCAAAGATGTATAGATTCCGCTTTTAATCTACCCATACTTGACTGTTAGCCAAGCAGGCGAGCTACCGCACGTTAGGGGCAGACAGGGATGGCTGCTTACTCCCGTCCAAGCCAAGCTACGCCCAATCCAAGCAGGTTTCCCGCAGGGCTGCGCTATGTAGTAGTTTAATCTGTACGCTTTCATTGGAGTGTTAGGAGTAGCTTCGGAAGTTGATGAAAAGCCTCTTTTTACCCAAGTAACACAAATCGAGGCTCAATGAAATATTTATTCATTTTGGGTCATTGTAAGTCAGAAAATGGTGGATTTATTTACTTTTCGGCGTTTTTGAGCTCATTTATTTATATCCACATGAACAGTTTTCTCTGCAGCTTCACCCTCTTTCGACTAGTACCGGCTATTATCAAGCCGAACCATCATTAGGTCACCTCTAATACATGTTTTCTGTAGGAATCAAAACCATCTCTGAAAGTCGAGTTCCTTTGCACCTAAGAACCTGCAGATGTGTATGATACTGCAAGTAATGTTTCGGAAGTCTAGTTTCTATAACCTTCGTATGTTTCAGCCAAATATGACCCCCATTATACCAAATTTAAATACTTTTTCCAGACTGTGTATTGCGGGTATGCCGAATTCATTCTAATTGGCCAAAATAGTTTAATCTAACTTCCCCAAATGCATTGTGGCAAATCGAAGTTCCTTTTTTTCGCATTATATTAATCTAAAAAGTATGTGTCTGAAAGAAGAAGCTTTACTTTCATATTAAGCTTTCCCCGCACTGTGTTACATACCTCCAGAATATGGTTTTTAACACCCATATTTTTTTATATTTCAGTCAATGTTTTCCCTAAGCTTAGAAAGCCTATATACTGTTAAATGGCCTCGAGTCCTTAGCATTTGCACATACTTGTCACTCACTAAGTCTTTGTCCTCTTTCAAAATATTTATGCAGTGAGGAAATTGCTGGTCAAATTTACAAACGTGCCGTATCATACTCGAGGTTCCCGAATGAGTATTCAGTAACTTTTTGTACAATTTTCATTGGGAGACATTATCGATTTATTTGAAGATGTCTGACAAACACAAAAGAAACTTTCCCCCTGCTGGACTTGGCCTCTGTTCCGTGATTGATACATACTCCCCAATTCCTGATTTTTCTTCTAACTCCTTTAAGTCTGGTTTGTTCATTTTGCTGCTCCGATCGTTACGATAAATGAGTTACAGTAAAACTACCTACGCAACCATGTATCTAGTCACGGTGGATAGATAGCACAACCTGTTCTCAGGTGCAGCAGGCTGAACGGGTACTGTGAAACTTGCCAGGCTTGCGGAAACCCAACATGGCCTGCTTTAACCACAGTGCTTCAGCACACATGTACTCTTGTCTCCGTCGCGGCAGGCTGATCTGCTTCAATGGTTGCGGCGAAGATAGGCGGAAAGAGAGTTTATACACCTCTGAGTCCACTCCATCAAGAAAAAGGCGATAGTTCAAGTGAATAATTAAGATTAAAACTATCATCGATTGTGTCAGAGTGACAGACAGTTTGACAGGTAATATGTCTTATGGGCTCAGTACAGTTATAGAATGGCACCATTAAACGTCATTAGCAATCTGCGATTAATTGCTGATGGCCCTTTAGTGTACGGGAAAATGTCGTCTTTAATTGCTTGTAGGAGGACAAAAGATAACTTGAACGGAATTCTTATTTGCTGTAATGAATGGCAACTTGCTGTAAATGCAGAAAAATGTAAGTTACTGAAGGCGAGTAGGAAAGTACTCTATAATGTTGGAATAGTGTTGGATGTGTGCTGCATGACACAGTCACGTCTATTAAATATCTAGGTGCAACGTTGCAAAGCGACATGAAAGGGCACGAATACATAGGATGATTGTAGGACAGGCGAATGGTCAACTTCAGTTCATTAGGAGAATTGTAGAAGAGTGTAGCTCATCTCTAAACGAGACATACAAAGTAGCGCCAAATTTGTCACCGGTAGGTCTGATCAACACGCGAGTATTATGGAAATGCTCCGTGAACTAAAATGAGATTATCTGCAGGAACGAAGAAGATATTCTTCTCGCAAAACACTATTGAGAAAATATGAAGAACACGGATTTGCGACTGACTGCAGGACTTTCCTGCCGCCATCAACATATTTCTCGCAAAAGGACCGCGAAGACAAGCTAAAATAATTCTGGGCTTCTTCAGAAGCTTCTAGGCAGTAATTTTTCCTTCGTTCCGTTCGTGAGTGTAACATAAACGGAAATGACTAAGACCAGTATTACAATAGCAAATTTCTTAGATAAAGTTTGTCAGATATGTCTGACGTAGTGTAATAGGCAACTTTTGTGATATGTTGCCTTTAATCGAATTTATTTGACTAAACCTAGCGCCCCGCCTTACATTTCATCAAAGAAAGCAGTAAGATTGAAATTCACTCTCTTTCTTCGAAGTGAATTAGACTATTCAGCTCTGACAGATTTGTATAAGAAGTCAAAATCAGGAATGATGTAAGGCAAGTTCACTGTCACCAATGATGCTTATTTGTTCCTTGAAAACGGAATTAAATAACTGTTATTGTTTGTCATTGGAAGAAAACTAGTTCAATAAGATTCATTGATGAAGCAGCAGGTGAATAGCAATTGTGCCCGCATCTCGTGGTCGTGCGGTAGCGTTCTCGCTTCCCACGCCCGGGTTCCCGGGTTCGATTCCCGGCGGGGTCAGGGATTTTCTCTGCCTCGTGATGGCTGGGTGTTGTGTGATGTCCTTAGGTTAGTTAGGTTTAAGTAGTTCTAAGTTCTAGGGGACTGATGACCATAGATGTTAAGTCCCATAGTGCTCAGAGCAATTTGAACCATTTGAATAGGAATTGTTTTTGTGCTAAATATAATGGAACATGTGCTAGCTATAGGTTACGATACGCACATAAAGAGGATAGCATCACAGGCCGACATGCTAGAGGACTAAATGCTAAATGTTGCAGCCGAGAAAGAGAAACTTGAAGGGCACACGCAAGACACAGAAGCAAGGATAAGTCCATACGGTCTTTTAGAAGAATATATAGCAGCTAATGTCCAAGAACGTAAAAATTGTGCCTAATTTTGAATGTATTAAAATGAGTCTTAAATCCGTAAAGAAAATCTAGAAACGACCAGTTGGGTTGGTACATAAGTTCATGGCGTTTTTGTTTTGCATGCTGGCATTCCAGTTGCTGTGGGTTTCTTTATCGATTGTCAATTTTGTTTGTAGTTCAGTGTTGCTATTTGAGTTCAAATATTTTCATTTTGTCATTTGGAGATACAGAGTGGAGCTGTGGACGCTAGAAAATGAGTTCTAAGTGGAAAAATCCGCCATATTCTTCTGTTTGAGTTCAGTAGGGGGGTGACAGCAGAGGAAGCAGCCGGAAACACTTGCGCCGCCTATTGAGATAATTCCACCGGACAGAGCATGGTAAGAAAATGATTTTTTCGTTTTAAGGAGGATCGTTTCGACGTTAGTGACCCTCCACTTTCAGGAATACCTTCGGGGTTTGATGAAGATAGTTTAAAAGCATTTGCAATGGAAATGAGCGTTTGGCGTCTTTGGCCGGGAGGCCCCTTGCGGGGCAGGTCCGGCCGCCGTGGTGCAGGTCTTGTTACATTCGACACCACATTGGGCGACCTGCGGGCCGGATGGGGATGAAATGATGATGATGACAACACAACAGCCAGACCTTGAACGGAGAAAATTCCCCGACACAGCCGGGAATCGCACCCGGGCCCGTAGGACGGCAATCCGTCACGCTGGCCACTTAGCTATCGGAGCAGACTTTTAAAAGCATTAATCCACAATGATCACCCTCAGTCTAATAGAGAACTGGCAAATGTAATGAAATGTAGTCATCCCATCCCCGTGCGACATTTGCATGCAATGGGGAAGGTTCAAAAATCTAATGTTTGGGTATCGCATGCTCAAAGCCAAAACGACAAAAATCAGCAATGACCAGATGTACATCTCTCCTTGCTCGCCATCAATTGGCTCGTGAACAACACCAAACACTCCTATCCTATATCATTACTTGTGACGAGAAATTGTGTCTTTATGCCAGCATAAGGAAAAGAACGAAATGGTTGAGCTCAAACAAAGCAGCCACTCGCTGTACAAAGACCTGCGATCGTTCACGAAAAATAAAGTTATGCATCTAGTCGCAGAGCTACGGTGTAGGGTACTGCGAATTGCTTCCCCGAGGTGTAATAATCACTGCTGTCATTTTTGCTCAACAAGTGAGACGTCTTGCGCACGAAATCCGAGAACAACGACCAGGAAGACTGTGTGAATTGATGCTACTCCATGATAACGGCCGCCGGCGTTCTGCTAGACTGACAACAAACACTATACAGGAGTTAGGTTGGGAAGCCATTCTGCACCCCATCTGATCTTGTACCTTCAGATATTCACCTTTTCCGCTCTCTATCAAACAATTTTCGAGAAGCTTCCTTTTTGGACGAAAACGCGTTCCGGACATGACGCAACCAGTTCTTCGCCTGAAAACCACGTGATTCTACAGTCGCGAAATAGAAACGTTACCCTAGCATTGGCAGACAGTTGTAAATATTGAACGGGAATATATTATTGGTGTCCGAAGGCTCTGTGTATCTGATGTGTTTATTAAACTTATCGAAAAACGCTACGGACATATGCACCAACCTAATGCTACCTCCAAAGGATCATAAAGTACCTGGCAAGCACGCAAATATACTCATGATCAGTTCCTTTTGAACTTCAAAACATCAGGTCACAATTCAGTTCTCATCTTAAAGGATTTTTCGATGATACCATTACGACTCGGCTACTGTGATCTGTATACATTACAGTGCACTCAGATTATATTAACATTAACACGAAGATTAAATTTCGTATTCATGTTTGAAATATCACTGCCTCGTTTAGTGACTGGGAACTATGAAGCTAAAAATAACAGTTTCTCCGTTGGTATCATGTGGTTCTTTTACGACTACATGTCAGCTATCTGAAGGAACTACGACAAAATTTTTGATGACTGAGTAATGCTCCTTTTTCAGCCAAGTCAAAGATTTTTGTCAAAGAAATATGATTAATATTTGATCAAACTTCTGTGTCAAAGAAGTTTGATAGTGTAATACCTGCCTAACAGCGGTACAAGGAAACCTCCGCCGTGCACCGTATGTATGGTGGCTCGTGGACTAAGCATGTAGACGTACATGCTCTAGGATTTGAAGGTGTGGTGAAATTTAAGAGTTTTGGAGCTTCATATGGTCTTGCGATTAAACGTTCTAATACATATGTCGAAGAACTCATGGGCCAAAGTATTGTCATTACTTTTCACTCGAGTGTGTCGCACTGTATCTGAGGGAAGTATGAATATCTTTGTAGTCAGAGGCGGCAAACAACCGGCGTTCTGTTTACATGTCAGCCACGTCAGTGTCCCGCGTCCAACTGAGGGTACAGCAGGAAGCAGACCGACTAAGCGGCGTCCACAAAATGGCAAGTAGACGCGTTGCGCCACTGCTGTCGGCAGTTGAGTAGCCAAGGTTTCTGTAGGGAGGAAAAAAAACAAAAAAAAGCCATAATAGCTATTTTCACACGTGGACTCTCGCACGCATAGTGCCGGATGTTGCACAGCCAGCCCGGGCACGCCGGGTCAGGCTCTGTTGTGGCCGCCGGCGGCCTCGTGGCAATCAACGTGTTTAAGGCCCTACACACGCACCGACCGACCGACAAATTGGACGTGTGTAAGCGTTTTGACCGGCGGGCCGACGAACTTCCCTTGTCAGGATGTCGCGTCGGGCACGTCGGACCAACCGACAGCACACTTCCACCGCTCGAAGTCACTACACCCAACAAATCATGCCGCGTGTAGCGCTCTCGTACCAACCGCCCGACACATGTTCATCTTTCGTTGCTGCGTGCGGGATTTTATGCTGTTCTAATGTACATGACAGGGTGTGACGCAGACGAAACTTTGACAGTTACTGGAGAAAATTAGACTGCAGATGTTTGTGGGACACGTCGTGCAAGGGGTATAGCAATATAGATGGAAGAAATAAGTTTTTCATTTTTTTAAACTAATCACTAGTGGTTTCGTGTGGAACACACAGAATAAGTCTGTCGACCTCCTGTATTTTTTTAGTTTTTATTTCCGATGCTTATTGGTAATGAAATCTGAAAACCGAAACATGGAAATTCAGTGGCCGTTCATTCAGAAAATGTTTTGCTTAAATGTTATAAATATTTAAGTCCAATGGTTATCCAAGACCACTGCTATGATGAGCAAAGACTGTTTCTACATTCCTAACAGTTGCTAATTACTTCATTTCTTACATATCTGTTGCTGTATTTGTTAGATGATTTGCTCCACCGCCATGTTTGATCTTCTTCAAATCTGAAAAGAGTTTCTTAAAATACGGGTCATTTTTATGCTACGTAACATTCACATGTCTCTTATTTATTTTGCTTTGTCATCATGTATTTCCTCGGGTATTTATAAACCCATTGCAAGTGTCAGGAATCAATTTAGTTAATAATTGTGGAGATAAAAGAGCACTGAGTTTGAGGTCCTCTCAACATCTGCAACTGGCTAGTAATTGCAATGTCGCTAACAGTCTCACCGCAGTTTTCAGCCTCTCATGATTATATTCTTTTTCGTTAAAATGGTTTTGTGTTCAGCAACTCTGAAATACATGGTTCATCCGTTCTTAGCTGACTATGAAAAATCGTCGGCTTTGAGCTGCTTAAGTAACAGAATGTGGATAAATTTCTTTCCTCGCCTTAGCAACTTACTTGCCAACAGCTTTGTCTTGGTTTTTGTTTTTTTGTTTTATCTCGTTACTTCTAAAACAGCCAAGGCAAATCGTTTTTCCTTCTGTATAATACCGAGCGGAATTTCGTCGAACATATCTTCCATGAACTTCAGTCGCAATATGACGGCTCTGAAATCGGTGAGAGCCGTCGGTCGGGATGTGTGTAGACTGCCACAATATTGATCAGTCGTTCTGCCGATAAACCGGCGCGTGAAGGGGCTTTTAAACATAGTGGGTGTCTCCTTACATGTTGTGCAAAAGTGGTTGTCGTTCGCACCCTAACAAGGCAGAATGCTAACCCATAAAGCCATTGTTATAATCGTGTTTAGTAATCGAGCTAAAGGGGCCTTAACATGCTAAATACTATTGTCAAACCGTCAGTGTATTGACTGATTGAGGGCGCGTATTGACGTATTGTCAATAAGAGAAATATTGACAAGCAGTATTGTTGGCACAAAAATATTCTAAGCATTGTCGACATGTACAGTGTGTATGAGATCGAGAATCAACGGACTGTGAACACGAACCAGCCACACGACATAAGCGGGAACTGTTTTCTATTTGTGTGCATATCACACATCTTTCAATTTTTCAAGTTGTCCTTTAGCACTAAAGTTTTAGTAGGCCACTGCAGGGATAGTAACCGAATTTCCAACATTTCCACGGTCTGTGAAAGATTCACTGTGACACTGCTCTATCAATTTGAAAGCATGGTATTTTCTTCTTACAGTGTGGACACTCTCTTCTAGTTCGAACAAAATTTTTTACGTTGAATATCTGAGCACAACGTTGCATGGCAGATAGTGTGATTCTGCGATGTTAAAAAGCTTTCAGGGATGGTTAAGGGTAAATGAGTTAAATTGGGGAAGAGACGCTTGTCCGGAAACGACCGTGTCGTAAGTCATAACTGTCAAAAATAGTTAGGACATTTCTGGCAACGAGATAATGCACTGGTACTGTTACTGCTAAGACTGTAGAGTAAGAAACTTTTAGAGGTGGTAGTATAGACGAAAACAAAGGAATAGTAAACATGAGCTCTAAAATGCATGCCGTAAGAGCTATTGGCGCGTGTTCAGCAGGAATGGGTTTCACAGCAGCGAAGATGGAAAAGTGCACATAGCTCTTAATGTGCGCCGTAGTAGAATCCATGTTTAGTAGATCTTTTTTCTAGAGTTTGGTCCACATGACCACCTCTGAAAGTTGCCTGCCGTACATTCATAGCAGCAACATTACCGGTACATGTATTCCGCTGTCAAGGGAACAGAACGATTTTCGCTTATCTTTGCCAGATCAGGATCCCTTACTTCAAAATGATACATTTATTCTCCTCCATCATCCCCGAATGTTTGTAACATCGCTGATTCACCACGTATAGCTGTGCCATAGGTTTGCGTAACAATTTTCAAAATTTTTCCTGATGTATCAGTAAACTCCGAGCATTCGAATACTTGCCTGTCACCAGAAATGTGAAAGTTACTCCAAATCTCTAGTTGACTGTGATTGCCTCTCTTTAACATATTCTGTTTCTCTATTTATATCGTGTCAAAGTTGCCATAAAACACAGGACTCGTCTGAAAATAGGTCTCGAATCAGTCAATAAGTTAACAAGCGACAGATCGCTCCTTTGCAGCTGTTCTCAGACTCATTTCTTCTTTATCGCCATTTACTGTCGTTTATTCCCAGCTATAGCTGATAAAATTGCGACTTCACTTCCTTTTGGGTATTCGAAATTTTTAACCTTCTTATATCGCGTTGCCAGTTGACATTCGACGATATTGACAAAACTATTGGTGTTGAGTGGCTTCAGTGTATTGAACGTTTGACAAATTAGTATTGTAAGTAAAATATTTTGAACCTGTGCGGGCCCTTTTAAGGCTCGTATTACACTGTAAAGGAACTTAATCAAATAATCTTTTATAACAGTTCATAAATCTTTGATGTTGTATGTGGATACTTCAATCGTTCATAAGACCATGGTTCTATCTTCGATACAAGCTTTATTATAGTTCTTAGACAGCCTAATACGCATCTTATGGTCAGGGTTATTGACAATATGTCAAGATCTCTGTGGCTGTAGCTTTTAGGTTAGAATATTTTTGTAAGTAACATGCAGCCTTCAGTAATATTTTGTATTGAGTCCAAGGCCTTTCGGTGCTAGACACTGTAAATCATAATATCCTTTTAAGTAAATTAGAATATTATGATGTAACTGGAAATGCAAAATGGTTCAAATCCTATATATCTGATAAAAACAAAGGGTTCAATAGGAAAGAGACGTATTAAGCTATCACGCATTATGCAACTGGGAACCAATAACATATGCCCTCCCTCCTCCCGCACAATGTTCCATTTTAGGCCCTCATTTTTTCTTGAGTATACCAATGACCTTGCATTAGTAACAATAGCAGATGCCAAGTAGTTGTTTTCAGATGTTACAAACATTGCAATAAATAGTAAATCAAGTATAGACTTAGAAAGATCGGCTAATGAAATTATCGAGGATGATAATAAATGGTTCTTGGCAAATTCTGCCACTAAATCTTGAAGAAGAATACTATACGCATTTCAGAACCTGTAAAAGGTTTCCTGCCAGTGTATGCCTAAACTAAGTAGATAGTAGTTGAATGAGTTAAATTATTGGGATTACAGCCTGATAAAAAATCTAATTGGGAGTAGCATACCACAAAATTGCTGAAGCGCCCAAGTAAATCTATATGCTATGTAAATGTTGTCAGACATAGGTGATACAAAATAAAAAGGTAGCGTGCTAAGCATACTTCCACTCCACCCCATACAGTATTATTTTCTGTGGGAACCCGTAAAGCCAAGCTAAAGTTTTCCAGGTCCAAACACATGCAACAAGAATTAATCGGGGTGTGAACTAAAGAACGTCCTGCAGAGGGCTGTTCATTGAACTGCGAATACTAGCTACTGCTTCGCAATATACTCGTATTTATTCTGTTATGAAATTTGGCATTAACATAGCTTTCTTTTTCAAACTAACGGTTTAGATGATGGAGTCAGCACTACAAATAAGAATAACTCCCACGAAGATTTATAGTCACTTTGGTGTGGAAAAGTGTCCACTATTCACATTTTCAATAGCATTGCCCCCGGTAGGTGCGGGGGTTACAATAGGCCCGAGGTATTCCTGCCTGTTGTACGAGGCGACCAAAATGAGTTTCACACGTTTCGGCCTTTATATAATGGTCCCCTGTAGGGTTTGACCTCCATTCTTCAAAATTTTCCCGAAGAGCGAGCCAACTGGGGAAGGGCACCTTACAAGGTGCATCATTTCCATCATGCATTGAGATCTTTAGCCCACTTTGTCGTCGTCGCGTTGTAGTCCCGCCCAATCTCCATCTCTTGGGCGAGGACACCTTGTTGGGTGCGTTTTCCACCGTGCACTATGCAGTGTCTATTTCTGCATCGACGATGACCATGGACTTAGTTGCACCTGATATCTAGCGCGGTAGCCAGTCCGTTGTGGTGGGGCCGCCATGTACCCTGTTGGTTGTAGCCCCCTGACCACACAGGGATCGCTCTGCTGATGCCTGCGCCGTTAACTCCCCACGTATGCCAAGGGGTAGATGCCCATCCCCATGGTGCATCAGGACTCCCGGCAGTGGCCATCCTGCCAGGTGACCTTTACTGTGGCTGGGTGGCGCCAGTGAGGAGGGCCCCTGGTCGGAGTGGGTGGCATCAGGGCGGATGACAAGCGATGAAGCGTAGTCCATCATCTCTTGCTGGTGGTGAAACAACAGCAGTCTCTAAGCAATGACGAGCTCAATTCAACGCACAGAAGTACGGCCCCAAATCGTTCCCCTCCATGACCTCACCATGGGAGGAATGCAGGCTAAGGATGGCGGTGAAACTTATTCGTTCCAGTACCTCATATGTACGAGAGTTGATGGGAAATCTTTTATGTCCATGAAGACTAAGATATTTGTGGAGCGTTTGGAGGACAAGTTTAGGGAGGTGGAGGGCATGTCCAAAATGCGCTCTGTGTCAGTATTGATAGAAACAGCATCCTCTGCCCAGTCATGGGCATTCTTGTGGCAAGTTGGGGTATGTTCCTATTACCATCATGCCTCATAAGATCTCAAATATGGTCCGGCGTATTATATTCCACAGGGACCTTCTTTTGCTGTCTGACGACGAGCTGCGCGCCAATTTAGAGAGGCGAAGTGTTCATTTCGTCTGGCACTTCCATCGGCGTCTGAGGGGTAACCAGGTTGCCACCGGTGCCTTCATCTTGGCCTTCGAGGGTGACACATTGCCTGAGGTGGTCAAGGTGATGGTCTACTGCTGTGACGTCAAGCCATATATCCCTTAACCAATGCAGTGCTTTAAGTTCTGGAAGTTCTGCCATATGTCTTCCCGCTGTACCGCCAGACCCACTTGTCGAGATTGTGGACGTCCATTACATCCCAATAGTCCATGTGCCCCGCCTCCCATCAGTGTCAACTGTGGAGAGCATCATTAACCTTGATTGCTAGACTGTAGAATTTTACAGAAAGAGAGGAAAATCATCGAATATAAGACCCTCGACCGACTGACCTACACTGAGGTCAAGAGAAAAATTGAGCTCCTACACAGTGGCTATGACCACCTCATACGCCGCCGCTACGATAACAGTTGTCGCCCCATCACTTCCTCGAATTACTGTCGCCTCTCGGAACTGGGAGACTACACCTGCCCCCTTGATGGTGGGGAGCACTTCCCTCCCTGTTGCTCCCGCACCACCTACTTCGGGAGCAACATCCTCCCAACCATAAGGGATTTCAGTTCCCACTTCTGAGCCAGAGAAGTGTAAGTCTTCCTCGGCTCCTCTATCTAGGAAGGAGCCCTTGGGTCACTCCCTTCCCAGCTTTCTGCTAGTGGGAAAGATGACACTGCCCAGTGGCTGAAGAGCCCTGAAGCAACTGGTCATAGGGCTTCATGCTAATCCTCAGCCCTGGAGACTGATGCAGTGAAGTCCTCCCAGCCAGGGAAACAAAAGGAAAAGCGAGATAAATTGAAAAAGAAGACCCTAAGAACAAGGAACTTGAGGTGGCTTCCACACCACCGCTACCTACAAGCTCTGTGTCTGAGGATCGGGTGTAGATTCTGGCGCCCACTGAGTACCTGGATCTCGCTGGATCCTCAGACAAAACGAATATAGACTGCTCAGGCAAAAAGTCGGTGGCAGCAGGTGACCCTGAGGCGTAGACTGTCTCATTGAATATTCCATGCTTCCCCAGTCTCATGATGATGTCATCCTCCAGTGGAATTGTGGATTATTCCACCGCCTGGCTGAGCTACGGCAACTGTTGAGTTTTACACCTGCTTGCTACATTGCCCTCAAAGAAACCTGGTTCCCAGCAATGCCAATCCGTGCCGGCCACGGCTTTAAGGGATTTTACAGGAACTGTAGAGACTACAATAGTGTCTTGTGGAGTTTGCGTTTATATGGTAAACTCAGTCTGTAGTGAAACTGTGCCCTTTCAAACCCCTCTTGAATCTGTGGCTGTCAGAATACGGATGACACAGGAAATAACTGTCTGCAATGTATTTCTTCCTCCAGATGGTGCAGTAGCCCTGAATGTATTAAATGCACTTATTGATCAACTCCCTAAACCTTTCCTACTTTTAAGAGATTTCAACGCACATAACCCCTTGTGGGGTGACACTGCTTACTGGGCGAGGCAGTGATGCCGAAACTTTACTGTCTCAGTTCGACCTCTGCCTCTTAAATACTGGGGTCGCCACATTTCAGTATGGCTCTTGGGAGTTACTTTGCCATTGATTTATCAATTTGCAGCCCAGGACTTCCCCATCTATCCACTGCAGAGCACATGTCGCCCTGTGTGGTAGTGACCACTTTCCCATCTTCCTGTCACTGCCCCAGCGTCAGGCCCACAGACGTCTGCCCAGATGGGCTTTAAACAAGGCGAACTGGGAAACTTTCACCTCTGCTGTCACCAATGATTCTGCCCTACACGGTAACATCGATGTGATGGTTGAGTGGATGACAATAACAATCGTTTCTGCGGCAGAAAACGTGATCCCTCGCTCTTTAAGGTGCCCCCAGCGAAAGGCGATCCCTTGGTGGTCGCCAGAAGTCACTGAAGCAATTAAGGAGCGTTGACGAGCTCTACAGCGACAAAAGCGGCACTCTTCCCTTACGCATCTGATAACCTTTAAGCGGATCTGTGCCCATATACGCATTATAAAACGACGGAAACAGGAGTGTTAGGCGAGACAATACCGACCATTGGGTCCCATACATCACCTTCCCAAGTCTGGACGAAGATCATATGTCTTTTCGGGTACCAGACCCCAACAGGTGTCCCTGGCGTTACCATCAATGGCGTGCTATGTACCTACGCAAATGACATAGCCAAGCACATTGCTGAGCACTATGCTCGAGCCTCTGTGTCAGAGAACTACCCCACAGGCTTTGGCACCCTCAAACGGCGGACGGAAAGGAAAACCCTCTCGTTAACTACACTCCACAGTAAATCCTATAACACCCCATTTACAGAGTGGGATCTCCTCAGCACCATTGAACATTGCCCCGACACTTCTTCTGGGTCAGATCGGATTCACAGTCAGATGATTAAACATCTCTCATCTGACTACAAGCTCCATCTCCTCGCCATCTTCAACCGGATCTGGTGCGATGGCGTCTTTCCATCGCAATGGCAGGAGAGCACCATTGTTCTGGTGCTCAAACCCAGCAAAAACTCGCTTGATGTGGATAGCTATCGTCCTATCAGCCTCAACAACGTTGTCGTTAGCTGCTGGGATGTATGGTGTCAGGGGTCGGATGGGGTCGGGTCGTGGAGTCACATGACCTACTGGTTACGTGCCAGGGCGGCTTCCACCTTGGTCACTCTACCACTGATAATCTTGTGTCCCTTGAGATTGCAATCTGAACAGTCTTTTCCAGACGCAGACACCTTGTTGCTGCTTTTTTTGATTTATGAAAAGCGTGTCACACCACCTGGTGACATCATATCCTTGGCACACAATATGAGTGGGGTATCTGAGGCCTGCTCCCGATTTTTATCCAGAATTTCGTGTCGCTTCGTACTTTCCGTGTCCAAGTTGGAGCCCCCCATAGTTCTCCCCTCCCCACATATACAGGAGAATGGGGTCCTGCAGGTATCTGTATTGAGTGTATCTCTAGTTTTAGTGGCCATTAACGGTTTAGCAGCAGCTGTAGGGCCGTCTGTCTCACCCTCTCTGTATGCAGTCGACTTCTGCATTTCGTACTGCTCCACCAGCTCTGGTGTTTTTTAGTGGCACCTACAGGGGGCCATCCGCAAGGCAGTCATAGGTTCTAGCCTACGGCTTTCAGTTTTCGGTCGCAAAGTCGTGTCTCATGCACTTCTCTCGGCAGTGTACCGTTCATCCAGAACCAGAACTTTACCTTACTGACGATGCCCTCACTGTAGTGGAGTCGTATCGACTTTGAGGACTGGTTTTCCATGCACCTTCGTCAGCTTAAGTGGACGTGCTAGCAGCACTTCAATGCCCTCCGCTCTCTGAGCAACACCAACTGGGGTGCAGATCGCTATACGCTGCTGCAGCTATACAGAGCCCTTCTTCATTCCTGTCTTGACTGTGGGAGTCTGGTGTATGTTTCAGCGGCGCCCTTAGCACTGCGTTTACTCGACCCAGTGCACCACTGTGGTGTTCAACTAGCGATGGGAGATTTTAGGACGAGTCTGGTGACCAGCGTCCTTGGAGGTCAGGCGTGCACAGCTGCTCGCCAGGTACATTGCACATATTTGTAGTTATCCTGCACATCCGAATTACTGTCTCCTTTTCCCACCCACGTTGGTTCATCCCCCACATCGGGGTGCAGGTCAGAGTGTATAGTTCCAGTTAGCATCCGATCCCTTCTATCTGAATTCGAGTCCTAGCCTTTACCACCTATACTCGAGGTCCATTCGCGTTCACCTCCTTGGTGTACTCCTAGGCAGCGGTTTTACCTGGACCTTTCATGTGGCCCATAGGACTCAGTTCACCCACAGCTCTGTGCTGTCACTTCATCTCGATTCTTGACATGTACTGAGGCTATGAAGTGATCTACACTTATGGCTTGATAGCTGATGGTCACGTTGGCTTCGCGTATGTCCATGGAGGAAATATTGAACACCCTTTTGTGGGTATATGTGTGGCTCACACGGGACCCCGAGCTATTGCAGTCTCCTTCCTTTTTCCAGACTGCATTACCGCCCCTGTTCCTTTCCTTCCCTGTCCTTGCTCCTTTCTCCCTGCCCCCTCCTTCCCCTCTTGGTGGACTTCTTTATGTGGACCTGGCTATCCTCCCAACTTTGTTTTGGTATGTGTTATTGTTTAGTTTGCTATTTTCATCACCTTTCCGGTGTTTTTGGTCCCCCTTGAGGTTTGACCTCCATTTCCAACGTTTTCTGTTCAGTTTGAGCTATTTGGGGATGAACTCTCAACCTAGTTTCCATGGTGCAGGCTTCTCCCCATCCCCTCCTTTTTCCCCTTGCACCCTGGCCCCCTTCATGCTAGGTCACCAGCACGGTAGCCAGTCCATGTGGTGGGGCTGTTAAGTACCCACTTGGCCGAGCCCCCTGACAATGTGTTGATCATACTGCTAGTACATGAGCTGTTAACGTCTCATGAATGCCAAGGAGTCTATGCTCATCACTTTGGGGCAACAGAACTCCTTACAGTGGCTGCCATGCCAGACGCTGTTGCTGTGGCTGGGTGGCACCCATGGGGAGAGCCCCTGGTTGGAGTAGGTGGTGCTAGGATGGACGCCTTTCACATGAAATGACAAAAGCTTCAACATCCTGGCCATTCTGTGGCCGTCTCTAAGAGTGATAGAAGACATGACACTCCTTCTGATCCTTTGGCCTTCCCCTCCCTGGATACCCCCTGGGAAGAGGGCCAATTTTGGCAGCTTGGGTTGAAACCTTTCCTTCGGTACCTGGTTTCTACCAGCACAGATGGTGAAATTTTTGCCATGACAATGTCTTTGTTTTTCGTGGAGACGATTGAAGATAAGTATTTCAAAGTGGAATCAAAGAGTAAAATATGGCCCGGTTCTTTGCTCATAAAGACATCTTCTGCTACCCAGCCTGAAACCCTGCGTGCTTGTGACCATCTCAGTGACATCCCAGCCTTCAACACAATCCACTAATCTTTGAACTCAGTACAGGGCTTCATTTTCCACTGGGATCTTCTTCTCCAAACTGACAAGGAGCTCCGTGCAAACCTTGAGTAGTGAGGAGTCAGATTCATCCACCACCCCCTGCGGGTCCGGGGTAAGAATAGGCCCGAGGTCTTTCTGCCTGTCGTAAGAGGCGACTAAAAGGAGTTTCAACCATTTCGGCCTTCCATGTGATGGTCCCCCTTGGGGTTTGACCTCCATTTTTCAAAATTCTACAGAAGTACGAGCCTTTTGGGGAAGGACGCCTTATGTGGTGTACCACTGGTCCTCAGTGCACTAAGACCTTGGCACTCAGCATTGTCCCGGCGTTGTAACCATACCCACTATTCCTCAAATTGGACCTAAACGCCTGATGGGTTCTCAAGTTACGCCCTTAGTGCGTCCCCATCTGTACCTACGATCATGATGGACTTTCCATGGCACCAGAAATCCAGCACGGTAGCCAGCCCGTTGTGGTGGGGTCGTCATGTACCCTCTAGGTTGTAGCCCCCTGACAACACATCGTACTGCCGATACCTGAGCAGCACCCTCCCCACGTCGGCCAAGGAGTAGATGCCCGTCTCCTTGGGGCATCAGGACTCCCGGCAACAGTCATCCTGCCAGGTGGCCCTTGCTGAGGCTGGGTGGCGCCCGTGGGGGGAGCCCCTGGTTGGAGTGGGTGGTATCGGGGCGGACGTTTCGCAGATGAAACGTCAACACATATCAGGTCGCTCTGCGGCCGAGTCTTTCAAAAGGAAAGGTAATGTCTCTGGTTCTGGTTCTCCTGCCCTTTCCCCCTTGGCCACTCCCTGGGAGGAGGGACAGGCCCGCCGGCTTGGGGCGAAGTACTACCCCCGATATTTGGTCTGTTCTCGAACCGACGGGGGGATGTTCGCCGCCTCCAAGCCCATGTTCTTTGTTCAGCACATTGAGGACATCTTCGGGGAAATTGAGGCTCTCAGTAAGATGCGTTCGGGGTCCGTTCTTATAAAGACCACCTCCGCCACACAGTCGGCGGCACTCCAGGCGTGCGACCGCCTAGGGGACATCCCAGTGTCCATTGTCCCGCATCTGGCACTAAATAGGACGCAGGGGGTTATTTTTCATCGGGACCTCCTGCTGCAATCTGATGAGGAGCTCAGGGCCAACCTGGAGCGCCGAGGCGTGCATTTCGTCTGGCGAGTCCAGCGCGGCCCCAAAGACGGTCACATCGACACCGGGGCCTTTATCCTCGCCTTCGAGGGGGACGTTCCTCTGGAGAAGGTCAAGGTGATGTGCTACCGGTGCGACGTGCGACCTTACGTCCCGCCTCCTATGCGCTGTTTTCGGTGTTTGCGCTTTGGGCACATGTCGTCACGGTGTGAGGCTGAGCCCCTTTGTGGCGATTGTGGACATCCTCTTCGTGAGGAACATACATGCACCCCACCACCTCGGTGCGTTAATTGTCCTGGCATCCACTCGTCTAGATCCACAGACTGCCCCGCATATCAGAAGGAGAAGAAGATACAAGAACTCAAAACTTTGGATCGTCTCTCTTATTCTGAGGCCAGGAAGAAGTATGACTGCCTCCATCCCGTGCCGTTGACCACTTCGTTTGCCTCAGTTGTGTCCACTCCTTCCGCGGTATCCTCACCCCTATCCTGTCCCCCTCTGCCTCCTCCCCCCATCCGAGGTCTCTACCTCCGCCTCCCAAATCCCTCCCTTCCAAATCCTCCTCCCCCGTGGCCCCCGCCCCCTCTGCCCCAGGGGCCACCCTTCCTCCTCCTCCTCCTCCCCCCCCCGCCGCCTGAGAAGCGATCCTCTTCTCAGGCGTCCATTGGGGAAACGTTCCGGACCCCAGCTTCCGAGGTCCGCCGTTCCAAAATGGACCCCGTGTGTGAGGACCTTCTTCGGGTCCAGCTCACCATCCCTGTGCCTCCTCAGACTTCCAAGAAGGCTTCCAAGAAGAAGTCTCTATCCCCCTCTCCACCCCGGCGCGTTTCGTCTGACGCTCCATCCGTGAGTTGCTGCTCCCGGCCGTCCTCAGTTTCACCGGGACACTCTGCTGCCAGGCGCTCAGCTGGCCTCTTGTCGGCAAATGATGCTGCCCCTCCTACACAACGAGGGACAGCGGCCACAGCTGGCGACGACTCGATGGAACAGGATCCGCCTCCCGCCGGTTGTAGCGTTGTTCCCTCGAAACCTGGCCCTCCGCGGCCGTCGAGGTGACCAGCTCTTCCCCCGTCTCGTTCCCCCTCTTTTTTGACTAGCGATGGCCTTGTTACATTGGAACATAAGAGGTATTTGATCTAATCGGGAGGAATTACAACTGCTCCTCCGCCTGCACTGTCCGCTCGTCCTTGGTCTCCAGGAAACCAAGTTGCGCCCGACTGACCGTATTGCCTTTACCCACTATACCTCGGAGCGGTATGACCTCACCCCTGTGGACGGTATCCCAGCTCATGGTGGGGTCATGTTGCTCGTTCGGGACGATGTCTATTACCATCCCATCCCATTGACCACCCCACTCCAAGCAATAGCTGTCCATATTACTCTTTCTGCTTTTACTTTTTCAGTTTGTACCATCTACACTCCATTGTCATCCGCTGTTAGTCGGGCTGACATGATGCACCTGATTGTTCAGCTTCCCCCGCCGTTTTTATTGTTTGGCGACTTCAATGCCCATCATCCCCTTTGGGGCTCTCTTGCATCCTCTCAAAGAGGCTCACTCTTGGCGGATGTCTTCAACCATCTCAATCTTGTCTGCCTCAATACTGGCGCCCCAACTTTCCTCTCGGACTCTATTGATACCTACTCCCACTTGGACCTCTCGATCTGTTCTACCACTCTTGCCCGTCGGTTCGAGTGGTATGTCCTTTCTGACACCTATTCGAGCGACCACTTCCCCTGTGTCGTTCGTCTCCTGCACCACACCCCATCCTCACGTCCTTCGAGCTGGAACATACCGAAAGCTGACTGGGGACTTTACTTCTTCCTGGCGACCTTTCCGGACCACGATTTTCTCAGTTGTGACAGTCAGGTCGAATACCTCATGGCTGTTATCATCAATGCTGCCGAACATTCCATTCCTCGTACTACCTCTTCTTCACGTCGCGTTTCCATCCCCTGGTGGAACGAGGCTTGTAGAGACGCTATCCGTGCTCGACGACGTGCTTTACGCACCTTTCGCCGCTATCCCACGTTGGCGAATTGTATTGGATACAAACGACTCCGAGCGCAATGCCGTAGAGTCATCAAAGACAGCAAAGAAGCTTGTTGGGCCTCTTTCACCAGCTCCTTTAACAGTTTTACTCCCTCTTCTGTCGTATGGAGCGGCCTGCGCTGGCTGTCGGGCATTAAGGCCCACTCCTCGGTACCTGGCCTGACCTCAGGTAATGAGGTCCTCGTTGATCCTGTGGCTGTCTCCAACGCCTTCGGCCGGTTTTTCGCGGCGGTTTCCAGCTCCGCCCATTACCACCCTGCCTTCCTTCCCAGGAAAGAGGCAGAAGAGGCTCGGCGACCTTCCTTCCACTCGCTGAATCTGGAAACTTATAATGGCCCATTTACTATGCGGGAACTCGAACGTGCGCTTGCACTGTCCCGGTCCTCTGCTCCGGGGCCAGGTGCCATTCACGTTCAGATGCTGGCACACCTTTCTTCAGCGGGCAAAAGCTTCCTTCTTCGTACCTACAATCGCGTCTGGACCGAAGGTCAGGTCCCCATGCGTTGGCGTGACGCTGTCGTTGATCCTATACCCAAACCCGGGAAGGATAGACACCTTCCTTCTCGTTACCGCCCCATTTCTCGTACAAGCTGTGTCTGTAAGGTGATGGAGCGCATGGTTCATGCTCGGTTAGTTTGGATTCTTAAATCTCGACGGCTACTTACCAATGTCCAATGCGGCTTTCGTCGCCGCTGCTCCGCTGTTGACCACCTTGTGACCTTGTCGACATTCATCATGAAAAACTTTTTGCAAAGGCGCCAAACGGTAGCCGTTTTCTTCGATTTGGAGAAGGCTTATGATACCTGTTGGAGAGGAGGTGTCCTCCGCACTATGCACAGGTGGGGCCTACGCGGTCGCCTGCCCCTTTTTATTGATTCCTTTTTAACGGATCGAAAGTTTAGGGTACGTGTGGGTTCCGTATTGTCAGACGGCTTCCTCCAGGAGAACGGAGTGCCTCAGGGCTCCGTCTTGAGCGTAGCCCTTTTTGCCATCGCGATCAATTATGGATTGCATTCCACCTAATGTCTCAGGCTCTCTCTTTGTCGATGACTTCGCGATCTACTGCAGTGCCCAGAGAACATGCCTCCTGGAGCGCTGCCTTCAACGTTGTCTAGACAGCCTATACTCATGGAGTGTGGCAAATGGCTTCTGGTTCTCTGAAGAGAAAACGGTTTGCATCAACTTTTGGCGATATAAAGCGTTCCTTCCGCCATCCTTACATCTCGGTCCCGTTGTTCTCCCATTCGTGGAAACAACTAAGTTTCTAGGGCTCACGTTGGACAGAAAACTGTGTTGGTCTCGGCATGTCTCTTATTTGGCGGCCCGTTGTACACGTTCCCTTAATGTCCTCAGAGTTCTTAGTGGTTCATCTTGGGGAGTGGATCGAACTGTCCTGCTTCGCTTGTATCGGTCCATAGTCCGATCGAAGCTGGATTACGGGAGCTTCGTCTACTCGTCTGCTCAGCCATCCCTCTTACGCTGTCTCAACTCCATCCACCATTGGGGGTTACGTCTTGCGACCGGAGCCTTCTACACTAGTCCTGTAGAGAGTCTTTATGCTGAAGCTGCCGAATTACCATTGACCTACCGGCGCGACGTACTGCTGTGTCGGTATGCCTGCCGACTGTTGTCTATGCCCGACCACCCCTCTTACCAGTCCTTCTTCGCCGATTCTCTCGACCGTCAGTACGGGTTGTATGTGTGTGCCCTGCTGCCCCCCGGAGTCCGCTTCCGTCGCCTGCTTCGACAATTGGATTTTGCCCTCCCTACCACCTTCAGAGAGGGTGAGAGACCAACACCACCTTGGCTCCAGGCTCCGGTTCATATTTATCTCGACCTCAGCTCACTCCCGAAGGAGGGTACTCCGGCTGCAGTGTATTGCTCACGGTTTGTCGAACTTCGTGCTCGACTTGCCAGTCACACCTTTATTTACACCGATGGCTCCAAAACTGACGATGGTGTCGGCTGTGCCTTTGTCGTCGGGGCCGCCACCTTTAAATACCGGCTCCTCGACCTATGTTCCAGCTTTACGGCCGAGCTTTTTGCTCTCCATCAGGCCGTTCAGTACGCCGCCGCCACCGCCATTCATCGTATGTACTCTGCTCTGACTCACTCAGTGCTCTTCAGAGCCTTGGAGCTCCATATCCGGTCCATCCCTTGGTTCAACGGATACAGCAGTCCCTCCATTCTTTCGCTGATAATGGTTCTCCTGTCAGCTTTCTGTGGGTTCCCGGACATGTAGGAGTGCCTGGGAATGAGGCTGCGGATGCTGCAGCCAAGGCTCCAGTCCTCCTGCATCGGCCAGCCTCCCATTGTGTCCCGTCATCTGACATTCATGGGGATGTTAGTAAGAGGCTTGTGTCGTTGTGGTGGGATGCTTGGTCATCCCTCCAAGGAAACAAGCTCCGGGCAGTAAAGCCACTCCCAACTGGTTGGACAACCTCCTCCCGACCATCTCTGCGAGAGGAGGTCCTTCTGACCAGGTTGCGGATTGGGCATTGCCGGTTTAGCCAACGCTACCTGCTCTCCGGTGACCCAGCCCCGCTGTGCCCTTGCGGTCAGGCATTAACAGTGCGCCACGTTTTATTGTCGTATCCCCGCTTTAGTCAATCTCGTGTTGTCCTGTCCCTACCATCTACTTTACCGGATATTTTAGCTGATGACGCTCGAGCAGCTGCTCGTGTTCTGCGTTTTATAACTTTGACTGGCTTGTCCGGAGACATCTAACTTTTTTACTTATTTTATCTGCATCTTTGTCAAGCCTTTCTGGTGTCCCCCATTCCCCTTGAGTTTTACTAGATTCCATGTGCTCTAATAACTGTGACTGGGCGCTAATGACCTCAGTAGTTGAGCGCCCTTAAACCTCCACAAAAAAAAAGATTCATCCACCGTACGCAGCAAGACCCTAAAAACAAATCACTTATGCAGGTGACTTTATCCTGGCCCTCGAAGGGGATACCCTCGAGGTGGTAGTGTATTGGTGTGATGTAAGCCCTTACATTCCACCACCAATGAGATGCTTTAAATGCTTACAGTTCAGACACATGTCTTTCCACTGCACCAGTGATCCCCTTTGCGGTGACTGTGGGCGCCCCCTCCATGAGGGGTGTGCCTGTGCTCCCATACCAGTGTGTGTAAATTCTAATGTGCAGCATCCTCCACACTCACCAGCATGCGCGGTGTACGTGAAAGAATGCCAGATTCAAAAGACTTTAGATTGACTTATGTACACCAAGGCTTGTCGAAAGTATGACAAGATCCATCCCGTGCCTATAAATTCCACTTTTGCTTCAGTTACATCCATTCCCCATTCTATCCCCTCTTCTTCCCAGCCATGCCCCATTCGCCCCACACCTTCCACATCACCCTCAGTCTTCCACTCCCTGTCCCCTTCCCCCTCCCCATCAGTACCCATACCCACCCCTTCAGGTGCTGCTCTCCTCCCCTGCCAGGGAAGTCCTCTCCTTCGGCAGCTGCTGGTACTGAACCTCCCTGCCGGGACTCCTCTTCCTGGCACCACCCTGAAAGGCGAACTGCAGCTCCACATTGGCCATGCGATCTGGGGCCAGTGGGCGCAAAGATTGCCAGGTTTAATTCTGTGCCCAACCTTGCTGCACTCTGTCCTTCTCTTCCTTCACAAGAGAAGAAGCAGAAACATAAGAAAAAGGGCAAGGCCCCTCTGGTACCTCCTGAGGTGCATTCTTCCCCTCCTCCAGTCAATGAACCAATAGAGTCCGACCCCACCTATATGTATATTACCCTATCCTTACCAGTTGACAGATGGGGACTCGGCGACGTGACCAGCTCTGGTCCGTTCCCTTCCAATTTGGACTCCAGCTTGAGAATCCTCCAGTGGAATTGTAATGGCTATTTGCGTCACCTCTTGGAGTTGCAGTCCGTTCTTTCCTCCTACTCTGCTGCTTGCATTGCTCTCCGGGAGACCCATTTTGTCCATTCTTACTCACCCACCCGTAGTGGGTTCCACGCTTTCTGTCAAAACTCAATTGGCCCCTTGAGGCCTTCCGGTGGTGTTTGTACCTTGGCCCGCAAGGATATTGTTAATAAATGGGTTTCCCTCCATACCACTCTGGAAGCAATTGCTGTCAGGCTCCACTAGCCACTACAATCACGATCTGTAATCTATACCTCCTGCCTGACAGGCCACCCACATCCCTTGCCGTAACCACCCTGCAACAACTCCCTTCTCCTTTCCTGCTTCTGGAGGACTTCAATGCCCACAACCCTCTTTGGGGTAGTCAAACGGCTACTGCTCCGGGCAGGACTGTTGAAGCTGTTCTGGCAGGGCTTGACCTCTACCTCATAAACATTGGCCCTCCTACACATTTTAGTCTGGCATACAGCACTTTCTCTGCCATTGACCTCTCCATTGGCAGTCCTGGCCTTCTTCCCTCCATTCATTGGGGTGTCCACGATGACTTACGTGACAGCAATCATTACCCAATCGTGTTGGTCTTCTTTCAGTATATCTCGCTCTGTCACCCTCCCAGGTGGGCCTTCTCTAAACCTGATTGGGGTGCCTTCTCCTCTGTTACCATCCTCCCTGTACTACCACACAGAAGTAGTGATGAGTCTACACAGACGTTGACTGCTGTCATTCTTCCTGCAGCTGTTCCAGCCATCCCTTCTTCCTTGGGTTCGCCCCGTCGGAAGATGGTCCTTCGGTGGAGTCCGGAAATTGCTGTGGCCATAAAAGACTGCCACTGTGCTCTTCAATACTTCAAGCGGCACCCTTCTGCTCTCGTTCTGGTCCTTAAAAGATTCAACACCTGGACCTGCTAGCTAATCAAATTTCAGAAACGGATTTGGTGGGAGCGATGTGTGGCTGCCATAGGACCACACTCCCCCTCTTCACAATCTGGGCGGAACTAGGGCGAATTTTTGGCCATCGTCCTCCCACCGGCGTTGCAGGAATTTCTGTGCATGGTGTTGCCCTTACCTATCTGGACTTTGTCGCAGAGCATTTTGCTCAACACTTTGCCCTAGCCTCTGCATCGACTCAGTATTAAACCACGTTCCTCCTCCTGAAAGAGTGCACGGAACGACTGCCTTTGACTTTCGTTTCACGCTGCTTGGAGCCTTATAATGCCCCATTTATCGAGTGAGAATTTACCAGCGCCCTCAACCTTTGTGCCGACACGGCTCCTGGACCAGATCTGATACATATAACCAAATGCTCCAACACTTATCGGTGACTGGCGACCGTCGTATACTGACTCTTTCAACTGTCTGTGGAGTGAGGGGGTATTTCCTACCCAGTGGCAGGAAAGCATGTTGAAGCCTGGGAAGCCACCTCTTCAGTTGGATAGCTACCGTCCAATTAGCTGTACTAACACCCTCTGCAAGCTCCTTGAATGCGTGGTGAGTCAGCAGCTGTTTTGGATCCTTGAATCCCACGACCTTTTGTCATCGACTCAAATTGGTTTTCGCTGTGGCTGCTCTGCGGTGGATAACTTGGTCCACCTGGAGTCTATCTGGTCGGCCTTTGCCCATTGGCAACACCTCATTGCGGTCTTCTTTGACCTGCATGAAGCCTACGACACCACATGGCGCCATCACATCCTCACCACCCTTCATGAATGGGGCCTTTGTGGCGCTCTGCGCGTTTTTATCCGTAAGTTTCATTCTTGTAACTCTTTCTGGGTCCAAGTTGGTTCCTCCTACAGCACTTCCCATCGGCAAAAAAAACGGGGTTCCACAGGGTTCTGTGCTGAGCGTCCCTCTTTCTCGTCGCCATTAATGGACTGGTTGCGGCTGCTGGGCCGATAGTGTCCCCCTCTTTGTATGCTGACGATTTTTGTACCTAAATCGCTTCCTCCATAATGGGCGCTGCTGAACGCCGTCTACAGGGGGCAATCTACCAAGCGCAATCTTGGACACTCTCCCATAACTTTGTTTTCCGTGGCCAAGTCGTTTGTCGTGCATTTCTGCGGTCGCTGTACAGTCCATCCCCATCTGGACCTGTTCCTCAATGACCAGTCCTCCGAGGTGGTGGACACCCATCACTTCTTGGGTCTGGTCTTAGATGACTGGTTGACATGGCTCCCTCATCTTCGCCAGCTGAAGAGGACGTGCTAGTTACATATCAATGTTGTTAGATGTCTGTGCAATACCACCCGGGGTGCAGACCGCTCTATCCTACTGCGATTGTACAAAGTGCTGGTCCAGTCTCGATTAGACTATGGGAGTTCTGTCTGGGGTTCTGTGTCACCTTCGACATTGCAGGACATGACCCCATCCACCATTGTGGGGTACACCTAGCGACTGGTGCCTTCCAGACTAGCCCTGTGATTAGCCTTCTCACAGAGGTGGGGTTTCCACTGCTGCGAGTTTTGCGCCAAGAACAGCTGATATATTACGCACTCCACATTCGCTGCACCCCAAAGCACGCTAATTATGCTATCCTTTATCCAGACATGGAGCTTAACCTCCCGCGGCGGCCATGATGTGGGCTTACCACGGCTGCCCGCATTCAGTCGCTTTGTTCTGCATTCCAGCACTTCACTTTACCATCTCTTTTCTCTGCTCATGCACTTACCATCCATGGTGCGTTTCTCAGTCACAGCTCTATCTTGATCTCTCCATCAATTCAAAGGATTCCATCCCTCCAGAGGACCTTCGCCAGCAATTCTACTGTATCCTCAGTTAATTCCAGGCTTCAGAAATGATTTATACTGATGGCTCCATGGTTGCTGGTCACACTGGTTATGTTCACACCTATGCGAGACACTCAGAACATCATTTCTTGCCAGTTAGCTGTAGTGTTTTTACTGTAGAATTGGTAGCCATCTTGCGCGCTCTGGACCACGTCCGTTTCTTCTCAGGACTGTCTTTCACTATCTGTAGTGACTCTCTGGGCAGTCTGCAAGCTATCGGCCAGTGCTTCCCTCGCCACCCGTAGGTCATAGCTATCCACGACTCCGTTTTTCTCATTGATCAATGTGGATGCTCAGTTGTTTTGATTTGGACCCTAGGCCATGTTGGGATCCTTGGCAATGAACTTGCCAATAGACTGGCTAAATTGGCTACTAAACGGCCATCTCTTGCTATTATCATTCTGGAAATAGACCTTTGCTTGGCATTACATCATCAGGTTTTGGGACTTTGGAATGCAGAATGGCACTCTCTCTTTGCCGAACAAGATCATGGCGATAAAGTATTCTAAAACTGTAGTGGTCCTCCTTATGGGGCTCTCATAAAGCCTCTGTCGTTCTTTGCCAGCTCTGCATTTGCCATACCTGGCTGACTGTTATCTCCTCTGTCTTGAGGATCCCTCTCTGTTGCGGATCAATATTGACTGTGGTTCACCTCTTATTGGACTGTCCTGACTTAGCCGCCCTGTGATGGACTTACAGCTTTCCTGACTCGCTACCTCTGGCATTAACAGACAATACTTCAGTAGCTGATCAAGTTTTATAATTTCTTTGTGATGAGGTTTTTTATTGCTTTATTTAAGGGTGGGACCTTCAACCTTACAGGTGGGTGGAGGGGATGGCAGGCCATCTTTCTGCCCCCTTCGTCCCGATTGGGCTGCCTAAGATTGGGCTTGGTGGTTCACACTCGCCCTCTGCCTTCCCACTCCTTTCTTTGTGGGATCTGTTTTCTCTTGAGTGTCTTTCTTGTCTACCTGTGTTTCTTCCTTCATGCCCCTGTCATTAGTCACTTTATTTCCCTCCTCTCTCCTCCCTTCCTTCTCTGTCAATCTTTTGTAATATTATAGCCTTTTTAGTTCCCTTTTATACTGTGAGGTTGTCTCGGTTTAGTTACTCCAAGGTCGGAGGGACTGATGACCACATAGTATGGTCCCTTCTGGAATCCACCCACTCATCCTTGCCCGATGGCTGCTGTGTTTTCATTGCAGAGCTGGTGGCTATATTTCGTGCTTTTGAGCATATCCGTTCATGCCCTGGGGAGGCGTTTCTTCTTTGTACTGACTCCTTGAGCAGCCTACAAGCTATCGACCAGTGCTACCCTCGGCAACCTTTGGTAGCGACCATCCAGGTGTCTATGCACTGGAATGGTCCGGTCGTTCAGTGGTGTTCGCGTGGACACCAGGTCACGTCGGAGTCCCAGGCAACGAACTTGCTGACAGGCTGAACAAACAGGCTACACAGAAACCGCTTATAGAGACCGGCATTCCAGTAACTGACCTGCGTTCGTTTTTATGCCGTCAGGTTTTTCGGCTTAGGGAGACGAAATGGCATAGTCTCAGTACGCACAACAAACTACGTGCTATTAAGGAGACTACGAATGTTTGGCAGTCCTCCATGCAGGCATCTCGCAGGGACTCTGTGGTTCTGTCAGCTCCGCATTGGCCACGCTTGGGCGACCCACGGCTACCTCCTGCGCCGTGAAGATGTTACTCAGTGTCGTTGCGGTGCCCAGTTGACAGTGGCCCGTATTCTGGTGCACTGTCCCACTTTGACTGCCCTGAGACGAAATCTTCGATTACCGGATTTGTTGCCGCTAATTTTATCTGACAACGCCTCATTGGGTGATTTAGTTTTAAGTTATATTCGTGAGGGTGGGTTTTATCATTTGATCTAAGTTCTAGCACATGTCCTGTGTCTCTGTGTCCTCCGCCCTAGTGGTATGACGGTGGAGGTTTTAATGTGTTGTAGAGTGGCTGGCTTCGCCTTTATATTCTCATGGTCAGCCAGCCATGATGTTTTGTCGTTTTAATCTGTTGTACCTGTCTCTTCCGTTTCTGTGGTTTTCTTCTCCCCTTTTGTACATTTAAGTGTTTGTTGGTCTTCTGTCATTGTTGTGGTTTTTCGTTACCTATCCATTTTTGTTGTCAGTCTTGCTTGTTTTATTCTCACCCTTGTGGCATTGTTTCATTTGGAACAAGGGACTGATGACCTAGCGGTTTGGTCCCTTCCCCCCTCTTCTAAACCAACTAACCTGAATAGTGGATTTAGTTTTAAGTTTTATTCGTGAGGGGGATGGTTTATCGTACCATCTAAGGGTGGGCATTTAGCCTTCTGAGGTTGCCACACTCACTCCATTTTAACTCTGTTGCACTTCCTTTGCATTTGTTTGTCTTTGTGGTCTTTCCCCTACATGTGTTCATCTCGCCTTGTCTTTTTAGGGTGGACATTTTAATGTGTAGCAGAGTGGCTGGCTCATCCTCTTTTATTATTGTGTCCTCCCCAGTAGCTGAATGGTCAGCGTGACGGACTGCCGTCCTAAGTGGCCTGGACTCAATTCCCAGCTGGGTTGGGGATTTTTCTCCACTCAGGGACTGGGTGTTGTTGCCTTCATCATCATTGCACCACCTCCCCCAGGGGTCCACAACTCTTTTGTGGATACGTGCGTGGCGAGCACGGGGCCCCGAGCCATTGCAGCCTTCTTTCTCTCCCGGGCTGCATTTCCTTTCCCTTCCCCTCCTTTCCCCTCCATACCCCTTTCCCCTCGCCCTCTCCTCTCCCTCTATTGGTGTCCTTGCTTATGTTGGCCCCCGCTATCCTCCTGGTTCTGTTGGTTTTACACTCCGGCTTTGTTGCGTAATCATCTCCTCCTTTTGGCATTCCTTGGTCCCCCTTTGGGGTTTGACCTCCATTCCAAAATTTCTCTTCCGTAGTGTGAGCCATTTGGGGAAGAGCACCTTACCTAGTGTCTCCGACGTGTGCCCTCCTAGTACATTCCACCTTTTCTTTTACGTCGTTGTCTGATGCTAGGGTGCATAGCCAGCACGGTAGCCAGCCCGTGTGGTGGGGTCGCTATGTACCCTTTTGGTTGAGCCCCCTGAACACACAGGGATCACACTTCTGATACCTGAGCTGTGACCTCCTCATGCATGCCTTGGAGTGGTTGCTCGTCATCCTGGAGCATCGGAACTCCCAGCAATGGCCGCCGTGCCAGACGGCCCTTGCTGTGGCTGGGTGGCGCCCGTGAGGAGAGCCCCTGATCGGAGTGGGTGGTATCAGGGCAGACGCTATGCAGATGAAACGCATACGGGTCCAAAACTCTGGCCGCTCTTCTGCGGCCGTCTCTCTGCGTGGTACTGATTCCTCAAGTGCTGCTTCTCTTGCCCCTTCGGCCTTCCCTTCCGTGGCTACCCCCTGGGAGGAGGGTCAGGCCCGTCGTCTAGGGGCAAAACCTTTCCCCCGTTATCTAGTTTGCACCAGGACTGATGGAGATACTTTCACCAGTGTTAAACCTTTATTCTTTGTGGAACACATTGAAGACAAGTTCGGCGAAGTGGACTCCCTGAGCAAGATGCGGTCGGGTTCGTTGCTGATAAAAACTGCTTCGGCTGCCCAATCTGCGGCCCTTCGAGCCTGTACCCATCTTGGCACAATTCCCGTGTCCATTACCCCTCACCAGTCTCTAAATATGGTACAAGGTGCGATTTTTCACAGAGACCTCATCCTTCAAACTGATGAGGAACTTCGGGACAATCTCGGACGGCGGGGTGTTCACTTTGTTCGGCGTGTTCAGAAGGGTCCTAAAGATAATCGTATTGATACTGGTGCCTTTATCCTGGCCTTTGAAGGGGATACCCTTCCTGAGAAAGTTAAGATTATGGTCTATCGCTGTGATGTGAAGCCGTACATCCCACCTCCTATGCGGTGTTTTAAGTGCTTGCATTTTGGCCACATGTCTTCTCGCTGTTCCCAGGACCCTCTCTGTGGTGACTGTGGACGTCCACTCCATGAGGGGAGTCCCTGTGTTCCCCCTCCTGTATGTGTAAATTGTCATGGTAGTCATTCTCCACGTTCAGCAGATTGCCCAGTCTATAAGAAAGAAAAAAAGATACAGGAGTATAAGTCCCTTGATCGTTTAAGCTACACAGAGGCCCGTAAGAAATATGCACGACTGCACCCTGTGTCCATGACATCTAGTTACGCCTTGGTTACATCTTCATCCCTTCCTCCCCCTTCTTTACCCCCATCCCGGACCCCTCTCCTTCCCCCCTCCCCTGCGGCTCCCACACCTTCTCCTCTGGGCGCTGCTCCCCCTCCCCAGCCGGAGAAGTGTCCCACTCCTTCGGCGTCTGCCGGTCAAGGGCGCCTCTCCCGGGATGCCCCTTCCCGGCACCTTCCAGGTCAAAGGTCTGCTGCAGCGCGGCGACCGCGAGAGCCGCGGTCTATCGGCCCCCAGGTCGCCCGGTCTCTTTCTGTTCCTGATCTTGCTGCAGCTGGCTCCATTATGCCACACAGCCCTCCTCGATCTCAGCCTGAAAAGAAGAAGAAACATAAGTCCCGGGACAAAGAGCCTCTGGTGTCACCGGAGGTCCCTTCCCCGACTTCACAACCGGGTTCTGACCTGTCGTTTATGGATGTCGCCCCCTCCTTGTCGGTGACGGGTGGGGACCCGGCGGTATGACTGGATTTAGCGTGTTCAGCCCTCATTTAAACCATCGTTCTGTGGTTCTCCAATGGAATTGTAATGGCTACTATCGTCACCTTCCGGAATTGAAATCCCTTCTTTCGTCCTACTCAGCAGCTTGTGTGGTTCTCCAGGAATCTCATTTTACTGATGCTCACTCACCGACCCTCCGTGGGTTCCGTGTTTTCTGTCGAAATCGGGTCGGACCCTTGCGGGCTTCTGGTGGCGTTTGTACGTTGGTCCGTACAGACATTGCTAGCACGTGGATTCCTCTCCAAACTACATTGGAAGCGGTTGCTGTTAGGGTCCACTTAGACTCTGCAGTCACAGTATGCAATCTTTATCTCCCTCCTGACAGGACTCTTACACCTGCTGCCTTAACCACCCTTCTTCAGCAACTTCCTCCTCCCTTCCTCCTCCTTGGGGATTTTAATGCTCATCATCCTTTGTGGGGCAGTGCCTTTCCATCTAGACGAGGTCTTCTTATAGACCAATTTATTGCAGACCACGACCTGTGCCTTCTTAATGATGGCTCCCCTACTCATTTCAGTGCTGGTCATGGTACCTTTTCTGCCATTGATCTTTCTCTTTCTTCTCCCTCTCTCCTCCCTTCATTACACTGGTCGCCACACGACGACCTTTGTGATAGTGACCATTTCCCGTTGATTATCACGCTCCCTTCCCGCTCCCCGATGGAGAGGTTACCTCGTTGGTCTTTCCACCGCGCTGATTGGCCTCTATATACTGCACAGGTCGAGTTTTCTCCCTCTTTGTCGGGTTGTATTGATGACGTCCTACGTGACGTGTCTGACGCGATTGTTCGCGCTGCTAACCTTGCTGTCCCGCGCTCATCTGGACAATTTCGTCGTCGGCAAGTCCCGTGGTGGAGTACGGCCATTGCCATTGCCATCCGTGATCGCCGTCGGGCTTTGCAACACTTTAAGAGGCACCCATCTGTAGCCAGCCTTTCTACCTTTAAGCGCCTTCGCGCTAAAGCCCGTTATTTAATCAAACAGAGCAAGCGGATATGTTGGGAACGATTCGTTTCTTCCCTTGGTTCCACTGTCCCTCTGTCACGGGTATGGGCTACACTTCGCTCCCTCCAAGGTTGCCATCGGCAGTCCACCCTCCCAGGCCTTCACCTCCCAGATGGCATTTGTACGGACCCATTAGTTCTCGCAGAACATCTTGCGACCCATTTTGCAGTGGCATCAGCGTCGGCCTCCTATCCAGCTGCTTTCCTTCATCAAAAACAGCAGGCTGAAGCTGTCACCTTATGTTTCACCACTTGTGCGTCAGAATCTTACAACGAACCTTTCACTGAATGGGAATTTCTTTCTGCTCTATCTTCTTCTCATGATACGGCCCCTGGCCCAGATTCCATTCATAACCAGCTGCTTCAACATCTCAGTGCTCCACAACGGCACCATCTTCTTCGGGTGTTTAACCGTATCTGGCTCCAGGGTGACTTCCCTTCTCAGTGGAGGGATAGCATTGTGGTTCCTGTCCTTAAGCCTGGTCAGAACCCCCTATCTGTTGACAGATATCGGCCAATTAGTTTGACCAATGTTGGTTGTAAGTTACTTGAACGGCTGGTAGCCCGTCGGCTCACTTGGGTCCTCGAATCTCGGGATCTATTGTCCCCTTACCAGTGTGGCTTTCGAGAGGGACGATCTCCAATCGATCATTTACTTCGCTTGGAATCCGCAGTTCGGCAGGCTTTTTCCCAGCGCCGCCATTTGGTTGCAGTGTTTTTTGACCTTCGCAAGGCCTATGACACGGCCTGGCGCCATCACATCTTACTAACCCTTCATCAGTGGGGTCTTCGGGGCCCACTCCCGATTTTTATCCGCCAGTTCCTGATCCATCGGTCATTCAGAGTTCGAGTTGGTACTGCTTTTAGTTCTCCACGGACCCAGGAGACGGGCATCCCACAGGCTTCTGTCTTGAGTGTCCTTCTTTTCCTCATTGCTATCGATGGACTTGTGGCCTCTGTCGGTCCCTTGGTCGCCCCTGCCCTGTATGTGGATGATTTCTGCATTTGGGTTAGTTCCTCCTCGATGCCATCTGCAGAACGGCAGCTCCAGGTGGCTATACGGCGTGCCTCTGCATGGACCCTCTCACACGGGTTTCAATTCTCTCCTTTAAAATCGCGGGTGGTCCACTTCTGTCGCCGTACTACGGTCCACCCTGATCCAGAGCTCTATCTCGCTGCACAAAGATTGCCTGTGGTTCCACAGTTTCGTTTCCTAGGTCTTCTTTTCGACAACAAGCTCACTTGGCTGCCCCATATCAGACTCCTGAAGGTAGGATGTTTCCGTAAACTCAATGTCCTTCGCTTCCTTGCCCACTCCTCTTGGGGTGCGGACCGTTCCCTCCTCCTCCGTCTTTATCGTGTTCTAGTTCTGTCACGTTTGGACTATGGTTGTCAAGTTTATGGTTCAGCTGCTCCTTCCACGCTGCACGTGCTGGATCCGGTCCACCATCGTGGTATCCGTTTGGCCACCGGTGCCTTCCCTACTAGCCCTGTTGATAGTCTCCTGGTTGAAGCTGGGATCCCCCCCCTTTCTGTTCGGGGGTCCCAGCTTCTGGTGTCTTATGCCCTTACTATCCGTTCTTCTCCCGCTCATCCTTCCTATTCTATCCTATTCACAGACCATGGACGTCGCCCGCCTGACTCCCGCCCTCGGGCGGGTTTACCGGTTGGACTGCGCCTTGCGTCTCTTAACCGTGATTTTCGGCTTCCTTCTTTGTCCTGTCTTCCTCGCTCCCTCCCCTCCACCCCTCCTTGGTTAGTTCCTCGGCCTCGAATTCGGATGGATCTCCGCCGCGGTCCGAAAGATTCCATCCCCCCGGTGGTGTTCCGTTCCTTTTTCCGCCAAATTTTATGGGAGTTTCGGGATGCTGTTGTTTTTTACACTGATGGCTCTAAATCTGCTGATCATGTTGGGTATGCCTTCACGTCCTTTGTTGGAACGGAAAATCATCTACTGCCACCCTCATGTGGGGTGTTTACTGCGGAATTGATGGCAATTTCCCGGGCCCTTACCTTTATTAAACAATCCCAACACAACCGCGTTTTGTTATGTACGGACTCGATGAGTGGCCTTCTTGCTATTGACCGGTGTTTTTCGCGCCATCCCTTGGTCTCTGCCATCCATGACCATCTCGCTGATCTTCACCGTGCTGCTTGTTCCATTGACTTCCTATGGGTCCTGGGCCATGTGGGTATCCCGGGTAATGAGCTCGCTGATCGTTTGGCTGGGGGAGCAGTTACTTGCCCCCCGTTTTCTGTAACCCCTCCTGCAGCGGATTTACGGCTTCACATCAAATCCCACTTTGCACAGTCATGGGCCAATTCTTGGGAGGCTACTCCACTGTCTAATAAACTTCGTGCCATTAAGGTGAATCCAGGCCCATGGCGTTCTTCCTTTCGCCTCTCCCGCAAAGACTCGACCACACTGTGTCGTCTCCGCATTGGCCATACCAGGCTGACCCATGGTTTCCTTTTGCGTGATGAGCCACCCCCGCTATGTGGTTGTGGAGCCTTCCAGTCAGTGGCCCACATTTTGGTTGAATGCCCCCTTCTTTTGGCTCTGCGTGCTAAGTACAGACTCCCCCACACTTTACCTTTGGTGTTGGCTGACGATTCCCGGATGGTCTCTCTGGTTCTAGGTTTCCTCTGGGAGAGTGGTTTTTATTCTCAGTTTTAAAGTTTTTAATCTCCCTCTGGTGTTGGGGCAGGGCGGTGAGTGTTTGGGTGTCTCCCACTGTAGGCAGTGTTAAGAGATTCCCTATTCACCTCCCTGACCGGAATCCTCTTTTCTTTCCCTTTTCCTCTGTTTTTACCCCTTCTTTTTAAGGCTTGGTTAGTTTTTCTATTCCCATACGTACTTTCTGCATTATAGCAGTTGTACCTTTTAAGTCACAGGTGGTCTTGCCTAGGCTGCTTCAGCATAGTGTTGGGTTCGTTCTCTTGCCAACTTCCCTCATTTGTTTTTACTATTGACAACGTGACTGCCCTTTTACGTTTCCCCTTTTTCCGTTTTATTGTTCTGACTTTTCTGAGATGTCCCGTTAGCAAAATGGAGTCTATTTGAAACAAGGGACTGATGACCTTGCTGTTTGGTCCCTTTAACCTCAAACAACCAACCAACCAACCATCATTGCACCACCATCCGGCGCGCAGGTCGCCAAATGTGGCGTAGAATGTAATGAGACCTGCACCAAGGTGGCTGGACCTGTCCCGCCAAACGCTCATTTCCATTTTTTTGTTATTGTGATCAGCCAGCCCAGACCATGTGCTCTATGGTTTTAATACCTTCTTCTGCTACTTTTCCTTGTGGTGTATGTTTTCCCCGTTTTTTGTTCGTTTCATTAGTTTTCTTTTTGGGTGTGGTGTTGGGTATTTTCGTACATTGAGCCTTGCTTGCGTCAGGAAAAAGGGACTGATGACCCTTAGTTTGTTCTGTTTATACCCCAAACAAACCAAACGACCGGCCAACCAATCATCCCAAATGATGGTGGGAAGCCAATGTCATACCCATACCCATACCCATACCCATACCTAAACCTGGTAAGGAAAAACGCCTTTCTTCTAGCTACTGCTCCATTTCTCACACCAGCTGTGTTTGCAAGGAGCTGGAACGTATGATTCATGCCTGACTGGTGTGGTGGCTCGAGTGTCGCAATTTACTAACAACTGCACAGTGTGGATATAGAGTGCTCCGTTCTGCGATTGAACATCTCGTTATCACCCATGCCTTGAACGGTTTTCTGCGGAAATCTGACTGTGACTGCGTTCTTCGATTTAGAGAAAGCCTAAGACACATGCTGGAGGACTGGTATCCTCCATACTCTCTACACACGGGTTTTCCGTGGCCGATTGCCCCGTTTCCATTGGGAATTTTTAAAACAGTTTTCAGGATGTGTTTGGATTGTACCTTGTCAGACACCTTTATCCCGGAGAATGGTATGCCTCAGGCTTCCATCCTGAGCATCGTCCTCTTTGCTACTGCCATTAACCTTATAATTGCCTCTCTCCCACTGGGCATCTCTGGCTCCCTTTTCGTTCACGATTTTGCCGTTTATTGCAGGTCTCCACGGAATTTTCCTGGGTAGCGCATTCAGCGGTGCCTCGATCGTCTTTACTCATGGGGCGACAACAATGGCTTTCACTTTTCGACTACAAAACCGTTTGTATGAGTTTCTGGTGGCGCAATTGGTGTCTTTCGCTGCCTATACATCTTAGGGCCTGTTGCTATTCCATTCATTGAAACTACTAAAGTCCTGGGGCTCATGCACGAAAGGAAACACTCTAGCTCCTCCCACGTGTCATATCTGACAGCCTGTTGTATGCAGTCCCTCAGTGTCCTACCTGTCCTCAATGGTACTTACTGGGGTGCGGATCGAACATCACTCCTCCATTTGTACTCGTCCCTTGTCCGTTCGGAACTAGACTATGGATGTTCCGCTTATGCATCGGCACGTCCACCCCTCTTACGCCGTCTCAATACTATCCACCATCGTGGCATCCGTTTGGCTGCTGGCACATTTTACACTAGCCCAGTTGAGAGTATATATACAGAAGATAACGAACTAATGCTGTCCTACCGCCCTGACTTTCGCCTCAACAGATACGACTTTTGTCTGCCGTTCATCTGCCATGCGTGGTCATCCATCCTACACCTCGTTCTTAGATGACTCCTTTGATCGGCAGTATGGGGTGCCTCTTCTGCTTACCTCCTGGAGTTCGCTTTCGGCTCTTGCTCCAGCAGCTTAACTTCACGCTGCCTGCAGCTTCACCACCTTGGATTCGTGCGGCGGTTCGTTTTCACCTTGGCCTTCATTCACTTCCTATGGACACTACTCAGTCCTCGCTCTATCGCCTTAAGTTTCACGACCTTTGCATAGAACTTGGCTGTAGTGACTCCGTGTACACTGCTGGCTCTCGGACTGACCATGGAGTCGGGTGTGCCTTCGAAATCGGCGCCGACATTTTTCGGTATTGGCTTCCGGAACACGGCTCAGTATTTACAGCAGAGCTATTCGCCCTGTATCAGGCCACACAGTACATCCGGCGACACAGGCTTTTCACTTGCGTCAAATGCTCAGACTCTCTGTGCCCTTCAGACCCTGTGTGTGCTGCACACCGTCCATCCCTTAATGCAACGGGTCTAGGAAAGCTGTCACTTGCTCACTCTTGATGGAGCCACTGTGATGTTCATGTGGGTTCCTGGTCAGTCGGTCTGACAGGAAATGAGGCCGCTGACGCTGCTGCCAAGTCTGCAGTCCTTGTACCTCAGCCCGCTAGTTCTTAACGTTCCCTCCGATGTATCGCCATCTATCGGCAGGTGGTGTCACCTTGGCGTCACCACGCGTCCTCCCTTCATGGGAACAAGCTCCGGGTTATTAAGCCTCTCCCAGCGGGTTGGACTACCTCCTCTCGGCCGTCTCGCCGCGACATCATCATTTTAACAATGTTGCTTATAGGGCACTGTCTTTTTAGCCATCGACATTTAAGTGGTTCTCCCCCACCAATTCGCTCACATTAAGTCCAGCTTTTAACTGTCTGCCATTTCCTGAGGTTATGCCCTTTTTCGTAACCGTTTATGTTCTCGTTTGTGTTGGCCGTCTGAGCTAGCGCCCGTTTTAACGAACTACGCGCGGGCAGTCGACGGGATTTTACTTTTTATCCGTCGTAGCAATATGCCGAAGGCCATTTAGTTTTTAGTTCAGGACCTCCGTTTCTCTATGGCGTATTTTGTATACACATCTTCGATCCCTGTTTTTAGTTGCCTTCTCTTTCGTCCATTGAGATTGACGTGTAGTCGTTTTCAACTCTTTTCTTTGTCTTCGTGATTTAAAATTTTGACATGGGCGCATATGAGCCTAATTGTTTTTGCGACTTGAAACATAAACAAAACAAACAAGGTAATGATGATGGTTGATAACACATTCATAGCGCCGGATCGCGTTCGCCTGTTCGTATAGGCTTTACTTCATGTGAATCTCTCGTTTTCCCCTCGAAGCAGTGGATTTTTCAAAACGTGCAGTTTGGTATCTGTGATTATATGTGAATGTGCAGGCAGCTAATTTTAGAAATAAATTAAAGGATGCAATTACAATGCGTTTATTAGCAAACATTTGTAAAATAGTTAAAATTAGTGTGAAACGATTAACTTCAAAAAGTTAATAAAATTGGTGATAATGGTAAAGGCGACTATGAAAAAAGATAATCTGAGTACTTCCTATCGCTGACTGACGACAAACTGTTGCATATTTTGTAAAACCTGATAGCTATTTGTACCTCGTCGGTAGCTTAACAATATTGTTTTGTCTACTCGTTTACTAAGTAGTATTATTATCGTATTAAAGCTCTAATGATCCATAGACTTACCCTAGTATTTGCTATGCTAAAAGTGGCGGTTGATAATAGCCAATAATAGCCAATAAAGAGAATATATAGATTTGTACCAGAACACACATGATTCTCCTATGTATAAATCGCCAGGCAAGATAAATTCTCAAGGCTCTCTACCTCTTCTCACTCCCATGATGGGCTACTGCGCCACGTAGGCCGTCGGTTACTGATGTCTGCGTGGGAAACAGCTTTTCCTTCGGTGCTGTTATGAGAGATATTCAAACATACTCTGTAGCAGACGTTAGGTAAAGACGCTAGTGTTTCTCACGTGTCCAATGCAGACTCGCCTGGTTCCAGTGATAGGTGCTACCAGCTCCAGTGATAGGTGCTACCAGCTCCAGTGATAGGTGCTACCAGCTCCAGTGATAAGTGTGACCAATTGCTTACCATTAACCGTGCAAACTGAGTCGTCTGAAAACGTATATCGCTCGAAGTTCCTGAAGATGCATCGAAGGAGTAATATTCTGAGAACACTAGTCAGTAATATTCTAGAATAATAAGGAATGCATGCCAGGGTTTACAGCAACGAAAGCTAACACTGCAGTCTCATTATTTCCCGTCGTTAAAAGAAAAAAAAAAGGTTCTTCCCCCCAGGGGGTCCACAACTCTTTTGTGGATACGTGCGTAGCGAGCACGGGACCCTGAGCTAATGTGGCCCTCCTTCCTTTCTGGGCTGCATACCTTCCCTTTCCGCATCCTTCCCCATCCCCCATCTTCGCCCCCCCCCTCACCTCTGGCTTTCTCCTTCCCTTTCTCCCCCTCTGGGAGTATGGTTTGTGCCTACGTCCGGAGACGGACGCTTGTAAATGTACCGCACTCTTCGCCTTCCTTGCTTGTATGTCTTCATCTTTCTTCGTCCTTTTCTTTTCCTTACCTCTTCTCTTTATCTCTTCTCTTTACCCTTTTCTCCGCTGCGGCGTTTGAGACCTCTCTTCTTTCCTTTCCCTGTCTCTTTCTTCCTCCCTGTGCGTGTCTGAAGGCCGACCCACGCACTTCCATGCGTAGCCGGTGACGGGGAACGCGTAATTCTCCGCCCCGGGTAGACAGGTAGGACACGTACGTACCCCCTGGTAACGGCCAGGCCCAGGGAGGGGTGATTACCCGAGCTGATACCTTCCGAAAGTGCCGATTGGTCCCTCCGTCCGTTTGTCGGGAGGTGTGACCTGAGGTGTGAACAATCACCTAAGGCGGGTGTGCCTTCGGTGAGGGCCCCCACAAGGGAGGAGCGCGCCATCGGAGACGCCGGTAATCATGGGGGATTCTTCCGCAATGGTTTCCTCACCTTCCACTATGTCTGCTCACAAACGTAAGTTCACTGAGTCTCAGCCACAGACGGTTCTTCCATCGTTGCCACAGTTCCTTGTTGTTTCTCGGTCTGACGAAGGTCACGACTTTTCCACGGTCAACCCTTTCATTATTCAGAAAGGTGTCGACGCAATTGCGGGTCCTGTAAAGTCTTGTTCCAGATTACGGAATGGCACCCTGTTGTTAGAAACACACAGTGCCCTCCAGGCTCAAAAATTGCTGCGTACTTCTCTGCTCCACACCTTCCCTGTCCGGGTGGAACCGCACCATACCTTAAATTCCTCGCGTGGAGTCGTTTATACACGCTCCCTCGATGGATTGTCTGACGAAGAAATTCAGCACTACCTGTCTGACCAGGGCGTCACGGCTGTTCATCAGGTTATGAAAAGGGTTGACTCGAACATCATTCCAACCCGCACTGTCTTCTTGACATTTGACAAAGTTCAACTCCCATCAAAAATCAAAGCAGGCTATGAGATAATTTCCGTTCGCCCTTATGTCCCAAACCCTACGCGTTGGTATCGATGTCAGCGGTTCAATCACACCAGCCAGTCCTGTTCCAATGCGGCCAAATGTGTTACGTGTGGCAAGGATGCCCATGAGGGTGCTTGTCCACCTCCATCCCCTCGCTGCATGAACTGTATGGGTGACCACGCTGCTTCCTCTCGAGATTGCCCCGTTTTTAAGGACGAAAAACTCATCCAGGAAATGAGAGTGAAGGAAAAGGTGTCGACCTTTGCTGCTCGAAAGTAAATCGCCAGTCGACAGCCCACTGTGCCTCAGAAAGGAAAATACAGCACTGTCCTTGCTTCTCCTCGGCCAACAAAGGAGGCGGCCACGCAGACTTGCGACCTCACCTTTAGTACCACGGTCGTCAGATCGGCCAGCGCAAAGATCGCCCGTTCAACCTCACCACTTTCACCTGCCCACTCTATGGCTCACCCTTCGTCGGGTTCTGCTCAATCTCGAGCCCAAAAGTCAGACGCCAAGTCTTCGAAAAAAGAGCATTCTCGTGAAGAGTTTTTACGTACTGCAACTTCACAACCATCGGCTCCTCCTTCATCTAAACATCATACTTCCAAGAAGGCTACGAAGAAACACAGTTCCTCTCCTTCTCCGCCAAGGCGTGTCCCATCTACAGCACCACCTGGCGGAAATCGCCCTCGGCCGTCTTCTGTGTCGCCGAGGCGCACTGCTGGTGGCTGGTCAACTGGCCGATCGTTGGTGGCAGGAGCTGCTCCTGACCAACCTATGGATCAGGATCTTCTTCCTTCGACTGAATGCCATTCCATGCTGTCGGTCGCAAGCTCTGAGCAGTCGTTGAGTTGACAGCACCCTTGGTCACGTTCCTCCATTTTCTGTTCACCCTATGTCCATTATCCACTGGAATATCCGCGGCATTCGAGCCAATCGGGATGAATTGTCGATCCTCTTACGATCCTACTCGCCGGTCATCTTCTGTCTTCAGGAAACATAGCTGCGTCCCCATGACCGCTTTGTTCTCCCTCATTTTCAGTCTGTCCAATATGATCTCCCCTCTGTTGAAGGCACTCCAGCCCATGGAGGACTCATGATTCTGCTCCACGATACTCTCCATTATCACCAAATCCCCTTAAACAGTTACTTCCAAGCTGTCGCCGTCCGTCTTTCCCTTTCTGGATACACGTTCTCTCTTTGTACGGTATACATTCCATCGTCCACACCAATGGCACGAGCTGATCTCCTTCATCTTCTTGGTCAGCTTCCACCCCCATATTTGCTGGTTGGGGACTTCAATGCCCACCACTCGCTTTGTGGATCTCCACATCCTTGTCCACGTGGCTCACTATTGCTAGACGTCTTCCACCAAGCGGATGTAGTCTGCCTCAACACTGGGGTCCCCACATTTTTGTCTGCCTCCACGACAAATTTATCTCATTTGGACCTTGCGGTCGGTACTGTTCCGCTAGCTCGGCGCTTCGAATGGTTCGCCCTTGATGATACACACTCGAGTGACCACTTTCCATGTGTCCTTAGACTGCAGCCTCAACTGCCCTACATGCGCCCGCGACGCTGGAAGTTTGCCCAAGCCGATTGGACACTTTTTTCGTCTCTAGCGACTTTCCATAACCGTTACTTTCCCAGCGTCGACGATGAGGTCACACATATTACCGACGTTATTCTTACAGCTGCGGAACAATCAATACCACGCACCTCCAAATTGCCCCGGCGCCCCCCAGTTCATTGGTGGAACGAGGCATGCCGTGATGCAATACGTGAGCGGCGACGTGCTCCTCGCGTTTTCCGCCACCATCCTACTTTGGCCAACTGTATCCGCTATAAGCAGTTCCGTGCGCGATGCCGTCGTGTCATCCGCGATAGCAAGAAGGCAAGCTGGAAATTCTTTATTAGCTCATTTAACACCTTCACTCCCTCCTCGGAAGTTTGGAGTCGGCTTCGACGGTTCTCAGGCGCGCTTAGTTTCTCCCCGGTCTCTGGGCTCACTGTCGCGCATGTTACATTAGTGGAGCCGGTCGCAATTTCTAACTCGTTGGGTCAGCACTTTGCTGAGATTTCGAGCTCTTCAAATTACCCGCCAGCGTTTCTCCCGAAGAAACGTGCAGCGGAAGTGCGACCTCTTGCTTTCTCCTCTCAAAATCGCGAAAGCTACAATACTGTTTTCTCCATGCGGGAACTCCAACATGCACTCTCTTCTTCTCGCTCCTCCGCCCCAGGACCGGATGGTATCCACGTCCAAATGTTGCTGCATTTATCAACCCATAGTCTGCGTTACCTCCTTCGCCTTTATAATCGAATTTGGACCGACTGTACCTTACCCAGACGATGGCGGGAAGCTAGCGTCGTTCCTGTTCCGAAACCTGGAAAGGACAAACATCTCCCCTGTAGCTATCGCCCCATTTCTCTCACGAATAGTGTCTGTAAGGTTTTGGAGCGTATGGTGAATTACCGTTTAGCGTGGTGGCTGGAATCCCGCAGTCTTTTAACACCTGCCCAATGCGGATTCCGAAAGCATCGTTCTGCAGTTGACCATCTTGTTGCTCTCTCTACTTATATCATGAACAATTTTCTCCGGAAACGCCAAACAGTAGCAATATTTTTTGATCTGGAGAGAGCATACGATACCTGTTGGAGGACAGGCATCCTCCGCACACTGTTCTCTTGGGGCTTTCGAGGTCGGCTGCCCCTTTTTCTTCGCGAGTTTATGGCAGAGCGCACATTTAGGGTGCGGGTGAACACTACTCTCTCCCGTACTTCCACCCAAGAAAACGGGGTACCCCAGGGCTCCATGCTGAGTGTTGTACTGTTTGCCATTGCCATAAATCCAATTATGGATTGTCTCCTTCCTGATGTCTCGGGATCCCTCTTCGTGGACGATTTTGCGATCTACTACAGCTCTCAACGGACCAGCCTTCTTGAACGACGTCTTCAATGATGTCTCGAGCGCCTCCACTCTTGGAGCATCGAAACCGGCTTCCGTTTTTCTCCCAGTAAGACCGTTTGTGTTAATTTTTGGAGACGTAAGGAGTTTCTTCCGCCCTCCTTACGTCTAGGACCTGTCAACCTTCCGTTTTCGGACGTCACTAAATTCTTGGGTCTTATGTTTGACAGAAAACTGTGCTGGTTCTGGCTCGCTGTTTGTGATCCCTCAACACCCTCCGTGTCCTGAATGGTACCTCCTGGGGAGAGGACCGAGTGGTCCTTCCCCGCCTCTATCGCGCCTTAGTGCGCTCGAAATTGTACTATGGAAGCATAGTCTACTCCTCTGCTCGGCCGTCTATTCTTCGGCGTCTCGACTCTATCCACCACCGTGGATTACGTTTAGTGTCTGGAGCTTTTTACACCAGACCTGTGGAAAGCCTTTATGCTGAGACTGCTGAACCTCCGCTGTCGAATCGGCGAGCAGTCCTTCTGAGTCGTTACGCTAGCCATCTGTCTTCCATGCCTGCTAATCCAGCCCATGACATTTTTTTCGACGCCTCCTTTGATGTAGGGTATGCAGGCCGCCCCTCCTCCCTACTACCACCGGGAGTCCGCTTCCGTCAACTGCTCCATTCTCTTTCCTTCCGCTTTCCTAAAACCTTCTTGACAACTTGGGGTACAGCACCGCCTTAGCTCCGTCCTCGGATCTGCCTGCTCCGTGACCTTTGTCGATTTCCCAAGGATGGTACCCCTTCACTAATTTATCGTCGGGCATTTGCTGCTCTATGTGCACAAATGACGGACGCCACATTTATTTACACCGACGGCTCGAAAACATCGTTAGGTGTAGGGAGTGCCTATATTGTTTGCGACACCCCAAATCACTTTCGGCTCCCGACCAGTGTTCGGTTTATACTGTCGAGCTTTACGCTGTTCTCCAGGCTGTCCACTACATCCGCCGCCATCAGCGGATACAATACGTTATCTGCTCAGATTCCCTCAGCTCTCTCCTAAGTCTCCAAGCTCTTTACCCTGTGCACCCTCTGGTCCACCGGATTCAGGACTGTCTGCGCTTGCTCCACCTGGGGGGCGTCTCAGTGGCGTTCCTCTGGCTCCCGGGACACGCTGGTATCTGTGGAAATGAGGCGGCCGATATAGCGGCCAAGGCTGCAGTCTCTCTTCCTCGGCCAGCTCTTCAGTCTCTTCCGTTTACCGATCTACGGAGCGGTTTATGTCGCCAAGTTACTCATTTATGGTATGCGCATTGGTCAACACTTCCCCACAATAAATTGCGGGAAGTGAAAGCCGTTCCTTGCGCTTGGACCTCTTCCTCCCGAACGCGTCGTCGGGAGGAAGTAATTTTAGCTCGACTCCGGATAGGGCACTGTCTTTTTAGTCATCGACATCTTTTAAGCGGTGATCCTCCCCCACTCTGTCCCCACTGCTCTAAGCTGTGGACGGTCAGACACCTTTTAATTGAATGCCCCTATTTTAATCCGTTACGCTCCCGTCTACAGCTATCGCCTGATCTATCGTCGATTTTAGCAGATGACACGCGCTCAGCTGACCGCGTTCTACAGTTTATTAGTGACAGTGAAATGACGTCAGTCATTTGAAGCTTTTTTTTTTGTGGACAACCAACCCCTTTCTATAGTGGACTTTTAAGCATTCCTTCTGCCTTTAGTTTCTCCAATTTTCTGACTATGTTTCCATTGCTGCTGATTTTAAATTTCGTTTTTTTCCTGTTTTCTACGTCACGGGCTGGGCGCTAATGACCATAGAAGTTTTGCGCCCTAAAACCACAAACAAAAAAAAAAAAAAAAAAAAAAAAAAAACTTCCCCATAATAAATTGCGGGACGTGAAAGCTCTTCCTTGTGCTTGGACCTCTTCCTCCCGAACGCGTCGTCGGGATGAGGTAATTTTAACTAGACTCCGGATAGGGCACTGTCTTTTTAGCCATCGATATCTTTTAAGCGGCGATCCTCCCCCACTCTGTCCCCACTGCTCTCAGCTGTGGACGGTAAGACACCTTTTAATTGAGTGCCCCTATTTTAATCCGTTACGCTCCCGTCTACAGCTATCGCCTGATATATCGTCGATTTTAGCAGATGAAACGCGCTCAGCCGACCGCGTTCTCAAGTTTATTAGTGCCAGTGAAATGACGTCAGTCATTTGAAGCTTTTTTTGGGGACAACCAACCCCTTTCTGTAGTGGATTTTTAAGCCTTTCTTCTGCTTTGTTTCTCCAATTTTATGACTTTCGTTCCCATTGCTGCTGGTTTCCATTTTCGGTTTTTTACTGTTTCCTAAGTCACGGACCGGGCGCTAATGACCATAGTAGTTTTGCGCCCTAAAACCAAACCAAAACAAAACAAAAAAAAACAAAAAAAAAGTTACGGTTCTTGGTCGTGTCCTTCCCTTTGGTTACAAGTTTCCACTGATAGAAGAATAGCTTGGCATCCGGCAAATCTAAACGTGATACCAAGTTAGGCGTGAGACGTTATTTACATAGTAAAATTTGAACATGAGGAGCAGTACTATTAGTGATTTGGATTTCGGATTGAAAACGGTAAAATTGTCCGAATTTGTTCACGGAATACTTCATTTGACTCAATACTTAGGCTACTGTTTCATGTTAAAATATTTCTGTAAAAAGAGAAGAAACGGGTGAGTCTACCATATGATCGACGAAGTTGGTTCAAGATGAAAACTATACAACGTTCATTACTCGAGTCCAATTGAAGTTACTTCATAGCTGACGTCTGTGTCTGCCGCTACAGTGTTGCCACATTGGCTGCCGACTACCACTCGGTTATAGGCGAAATACAAATACGGCTTTTAATAAGTAATGTCGGAAGCAGCCGCCACCGCCGCGAAGTATGACGGAAATCGGTGAGGCTTTATCGACAGCTGTTTTGAAATGAACACTGACTGAAATGTAATAGACATGTTCTAAACGAAAAACGTGATAGCAAGAAAAATAAGAGCAAATAAAGTCAATACGACGATGCGGCAAAGCTTTAAAAATACAAAAAAATATAATTAACTAATGATCAAAGATAGCTTTTGATTAGATTTAGAAGAATAAAAGAATTCGTTGAATTTGACGGGATTAAAACATACTAACTTTTGCGTGTCAGGTTTATATGCTAACTGCTATGCTGTACCATTACACTGAGAAAGGTTTTTGTGCTTGACTCTGGTCACCCCGTTGCAACGATTAATTACAGCCTTCTAAAATTCTAGTTAACACAATGCTGTTGAAAGCTTATTTAATGTAAGCAGATATCCGCGTATTGTGCGGAGGAATGCTGTAGCGTTTGTTAGCGCTGTGTATGAAAAGTTGTATAATGTCAGCATAGTGTGTGTGTGTGTGTGTGTGTGTGTGTGTGTGTGTGTGTGTGTGTGTTTGTGTGTGTGCCCTGTAGTTATGTGTGATGAAATACTAAATAGAAGGAAGGGATAGATCGAGGATTTGGGATCCAAACATATTAAGGAAGTGGAACAAGGAATTTGAAGTGAACTGATTGTTGTGACAGTTTGGCAACGGCGAACGTTTCGGGCGTGACGTTGAGCGCTCCGATTGGAGGAAACCAGCTACAACGAGTAAAGTGTCAACTATCAAGTAATTTTAATTGGAGTATAGGAAGTATTCATAACAGAGCAGTATGCAATGAGGGTCGACCAACAACGAAATAATGTTCCGCAAAACTGAACGAATACGAACTCAGTAGGATTAACAGCAATCCCTGTTTTGGTACTGCTATATTTACGTAAACATCGCTTCCCTTTATGTAATGGTATCCCGGATGTACTATCATCATTTAGACTTCGTTACAATAGTGCACGTAACTAGTTTTTCGTTCTTTTTCTGCGAGAAAAAAGTAGGTAGTGGAAAGTTAAAATTTTTTAAGTTCCTTCTCCAAGATGTGACACACGATCGTTCACTACACGAAACTTACTTTGGGTTACCACGGGCGGTTTCAAGTGGTAAGGAGTGCAGAGTCCTGGGAGAAAAACATTTTGTTCTCCTAAACACCTATACGAAGTTTGTCCAAAAAGCAGAGGAAATTTTGTAATTTCCCGTATAGTATTAGATTCACGCAATTTTCTTGTTGTGTTGGTAACCATGTAGAAAAATATATTTACTTCAGCCATATTGAATTTTTATCCTTAGTTACCAAAAACAGTTAATGTGATTCGATATTTTGTGTATAAGGGGATCACAGGACTTGCATTAAATACCGCTATGAGAACGATATAGAGTGCAGCAAAGTTTTAGAAACGTTTAATATTTATTCGATGAGTTTATGAGTAAACAAGCAGGAGGTTAAAGTCCCAGCTTTGACAGATTTTAATTCATTACATCAGTTTCTTATAGTAAATGAGGGTTTATGAGAGGTACAAGTTTTTCTATGAAGGTCGTAGATGACGAGCGCCCTGGGTCTCACACATAAACAACCAGTTATATTGGGGAATAGTTGAAAAACTTTACCCATTGAAAAAAATCCTGTCAAACCACAAAAAACTAATACGCTCCTCTTTAAAAGACTGACAAAAATTGAGTCGGCTGCCACGGTTCTCATTTCACATTTCTAACAAAAAAATTTTGGCTTCGGGATCGAACCCGAGCCGAAGGCTGAAATGTTCCGTCTGCTGTCATCTGCTATATGAGAACAACTGACACTAACCGTAATTAGCGGGCTGCTTGAGTTTGCACACGCAACGGCCAGCTTGTCTAATTTCAGTGCTAATTAACTCGGAAGTGGCGAAACGTATCGAATTTTTTTTGTTAGTTGTTTCTCACTGCAACCTACTTTGCAACACTCAAGCTTTTCAAATTATGTCTGACCACCCTATATGAAGTGTCAAAGAGGGAACGCGGAAAACTGTGCAGTCATTGTCATGATGAAGAAACGGAGCGATTTATGTAACCTTCAAAGGAGCATGATCATGAGTGGGAGTATTTCCGAAACGCAGAGTTTGTAAACCGTTCGCGTGCGATCATGGTTGAAGTATATCGCGCACGGGAATATGGCACTATCCAAAACCAGTGCTGAGGCAACTGTGTTCGTCACAGGCTGATGTCAAGGGTGAACGACGACTATGAAGGTGAGCAGGGGTGAATGCAGACCAAACTCCTGAGCAGCTGACTACCCAGATGAATCAAGGGGCTAGCCAGTCTCCTCGACGGCCGTCCAGCGAACATTGCTGTCTATGGGTCTATGCAAGAGGTGCCCACGCTGACAGCTGTTAATTGGCGAAGAAGGCTAGAATTGGGATAGAAATAACGCAACTGGACGTCCACAGACTGATGACAGGTGAACTTCTCAGATGTAGTTTTACGTTTCACCGGCGTGAAATGTCTGAAAGCAAACAGCCTGCAGCAATTGTCGGAAGGGTCCAGGCCGGAGGAAGGAGCATTATGGTCTGGGGAATGCTGGCATTCCCTGTGAGATGACGTAATTCTGAAAGTCACAATGGATCAACACAGGTATGCGTCTGTCCTTGGTGACAATGTCCACCCTTACATGCAGTTTATTTTTCCCCAGCATGATGGCACCTCCAGCAGGACACTGCAATATGTCACACAGTTGGCAGAGTATATGTGTGTTTTGATGAGCAACAGGATGACTTTACCGTACTGCCCTGGCTACCAAATCCCCCCCCCCCCCCCCCCCAATATCTAAACGCAATCGAGAAAGTGAAAGACCATCCGAAACGGACTAGATCCTCAACCGAGAAACCTAGCGCGGAAGGCCACGGCACTAGTCTGCTTGGTTCTACATTCCTGCTGGTTCCTTCCAGAACCCAAGACACTTTATGGCTGTCCTGTAGCGGTCCATACCGCAAAAAGTGGTTATTCCAGCTTTTGACAGGTGGTCTCTCATCCAACACAAATTCGCTTTACACTACTGCACATATAAATGCACATCATCTTTAGGGTACACCTACCGTATACGCCGGCCGCGGTGGTCTCGCGGTTAAGGCGCTCAGTCCGGAACCGCGCCACTGCAACGGTCGCAGGTTCGAATCCTGCCTCGGGCATGGATGTGTGTGATGTCCTTAGGTTAGTTAGGTTTAAGTAGTTCTAAGTTCTAGGGGACTGATGACCACAGAAGTTAAGTCCCATAGTGCTCAGAGCCATTTTGAACCTACCGTATACATAAAATGTGGCGTTAGATTTGTAAGTACAGAGAATTCCTTATGGTAAAAAGATTTTTTGTGGGGTGCTGATACTGCCATTTCGGGGTCCAGAAAGCCTGTGTAGGCGTGCAGTGCCCACTGCATGGAAAGTGCCATAGAATTTAATTGCTGAAAAAAAGAGAATGTTGACTGAAATTTGGCGACGTTAAAATTGTTTAGATGACACCAGAACCATGGAAATGTTTTCAGTACATCCGTCAAAACTTCATTTACCTCAGACTGGATATTAAGTGCGTGTAGAAGTACCATAATTATGAATCTCTGAAGCTCGGTAACGGATAATAATATTGAAAAAAGTTTGAAGATTCCAGGAGATCATCATCTTCGGAATGTATGGTAAAAGTTTCGGCGATTATCCGTGCGGTACCCAAAAACTGTAGTTTGCGGTGTTTTCTCAGGTACCGCCCATGAACAAATGGTGAAATCCCCAGGAACATGACAGGGATTGGAACTCCTCGTGGAAGGCTAAGCCCCAATTATGACATTATTTCTCGCAGTTTGCATTTATTTTTTTTATCAGATAATCACAACTGAGAAAGGGTTCATTTGCTCCAAAGAATTCGAACAATTGTAAATAGTGAATGACATAAGTTCAAATATTGTGCTTCACAATCCATTGTTTTTAAAGAGAAGGGAGCAACAAAAATTTAAAACTTTTAGTTGAGGCGGTGCTGAATGACAACTACAGAATCGGCATACCAGTTGCTGGACAAACGTTGAATACTGAATAAACTGTGAATTTAACAAAGCCAGTCAGGTAAAAAAAAGATGTAATTGTATATTAAGCAATACCAAGTCAGCAATGGGCCCTGAAACTGTTTCAGAACAGTCTTTAAGAAAGGCCCTTCTTCAGAATGAATAAATTAGCAAGAACTGATTAACAAGTGTTTGAGTCAATGGCAGTAAGTCCTTAATATCACAGGCCTGCACCAGCACTTACGATCAGTAGGCTAGATAGAATCTCAGGACGCGAGGCACTGAGGAACAATGGACTAAACGTTACAGAAGGAAAGGCAAACTCAACTAAGAGAGTTGACGAAGCGGCATGAAAGCTGCCCGCAGAGGTAAGTGACTGCGTCAGACCTCGCACTGCCCAACAGCCAGAATTTTGGAGTCGCACAGCACCGAAAAAACCCTCGCGGCAATACACTGACTCCAGTCCCGGTTTCCCCCCTTATCACGCAACCAAGGCGAGAAACACTGCGTGGTATTTTAAATTTAATATACTTTGCAGCACCAATTAGTTAAATTGAAAACAGTTAAAAAATTACTTAATCTGATGGATAATGAGAAGTCCAACAGCACCCCAAAATTTTTTGCGTTTGAGGCTTGAACGTAAGATTAGAAAATCCAAACTATACCTTACCTCAAAATCACAGGGCAATGGCGAGCAACTAACCAATTCCTCCATAATAACGACCCCAATAAAAGCTGTGAGGACCTATCCAGGCAACGAATCTAAACATAACTAAAACGAATACATATTAAAACATGAACATACAATAGATGAATGACCAGTATTAGGCACAAATGAGCAGAAACTCTGATTCTAGCACCCTGGCAGGAGACAATATTAAAAAAGTGATGGGCTTGGAAACCTTCAGCTCAATACAATAACCTTAAACACAATATGAAGAGCACTGACACTAACAAATAATTTGTAGAAATTCCTCTTTAAGTCGGGATCAAAGACCTTGACAGGGGAACAATTACAAATAGGGAACCTTAAGGTTATATTGGAACAAATAAACTCGCAGAAACATTAATAAAATGCTGGAGAGCAATACAAACCAAGACAGAGGCACAAGCGGCCTGCCCCAAGACAACTCGCGACATCAGCAACCATGCTATTGAGCATCTCGTCAAATGCGCGAACAAGCTGGAGACTGTGGCATTACGCTCACGGCCTTCAGGTTAATGCAGCATAAATCACCAGGTTGCGGTTGTTTCATGCAATGAATAGAACGCATGAGTAAGAAAAAAAACACGCCTTCCCAAACACTGATCTTTCCTGTTACCCCACAGATAAACATCCCAGTGTAAGCATTGCCTCACATCAGGCAAAAAAAAATAAACATGGGTACTGCCTTCTGCCCCCCTCTTCCTTCTTCTGCCCCCCTCTTCCTTCTTCTGCCCCCCTCTTCCTTCTTCTGCCCCCCTCTTCCATCTTCTGGCCCCCCTCTTCCATCTTCTGGCCCCCCTCTTCCATCTTCTGGCCCCCCTCTTCCATCTTCTGGCCCCCCTCTTCCATCTTCTGGCCCCCCTCTTCCATCTTCTGGCCCCCCTCTTCCATCTTCTGGCCCCCCTCTTCCATCTTCTGGCCCCCCTCTTCCATCTTCTGGCCCCCCTCTTCCATCTTCTGGCCCCCCTCTTCCATCTTCTGGCCCCCCTCTTCCATCTTCTGGCCCCCCTCTTCCATCTTCTGGCCCCCCTCTTCCATCTTCTGGCCCCCCTCTTCCATCTTCTGGCCCCCCTCTTCCATCTTCTGGCCCCCCTCTTCCATCTTCTGGCCCCCCTCTTCCATCTTCTGGCCCCCCCTCTTCCTTCTTCTGGCCCCCCCTCTTCCTTCTTCTGGCCCCCCTCTTCCTTCTTCTGGCCCCCCTCTTCCTTCTTCTGGCCCCCCTCTTCCTTCTTCTGGCCCCCCTCTTCCTTCTTCTGGCCCCCCTCTTCCTTCTTCTGGCCCCCCTCTTCCTTCTTCTGGCCCCCTCTTCCTTCTTCTGGCCCCCCTCTTCCTTCTTCTGGCCCCCCTCTTCCTTCTTCTGGCCCCCCTCTTCCTTCTTCTGGCCCCCCTCTTCCTTCTTCTGGCCCCCCTCTTCCTTCTTCTGGCCCCCCTCTTCCTTCTTCTGGCCCCCCTCTTCCTTCTTCTGGCCCCCCTCTTCCTTCTTCTGGCCCCCCTCTTCCTTCTTCTGGCCCCCCTCTTCCTTCTTCTGGCCCCCCTCTTCCTTCTTCTGGCCCCCCTCTTCCTTCTTCTGGCCCCCCCTCTTCCTTCTTCTGGCCCCCCCTCTTCCTTCTTCTGGCCCCCCCTCTTCCTTCTTCTGGCCCCCCCTCTTCCTTCTTCTGGCCCCCCTCTCTTCCTTCTTCTGGCCCCCCTCTCTTCCTTCTTCTGGCCCCCCCTCTTCCTTCTTCTGGCCCCCCCCCTCTTCCTTCTTCTGGCCCCCCCCCTCTTCCTTCTTCTGGCCCCCCCCCTCTTCCTTCTTCTGGCCCCCCCCTCTTCCTTCTTCTGGCCCCCCCCCTCTTCCTTCTTCTGGCCCCCCCCCTCTTCCTTCTTCTGGCCCCCCCCTCTTCCTTCTTCTGGCCCCCCCCTCTTCCTTCTTCTGGCCCCCCCCTCTTCCTTCTTCTGGCCCCCCCCTCTTCCTTCTTCTGGCCCCCCCTCTTCCTTCTTCTGGCCCCCCCTCTTCCTTCTTCTGGCCCCCCCTCTTCCTTCTTCTGGCCCCCCCTCTTCCTTCTTCTGGCCCCCCCTCTTCCTTCTTCTGGCCCCCCCTCTTCCTTCTTCTGGCCCCCCCTCTTCCTTCTTCTGGCCCCCCCTCTTCCTTCTTCTGGCCCCCCCTCTTCCTTCTTCTGGCCCCCCCTCTTCCTTCTTCTGGCCCCCCCTCTTCCTTCTTCTGGCCCCCCCTCTTCCTTCTTCTGGCCCCCCCTCTTCCTTCTTCTGGCCCCCCCTCTTCCTTCTTCTGGCCCCCCCTCTTCCTTCTTCTGGCCCCCCCTCTTCCTTCTTCTGGCCCCCCCTCTTCCTTCTTCTGGCCCCCCCTCTTCCTTCTTCTGGCCCCCCCTCTTCCTTCTTCTGGCCCCCCCTCTTCCTTCTTCTGGCCCCCCCTCTTCCTTCTTCTGGCCCCCCCTCTTCCTTCTTCTGGCCCCCCCTCTTCCTTCTTCTGGCCCCCCCTCTTCCTTCTTCTGGCCCCCCCTCTTCCTTCTTCTGGCCCCCCCTCTTCCTTCTTCTGGCCCCCCCTCTTCCTTCTTCTGGCCCCCCCTCTTCCTTCTTCTGGCCCCCCCTCTTCCTTCTTCTGGCCCCCCCTCTTCCTTCTTCTGGCCCCCCCTCTTCCTTCTTCTGGCCCCCCCTCTTCCTTCTTCTGGCCCCCCCTCTTCCTTCTTCTGGCCCCCCCTCTTCCTTCTTCTGGCCCCCCCTCTTCCTTCTTCTGGCCCCCCCTCTTCCTTCTTCTGGCCCCCCCTCTTCCTTCTTCTGGCCCCCCCTCTTCCTTCTTCTGGCCCCCCCTCTTCCTTCTTCTGGCCCCCCCTCTTCCTTCTTCTGGCCCCCCCTCTTCCTTCTTCTGGCCCCCCCTCTTCCTTCTTCTGGCCCCCCCTCTTCCTTCTTCTGGCCCCCCCTCTTCCTTCTTCTGGCCCCCCCTCTTCCTTCTTCTGGCCCCCCCTCTCTCTTCCTTCTTCTGGCCCCCCCTCTCTCTTCCTTCTTCTGGCCCCCCCTCTCTCTTCCTTCTTCTGGCCCCCCCTCTCTCTTCCTTCTTCTGGCCCCCCCTCTCTCTTCCTTCTTCTGGCCCCCCCTCTCTCTTCCTTCTTCTGGCCCCCCCTCTCTCTTCCTTCTTCTGGCCCCCCCTCTCTCTTCCTTCTTCTGGCCCCCCCTCTCTCTTCCTTCTTCTGGCCCCCCCTCTCTCTTCCTTCTTCTGGCCCCCCCTCTCTCTTCCTTCTTCTGGCCCCCCCTCTCTCTTCCTTCTTCTGGCCCCCCCTCTCTCTTCCTTCTTCTGGCCCCCCCTCTCTCTTCCTTCTTCTGGCCCCCCCTCTCTCTTCCTTCTTCTGGCCCCCCCTCTCTCTTCCTTCTTCTGGCCCCCCCTCTCTCTTCCTTCTTCTGGCCCCCCCTCTCTTCCTCCTTCTGCCCCCCCTCCCTCCTGCACACCCCACGCCCTTCGTCCCTTCCCTCTGCGCCCCTTCCTTCGTTCTTATAACCCCCCCCCCCCCCCCTCTTAGCATCAAAAGAAACTCGATCACAGGTCTGTGGTAGGAACGCACCTCTGTTACGGACATCATTTCGGAAGATACATATATACCATTATACTTCATGAAACTAGTGGCAATGACGCGGAAATATTTCACGATGTCCCACAACAAATTTAGCATTTTTCAACCGAAATTGGCAGAGAAAAAAAAGTCATTATTTATTCAAGACCCATCATGAAAAGCAGACTAGCACTGACGGAAAGTTCATTCCAGGCAAACAGAAGCCTACTAGTATCAAACATAGGCCTTAATTTGAGAAGGAAATGTCTGACAATGTACGTTTCGAGCATAGCATTGTACTGCAGTGAAACATGGACTTTAGGAAAGAACAGAATCGAAGCATTTGAGATGCGGTGTAACAGACGAATGTTGAAAATTAGGTGGAGTGATAAGGTAAGGTATGTGGTTCTCCGCAAAATCGACGACTAATGTAAGAAATGGAAAATACTGATAAGAAGAGACAGAACGATAAGACATCTGTTACGATACCAGAGAATAGATTCCATGGTACTAGAAGGAACAGAAAACTGTAGACAAAGACACTAATTGGAATACGTCTAGCAAATAACTGAGGACATAGGTTTCGATATTACTGAGAGATGAAAATGTTGACGCAGGAGAGGAATTCTTGGCGGACCGCAAGCATTGAGCAACTGTAATTTCTTCCGTAAGAAGTGCCCTCTTGGAACTATGACAGGAAACTATGAATTAGCTGATAAATTATACGTTCATAGTTTACAAAGGAGAAGTCGAAAACTAAATTCAGAGACTAAAAGGCGAATGAAGAACGTTATAGTTCAGTTTTCTCCTTCTCAAATAAACGGAGCTTCAATCGGAACGCCTTGAGCTGGTCAAGCATGTGTACTATCAACAAATATTGCCCCTATAGCGAGACGTCAGCCAGAAAAGCAACATCTAATATCCATTATGGTTCTATGAAGTAAGGAATTTCTAGCCCTTTCTTCACGAGTTACAAGAATCTAAAGAACCTTATTTCTGCCGATCAACTGAAGGTGTAGCGGCAAGGTATGTCTCCATATCTCGAAGAAACCCTCTGAGCTGATGATGGCTGACACTGTACCTACGTTCAGAAATGACGCATTTGACTATAATGTCCAGCACATGACGAAGTTCCACACTTAAAGTACACAATGCCCCCTGGTGTGCATACAGCAGGTGTCCTTTCCAGTCACTCTTAAGTTTATTTTTTACAAACATACGCACTTTAATGCGATTCTGTCTGTTTTAATTATTCTGGAGTTGACCGTCTGGTTTTAAACTTTCTTTGCTTTTTGCGTTTAATTTGACTGGGAAACCGTTGAGATTGAACTTAACATATACATGGATGGACATGAGAAATGAAAGGTTGCAATAAATTATTCATCTGTGATTATTACTTTACATATGAAATATTTTGTTGCAGATTAATAAAAATGACTTTCTTTGAATATTCCCAAAATAATGATTTAAGCTTTATTTTTATTCAAGTACTAAAGCTGTTTGTGCAAGAATGAAAATATTAATGTCCATGGAACTTAGCAAACATTTTCACGTTGCAGTGGATTTTTGTTTAATTTTATATATCCTGACTAGCTTTGAAGCATAATACTACCTTTATTATATGAAAATGTTTTCTTGTTTTATATTGCTAAGCTCTCATGAAAATTATTCACTTTTAAATACACTTTACTATATGTTCAGAATTTATCGTTTTTTAATGAAAATTTACAAAAGCTGCAGCTTGTATCCACCTGCGAATGAATGCACAAGGTAAAATTGACTATCTCTTTTTATTCTGCGTCTGGAATACTGTGAAAAGAAACACTTTATTGTTTTCGTTCGCCTCTACCTGTACACTTTTTAGATGTGGTCGTTATTGCGATCGTATATTTAAATCTGCCGCTGTTGCAGACTGGTCGCTCGCGGCACAGCTCCGCACCGCCAGCGATATCCAATAAAATGCTGAAATTTCTTAAATAAAATGGGTAATGTCCGGTGCGAACTCTGCAGTAATTGTGACAGATTTTACTAGAGAAATATATTTTAACAGAAACAATTAATCTTTACACACCTTTTACAATCCCAGCTACAAATGGCGTCGATCATCGAATTATGATAAATGAAGACTACGTAAGAGCCTAATGCAACGTCACGGGTTCCTCTCCCATTCAGTCCGTGCAGAAGACAAGTGATTCTATTACAATATATTGCCTATTTATATCTTAACTAATTCTTGTACAGTCTTCGTCAGTTTGGATTACATATCGTTTCTTCTGTGGCGGTTTTCACATCCTCCACCACAGATAGTATTTCACAGTCTTTGAATAATCATTTGTAATAGCAAAATTCATAATTATCTTCTTCCTCACAAAATTAAGTGTCCTTTCGAAATTCAATTAATAGAAATACATATAAATTATATGTTACAGTGTGCATTATACATCGAAATGTTCTTTTAACTTTCGCTTTGGATGCGTGCTGCCAGAAAACGTTACAGCACAAACGCGCGCGCGCGCGCGCACACACACACGCGGCGATTTTTAAATTTACTGTTGCCATTGCAGAGTGACCAGTTCGATGTGGCGATCCCCTGTAGATCTGCGCCTCAAGGGCCGGATCAAAGCACTGAGAGTTCTGATATGGTCTCGACGACGACGACGACAATTACTACTACTACTACTACTACTACTACTACTACTACAGCACCGCATCAACTCTACAGGACGCAAAGCCAGGAACACTCTGTGGTGGCTTCGTCACCTTCGCCTCCAGACCGGGCTGAATCCTCCACTGGTTCATCGCACCTTCCACTGCGCATGGCGGGACAAGATCCAGGGCGTCTCTTTCGCCAACAGTCACCACGAAATCTAGTAAGTCTACCCACAAGGATGTCCAAATGTTACATATGTATTGCATACGGTGAGGCTGGTGTGAAACAGCCATCAGGTAGTACAGAATGTGGAACAAGCGCCTGAAATAGTTTAACGGCCACCCAAAAAGGCGACGTTGGAGAGATGTGCTACACACTATATACCTTATTCCGAAATAGATCCACCGAGCGGTTCACGCGTGTTCCTGTGAACTAACTGTACACATAGAACATGTGTACAGTTAGATACATTTTGTTCATTCCTTACTTACCCTGAACAGATTACAACCGTAAGGCACACCCCCCCCCCCTCCCCTTACCACTGGCCAGAAACAACACATACAAAAATGTTCCATGAAAATTACAATAATTTGGATTACTAACAAAAAGTAATAATTTGTCATAGTAATAGAAATGTGACAATGGTCGCTAGGAAATACAGAATTTCAGTAGAGAAATCTGTAGACGAGAGTAGGGAAAACTGGTGACGGAGGGAGGGTTGATGAAAGTGAGCTTCAACAAGATATACTTGATGTGATAGGAAAACCATAACTCTTTTGAAATTTGAAAGGATATCAATTTCCCCAATATTTTGAGGAAGATGGGTTCAAAGTTGGATACCTGATAGGGAATGAAGCAGTCTCTAAGCGGGCAAAGTCTAACTTCAATACCAAGAAATATGATACCAAGTCGTTTCTCTCCCTGGCCACAACATGGGAGGAACGCCAGGCTAAGGATGGCAGTGAAACTTATTCGCCTCAGTACCTCGTATGTACGAGAGTTGATGTGGAATTTTTCACGAACATGAAGCCTCAGTTTTTTGAGGAGCATTTGGAGGACAAGTTTGGGGAGGTGGAGGGCTTGTCCAAAATGCGATCTGGGTCAGTTTTGATAAACAGCACATTCTGCCCAGTCAAGGGCATTGCTCGCTTGTGGCAAGTTCAGGGATGTTTCTGTAACCATCACGCCCCATAAGAGCTTAAATATGTTCCAGGGTATTACATTCCACAGTGATCTTCTTTTGCAGTCAGACGACGAGCTGAGCGCCAATTTAGAGCGACGAGGAGTTAATTTCGTCCGGCGCGTCCGTCGGAGTCTCAGGGATAACCAGGTTGCCACTGGTGCCTTCATCTTGGCCTTCGATGATGACACACTACCCGAGGAGGTCAAGGTGATGGTCTACCGCTGTGACGTCAAGCCATATATCCCTCCCCCGATGCGATGCTTTAAGTGGTGGAAGTTCAGCTATACGTTTTCCTGCTCTACTTCTAGCCCCACCTGTCGAGATTGTGAACGTCCATCGCATCCCAATACTCTATGTGCCCCATCTCCCATCTGTGTCAACTGCAGAGACCAGTCTCTAAGCGGACAAGCTATGTGAGCTTTTAGAAAGAGTCTGGTGACCAGTGTTCTGGTGGAGGCTGGAGTCCCTCCATTGCAGTTCCTACGTGAACAACTGCTCGCCAGTTAAGTTGCACACACTCATAGTTTTCCTGAGTATCTGAATTACTGTCTTTTTCCACCTGTGGCAGTTGATCTCCCGCATCAGCGGCCCAGGCCATGGATAACTATTGATTTTAATGTTGGATGCCTTTTGTCTGAACTAGAGTCCTTCCCTTTACCACCTCCCATACAGGTCTTTCTGCATACGCCTCCATGGTGTACACCTACACCGCAGATTCATTTGAGCCTTTCGCATGACCCTAAGGACTCAGTTACTCCTGCCGCTCTCCACTGTCTCTTCGTCTCGATTCTTGACGTGTTCCTGGGCTCGATGGCTGATGGTAATGCTGGCTTCACCTATTTATACAGACGCCATATTGACCAGCATTCCTTGCCCTTTAGCTGGAGTGTATTCACTGCAGAGCTTGGGGCCATACATCCTTCCCTGTTATGGTGACTCGTTTCTCCTCTGTTCTGACTCCCTGAGCAGCTTACAAACTATCGAGCAGTGCTACCCTCGACATCCTTTGGTAGCGAACATCCAGGAGTCCATCTCTGCCCTGGAACGGTCCAGTCGTTCATTGTTGTTTGTCTGGACCCTAGGACACATCGGAATCCCAGGCAACGAACTTGATGATGGGCTGGCCAAACAGGCTACATGGAAACCGCTCCTGGCAATGGGCATCTCTGAAACTGACCTGTATTTTGTCTTACGGTGCAAGGTTCCTCGGCTTTGGGAGACGGTGGCATAACAGTATGCACAATAAATTGCGTGTCATTTAGGAGACGGCGAATGTGTGGAAGTCTTCCCAGCAGGCTTCTCGCAGGGAATCAGTTGTCATTCGTCAGCTTCGCATTGACCATACGTGGCTCACTCATGGTTACCTCTTCCGTTGCGAGGACCCACATCAGTGTCACTGTGGCTCCGGAATTACAGTCGTCCACCTCTTGCTGGACTGCCCACTTTTAGCCGCTCTGCGGCGGACTTTTTGCTTTCCCAGCACCCTGGCTTCGGTGTTGGGCGACAATGCCTCAATACCAGCTTTAGTTTTACGTTTTATTCGTGATGGTGGGTTTTATCATTTGATATGAGTTTTAGCGCATGTACTGTGTGCCTTAGTGTCCTCCACCCTAGGGCTTTTAAGGTGGCGGTTTTAATGTGTTGCAGAGTGGCTGGCTACTCCTTCTTTATTCTCATGGTCAGCCAGCTGTTGTAATCTTTCTTGTTTTTAATCTCTTCCCCCTGTTTCTTGCGTGTCTCTGTCGTTTTCTTTTCCTGTTTTACCAATTGTAGTGTTTGTTGTCCTTCTGTCGTTCCTCTGGTTCTTCTTTTCTCCTATTATTGTGCCGTATGTGGGTAATTGTTCTACTGGGAACAAGTGATCGATGACCTCGCAGTTTGGTCCCTTTCTCCCCTTTCAAACCAACCAACCATCATCTGCTACACCCTGCGCTCCTCATGGTATCTGGAAGGACCTGTTCCACATATGGATTTATGCCGGCCGCGGTAGCCTAGCGGTTCTAGGCGCTACAGTCTGGAACCGCGCGATGGCTACGGTCGCAGGTTCGAATCCTGCCTCGGGCATGGATGTGTGTGATGTCCTTAGGTTAGTTAGGTTTAAGTAGTTCTAAGTTCTAGGGGACTAATGACCTCAGAAGTTAAGTACCATAGTGCTCAGAGCCATTTGAACCATTTTTGTTGTGGAGTTATTCCACCTGTTATGCACCCTGAGTGTACATTGGCTTTCTTCCCTTTCTTGGCAGCCATGTCCCTAAGTGCCCCCATAACGTGACTAATATTGGAGCTCCCAAATGCCAACAATTACATCCTCTGTGATTTCCTGGATCTTGCAGGCTAAGAGGTTTCCTCTAAAACAGGTAAGAGACTGCATGTGCCTAGGGACAGTGTCAGCCACAGACAGCACGTGGAACCTGTTTGTCACACTAACCAGGGAGGGCTTACGTGCGGCCCATGGGAAGTCTTTCGCCGCCTCCCACTCGACCATGGATGAGAGGTCAAACTCAGTGCGAGCAGTAACTGGGCTGGCGACCTGTGCGGACCGATCGGTGGACCCAGACGTGCTGGACTGCAATTAAACTCAAGTTTTCGGTACAAATCGGAAGTGACCTCACGAGGACTGTACACCGTCCTGGATCAAATAGATTTCACAGAAGTCACTGTTACTGTGTCACCCATAATGTTAACAAATCCGCGCAGCAAGTGGTGACAACTATTTTCCATTTTTATGGCGAGCAATTATTTTGAATATCAGAAGTCAGGGAAAAAGACCATTTAATGGGAAATTACCACAGAGGTCGACTCTGAACTGCTAATGGTGCTGTTTGGCTTAGAGATCTATTATTAGTATTAACATAATGAATATTACGATGTTGTGCGCGTGGAAATCTATCAAATATATCTATCAATTAGAACTCAATCTTCATTTATAATCTTAGTCCTGATCCCGCTAAGTAAATAGAGATTAGAAACATTTTTCAGAGGGCTGGACAGGAATGGGGACTTCCAGACTGGGAACGATTGTCAGTATGTTTTCCATCACTTTTTGGTTGACCACAGAAATAGTTTCCAGGCTCTCGTAAAGGACGGTGAAAAATATTCTAATATTTCCTACTACTTAGGGTTTATCAGTATTAACCCGCCGCCCCACAGTCTGTTGGATCCCCAAGGCCGACCCACAACAGTGATATCAACTCACTGCAGCTTCGAGCTGCATAACCGAAGCCATCACAGTCGAAAGCTGTGAGCGAAGTGTCAGCAGCTCGGATCCACACATTGCAATCACAGCCCCCTAACCATGCTAATACCGTGGAAAACTACACTGCCCAGAGAAACAAGGACTATCAGCACGCGAACTCTTGTGTAGACACTGATGAAAACCGCAAGAACTGCGTCTAATATATTAGTTTAAGACGCAGAGATTCAAAAACTGAACAACCAAAGCACACAGATGAAACTATACAATTCGCTCCTGATTATGAACTCGTAAAATATCACAAAATCGGTTACTTCACTGTGGCTGGTGCCTGACAACTTGACAGAATTTCTTCGTCAGTCTGCACGTATTTGTAATACGTTCAATTATACTTGGACATGTTGCGGGAATTTCTTAGTACCTGACCCTTCAAAGAAATAATTTGAGACTTGCGATACACCGATTTAGGCCGCGTCCCGCGTTAACGAAATAAGCGACCAACAGTGCACGACATGTGGATTTCCAACATCCCAGCGACAAGAAGCTCGAGGCCGGCCGCTGTGGCCGAGCGGTTCTAGGCACTTCGGTCCGGAACCGCGCTGCTTCTACGGTTGCAGGTTCGAATCCTGCCTCGGGCATGAATGTGTGTGATGTCCTTAACTTAGTTAAGTTCAAGTAGTTCTAAGCCTAGGTGATGACCTCAGTCCCATAGTGCTCAAGCCATTTGAACCCTTTTTTTATGAGCTCGAGTGTGTTGCGGTGGACCGACAAATTCCCGCCGCAAGTTGACTGCTAGAACCGACCAACTGTTCCTACAAAACGGCGCTCAATAACCATAAAATGTTGAAGCTCGAGAGTAAGGCCACGAAGTTTGCTTTAATTATCAAAATAAGCCGATAACGGAGCACGGTGCATTAACAAAGGAAGGAATCTTAATGGAGACTTCTATAATTTGTATCAACTAAGAGGATCATCAGACAAATGTTCGGAATATACGCGGATGTGCAGAGATATATTCGATCATCTCATTGACGAATTAAAGAAAAATATTTATCTGATCACGAACTTTGAACAGTCGATAATTCCGAAAGAATGGCTAACGTATGTGTGAAAAAACGAGTGACTTTATCCACGAGGTATTCATAGTGTAGCGATAGCGTCTTTAGTTATCTGAATTGTCGTGGATCCTGGTTTTGGATCCGGCTGTTTGTTATATTTTGACTGACTCGGCTATAATACTATAAAGTGTTGTATATACCCAGTTTTACACCTAACCATTACACTCAATTTCAAAGTGGATTTTCAAGGTCTTGTCAAGGCCAAGGTAGACACGTATCTTAGTATGCAGGGTGATTTTTTTTTTTTTTTTTTTTTTTTTTTTTTTTTTTTTTTTTTTTTTTTTTTTTTTTTTTTTTTTCTCCACCGTGTAAAAACTCTAGGGATTGATAGATGAGAGGATATCTCCGGAAATGAATGGTTTCCATATTAGGCACTATTTATTCATACTTCGTTACAGTGGTTGCGGTCTAATACGCGCTACACCAGGCAGCCATAGTTACAGTACGCGTGGTTTTTCTCCTAGGGGGTGGTACTGTCCCTCATACCTCATGTCCTAGCGCCCTCTCCTGCCATAGTACTGGGTAATGTTGTGTTCGATTCACTTCTCTTGCTGACTCACCTTGTAGCGGATGTGATAAAGCATTGTACACAAAGGTTCCTTGTTCGAATCCAGAGTTTAGTGACAATGCCTTTACTTAAGGAAAGGCAAATGGCAACGGACGGCGGGCAGCAAGGTTATATCAGGAGATCTGCTCCGCCGACAACCAGCACAGCATTCAATGTCTGCAACTGTGTTTCGCCGTTTTTCTGAGACAGGGTCGTTTCAGGAAGCAGGGAGTCATGAAGGACGTAGCTGAAATGTTGGAATACCAGACTTTGAGGAAAATGTGGTAAACGCTGTGGAAGGCGATCGCCGTGTCACGACCAGGCAGTTGGACCGCCAGTACAGGATAAGCCAAACGATCGTGAGGAACATTCTCCATGACAAATGTTACTACCTTTATCACTTACAGCGTGTGCAGGGCTTACTAGCGACAGACTTTCCACATCGGAAGCAGTTCTGCACTGTTTTCTTCACCAGGCAACCACGATTCCGGGATCTGTGTCATTCCTCCTGTTCACAGATAAGGCCACCTTCATGCGGAGTGGTATCTTCAACTTATTATACATCATCTGTGGGATAGTACGTTGAACCCCCATCGTATGGTGACAGCGAATCATCAGCATCTGTGGAGCCAGAATGTGTGGGCCGGGATAATTGTAGACCGTATTTTGGGACAAGTCTTCCTTCCACGTCACCTAACAGACCGGAACTACTGGCGTTTATTGCCGGTGGCTTTGTCTCCCTTACTGGAAGAAGTGCCATTAATGATTCGGAGGGTTATGTGATTGCTACATGATGTTGCTCCAGCCCAATTCACCGATAACGTCCGGATTCATGTCTTGTCTTCCCTTGTCGACGGATCGTAGGAGGGGTCCAGTTGCATGGCCTCGTTCACCAGATCTCAACCCGTGCGATTTCTGGTTATGGGCCATCTCGAAAGTATGCAGAATCCACCCGAGATGTGGAGACACTGGAGCAGCGTATTCATGCTGCCTTTGACTCTGTTGGGATGCAGCCCGACATACGTGAACATGAAACAGAACCATGTAACACACATGCATTGAGGCACATGAAAACAATTTTCAACACATACTGTAAATGGCTGCATGGTACAGCGCGTATTATACCACAGTCTCTATAACAATGTATGAATACACTCCTGGAAATGGAAAAAAGAACACATTGACACCAGTGTGTCAGACCCACCATACTTGCTCCGGACACTGCGAGAGGGCTGTACAAGCAATGATCACACGCACGGCACAGCGGACACACCAAGATCCGCGGTGTTGGCCGTCGAATGGCGCTAGCTGCGCAGCATTTGTGCACCGCCGCCGTCAGTGTCAGCCAGTTTGCCGTGGCATACGGAGCTCCATCGCAGTCTTTAACACTGGTAGCATGCCGCGACAGCGTGGACGTGAACCGTATGTGCAGTTGACGGACTTTGAGCGAGGGCGTATAGTGGGCATGCGGGAGGCCGGGTGGACGTACCGCCGAATTGCTCAACACGTGGGGCGTGAGTACATCGATGTTGTCAGTACATCGATGTTGTCGCCAGTGGTCGGCGGAAGGTGCACGTGCCCGTCGACCTGGGACCGGACCGCAGCGACGCACGGATGCACGCCAAGACCGTAGGATCCTACGCAGTGCCGTAGGGGACCGCACCGCCACTTCCCAGCAAATTAGGGACACTGTTGCTCCTGGGGTATCGGCGAGGACCATTCGCAACCGTCTCCATGAAGCTGGGCTACGGTCCCGCACACCGTTAGGCCGTCTTCCGCTCACGCCCCAACATCGTGCAGCCCGCCTCCAGTGGTGTCGCGACAGGCGTGAATGGAGGGACGAATGGAGACGTGTCGTCTTCAGCGATGAGAGTCGCATCTGCCTTGGTGCCAATGATGGTCGTATGCGTGTTTGGCGCCGTGCAGGTGAGCGCCACAATCAGGACTGCATACGACCGAGGCACACAGGGCCAACACCCGGCATCATGGTGTGGGGAGCGATCTCCTACACTGGCCGTACACCACTGGTGATCGTCGAGGGGACACTGAATAGTGCACGGTACATCCAAACCGTCATCGAACCCATCGTTCTACCATTCCTAGACCGGCAAGGGAACTTGCTGTTCCAACAGGATAATGCACGTCCGCATGTATCCCGTGCCACCCAACGTGCTCTAGAAGGTGTAAGTCAACTACCCTGGCCAGTAAGATCTCCGGATCTGTCCCCCATTGAGCATGTTTGGGACTGGATGAAGCGTCGTCTCACGCGGTCTGCACGTCCAGCACGAACGCTGGTCCAACTGAGGCGCCAGGTGGAAATGGCATGGCAAGCCGTTCCACAGGACTACATCCAGCATCTCTACGATCGTCTCCATGGGAGAATAGCAGCCTGCATTGCTGCGAAAGGTGGATATACACTGTACTAGTGCCGACATTGTGCATGCTCTGTTGCCTGTGTCTATGTGCCTGTGGTTCTGTCAGTGTGATCATGTGATGTATCTGACCCCAGGAATGTGTCAATAAAGTTTCCCCTTCCTGGGACAATGAATTCACGGTGTTCTTATTTCAATTTCCAGGAGTGTATATGGTCTCTAGCGTGGAACCAATGCATTTCCGAACATAAGTTCATTGTATCTTTTTTTTGTTGCGTGTTCTTTCATCGATAAATGACCAGAATTTTTACACAGTGGAAAAAGTCACCCAGAATAACACACGTTAAATTCCTAATAAAACAATCCGAACAACCACGAAATTTTACTATTTCTAGATTGTTGGAACTTAATTCATTACCAATCAATGTTCATGCCAAGGGTATCAATTAATCTAAATATCGAAAAATAGTTTTGTAAAACGATTTGTCTAAAAGTAAGAAATGACAAATGAAACATTTAATGCGCCTCATTTGCTGTACATGATTTCGAGCATCATTCAAAGCGACGTTAAATGTTCCTCTAATCTATTTTATTTGTTGTAGCAAAATAGTTTCAGGAAATATTTGATAGATTTTTAATTATTTAAAGTTCTGTTTAGGAAGCACGATTTTACTAACGCCGAATTTGCTTTCGTAGCATCTAATATTCTCGAAATGTCATAAATCTGGTAGATCCGGAGAAAGCCTTTCCTACCGTTAAATATCAGACCGGTGTATCTTTTTATGCGTAAAGAAAATTGGAGACGTAAAGTAGGGCTATTTAGAACGCCAGTTTATTGTGCTCTCTCTTCTATCTGGCATTCTGAATAGTCCAATACTACCAACGCTCACGTGCTGGCAAACATCTTGCTGGGAGCACATAATTCTACGTTCTTCACATATAAGACCTGAAATCAGTAATGTTAACTCGTCTCCCTGAGGGTCAAATAGGTTTATTCGCCCAAAATGCCTCTATAGTAATACGGACAAACAAGTCTGCACCCATTAACTAAGGACGCTGATGTTCAGCTTAAAGCAATTATTGAGAGTTTATTGAGTTCTAGTAACTGATTTAGCGTATTTAGTTCTCGATGGTTGCTGTAGATTGATTTATTGAGAGTAAAGCAAAGGGAAACATACGTGGAATTATTGTTAATTCTTGGAAGGACCAAGTAATAAACTGAGACTACTACTACAACTACTACTACTACTACTACTACTACTACTACTACTACTACTACAAGTGGTGGTGGTGTTAACCTCAACCCTCTTGCGAATAAAAGTCCCGTCAGTTTAAGAGAGACCTGGTTCATCTCTAATACAGAATACCGTTTTACAAAGAAGTTACTAAATTACTTTTGAATGCATTACGGGAACAGCAGTGATCAATGTCTTATAAAGAATTACTATTAAAAACAGTCTTGATCACGATTTATTTAACAAGGTGACCGGTTTCGACCACTACTGTGGTCATCTTCAGACCATTGAGTAGGAACCTCTTCAGACTATTGAGTAGGAACCTCTTTCTGTTGGTGATTCTCCAACAGAAAGAGGTTCCTACTCAATGGTCTGAAGATGACCACTGTAGTGGTCGAAACCGGTCACCTTGTTAAATAAATCGTGATCAAGACTGTTTTTAATAGTAATTATTTAAAAGTTACTAAATAGTGTAAAAGGCTAATGCTACGCTGTTCCTCCATTGTCGCTGCACACACAATATTTCATAATACCAGTACATACACTATCAGCTGACTAGGAGCATAGCGACACCACTTGGTTTTCATTTTGTGTAACGGAGTTTTCTGGGTGCTAGCTTGGAACGTAGTCAGCATTCCTGGATCATGAGTGAGATGTTTGGCTCAGAAAGAGGATAAGATGTTAACATTATACACTGCATAGCTTTGGGAGTATGATTTTCCAGAAAAATGCGTGACTGTGTTACGTGAAATGTTTCGTTATAATTTGTTGTTACTATTATAAACTGTTACCCTTCTAGAAAACTATTATTGTGTTATGAGTAACCTTTCACTGTATAGACTTTATTGCTAAACAGGTACTCTTTAACTGCCTTTTCAAATACGTTTTCTTTACTAATCTCTCTCAACTCCTTGGGCATTGTGACGTACAGCTTTATTCGTTGGTAGAAAATGCTGTTTAAAGTAAATGTAAGTTGTCTGGATCTTGTTCGGTGGTGTTAAACGCTGTCACTATTCTGATAGGTTTACTGTGGCCCTCCACATATTCCCGTCTTGGGCCAAACCCATCCTCTCACAGTAGTACTTAATCCTACACCCTGAATTACTTGTCTGATGTTTTCCAGTCTGTCTTCCCCCACAGGATTTAACCTCCATAACTCTCTCTAGTGTAATGAAAGTAAATCATCGATGTCTTAACACACGTCCTGTCATTCTATCCATACTACTTCTTCGTGTTTTCCGTACATTTCTCTCTTAGCCGATTTTGCAAAGAACCTCCTCAGTACTTACCGTTTTAGTCCACCTAATTTTCAACATCCTTTTCTATAGCATCACATCTTACACACCTCAATTGCTTAGATTCTCTCCTGCCCAGGTTTCAGTAATTACCAATGCACTAAGTAGCCCATTGCTAAGAATTGTGTGTGTGTGTGTGTGTGTGTGTGTGTGTGTGTGTGTGTGTGTGTGGGCACGCGCTAGGCAGGTACTCGTTACTTTGCTACCAGTCACGAGCTCCATGTATGGAACTTCACGAAACAGATGAAAACATCATTAATGATCATAAATTTGTGCAGAGGTAATGGTTAGGCTGTGTAAAAGTGCTCTGGGAAGCAGTATTCGGTGTCTCATGCACATTGCTGTCGCCGTTGCAGAGTGACAGCTTCGATGCGGCAACTCCCTACAAGTCTCCTCGTCTGCAACGGGAGCAGAGCCCTGCAAGGAATGACGACTCGCTACCAGTAGCGTCGCCGCAAATGCAGAGGACCAAAAGCCAGGAGCACTTGGTGGCTGCTTCGCCGCCTTCGTCTGCAGACCCGCCTCGCTCGTCTGTGGATTGGTCGCTGTCTCCACGGCGCAGGGCGGGACAAGATCCAGGACGCGCCTGGCTCCAGGAGTCTCCAAATCGAGTAAGTCCTTTCACAACCGTCTCCAAATCGAGTAAGTCCTTTCACAACCGTCCCCAAACATAGCATTTGTACCGCATATGCTGAGGCCCCCCCATGAACCATGGACCTTGCCGTTGGTGGGGAGGTTTGCGTGCTTCAACGACACAGATAGCCGTACCGTAGGTGCAACCACAACGGAGAGGTATCTGTTGAGAGGCCAGACAAACGTGTGGTTCCTGAAGAGGGCAGCAGCCTTTTCAATAGTTGCAGGGACTACAGTCTGTATGATTGACTGATGGGCCTTGTCTCACCAACCGAAACGGCCTTGCTGTGCTGGTACTGCGAACGGCTGAACGCAAGGGGAAACTACAGCCGTAATTTTTCGCGAGGGCATGCAGCTTTACTGTATGGTTAAATGATGGTGTCCTCTTGGGTAAAATATTCCAGAGGTAAAATAGTCTCCATTTCGGATCTCCGGGCGGGGACTGCTCAGGAGGACGTCGTTATCAGGAGAACGAAAACTGGCGTTCTACGGATCGGAACGTGGAATGTCAGATCCCTTAATCGGGCAGGTAGGTTAGAAAATTTAAAAAGGGAAATGGATAGGTTAAAGTTAGATATAGTGGGAATTAGTGAAGCTCGGTGGCAGGAGGAACAAGACTTCTGGTCAGGTGAATACAGGGTTATAAATACGAAATCAAATAGGGGTAATGCAGGAGTAGGTTTAATAATGAATAAAAAAATAGGAGTGCGGGTAAGCTACTACAAACAGCATAGTGAACGCATTATGTGGCCAAGATAGACACGAATCCCATGCCTACTACAGTAGTAAAAGTTTATATGCCAACTGGCTCTGCAGATGATGAAGAAATTGATGAAATGTATGATGAGATAAAAGAAATTATTCAGGTAGTGAATGGAGATGAAAATTTAAGTCATGGGTGACTGGAATTTGACAGTAGGAAAAGGAAGAGAAGGAAACGTAGTAGGTGAATATGGATTGTGGCTAAGAAATGAAAGAGGAAGCTGCCTGGTAGAATTTTGCACAGAGCATAACTTAATCATACCTAATACTTGGTTCAAGAATCATGAAAGAATGTTGTATACATCGAAGAACCCTGGAGATACTAAAAGGTATCAGATAGATTATATAATGGTAAGACAGTGATTTAAGAACCAGGTTTTAAATTGTAAGACATTTCCAGGGGCAGATGTGGACTCTGACCATAATCTATTGGTTATGAACTGTAGATTAAAACTGAAGAAACTGAAAAGGTGGGAATTTAAGGAGATGGCACCTGGATAAACTGACTAAACCAGAGGTTGTACAGAGTTTCAGGGAGAGCATAAGGGAACAATTGACAGGTACGGGGGAAAGAAATACAGTAGAAGAAGAATGGGTAGCTTTGAGGAATGAAATAGTGAAGGCAGCAGAAGATCAAGTAGATAAAAAGACGAGGGCTAGTAGAAATCCTTGCGTAACAGAAGAGATACTGAATTTTATTGATGAAAGGAGAAAATACAAAAATGCAGTAAGTGAAGCAGGCAAAAAGGAATACAAACGTCTCAAAAATAAGATCGACAGGAAGTGCAAAATGGCTAAGCAGGGATGGCTAGAGGACAAATGTAAGGATGTAGAAGATTTTCTCACTAGGGGTAAGACAGATACTGCCTACAGGAAAATTAGAGACCTTTGAAGAAAACAGAACCACTTGCATGAATATCAAGAGCTCAGATGGAAACCCAGTACTAAGCAAAGAAGGGAAAGCAGAAAGGTGGAAGGAGCATATAGAGGGTCTATACAGGGGCGATGTTCTTGTGGACAATATTATGGAAACGGAGGAGGAGGTAAATGAAGATGAAATGGGAGATACGATACTGCGTGAAGAGTTTGACAGAGCACTGAAAGACCTAAGTCGAAACAAGGCCTCGTGAGTAGACAACATTCCATTAGAACTACTGACGGCCTTGGGAGAGCCAGTCCTGACAAAACTCTACCATCTGGTGAGCAAGATGTATGAGACAGGAGAAATTTCCTCAGACTTCAAGAAGAATATAATAATTCCATTCCCAAAGAAAGCAGGTGTTGACAGATGTGAAAATTACCGAACTATCAGTTTAATAAGTCACAGCTGCAAAATACTAACACGAATTCTTTACAGATGAACGGAAAAACTGGCAGAAGCCGACCTCGAGGAAGATCAGTTTGGATTCCGTAGGAATGTTGGAACACGTGAGGCAATACTGACCCTACGACTTATCTTAGAAAATAGATTAAGGGAAGGCAAACTTACGTTTCTAGCATTTGTAGACTTAGAGAAAGCTTTCGACAATGTTTACTGGAATACTATTCCAAATTCTGAAGGAGGCAGGGGTAACATACAGGGAGGGAAAGGCTATTTACAATTTGTACAGAAACCAGGTAGCAGTTACAAGAGTCGAGGGACATGAAAGGGAAGCAGTGGTTGGGAATGGAGTGAGACAGAGTTGTAGCCTCTCCCCGATGCTATTCAATCTGTATATTGAGTAAGCAGTAAAGGAACAAAAGAAAAGTCGGAGTAGGTATTAAAATCAATGGAGAAGAAATAGAAACTTTGAGGTTCGCTGATGACATTGTAATTCTGTCAGACAGCAAAGGACTTGGAAGAGCAGTTGAACGGAATGGACAGTGTCATGAAAGCAGGGTATAAGATGAACATCAACAAAAGCAAAACGAGAATAATAGAATGTAGTTGAATTAAGTCGGGTGATGCTGAGGGAATTAATTAGGAAATGACACTTAAAGTAGTAAAGGAGTTTTGCTATTTGGGGAGCAAAATAACTGATGATGGTCGAAGTAGAGAGTACATAAAATGTAGACTGGCAATGGCAAGGAAAGCGTTTCTGAAGAAGAGAAATTTGTTAACATCGAGTACAGATGTAAGTGTTAGGAAGTCGTTTCTGAAAGTATGTATGGAGTGTAGCCATGTATGGAAGTGAAACGTGGGCGATAAATAGTTTAGACAAGAAGAGAATAGAAGCTTTCGAAATGTCGTGCTACAGAAGAATGCTGAAGATTAAATGGGTAGATCACATAACTAATGAGGAGGTATTGAATAGAATTGGGGAGAAGAGGAGTTTGTGGCACAACTTGACTAGAAGAAGGGATCGGTTGGTAGGTCATGGTCTGAGGTATCAAGGGATCACCAATTTTGTACTGGAGGGCAGCGTGGAGGGTAAAAATCGTAGAGGGAGACCAAGAGATGAATACACTAAGCAGATTCAGAAGGATGTAGGTTGCAGTAAGTACTGGGAGATGAAGAAGCTTGCACAGGATAGAGTAGCATGGAGAGCTGCATCAAACCAGTCTCAGGGCTGAAAACCACAACAACAACATCCTGCTGAGGTTGATTCGCGACAGTTGTCAGGTGATACAGGATTTAAAGCGTATACACGAAAATAGTTCCCAAGAGCATCGAAACGAATGATATCGGGCAGGTGGACTAAATTCTGTTGTCTATCTTCGTAAATAGTTCTACTCTGATTTCCTGCTTCGTGGAATTTTACTTCAATCCAACACACAAATGAGTGCATCTGGTGGGGTAGTTGCACACTTTTATCCAGATTATGCGAAAAAAGGCTGTTTTCTCTCCCAGTAGATGTTCGCTGTAGGTCGCATGTGCGAAGAATGGAAGTTATTTGAATTGTATGTTATTCTGATATCCAATAAGGGTCATCGAAGAGACTCGCGTATCTGCAGACGTATATTGATGACGTCACTGTGTCCAGGAAATTTCCAACATGTTTAACGGAGGTTATGTAAGGCTTGTTGAGAATCGAAAGCCCATTCAGTAGTGACCAATATGGATTACAGAGGCAGGGGTCTCTTATTGTTAGGTGACCGTCTGATGTCATATTCCTAGATTTCCATGGTATTTGCATGCTACTGTCATTATTAAAAAATACTGATTTCATAGATTACACTAACTTCGGGCAAGTCGTATATTAGTGTTCGATATTCTGATATACTGTCATATGCTAGTGTGACAAATCTCTCATCAGACCTATGATACGTAGATGCGAGTCACCACGAATTCTTCTTCATCTAAGTGGCACCTAGAGTCAGCGTCTTCAATTATTCGTTGAATATATTTCAGTCTGTCTTACTATACAGTTCAGATCATCTACTGCTATCTGTTCCCTCGAAAGCTGTTCCTTGAGGTCTTAGCAAATGTCCTATCATCTTGCACACGTTTCTCTGATCACCGATTCTTTGGAGAACCTCTTCGTCATTCAATCTCATTTAGACATGTTTCTGTACGTTAAATGTCGTCCTTGCTTCTCACAATTCAGGATTCATCTGCTAGACACCCCGATAAATTTCTGCCTCAAATTAGGGCTGAAGTTTGATTCTAGCAGACTACTTTTGGGCGGAACGTACTATTTGCAGGTACTATTATGGTTTTCAAGTCGCCCTTGATTAGCTCATCATACCTAATACTGCCTCACTTAATCTATTTTTCATCCCCGTCATGCACATTTTTATTTCGAGAACTTGGTTCTTTGTATTCTATTACTTTCAGCTCTTTGTTCTCGTACGTGCTTTATATTAACTTCTGACGGTATAGGTTTATCAGTTTTTATGAGAACTTCAAATGTGAAGTAACATTTTACATTGTGTAACAGTTACCCAGCTCTAAAATTCCTAAGAATGTATATTATTCTTTCTTGTCTGCCTTCCATTATGAAGCATTAAGTCAGAACTGCTTCGCTGGTGGCTTTCTTTCCCATAGCTAAACTGATAGTAGCCTGCAGATCCTAAATTTTGTGAATGTACGTAGATTTAAATTAGCTTTTGGTCATCGGATTGAGAGTTTGGTCTGTTGTTCAAATAAGATTTAGAAAAAATCTCGTTGTACTTATTGGCACTAGATGAGCCCAGTCAAGACACTTGCTTTGTCACATAAGGCGTTTGAGTAATAGTCGTAAGTACAAAGCCAAGTATAAGGCTTTCATTGTCTCTGCTATAAAATCGAATTTGTTTTGGGTTTTCATATGTGCTCTCTCGTCTGTCTTATAGTTCGGCGTAGCTAATCACCACTTCGTACCTATATTCGATCGGTTTTTGCTCTTTCGGTAGCAGTGAAATAAGTCACCCTTAGCTCTGGTTCGCAACTTCATGGCCACCACACCGTATGGTGCAGCCTTCCAATGGACACTTACTTGGGGAAATCTCTCAGTAATTCCAGAATGAGTTTTTCACTCTGCAGCGGAGTGTGCGCTGATATGAAACTTCCTGGCAGATTAAAACTGTGTGCCCGACTGAGACTCGAACTCGGGACCTTTGCCTTTCGCGGGCAAGTGCTCTACCAACTGAGCTACCGAAGCACGACTCACGCCCGGTACTCACAGCTTTACTTCTGCCAGTACCTTGTCTCCTACCTTCCAAACTTTACAGAAGCTCTCCTGCGAACTTGCAGAACTAGCACTCCTGAAAGTTTCGCATGTTCCCCATGTTTCTAGATTTCCAGAAGGCTTTAGATACTTCTCTCCCAAGCGGCTTTTAATGAAACTGGTTGCGTATGGAGTGCCGTCTTAACTGTAAGATTTGATTCCTGATTTCTTGTCAGGTAACAATCAGACATGATTGACAAACCCCAAGACTGAAGCTGAAGTGGTATGTGATGTTCCTCTCAAAGAAATTTTGCAGAGCCTCTTTTCCTAATATACGTACACGCATTAGGAGACAGAGCAGCCCTCTTTGTTTGCAGACGCTGTCATTTACCGTCCATTAAAATTATCATAATATCAAAAAGAATTAAAAAATTATTTAAACAAGATATCCGTATGGTGGCAATTGAGACTAAACTACAAAAAGTGAGCTGCTCCTCATGACTGCTAAAAGCCCGTTAAATTTTTGTTGCACAATAAAAAAAAACTTCAAAAATTGTTGGTTCAATTAAATGTGAAGGAATTATGCTAACAAATAACTTAAATTCAAATCATCACACTGAAAATGTAGTGGATGAGGCGAACCGAAGACTGTATTTTCTTGGCTGGACGGTTAGCAGTTCCAACAAGTCTTAGACACTTTCTATGGTAGGGTTTCTCCGCCCTCTTCTGGAGTTGACAGACACTAAAACAATGATGTTCTTTTGTTGTGGCGAGATCCTGTCATGATATTCCCATCACCAACTTTTTGCCTCCGAATACGAAAATACTTTCTGACATCCACGTAATTCATGGGGAATGGTAACCGTTCTAAAATAAGAGAGATCGGAGATTGTACGGAAAGACATCGGTGTTCGTTTTTGCCACGTGCCGTTAGTGTCGCAAGATTGTGAATTAGTCGGAAGGTGGTGCGATTAACCCTCCGTCAGACACTAAAGTGTCAGCTGCGGAGTTGTAGATGAAGACGATGGCCTGAGACCTATACGTCTCTTCCTATCGATGAACGTCGTCAGCTATTGCCCTATCATTTTCATCTGTCGTTTACTAGTATACACATCCATACAACCCAATAATTCATCTACAGGCAGGCATCGTTTGTTCCAATGTGCACCACAATTTGCAGTTGTTTGCATCATGTTCCTTTAATGGCTGCACGAATAGCCTCTTCAGCATTTTTAACGAAGCCTCCAGGCATACACACTGTAAGGGGTCCGAAGGCCCTTACTATAAGTTTGCACTCGGCACAGGTCGAAAGGGCAAACAATCGATAGTGTCGGGTTGCGAGAGCGAGTGAGAGTTGAGTCAGTCTGTTCCCAGGTTGCGGGCCGCACCGTGTGGAGGCCGGTTGATGTCTGCAAGGCTTACCGACAAAGGGAGTGGCCATCGCCGCGGTTTAACCCCTTTGTATTAGAATAATACGGGAAGGTGAAGAAGTTTAATTACGAGAGTGATCAGTGATATTTTTGTGACGATATTTATTTGGTTTCGCGTCTACCACGCCGGCATCATTTGGATTGCGGTGTTGGATTGCGGTGTTGGATTGCGGTGTTGGATTGCGGTGTTGGATTGCGGTGTTGGATTGCGGTGTTGGATTGCGGTGTTGGATTGCGGTGTTGGATTGCGGTGTTGGATTGCGGTGTTGGATTGCGGTGTTGGATTGCGGTGTTGGATTGCGGTGTTGGATTGCGGTGTTGGATTGCGGTGTTGGATTGCGGTGTTGGATTGCGGTGTTGGATTGCGGTGTTGGATTGCGGTGTTGGATTGCGGTGTTGGATTGCGGTGTTGGATTGCGGTGTTGGATTGCGGTGTTGGATTGCGGTGTTGGATTGCGGTGTTGGATTGCGGTGTTGGATTGCGGTGTTGGATTGCGGTGTTGGATTGCGGTGTGAAGATTATGAATAACGAAGAAGCCTGTGCTGAGATTAGCCGTGATTAAATATGTATGACGAAGGCAGTGGCTGTCTCCTTTTTCTTGTGTTTTTGAGACGAATATAGGTCTTGATTAGTGAAGCTGTGTTGTTGTTCTCCTTGTTACCAGACATTTCATTATTACAGCATTTGAGAAGGACAAAATGGAATGTAACAACTCCGTAGCAGTCAAATCCGATTACCAGCCCCATTAGGTACACGGTCACATTAATTAATATTTATTTGGGCTGCTATCAGATCCCGATCGAGCGGGATACATAAATCGGACGTGTTACAACACGGAGTGCCACTGTTCTTCCCTCTCACTCCTCTCTGCCATTTCTGTAAGGGGGCTGCACATTTAAACTATGGACGAATAACACACTATCCTGCTGCGTTCGCCACCTATTGGCACAGGGCGCGGCAGGTTTTCGAACAGGCGAAGCAAGTCTTACTGGCTCACTTTCAGCTTCACTCAAAGGCAGTACCTCGAAGTTGTTGGTTAGGGAGATGAGTATTCCCTAGTCTTCGTTTCCCTTGTCAGCCGTTCGCTCTATAGAGTTCTCATCGCTAGCAGTCCGATGCTACACCTTTGGCGGTCGCTATGTAACCTCCCTAATGACGTACAGCGAGAAGGCGCGCACGCGACCAGCTACCGTATCTCCTGCTCAGTTCCACCTTCCCGCTAGTTCCTGAGCAGCGACAAGTCGTCGTTCCGTGGGGCTGTAAACTGATGAGCATTTCTCCGCATTGCGCTGTCTGTTAAGTGGGTCTTGCATTGCTAAGGTCAGTTGCTTGAAAAACACGACACTAGAGTTACAACACGGCCTTGGTTCTCTTTTGCTGCTCCGTCCGTGGGTATACGGGCAGAGTGGAGCAGCAGTCACATATGGATTTGTTTCTTGAACATCTTGCCTGGTTCTGTAGCGTGCTTGTGCTCAGCGGTTAAGTGCACCCACTTTCAAGGGAGGAGTACCGGTAACGGCGTTAGTGTTTTTTGCCTACGTGCAACGGCAGCACTTGCCTTTTGATGCGTATGCGTTAATCAAGCGTGTGCCACACGTGAAAAGCGCACATGCAAGCTCAAGTTTCCTAGTGGTTCCTCTTTTTTTGTGCCCACTGACCTGGAAGGTTTTGGCCACATTTGCGTGTTGGATGGAGTGAAGTTATTTTGCTAAGCATGGGCCAGTTGAATTTTTTCAGGCTCTGTCATTGCTATCTTTCTTAATTTGTTTGTTTAAATATCATTTAAACTTTTCTTTGAAGCGTAAATTTTCTTTCCCTAACAACTGCCACTACTAAAATTTCTTCTGGCGCAATTTGGGCATTTGCTTGTACTTCGATTCTTGAAAAGGTATTCTTGGATACGTTCTGTGGGCTTTGCTTAAAGTTCAGTATTTTCAGCACACTTGTTCGTGCAATAGCTGCGCTCCCGTTTTCTTAATTGTACTTGAAAGTTGTATTGTGCCAACTCGTTTGGATTTTGATTGGTTATGACCACTCACTAGTTCATCTGGGGCGATTCTTATATGTCCTTGAATTTTGCTTCTGATCAATGTGTGTAATGTAATTTTGTTCTGTTATTGTATTATTTATCTGATAATGATTGAACCAGGGGCAGCGGAAGCGATTATCCAAATTTCAACTCTATGTATATCTTGCAGTTAAGTTATTGATATCTCAATGTTTTTAAATTGTTGCTAATTCGCTTAAATGTTTTAATAGAGAAGTGTTCCATTTTCGAATTCTTTGAGTTGTAACTCATTCCTTCTGCTGCCATCAGTAAGCGTTTTGTAATGAAAAGCAAAGTGGAGTATCTTAAATTTTAGGTAACTCTTTTTAATTGATTATTTCAAATAGGTGCTCTACTGGTACAAACATCCAATTTTCCTTCTCAGCACCTTACGGCTTCCAGCTACGCACTAGTTGCCTTATTTAACTTGCATCCTACTACTGATAAGCCACGCAGCCATGGGGACGAGTTGTGATGGATTCAGTTCTTTGTGCAGGGGACATCGCAGGAGAACGTAGTACTTAAGATACCTTCGGTATCTGGGGTACATTTTTCCATGGACCTATCCCAACATGACAGTCCACAGCAGCTTCCAATCGGTTTGCAGTAATCAGGCTGATTTTCAACTGCTTGCGAAAGTAAACGATCTCATCCTCTTTTAGAGAACGGCATTCACAGTGTGGCTGCATTGTGGTTGGTTCAATGGTTCACAGAACAGTATACAAGGAACTCATAAATACGCCTGCTCGTTCTCTCTCGATTTCTGGCTCTGTTAAGCTAAGAGTGCTATTAACTAGCTTCAAGAATGCCCCTCGGGAGGCTCAAGGCTCTTCCACGAGTAGCCGGCCGGTGTGGCCGAGCGGTTCTAGGCGCTACAGTCTGGAACCGCGCGACTGCTACGGTCGCAGGTTCGAATCCTGCCTCGGGCATGGATGTGTGTGATGTCCTTAGGTTAGTTAGGTTTAAGTAGTTCTAAGCTCTAGGGGACTGATGACCTCAGAAGTTAAGTCCCATAGTGCTCAGAGCCATTTGAGCCATTTGAGCCATTTGAACCATTTGAACCATCTTCCACGAGTGGGTGCATGCTGCACACTGTGCCCTGAACTTTCGTGGTCCTTTCTTCCTTCCTTGGTTGCATTCCCTTCCCTGTGCTCCTTCGTGTCCTTGCTCCCTCTCCTCCGCCTCTTCCTTCCCCCTCTCATCGTGCTCTACTTACATTGCCCTGGCTACCTTTCTGGGTTTTGCTCTTATAGTTTTATTCCTTTTGTTCGTTTTACCTCTTTCCTTCTCGGTGTTTTTTAGGTCCCCCTTTAGGGTTTATCTCCCTCCAATAAAATTCGTCTCTGTTGTGAGAGCCAACTAGGGAAAAACAACAGTGTCTTAGAAGTATGGCCTTAACAGCACTTCCGTCTCTACCTCGACGCCGTTGTCCTTAAATGCCATATAGCCAGCAGAGTAGCCAATCTATGGGATGGAGCTATTACGTACGCATTTGGGATCACAATTGGTACCTGAGCTGTTGCCTCCCTGCGCATGCCTAAGAATGGCTGCTTGTCATTTTGGAGCATCTAAACTCCTGGCAACGGCTGCCATGCCACACAGCCCTTGATGTGGATGAGAGGTGCCCATGGGGAAAGCCCACCATTGGAATGGGTGGTATCAGGCCGAACGCTTTGCATATGAAACTCATTAAGCGTAAAAAAAAATTTCTTCTGCGGCTCTCTCCTTGGTCGGGGATGGATCTTTTAAACCTGATTCTAATGACCCTGTGACATCATCTGCGTGACTGCCCCTATGAGGGAGACCAGGCTTGCCAGCTTGGGGTGAAATCCTTTCCCCCCCTACCTGGTCTGCATCAGGTCTGACAGACAGTTTTAACGCCACCAGCCCGTTACTTTTTGTGGAAACTATCGAAGACAAGTTTGGTGAAGTGAACACTCTGAGTAAGATGGGGTCGGGTTCGCTGTTGATTGTAACTCTTCTGCTGTCAAATCTGCGGCTCTTAGTGCCTATGACCATCTTAGACATATCCCAGTATCCATATGGTTACTTTATTCAGCGTGTTTCACAAAGGCACAAAGACAAATCAACCGATACTGGCACGTTTATTCTGGCATTCGGAGGATTATCCTTCCAGAGAATGTGAAGGTTATGGCTTAGCAATGTGATGTGGAACTGTATCTTTCTTCATTCCTGAGGTGTTTTTGGTGTTGCATCTTGGGTACATTTACGTGTTGTACAGAGCACCCTTTTTTCTATGATTGTGGACACCGTCTCCGCCACAACCAAAACTCCATGTTAGCTGGTTTATGAGAAGGAAAGGAAGATACAGAGGGTCTCTCAACTCTTCGATGAGTATGTTCCTTTATTCCTTCTGCCTTTCCATAGAATGCTCTTAGTGGTGTAGACCCTGCATGGGCCCAGTACATGATTTAGGACCATAGATATCCATTTCACTTCCAGCGCTCTCTACATCTTTTAGTTAATAAATGAATGGTCTTCATTGTTGGGTTTGACCTGCCACCACTTTTCCAAATTTTTCAGAAGAGTGCATTGTGCAGGGAAGGTCACCCAGTGTGGTGTCTGCTTCATCTTTCTGCCTTTCCACAATAGCATCCTTCGTTTCCAATAAGGTAGTATAAGTGGATAAGACTTCGTCTTCCTGGTGGTCATGAAACTTTAGTAGTCTTCACAGAAGGAAAGAACTCGTTCAATGCAGAGAGCGAAGACCTCAAGGTTTCCTTCCCTGGCTTCACTGTGGGTGGAACGTTGGGCTAAGCGACAAACGGAGACAGTCAGCCCAATACCTGGTTTGCACAAGAACGAATGGGGATTCCTTTTTGGGCACAAGCATATATTCTTTGTGGAGACTATAACGGATAAGTTTGTGGAAGTTGCAGCCATCTTGAAAATGAAGAGTGGGTCAATTTTCATAAAAAAAGCGTCTCCTGCCCAGTAACAAGGGTTGCTTGCTTGTTCCAAGCTGGGAAACATTCCGGTGACTATCATTTCCTATAATAGTCTAAATATGGTCCAGAGCATTATTTTCCATCGTGACCTCGTCTTGCAGTCAGAGGAGGAGCTGCGCACCGTCATGGAGAGATGGGGCATAGGGGGAAAAGGACAATAAGGCTGCGAGTGGGGCGTTAATCGTAGCCTTTGAGGGCGATCCGTAGCCTGAAAAGATAAAGGTAATGGTATATCTATGTGATGTTAAACTGTGTTTTCCTCCTCCCCCTCCCCAAGCAGAGTGGTATGAAGTGCAGGGACATGATCTTACGCTGCAATACCAGTACAGTCTGTAGGGATTGTCGATGACCACTGTTATGTTGTTCCTTGTGCTCAATCCCTGTTTGCATCAACTGTGGAGAGCACCATTCTACCTGCTCACCAGATTGTACAGTCTTTCAGAGAGAAAGTACAAGAATGTCAGACCCTGGACAGACTGACATACCAAAAGGCAAAGAAAAAGTACGAAAGTCCACATCCTGCATGCATGACAGCATCATATGCTACAGCTATGACAATGTCATCCTCTCTGTCAATGCTACTCACTTCAATCACGCAACCTACAGCGAGACCTCAGGGGTGCTCGACCATGCCTGCCCTTCTGATGGTTGGAGGGTTTCCTCCTGCTGCTTCTCCCACACCCACTTTGGCAGCAATAGCTCCCTACCCAGCGGAGATGACGATTCCTGTCCCCCATCTGGAAATACATCAACGTCATTCGTCTTCTCACGTCAGGAAGGGGTCGCTTGGGCATTTCCCTCAAAGATTTCTGCCAGCCTGCAATCAGATATCAGCCAGTGGACGAAGGCGCCACAGGCTGCTGGTCATAGTGAAGAGAGTCTTCAAAGGTGAAGGAAATTACAGCGATTTTTTTTCGACGTCCTGTCTGAACTGCGCCATCTCTTAAGCTTCTCCCCTGCTTTCTGCATTGCCTTTCAGGAAACTTGGTTTCCAGCAATGTGGACCCTGCCCTTCATGGCTACTGCGTATAATTTAAGAATCGTGCTGTTTGGCAGAGTGTCAGGTGGAGTTCTGATCTCTCTATATAACGAACTTTGGCTTCTTGATGAAATTTTCGAGGTTGTAGCTGTTCAGGTAAGGGCATTTCAGGATTTTGCCAACTGAAACGTTTATCTCCCTCCCAATGCAAGAGTGCCTCAGAATACATTACCTACATTGGTTTCTCAGGTTCCCCATGTTTCCTAATCTTGGTCATTTCCAGAGCCCATAACCCTTCGTGGGGTGAAACCACTATCACTGGCTGTGGTAAGGACACTGAAAACATCCTGACAGATCGCGACCTCTCACTTGAATACTGCTGCCTATACTCGCTTAAGTGTGGCACATGGAACTCACTCGCCCACTGATCACTCTATTAACATCCCTGGTCTTCTCCCATCCATCAACTGGAGGTTCCACAATGATTTATGTGGTACCATTTCCCAAGCTTCCTGTACCTCCCTCAGCACCACTCCCCTGGGTGTCTGACTAGGTGGGCTCTCCACAATGCCAAATGGGATAGCTTCAACTCCACTTTTGTTCTGAGATCACCTCAAAATGGAGGCACTGACGAGGCTGTCCAGAAAGCAACAGCAGCCATACTATCAGCAACCGACTTAGCGATCCCATATTCATTGGAATGTCCATTTGGAATGTAATATCTTGGTGGACGTCGAAATTGCTGAGGCCATTAGAGATTGTAGGCAGGTTCTCCAGTGCCATAAGTAACATCCATCAGTCGAGCACTTCATTACCTTTAAATGGCTCTGTGCCTGGGTCTGTCACTTCACAAAAAGACAGAAGCAAGAATGCTGGGAATGACACATTTCAACCATTGCACCATGTATGCCGCCTCTACAGGTTTAGGGGAAGATCAGGTACCTCTAATGATACGTCCTCTGCAGGTGTGTTTGGTATTTCCTAGAATGGTGGTGTTTTTTTATTCCACTGACCTAGTCGCTGTAGCCAAATTTTTTGCTTTGCCTTATGCCCTAATCCTCTGCATGTCAGAACTATCAACCTGTCTTTCGTCTCCTTAAACAGTGGATTGAACGATTATACTTACCTTTCATACACACCACTTGGAGCCCTATAATGCTCCATTCAGGGAGTGGGAATTATTCTGTGCCCTAGTCCTTTGCCCTTATCAAGCTGTCCAGTCGTGTCATTCTTTACACCACTTCAAGTGTTGCTTAGCTTGACTACAAAAACGTGTGACTTATGAGGAGCTGCTGGACTTTGGTACACTATTCTTTTTAACTCCGTATGCACAATCACTGTGCTGTCTGTACTGCTGGTAGCACTTCACACAAGTGAGTCCTTCCGCTGATTTCATGTGATTTTTTTTTTTTTTTACAACCACCCTCTACAATGCTCGACGGTCCCTTTGCGTCATTACATCATCAGATCTGTCTGGTCTTGTAGCTCTAGGTGTTTTTTCGCGTTTCCGCTTCAGTCACATTATCAATAGCCGATGTAAGCATCTGCATAAAGATTGGTATATCCCTTGTAGATTCGTTACTCACTTGAACCGCACTTGGAGTTACTGACTGAGATTTCCTGACGGACCCATTACGCAGCTGCTGCTTTCCTACTGAAATTATAAATACCCTACGCCTACTTTTACACTGGTGGGTCCGCTTCTCGTGGCATCTAGTGGTCAGTTTCGCATTGTACACGGGTGTCCAAGTACTTTTGATACATTGGGGGGTACATAAATAAACGTGCGAATTGCAAAGGTTTTTACATAGTGAATTTGTGGTACGTTCAGTACTGACGTGCTGAACATGGATCCAGCAGTGTCACTTTCACAGCCAAATTTGTGCAAATTATGGCGCTTACTGACGTCATGGAGAAGGTCTGAGGCCACTATAATGCCAAGCATACCCCGGAAGGCTAGCTGTCAACTACTACTCCTATGCGGAAATTTAGGCTGTCGAAAACGTTACTGAAGTGTTGCTTTCGGTTGCATCGTCTCCTTCATCACTTGTCGGATGTCACATACGGTTCATTGATATTTAGTCTTTGTTATTTCTGGAAGATTTTCCATCGTTATGTGTGTAATATTTGCATGTTCCAGAATATTCATTGTCCCTATAAATAGCGGCACACTCTGTACAAGAGTTTCTACGTTGATGTTGGTTATTGTTGGGTCTTGCCCACTTGTCTCGTTTAGGGTGCCAAAGGAATGCTGGGTTCTTGGAATGCTATACAATAATTCAAGCAAATAACATTAGTAATTTTATTTCTATAAAGCGGATTGACAATACTTAACTTTAATCTACAAAAGTGTCGCACTCGATGGGCGACGTGCAACATAAATCAGTCATGGCTATACACAATGTTCAAACAATCAATGCATATGGATCACCACAATCTGATATCGTAGCACACTCTGCTAGGCCATCCTAATAGTCCACTAATGTCCAGCCAAGGCTGGCAGGAGCAACGCTTATATTCACTTCTTGCAGGTGTCGCTCCTGCCATGGTGTAGTCCTACCTCTCGGCTTGTCGCTACCTCTCGGCTTGTCGCTACCTCTCGGCTTGTCGCTACCTCTTTTTTTTACCATGACCTTTCTGTGTTAAGTAAGTAATCCTTCAGTGTACAGAGTTAATAGCTTAGAAAAATAGGTAGTTGTAAGATGGTTACTTTTTTGTGAAATTGTCAACTAACTCATTTGGGTGAATGGTATGTAAATTTTCCTGATAAAGTAGTTGATCAGTTACACTACTCTGAAATTGCAGAATTAGCTTAGCATCAGCAGTGGCTGTTTCCACTTCACTTTGTGTTTGTTTCCTCTGTAGTACAGTGGAGGTTCCAAAGAATTGAAAACTTACAAGCTGGTTGCACGAGATAAGAATTCTTTTAAGAGGAGTTGGCCATCATAAAAACGTTGAGATCTTGACTGAGTCACAGCTTCAGGCAGTCCGACTAGCATTCCTGTATCCCAGCTCACTCTGCAGGCGGTATATGGGATGCCTTTTTCTTCTATTGGAAGAAACATCGAATTCTTCATAGATGCCTTTTAGCAAGATAAAAATCCCACACCAGATGTGACTTCTCAGAGGCCGTGTGAATTTTCGTTACATCATCTCAGAATAACATTCGGTTTGAACTTCCATAATCAAGCTTTCCGATTGGGCCATACTATTATTTTCTGGAGAGCCCGCACTTCTTCACTGTGTGTTAGTGCAGAGCGTTGGATAGCCTGTATTCAGAACTGTACCACAGAGTGGGAAAGGTTTTCCTGCATTTCTCCGCACCTCAGAGCGCTGTTTACTTCAACATAGCAAAAATCCCCAAGAGTAGGGGATTGTTTAATATCTTAACTCGTACTTCACTGGTTTTGGATCGTAAACTTAGCCACCATTGGCCATACAGTTTCTGCTCTGACAAAAAAAGCAGAGCTACATATGAGCGAGAAGGAATTGCCTTCGCTTTAGGCCTTCGCAGAATTTAGACAGAAGTGAGACTTCACTAGAGATGCCTGACGAGACGAGACGAGCCTTGATGCAACTAGGACGTCTGTACAAGAGACAGCTGAATCTGAAGCTCCAGCCGCTACTGCCACCGTCTGATTTATTCACGCGCTACCCGCTGGGTAAGACGAGTCTCCACTGCACGCACGGACGCCCTTTGGACGCGAAGTTAACTCGCTCCATTCAGGAGCCGAGTGTGCAGACTCAAAGGCATGCATCCAGCTTGTTACTCTCAATGCGCGTTGTGGCAGTCTTAGGGTATTCAATCGCACCTTTTAGTGTGCTTTCTAGATTTAACCAACAACTTAAGCAGTCGCTGACCATGTTCGCACATTACTACAGTAACACTGTTTCAGCCACCTCACCTACCTGTGCGAAGGTTACACTTCAGTCGTAATCCCTCGTGCGTTTGTGAATTATCACTCTCAATGTATCAGTGGGTAATTGTCATGTTTAAAGACAATAAATCTAATTGTTACCATGGTCATTTTTTTCAATATGTAATCAGAATATCCCTTCTCCCATTAAAACATCTATGAGAATGATGTGGTACCCACTTCTCCCATGCTCAGTTGAGCTACCCTTATTAACATTCATTAAATAATAAATATGCATTGCATGGTATTATCCTTGTTTTAAACTAATCTGGTTGATTTTTTTGGGGTTCTCCCTGACTCCGTTGGTCACTAAAGTATGGTCCTGCGCTTGATACGGGTATACAGCTTACCATAACCAACACCCTACATCGTGTTAATTGTCTTTCCAAATAAGTACGTTTTAGCAATCTCTTTAAGGGGGGACACAAATGAAATTAACTGAGAATGTCAATTTTCAATTAGAACTCATTGTCAGTGAGTTAACAAAGTTTCAATGATGAAATCGCATCCATTAATTTTGTGACGTGACCGTCCTGCTACGTCCACTTCTTGAAGCAGAAATACAATACTATTTTTGTGAACAAACATTCCATGGATTAGTTTCAAGTAAACTTGGACGGGATATATCTAGAAGGCTATGGTGCATACTCACTACTTTCATAGGTAATGCGTGACTGTTAGAAAATATACCAAACCAGCTGCTTTGTTTGGGAAGAAACAACTCTGTTTTGCATTTTACAACTGATGGAGATGTGCGCAAGTGTTCCATTCATTCATCATTCAATAGGGAAAGAGAGACACACTGCGTTTGCAGAATTTAGTTAATGCAAGACATCCCATTCATCATCTGTGCCACATTAACTGACGTAAATATCTACAGGCTCTGAGGGATGACAACCTCTACATTAACAAGGAGAGGCTTCCAAATTGTATCCTGGACATTGTCAAGCCCACTTAAAGGTTTCAGCCCGATGATCTTCTAAAGAAGTGCGTTATTGCAAAATGAGTCTCTAAATTTACTTACATGGAAACGATACCCTAAAACCATATTTTTCATCTGCTACAGTTACCAGAAATGCAACTTACGATGCTGTTGTATTTAATGCCTCTCTGCAGCTGAAAAGTCAGTTAAAGACCTGATAAAGGAAAGAAGGAAGAAAATAAGAAACCAGAAAAGAGGACCTGAGAGGATGAAACACCCTGAGTACAAATCTGGGGCGTTTTCAACAGGTGACATCAAAAAACTTTAGGGTGAACTTCAGAATTGAATTTCCTGAAAATTACGTTTTTTAATGATTATATATTTTTTATCAGTATCTGAAGGTCAGAAATACGAAGTTATTTCAATAAAGCCAATAAATACTGTCTCAAGAGTAAATTGAAACTTCTGAGTGTGAGCTGAGATGTGGTAAAATCCTTTGAATTTTGCATGGATTTTATGTTATGCTTACAGAATTACACTTTAAAAAATTACTAAAATTATCCTGTTGGACATATTAAAAGAACCTCATTACAGAAGCATACTATGTGCAAAGAGATTAAACAGAAAATTTTGTAGTAATCTCCTGAACAGTTCCTGAGAAAAAGGTACGTGCATTATTCTTTCGAAAACAAAGTTTTTAAAGTCCGTTCAAAAAAGTTAAATACGTATAATCCAAGTCGCTTATCAGCACATGTGTTAATTTCATCCAAAGCATGGTACAAAATTTCCTTTCTGTATCTTCAGAATTGTGGATTTGGTGCATCTTTTAAATAGTGTAGGTTTTTCATGAATATCCCCCCCCCCCCTTAATCTTCTTCGGCAGTTTAATGTATAATTTTATTTCTCGTTAGAAAGTGCTGTTTTGAATAAACTTAATTTGTCTAGATCTTGTTTCATGGTACAGTTTTCTTAAGTCGTCGATATTATAAGTTCATTGTGGTTCTCCACGGATTCGTCTCGCAGAGTATCGCTTGAAACCTGCGCCCTGAATTACTTGTTTCATGTTTTCCAATCTGTTTTCCCCTATAGTTTGCGCATTCTTCAGTTTTCTTTACTACCATTGAGTTCTTCCTCGATCTCTTACCATATTTTTTCTTGTTAGTCTTTTCCACATGGTCCTTTCTACGCCAATTTTGCTGGGAACCTTACTTCTTTCATTAGTAGTCCACGTAATTTCCAGCATCCTTCTATAGCACCATACGCCAAATGCTTCGATTACCTCCTTTTCTGGTTACAGTAATTATCAATGCTGTTTTCGATGTCCATATGCGATGAGTGAACGTACTTACATAGCGAAGCAAGATCAACAGTGTTTTGTCAGAGATTGACTATTGTTTTTAGTTATTCTCCTGGCATTTTTCTGTGTTTTGAAAATTCCTCATACTTACTGCATTTGTGTCTCAGAAAAGAATTTCACTGGTAAGAACAGAGTGTGTGTACACGAATGGTCTGTGTTAGTAGTCACAGCTTCAAGGCCATAACTTTGTTACGAATCGTTGGAGGATTTGAGTCTCTCGAAAACCTCGTTGATCATCTAAAACTTCTACTGGGGTAATGGTTAGATAGTCTCTCTGGGGAGCAGTATTTGGTGCCTGATGCACATTGCCGTCGTCGTTGCAGAGGGACCAGTTCGATGCGGCAACTCCCTGTAAGTCTCCTCGTCTGCAACGGAAGCAGAGCCCTGCGAAGAGTGACGACTCAGTAACAATAATATCGCCGCAATCGCAGAGGACCAAAAGCCAGGACCACCTGCTGGCTGCTTCACCGCCTTCGTCTGCAGACCAGCCTCGCTCATCTGTGGATTGGTCGCTGTCAACACAGGGCAGGGCGGGACAAGATCCAGGGCGCGCCTACCGCCTGCTATATCCACATCCAGTAAGTCCATTCACAATCATTTCCAAACGTTCGATCTCCACTGCAAATACTGAAGTTGATACGCAACAGTACTCAAGTTCTAGCTAATTTAAAGCGTTTACGTGGAACTAGTCCACGAGACACTGAAACGAAGGATATCTGACAGATGGACAAAATACTGAATTCTGTCTCCATAAATTGTTCCACTCTGATTTTCTGCTTCGTGGAAACTTAACTGAAACGCAGTCCAGCAAGAAAAGATTGCACCTGGTGGGATAGCTGTACAGTTCAATCTAGATTATGAGTAAAAAAGACTCGTTTCTTTATTAGTACCTGTTCATTGTAGGTCGCTGGTGCAATGAATGCAAGTTATTTAAATTGTACCATTCTAATTTTCTAGGAAGACGTTCAAACAGATGCACATAGCTGTAGGCGTGTATCGATGATGTCACTGTGTTGCGGAATTTTTCCACATGTTCATCGTAGGCAATTAAAGACGTTTTCCGAACCAAAAAGGAATTCAGAAGTGACTAATAGGGACTAGAGAGATCTCTTAGTGTTCCGTGTCTATTGGATAGGCATTAATAGACTTCCACCTTACCTGCATATTACCTTCAAGTTCTGGTTACTTGGATGTTACCTTGGGAACCGCAAGCAGCATGTTTAAAGAAAGTGCTAAAACATCTAACAAAGGGATGTCACTACGCCACAGTAGGCATTGAATAGAATGCTTCGATATAAGTTATCGATCCTAATGCCCATCTGAAGTCAGAGCTGAAGAACTTCACAGTGGTTATCATTGCGCTGTGTTTAACAAATTACTTCATGTAACAACAGCTAACGAATAATAAATAAATAAATAAATATATATATATATATATATATATATATATATATATATATATATATATATATATATATATACTGCTGGCCACCGTAAATGCAACACCCTGAAGGAAGCATCCGAATCAAGTGAAATTTACACCATGGGTTTGCAGCGATGAGATATGCAACTGATAAGAATTTCAGCGCAGACGCACATCACGCGCGCCTGTGGCGCCACCTCATAGCGCCATTTAAGGCTTGGCGATTTCGAGGAGTGTACGTTCGGCACGTGTGTTTACCTTGTGGTTGTTTCACAAGACGATCAGTTATGCCTCGTAGACGACAGCGAACATCGTTTGATCAAGTATCCGAGTTCGACAGAGGAAGTATAGTGGCTTACCGAGATTATGGATTACCATACAGAGAAATCGCTAGTCGTGTTGGACGAAACCAAACAACTGTAATGCGGATATGTGACCGTTGGATGCAGGAGGGTACGACGGACCGACGTGGTCGATCGCATTCACCTCGGTGCACCACTGCACGTGCTGATAGGCAAATTGTGCGCATGGCAGTGACGGATCGCTCAGTGACATCCCAAACTATATCACAGCACATTGCGTCTGTAACGCATCATCCAGTGTCTGCGCATACCATTCGACGCCGTTTACAGCAGAGTGGTCTGTCCGCAAGACGTCCATTGCTTCGTCTACCATTGACGCAGAACCACAGACGTCTCCGTCGCCAATGGTGTGATGACAGACGGATGTGGACGGCAGAATGGAATGACGTTGTCTTTACTGACGAGGCACGCTTCTGTCTACAGCACCACGATGGTCGGATTCGAGTGTGGAGACACCGTGGAGAGAGGATGCTGGACAGCTGCATTATGCAACGCCACACTGGTCTGGCACCGGGTATTATGGTATGGGGCGGTATTGGATATTACTCTCGCACGCCTCTAGTACTCATTGCCGGTACTTTAAATAGCCGGCGCTACATATCCGAGGTGCTGGAGCCAGTTGTCCTTCCTTACCTTCAGGGCTCGGCCACAGCCATATTTCAACAGGATAATGCGCGACCACACGTGGCACGCATTGTCCGAAGGTTCTTCGTCAATAACCAGATTGAATTGCTTTCCTGGCCGGCTCGCTCTCCGGATCTTTCGCCGATAGAAAACATGTGGTCCATGGTTGCTCAACGAGTGACTCAGATTACATCCCCAGCTGCCACACCAGATGATCTTTGGCAACGTGTGGAAGCTGCTTGGGCTGCTGTACCCCAGGAACACATCCAACGTCGCTTTGACTCAATGCCGAGACGTGTGGCAGCTGTGATCTCCAACAATGACGGCTACTCTGGCTGCTGATTCTGGCAGGAGCCACATGTCACAGACGTCTGTAAACGTAATCATTTGATACTTGGTCAACATGTTATCTACAAAATAAATTTTGTTGTGCTACCTCTTGTCTTTCTTGGTGTTGCATTTACGGTGGCCAGCAGTGTATATACACACACCCTCAGAATTGTCTGTCTCAAATTAGGGCCGAAGTTTGGTTCTAGCAAACTTATTTCGGGCGAAAAGGTCCACTGGTACTAATCTGCTTTTTAAATCGCCCTTGATGTGCCTCACCTATTTTGCATCTGTCATGCACATTTTTCATTCGAGAACTAGATTCTTGGTCTTCCATTACTTTCACCTCTTGGTTCTTCTGTGAAGTCTGTATTGCCCATCTGCCCATATAGCATTACCTGTTTTCCTGAGAACTTCAAATGTCTAGCACCATTTCACACTGTGTAACGCTTTTTCTCTCTCTACAATTCCTAACAACGTGTCTTGTTCATTCTTGTCTTATTTCCGCTATCAAAAGCAAAGTCAGAACCGTTTCCCAAAAGCTAAGCTGATAATAAGTACCCTGCAAATCCTAAATTATGTGAATGTACATAGATCTAAATAAGCTTCCAGTTATTGGACTGAGAGTTCGGGCGGGTATTCAGATTAGATTCAGCGTGTAAAAAGCCTGGTCGTCTGTAATGGAACTAATCAAGTGCAGTCATATGACTGCAATCCTTAGAGGTATAGTTACGGATACTTTGTGGACTGCACATTCCCCATATTTATAGATATCCAGGATGCTTCTGACACTTCTTCAAACAGCTTCTAATGAAACTGGGTGCGCATGGACTGTCTAAGTTGTGTGACTCGATTTCCTGTCAGGTCAGAGTCCAAAGTAACTGATAAAAACGCACAGACTGAAGCTGAAGTGTTACCTGAAGTATCTCACAAGAAAATGTTCCAGATCCTCTGTTCCTAATCTACAGGGTGATCATAACAAAACTATCAAACCGCTGTAGAAATAACACCACTGATCAAAGATGTCAAATTTCAACGGAATATTATAAGAGGAGGAAAACCTATGGCAGAAGAAAAATAGTTACAAAATGTAGCAACAGATGGCGCTGTAAGCATCATAATTTAATAGTGGTGGACTACAAATGACAAATGAATGCTACAACAATGCCTGAGGTGTACGTTTGACGTTAAACTGCACTACTCAGGGTGCATGGGTGTACAGGTGTGATACTGTTAGTTACGTAAGCCCATCCACCACGGCAAGGTCGTATCACATCAGATGGGAAAATTCGGTTTTTAACTGTCCTGAGGCCAAAAACCACATAGAAGGCATCGGATTATTAATTTCCGCGTGACTAGCGCAAAACGTGTACAATACGCTGTCCAGCGTTTTCTGCAACAAGTTGAAACCGAGACATAGCATGTTGCACAACTGATCCAAGTGTTTCCTGGGTTACGTTCAGAATGTGTTGTGCAATGCGTGCCTTCGAAGCAGCTACGTTTGCAATCTGAACACTGAACACAATATCTTTCAAATAGCCCCACAGCCAGAAGTCACACGGATCAAGATCAGGTGATCGGGGCGGCCAGGCTGTAGGGAAATGGCGGCTGATAATTCTAGCATTTCTGAAATGGGCTTCGGCAGCTGCTTAACTGGATTGGCAGTATCCAGAGGTGCGCCGTATTGCATAAAAATGATCCCATACACGCTGTTGGAGAGCTGGAATGACGTGGTTGCGCACAAGACTCATAGCGCGGTACAGCTGACACGACCGGAAGCATCTCTTCATGGAAAAAATATGGCCCCATGGTAAAGGATGCCGTAAACCCGCACCACGCAGTGATCTTTTCAGGATGAAGTGGTACTGGTTGATTTGCGTGACGCCAGCATTGGTGGCCGAGCGCTTCTAGGCGCTACAGTCTGGAGCCGCGCGACGGCTACGGTCGCAGGTTCGAATCCTGCCTCGGGCATGGATGTGTGTGATGTCCTTCGGTTAGTTAGGTTTAAGTAGTTCTAAGTACTAGGGGACTGGTGGCCTTAGAAGTGAAGTCCCATAGTGCTCAGAGCCATTTTAATTTGATCTGCGTGTCGATTTTCCATTGCCCATATTCGACAATTCTGTGTATTGATTATCTCTTGCTGGCAGGTCAGCAGGAAGCAACTCGTGAACATGGGTAATTTTGAATGGATAGCAAAAAGGATGTTCCGTAAGGTTTTACGCACTGTGCTCGGGATTATGTCCAATGTTCGGGCAATTCTCCGCGCACACCACGTTTGCACACCACCACTCGTCTCCTGCACTGCTGTGGCCACTGCTTCCACTGACATTGAATAAATTCGTTTCTCCCTCTACCAGGTCACACACCAAAAAAAGCTCGTCTTTTAAAATCATTTTCTCCAGACCCACGCCACTCATCGGGCCAATGCGTTTCTTCAAACCCTTCAGTATCCGGAACTTGTGCAGAGTGACCTATGCACAGTCACCATTCTTGTAATACAGCTTCACAAGCAGAGCGCGATCCTGCACTGAGACAGTCATGGCGAACGTCGCAGACGCGAATGGAGGAAAAGCAATGTACCTGGCGTGTTTACACCAACTTCAATGGGTCGTGCGCATGACAGGTTTCCATTTACATATTCTGACACATACAGTGCCATCTATTGATCCGTTTTCACACTATTTTTATCTTCTGCCCGAAGTTTCCCACCTTCTCCGGTAATACTCCGTTGCAATTTGACGTCATTCTGACCAGTGGTGTTATTTCTACAGCGTTTTGGAAGTTTAACTTCACTTATAATCACCCATATAAATGATTTAGGAGTCAGAGCAGCCATCTTTGTTTGTTTGCAGATGACGTAATTTACCATCTGTTAAAATCATCATGTCAAAACGAACTGAAAAATTACTTAAACAAGGTATCCGTAGAGTGGCAGTTGACAATCAACTACAGAAGGCGAGCTACACCACACGAGTGCTAAAAATTCGTTGAATTCTTGTTGTATAATAAAAATCAAAACTTTCAAGTCTGTCGATTCAATTCAATATCAACGGATTACATTAACAAATAACTTAAATTCAAATACATTAAATTCAAACAATCACACTCAAAATATAGTGGAGGCGGTGAACTGATGTCTTACTGGTAGAAGACTTGGATGTTCCAACGAATCTTCTAAAGAGACTTTCTGTGGTTAGTTGATCTATCCAGTCACCAGCTTTCTCCTCCGAATGCGAAAATATTTCGCTCACGTGCACCTTGTATCCGAACCGTTACAATTTTACGTAAAATTGGTGTTTTTATGTTGCATACTATCTTACCAAGTTTCTTACTTGTCAGTAGGAGACTGACACTTAGTGATCAGTAGGCCTTACTGTTTGTTGCAGGAGTTACGAGCATTTAAATGCGCGAAGTGCTGTCAAAACACTTACACTGATTTACGAAAGTTATTGTTCAGCGTAACCGGCCGATACATGAGAAATTTGATGCTGCACCTGTCCAGTACGCGCCCGTGGCTCGAAAACAGATCGCAACTTTTGCGTTCGCCAAAGTTTTCGGCGAACGTAACAGCCTTTAACACTGAATGTAGTGTTTGGATTGTGTTTACTTTGGGAAATAAGGATGTTATCAATGTTTTCGCTAAAGCAAACAGTGTTCGAAGGTAGTGATTAGTCACTGAACAATTGAGGCAATAGACTACTGGTTCCGAAGTAACCAGTAGATAAGGGTTCGATCGTATATTTCATCCACTACTGAAAAATACCGTGTAATACTACTTAGCTCCGGTATCGTTTTGATATCGTGATTACATTTGTCAGTTGAACATATTCTTGTTATAGGCACAGATGATGGTGAATAAACTTACTTAAAACTTCAGAAATAAAAGTGTATAGGTTCGTATGGTCGCAGAGCTCTGAAGGAGCTAATTTCATTTTGAGTAATTCTGAAATTTACTGTGAATTAAATAAGCATTCCTTTTAACTGTGATTCATATTTAACAATGCAAGATGAAAGGAAGCAATAATGATTTTAATGCCACTTTCAAGCAGCAATCTTAAAGACTTCTACGTAATTAATTCATTGAAAATTATTACTTGGATTGTGAACTTTCCTTCAGCAAAACTGACGTCAGTAAGTGGAAAACAGAGCGGCAAATGCAAAAGGCTTAATTTATAAAAAGTTTAAATGAAGATCACAGTTAATATCAAACCACTCTAATACCGCTTCGATGTACTGTTTGGCACCACAGTTTCACATTCACAGCCCTTCTTAACACTTCAAGAGCTCGCCACTGTCTGTCTTCCCGCTACTGCTGCGCACATCACAACACAGGACGCCAAGCCAACCGTTCAATCCAATAGCTTGATTTTCACTGCTCTACTTTTACTTCCAATAGACTGATCATTGTCACTTACCATAGAATAAATAAGATCCATCGTTTATCTGTTCAAAGTAATGTACTTACAAAAGTAAGTCATTTATAAATTACAAAGATGCCTCCATACCCATAAATAATAAATCATTTAGAGATTAATATATCTATAGTTACACAGCGACCAGAATCGAGTTAAGCCGTCACGGCGTACAGGTGGTAAACTGGCAGTTCATGCGATGGTGCTTTCCAGGGGTGACTAGGAAAACTTCACCGCAAGATAAAACACACTTTATTCATCTTGGACTACAATGGCGGCGAAGTGCTGTAACGTCCCTGGATTCGCCCTTTGCTGGTAGACGGTCCACCGGTGATGCCGATGACGTCGGAATGCCGCTGTGGTGGGATGGCCGCTCGACGTGAGTGCCCTGGTTTACTGACACTGCTTATCTCACTCAGTAGCGCGCGCTTGAGCTAACACTAAGCGTCCGCGAGTGAGCAGTTTCAGCGATGTGTACGTCTCCTGATTTCTCGTAGGCGCGCGCGGCTACTAGGTTAGGAGATCGCTCTGATGCGGAGGGCGCTGGCCGTGAACTGCTGTCCTCAAAGGCAGAATTTCGGTGCTGCTGTGGCACCTGATTTATCGCTCTCCATTGTATCGCGAAGTCCCCGGGACAGACATTGGTGCACAGTGGGAGTGTTTAAACTCAGAAGAGTGTTCCTGGAGTCACTCTGTTGTTGTTGTTGTTGTTGTTGTTGACTTGTGCGGTGTCGCATTGTCCTGCTGGAATTGCTAAAGTCCGCAGGAAGGTACAATGGACATGCATGGATGCAGGTGATGAGACAGAATGGTTATGTGCGTGTCACCTGTCAGTCGTATCTAGACGTATCAGGGGTCCCATAACACTCCAGCTGCACACGACCCACACCATTACGGAGCCTCCACCACCTTGAAATAAAAGATCTATGGATTCATGAGGTCGTCTCCATACCCGTACAGTCCATTCGTTCGACACAATTTGAAACGAGATTCGTTCGACCAGGCAACATGTTTCCGGTCATCAACAGTCCAATGTCTGTGTTGACGGGCCCAGGCGAGGCGCAAAGCTTTGTGTGGTGCAGTCATCAAGGGTATAAGAGTGGGCCTTCGCGTCCGAAAGCCCATATCGATGAGGTTTCGCTCAATGGTTCTCATGCTGACACTTGTTCATGGCTCAGCATTGAAATATGCAGCAATTTGCGGAAGGGTGGCACTTATGTCGTGTTGAACGACTCTCTTCAGTCGTTGGTCCCATTCTTGCATGATCTTATTCCGGCCTCAGCGATGATAGTTGATGTTCTCCACTCTTGGCAATTGCCATATTATACATTGCCTCTAGAGTATGAGTCACGTGGTAAGAATATCCCACCGTAGCAAGTAAATGTGATGAATAGCGAGAGCATCCGAGAAGTAGCAAAGATCTTTCACATAAACGAAACCTATGGAGAAAGGGGCATGAACTATGTTACAACAAAGCGAACAGTCAAAACTTCCAAGCCGGAACACAAGAGTCGTAACATGTTGTACTTGAGTAAAACGAATAGGAGGTAAGTAGGTTTAGATGACCCTTCCTAACATCTCGCTGTTGCGAACGGACGTTACACCACAACACAGACAAGAATCTGAATACAGCGAACAGACGCATCAATGACCGGACGGACAGGTCGTAATTTCGCGGAAAAATTGTGTGGGGGTACGAGGGAAATTTGAACGCGGATCTCCCACTTCGCAGTCAAACACAGTGACTATACAGTCACGAAACACTGGCTATTTAAAGTCGATCGATGTTGCACATCTTGAGCTTCAACCGTGATTATCGTCGCAAGATGGAAGTTGCGACTTCGAACGCAGAATGGTAGTTCGGGTTACAAGCATGGGACATAATACTTCGTAAATCAATAAGAATTTCAATGTTCAGAGGTCGACATTGTCGAGAGAGTACCGAGAATACAAAATTTCTTCACTTAACGGTCGAGAGCAGCGGCATTTTCGGAGAGTTGTTAGTGCTAACAGACAAGCAACCGTGCGTGAAATAACCGCAGCAATCAATGAGGGACGTACGACGATGGTATCCCTTTGGACAGCGCGGTGAAATACGGCGTTGGTGGGCTATGGAAGCAGACGACCGACTCGCGCCCCTTTGCTAACAGCACGACATCGCCTGCAACCCTCTGTTGAGCTCATGCCCGTGTTGGTTGGACACTAGACGTCTGGAAAATCGCGACCTGATCAGATGACACTTGATTTCAGTTGGTAAGAGCTGATGGCAGGGTTAGTGTGACGCAGACCCCACGAAGCCATGGAAACAAGTTGTCAGAAAGGCCCTGTGGACGCTGGTGGTGGCTCTTTGTGTGAGCTGTGTTCATATGGAATGGATTGGGTCCTCTGTTCCAAATGAACAGATCATTGATTGGAAATGATTATGTTCGGCTACTTGGAGACTGTTTGCAGCCATTCATGGACTTCATTTCTGTGGATGACAATGCGACATGTCACTGGGCAACAACTAATCGCGATTGGTTTGAAGAACATTATGAACAATTTGAGCGAATGATGTGGCCACCCATATATTCTGCAGCGGCACCACTTTCGTAATTACGGGCGGTTATAGAGGCAGCATGGCTCAATATTTCTTTAGGGGTCTACCAACGACTTGTTGCCCTCATGCCACCTAGAGTTGCTGCACTATGCCTGGCAAAGGTCTGACACTACTTTAAGAGGTACCCCATGACTTTTGTCTCCTCAGTGTACAACTTCCGTTTCCGTTTGACCTCTCTCTCAACCTTCAATCCCTCGAAAACTTTAAACAACTATTTACATGAAGTCCCCTTAACGGACCTTCAAGGTATGTTGTACGGTAAGCAACAGCTTTCGTTTCAACACTATCCAAATCTCTAGTCCTTCGAATCACAATTAGTTACTTCCTACAGTATAACTCTTATCACTACATCTAGCTTTTGCGCTTATCGTACCTTCTCATGTAAGAACGATTAACTGGTCCAGCGGTATCTGAGGTGTTCGATAATTTCAACCGCGCGCAGGCATCGACATACATAGACGGTAGCTGCCCAAAAGTCAACATTAACATAGTGGTTGTAGTTGTGATGCGTATGGTCTTCATCGTGTGCTGCTGCTCACGACAGTACTGAACATCTGAAAAGATTTGCTGTACTCAAAATGGCCTGTCTTGATAGTCTGTCAGTCAATTTAAGGACAGGATTGGGTCAGGATTAAACGTTTCTTTCATGCAGATAAGATTTTTCACTGGAGCGATCGCTAGTGGCTTCGCCTGCCAGTACAGCTGTGGCTCCTTAATGTTAAACTTCGATTCTACAGTAACACAGGTTGACAGGTGAAATGTCTGACCTGTTCTATCACTGTCCGTCATATTAAAGTGTTCCACTCAGGTGAAGATCAGAAAGTTCAGCTCCTGCAATTTATCTTACTCGTAGCAGTTCGCTAATACCGTTTTGGTAGTGTTCACAGAAACCATGCAGCGCAAACCTGCTTTCTGAAAATGGTGTCTCGGCTCCAATAAGTCAAGTGTCTATCCTCACCCATTTAACCTAAGTACATCATCTCGCACATGGTGATATCCATTTGCTTCACCTGGGTCTGGAAAATAGTAACACTTTCCCTCTGACAATGTTAGAGTTCGGTTAGTGACGTCACCGCGTAACTACCATTATCTGCGATCAACAATACCTCCTTTGTCCTTATTTGGATGAATTTTCCCAAATTTATCAGCTTCAGTGTCCAACGATTATTTAAGAGTACAGCATCTTCTGACCTTTTAAAAAGTACTCCAAGTTCCAATGGTAGTACCCGCAGTGTCCCCACTCCACTCCTGGTGAAGAGGTGCAACATTGCTGAGATAAGGATCTTCATCTTCTACTTCGACCAGTGGCAATGTGGAAACAGGGAACTCTCACCAATTCCTTCTCCCCTTCAAGAAGCCTGCCGTTACACAAAAATATCAAAGAAAACTCAACCCTAAAATACCTAATCTTCTAACAAATGAACGTAAAAGTATTTTCCTACATCTACCATGAACAGTTTCTTCCCCCTACGCTTAATCGCTGCTGTTCTGATGTTCACCTATGTCTCTAAATAGCACGTACAGTGTAACCCAAACATAAACTATTCCCTACTACTTCCTTCATCTTAATACGTACACGATCTCTTGTACATGTCATGCAAAGTTTCCGTACTTCTTCCTACTACCCATATTCCTACCCTCAACGGACGACACATGCACCAGCTCATCTGAAGCATCTCTAAACGACTTCAGGCGCCCCGCAAATACTATAGTTGTAAGAGTCAGTTACTGAAGCTTGCGTTTGTCGGCGAACTTTGCTCAACTACCAGATCAGCATTTGCTAACGAGTTACAGATTTCTTGGTCTTACCCTTTGGATAGTACTGGTTTGGTAACATTACCCACTGACCGATTTTATACTGTTTTAATTTGCCCACACGATTCCCCAACCGCCTTTCACATTCCAGAGCTCTGGTATCTGCTCCCTGAATTTTCACATTTTCGTCACGTTCTTAACAAGTTCATTAACGGACTCCTCGTCCCTGTCAGCTTTTGGCCTTATTTTATCAAATAATGATGGCGTGCACCTTCTGTAAAATACCTCATATTGTGTTAAACCCTGTCATTGAATGGACTTTCAAACTTCATACGCTCACGATGGAAGATGAATACACGTCCCAATCATTACGGTGTACGTCCACATGATAGGTAAACATCCTTTCCCGACTGTGCGATGTGCACCCTGTCCTACAGTTAGCCTGAGGTTGCAGTAGCCTCGTCCTTAGCTTCTTAATCTCTAGCAACTTACGTAGCTGCTTCAACAAATCGGAAAAAGTTTGTCTCTTGATCAGTGATCATAGTTTCTGGATCTCAGATTTGAACACCCACCTGTTTACCAAAGCTTGTGCTATTGTTGCTGCCTTTTGTTTAGAGATACCTGTCATTTGCACATATGTAGAAAAATGATAAATAAGCATTAACAGAGATTCCTAGCTGGAGTATTATTGAACGGCCTAAAATCGTTCAGCTGAATCATTTTAAAAAGCTCGGTTGCCTCTGGTAACCGCTTACATACCGATCCATATCTTTTTTCCTACACTTTCACCAGCAGTGCTCCGGTACTCGCCTATTCGTTGTTCTGCAACTCTTGTCAGAACACAACACTTGATAATGCACTTCTTTCAGCACTTCCTCTTTCAGCTTGCTTGGTACTACTACCTGCAGTCCCAACCTCGCAATATTGCACAATAGCCCGTCCCACATAGTGTGACTCATACTGTTTGCATTCCAAGTCTGCCTGTTGCACTCCTGGCCATTATGCAGTATCGTGATCCAGTGTCGGGCACTGTCACTTTTTGGCTTCAACTATCTGGGTTTGTGTGTCTTACCAGGATTGTGTGTAACTTCGTACTCGAATTCACTTAACATCAATGCCTATCTAGCCAGCGTACTAGAAGGGTCCTTAAGCCCGAACAACCATTTAAGGGATGAATTTTCTGTTACCACTTCAAACTCTATCCATGCAAATAACACCTGAAATATTTAGTACCGTATATCACATTATACATGTCCCTTCCCGTTGTCGAATAGCTCCTCTCTGTTCTGTTAAACTGCCTAGAAGCATACGCTGCTGAATGCTGCTCCACATACCTGAGAACGCCTCCTATAACCTGATTGGAAGTGTCATTTGATACGATACTCTTTGTCGTAGTTTGGAAAAATTAGTTCTGTGCTTAATGTCAATTCTTTCTTTAACTGTGGGTACGTGACAGCATTGCTTTGTCCATTCGAACTTCAACCCTTTTTTTAACAGTCGTTTAAGTGGTTCCAGTACATCCGCAAACCTTTTTATGAATTCTCTATAATTGTCTAAACACACAAAAGGTTGTAATGCCTTAATATTACTAGGAACTATGAATTCCTGCACTGCCTGTGTCAACCTCGGATCTGTCTTAACATATAAAAACTTAACTTATTGTAACGCAAAGCGACATTTTTCCGTATTTAATGGTAAATTTGCTGCTCAGTCTTCCGAAAATGTCTCGCAAACGCTGTATGTGCTCTCCCATATTCTTTCCAAAAATTGCACATCATCCAGGTTCATCGTGCACTGGTGAGGTTTCAATGCCCTCAGCACTCCACCCAGCAAATGGTGAAACGTTGCGACAATGTTTTCAACCATGAATGCGTTTTACAATATTGAAAATGGCCCCAAGGGACCGAGAACTGTTTCCTGACTTGTTCTCCGGATGTACCTGTATCTGATAGTATCCACTCAAGGTGGAGGCAGAGAAGTACTCTACGCCAAATCGTCAGTAGTTTCAGGAATTTTGGCTTTAGTTACGCATCGGTTATGGTTTTGCTACTTAAATGGTCTAAGTCACAACGGAATCCACATCTTTTGGTCCCATCTCATGTCCTTCTCAGTAAAATAGCAACGGTTGCACCCAGACTGTGCTTCCCTCTATTACTCCATCCGCGAGCTGTTGCTCTAATATGGGTTACGTACATTGTGGTATACGGTAAGGTCTAAGATATGGCAGCGAATCACTTACTGTAACGACGCCGCGTTGCAATTATTTTTGAAAGCCATACATAAAAAATAAATCCTCAAATCCAATCAATAACGGCTCCGCTTCATCTACCCATACCTCTCAGATACCCTATTCCCTAAGCAATGCTGTTGTATGGGTAACATGCACATTACTCTGGTGCACACTGAGTCTGTCCCTACCCACATCATCAATAACTTACAAATTAGCTTCCAAGATTCTCTTGGTGAGCTGCGTTCCCTTCTCCTTAGGAAGCTACGTGATAAATTTAATACACAATTTTCTGCCAGTGTTTCTACCAAGCGCGATGCATTAACAGGCCGTTCCGGACCCACATTTACTCAGACCAACTTCCAGGTACCTTGTTGCATAATGAAGTACGAATTATTCATTATTTGTATTGACTGCAGTTTCAGTGGTTTACATCTTTAGATTGTTGCACTTTATGTTCGTATTTCACTGGTGGCCGTCTCCTCTAGCTGGAACGTCCCCCTAAGTTAAGCTAAGGTAAATTTTGGCATGCTGTGCTGTCAGAAAGTCCAGTCCTAAGATCGTGCAGTAACCATAACTTACTCGGAGCACGACTTCTACCTACTGATTAAAACGCAATATCCCCGCCTGAAAACCTGTCACTGCTGGACCCAAATACTCCACATTACTATCCCAAACGCCACGTAAATACACGGTGGCGCACGAAATGTGTTACCATTTTATTTCTGAATATAAACTTTGTCTATACAATCTGAAAGGAACATATACTACAATGAAGAGCCGTCCATGGAGATTTGTTCTAACTCAACACATGCTCAATATGTCCACCATTTCGTTCCTAACTTCCTTTAAACGAACACTGAAGTTAGTGATTACCGTACGGCACATGTCTTCCGTAATTTCACTGCAAGCTTGAAGAATGTCTTCTGAGCTCCATTAAATCACGTGGACGTTTCGGGAAAATTTTACTTTAGGTACCCCTAAAGAAAAAAGTCACATGGATTGAGGTCTGGACTATTGTGGGGCCAATTTTGTCCGTCATTTAAGCGACCTGGAAACCTGAGTGAAATGATCCGCATGTCGAAATGCTCGTGTAAAAACTCCAACACGGTGTTTGCAGTATGTGGCCTTGATCCATCCTGCATAAACCACTGCGTGTTGAAGGGCAAGGCAGTAACAAGAAGCTGTGGAATGAAGCTATTGCGAAGCATGCTTAAATAACGCTCGCTGTTCACAGTTTCTTCAAAGAAAAAGTGTCCAATAAGTCCGTGACTGGAAATTGCTGCCCACGCTGTAATCCTCGGAGAATGTTGTCGTTAATGAAGCACTTGCGGGTTTTCAGTGGCCCAAAAGCTTACATTTTGTTTGTTAACCACACCGTCTAAATGAAAATGCGCCTCGACTGAAAACCAAACGTTGTTGAGAGTGTCTTCCCTATCCTCCGCCCACTGAGCAAACAGTCTCTGCTGCTTGTGTTCTTCAGTGAGCTTCTGTGCACAGGTTATCTTGTATGGGTACATATGGAGGTCACTTTTAAGAATGCGTTGAACGGAGCGTCTGGATATTCCCAGTTGCATCTACATCCACATCCATACTCCGCAAGCCACCTGACGGTGTGTGGCTGAAGGTACCTTGAGTACCTCCATCGGTTCTCCCTTCTATTCCAGTCTCGTATTGTTCGTGGATAGGAGGATTGTCGGTATGCTTCTGTGCGGGCTCTAATCTCTCTGATTTTATCCTCATGGTCTCTTCGCGAGATATACGTAGGAGGGAGCAATATACTGCTTGACTCTTCGGTGAAGGTATGTTCTCGAAACTTTAACAAAAGCCCGTACCGAGCTACTGAGCGTCTCTCCTGCAGAGTCTTCAACTGGAGTTTATCTATCATCTCCGTAACGCTTTCGCGATTACTAAATGATCCTGTAACGAAGCGCGCTGCTCTCCGTTGGATCTTCTCTCTCTCTCTTCTATCAACACTATCTGGTACGGATCCCACACTGCTGAACAGTATTCAAGCAGTGGGCGAACAAGCGTACTGTAACCTACTTCCTTTGTTTTCGGACTGCATTTCCTTAGGATTGTGAATAGCAACGGTCCTATTACACTCCCCTGCGGCACACCTGAAATCACTCTTACTTCGGAAGACTTCTCTCCATTGAGAATGAAATGCTGCGTTCTCTTATCTAGGAACTCTTCAATCCAATCACACAATTGGTCTGATAGTCCATCTGCTCTTACTTTGTTCATTAAACGACTGTGGGGAACTGTATCGAACGCCTTGCGGAAGTCAAGAAACACGGCATCTACCTGGGAACCCGTGTCTATGGCCCTCTGAGTCTCGTGGACGAATAGCGCGAGCTGGGTTTCACACGAGTCTTTTTCGAAACCCATGCTGATTCCTACAGAGTAGATTTCTAGTCTCCAGAAAAGTCATTATACTCGAACATAATACGTGTTCCAAAATTCTACAACTGATCGACGTTAGAGATATAGGTCTATAGTTCTGCACATCAGTTCGACGTCCTTCCTTGAAAACGGGGATAACCTGTGCCCTTTTCCAATCCTTTGGAACGCTACGCTCTTCTAGAGACCTACGGTACACCGCTGCAAGAAGGGGGGCAAGTTCCTTCGCGTACTCTGTGTAAAATGGAACTGGTATCCCATCAGTCCAGCGGCCTTTCCTCTCTTGAACGATTTTGTTTCTCTATCCCTCTGTCGTCTATTTCGATATCTACCATTTTGTCATCTGTGCGACAATCCAGAGAAGGAACTACAGAGCAGTCTTCCTCTGTGAAACAGCTTTGGAAAAGACATTTAGCATTTCGGCATTTAGTCTGTCATCCTATGTTTCATTACCACTTTGGTCACAGAGTGTCTGGACATTTTGTTTTGATCCACATACCGCTTTGACATAAGACCAAAATTTCTTAGGATTTTCTGCCAAGTCAGTACATAGAACTTTACTTTCGAATTCATTGAGCGCCTCTCGCATAGCCCTCCTCACACTACATTTCGCTTCGCGTAATTTTTGTTGTCTGCAAGGCTTTGGCTATGTTTGTTTTGCTGTGAAGTTCCCTTTGCTTTCGCAGCAGTTTTCTAACTCGGTTGTTGTACCACGGTGGCTCTTTTCCATCTCTTACGATCTTGATTGATACATACTCATCTAACGCATATTGTACGATGGTTTTGAACTTTTTCCACTGATCCTCAACACTATCTGTACTTGAGACAAAACTTTTGTGTTGAGCCGTCAGGTACTCTGTAATCTGCTTTTTGTCACTTTTGCTAAACAGAAAAATCTTCCTGCCTTTTTAATATTTCTATTTACGGCTGAAATCATCGATGCAGTAACCGCTTTATGATCGCTGATTCCCTGTTCTGCATTAACTGTTTCAAATAGTCACCAGAACGTCTAATATGTTATCGCCACGAGTTGGTTCTCTGTTTAACTGATCAAAGTAGTTTTCAGATAAAGCACTCTAAAAAATTTCATTGGATTCTTTGTCCCTGCCACCCGTTATGAACGTTTGAGTCTCCCAGTCTATGTCCGGCAATAAAATCTCCACCCAGAACTATAACATGGTGGGGAAATCTACTCGATATATTTTCCAAATTATCCTTTAGATGCTCGGCCACAACAGCTGCTGAGCCAGGGGGCCTATGAAGACATCAAATTACCATGTCTGAACCTGCTTTAACCGTGACCTTCACCCAAATTGTTTCACATTTCGGATCTCCGTCAATTTCCTTCGATACTATTGCACTTCTTATCGCTATAAACACGCCTCCCCCTTCACTGCCCAGCCTCTCTCTGCTGTATACATTCCAATCTGAGTTTAGGATTTCATTACTGTTTACGTCTGGTTTCAGCCAACTTTCTGTCCCTAGTACTATATGGGCATAGTGACCGTTTATTAATGAGAGCAGTTCTGGGACCTTTCTATAGACGCTCCTGCAGTTTACTATTAGCACATTAATATTGTTATTCCCTGTTGCATTTTGCCTACTCCTACCTTGCAGCGTCTCAGGAAGCGTCTTGTCGGGCCTAGGGAGGGAATTCTCTAACCTAAAAAACCCACATGAATGTGTCCTTTCTACACGATTTCCCGAGACTTCTCTGTACAGCAACTCGTACCGCTTCAACATTCTCCGGCGAACAAACAGGCTTAGGCCGAGGTCGCTTCGGTTTCAATATTGTTCCTTCCTGTACAAATTTATCGTACAACCTATGTATAGTCTTCTTGCAAGGGACCCATCGTGTGTTAAACTGTTGTCGAAAACGCCTCTGAGTCACAACAAGGCTTTTCGTTTGATGAAAAAGTAACACAATTGCCGATCGTTGCTATGTCGTCAGTCTTCCATTGTCAGCCATTGCTGCTTACTAGTCTCCTAACGGCAGTATCGTGAATTACACGTCATTTCGTAACTCATTTGTTTTTCCAAGCTCTGCTGGTACTGCTGTAGAGATCCCAGCGGGATATCTAATGTGCGTCGTAAATTGCGAAAGAAACAATTGGTAACACATTTCGTGCGCCACCCTGTAGTACCATAGAGGGTTGAATCGCTTCTGTCCTACGAGATCCAAACTTTCCACAGACACATGCCCACTGTGTGTGTTAAAGACTTGTGCTTTCTCCCCTTCACTATTCCAACTAGACTTCAAAACTAATTATTCATATTCGTTGTATCGAAACTTACCGGGAACTCCGCGCAGCATTCCTGGGGGTTCCCTTTTGCGTTCAACACCTGTTTATTCGACCCTCTTTCCCGTTACCATTCCTACAATCACGTCGGTGGTGTCCAACCACACATCTACTATGCCAAAGACATGAATGAAACCAGTTAATCTAGACATTTTAATTCAATGGCGCATCAGATGGTTGAGTCCTCCAAATAGATGCTCTGTCACAAACATCAGTTCGACAAGCATTAGAAAGACAGTTTCTCGTATTGCCTCGTCGCATATACCAAAATTATTGGGACCTTTTCGTCCTTTCCCCCCCCCCCCCCCCCCCCTTCCAGGCTCTTAAGTTTTAGATTTTCTTACGAGCAGTGGTGTATAGTCACATTATACTAGGGGGACAAGAAGTGGCTGAAACCAGATGTAAATCGCAATGAAATTTTAAACTTCGACTGGAATGTTTCCGCTTAAATTTCTGTCGTTGTAGTTTTAGGTGGAGATTTTAACTTTTCAGGTATAAACTGCGAGACTAAAGTGATTATGACGGATCGTAGGGACAGAGCATCATGCGAAATTGTTAAAGGTGCCTTAACCGAAAATCAGCCTGGGCAGTTAGAGACTGGTGAAGATAAGGTCTTAGAAAAGTTCGTGACACAGACTCGAACTTCCCTAATCAGCGTAGGATGGGGAGTCAGTGACCATAAGGCAATTACAGGATTACTGAATACGGTTCTGAATAGAAAGACAAAGGAAAGCAGGAAGACCTTTCTGTCTAGAAATTCTTCCAGCCTATCACACTGTTGGTCTGATGCTCCATACACCCGTATTTTCTTAATTAGACGGTAGTTTGGGACTGTATCGAATGCCTTCCGCAAGTCGAGCAACACAGCCGCCACCAGGGAACCTGTATCTACTGCGTTCCGGGTACCGTGGAAGATCAAAGCGAGTTGGGTTACAAACGATAGTTGTTTTCGTAACCTATTTTGGTTCCTAGAGAAAAAATTGTGTGAAAGCGCAAATAATGTTCCGCAATTTCACAACAGACCTAAGTCAGAGATAGGGAACTATAGTTTTGTTCTCTGCTTGGCAATCTTCCTTGAGAACTGAAGTAACTTCTTTTTCTCCAATCGTCAGGAACGCTTCACCCCTGTACAGATATGTGGTACACTGCTGCTTGGGAAGGACAAGTTCTTTCGCAAACTGTGTAAAATCGTAATGGTATCCCGTCAGGTCCAGTGGCCTTCCCTAGCTTAAGCGATTTCACGTTTCTTTTCTATCCAATGGTCACTCATTTCGGTACCTCTCACTTTGTCGTTAGTACGACAGCTTAAAGGAACTATGGTGTTACCTTCCTCTGAGAAACAGCTCTGAAAAAAGACGCTTCGTATTTCGGCGTTTTTTGTGTTAGTCTAGATTTAAGTACCATTATGGTCACAGTGTGTGTATGCGGATGGCTTCGGTCGGTTTACTAATTTAACGCAAGACCGGAGCAACTTAGGATTTTCTGTCAATGTTGTGGAGTTTTACTTTCGCATTCGTTGAACACTTGACGCATGGCTCTTCTTACATTAATTTTGGTATCGTTAGATATTTGTTTGTCTGTGAGGCTTTGCCTGCGTTTAAATTGACAGTGAATCTCACTTTGCTTTCGTAACAGCTTCCTAACACGGTTGTCAAATCACGATTGGTCTCTTCCATACCTCACAATACCGTGTTCAGCTCATGTCGGAGGCGTGTTTAGCGATGCTCTGTAATATGGTCCATTGAAGCTCAACATTTTCAGTGCCGGAGTTGGAATTTTCTTGATGACCTCAGGGGTCATCTGAAATGCCTATCTGCCGCTCTTACTAAACAGAACACACATCATTCTGGACTGAGAGGTGACCTCAGACGTAAAATTAGTTCGCGAGTGTCACAGGGTACTTTCACAAGACCATTCATTTTCATAATCTATAGGGTGGTTATAATTAGCCTTTCGCTACTTCAGAGGATCCCCATGAGAAACGAGTGATCATAGGACTATCAAACTTTGTGTTCACATTCCAGTTTACAAACGATGCTAAATGTGAAGACCATATGTATTTACGACAACCTGGAACAGCACTACACACTGCTCTGCTATCGGCCGCTACACTCATCTCCACCGTTAATGGAGTCGAATGTTGCCCATAACGACCAAATAGCTGCAAGTTTCGCAGAAGAATTTAACAAGATTTCTACATATTTTCGATGATGTTGAATCCGAATTTTCAAAGTCCCACCAAAATGTCGGTCCGGAAATGGATCAAAAATTTACAAACCACGAAACTGGACTTCTTGTTTTTTCGCTTATAGTATAACTCGGAAACGACGCACTTTCCGGCAGAATTGACTGTTTATGAAAATAAAGAAGGAAAAATTTCCCGCATGTTAGATATGAGCTAAATTTTCGTCAAACAGTATGGCATATAGGGCGTGTCGACGTTGGTCCATTTCCTCAGCTTCGAAATAGCACTATCTCAGGACCTACAACCCCGAGGCCTTAACGTAATTTGTTACATACCCATTGCAGAATTCCATCCTCCAGCAGTTACGATGTTACTTCAGTGGTTGGTACTTTGCTCGTGAGAAGACAGGTGTCTTCTACTCCTGACGGCGGAAAGCCGGTCCTTTGCGTTGGTCACCTACGCCGGTTGTTGTTTACGCTTTCCCCCTACGATGTATTTGCATTTGCGATCGATAAATTCGGTTTAAATGTAGAAAATACTCTTACATAATGAGTTCAAGGGAGTAGTGCATTCTGTTTGACAGTGTACTGGGTTGTGGGAGAAAAATGTGGTCACTTACGCCCGAAGTGCGCTTGAAGGGTGTTCTTGAACCAAGTAAGAGAAGGAATCGTATAGCTGTTCTTTCGAAGGGCAAAACTAAGGATCATGAACCATGCCGAAAAAGTAAACTAACAAAAAATTAATCTCTGTGGAGGCGAAGAGGCTACGGCTGGTTCCAGACGAAAAGTAACTTGATCTGCTCACTTGGAATCTGATTAAAAAAAAACTATTTTTGTGTGGATCGACTATTACACCAGAATCTCTGGGTCAGCAAAAAACGCTTCAAGGCAATCTACGGAATCTGGTGTACTGTGTGCCTAAAGTGGGCTGCGAGAGACTGTTATGAACCTTGATGAGACAAAGCAGTGAATTCTGACGCTCAATAATATGTTGGACTGGGCCAATTCCTGACCTGGTAGCAGATGCGCATTTCTGTGTAGCTATTTTGGTTGGACTTAAATAATTCGGATTCAGCGCCTTCGAAAATATAAAAAGATTGTCAAAAACTTCTACGAAGTTTTCACGAGAATCGCCATTTGACTGGACTACATGTGTTAATATCCTATTGATAAATCCTTACCTTCAGGTAACCCCACAGCCAGAAGTGACACTGGTTCGAATCTAATGATCTTGGTGGACACGCAGTTTGGAACGACGGTTAATGATTCTGTTTTCTCCAAACTTATTGCAGAGTAACAGTGACCTCACTAGCAATGTGAGTAGTAGTACCCTTATGCATAAAAACAGACGACTCAAAACGTCTTCCCCGAATAACGGGAATCACATCTTGGCAAAGTAGATCAAAGCAACATGTGCCGTTCACGCTGCATGTCCTTGGTCCTTGGGGGTCTGAGTTCCTCCAAACGTCGTCGCACCAGCACTGACGCCTAACGGCAAGTTATGACGCACTCCAAACAACGCAAATCCCGAAGCGCACAATCTGAACATGATTCCTGTAGAGTTGGGTACCTTTAAGGTACATACGGAAAAAAGCATGCCAGATTTAAAAGAACGCAAAATCCCCAAGATTGGCAAAGTTTTACAGAAGATCGAAATATAGTGCGTACTTCAATGCGAGATGCTTTTAATAATTTCCACAATAAATTCTGTCTCGAAATATGGCAGAAAACCCAAAGAGATTCTGGTCATACATAAAGCACACCAGTGGCAAGACGCAATCGATACCTTCACTGCGCGATAACAACGGTGAAGTCACTGATGACAATGCCACTAAAGCAGAATTGCTGAACACGGTTTTCCGAAACTCCTTCAGCAAAGAAGACGCAGTAAATATTCGCGAATTCCAATCAAGAACAACTGCCAAGATGAGAAAGTTGGTAGATATCCTCGGTGTAACTAAGCAGCTTCAGTCACTTAATAAAGGCAAGGCCTCCGGTCCAGATTGTATACCAATCAGATTCCTCTGAGTATGCTGATAAAATATGTTTAACAATTATATACAACGACTGGCTCACAGAAAGATCCGTACCTAAAGACTGGATAACTGCTGAAGTAACACCAATACCCAAAAAGGGAAGAAGGAGTAGTACGCTTAATTACAGGCCTACATCACTAACGTCGATTTGCAGTAGGGTTTTGGAACATGAACTGTATTCTAACATTATGAAGTAACTCGAAGAAAACGATTGACGCAGTCAGCACGGATTCAGAAAATACTCTTCTTGTGAAACACAACTAGCTCTTTATATTCATGAAGTAATGTGTGCTATAGACAGCGGATGTCAAATTGATTCCATATTTTTAGATTTCCAGAAGGCTTTCGACACCGTTCCTTACAAGCGTCTTCTAACCAAACTGCGTGCCTACGGAGTATAGCCTCAGTCGTGCGACTTGATTCGTGATTTCCTCTCAGAAAGGTCACAGTTCGTAGTAATAGACGTAAAGTCATCGAGTAAAACAGAAATAATGTCCCGATTTCCCTAAGGAAGTGTTATAGGCCCTCTATTGTTCATGACCTATATTAACGCCATAGGAAACAATCTCAGTAGCCGTCTTACATTGTTTGCAGATGATGCTGTCATTTACCGTCTTGTAAAGTTATCAGATGACCAAAACGACTTTCAAAATGATTTAGATAAGATACCTGTATGGTGCGAGAAGTGGCAATTGACCCTGAGTAAAGAAAAGTGTGAAGTTATCCACATGAGTATACTAAAAGAAATCAGCTAAATTTCGATTACGCGATAAGTCACACAAATCTGAAGGCTGTAAATGCAGATAAATACTTACGGATTACAATTGCAAATAACCTAAACTGGAACGATCACATAGATAATATTGTGGGTAGAGCAAACCAAAGACTGTGATTCATTGGCAGAACACTTCGAAGGTGCAACAGGTCTACTAAAGAGACTACCTAAACCACGCTTGTCCGCCCTATTCTGGAGTACTGCTGTGCGGTGTGGGATCCCGCATCAGGTGGGACTGACGGATGACATCGAAAAAGTACAACGAAGGGCAGCTCGTTTTGTATTATAGCGAAATAGGGGAGATAGTCTCACAGACATGATACGTGAGTTGGAGTGGCAGTCATTAAAACAAAGGCGTTTTTCGTTGCGACGGGATCTTGTCATGAAATTTCAATCACCAGTTTTCTCCTCCGATTGCGAAAACATTCTTTTGGCATCCACCGAAATCGGGAGAAATGATCATCACGATAAAATAAGGGAAATCAGGGCTCGCACAGATAAATTTAAGTGCTCGTTTTTCCCGCGTGCCGTTTGAGAGTGGAACGGTAGAGAGACAGCTTGAAGGTGGTTCCCCCCCTGCGGGTTCGGGGGTAAGAATAGGCCCGCGGTATTCCTGCCTGTCGTAAGAGGCGACTAAAAGGAGTCTCAAACGTTTTGGCCTTAATGTGATGGTCCCCATTAGGGTTTGACCTCCATTTTTCCAAATTCCACAGAAGTACGAGCCTTTTGGGGAACGACACCATACGTGGTGCACCATCAGTCCTCTGTGCCCTACGACCTTGGCACTCTTGATCGTCTTGGCGTCGTACCTTCACCCTCCATCCCTCATTTTGGGCATAGACACCTGATGTATTGTGTAAGTACCGCCCTTAGTGCGTCTCCATCTACACCCACGATCACTATGGACTACCCATGGCACCCAAAATCCAGCACGGTAGCCAGCCCATTGTGGTGGGGTCGTCATGTACCCTCTAGGTTGTAGCCCCCTGACAACACAGGGATCGTACTGCCGATGCCTGAGCTGACACCTCCCCACGTAAGCCAAGGAGTAGATGCTCGTCTCTCTGGGGCATCGGGACTCCCGGCAACGGCCATCCTGCCAGGTGGCCTTTGCTGTGGCTGGGTGGCGCCCGTGGGGAGAGCCCCTGGTCGGAGTGGGTGGCATCGGGGCGGATGCCCCGCAATGAAGCGGGTGAAATCTCAATCTGGTGGTCGTCCGACCGCCAATGTCTCTAAGCGTGGTAAGGTGGAATTTAACGCTGTGACATATAACCTGAAGTCGTTCCCTTCCCTAGCCACACCATGGGAGGAACGTAGGGCTGCAGACAGACAGGAGCCGTATTCGCCACGATACCTTGTATGCAGCAGAACTGATGGGGATTCGTTTTTGGGGACTAAGCCTCTTTTCTTCGTGCACAATCTCGAAGATAAGTTTGGGGAAGTGGCGTCTCTTTCCAAAATGAGGAGCGGGGCCATTTTGATACAAGCAGCTTCATCTGTGCAGTCCCAGGCATTACTCGCCTGTGAGAAGCTCGGTGACATCCCCGTTACTGTCACTCCCCATAAGTCCTTAAATTTGGTCCAGGGGATTATTTTTCATAAAGATCTTCTGCTACAGTCTGATGACGAGCTACGTGAGAACCTGGCACGACGAGGTGTACACTTTGTCCGTCGTGTCTTTAGGGGGCCGAAGGATAATAGGGTCGCTACCGGTGCTTTCATCCTGGCCTCTGAGGGCGACTGCTTGCCTGAGAAAGTCAAGGTCATGATATACCGGTGCGATGTCAAGCCCTATGTCCCGCCCCCTATGCGATGCTTCCAGTGCTGGAAATTCGGACACATGTCCTCCAGGTGCACTTCCAGCCCCACGTGTCGTGATTGTGGACGACCTCCACATCCTAATGCTCCATGTGCTCCGCCTCCCACCTGCGTTAACTGTGGGGAGCATCATTCTCCCTGCTCACCAGACTGTGCAGTCTATCAACGAGAGCGGAAGATACAAGAAATTAAGACCTTGGACCGTTTAAGTTACCAAGAGGCAAAGAAGAAATTAGAACGACTCACCCCTACACCTCTGTTGAGGAGTTATGCTACCGTCACACTGCCGCCACCAGCTCCTACACAGACTACCTTCTCTGTTGGCCCACAGAGAAATCAAGTAACGTCTGCCCCACCGCTGGGACAGGCCGCTCTCTCTTCCACTGCTCCCAAAACATCGAGTTTGAGAGCAGTGCGCCCCAAGCAACCGGGGACGTTAGTCACCAACTCTCAGCCGGAGCGGCGACAGCCCTCTCCGGCTCCTCAGCTGGGGAAGCGACAGCTCTCCCTGGCTGCTCAGCCAGAGATGCAACAGCCTCCTCCGGCCTCCCTTGTTCGGAAGGGATCCCTTGGGGGAGTCCCTTCCAAGGACTTCCCCAGTGTCTCACAAGACACTAGCCAGTGGCTGAAGAAGCCACCAGCTGCTGGTCGAAGGGCTTCACGCTCTTCCTCTGTTCCTGATAATGCATCAGGAAAGCCCTCCCAGCATGCCAACCCTCCTCCCAAAGACAAGAGAGAGAAGAGGAAGCTCTCCAAGAAGGATAAGGACCCAGTGGTTCCCGCACCAATGCTCCCTGTCAGCTCAGCCTCTGAGGACGAGGTCGAGCTCTTTGCGTCCCCTGATGACCTGGATCTCGCCGTCTCCTCAGACACAATGGCCGTAGTGACGTCTGTCTCTGTCGGTGGCAGCATGTGACCCTGCCAAGTAATTTGCCTTTTCAGTGCCTGAATGCCCCTACCGGACACGCTTTGTACAATCCTCCAGTGGAATTGTGGCGGTTATTTTAGCCATCTCCCTGAGCTACGACAGCTTCTAAGACTGACACCTGCTTTCTGCATTGCCCTCCAGGAAACCTGGTTCCCGGCAATGCGGACCCCTGTCCTTCGTGGATACAGGGGCTATTACTGCAACCATAGCACTTACAATTGTGTGTCAGGTGGAGCCTGCGTGTATGTTCTTACCTCTGTATATAGTGCTCCTGTGCCCCTTCAAACATCATTGGAAGCTGTGGCTGTCCGTGTAAGGACTACCCAGGACATAACCGTCTGCAGTGTCTATCTCCCACCAGGTGGTACAGTCTCCCTGACCGAGTTGGCTGCACTTGTCGCCCAACTCCCCACGCCTTTTCTTCTCCTGGGGGATTTTAACGCCCACAATCCCCTGTGGGGTGGAACGAAGGTTACTGGCCGAGGCAGGGAGGTCGAGAATCTCATCTCCCAACTCGACCACTGCCACTTAAACGCTGGCGCTGCCACACATTTCAGTGTGGCGCATGGCACGTTCTCGGCCATAGATCTGTCGTTGTGCAGCCCAGGGCTTGTACCATCGGTCCACTGGAGAGTCCACGAGGACTTGTGTGGTAGTGACCATTTTCCGATCTTCCTTTCACTACCACAGCGTCGCTCCCTTGCGCGCTCGCCTAGATGGGCATTTAACAAGGCAAACCGGGACACGTTCTCCTCTGCTGCCACTGTTGAATCTCTCCCCCATGGTACCATCGATGTGGCGGTTGTGACACTGACTGCAGCGATTGTTTCCGCTGCGGAACGTACCATTCCTCGTTCGTTAGGGTGCCCCCGGCGAAAGTCGGTGCCTTGGTGGTCTCCAGAGGTCGCTGACGCCATTAAAGAACGTCGGCGGGCTCTTCAGCGACATAAGCGGCACCCGTCTTTGGAGAACCTCATTTTATTCAAACGTCTCCGTGCTCAGGTACGGAGGCTTATCAAACGGCGGAAACAGGTGTGTTGGGAGAGGTACGTTTCCAACATTGGTTCCCATACTTCCCCCTCCCAGGTGTGGCTGAAGATTCGGCGCATCTTTGGATTGCAGTACTCTACAGGTGTCCCAGGGCTTACCATCAACGGGACAGTATCCACCGATGCCGATGCAATCGCCGAGCATTTTGCACAGCACTATGTTCGGGCCTCTGCGTCGGAGAATTACCCGCCTGCGTTTCGCGCGCTCAAACGCCGGGAGGAAGGCAAACGGCTTTCTTTCGCTTCTCGCCACCCTGAGGCGTATAACGCCCCATTCAGTTTGTGGGAACTCCGGAGCGCCCTGGCACAGTGCCCCGATACAGCCTCTGGGCCAGATGGCGTCCACAATCAGATGCTCAAACACCTGTCCCCGAACTGTCAGCGATGTGTTCTTGCCATCTTCAACCGCCTATGGGGTGATGGTGTCTTTCCGTCGCAGTGGCGAGAAAGTACCATCATTCCGGTGCTGAAGCCTGGTAAGGACCCGCTTACTGTGGATAGTTATCGGCCCATCAGCTTAACAAATACTCTGTGCAAGCTGCTGGAACGCATGGTGAGTCGATGGCTGTGTTGGCTGCTCGAGTCTCAGGGTCTTCTGGCTCCATGCCAGAGCGGCTTCCGTCAGGGCCGTTCCACCGCTGATACTTTGGTCTTCCTTGAGTCTGCAATCCGCACTGCTTTTTCCAGGCGCCAACACCTCGTCTCCGTCTTTTTCGACCTCTCCAGAGCATATGACACGACGTGGCGGCACCATATTCTCGCCACGTTGCACGGGTGGGGTCTCCGGGGCTCTCTCCCCATTTTTATTCAGAATTTTTTATCTGTTCGGACATTCCGCGTTTAATTGGCACATCCCATAGTTCACTTCATATCCAGGAGAACGGCGTTCCACAAGGCTCTGTATTGAGCGTGCCCCTATTCCTTGTGGCCATTAATGGCCTTGCAGCAGCAGTAGGGTCGTCTGTCTCACCCACGTTATATGCTGACGACTTCTGCATCTTTTTCAGCTCCTCCACCATTGGTGTTGCAGAACGTCGGTTGCAGGGAGCCATACGCAAGGCGCAGGCTTGTGCCCTAGCCCATGGGTTTCAGTTTTCTCCTGCGAAGACTTGTGTTATGCACTTTTGTCGGCGTCGCACTGTCCATCCCCACCCTGAGCTATATCTTCAGGATGCTACGCTCAGGGTTGTTGACACTTACCGTTTTCTGGGATTGCTGTTCGATGCCCGGCTTACTTGGCTTCCACATATTCGTGAGCTCAAGCGTCAGTGCTGGCAGCATCTGAATGCCCTCCGCTGCCTCAGCAACACAACTTGGGGTGCAGACCGTAACACGCTGCTGCAGCTCTACAAAGCCCTTGTGCTGTCCCGAATGGATTATGGGAGTGTGGCGTATGGCTCAGCGTCGCCCTCAGCGTTGCAACTGCTGAACCCCGTTCACCACTGTGGGGTTCGACAGGCGACGGGAGCATTCCGCACCAGTCCTGTTAATAGCCTACTTGCTGAGGCTGGGGTTCCACCGCTCCACATTCGGCGTCAACAACTCTTAGCCAACTATGCTGCCCACGTCCGTTGTTCTCCCCGTCACCCTAACTACCGTCTCCTTTTCGCCGATGCGGCAGTCCCTCTTCCACGCCGGCGGCCGCGATCAGGCCGCGCAATTGGGATCCGTGTTCGGTCACTCCTTAGTGAACTCGAGTCTTTGCCTCTTCCATCTGCTTTTCAGGTCCGCCCACATACACCACCTTGGTGTATCCGTCGGCCGCAGCTTCAGCTGGACCTCTCCCAATGGCAAAAGGATTCAGTTCCTCCTGCAGTCTTGCGCCGCCAATTTCTTGCTCTCCTCGACGCATCCCGTGACTCGGAGGTTATCTATACCGATGGCTCGATGGTTGATGGCCGTGTGGGGTACGCTTACGCTCATGCGGACTATGTCGACCAGCGCTCCTTGCCGGACGGCTGCAGTGTTTACACCGCAGAGCTAACAGCTATTTTTCGTGCCCTTGAGCGTGTTCGTACCAGCACTGGCGAGTCTTTTGTCATATGCAGTGACTCTCTCAGTAGTCTCCAGGCTCTTGACCAGTGCTACCCACGCCATCCCATCGTTGTTGCCATCCAGGAGTCCGTTCATGCTCTTGAACAACGTGGCCGTTCAGTGGTGTTCATATGAACCCCGGGACATGTTGGGATAGCGGGCAACGAACATGCCGACAAGCTAGCTAAAGAAGCCACCCGCAAACTGCCGTTGGAGATCGGCCTCCCGGCAACTGATCTCCGATCGGTGTTACGCCGTCGGGTCTTTGGGATGTAGGCAGACGAATGGCGCACCCTGTCTGTACCCAACAAGCTGCGGCGTGTAAAGGAGGCCACGACCGTGTGGGGTTCCTCCATGCGGGCCTCTCGCAGGGATTCTGTGGTTCTCTGTAGGCTCCGCATTGGTCACTTTGGCTGACGCATGGTCATCTGCTGCGTCGAGAGGACCCCCCTCATTGTCGCTGTGGTGCAATTGACGGTGGCCCATATATTGTTGGACTGTCCTCTTTTAACCGCCCTCAGGCGAACTTTTAATCTCCAGGGTGCTTTATCATCTCTTTTAGGTGACAATGTCTCTATGGCAGATCGGGTTTTAAGTTTTATTCGCGCAAGCGGCTTTTATAGGTCCATTTAAATTTTTTTTTTTAACATCACCCTCTTTTGAGCTCTCTCTTTTAATTAGTTTTGTGTTGTGTTTCGACTCCGCCCTAAACTTTTAGTCTGGAGGTTTTACCGTATTGCAGAGTGGCTGGCTCATCCTATTATTTTCGTGATCAGCCAGCCACAGTCCTCTGCTGTGCAGTTTAAATTCCTTCTGCCTTTGTTCTCCATGTTGTTTTTGTTGCTGTGCTCTGTTTTCCGTGTTGTCTTACAATGGACTATGGGGCTTTTCTTCCCCCGGAATTTTTCTTTTAGTGCTTCGCTAGACTGGTGGATAGTTTCACTCTGCTCTGTGTTTTTATGAAACAAGGGACCGATGACCTTTGTTGTTTGGTCCCTTTAATCTTTAACCCAACCAACCAACCAACCTTGAAGGTGGTTCATTGAACCCTCTGCCAGGCACTTTATTGTGAATAGCAGAGTAATCACGTAGATGTACTAGACGAAGGGCGTTCAATAATTAATGCAACACATTTTTTTCTCGACCAGTTTTGGTTGAAAAATACGGAATTGTCTATCTTCAGCCCCCCGTAGCTCAATGAAGTTCTTATAGTTAGTGGCGCTATATGCAACCTTCAAAATGGCGTCTTTAAAGGAGGTGCGTTCCAAGCAGAGACCTGTCATTGAGTTTCTGTTGGCGGAAAATCAGAGCATCACAGATACTCAGACCCTTGCAGAATATCTAAGAGATCTGGCAGTGAAGAAAAGCTCGACAGGTCGTTGGGGAGGCATAAATCGTCTGATCTTCCGCGTGCCGGCATCCACACACAGCTGTGACTCGTGCAGTGTTGGAGCGTGGCCACATTTTCATTCGAGGTGATGCATGGATCACGATAAAACACTTTGCTGCCCAACTGGAAGTCTCTGTCTGTAGTGGTAACACACTCGTTCGCCAGTTGGGGTACTGACAGGTGGCTGCCCGCAGGGTTCGTCGCCGCCAAAAAAGAATCTAAGAATAAAACTTAGATTTGTCACTTTGAACCGGAAAATAAACGGCAGTCCATGGAGGGAGCCACATCACCTCTGCTCAGAGGATGACACACCCTCAGCCGGTAAGGTAACGACAATGCGTATCTGGGACTCTAAAGGAGGAGTTGTGTTAGATGTCCCGACTCAAGATGCAATCATCAGCTATGACGTGTACTGACCTACCCTCAGCAAAATGGAGGAAAGACTTTATCTTGTTCGTCGCCACAAAAATGCAAACGAATTTCCTTTCCAAGACAACGTTATGCCTTACACAAGTCTACGAATGCGAGAGGAACTCATAAAACATTATTGGACTTTCTCCCTCATCCACTCTACAGCTCGGATGTCAGACTTTCCGAGTTCCATCTGTTTCGCCCAATAAAGTATGGACTCCGCGAGAAGCAGAACGTGGGTGATGGAGAGGTTGGTTGGCTGATTTGATGGAGGGGACCAAACAGTGGGGTCATCGGTCCCATCGGAATAGGGAAGGTTGGGGAGGGAAATAGCCGTGCCCTTGCAAAGGAACCATCCTGGCACTTGCTGGAAGCAATTTAGGGAAATCACGGAAAACCTAAATGAGGACATCTGGCCGCGGGTTTGAACAGTCGTCTTCCCGAATGCGAGTCCATTGTGCTAACCACTGCGCCACCTCGCTCAGTGATGAAGTTATTAATACAGTAAGACGTCGTGGTCAGACGTCGACTGGTAGGGTGGTACCACACAGGCCCTCCAAGTAAGGTGGTTGCGTAAGGCTGCCTCATGGAATGGAGATTATGTTGAAAATTAGGGTTTTATAGCCAAAAGAGTGGGGAATAGTCTGTTGTATTGGAATCCTGAATAAAAGTAACCAGTAAGAAATGGTTGCATTAGCTGTCGAACGTACCTAATAGTTGTCCGTCTACACTGTCTCTAGTACCGAAAGTTTAATTATAACCACGTTGTATATAAATTACCTGGTAATTAACATCGGAAGTTCCATGAGGGTTTCCGTGAATGATGCTGTAGTCTGCAGAGAGGTCCCGACGCTAGAAAATTGCAACGAAATGCAGGAAGACCTGCAGAGGATTTGCGCTTGGTGCAAGGATTGGCAATTGACTCTCAATATAAAGAAATGTAACGTATTGTGGATACATAGAAACAAACACCCTTTATTGTATGATTATAAAATTGCAGAACAATACCTGGAAGAAGTTACTGTCATAAAATGTCCAAGAGTGTGCTTATAGAGCGATTTGAAGTGGAACGACTGCCTAAAATGAATCCTGAATGAGATGTCAGGATGAGGTTCATCGGAAGAACGCTCAGGAAATGCTGTCCATAAACAAAGGAAGCACCTTCCAAAACATTCGTTCGGCCAACACTGAGACCAATACTTTAACGTTGCTAGATAGTATCGAATCCGTATCAGGTAGGTCTGATACAGGGGACAAAGAAGATCCAAAGAAGAGCACCACTGTCTGTCACATGTTCATTTTATAAGCGCGAAAGCATCATGGATATGCTCAGCCGACTCCATTGGCAGACGTTGCAAGAGAGCCGTTCTTAGTCACGGTGCGGTTTACTGTTCAAAGAACGTACGTTCCTAGAAGAGTAAACAAATATATTGCTTCCTCCCACGTCCATCTCGAGGGAAGCCAAAGTTAAAGGTCGGAGCCCTGCTTACCAGCAGTCGTACTCTCTGCAAACCATACACCACTGCAACAGATAGTGGAAATTGCAATGGTACACAATGTAGCCTTCGCCGCGAGTAGAATTCGATGTAGTCATTATTTGGGATTCACATGCAGAATCCTCAGGAGGAATTTGTCGGTTTCAGGACTCGCATGTAGCTCTAAACTGGGCTGGTGGCTTTTTTATTTATTTTTTCACTCTTTCAGTTCTATTAGAGTTTGGACGTCACTAGAATGTCTCGGCTTGAGTCATCACAGATTCAGCTCTTGCATTCATCAATTATTACTGCACTGCTTATTTCTGTGTAGAAATATATATCTAACGTAACTGTTTGGTATTTCAGGATGCGACCAGTGAGTCTGAAGCTTGTCCATTGTTGGAGTCCTCTGAAATGAAACAAGAATCGAAGTGCAAAGATGAAGCAGAAACAAATAAAGTTGAAGGAACAGCACCGGCTGCTCGTGACACCAGGGTTATAAGTATCAGTTCTGATGACAACGAATCTCTGGATGGAAAAGTGGGATCTCATGTGATGGGTGTGGTGACTTCTGCTGACTCGGAGAACTCTGGTGCAACGGTGGTAACCACTGAGCCTCCCAAGTCGTCGCCAGCCCAGACGATGGAGCCGGTGAAGCCCTCTGCAGAGCTACTGTCGGGCACTCAGTGGACTACTTTATCAGTGCCAACAGGTGGAGTTCAATCGGCAGCACCACAGGTGCTAGACAAAGTGCCGATTGCTGGAGCTACGTACGGCTCAGTACTGTCTCCCTACCCGATACCTTCTGACTTTGTCCCAAGTTTCTTTTTGCCAACAAATCCGATTGCTAGTCAGACACCCTTAAGATTGCCAACACAAAGCACACAATCCAGGCTTCGTAGCGCACTTACTATGCGCAAACGTAGAGGTGCTGCACAGACTGCTGGTTTCAGATCGGCGATGGCAGTACCGATAGCCGGAGCTACGTACCTCGCAGCATTCTCTCCGTATAGCTCCCATACTGATTCGTCACCGACTCCCTTTCACCAAACAAATCTGTCCGTAAATCCGATGGTACTGAGTTTACCGACATCAAGCACACAAATGACTGGTCTTACAGGGCCATATTCATACACATTTTCGGGCTTTCAACAGAACATTTCACCAGTGCAAACTAACGGTGTCGAACCGACAGTGACGGGGGTGGTAGGATCAGAACCTACAGTTCAAACCACGAACAGTATGGCAAATTCCCTCCACCAGGATAATCCTAATTCGTCGCCACTCACCATTCCAAGAAGTCTGCCTATTAACCCAACAGTGATGTCACCTGCATCAAGCTCACGAACCACGGTTCCTACGTCTGTCACAACTCCAACAGAAGATCTGTCCCTTAATGTGACACTGGCGATGTTCCCTACATCAACCATGCAAAACACAATTACGTCTTCTGTCCAAAATTCTATGTTACCTAACATGTCACAATTTCGTAACTCTCTAGGAGCTCAGACAAGGGTGCAAAAAAATATTGCAAAGACAGTACTTTCGAGAGGTACACACGAAAAGCACTTAAATTATTCAGTGACTTCGAAAGCAAAGACTTCACGTGTTGAGGGAGAACGTGTAGATCGCAGCACGATGAGTCAAGCGTCACTGTGGCCATCCCTACCATTCAGCGAGGTTGCTTCAGTCCAAACGAACCAGCGAAATTTGCCAACCAGGTGGCAGGTACCTCAATCATCTGCCGTAATAGGTGCAAACAAATTCGTCACACAACCTGCTGAGATGCAGCCACTTGATCTCTCGCGGAGTGACACCAGACAGCAGCCACCATTACAGCCACCTGGTGTTCCGCCGCGGCTCCAGCTGCCTCCACCTCCTGCTTCATCATATTATGCCATCCGAAGGCATATTCCACAGTCGGGGATTACTTCTTTACCTACTCCGAAATTTGTGACACCCAGACCATCACCACTTTTCCCAGAAAGTCCACTCCTATATCCACGAACTGTCGCAGCACCTCGCACTCCAAAGCGTATGCGTCGACCTACCCGTCCTTCGACAGGGTCTGCGGTCGCACTACAGATTTCTGCAGCTAACGTCGATCGAACACCACCATATGGAATGGTAACACAACCTCACGATGTGCGTCAAAGTGTAATAGTAATGGTGCCGAGAACAGCTGCTGCCACCATGAAGTGTAACAACCAGACTGAAGTGACACCAACATCTATTCCCACTGTTTCAGTAGATACTCTGTCTGCGTCATCAGCACCAGATCCTACCGTTGCTGACCGCAACACTGACCCAGGAGCTCAGCAGTAGCATGGGCTGTTTCCTCTCTTTAGCGATATCTTGCGATAGTGACAGGCAGTCCTGATGACCCAATTTTCGAACTGGGCGAATTCGGAGCCTGTCATATGCTTGATATGGTCAATATATTCACCTAAGATGCACACTTTCATTAACACTTCGCATTGTAGGAGTGAAGTCACTTGTGGCGGCGGCCGACGGCATCATCATCATCAGCCGTCGCAACCATCATATTACCGCAGTATGGATAACATGCCACTGATGCAGCCACATGAGGTCTACAGAAACACGGGTAAGTTCCGTCAACTTAAATATTGATGTTAAGTCTTTTGAATACCTCAAACTAATCAATGCCGTTATTGACGGTTTTGGTTACAATTATAATAAAGGAAATGTGTGTGCCGTAACCAGGCACAATGTCAGTTTATTTTAAGACATTATTAGTGACGCATTTCGAACCAAACAGTGGTCGTCAGGCGTCACGTTTTTCAAATCACTTAAGCAATGATGTAACTACGTAGGCTTTTGCGGCTGGTGTCATGATTGACTTTTTAAGTAATAGAACCCAGTACGTTGTCCTCGATGGTGAGTGAGTGTATATCGGAGGTGAAGGTATCATCTGGAGTGCTTCTGATCTGGAGTGCCCCAGGGAAGTGTGGTAGGTCCGTTGTTGTTTTCTATCTACATAAATGATCTTTTGAATAGGGTGGATAGCAATGTGCGGCTGTTTGCTGATCATGCTGTGGTGTACGGGAAGGTGGTGTCGTTGAGTGACTGTAGGAGGATACAAGATGACTTGGACAGGTTTTGTGATCGGTGTAAAGAATGCTAGCTAACTCTAAATATAGGTAAATGCAAATTAATGCAGATGAATAGGAAAAAGAATCCTGTAATGTTAGAATACTCCATTAGTAGTGTAGCGCTTGACACAGTCACGTCGATTAAATATTTGGGCGTAACATTGCAGAGCGATATGAAGTGGGACAAGCATGTAATGGCAGTTGTGGGGAAGGCGGATAGTCGTCTTCGTTTCATTGGTAGAATTTTGGGAAGATGAGGTTCGTCTGTAAAGGAGACCGCTTATAAAACACTAATACGACCTATTCTTGAGTACTGCTCGAGCGTTTTGGATCCCTATCAGGTCGGATTGAGGGAGGACATAGAAGCAATTCAGAGGCGGGCTGCTAGATTTGTTACAGGTAGGTTTGATCATCACGCGAGTGTTAGGGAAATGCTTCAGCAACTCGGGTGGGAGTCTCTAGAGGAAAGGAGGCGTTCTTTTCGTGAATCACTACTGAGGAAATTTAGAGAACCATCATTTGAGGCTGACTGCAGTACAATTTTACTGCCGCCAACTTACATGTCGCGGAAAGACCACAATGATAAGAGAGATTAGGGCTCGTACAGAGGCATATAGGCAGTCATTTTTCCCTCGTTCTGTTTGGGAGTGGAACAGGGAGAGAAGATATCCGTGATGAGAAGATGTGGTACGAGGTACCCTCCGCCACGCACTGTATGGTGGATTGCGGAGTATGTATGCAGATGTAGATGATTGAAATTCTTCTAGGTGTTACACCTCGTCATTGTATGAAATGTATAAAGTTGCATATTCATTTCCAGACCTTTCCCCTGATTGTTACCACCGTTGACGACCGCAAGTCCCTCAATTTCTTAGTTGTTTCTGAATATGCAAATCAAATAGGTCGAAGACCTAAATATAATTAAGTCCAGGTAATAACCATCGTCATGTTTAATACACAATATTAAATACTACTATTCTTACGGTGCTCCTCAGTTTCCTGTTGCAATTTATTGCTTTACTTCAGCTGTCCACCATTTTGTTCAAAGTAGAACCATAGATTCCAGATGTCACGTAATGTTGTGCTTGATAAAAGTTGGACAAACCACTGATGGAAGTATACATCAAGCAACATATGGAAATGTCATGCGAAGATATACAAATAAACAACAAAATGTAATTCTTCAAGCTTTCCCGGCGATCTGTTGACATCTTGGATATCCGGGAATCCGGCCGGATGTTCGCGTCGTTCTCGCACGATATTTCAACAGCGTGACTCGCTGTCTTCTTCAGGTGCTACCAGAGACTTCAGGTAGTACCTGAAGAAGACAGCGAGACACGCTGTTGAAATATCGTGCGAGAACGATGCGAACATCCGGCTGGATTCCCGAATATCCAAGATGTCAAACAACAAAATGGTTTATAATTAAGCCTGTCGTAATAACTTATCTAGCTACCACCGCTAAAACATTTCTCAGAGCCCTTAATCAATTTTTGGTCACGACTGCAGACGCAACACGTAAAACACCCAAATTTTGGGGGGTCAGAACAGTGAAGGTCTTAAAGAACCTTAACCACAGACCATCTACAGCTGACAGCGTGTCAGCACTAAACAGTTATAGCGTGCAGATAGTCCATGTACCCCTCGATTGTGCTCTTCAGACGCACTAGACACGATGTCGAGCTGGGTACGTGAACCTATTTTTTTTTTTTTTTTTTCCTAGATATTAAACATATGCCCGCGAAAGCTAGTAGTCCCGAGTTCACGTCTCGGCCCGCCACACAGTTCTAATCTGCCATAAAGTTTCAACACAGTAACATTTATTGAGTGTTACGGGATACCCAGTAGCTAATTATTAAATTGGAGATCTCTCCTCCATAAGACTCAAGACTGCCTTCATGCGGCCTGCCACGCCAAGCTTCTCAGGGTAGCTTTTAATCATCGTAGTCGATTATTAATTTGTATTCCAATCTATCTTCTTCCACTGTTTTCATCATTACACCTCCTTTAAGTACCGTGGCAATTATTCCCTTTTATCTTGAGACGTGTCTTAGTATTCTGCCCCGTCTTCTTGCCAATGTTTTCCACGTGTTCCTCTGAGCATCGAATTTGAGGGGGAAGTCTCTCATTTCTTACTTTATTAGGCCACCTAACTTTAAACATTTTTGGCACCACCTCTCAGCGTTTCCATTCTTTTTCTGGTTTTTTCGCATTTTGTGATCGACTTCCACATAATTCAGCGCCCCAGACACGCACTACGGAAAATTTTCTTCAAAAGTAAGGAATATGTTTGATACCAGTAGACTTCTTAGCCAGAAATGTCCTGTCTGCCTGGGCTAGCCTGCTTTTTATGTCTTCGTTTAGTCAGCCGTATGTTGTTTGGCTGACAGTATAACAGAATCACTTAAAATCGCCCAGTATTCCCAGTTTTGATACGTTCATCACCAGTCTCTTTCCTTCTCCTCATCACTTATAATACAGAGTAAACCGAAGAAAAACGAAAGGGAGTGTGCTCAATAGACTGCATATTGAGTTCAAAGGATCCTATTTCTTCACATTCACTGAGAATAGCAAACTTACAGTCGTATCTTATCACAGAATTTTAAACAAACTCGTGACGCTTCCTTCAATTTTCGTCACTGTTCCTATGGTGTATGAGCTGAATAACAGGCAAACGACGAGATCCCTGTCTTACCTCCTTTTTAATCCGAGCACTTCTTGTTTGGTCTTCCATTCTCATTTATTTCTCTTGGTTCTTGTAAATATCTCAACGTATGCGACAGCATGCGGTACCTAACGTGCTCCAAAGCGCCGAGCATATAAACGGGATTTTTCCGGGGCACATACCTCGGGTTCTGTTCGTGATGGTGTTTCAGGTAGCTCTTGAACTAGGGGCCATTTGTTAACAGAAGCATCGTCATAATGTTATCCTACAATACAGAGTCAGTCTGCATACGATACATTGCCTTCAGCTTAGGCAAATGGAGCAAATCGATTGGTTCTCCTAGAGTTACATGTGATCTGTGGTGCGCCTTAGGGGGCTTACGGAGACGCCATTTCGTTCAGGGGCGGTTCCTGACGAAAACCGAAAACACGTGGTTTTTGGGTACCAAAGTCTAGCTGCGGATTTGAAGACCGCTATGCACAGCAAATGCTTGAAATTTTTACGATATATTCTAAGATCCCCATCTCGAATTGAAAATTTTCTTGGTATCTTTATCAGTTTCCGAGATACAGAAAGTAAAAGTTAGTCTACTTCTGCGCGTAAGATACGTGCGTAAAAATCCGGTCTACATCTACATTTATACTCCGCAAGCCACCCAACGGTGTGTGGCGGAGGGCACTTTACGTGCCACTGTCATTACCTCCCTTTCCTGTTCCAGTCGCGTATGGTTCGCGAGAAGAACGACTGTCTGAAAGCCTCTATGCGCGCTCAAATCTCTCTAATTTTACATTCGTGATCTCCTCGGGAGGTATAAGTAGGGGGAAGCAATATATTCGATACCTCATCCAGAAACGCACCCTCTCGAAACCTGGCGTGCAAGCTACACGGCGATGCAGAGCGCCTCTCTTGCAGTCTGCCACTTGAGTTTGCTAAACATCTCCGTAACGATATCACGCTTACCAAATAACCCTGTGACGAAACGCGCCGCTCTTCTTTGGATCTTCTCTATCTCCTCCGTCAACCCGACCTGGTACGAATCCCACACTAATGAGCAATACTCAAGTATAGGTCGAACGAGTGTTTTGTAAGCCACCTCCTTTGTTGATGGACTACATTTTCTAAAGACTCTCCCAATGAATGTCAACCTGGTGCCCGCCTTACCAACAATTAATTTTATATGATCATTCCACTTCAAATAGTTTTGCACGCATACTCCCAGATATTTTACAGACGTAACTGCTACCAGTGTTTGTTCCGCTATCATATAATCATACAATAAAGGATCCTTCTTTCTATGTATTCGCAATACACTACATTTGTCTATGTTAAGGGTCAGTTGCCACTCCCTGCACCAAGTGCCTATCCGCTGCAGATCTTCCTGCATTTCGCAACAATTTTCTAATGCTGCAACTTCTCTGTGTACTACAGAATCATCCGCGAAAAGCCACATGGAACTTCCGACACTATCTACTAGGTCATTTATATATATATTGTGAACAGCAATGGTCCCATAACACTCCCCTGTGGCACGCCAGAGGTTACTTTGTCTGTAGACGTCTCTCCATTGATAACAACATGCTGTGTTCTGTTTGCTAAAAACTCTTGAATCCAGCCACACAGCTGGTCTGATATTCCGTAGGCTCTTACTTTATCAGGCGACAGTGCGGAACTGTATCGAACGCCTTCCGGAAGTCAAGGAAAATGGCATCTACCTGGGAGCCTGTATCTAATATTTTCTGGGTCTCGTGAACAAATAAAGCGAGTTGGGTCTCACACGATCGCTGTTTCCTGAATCCATGTTGATTCCTACAGAGTAGATTCTGGGTTTCCACAAACATGATACTCGAGCAAAAACATGTTCTAAAATTCTACAACAGATCGACGTCAGAGATAGAGGTCTATAGTTTTGCGCATCTGCTCGACGAGCCTTCTTGAAACTGGGACTATCTGTGCTCTTTCCCAATCATTTGGAACCTTCCGTTCCTCTAGAGACTTGCGGTACACGGCTGTTAGAAGGGGGGCAAGTTCTTTCGCGTACTCTGTGTAGAATCGAATTGGTATCCCGTCAGGTCCAGTGGACTTTCCTCTGTTGAGTGATTCCAGTTGCTTTTCTATTCCCTGGACACTTATTTCGATGTCAGCCATTTTTTCGTTTGTGCGAGGATTTAGAGAAGGAACTGCAGTTCGGTCTTCCTCTGTGAAACAGCTTTGGAAAAAGGTGTTCAGCATTTCAGTTTTACGCGTGTCATCCTCAGTTTCAATGCCATCATCATCCCGGAGTGTCTGGATATGCTGTTTCGAGCCACTTACTGATTTAACGTAAGACCAGAACTTCCTAGGATTTTCTGTCAAGTCGGTACATAGAATTTTACTTTCAAATTCACTGAACGCCTCACGCATAGCCCTCCTTACGCTAACTTTGACATCGTTTAGCTTCTGCTGTTTGAGAGGTTTTGGCTGCGTTTAAACTTGGAGTGAAGCTCTTTGCTTTCGCAGTAGTTTCCTAACATTGTTGTTGTACCACGGTGGGTTTTTCCCGTCCCTCACAGTTTTACTCGGCACGTACCTGTCTAAAATGCATTTTAAGATTGCCTTGAACTTTTTCCATAAACACTCAACATTTTCAGTGTCGGAACATAAATTTTCGTTTTGATCTGTTACGTAGTCTGAAATCTGCCTTCTATTACTCTTGCTAAACAGATAAACCATCCTCCCTTTTTTTATATTCCTACTAACTTCCATATTCAGGGATGCTACAACGGCCTTATGATCACTGATTCCCTGTTCTGCGCTTACAGAGTCGAAAAATTCGGGTCTGTTTGTTATTAGTAGGTCCAAGATGTTATCTCCACGAGTCGGTTCTCTGTTTAATTGCTCGAGGTAATTTTCGGGTAGTGCACTCAGTACAATGTCGCTCGATGCTCTGTCCCTACCACCCGTCCTAAACATCTGAGTGTCCCGGTCTATATCTGGTAAATTGAAATCTCCACCTAAGACTATAACATGCTGAGAAACTTTATGTGAAATGTATTCCAAATTTTCTCTCAGTTGTTCTGCCACTAATGCTGCTGAGTCGGGAGGTCGGTAAAAGGAGCAAATTATTAACCTAGCTCGGTTGTTGAGTGTAACCTCCACCCATAATAATTCACAGGAACTATCCACTTCTACTTCACTACAGGATAAACTACTACTAACAGCGACAAACACGCCACCACCGGTTGCATACAATCATTCCTTTCTAAACACCGTCTGTGCCTTTGTAAAAATTTCGGCAGAATTTCTCTCTGGCTTCAGCCAGCTTTCTGTACATATAACGATTTCAGCCTCGGTGCTTTCTATCAGCGCTTGAAGTTCCGGTACTTTACCAATGCAGCTTCGACAGTTTACAATTACAATACCGATTGCTGCTTGGTCCCTGCATGTCCTGACTTTGCCCCGCACCCTTTGAGGCTGTTGCCCTTTCTGTACTTGCCCGAAGCCATCTAATCTAAAAAAACTGTCCAGTCCACGCCACACAACCCCTGCTACCCGTGTAGCCGCTTCCTGCGTGTAGTGGACTCCTGACCTATCCAGCGGAACCCGAAACCCCACCACCCTATGGGGCAAGTCGAGGAATCTGCAGCCCACACGGTCGCAGAACCGTCTCAGCCTCTGATTCAGACCCTCCACTCGGCTCTGTACCAAAGGTCCGCAGTCAGTCCTGTCGACGATGCTGCAGATGGTGAGCTCTGCTTTCATCCCGCAAGCGAGACTGGCAGTCTTCACCAAATCAGATAGCCGCCGGAAGCCAGAGAGGATTTCCTCCGATCCATAGCGACACACATCATCGGTGCCGACATGAGATTGGTGCACCCTGTACCCTTCATGGCAACCGGAAGGACCCTTTCCACATCTGGAATGACTCCCCCCCCCCGGTATGCACACGGAGTGCACATTGGTTTTCTTCCCCTCTCTTGCTGCCATATCCCTAAGGGGCCCCATTACGCGCCTGACGTTGGAGCTCCCAACTACCAGTAAGCCCACCCTCTGCGACTGCCCAGATCTTGCAGACTGAGGGGCAACCTCTGGAACAGGACAAGCAGCCATGTCAGGCCGAAGATCAATATCAGCCTGAGACAGAGCCTGAAACCGGTTCGTCAGACAAACTGGAGAGGCCTTCCGTTCAGCCCTCCAGAATGTCTTTCGCCCCCTGCCACACCTCGAGACGACCTCCCACTCTACCACAGGTGAGGGATCAGCCTCAATGTGGGCAGTATCCCGGGCAGCCACAGTCGTAGTCCGATCGGGGGATGCGTGGGACGAGCTGGCCGTCCCCGACAAACCCCCCATCCGGACCCCCACAGTGATGCTCATTGGCAACAGCCTCAAGCTGTGTGACTGAAGCCAACGCTGCCTGAAGCTGGGAGCGAAGGTATGCCAACTCAGCCTGCAGCCGAACACAGTAGTTGCAGTCCCTATCCATGCTAAAAACTGTTGTGCAAAGAACGTCTGAACTAATCTACAGAGAGTACAAACACATCGACACAAAAAATGCAGTAATGCTGCTACTTGCGCACTGCTGACACACTGTTTGGCGGCGGAAGGAGACTACGCGATTTTACACTGTTCAGGTACTAAAAAGCGATGCTACAACTCTCAAATACTATAATACGCCCGAAATTTACGAATTAGACAATGCAAGTAGCAAAAACACGCAAAGAAATTAAGAAAAACTATGTAACAAATAAGTGAGCTAGGAGTATACGACTTTCTGGTGGCAGCTGCTTATCCAACGGCGGCAGGGAGCCGAGAACGCAGTTTATTAGTGACGTAGCACGGATAAATATTCTGCGAAGTGTCTGTAATCAGAATGGTTCCAGGAACCCCATGTTGTGGTAATGAAGCACATAAATAATTTTTGAGCGTGGAAAAACCGGTTCGAGATGTGACATTAGTTAGCTACATATGCAAACTACCTGTTTTATTGACCCATGAAGTTCTTTTCATATCAGTGACATGCTCTGCTTCTTGCAGGAACAAGAAGGGAGTAAGCGGAAAAATGCTCCTAGTGGAGCACAAAAGCAGCGAATTTGCTCCTGTTTATTAAAATACTGACTGAAGCGAGGTACTAGCTGCTCCTTTCTACGTTCCTCAGCACCTTCAAAAATTTTTCCAAAAATCTTGGCATGTGAACATACTCGCCCTTTATTTATGCTGATGTCCGAAAGATGCAGAAGTCTGGGAGACAGTAGACAGTGGTCATGGTGGAACATAGTTGGCAGTGACAGAACAGTACTAGGAAAAGAGGGAAGGAGACTGTGCCAGTGGTAGATGAATAAAGAGGAGGAGAAAGTGGAAGTTGATGAGAGCCAGTGATAATAAAAGAGAATATATGACAGTGACAACGAGGAGGAGAGAGAGATCAGCAGTGGGAAGGAGTGAATGAGGTAGTAGCAGTAAGAGAGAGCAAGAGGGAGACAGTGACTGTCAGAGGAGACAGTATCGGACGGACAGAATGGAGACTGGCTGAGAGGCGAGAGGTAGTGACAGAGGCACAAAGAGATAACGACAATGAGACTGAATGATGAATGACAAATGATGAATGATTGACGAATGATTGACAAATGATGAATGATTGACAAATGATGAATGATTGATAAATGATGAATGAGTGAGAAGGGGGTGGATGGGTATGAGCGACTTACAGCGATGGACTAGTAGGTGTGAGCGAGTTAGTTAGGGCAGCTTGTCGGAGTGAGAGGTGAGTTGCATGTTTAAAAGGGCGTTTTCCAGAAAATTTTTAAAGGTGCTGAGGGAGGTCGATTGAAAGTGAAATACCAGCTACCTCATCCTGTCTTCTAATGAACATGATCATATTCGCCTTTTTTCTTCTCAGATAGGAGCATTTTTCGGTGGGTTGTATGTTGCCCGCTGCCCGCACTTACCCGCCCTTGTTAACTTCGTGATAGTATGGACGATATCTTTCCTAAAGTCATATGGTATCTTTCTAGACTTAGAGATTTTTCACATTAAACTGAATAGTCGTTACGTTCCCATGTCCCACAATGATTTCAGAGATTACACATTAATCGATCGTATGTCTTCCAAAGCTCAAATTTCGATGCAAATACTGTATCTTTCCACGTCTTCCGCATTGATTCCAATCTTTTCTTCTATCGCGTTACCGGATAGTTCATCCCATTGCAAGAGGCCTCCGACGTACTCTCTGCGCATATCCTCTCGCTACTTTCTGTAGACGTTGTGATCTAGGGCTAGAGTCTTTGATTAGTAATCAAAACATTCTTGGTCCCGGATTCAAGACCCGCCACCGCTTAAATTTTGATTAATAATCAGCAAATGGCGGCCGAAGACTTCCGGCATAAGAAGTCATATTCATTGTCAAAGAGGGCAGAAGAGTGGACAGAGGTTCAGGGTATTCTCTTGTCCTTGGGATGGGAAACTACCCCTAAAGGCGGAAGAATCGCTAATGACTAACAGCATGAGAAAGCAGACGGCAATAGAAACCACTGCATTAAAGACATAACATGTATCCACACGACAGTTCGCCTGTAGTTGAAAGTGTCACGATGGTCTCTCCATTGGAAAAAAGATTGCGAAACAGCTCCCCATTCGGATCTCCGGAAGGGGACCAAGAGAAAACTATTCAATAATCAACTAAAGGTTAACGTTCTGCGAGTTTGGGAGTGGAATGTCACAAGCTTCAATGCGGTAGGGAAGTTAGAAATTCTGAAAAGGGAAACGCAAAGGCTCAATCTAGATATAGTCGGGGTCAGTGAAGTGAAATGGAAAGAAGACAAGGGTTTCTGGTCAGATGAGTGTAAGGTAGTATAAACAGTAGCAAAAAATGGTACAACGGGAGTAGGATTCTTTACGAATAGAAATGTAGGGCAAAGAGTGTGTTACAGTGAGTAGTTCAGTGATAGGGATGTTCCTGTCGATTCTGACAGCAAATAAACACCGACAACGATAGTTCAGGAATACATGCCGACTTCGCAAGCTGGAAATGAAGAGATAACGTATATGAGAATATTGAAAGGGTAATACAATACATAAAGGGGGATAAAAATCTGTCATGGGTGACTGGAATACTGTTGCAGAGGAAGGAGTGGAAGAAAAGGTTTCAGGAGAATATGGGCTTGGAACAACGAATGAGAGAGGAGAAAGACTGAATTCTGTAATAAATCTCAACTAGTAATAGCGAATATTCTGTTAAAGATTCACAAGAGGAGGTGGTATACTTGGAAAAGACAGGTTGTTAAGGGAAGATTCCAGTTACATCATGGTCAGAAAGATTCCGAAATTAAATTCTGGATTGTAAGGCGTACCCAGGAGCAGATATAGACTCCTATCACAATGCAGTAGTGATGAAGCGGAGGCTACAGTTTAAGAGATCAGCCAGGAAGAATCAATATGCAAAGAGGTCGGATACAGAAGTACTAAGTTATGACCAGATACGCTTAAAGTTCTCCAAGGCTATAGACGGAACAACAAGGAATAGCTCAGTATGCAGTACAGTTGATGAGGAATGGACATCGCTAAAAAGGGCTATAATGCAGTTGGAAAGAAAAATATAGGTACCAAGAAGGTAAATGCGAAGAGACCATAGGTAACAGAGGAAATATTTCAGTTGATCGATGAAAGAGCAAAAACGTTCAGGGAAATTCAGCAATGCAGAAGTGAGTGAAATAAATAGGAAGTGCAGGGAAGCTAAGACAAAAGGGTTGCGTGAAAAGTCGAAAAAGAGATGATTTTGGAAGGACTGACTCAGCATTCAGGAAAGTCAAAACAACCTTCAGTGACATTAAAAGCAAGGATGGTAACGTTGGGCGCAGTGGAAGTTCCACTGTTAAATGTGGAGGAGAGAGCGGATAGGTGGTAAGAATCATTGAAGTCCTCTATGAGAAGGAAGATTCGTCTGATGCGACAGAAGCAGGAGTCTATTTAAGAGACAGGGGATCCAGTGTTAGAATCAGAATTTGAAATAGCTTTGGAGGACTTAAGATCACATAAGGCAGAAGGTATAGATAACATTCCATCAGAATATCCAAAATCACTGCGGGAAGTGGCAACAAAACGACTATTCACGTTGGTGTGTAGAACGTATGCGTCTGACGACATACTATGTGACTTTCGGAAAAATAGCATCCACACAATTCAAAAGACGGAAGACAAGTGCGAGAAGTTTTGCACAATCAGCTTAACAACTAATGCATCCAATTGCTTATAACAATAATACACAAAAGAATGGAAAGGAAAACAGGATGTGCTAGATGACTATCAGTTTGGCTTTAGGAAAGGTAAAAACACGAGAGAGGCAATTCTGACTTTGCTGTTGATAATGGAAGCACGGCTAAAGAAAAATAAACACACGTTCAGAGGGGACGTCAACCTGAAAAAGCGATCGACAATGTAAAATGGTGCAAGATGCTCGAAATTCTGAGAAAATCAGGGTGAGCTATAGGGAAAGATTGGTAATACACAAAATGTGCAGTAGCCAAGAGGGAATAATATGAGTGGACGACAAAGAACGCGGTCGGATTAAAAAAGGTGTAAGGCAGGGATGTAGTCTTCCTCTTCTGTTTAATCTGTACTTGGAAGAAAACAATGATAGGAATAAAAGAAAGTTTCAGGAGTAGAATTAAAATCGAAGGTTAAACGATATCAGTGATATAATTCACTGATGACATTGCAATCCTGAGTGAAAGTGAAAAATAACATGATACGCTGAGTGAAATGAACAATCTCATGAGTACAGAATATGGACTGAGAAGAAATTGAAGAAACACAAGAGTAATCAAAAGTAGTGGAAATCAGAACACCGAGAAACATCAGGAATGATTGTCACGAAGTAGATGAAATATAGGTATTCTTTTACCTAGGCACCAAAATAACCATTGACGGATGGAGCAAGGAGGACGAATAATCAGGTTAGCAATGGCAAAAAGGGAATTCCTGGCCAAGAGGCGTCTACTAGTATCAAATATAGGCCTTAATTTGAGGAAGAAATTTCTGAGAATTTACGTGTGCAGCACAGCGTTGTATGGTAGTGAAACATGGATTATGGGAAAACCAGAACAGAAAAGAATCAAAGCATTTGAGATGCGGTGCAACAGAAAAATGTTGAAAATTAGGTGCACTGATAAGGTAAGGAATGTGGAGGTTCTGAACAGAATCGGAGAGGAAAGGAATATGTGGATAGCACGGACAAGGAGAAGGGACAGGATGAAAGGACATCTGTTACATCATCAGGGAATGAGTTCCATGGTACTGGAGGGAGCTGTAGGGGGCAGAAACTCAAGAGGAAGACATTGGGATGCATGCAGCAAATAATTGAGGACGTAGACTGCAAGCGCTACTCTGAGATGTAGCTTGCACAGGAGAGAAAATAGTGGCGGTCCTCAGTTAACCAGTCAGAAGACTGATGATACACCCCCCTCCCCCACGCTCACAAAAAAAATCTCCCTGTTTAAAAGCAGAATTCCTTCTGCAACGTCGAGAGATCTGCTTTCAATGTCACCAAAGGTTGTTAGGACTTTCATATATGCTGTATCTGTCCCTCCGAATTTCATTTTTCTTCCTGTTGCTTTACTTTTTCCCTATAGCTATTTCATCTTAGCTTCCCTGTACTTCCTGTTTATTTAATTTATAAGCGACTTGGATTATTATATTCCCGTCTTTCCCTGAGAATTTTGTACTTACTTCTTTTATCGATCAATTGAAGTGTTTCTTTTGTTATTCATGCTTTCCCATCCGTTATCTTCCTTGTACATAGTTGTCTGTGCAGGTCCTGTGATTGTCTCTTCCAGAGATGTCAACTACTGTGGTATTCATCATCGCAATACCCACAGCCTTACATAATTTGAAACGTTCATTTCTCAGTACGTCAGTATTTCACTTCTTTCCAGGCTGATTCTTCCAGATGATTCTCCTGAATTTCATCCTACTATTCAGTACTAATTTGTGATCTGAGCCTGCATCTGCTTCTGGATATGCATTATACTTCGCTATGTGATTTCGCCATATCTGGCCAAGATGTAATCCAACTGGTATCTTGTCGTACCTAAGGGTTTTTCCTAGTACGCATCCACGTTTCATGTTTTCTGATCCATGTAATTGCTATTACTAATTAGTATTTATTGCAGAAGTCTATCATTTTTCCTTTCTCGTTCAGGCTCCTATAGCAACTCTATTTTGTTTCTTCCCACACTTCACTGGTCCAATCGCCCGTGATCATTACATTTTATCTCCCAATACGTACTGACTTACACCTTCAATATCCTCGTATACTTCGTCTTCTCCTCTTGCTTGTGATATCGACATCTGTACCTAAACTATTATTAGTTTTGGATTGCTTTCAATTCAGATGACGATTCTATCACTGAACTGTTCCCAGTAAGTCACCCTCAACCCTAAGTTCTTGTTCATGATGAATCATACTCCTGTTCACAATTTTCTTTAATAATTTCCTTAAATTGTCTGGCCACAAATCCGTGTCTTCTTTCCATTCCACTATATATTGAGTCCTTACTTTCCCCTTTGCATATTTTCTAGCTTCGCTGATGACTCCCGACATGAAACGTTCCAACACGTAGAGTTTTACCCTCTCATTGCTCATTCTTCTTGTCGTGTCCCCTGGAAGTCCCCTCCAAGAGAGCCGAATGAATTTATCAGAAATCTTTCTCCAGCGGAAAAATGATACACTTGTTCAATTGCAGGCTTATGGACACACATTGTGCCTTTACTATAGAGATTCCCATAGCCTTCTCCATCATAAAATAGGTCGTTGCTCTCTCTCTCTCTAATAGCCCCTAGCAACATCATTCAAAAGTCGTTTAAGTGTGTTCAACAACCCACATCTGTCTGTATAAGTTGTCATCTCCTCTATTGGTGATATTGATGGAGTATGGATTTTGTTCACTTCTTCAGCCGAGGCATGTGTTCCTTAGGATCTACAGAAAATTCAAACATCTTTCTAGATAAGAATTGTTGAATGGCGGGCCGTGAGCCCCAGCAAACTATAGTGTAGGAGTAGAGCGATTGGCTGTAGTCAGCTTTCCTAACTGTTCAGATGCCAGTCGTTTTATAGAGTTTCTCACGGAAATTGATTTCAGTTCTGTCTATAGATTTGACTGAGGTCACAGTTGGGATTCGAAGCTCATATTGTCTTAAACCACACTTGGCCAAGAAATTCTGAAGTAGTCACACACTATCCAAAAGTCGTGTTCACAACTGACACTACAGCTCCTAGAGTTGTGCATATCAATATTGTTAGTTTGTTGTTACTACCATTTATTTCAGAGTTTTCAATAATGATTCTAAAATGTCCATGTCCCATCGAGGACAACATTAAATTAGTTTGGATTTGAAAGATGTTCTAGTATTGTGTGTCACCGTGAGTGTGAACTTCCTAGAGTCTTATTTATTTAACCCGATCTGATTAGGGCCATCGGCCCCTATCTTACATCGGACAAGGTTCTCATACATACAATACCTTTCTTTACATCATAGTACCTAAGAAGTAACACTTCTAATATGATATACTGCCACGTAGAAAAAGTGTAATTAGATGAATGACGAACACTAACTTCACTGAACAACGGTTTATTCAGCACTTGCACATACAAGAGCGTGGAGCGAACTGCCTCCGGCAGATCTTGAGATCTGTGGATATTTCTATAATGTACTCGAACCGAATATAGAAATTAAAATTTTACCGTTCAGGTGAGTTTTGAACTCACGACCCTCCATGCAACAGTCTAGTATCATAACCACTACACCACAGCTTCTTCTGCGACAATATTGTCTTTACTGACAATGTTAATGATATTGATTACGAACTAATCAACTAAACACTGGCAGTGCTGCTGCCGCTGCCGCCGCCGGTGGTGGTGGTGGTGGTGGTGGTGGTGGTGGTGGTGACGACAGATATACAAAGAATTAACAGGTATGCAAAGTAGGTGTTTCCTGATATAGCGTGTTCTGGGTAAAGGAAATTAAAGGAGACATCATCTGCTAAGGAACTGGAAATAAGGAAGATGGGTCGGAAACAAGGATGTAAAACAGTAACTATTGCAAACACGGTCAATAGTAATCATTAGTGTTGCTTTAACAGATATCATTAACTATCTTCTGAAGCTGGAGGTGGTGTTCATTTCTCTAATATAAACCGGACCTTATTTCAGAGTCGGGTTCCTGCTACTGAGGACATCGAGAAAGTGACTGGACGATGGAATGGGACAGAAAGGGTTTTGTTCTGACGGAACAGTAATTCCTGCAATCTTGTTCAGACAAAAGCGTTAAGGTTGAGGAGAGATGACTGACTGTGAACGTTGATAAGACAATAGAGTAGAGAATGTATGCAAATACGCTGCGCTTGTCTCAACGTAGCCAGGATAGCTGAGCATATGATGGTGAAAAGTGATTCAAGAGTCGAATACTACAGATATGTCGAATACAGATATTAATTGTCAGTTCCAGGCGTCATGGTCTTTCCTGAGAAGTATCTTCTCCGATAACATCGCTGTAATCAATAACTGAAAGTGTTGGTAAAAGTTTCTTTTCAACTCAAGAGGGAAGAGGTTTTTGATGATGTTTCTTTTTTTTTCGAACATGGAGAGATGGTGATGCCTTCTTGCACGTAGGAGTTACGTGCTCAGTCCAATGTAGACATTTATCCGTTATTACTTCTAGACTCGTTGCTGTAAGTGAGAAGTTCATATTTGTCCTATTTATTTCTAAAGACTGTAGGGATTCGCAGTAACTGGGGCTAATGGGCCTAGAATGACCAACCATTATAGCTTAAGTTCTGAATGGGTTGCGTTTAATACTACATACTGTCCCCAATGTAGTACTTCACACTGGTCGGTATTGAGATTCTCGATAGCTGTCCACAAGTTTATTGGCTTCGCACTTGGATACAACTGATGGTGATGAGGGTACGTCTGGTATTTGCGGTAGGACATGACGCCTTGTTGGCGAGACGTCATAGAAGTCGACAGTGTCAAGCGCTTTGCTGAAGTCTAAGAACAACACGATAGTCGCGTCTCGTGCATCATAAAAAAAAAATGGTAAGCTTCAGCTCATCTGTTTCCTTCATTACTCTTCGATGTTTACGGATGTCTGGTAAGTGTTCGTCTAGTAGTTTGTTTGTAATTAGGTAGTTCATTAGCTAGTCGTGGACTACACATTCTAAGACCTTCAACAGTACAGGAAGAATAAAAATAGGTCGAAAATCAGTGTGTGCTGTGGCAATGTCCTTCAGCTAGTAGCTTACTGAGTTCCTGTTCCCAGACCTCAGGAAAACATACACTTTGTGGTCAAACTTACCCAGACACCCCCAAAAACATAAGTTTTTCATATTACGTGCATTGTGCTGCCAGCTACTCCATATCAGCGACCTCAGTAGTCATTAGACATCGTGAGACAGCAGAATGGGGCCCTCCGCGGAACTAACGGTCTTTGAACGTGGTCAGGTGATTGGGTGTCACTTGTCATACGTCTGTACGCAGGAATTCCACATTCCAAACATCCCTAGGTCCACTGTTTCCGATGCGTTAGTAGAGTGGAAACGTGAAGGGACAGTTACAGCACAAAAGCGTACAGGCCGATCTCTTCTGTTGACTTCCAGAGATCGCAGACAGTTGAAGAGGGTCGAAATGTGTAATAGGCAGAGACACCTATCCATATCATCAGACAGGAGTTCCATACTGCATCAGGATCCACTGCAAGTACTATGACAGTTAGGCGGGAGGTGATAAAACTTGGATTTCATGGTCTAGCGGCTGCTCATAAGCCAACCATCACGCCGGCAAATGCCAAACGACGCTTTACTTGGTGTAAGGAGCGTAAACATTGGACGATTGAACAGCGGAAAAACGTTGTGTGAAGTGACAAATCACGGTACACAGTGTGGCGATGCGATGATGGGTGTGGGTATGGCGAATGCCCGGTGAACGTCATCTGCCAGTGTGTGTGGTGCCAACAGTACAATTCGAAGGCGGTGGTGTTACGGTGTGGTCGTGTTTTTCGTGGAGATGGCTTGCACCCCTCGTTTTGCATGACACTCTATCAACACAGGCCTACACTACTGTTTTAAGTACCTTCTTGCTTCCCACTGTTGAAGAGCAATTCTGGGATGGCGATTGCATCTTCCAACATGATCGAGCACCAGTTCATAAAACACAGCCTGTGGCGGAGCAGTTACACGACAATAGCATCCCTGTAATGGACTGGCCTGCAGAGTCCTGACCTGAATCCTGTAGAACACCTTTGGGATGTTTTGGAACGCCAACTTTGTGCCAGGCCTCACCGACCGACATCCGCCAACTTTGTGCCAGGCCTCACCGACCGACATCCGCCAACTTTGTGCCAGGCCTCACCGACCGACATCCGCCAACTTTGTGCCAGGCCTCACCGACCGACATCCGCCAACTTTGTGCCAGGCCTCACCGACCGACATCCGCCAACTTTGTGCCAGGCCTCACCGACCGACATCCGCCAACTTTGTGCCAGGCCTCACCGACCGACATCCGCCAACTTTGTGCCAGGCCTCACCGACCGACATCCGCCAACTTTGTGCCAGGCCTCACCGACCGACATCCGCCAACTTTGTGCCAGGCCTCACCGACAGACATCCGCCAACTTTGTGCCAGGCCTCACCGACCGACATCCGCCAACTTTGTGCCAGGCCTCACCGACCGACATCCGCCAACTTTGTGCCAGGCCTCACCGACCGACATCCGCCAACTTTGTGCCAGGCCTCACCGACCGACATCCGCCAACTTTGTGCCAGGCCTCACCGACCGACATCCGCCAACTTTGTGCCAGGCCTCACCGACCGACATCCGCCAACTTTGTGCCAGGCCTCACCGACCGACATCCGCCAACTTTGTGCCAGGCCTCACCGACCGACATCCGCCAACTTTGTGCCAGGCCTCACCGACCGACATCCGCCAACTTTGTGCCAGGCCTCACCGACCGACATCCGCCAACTTTGTGCCAGGCCTCACCGACCGACATCCGCCAACTTTGTGCCAGGCCTCACCGACCGACATCCGCCAACTTTGTGCCAGGCCTCACCGACCGACATGCGCCAACTTTGTGCCAGGCCTCACCGACCGACATGCGCCAACTTTGTGCCAGGCCTCACCGACCGACATGCGCCAACTTTGTGCCAGGCCTCACCGACCGACATGCGCCAACTTTGTGCCAGGCCTCACCGACCGACATCCGCCAACTTTGTGCCAGGCCTCACCGACCGACATCCGCCAACTTTGTGCCAGGCCTCACCGACCGACATCCGCCAACTTTGTGCCAGGCCTCACCGACCGACATCCGCCAACTTTGTGCCAGGCCTCACCGACCGACATCCGCCAACTTTGTGCCAGGCCTCACCGACCGACATCCGCCAACTTTGTGCCAGGCCTCACCGACCGACATCCGCCAACTTTGTGCCAGGCCTCACCGACCGACATCCGCCAACTTTGTGCCAGGCCTCACCGACCGACATCCGCCAACTTTGTGCCAGGCCTCACCGACCGACATCCGCCAACTTTGTGCCAGGCCTCACCGACCGACATCCGCCAACTTTGTGCCAGGCCTCACCGACCGACATCCGCCAACTTTGTGCCAGGCCTCACCGACCGACATCCGCCAACTTTGTGCCAGGCCTCACCGACCGACATCCGCCAACTTTGTGCCAGGCCTCACCGACCGACATCCGCCAACTTTGTGCCAGGCCTCACCGACCGACATCGATACCTCTCCTCAGTGCAGCAATCCATGAAGAATGGGCTACCATTCCCCAAGAAACCTTCCAGTACCTGACTGAACGCATGTCTGCGAGAGTGGAAGCTGTCATCAAGGCTAAGGGTGGGCCAACACCATACTGAATTCAAGCATTACCGATGGATGGCGCCACTAACTTGTAAGTTATTTTCAGCCAGGTGTCCGGATACTTTTGATCACATGGTGTAGGTGGTTGCGAAATGGGCATTAGCGGGTCAATAATAAGTTACCTCATTTCGACCTGTGATACCACAGTGTCCACTAGATGCTCATTGATAACTCACGATGGACTTTCGTGGAGGTACTGCAAATAACATGCTTTAGGCAGAATTTTTCGTGACTACAGTCGTTTACTCCCATAAAGTAATAAATGAACATCTGTTTCGTTGTGGTTTACTTGGTTTAATTTGAAACATCGGTTCAGTTCTTTGGCTCAAATGGCTCTGAGCACTATGGGCCTCAACTGCTGAGGTCATTAGTCCCCTAGAACTTAGAAGTAGGTAAACCTAACTAGCCTAAGGACATCACAAACATCCATGCCCGAGGCAGGATTCGAACCTGCGACCGTAGCGGTCTTGCGGTTCCAGACTCTTCGGCTCAGACAAGAACCTCAGCTGCAGCTTTGCTTACTGAGTCTGAAAACCAGCGTTTCTTTTCTTTTTTTATTTAAGCCGAATTAAAACGAAACAGCTTTGTAACTAGTTTAAAGTGGCCTATTAAAATTTTCTTTCGTATGCCAGTCTAAAATTTCATACTACTACCTACAACTGACGTCTAAATCTGCATCCATATTTAGGATATTGCTATGAGATTAAAGGGAGATGGTGTTTGTGATGCATTTATTAGGATTTCTTTCTGTTCTTTCGCGTTGGAAAGTGGGAAGCAGCACTGCTAAATCGCTGTGCGCGCGGCAATATGTCTAATCTTCTCTTCGCAGTCCCTAAACGAACAATAGGTAGGTTACGGTATATTCCTGAATAAAAGATTTGAAACGTCGTAAGTAGGCGTCTATATTCAAGCGATTTTAAGTTCAGGTTCTTGAGCATTTCCGCGATACTTTCCCGTGGGTCAAATCAATCTTTGTCCACCCTTTCAATAACCCATAGTCATCCTATTTCGTATGGGTCAGACACATTCCAGTAATCGTGAAGACCGTTGCACACCGCTTCTTGAAAGTGCATGACATACCTGGTCTCTGATAATCTCGTCGTTTAGGGCCCCTAACACAAGTACCTTGTCACTGACCCGAAATCTACCGGCTTCTGTACCAACGACTGAATACTCTTACTCTCACGAACTGTTACATCGAGATGTTTAAATTTACTGCAACTATGACTCACTAATAATCGTAGTCACAAGATACTGTGTTCTACCTCTACGGCAATGCAAGATTTTAATCCATGAATATTTATATCTAACTGCGATGCTTTGCACCAGACGGCATAGCTGGAGTTAGACCAGACAAATACTGCTCACAACGTCTTTCACGCGGTACCCAGTGTAGACGGAAAGTGTCGATATGTTTCCTGTTAAAAAATGATTTTAAAACAGACTTATGTCCCTATTCGATATAGTGGTCAAAATTAGTTGAGTGGGATGTTCAGATGTTCGTTTTATCGATAAGTCTTGACAGGGATAGTAAGACATTAAGAATAACTAGTACTCCAGCAGCGAATGAGCAGCGCTGCTACATGATGGTAGCGTGCAGGACGGTACCATCACTGTTCAGTAATGGTTATCCTTAGTCTCTTACAGTTCCTGGTAATGCGTATTATCAAAACGAGTATAACACTTGACTGATTTCTAGCTCTATATCCAAACGGCACGCAAAATTCTGCTTTAAGTAATTCTTTAACGGAAAAGGCGTAACGTGGATGAAAGACGTAATGAGCAGTATTCGTCTGAGCTGGCTCCAGCTACATTGCAAGAACGATATTGGAAATACCTGCTGAAATATTAGAAAATGCGCCTGTCAACTCTCAGGACGGGTACCCTGTGTATCTTCACTGCCGAAAAAATAAGTGCCACACACTCAAGGACTGTTCAGTGGCATACTCAAGGGTAATGGTGTTAGTGATCCATTTGTCACTGGCGATCAAATGAGGCTCAGGGGCCCGTCTGTGTACCCTCTATTTTGATTCTGCAGGCAGTACAAAAAATGTCTTCCTTAAAGGTTGTAGTAGTAGTAGTAGTAGTAGTAGTAGTAGTAGTAGTAGTAGAAGTCACTCCTTGTGATGAGGAAGTGGATTCTACTTTATATCTGCTATCATTGGTATTAGATTTAAATGTGTGCATACTTTCATGCAGTATTACGGATTTTAATGGATTGGGTATCCTCGTTTGAATAATGGTTTATTCATATTGTTATTCAGCAGTTTTGGAAAAACACTCTAATAACATCCAACAAGAAATGAGATACCTTCGTTCATAAGGCCCATCTCGAGTATGTGGAATCTTTGTCTGCTACTAGTGTTGAACTCAATCTAATTATTTCATGGTCTCATGTTGAGGTTCAGTTTGAACAGCTAATTAAAGTTTCAGCCCTTACACTAACCTCTGTTGGCTCTCAGTATCGAAACATTTGTAGGATGTGTATTGTTTATCCCAAAGGAGTAGTTCTGCGAGGAATTTTAACTGACCGATATAGAACTATATTTACTACCAAAGCAGTTCGATACGATACGGTCAAACATTTGGTCGTCATTCCAAAAAATATATTGCAGTCTACTGAAAACAATAGGTGGGGAAGTAAAACTTTCAAATTTTCTAGAAACTGTACACAGCAAGAGAACAGGTGCGAGACTCTTGCATGGTCCCTAAGTTCTGTAGGTCTGGTTCAGAATGACAAGGTGGATCAGTCAGGGAAGGAAGGCAGTGTGTGTGGTCCTACAAGGGCCATCGCTACCTCCCTCCAGACATGTTTACGGAAACTGGATGACGAGGAATAGAAAGCCTTTAAGACTGTCTTAATGCAGAGTATTGCACTGAGAATTAACCTCTAATTAGAAACTCCCTAGTTTCAAAATTTTTAGGAGAACAGGAAGCTGATAACTATTCTGGTAAGAATTCTTAATAGTGATGGCTGAAATTTTTCCAGTTACACCAGATAGGTATCAAGGACAAACCTCTCAGCTGCTGTCGGAAGAGGGAGATATATAAACCACGCTCTGTTTCCCAACAGATTTTTCGAAGATAACTAAAACGTTTATTATGAATATGAAGATGGTCCACCAAATAAAGTGGGTTTACTTTGTCATAAAAATATCAAAGTAATTATCAGTAGTTACGTTAACACTTATATACTCTAAAACCAACTGGATTCTTTTTGTATTTCCTTTCAGCTGCAATTTGCATCATGTCAAGATTCATTGGCTCTAGTCCATGGCCTAAGCAAATTCTGTAAAATAATCTTACATTGTTGTGATATGTCTATGCGTATGTTTTCATATTTTTACCAAGTTGTTGGCGATATGACTCAGTAGTTCTGAAGGAATATAAACACTGCTAAGCCGACAACTTCAGGAAAGTTGTTGACTTACGCCCATAATTCGGCGGCCCCCAACTATCTCCCTCCTGGACTGTTGTCTAGTTCAGCTCTTCTACCGAACCTGCACTGTAAGCAGGTGAAATCTGAAACGATATGCAGCATTATGTGAAAATTAAATACATCGGTGAAAGTGTAATGTAGTCATTACCCTCACAATGGCGAGTATTCAGCCTTGCAGCATATACTTACTAGTGCACTCTACTTCGTAATTAATACTAGTTACCGACGACAAATTTCGGCCGGTGTTGGCCTTTAAATAATAACTCCAGGAGTGCATTGTATGAAGTAATACGACATGTGCTCACATGTACAGGGTTATTACAAATGATTGAAGCGATTTCACAGCTCTACAATAACTTTATTATTTGAGATTTTCACAATGCTTTGCACACACATACAAAAACTCAGTTTTTTTAGGCGTTCACAAATGTTCGATACGTGCCCCTTTAGTGATTCGGCAGACATCAAGCCGATAATAAAATTCCTCCCACACTTGGCGCAGCATGTTCCCATCAATGAGTTCGAGAGCATCGTTGATGCGAGCTCGCAGTTCTGGCACGTTTCTTGGTAGAGGACGTTTAAACACTGAATCTTTCACATAACACCACGGAACGAAATCGCATGGGGTTAAGTCGGGAGAGCGTGGAGGCCATGACATGAATTGCTGATCGTGATCTCCACCACGACCGATCCATCGGTTTTCCAATCTCCTGTTTACGAAATGCCGAACATCATGATGGAAGTGCGGTGGAGCACCATCCTGTTGAAAGATGAAGTCGACGCTGTCGGTCTCCAGCTGTGGCATGAGCCAATTTTCCAGCATGTCCAGATACATGTCCTGTAACGTTTTTTTCGCAGAAGAGAAAGGGGCCGTAAACTTTAAACCATGAGATTGCACAAAACACGTTAACTTTTGTTGAATTGCGAATTTGCTGCACGAATACGTGAGGATTTTCTACCGCCCAGATTCGCACATTGTGTCTGTTCACTTCACCATTAAGAAAAAATGTGGCTCATCACTGAAAACAAGTTTCGCACTGAACGCATCCTCTTCCATGAGCTGTTGCAACCGCGCCGAAAATTCAAAGCGTTTGACTTTGTCATCGGGTGTCAGGGTTTGTAGCAATTGTAATCGGTAAGGCTTCTGCTTTAGCCTTTTCCGTAAGATTTTCCAAACCGTCGGCTGTGGTACGTTTAGCTCCCTGCTTGCTTTATTCGTCGACTTCCGCGGGCTACGCGTGAAACTTGACCGCACGCGTTCAACCGTTTCTTCGCTCACTGCAGGCCGACCCGTTGATTTCCCCTTACAGAGGCATCCAGAAGCTTTAAACTGCGCATACCATCGCCGAATGGAGTTAGCAGTTGGTGGATCTTTGTTGATCTTCGCCCTGAAGTGTCGTTGCACTGTTATGACTGACTGATGTGAGTGCATTTCAAGCACCACATACGCTTTCTCGGCTCCTGTCGCCATTTTGTCTCACTGCGCTCTCGAGCGCTCTGGCGGCAGAAACCTGAAGTGCGGCTTCAGCCGAACAAAACTTTGAGTTTTTCTACGCATCTGTAGTGTGCTGTGACCATATGTCAATGAATGGAGCTACAGTGAATTTATGAAATCGCTTCAATCATTTGTAATAGCCCTGTATGTATACTCTTACGTGTCCTGCCAGCTTTCTGCAGTTAGCTTATAAGAGGAAATCGGAGGCGACGTTCTGACGTATACCCCTACGGCATTTTACTGAAAACATACACATATGACGTAACATGTTCTCGAACATAACAAGTAATTCTATAATGTTGCACCCTGTAATTAATACAGAATGCTTTGTTTGCTTGCCTGAGGGCAAGTGAGCGCACAAGGTGATGCGTTTTCCCTAAGAGATTCCATTATTCGCTGTGCGTTTGTAACGCCGACGATTAACCGATTTCTGTGTTTCGCACTTCAGTCCCTGACACGGGGCTCAAGAGGCTGTTCTTAGAGGGGAGTTTCGTTGTACTGGCTGTTTCAATTTATGTTAAATGATTGGTTGGTTGATTGGGGTTTAAGAGACCAAACAGCAAGGTCATCAGTCCTGTGTGTCAAACGTGGTCCATTGGGACGGATTTACATCTCAAGAGAGTTAAAACGATAAAAGGTAAAAAGCTAAAAAAACGTAGAAGTGCAGTCATGTTGTCAATGGTGAAAACAAAAGGAGGGAAGTCTGCAAGTGGGCAACCCGAAGGCTATGCTAGAGGTAGGAAATATCCCACCTCTGATGCAGTACAGGCAAGACCACCTGCTATTCAAAAGCGCTCAACCACTAGAATGCAGAAGTGCGTATTGTAAAAGGACACTAACCAAATTTTAAAAACGATAAGAAAAGAGTAAAAGGGAGAGAAAACAGGATCTTGGCTAGGGAGGGGAGTCAGGAATCTCGAAATACAGCTTACAGTGGAACACACACCAACCCTCACCGCCTGCCCCTACTCCAGAGGGAGATTAAAAACGTTAGAACTGAAAATAAAAACCACTTTCATGGAGGAAACCAGTTCAAACGTCCACGAATCGTCTGCCAGTATTAAAGGTAAAGTGTGGGGAAGTCTGTACTTACTATGCTGAGCCAAAAGAAGGGGGCATTCCACCAAAAGTGGGCTAATGACTGGAAAGCTCCACAATCACAAAGTGGGGGTGGCTCATTGCGCAAAAACAAAACCATCCATCAGTCTGGTATGGTCGATGCGGAGACGATACAAGGTGGCAGAGTCCTTTCGGGAGAGGCGGAAGGAAGAACGCCTCTGGAAGGTGTCACCTGAAGTGTACGAACTTTATTAGACAGGGAGGTAGCCTCCCAAGAGTTGGCCCATGATTGTGCGATGTGGAATTTGATACGAAGCCGTAAATCCTTGGCAGGAGGGGTTGCAGAGAAAGGGGTAAGTGACTGCTGCCCCAGCCAAACGATCAGCAAGCTCATTACCTGGGATACCCACATGGCCAGGGACCCAAAGGAAGTCAACGGAACAAGCAGCATGGTGAAGGTAAGCGATGTGGTCATACATGGCTGAGACCAAGGGATGGTGGGAAAAACACCGGTCAATAGCCTGAAGGCCACTCATTGAGTCCGTACATAACAAAACGCGGTTGAGTTGGGATTGTTTAATAAAGGTAAGGACCTGGGAAATCGCTATTAATTCTGCAGTGAACACCTCACATGCAGTTGGCAGGAGATGATTTTAGATGCCAACAGAAAACGTGGAGGCATATCCCACACGATCATCAGATTTAGAGCCATCGGTGTAAAAAACAGCATCCCAAAACTCCCATAAAATTCGGTGGAAGAAACAACGGAACACCATCGGGGGTAATGGAATCCTTCGGACCTCGGTGGAGATCAATCCAAATCCGGGGCTGAGGAACTAACCAAGGGTGGGGGGAGGGGATTGTTGGGGGCGGGAACAGCATAGAATAGGAAGGATGAGTGGGAGAGGAACGTACAGCAGTTGCATAAGAGACCATAAGCTGGGACCGCCGAACTGAAAGAGAGGGGGGTGGGAATCACAGCTTCATCCAGGAGAATATAAAAACCCTGTACAACCGGTGGAACAGGAACGGGCCGATAAAAATCGGGAGTGGGCCCCAAAGAACCCACTCATGAAGTGCAAGTAAGATGTGATGGCGCCAAGCCATGTCATAAGCCTTGTGAAGGTCGAAAAATTCTGCAACCAAATGGTGGCGCTGGGAAAAAGCCTGCAGAGCTGTAGATTCCAAGCAAAGTAAATGATTGATCGGAGACTGTCCCTCTCGGAAGCCACACTGGTAAGGGGACAATATATCCAGAGATTCGAGGACCCAATTGAGCTGACGGCCTGCCATCCATTCAAGTAACTTGCAAACAACGTTTGTCAGACTAATTGGCCTATAGCTTTAGACAAAATGGAGGTTCTTACAAGGCTTAAGGATGGGAACCACGATTCTCTTTCTCCATAGAGAAGGGAATTCACCCTGAAGCCAAATACCGTTAAGCACCCAGAGATGATGTCGTTGTGGAGCACTGAGACGTTGAAGCAATTGGTTACGAATGGAGTCTGGGCCAGGGGCCGTATCAAGAGAAGAAGAAAGTGGGGAAGAAGTTCCCACTCAGTAAAACGTTCATTGTAATATACTGAATTAAAAGGGGTAAAATATACGGCAGAAGCTTCGGACAGCTATTTCTGGTGAAGGAAAGCAGCCAGATAGGAGGTTGTTGCTGATGCTGTTGCAAAATGGGTTCCAAGATGTTCCACTGGAATCAATGGGTCTGTGCAAGGCCCGAGAGGGCAGACTGCCGATGGCAACCTTGGAGAGAGCGCAGTGTAGCCCATACCCGTGACATAGGGACAATAGTACCGAGGGAAGAAACAAAGCACTCCCAACACACCCGTTCGCTCCGTTTCAATAAGTAACGGACTTTGGTGCGAAGGCTTTTAAAGGCAATAAGATTGGCAGTGGATGGGTGCCTCATAAGGTGTTGCAAAGCTCGATGGAGATCACGGACGGCAGTGGCAATGGCTGTACTCCACCATGGGGCTTGCCGGCGGCGAAATGATCCAGATGAGCGTGGGATATCAAGGGTAGCAGTGTGAACAATCCCATCAGACACGTCACTTAGGACGTCATCAATATAACCCGACAAAGAGAGAGAAAAAACGACCTGTGCAGTACATAGAGGTCAATCGGCGCGATGGGAAGACCAACGAGGTAACCTGTCCATTGGAGAGCCGGAAGGCAGCGAGCGAATCAGTGAAAAGTGGTCATTATTGCAAAGGTCGTCGTGTGGCGACCAGTGTAAGGAAGGGAGGAGGGAGGTAGAAGAAAGAGGAAGATCTGTGGTAGAAAAGGTACCATGACCGGCACAGAAATGGGTAGGGGAGCCATCATTAAGAAGGCACAAGTCCTGGTCTGCAAGAAATTGGTACATGAGAAGACCCCAACTAGATGGAAATGCACTGCCCCACAAGGGATGATGAGTATTAAAATCCCCGAAGAGGAGGAATGGAGGAGGAAATTGCTGAAGAAGGGCAGTTAACGCCTGTCAGGAGGGAGATAAAGATCGCAAACCGCGACCTCAGAGTCCAGGTGGACCCTAACAGCAGCCGCTTCCAGTGTAGTTTGAAGAGGAATCCAAATGCTAGCAACGTCTTTATGGACCAACGTACAAACGCCACCAGAAGCCCACAGGGAGCCGACCCGATTTCGACAGAAAAGACTGAACCACAGAGATTCGGTGAGTGATCATCAGTAAAACGAGATTCCTGTAGAGCCACACAATCTGCAAATTAAAACGAAATAAGGGATTTAAACTCTGGAAGGTGACTGTAATATCCATTACAACTTCATTGGCTAATCATAGAACGATTATTCAAATGGGGGGTGAATAGGCTAAAGCCAATCATACCGCCAGGTCACCATCTGTCACTGAAAAGGAGGGGGGCAACATCCTTGAACATTAGGTCAGAATCAGGATGTGAAGGTGAGGATGGGACCACTGGTGACACTGGAAGCTTCTTGTCGCAGGACTTACGTTTCTTCTTCTTTTCTGTTTGAGATTGAGGAGGTCTGTACTGCAAAAAGGAGCCAGCTGCAGCAAGATCTGGAACAGAAAGAGTGTGGGCGATTTGTGGGCCTAGAGACCATGGTTCTCGTGGTCATTGTGGGGCAGCAGACCTTTGGCCTGAGAGAGGTGCCAGGAAGGGGGGGGGGGGTCTCGGGAGGGGTGCCCTTGATTGGCAGATGAAGAAGTGGGACACTTCTCTGGCTGTGGGGGGGGAGCGTCGTCCAGAGGGGAGGGTGTGGGAACCGCAGGTGATGGGGGAGGAGAGGGGTTTGGGACCAGGATAAGGAAGGGAGAGGAAGGGGTGAAGATGTAACTAAAGCATAGCTAGATGTCACTGACACAAAACAAAGGCATGCATACTTCTTCCGAGCCTGTGTGTAGGTTAGACGATCAAGTGACATATACTCCTTTTTCGTTTCCTTCTTATAACCTGGGCAATCCGGTGAACATGGAGAATGATTGCCATGACAATTAACACACACAGGAGGGGGGAGCACAGGAACTCCCCTCATGGAGTGGATGTCCACAGTCACAACAGAGAGCCGTTTGCAAACAGTGGGAAGATGTGTCCTAAATGGAAGCACTTAAAACATCTCATAGGAAGTGGGATGTACAGCTTCACGTCACATCTATAAACCATAATCTTTACATTCTCAGGGGGTCTCCCCTTCAAAGGTCACGATACAGGCACCAGTATCAATGTGATTGTCCTTCGGTGCCTTCTGAACATGCCAACACCCCACCGTCCTAGATTGCCCCTAAGTTCATCAGTTTGAAGGATGAGGTCCCTGTGAAAAATTACAACTTGAACCATATTCAAAGACTGGTGCTGGTAATTGCCACAGGAATTGTGCCAAGTTGGTCACAGGCACGAAGGGCTGCAGACTAGTCAGCTGAAGCAGTTTTGATCAACAACAAACCCAACTGCATCTTGCTCAGAGAGTCCACTTGGCCACTTGTCTTTAATGTGTTCCACAAAAAATAAAGATTTGGTATTGGTGTAAGTATCCTCATCAGTCCTGGTGCAAAACAGATAGTGGGGAAAAGGTTTCGCCCTGAGCCCACGAGCCTGACCCTCCTCCAAGGCAGTAGCCACAGAAGGGAAGGGCGAAGGGGCCGAAGAAGCAGCACTAAAAGATTCATATCCATTCAAAGAGATGGCTGTAGGAGAATGCCCAGAGTTCTGGACCCGTATGCATTTCATTTGCATAGAGTCCACCCTGATACTGCTCCCTCCGATCAGGGGCTCTTCCCGCAGGTACCACCCAGCCACAGCAAGCGCCATCTGGCACAGCAGCCATTGCCAGGAGTTCCGATGCTCCAGGACAACCACCACCACTCCTAGGCTTACATAACGAGGTCACAGCTCAGGTATCAGAAGTGTGATCCCTGTGTTTTCAGGGGGCTCACCCACATGGGCACATAGCGACTCCACCACATGGGCTGGCTACCGTGCTGGCTATGTACCCTAGAATCAGACAACATGAAGGATAAGATGGAAGGAACTAGGAGGGCACATGCCGTGGACACTAGGTAAGGTGCTCTTCCCCAAATGACTCACATTATGGAATAGGAATTTTGTAATGGAGTTCAAACCCCAGAAGGGACCAGAGGATGCCAAAAGGATGAGGTAATTATGCAACAAAACCAAATTGCGAAGCTAACATAACTAAGGACACCAAGGGAGGGAGAAGAGAGGGCAAAGGGGAAGGAGCAAGGACAGGGAATGATCAAGAACAGGAAAGGAGGGGAAGGGAAAGAAAATGCAGCCCAGGAAAGGAAGGAAGGCTGCAATAGCTCAGGGACCCATGCTCGCCACGCACGTACTTCTGAAAGGGTCGTGAGCCCCATGCGTAGGAATTTCTGTTAGAGATATCACCTCACTCATATTGATAAGACGGGTGATAGTTGTACCTTGAGTTCTCCCTGATCCCCACCTCCTCTGTGCAGGGCATTAGATGTACCACTGACTTGCCCCTCTGTCTAGTTGTGGAGTAGACGTAGCTGTAGATATCATACGTCCTTCAGGAGACCATATACATTGGACAGCATAAGTTCGAGGCAGCAGTGGTAATTCTAGTAAATGACATTATAGTCCATCAGGCGCACCCGCTTGCATTAGCTACTGAAAGTTTAAAACCAGTCACAGTGATTTAAGGCTGCCTACGAACAGCAATTAACTCGTGCACTGCCTGAATAGTGTTCACAGTGGAGCTGCTGTCTGACTGCCACAACATATCTTTTCAACAATAAGGAACTGCGACCTCTCGTTAAACTAACATTGTTGATTTTTGTAATTTCAGCAATTTCCTGCATGGCTTAAGAACTGTTAAAAACTGAACCCTAAGAAAGTGGTTTTCCGAAATGTTTTTCTGAAAGCCTGATGGTATATCGTCGATCTCAGTCTACACACCAACGTAAATAGTCATTTTGTTTAATATTCCTCCAATAATGTCAGAATTTTTACTGCAATGTTATCTGTCCCTTCTGCATTATTTGAGCTTCAGTCTTCCAAACGTCCTCGAAATTCCGATTTAAACACTAGATCCACTCTCCCTTCCCTGTCGACTCTCCTTCTTTTATCACACCAGACAGGTTCTCTCCCTCTCAGAGGCCTTCACTGTGTGCTTTCCAGCTGTGTGTTCTCTGCATTTGGCAGTGTAATTTGGCAGTGTAATTTGGCAGTGTAATTTGGCAGTGCCCTTGCTTTTAAATTCTTCTCCTGGGTACGCCTTACAATCCACTATCTGAGTTCAGAGTATCTACCTGACCACGATGTAATCTAACTGGAATCTTCATTTATCTTCTGGTCATTTCCAAGTATACCTCTTCCTCTTGGGATTTTTGAACATAGAATTCGCTACTACTAGCAGACATTTATTGCCGAACTCAATTAGTCTTTCTCCTATTTCATTCCTACTGTCAAGCCCATAGGGCTCACGTTCTTCTGTGACTTGGTGCATGGCGCACACGAGGCCCCTACTAACTGCAGCCTATTCTTTATGCCTGGGCTGTATTTCCTTCCCCATGATCCTCCTTCCCCTTTGCCCCATCCTCCCCCTCTCCCAGTGTTCTTACTTAAGTCAACCTTTCCTCTTTCCTTTTTGGCGTTTTTGGTCCCCCTTAGGGGTTTGACCACGTTTAAATTTTCTCCCTTTAGTATGAACTATTGTAGGAAGAATTCCCTCTGTAGCATCTCTGGAGTGGATACCCCTCCCTCCCTTCCTTCCCCTCTTTCTTGCCTGCCAAAGCCCCTTCCAACCCACTAGGTCACCAACACGTGTAGCCAGCCAGTGTGGTGGTCTGTTATAAACCCATCTGGCTGTGCCTCCTGACTACATAGAGATCACACTTCCGATACCTGAACTGTTGCCTCTACATGTAAGCCTGGGAGTGGTTGCTTGTCATTTTGGATCATCAGAACTACCAGCAACAATCACCTTGCCAGAGAGCCCTTTCTGTGGCTGGATGGCACCAATGGGCAGAGCCCCTGATAGAATTAGGTGCTATCAGGATGGATGCTTTGTGTATGAAATATAGAAAACTCCAAAAAACTGGTCGTTCTTCTATGGCACTCTCTTCATTTGGTAATGTATCATTTAATGCTGCTTCCTATGACCCTGTGGGCTTCCCTTCTCTGGCCACACACTGGTGGGAGGAAAGGCTCTCTGGCTTGGAGTAAAACACTTTCCCCACTACCTGGTTTGCACCAGGACAGGCAGGGACACGTTCACCACCACAAACCCGTTAGTCTTTGTGGAAAATACCGAAGACGAGTTTGGAAAAAATGGAGTGTCTCGGTAACATGCAGTTGACTATTGATAAACTTATCTGCCGCCCAATCTGCAGCCTTTCAGTCTTGCAATTATATTGACGACGTCCCAGTGTCCTTTACCCCTACCCAGTCGTTGAGCACTCCTCAGGGAGTCATTTTTCATAGAAATCCTAAGCATCAAATGAACTAACTTTGGACCCATCTGGTACAATGGGGCGTTCGTTTCGTTTGGTTCATTCAGAAAGGTTGTAAGAACAATTGCACTGGTGCTGGCGCCTTTAGTCTGGCATTTGAGGGAGATACCTAATTGAAGGTGCTCAAGGTTGTGTGTTATTGCGGTGATGTGGAGCTGTACATCCTGCCACCCATTAGGTGCTTTCAGCCCTTGTTTACAGCTCATGTCTTAATGCTGTATGGCAGACCCTTTGAGCAGTGAATGAGGAGGCCTTTTCGATCAGGGGAGCGTATGTGTTCTGCCGCCTGTGTATGTTGTCATACCTATCACTCTCCACACTCGCCATATTGCCCACCCTATAAGAAAGTGAAGAATACACAGGAGTGTAAGTCCCTTTATGGTTTATCTTACACCGAGCCGCCTCCAGAAATACAAGCGACTTCACTACGTGCCAATGACTTCTACCTTGGTCTCTGTTACGTCCTATGCCCCTCATCCCTCATCCTTACCCCAGTCCTGCTACCTTCCCTCTCCCACCCCCCTCCAGGTACCACTACTCCTCCAGCCAGGGACCTCTTCCCCTGCTTCAGCGCCTACTGGCGATGGGCCTTTCTTTCCTGACCCCTCATCTGCAGCTCATGGTCTAGAGACTAGTGTTGCTGCCTTGGGATTATGGGGTCCCAGGTCAGATTCCTGGCAGGGTTGGGGATTTTCTCTGCCCACGGACTGGTCACTCGTGTTGGCATCATAATTTCACCATCATTCGTGACATAGTTAGATTGGACTGTGTAAAAACAACGGGACTTTGTATGGGTGCTGATGACAGTGCATTTGAGTGCCTCATAAACCAAATATCACCATCACTACCACGCAGCTTGTGTCGTTTTCCAGTAATCTCAAGTCTAATTTTACTGATACTCACCCACTGACCCTTCATAGGTTCTGTACTTTATCGGAATGGATCCATATGGAAGTTACTAGTAGGAGGATTTATTTTTGTACCACATTAAGAGCAGTTGCCAACTGTGTCTACTTGGACTGTGTGGTCAGTTTCCAATCTCTGTTTCCCTCCTAACAGGCCACCTGGACCTACTGTTCCAACTGCCATCCTTTAGCAACTCCCCGTCACTTACTCCTCCTCGGTATTTTAATACCAATGACCCTTTGTGAAGCAGATCATTTTTGTCTAGTCGGGGGGCCCTCACTGACCAATTTCTTGTTGAAGACCACCCGTGCCTCTACTCATTTTATGGCACATGAGGCACTTTCTCTGCCAGTTATTTTTCACTCACCTCCTCCCCCTTCTTCCTTTCTTTCATAATGATCACTGTCATAGTGAACACTTCACATTGATTCTCTCACTCCCTTCCCACCTTCCAATGACCAGTTTACCCCACTGAGCTTTCCAGCATACTGTTAGGCCTCTGCATACTTTCCAGGTCGTGGAACACCTTATTAGTGGGACTATTGATGAAGGCGTCCGCGATCTGTCTGAAAAAATAATCCATACTGCCAGAATTGACGTTCTTCACTCGGTGGGACCCATTCACTGTCAGCCCTTTCCATGGTGGAGCACAGCTATTGCCACCGTCATCTGTGATCGTATTTGTGCCTTGAACCGTCTTCAGTGGCATCTGTCCTCCACTGGTCTTATCATCTTTCAACATCTTCGTGCCACAGTCCATTACTTAATCAAACAATGCAGGTGGGTGAATTGAGAATTCTTTGCCTCCTCTGTAGGTTCTTCAGTCCCTTATCACAAGTGTGGGATACACTCGGCATGCTCCAAGGTTATCAGAGGCAGTCTTCCATTCCAGACCTTTTCCTTCCTGGTTCAGGAAGATCCACCACTTCTTGCAGAACGCCTAAGGAACCATTTTATATTGGCATCAGCCTCCAATCCAGCTGCTTTGCTCCAAACAGCAGGCTGAAGTTTCTCACATATGTATTATCCCTTGTCATGTGGAATCCTACAATTCACCTTTTACTGAGTGGGAGCCTCTTCTGGCCCCGTCTTTTTCCTATGATTCAGCCCCTGGCCCTGATACCATTCATAAACAATTGCTTCAACACCTAATTTCTCCACAAGGATAATATCTCGTTCAAGTGTTTAATTGTATTTCGGTAGAAGGCATTTTCCCCTCTCAATGGAGAGACAGTAATGTTGTTCCTGTCCTTGAACCTGGCAAGGATCCATCGTCCCTTGATACTTATTGGTCCATCAGCTCGAGAAATGTCCCCCGGAAGTTACTAGAATGGATGGTGCCACATAGAATCAATTGGGTCCTTGAAGCTCAGCACTTTTTGCGTCCTTATTGTGGCTTTCACGAGGGACAGTCTGAACAATCATTGGTTTCGATTGGAAACTGCAGTTTGGCAGGCCTTTTCTCAGTGTCGCCATCTTGTCGCAATTTTCATCAATCTTTATAAGGTCTACAAAACAGCTTGGTGCCATTGCATCCTCCTTAAGCTCCTTGAGTTTGGGTCTTTGGGGCCCCATCCCTTTTTTATTCGCCAGTTCCTGTCCCACTGGTCGTTCATAACTGGAGGTTGGCACCACTCTCTTTTCTCCACAGACGGAGGAGAATGGTGTTCCACAGTGTTCTGTATGAAGGTTTCTTCTTTTCGTCAACTGTTGTCTCTTTTTACCCTGGTTTGTCCTGACGTCATGATTATGGTATGGTATGGGATTGGGATGGGTTGGAGGTGGTGATGGTGCTACAATGAGCATAGCGTTTCTGGGGCACCCTGCTCTCACTGTCGACACCCCCCCCCTCCCCCTCTCATCCCGCATCTGTTCTTTCCTCTTCCTGCTGCTCTGACTTTCCTTTTACTTATCTGTTTGTCCATTTTCCTTTCTTCTTGTCTAAACTGTGCTATTTGTCTCCCATAATCAATACAGAAGAAAAACTGGTCAGATAGAAACGGAATACACTAGGAAATACTGATGTCCTTCGTGTTGTGTTGACTATGAAGGTTATTATTCCATTGCTTTTCTCCAAGCTGGGGCTAATGAACAATTTCGTGAAAGCACTACATAACACACATGCTTTTTGGTACCTGTGCAACAAGTTTCCACAGTAGATTCATGCGAAAATGAAAGCAGTGTTCATATATGAAGGGTAATTGCTGACACCCACTTCAAAGACTTCTTGAATTATACTAAGAGAATTGATTGGATGACATTCAAATTAGATGTAACAAATTTCCTCGGAAATTATAAATCTGTTAATCAGGTAAATGTCATGAGGAAGTGCAACGTTGCGTACAAATAGCGTTAACACGTTCGTCGTGGCACCATGTTAATATGATGTAGTAGTTGAAATGGTGTGCCATAGCAGACTTTTTCAATATGGAGCTATTTTTCAAGTCACTTAATTTCTGACTGCGACAAGCCCATTACAATCGAATGTTTGATATAACGGTTGCTTGGTGGCAAACCTAGCATGTCTTGTACTTACATAGCCATTTGCTCGTTCAGTCACCACATACCTATATTTAGATTCCTCTCAATTGATATGTGACAAAGTGAACAGACTCAAGTTATGTAAGCCACAATATTGGGTTATCTAACAAGAAAGACAGTTTTTCTTGCAATTGGACAAAGGATCACGTTCGCTGCTGGTAAGTCAGTACTTGAAGGCTTCTGTAGATTTGTCAAGTAAGGTGTTGTTCATGCAACATTGGTTTTACTGGTACTGTGTGGCAAGGTTGATACACCAACTTTTGTAAAATGCATTTTATTGTTCTGGCGCACAATTCATTTTTTCTGGCATGTAATTTGAAAACTCGTTGTCAGTAAATTTTTTGTGGAAATAAAATTTATTTCTTCAATAAAAGTGATTAATTACAATTGTAAGATTGCAAATTTTCTCATTTGTTTGTATTTCAGAGGCAACGTGAATAACCAATTTACACAGTATACAAGAAATATGTAGCAGAGTATTCACTGTCCACAAGAATGTAAAAGAAAAAGAAATTCCAGCTGATACCTAATTACAGCTGCAGACTGAGGGTAGACTAGTCTCTCGGATATCACTGATAATACTAACTTTCGTCCTACAAAGTTTCTGATGTGTGTGGTTATGAAACACATTACAAAAGGAAGAGCTGTAAATCTCCAGATCTGAGTTAATACCAGGAGTCTTAAAAAAACTAATACCATATGCTATTTATTTATATTCAGGATCTTAGTGTCTTCTGTTCTGTATTGCTAAGTGTTCGAAAATTATGTAATAAAACATAAGTAAAACATTTTAAAGTAAGTTAATAGTGACATGTGTTCAAGCTTGCTAAGTTAGCATATCTTCTAATGCATGACAATGCAACTACAAATACTTCAGGCACAATCTCGCAAAATAGATAATTACATTATATTACATCAAGAGATAATAACTTCTGTATCTTGAAGAGGATAACTGACAAACAAATAATCTGCAAATCTACTTTAAAAGACAGAACATAAAAGTTCCACAACATTCTTTTCAATTTTTGTGAGCCCAAAGAATGTGTAAAATGCCAAAAATAGTAGTGATAACATTTAACTAAGTTGGTCACATGAAATTTTCGATCAAAGGAAAATACTTTGAGTACTGCATGATTATGTAGAACTAAAGCTGCATAATTCTGAGTGATTTTCAGGTTTTGGGGAAACATAATTCGAAAATGCACTGTAGAGACAACAGAACATACAGTTCATATTTGGAATTTATGTTCCTCAGTTATTGACAGTAATGGAGGTTTCATTGATGATGAATAAATACATACTTCATATCAGTTGAGGACTGTACTCTTAGAAGAGCTTAAGGCTTTCGAATCTCCAAATTCAATTAATTTCATACACCAGTAGCAACAAGATTGATTACAAAATTAAGTGTAATAACAAACAATGAAAGGATGTAGGTAATGGCAGAACAGCTGTTATATTGCATATAGTACTGTAGAAATGGAATGGGCATCATGTGCAGATTACACATGAATAGAACAGCCTTCCATAAAAATGGTTATGTTCTATTAAGGGAGCAAGTTCATGTGCAGAACGTATACAGATGTGTACTTGTATCTTACCAGGTTCAATCACCTTTTCTCAGAGAAGGATGTCTTTTATCTTTCATATTGTCAATAGGTAAATGGAATAAGGTGCAAATAAATTCGAAGGAGTTGACAGACTTATTAATTACAACATGGAAACGTTTCACGTATTTAAATTTTGAATATTTTCCTAGGAAGGCTTTTTGAATGAAAGCATGCAGAAATTCAATATTACTCCATAGGTATATCTATAGGGGAAATAACATGTATTTCTAGCTATCCAGGTCTTAGAAATAATACTGTACAAATTAATATGGGTGACACTGACGATTTAAATTTTAATACTGATATGAGCTCTCAAAAATATGAATAGGCATGTATACTTTGTTAAGTATATAAACTATACCTTGGAAACTGCCCAGTCAGATGTATGTCTGACAGGATTCAGATTTTGATTTTAATAATGTTACAATTGGAATACAAATACACTGTAGACATCATTTATTGATATTGTGGTATATATTTACTAGTGTCATTTGTGTGTGTTGTGGATGTAGGTAGTTCAAATTTTACACAAATAGTAGTCATCAGATTAAGCTGGTTGTAATTTTACAGTTTTCTGAAACAGATTGAATTTCCACAATGTTCTTTATAAAATTCTTCTGTCTAGTGTGAGAAAAGGTTGTTAACAAAGTGTACCACTGACAGAGATTATAGGTTGCTGATTCTAAGGGTCAACCTGCATGTGGATTATGATGAATGAAATTTTACTTGTGTAATGGATGAACTTGGGATTTATACATTTTTGTGAAGAAAATGAACATATGATGACTGAATATCTTTCTGTTGTATGAAGGAGTTAAATGCAGCAACCAAAACACATTTTATCACAAATAATTGGAGTCCCTGATTCTGTATGAACTTGTAAACATTGTAAACTAGTGATAATGAGAGAAATACTAAGTATACAGAGTATACATTTAAAAAAATATGTTGTTATATTTATATCATTTAAAATATCGTAATTGGGGAAGCAATAAATCTAATTTGTATAGATGTAAGAAGGGTGAAACATCTTGAAAGCATAGAAAATAGAATTTTTGTCATAGCTATATCGTAATTCCTGTTTTCATCACTAAAACCACTCTTTTTTATCATATGTATGTAACGTCACTAAATACACTTATGTGCTCCAAATATTGTACATCTCACTTACTCAGAATTTTGTACCATTTGTTTTTGTACCAAATAGTTTTTACTCTCCAAATTCTGTTAAAATCTTCACCACACCTTTCATATTCTCAGTAACCTCCTTTCTAACTTGCGGAATTCAGTAAATAGTTTTTGTGGCTTATTACATGTAGGAAACATTTGAATCCTGTATAGGTGTCTCTGTAATAGTCCATAGTGTTCATATTAAATCTGTTGTCATACCTTCATGTAATTCACTGTTTTGGCCATACTTCAGTTTCATGATATTCTGGAAATTATTGTCCTTCAATCCCTTGGATAAATCTGACGAACTTCTACCCACATGCATTTGTTTATGAAATGTAAGTTTTATTTTTAGCTTGTGAACAGTAAAGTTTTATTTAACTGGTGTAGTTTTAAAATTAGGTTTAGTGCATGATTAAGTATTCTTTCTCCAGGTCATATTCATTTTATATGGACTCTTTCTTGTATGTTAAGTAGTGTTGACAAACCGAAATTTGTTTTTAAATTAGAGACATAGCTCGAAAAAATCACTTGTGTACTTACTCTGTGTTTACAGTGTGAATTATTTATTCAATACAAGTGATAAATTACAATTGTAAGATTGCAAATTTCTCATTTGTTTGTATTTCAGAGGCAAATGCACTGTAGAGACAACAGAACACAGTTCATATTCGAAATTTATGTTCCTCAGTTATTGACAGTAATGGAGGTTTCATTGACGATGAACAAAGATGTACTTTATATCAGTTGAGGACTGTACTCTCGGAAGACTATAAGACTGTCGAATCTCCAAATTCAATTGATTTTATACTCCAGTAATGACAAGATTGATTACGAAATAAAGTGTAATATCAAACAATGTAAAGGAACTTTGAAGGATGTATGTGATGACAGAACAGCTGTTATAGTGCATATAACACTGTAGAAATGGAATGAGCATTATGTGTGCTTAGTCTGTGTGTTTACAGTGTGAAGTATTTGTCTAATAAATTAGATTAATTAAACAACTTATGGGTTGCTACTTTATTTCCCCAATGTAATATTTATTTTACAGATCTATAAGGTATGTTGTATCTTGTACTTAATGTAGCTGGCAGTCGTAATTTATAGCTTCTTTTTATATTTTTGTCAAAAAATAGGTTTAATACAATTTTTTGTGTAACTGATACATTTATTTTGAATATTATAAATATGTATTTGATTTCTTTTTCCATTTACTATCTTCTTATTGTTAACCCCAAATATTTTAAGTTTGTATGTGCACATACGAGATTAATCTTGTAGTAGGATATCAAAGGTTTCTTGTTTTTTATGGACGTTACTTAAAATGTATATCATACCCAAAAACAGCTGTTGTTAGTGGAATTTTATGCAAGTTGTTGGGCATTTTATTTCATTCACCCAGTGACAATCCTGTCTGGTAGACATCAGCTTCGTCAGTGAACTATGTTAAGAGTAATACTGACCGTATTTGTTATTTAAGTATACTGAAAACTTTAGTAGTTACAATTTTCTTTCATGTAGCATGACCTAAATTCCTTTCATTTCTGTTAAGCTTCATCTTTAACGTATAACAGATGTATCATTCTTCAATGCAGTCTTACATTTGTGAAGCTACTCCATCTGTTAGTATGCTTGTTAGAAGTTGACAATGCAGTACAGGACCTGAAGCATTCCAGAAATCTTCGAAAACATGATAGGATTCTTAATAGGTATTACATTGAAGGCATTGTGAAATTAGCCCCATCTCAAGATGACGATTTTTGAAAATCCCTCACGCAATGGATTACTCTGCACAACGAGAAAAGAATTCAGATATTGTGCACGCATAATACCATGGGGGAGAGTAGTGGTGGCCGGTACGGGCATGCAGTAGAGGTGAAATGCCGAGTGCTGGAGGGTAAGACTACGATAACATTTTGAGTATTGAGTGGGGGCCCTCTATTGTCAAACATGCACGATAGCCGTTTTGAAGGAACTGCTGTCACCTCTACCTTGGTTAGTATCTGAAAAGAATTTCGCAGAGACGGCGGCGAATTATTTTCGCCTGGCTTGTTAACCTTCTGTAGCTTTCCGAGAAGCGTAATTAGTAGCGAATTTTGAGTAAAACCTACACATTCGCCTTGATAAATTTACTACTTTTGCCAAAACACAGCAGAGTTTACAGTCTCACCTGATTAACATGTTGAGCAGATGCTGTTGCAGTTGGAAAATTCTGAAAAAGTGGTTATTTAAGCTTATTTGAGGAATCGAGAAAAATTAAGGCCAGTAGCTTATGAAAAAGACGTTATCGGTACAAAATGAACGTGTAACTTCTTCACTTACGTTGTACCAACACCCATAGCATCTCTCATTTCACCAGCTATCGATGCCCCTTAAAAATTACATTCATCCATAGAAAAAGTGGTTTTACATAATAACGGTATGGTTAAATACTCTCCCCCTTTGCGTGCTATCATTTTCCAAGTTCTCATTTCGATATCTCAAACTATTTATGGAATATGAGGAGCGTTGTGGATATTTCACTGACTTTTATCGCTGGTGCGGCACGATCGCAAATGAGTGTGCTACATCAGATCAATTTTCTCGAGATTGGTGACAGATCTCCACTCAAGTCTGAAGGAAAATGCAATAGGCTGGCTTATATTTCATACGCTGCAGCATATGTAATATGCACCAAACGCAAAATCATGGCGTCCACTATTTTTCATTACAAACTTTTTCGAATTTCGGGCAGTATCTTTCTTACACGTAAATATCACAATAACCATACTATGACCATTAACGAAATGATGGGCATGTCGTCATGATCTTGACATAAATGAAATGCTAGGCCCTGAAACATTCTGTGTAACTGGATTGACCTTGATAGAGGCCTCCGTTCAGCGTGCTTGTTGATGCAATCTGTATAACATACAAGCCTATACGAACATATTGAGAAGTAAATGAGGATATGCATCTGACTGCGGAATTGATTCATCTGAGAGGCAACTAGATTCTAATTCAAAGAAATGTACGACATATGGTCACTGGCTGTTCTATCAACTTACGTCTCGTGCTAAAATTACACGTGATCAAAAGAAGTAACTACGCAGCTACTAGTGCAAGACATCTGAAAAGGAAAGTGCAGTTACATAAACCTGCAATACATGGTACTCATGAGATTCTATGAAGGACTGGGATCGGTTTTGAGGACACAAGTAGTAAATCTCGGGGAAACTCGTGCTCAGCTGGACGACGTCTGTTTCAGATTCCTTATATTTGGTTGGTAACATTTTGGAAACCAGACTGATACATAAGGTAGACTTTCTAAGTAACAGTAAAATTAATCCACAAGGAAAACGCACAAGGTCACTTGCAGTGGAGATAAGAAGAGGCAGCAGTGTACACAATTCATGGAATGCCAGTGCAAGGGACAACAAAGTAAGTGTACACACTATTAATACTATTTGGTCCCATTTCCACAAAGACAGACAACTATCCAGTAACATTTTTTCGCTACAGTCGAACGTAATGCTCAACAGAAAACTACTGAAATAACAAACTACTGAGTGAGGTGGAGCACTGGACTCGCGGTCTTGGGGACGACGGCTCAAACCCGCGTCCAGCAATCTTGGTTTAGGTTTTCCGTGATTTTCCTAAATCGCTTCAGGCAAATTCTTGGAGGTTTCGGTTGAAAAGGCACAGCTGACTTCCCCCATCCTTCACTAATCCGATGCGATCGATGACCTCGCTGTTTTGACCCCTGCACCAAATCAACCAACTAACCAAATAATTAACTGACCTGTTTTCAGCTGAGAGAGGCTATGAATGCATTACACAAGAGTGGCGAGGATGTAAGATGAAAGATTGAGTGGTTGCACTGGCCCACATGTGTATGATAACAAATCCATTTGCAAGTCAAAATTCTGGTCCACAGAGACATCAGTGAGTGAGAGTCCATGATAACTTCCACAAACAGAATGAGAAGAGGGGTACATAGTGAGCTCCAAAACGGCATGAATGAGTCGCTAATGATCGTGATTTAATACATATGATGGACAATGAATCTTTTAACAGGTAAGTGTCATCGCAGAATGACGGCAGGGGAGTAATGAACATTATTATACAAAAGCAAGTTAATGCATAAAAGCTAGGAGAGATAGCGGATAGTGTTTAATTACGTTACTGATCATCACCTGAAGCATGTCGCGTTCAATATCTAGCTCCTTGCAACCAAGTTATGCAACAACACTGAACAAACACACAAAATCAGCAATAGGGAAGGCAAATGGAAAGTGTATATTAGTTGCGAGGATTCTGGGGAACTGCGTTGTACTAGTTGAGGAAATCCCAAGCGACACTATCGTGATGTATCATAGAATATTGGTACGATGCAAAGTCTGTCTCGTAACTCTGCTGCTTGTGTAAGTTGTCACGAGTCTATTGGGGGGGGGGGGGGGGGGGGGGGGGGGGGGGAAATCCATCTTAACTACTTAGATTTTAACTTTCGTGGCTTTACCAAGCAATGACCTAAAAAAAAAAAAAAAAAAAACCATCTTGACAGGATCTTCGGAATTGGCTTTCTTTTTTAAGATATATATACGTGCAGCAGATTTCAAACCACGAGCAGGCACAAGGCATAGCTACCCTCCACGAGGGCAATGAATTGGCGCAGAGTAATTGCATGGCCGAACAACTTCGTACCCTGAATCCTCAGGATACTCAAAATGATGTGTATCACATAATGCCACCTGCTCTGATGTAGATTGATACTGTTACAACGAAATGATTGTCTAATTAGTTGAGTTGCTGGAATAACAAGACTTGTCCAACCAGACAACATGTTTCCAGTCACTAACAGTCCTATGTCGGTGTTGACGAGAGTAGGCGAGGCGTAAAGCTTTATCCAGTCATCAAGTGTACAAGAGTGGGCTATCGGCTCCGAAAGCCCATATCGATGTTTCGTTGAATGGTTTGCACCCTAACACTTGTTGATGGCCCAGCATTGAAATCTGCAGCAATCTGCGGAAGGGTTGCACTCCTGTCCCGTTGAACAATTCTCTTCAGTCGTCGTTGGTCCCATTCTTGCAGGATCTCTTTCCTGCCGAAGCGATGTCTGAGATTTGATGTTCTACGGGATTCCTGATATTCACCGAACACTCGTTAAATAGTCGTACGGGAAAATTCCGACTTCACCGGTACCTCGGAGATGTAGTGTCCCATCGCTAATACGCCGACGTTAACAGAATATTGGAACTCCACTATATCTTGATAACCTGCCATTGTAGCATCTCTAACAGACCTAACAACTGCGCCAGACACTTGCTGTCTTACGTATATAGGCGTTTCCGACCGCAGCGCAGTATTCTGCTCGTCTACACGTGCGTCTTTGAATAAGCATGCCTGTACCAGTTTCTTTGGCTCTTCAGTGTATTTCCATGTCCCATAGCCTGTTCATTACACAAAATATATGGTGAAAAGTCTTTTTCACTTGGAAATTTCTATATTTCATGATGAATCTGAATTACGTTTGTAAAGATATATACAGGATGGTCCATCTGAAGTTTCAGATGAGATTATCTCGAAAACTATACATTGGGAAAAAATGGTGGGAGAAGACAAGTTCGTAAGCTCAAAAGGGGGACATCAAATGATACTACACGTGACCTCCAGCCCCGCCCCCTTGGCCGCCTCCCGCCCCACTATTTTTACCCGATTTATAGTTTTCGAGATAATCTCATCCGAAACTTCAGATGGACCACCCTGTATAATTATATATATATAATGTGTGTGTGTGTGTGTCTGTTTGTTAAAGAGTAGTTCTGTGCCCTCTTTTCAGCAAAAGTACCACGTCAGTTACGGTCTTTGTCTCCTGTGTACGTTGCCTAGGTATTCTATGATCCTAAACTTGGCTTCTAATGAAAATATTCAGTGCGTAGAATGGGGATACAGGACTATGAGACAAATATTAATAGGGTTAAGGTAGAAATCATTCGTTTTCGCAAACACTCATTTGCTTATTTCAAGAATATACATTCGAACAAAAAATGGTTCAAATGGCTCTGAGCACTATGGGACTTAACATCTGTGGTCATCAGTCTCCTAGAACTTAGAACTACTTAAACCTAACTAACCTAAGGACATTACACACATCGATGCCCGAGGCAGGATTCGAACCTGCGACCGTAGCAGTCGCGCGGTTCCGGACTGCGCGCCTAGAACCGCTAGACCACCGCGGCCGGCATACATTCGAACAATTGGCAGGACCTTAACTTACACTGATACTTACGAAGGACGTTCAGAGATTAATTTCGTCACTGATTTTCACGTGTTAACTTTACTGCCAAAATCAAATCCTATCATGAACTATATGCCTTACACTGTTTTTCGACATAGTTGCCGCCGACATTGAGACATTTGTCGTAGCGTGCAGTCAGTTTACAGAAATCACTACGGTAAAACTCAGTGTCCTGTGATGCAAGGTATTGTCGCACAGCCTGCTACGCCTTAGCATTGGTTTGGAAGTGACATTTCGACAGTATGGTTTATATAGCAGGGAACAGGCGAAAGTTCAGTGGGGTAAGATCGGGACTGAAGGCTGGATGTTCCAATCTCTCCCATCCGAAACGACGAGTCTGGTACTGTGTGAACTTGACTGCGTGTGGTTTTGGGTCGTCGTCCAAGAGTACAACACCTTCACTAGCCCCACGTGCCCATTCATATCGGATAACATTGTCGACCACGTTGTCAGTACACGTCCGCCTGTCATAGTGATGTGTGCCTCAGGCTGTCTTCTTCGGCGCTCTGCGCATGTCTCATTCCTCCTCTGATGCCCTTCTAACTTTGCCAGGGAGTTTTGAACAGGAGCATAACCAAACATTAATAGAGTTCTTCGCCTGTTTATGAGCTTGTGCGACCACCCACAAACCCAAATACCCTCATGCGCCCCTACAAGCATGACACACCTCCACACACCAACCCCCAACCACCCACACCCAAACAGCTAACTGCCAGTGTGACAAATAACAAAGAATATTAGGATTAATTTGCATGGTACCAAATAGCGTCTCTCCATTGGTTTGCATTATTTCTTACTTTGGTTAATTGCATGGATATCTGAAAGGACAAATGCTGTTGATGGTCCACTTGTACAAAATACTTCCAGAAATTTATTCGCTGACTGAATATTCCTCGACATTAGTTATGTTAGGTAAAGATCTATTACCGAATAGTGGCATATGAAAATTTCTACCAGACGCGGACTCGAACTCATAAGTATTAGGCTGGTGCATAAGCTCATAGCGTTTTTGCTCTGCTTGTTGGTATTTCGGTTGCTATGGGTTCATTTAGCGATTGTTATTTTTTATTTGTTGTTCACTTTCGCTGTTTATGTATCGTCATTTCGTCATTTTGTCACTTGAAGATAGTGAGTGGAGCTGTGGCGGCTAGAAAACAGAGTACCGGGTGGAGAAATATGAACATTTCCACATATTCTTCTGTTTGAGTTCAGTAGGGAGGTGACAGTAGCGGAGGCAACCAGAAACATTTGCACCCTGCCACTGGACAGATAACGGATATAAAGTGGTTTTCTAGGTTTAAGGAGGATCTTTTGACATTAGAGACTCTCCATGTTCAGGAAGACTTTCGGGGTTTCATGAAGATTGTTTAAACATATTAATCCATATTGATCCGCGTCAGCGTTGAGGAGAAACAGGATGTATGATGAACTTTGATTATTCCACCATCTTGCGTCATTTGTATACAACGGGAAAGATTAAAAAAGGGAAAGGTTACAAGAAGGTTAAAAACGAAAATCAGCAGGCGGGTCGTGAGCAACACTGACTACTCATATCCTGTATCGTTAAGGGAAGGTTTACTATCTTTGTCCCGAAAAAAAGCATGTTCTTTGAGAATTTTTTTCTCTGGATGTGTTATAGATATCAATGTCAAATTTGGTCAAAATGTTTATTGATACGAGGTGCGGCTAGAAAACAACCGGACTGATGCTGGAAAAAACATTTATTTACAATTATTTACAATTTCATGTTATCTCCTTCAATGTACTCTCCTCCTCGGTCTCTACACCGCTCCATACGAATTTTCCACTGTTCATAACAATCTGCAGATCATTTTCGGTAAGTCCATACATTACTTCCGTCGCTTTTTCTTTTACTGCTTCAACAGTCTCAAATCTAGTTCCTTTCAAAGCTGACTTGACTTCAGGGAAAAGAAAAAAGTCACAGGGGGCCAAATCAGGTGAGTAGGATGGATGATCTAAGATGGGAATGTTGTGTTTTGCCAAAAACGTCTTCACTGACAACGCACTGTGAGCTGGGGCATTGTCTTGGTGAAGGATCCATGACTTTTTTCTCCACAAATCGTTCTTTTTTTCTCCGTACTCGCTCACGTAGGGTAGCCAGGACGCTAATGTAGTAATGCTGATTCACTGTTTGTCCCTCTGGTACCCAATCAATGTGCACAATCCCTTTGATGTCAAAAAAAAAAAAAAAAAAAAAAACAATCATCATTGCCTTGAATTTCGATTTTGACATTCGTCCTTTTTTTTGTCGTGGAGAACCAGGAGTTTTCCAATGCAACGATTGGCGTTTAGTTTCGGGATCGTAAGTAAAAAACCACGATTCATCGCAAGTAATAACATTTTGTAAGAAGGTGGGATCACTTTCAATGTTTTCCAGGATGTCAGAACAAATCATTCTTCGGCGTTCCCTCTGTTCAATTGTGAGACACTTTGGAACCATTTTTGAACACACTTTGTTCATGTTGAAACTTTCATGAAGAATCTGCCTAACACTTTCCTTGTCAACTCCTGTTAACTCAGACACTGCTCTGATTGTTAAACGGCGATCTTGTCGAACAAGTTTACCGATTTTTTCAATGTTTGCATCAGTTTTTGCTGACAATGGTCTGCCAGTGCGAGTGTCATCACTGGTGTCTTCGGGGCCATCTTTAAATCGTTTAAACCACTCAAATACTTGTGTTCGCGATAAACAATCATCGCCGTACACTTGTTGTAACATTACAAACGTTTCATTTGCAGATTTTCCTAGTTTGAAACAAAATTTGATGTTAACACGCTGTTCTTTCTGTACACTCAACATTTTCCGACGCACAGACAAAACGTCAACTACTTAAAACAGACGCCACGGGCAGACTGAGTGCAGGAGGCAGATGAAACTCGAGCAGTAGGCGGAGCGAGAGTCACGTGACAGGCCACGCGACTTTCAGCCTTATAGCATTCGTTTTATTGTTTCACCAGTACTAGTCCGGTTTTTTTCTAGCCACACCTCGTATTTCCTCTACGAACTGGAATTTTTTAGACCGGGAATGTCGAAGAGCAAAGACAGAAGTGCCGTCGGAACGAAACAAAATTTCGATGTAGACCTCCACGCACGGTATGTCACAGGTCTGCCGGCTCGTCTGAAATCAAAATTGAGTTGACGTTAGCGAAGTATATAAGATTCTTTAGAAGTTGTACCTCGCTTAAGTTATTTGGACCATAGGAAACAAAATGGCGTCCATTTGAAAAAAGTAGGGTTTTTTCATCGATTTTTCGACTTCGTTGGCCAAGTAAAAATATTTATAGTTGATGGATCGGAATAAAAGTGGTATAACTCCAAGACAATGTTGTTATCTTCATTGGAAACAAAGAATCAAGCCAATCGGTTCAGTAGATTTGAAGTAACCATACCGCGCGATAAAAAAAAGTGATTTCGAGAAACACGCGTTTGAAGTTTTGACTGCATATAAATGCAATATTATGCAACTTACCTTCAATCTGCTATTCCGAGTCAATAAACTAGTCCTTCCTCTTCCTCATAGAGGGTGTACTGCTCGATCTGGGCCATCCTGCGCTGCTCCAGAGCCGCTTGAATCCGGTGGTCGTCCGAATGCTTGGCGAACTGCGTCGATTAGAGTCCCAAGGTGACCTCCATCGTTGTCGTGGTCTTCAGAATTGCTGAATGCCCTTCGTTGAAGCTGCTCACTGTCAGGAAAGTCGCAATCTCCACAGTCTTCGCACCAGGATGCAAATGCTTGGGGGGCTAAGTTCCACACACACGCGTTCAAACTTTGATTCGAATTTTGTATGTTTCCTCCCAAGAACCGGTAACTCGTTCTCCGAAAGAAAAAAACTGGTGCGTGAGGCCGATTTCAGGCAGGAGCATTCTTTTGTTCAACCGCGAATAACACACATTTCCGTTCCGTATTCGGAAAAACCGTATCAGGGGTAGATTCTAAACACTTTTATGGATCCAAAAATGCAATTTTAAAAAAATTGATTTTTTGAACCAAAAGATGTTAAACCTCCCCTTAATGCTGACGAGAAATTGTATCTTTATGGTAATATAAGGAAAAGAAAGGAATGGCTGAGCCCAAACAAAGCAGCAACTCCCCGTACAAAAACCTGCGCGCATCCCCGAATGATAATGTTATGCATCTGGTGGAACAGCGACGGTGTGGTGTACTACGAATTGCTTCCCTGGGTGTAACCATCACTGCTGACATTTATTCTCGTGAACGGATACGTTTTGCAGACGCAATCGAAGAACAGCTACCAGGGATACTGCGTGAAGTGAAGCTCCTCTACGATAACGCCCTTCCGAATTCTGCTAGACTGAGGAAATACACTATACAGGATTCAAGTTGGGAAGTCGTTTCGCATCCACCTTAGTCGCCTAATATTGCTCCCTCACATTTTCACTTTTAACGTTCTCTATCTAATAACCTTCAAGGAATTCCGTTTCCAGATGAAAATGTGCTCCGAACACGGCTCGATGAGTTCTTTGCCTGAAAATCACGTGATACCTACAGTCGCGGAGTCGAGGAGTTACTTCAGCGTTAGAAGGTTGTTGTAAATAGTGAAGAATAATATATTATTGATGACGAAAGTCTCTGTTATGTGTATGTATTGTGTTTATTAAACTTACGGACGCTACAAACTTATGGACCAACCGAATATTACAAGTCCATGTGAGTATACGACGATAAAAACTTTGATCTCTGCTCCTCGTTGCCTCATTCTACCTGTTGCGGGAATCCAAGTATTGTTGTGAGCAATAGGTAATTAATTTAGTGGACTAAGATAAGAAGATTTAGACTGTTACATATGAGTGCATGCGTTAGCCCGGGGAGAGTGCGCGCATAGTCGAAACGGTTAAGACGACCGCTGTTGAGTGGGAGATCCAGTTTCTAGTCCCAGTTGGATACAAATTTCCATATGAAACTATTGAGTGGTAGATCTATATCTAATACAGCCGATGTCAAGGAATTCGTACTCAGCGAAGAAATTTCGAAGTGACACTTTGGATTGGACAGTCCTAAAATTGCTACACCACGAAGATGACATGCTACAGACGCGAAATCTAACCGACAGGAAGAAGATGCTGTGATAAGCAAATGATAAGCTTTTCAGAGCATTCGCGCAAGGTTGGCGCCGGCGGCGACACCTACAACGTACTGACATGAGGAAAGTTTCCAACCGATTTCTCATACACAAACAGCAGTTGACCGGCGTTGCTGGTGAAACGTTGTTGTGATGCCTCGTTTAAGGAGGAGAAATGCGTACCATCACGTTTCCGACTTTGATAAAGGTCGGATTGTAACTTCTCGCAATTGTGATTTATCGTATCCCGACATTGCTGCTCACGTTGGTCGAGATCCAATGACTGTTAGCAGAATATGGAATCGGTGGGTTCAGGAGAATAATACGGAACGCCGTGCTGGATCCCAACGGCCTCGTATCACTAGCAGTCGAGATGACAGGCATCTTATCCGTATGGCTGTAACGGATCGTGCAGCCACGTCACGATCCCTGAATCAACAGATGGAGACGTTTGCAGGACAACAACCATCTGCACGAACAGTTCCACGACGTTTGCAGCAGGATGGACTATCAGCTCGGAGACCACGGCTGCGGTTACCCCTGACACTGCATCACAGACAGGAGCGCCTGCGATGGTGTACTCAACGACGAGCCTGGGTGCACGAATGGCAAAACGTCATTTTTTCGGACGAATCCAGGTTCTGTTTACAGCATCGTGATGGTCTCATCCGTGTCTGGCGACATCGCGGTGAACGCACGTTGGAAGCGTGTAATCGTCATCGCCATACTGGCGTATCACCCAGCGTGATGGTATCGGGTGCCATTGGTTACAGGTCTATGTCACCTCTTGTTCGCATTGACGGCACTTTGAACAGTAGACGTTACATTTAAGATGTGTTACGACCCGTGGCTCCACCCTTCAATCGATCCCTGCGAAACCCTACATTTTAGCAGGATAATGCACGACCGCATGTTGCAGGTCCTGTACGGGCCTTTCTGGATACAGAAAATGTTCGGCTGCTGCCCTGGCCAGCACATTCCCCAGATCTCTCACCAACTGAAAACGTTTGGTCATGGTGGCCGAGCAACTGGCTCGTCACAATACGCCAGTCACTACTCTTGATGAACTGTGGTATCGTGTTGAAGCTGCATGGGCAGCTGTTTCTGTCCACGCCATCCAAGCTCTGTTTGACTCAATGCCCATGCGTATCAAGGCCGTTATTACGGCCAGAGGTGGTTGCTCTGGGTACTGATTTTTCAGGATCTATGCAAATTGCTGGAAAATGTAATCATATGTCAGTTCAAAAAAATGGTTCAAATGGCTCTGAGCACTATGGGACTTAACATCCATGGCCATCAGTCCCCTAGAACTTAGAACTACCTAAACCTAACTAACCTAAGGACATCACACAACACCCAGCCATCACGAGGCAGAGAAAATCCCTGACCCCGCCGGGAATCGAACCCGGGAACCCGGGCGTGGGAAGCGAGAACGCTACCGCACGACCACGAGATGCGGGCTCATATGTCAGTTCTAGTATAATATATTTGTCCAATGAATACCCGTTTGTCATCTGCATTTCTTCTCGGTGTAGCAATTTTAAGGGCCAGTAGTATATATATATATATATATATATATATATATATATATATATATATATATATAACTTTCAGGAAACATTCCTCACACACAAATAAAGAAAAGATGGTATGTGGACTTGTGTCCGGAAACGCTTAATTTCCATGTGAGAGCTCATTTTAGTTTCGTCAGTATGTACTGTACTTCCTCGATTCACCGCCAGTTGGCCCAATTGAAGGAAGGTAATGTTGAACATGTGACTTTACATGTACGACACAACATGTGGCTCCTGCACACTTCAGTCGAAGTGTTCGTACGCTTCTCAACAACAGATTCGGTGACCGATGGATTGGTAGAGGCGGACCAATTCCATGGCCTCCACGCTCTCCTTACCTCAACCCTCTTGACTTTCATTTATGGGGGCATTTGAAAGCTCTTGCCTACGCAACCCCGGTACCAAATGTAGAGACTCTTCGTGCTCGTATTGTGGACGGCTGTCATGCAATACGCCATTCTCCAGGGCTGCATCAGCGCATCAGGGATTCCATGCGACGGAGGGTGGATGCATGTATCCTCGCTAACAGAGGACATTTTGAACATTTCCTGTAACAAAGTGTTTGAAGTCACGCTGGTACGTTCTGTTGCTGTGTGTGTTTCCATTCCATGATTAATGTGATTTGAAGAGAAGTAATAAAATGAGCTGTAACATGGAAAGTAAGCGTTTCCGGACACATGTCCACATAACATATTTTCTTTCTTTGTGTGTGAGGAATGTTTCCTGAAATGTTGGCCGTACCTTTATATGAGGTGCAGATGCGAAGGCAACTTTCATGCTCAAGCAAGCACAGGGGAATGCTGGGCGGCTGATGGCACTGCGCCTGTTGCAAATGAGTAGGGCCATGAACTGACCACAGCAACATTTCGGGAAACAAGACCTTACCGCGAAAACTAGATGCCTCCCAGGAGGCCGCCGTTCCCTGCTTCTGAGATACCTCCTATGCTGACCAATTGCTACACTGCCCAACACGCCAGACTCACTTCCTTCATGCAAGAGATCCAATAACTTTTCACTCCCAGCAGAAATACCATCTTCACATAATAAACTATCTAGTAATCGTAACACAGCTGATACCTAATCGTGAAGCGATATGTCACAGTCAAAGTAAAAGTAATTTATTCATCTCTCATACTTAACAGGCAATTAGTATCAAGTAACTAAATGAAATGAAAATCATCAAAAAGCAATGACATTAAATAGTCTTTAGGGCATTAATCTTGGAAGATGCCAAGAAAGAATCATTAGCAGATGAAGGAAAGGACGAGGAGCGTTCAGATCCATTCAGAAGCACCATGTACCGGGAAGTTCTCCAACAGCGTCCTTTTCGTTTCAGAAAGTTATCTTAGCTGTTGCATCTGCCCTGCTGACGTTATTGTGACTAATTCCGGCAATGATCTTGATTATTGCGCTAATGCACTAATTAGTATGCCCTGTATACACCACTTAGTCCAAAAGAGAACATACACACACATAGATAATGATTTCAAAGACGCTAGAGAATTGAGTAATAGTGTACAAATGCTCTTTTGTTATTACTGAAGTGTTTAGTCTTTTCAAAAGGGCTTTCGATTACGTATTCATGCCATCACGGCAGACGTTGTTTCCGCTTTTCTGAGGTAAGGAGACAATTTGAGGGAACATTTCTGGGCTAATTGATCTGCCATGTAGCGGTCAGCTTGTTGCACCCCACAGAGTAAGAGGAGGTAACATACATTGTCCTTAGACGCAGATTCACGGGTAGTCGTTGTACGCCCATGGTAGCTGAGTGGAGTGACGGAACGTCATACATAACGGCCCGGGTTCGATTCCCGGCTGGGTCGGAGATTTTCTCCGCTGTGGGACTGTTGCGTTGCCCTTATCATTATCATTTCATCCACATCGACACGCAAGTCGCCGAAGTGGCGTCAACTCGAAAGACTTGCACCAGGCGAACGGTCTACCCGGCGGGAGGCCCTAGCCACAGGGCAATTCCATTACCGGTAGTCGTTGACTCTTGTATGGAACAATAGTGACCGTAGAGCCCCATCGATCCTTTTACCAGCTGGGCACATATCGGTAGCCACTTACATCTCAGTTTGTGACAAGTTCCCAGAGGGCTGCAGTTCTAAGGGAAATTTAACAGGGCACCTATATGAGAGCAACAAATCCAGCCGATGGGGGACAAAGGTATATTCCCCGGTCCGAAAAAAGACAAAAGGCGCTCTCAACAGAGCGGCGTCGGAGAAGAAATTCTTCTATACTCTAGATGACGTGTGGTGTTGATTCCAGGAACAACTGGCAAACTGACACACTACTGTGCAGAAGGGATCTGTTAATAAATGTTACAAACAAAGCTGTCCAGAATATCAGTACCATTTGTTCCTTTTCATATACACTGCAAAAAAGCAACAAAATTATCCGAATAGCACAGAAATCGGTAGATGCGATGGACATTTTCAAACAAACAAATGATCACAATTTCAGAAAAATTGGTTGATTTACTCAAGAAAAAGAGCCACACAAACTGAACAAGTCAATAACGCGTTGGTCTACCTCTTGCTCTTATGCAATTAGTTATTCGGCTTGGCATTGATGTATAGAGTTGCTTGCTGTCCTTCCGAGCGATATCATGCCACATTTTGTCCAACAGGGCTTTGGATCGTCAACATCCCGAGTTGGTTTTGGGGGAGGGGTATTTCCCCATAGTGCTTCAAAAGTACTTACTTTAGTAAAAATTGCCAAGGTAGGGTTTGAGAAGCGCGAAGACAGGCAATAGAAGCTCTCGCCGCTTGCGGGCGGGCATTGTCTTGAGCAGTAAAGGTGTCGCGGATGACAACCAAAGGAGTCCTGCTATGGAATGAAATGGCAGTACTCACTACCACTCTTGGTACGGCGGGCAATAGGTTAGTATCCCACCACTGTTTGGGCGTCTTCAGACACGTCTTCGCTGGTCATCGGGGTGAGTTGCAAGCGGGACTCGTCACTGAAGACAGTTCTAATCCAGACAATGAGGTTCCAGGCGAGATTCCAGGCCGAAGAACCGTTGGGAGATGACCCAGTCAATAATGGAATACCAACCTGACTGTCGGTCGCCACATGGCCTGACAAGCATCCTTAAGCACAGTGGTGCGTCGACGATACTCTACGCCCCGTTTTCTTGCCCTTCATGGCAAGCCATCCTGGGCTTACGTTTCAGCAAGATAATGCCCGACCGCGCACGGTGAGAGTCTCCACAAGAAAGTCGGATTGTTACTAGAGGATAGCACATACCGGATTCTCAGACGGGATCCCACATCGGCGCTCAGCAGGAAGACAAGGGAGCTACTAAAATACTCTGGACTCTCCGACGAACTGGTGAAGAACTTACGGCCGAGAGCACCTAGGTCACCAAGATTGTACGGTTTGCCAAAGGTTCATAAGGAGAACGTCCCGTTGAGACCGATTGTTAGTACTATTGGCTCTCCTACGTACAGGCTTGCAAAACACTTAACTAAATTGTTGGCGCCTATAGTTGGTCACTGCCCACATGACATTACGAATTCAAAAATGTTTGTTGATATCATAAAACAAATGAAGATAGGCCCAAATGATATCATGGTCAGCCTCGACCTGGTTTCTCTGTTCACCAAAGTACCTGTGGATGACACATTACAACAGTTGGCTGCTCAATTTTCCTCAGAAATTTTGAAGTTGTTCCGGCATACCTTGACGACCACTTATTTTTTACACAGTGGAAATTATTATGAAATGACGGATGGAACAGCCATGGGTTCGCCACTATCACCAGCAATAGCGAATTTTTTCATGGAGGATTTTGAAGAACGAGCGTTGAGCAGTGCTCACCTCCGCCCATCATGCTTCTACAGATACGTCGACGATACTTTTTTAATCTGGCCACACGGCAGTGACACGCTGCAGCAGTTCGTGGAACATTTAAATGGTGTACGTCCGAACATAACATTTACATTGGTGGTAGAGAAGGAAGGGAAGTTACCTTTTTTAGATGTGTAGGTGGAGCGAAAACCGGATGGACGACTGGGCCATTCTGTGTACAGGAAGCCAACTCATACAGACTTATATCTGCATAGCCACAGCTTCCATCATCCGTCTCAGAAGAGAGCTACGCTGAATACTTTAGTAGACAGAGCCAGGACTATTTCCGACAAGGACCACCTCGGTCTCGAGATTAACCATTTGACGACTGATTTCAAGAGGAATGGTTATTCTGCAGGTGAAATTAAATCAGTATTGTCCAAGAAAGTAAGATACGATGCCGGCCATATACAAGAAGAGGACCAACACATAGCGCGGCTTCCTTTTTGCGGTGCTACAACAAGCAAGATAGGCAGAGTCCTAAAGAGGCAAGGAATAAAACCAGTTTTCCGACCACCTAGGAAAATTAAGGAAATGTTGAGACCAGTCAGAAATAGTCTCGGCCTAAGAGTGCCGGGAATTTATACTATTCCTTGCGAATGCGGCAAGAATTACATGGGCCAGACTGTAAGAACCGTTGCCGACCGCTGCATCGAGCACCAGCGCCACCTGAAATACAGGTGTTTGGAAAAATCAGCGGTGGCTGAACGTAGCCTGCTTAACAAGCATAAGATTTTATTTGAAGAAACCAGAGTAATAGCCCACGCATCGAATTACTGGGACTCTGTGATCCGGGAAGCAGTCGAAATTAGACTTATCGATAGTAACTTTAACAGAGACAACGGCTATGCACTTAGCAACACTTGGAAGAGTGCACTGGATAAAGAAAAATCGCAGAGAAAAACTTCCCGCACTTTACCTCATGATTCAAGGGATGGCGCTGCAAGCAACGCTGGATAGAAACTACATCTATGGAAGTAGAGGGCACCACTTCACTACGCGCCATATCGCTGTTGCTATGACGTATTCCAGCCAATCAGAAGCCGCCCTTTGCATATAAAAGTGGGAGCCTCGCTAGTTCACGACAGTCAGTTTTTAGCCCTGACGACGACCATGGAGGTAGTGGTCGAAAGCTTGGAGTTTTATCCTGAATTGACGCGGCATGTACACCGAGAGGTTTTTATTCAAGAAATCCGTCGCAAAAGACTTCGTAGCCATATTAGAGTCTCTACTGCTTGTCATCATGCTTGCCGAAGCCTATCTTGGCCAGCAAGGTTGCCGGATCTCTCACAAATTAAGAACGTTCCGAGCTTTATGGGCAGGGCCCTCCAACCAGCTCTGTATGCTGACGAACCAACGCGCCAGTTGGATGGTATTTGGCAGGGCGTCCGTCAGGAGGACATCCAACACAACTCTATCAATCAATGCGAAGCCGAATAGCTGCTTGCATAAGCGCAAGAGAGGGACAAATTCATTATAGACTTGCCCAACTTGTGAAGCTCTTTCTTTTGAATAAATCATTTTTTTTTTGAAATTGTAATCATTTGTTTGCCTGTACATGCACCGATTTCCACCCCATTTGGATAATTTCTTCGTGTTGCATCATTTTTTTTCTCTTTTTTTCTGGCTTGAATTGTAGCGTATTCTAGTGACTATTGTCAAACCATGGTGCATTAGAGGCAGATTATCATAAGCACATCGGAAAAAGATTAGTCACTCTCAGCAGAAAGTATGTTAATAGGTGTAACACTGCATCTTGCTTTGTGATGGTCGCAGTTCGGCGAGGAAGAGAGATCACAAGTTTCTTGAGGTGTGCCATATCCAGCTGAAGCATTAATTGATGCGAAGATCCTGTAGAGCGATGTTGAGTGCTACAATTCAGCAGCCGATGTTGAAAATAGCCTCAGAAATTTTCAGCGGGATTGGAATCAGGTGATTTAGTGGGATGGTCGATATGCAGTGGGGTTTCTGGGTGTTCGTCAAACCAGGAACATACACTTTCAGCGCTGTGAACATGTCTGATGTCATTCGGAGAAGATGAAGAGTAAACAGTGACACTTGGTAACTGAGGACGCCAAGGCTCGTTGTCCGTGATGATTTATTTCCAGGAAAGAACTGTCTTCAGTTTGAATTTCAATCAAGTCGCAGTACGAGCCCACGTCTCGTTGTTTGTTAGTGAGTCAAGATGTGAGGGACAAATTTTACAGACACTTTTATCTTCTTCAGTACATCCTGGAGTATGTCTTGAACGTATGATATAGAGCCGGCCGGTGTGGCCAGGCGGTTCTAGGCGCTTCAGCCTGGAACCGCGCGACAGCTACTGTCGCAGATTCGAATCCTGCCTCGGGCATGGATGTGTGTGATGTCGTTAGGTTAGTTAGGTTTCAGTAGTTCTAAGTTCTAGGGGTCTGATGACCTCAGATGTTGAGTCCCATAGTGCTCAGAGCCATTTGAACCGTTTTTTATGATATAGAAATGTCGCTCCATTACAACTTTCGGCACAACAAAGTTGACACTCTATGGCCGCACGTCTTGTTGCAAGTTAACACTGCCTGTTCGTAAGCCGGCCGTTGTGGCCGAGCGGTTCTAGGCGCTTCAGTCCGGAACCACGCTGCTGCTACGGTCGCAGGTTCGAATCCTGCCTCGGGCATGGGTGTGTGTGATATCCTTAAGTTATTTAGGTTTAAGTAGTTCTAAGTTCTAGGGGACTGATGACTTCAGATGATAAGGTCCATAGTGCTCAGAGCCATTCGAACCACTTTTTGAACCTGTTCGTAACTGACCGGTCGAATGCGCACCTTTTGTTTACAGTAGTTGTTAGTTGAAGCTACCACCGTAGTTCCTGCTCCGACGTCGCTTATATGCCAGGTATAAAACACAGTCTCGGAACTTTTTGGGCAGACAGCGTATATAGGGCTTTTCCCTGTCGCCAAATACAGGGATGGAATAGCTTAGAAAATCGCTAATAGCCGTGTGAAATACCTTCCTACACACACTGTATAGTGCTTTGCGGGATGTATGTGTAGATTTCTCTGCTGGTCGCGGGATGTGTGTAGGAGATGAAAGGCGGATTCAGAACCCGGGCCAAAGTATGCGGCAGGCTGTTAACGAAGACACGAGTGTACGGGATAGGTTCTTAGATATGTGGACGACTCGAATACTTTTCAAGTAATAGAAACCAGTACGTCACCCTGGATGGCGGGTATTTATCAGAGACAGAGTCTTGAGCGTCCCAGGGAAGTGTAACAGGACAGATGTTGTTCTCTACAGGCAAAAACGATCTAAGGGGTAGGGTGAATAGAAGTCTGCGGTTGTTTGCTGATGACGCTGTAATGTGCTGGAAAGTGTCATTGCTGAGTGTTGTAGAGGGATGCAGGATGACCTGCGTAGAATTTTTGTTTGCTGTTATGAATGGCAGCTACCTCTGAACTTGGAAAAAATGTAAGTTAATGCAGCTGAACAGGAAAAACAATCCTGTAGCGATCAAATATAGTATTAATGGTATGCTGCTTGACACAGTCACGTCGAGAAAATATCTTGGGGTAACGTTGCAAAGCGACGTGAAATAGAATCAGCACGTAAGGTCGGTAGTAGGGAAGCCGACTTCGGTATATTGGGAGAGTTCTAGGGAAGTGTAGCTCATCTCTAAAGGAGACCTCACACGGAACAACTGTGCGGTCCTTTCTTGAGTGCTTCTCATGTGTCAGGGTCCCCAGCAGATTAGATTAAAAGAAGACGTCGAAGAAATGTTTGTTTTGAAGGGCCAACGACCGTTCGTTTCAGTCTAGTCGGTTTCAAGCTGCGAAGCACCAGCAGAGCAGCAAGTTTTTCCGTGTTTTTTAGTAGTTTAAATTCTAAATTATGTGCCTGTTTTTGTATTTAAGGGGACGATCTCGAGTTGTGGTAGGTGCAAAGTGTAAATTTGAGCAATCTATAACACAATTGTCGTTTGTAAGGTGGCAGAATAAATGGTCAGATTCGCACCTTACATGAGAGCTTTATACATTGGAACGCGAGGGTGGTTCAAATGGCTCTGAGCACTATGGGACTTAACTTCTATGGTCATCAGTCCCCTAGAACTTAGAAATACTTAAACCTAACTAACCTAAGGACATCACACACATCCATGCCCGAGGCAGGATTCGAACCTGCGACCGTAGCGGTCGCGCGGTTCCAAGCTGAAGTGCCTAGAACAGCTCGGCCACTCCGGCCGGCGCAATGAGAAGGTGAATATGACACCTAACGTAATTCGGCGGTTATGAGAACATTTGCGTATCAGTATGTAATGCAAAAAGGGATGACAGTCAATTGATGGTAATTAACACACCGTTCCTATACAATGCATGTCTATGAGTGGAAGGTGGAACAGGCAACGCGAGTCGTTTTTAGTTTCAAAAGCCAGGCAGACAACAGCATACCGAAGGTATGCTGCATGGGTTATGATGGAAACCACTTAAAGGGATGGCAGGAGGAAGGTGATTCAGGAGGGAGGAACGTGTGGAGAGGGACATCTGCACAAGAGACAAAGAAAAAGCTTTAGAAAGCTGCGTTTCGGAATTCCAAGGGATACAAACAAAAAATAGTAACGCATTTTGGTCACGGGTCCAGTGAGTGTGCCACATGGAAAGGTCAATGTACTTTAGACGTCTAGAATGGGCACAAAAAGTCAGATTGGCGGAAACGCACTAGGAAGGAGAAAAATACTGAAGTTTCGACGCAATTTGATAGAAGGGACATTGCGATTGGTAGAGAGAGTTTCCACAAAATAAGATGAACGCTCCTATTGGTGGACAAAGGCCGTGACATGAAGAATGAATGAACCCAAGTGGGGGGAGGAAGTTCTGCCATGAGTAAGACTAGAGAGAATTTTTTGGGGACTCTTCTCTGAACTGGCATCAAGTGCAGAACAGAGCGCTTAACGCTCTGTACGATGCAGAGAAGAAATTTGTGTGTACACTGAGTACACAGCGGCTGCAATCCAGATAGAGATTAACTGTAGCAGCAATTTAGCTCAAACTGTGGAGAAACGAACCAACTCAATTAATTAATTGTTCTTGAGAGAACTGAGAGGGCACTATAATATGCACGCTGCTCCAACCATGCTCGTGTATATCACCACATATTATGACTAGGGCTGGGTACACGTTTTTCCCGGCGGGGTCAGGGATTTTCTCTGCCTCGTGATGACTGGGTGTTGTGTGCTGTCCTTAGGTTAGTTAGGTTTAAGTAGTTCTAAGTTCTAGGGGAGTGATGACCATAGATGATAAGTCCCATAGTGCTCAGAGCCATTTGAACCATTTGAGTACACGTTTTCTCGCATAACGAGAAACGTAGGGAAATTTTCTGCTGGAAAGTTCAGCAAAGCCCTGATTAGTTTTGTAGGAATTTCAGTGCGAGAGAGCGGCCTTGCAGTCGGCAGCTCATCGCAGCTTAAGATAAATACTGCTTGCAGAGGCGTAAACTTTGTTGGTTCACCATCTTGCGTCCACTGTAAACTCGAGCGGCCTTGGGTAATCTTGCACTCAAATTTGTCACATAACTAACTATCCACAGAAGATCGGATTGTCATCCTAAATAGTACCGAACTTTGAACTGGTGTCGGACGATTTTCGTAGTACTGAACAACATCATAATGTATGTGTAGGAGCAATTTTATAAAGAAACTTCCAATTAAACTTTCATATTATTGTGCTTAGGATTAATGTTCTTTCAAAGAGTTAATATTTAATAGTGTTGTGTATAGGAGTTTTTCACTTTTTGATGTTGGCGAGATGCGTTATCCATTGCGCTGTTTTTATGTCGTTGAGTTGAAAACTGTGTGAAAGCTGTAATTTTTGTGCTAAAATTTGCGGCAATAAACTTGTCATATCAACTTACACAGTTGTTCTCAATTCTAGAATAAGCACCCACTTTATACATTTGTTGGTTTGGAGCTACACAACTGAGGAAGGTGTCAGCGCACATTGACAACACATCATGAGTGTAGCAGGTTACACATTTAGGTCTCTCTGTGTGCTTTTATAGTTTGCTTCTTAAGTTAGTCGTACTAGGATTGATAGGATGCTTGCATCCTCTGTGCAGGAGGAGCAGGCCACAATCCACCACCAGTCAGACATCATCAGGATAGTGCCGTGGAGTGTAACTGTGGTGGAGAACCTGGCGCATCATGTGGCGCACTGCAGGTATCACTTCTTTCGCCCATGGGCTCTGCTGCCGAAGCTCCTATCAGAGTACACAACATGGTGGGTCCGCCCTCACTGCTGGGTGAGCGGATGGTGGTAATGTGTTCACGTCACTCGAGGTAGAGGTCCAGTGTGGAGACTGGTCGTCTGGCCTCGTCTATTCGCCCTGTGAGTGGACAGTGGCCGCTTCTTCAGCACGATAAGAGCAAGCGCACAGGGAAAGGAGTTTGCTAGTTATCGACAGCTCCATTGTCAGGCTTTGGGACATAGCGCCCAGAGCCAGAAACAAACCCAATGTGCATGTGGCATCTCTGCCGGATGGTCTCATCCGTGATGTGGAGGAGGCCCTGCCTGCAGCTATCGGGTGTGCATTATGCAGCCATTTTGTAAGTTGTGGCTCAAGTGGGCACCAATGACGCCTGTCACTTTGGTGCTGAGGCCATTTTCGGTTCATACAGGCAGGTAGTGGAAGTGGTGAAGACAGCTGGCCACACAAGACAGTTGGCAGAGCTCACAGTTTGCAGCATCGTTGCCAGAACTGATCATCGTCCTTTGGTTGGGGCCGAATGTCTCAATCAAAAGCTGTGTCGAATCTGTGACGATCTTGGCTGCAGATTTCTGAACCTGCGTTATGGGGTGGAGAATTGTAGAGCTCTCGTTCATAGGCCAGAGATGCACCGAGCAAAGAAAGCAGCTACTTGGGTAGCAGAGTACTTTTGGGGTGTACGTGGGAGACTTTTAGGCTTGGGTGCAGGTTGAAGTCCTCTGATGAACAGTCGCCAGCTGACACGCAAATACCGAAATCTGACCGCACACAGAGTAAAGAGATTTTGACCACCAAATTGTTTGATGTTTTAATCAGCCACCCGACTCCGCTGTGACAGTTTTAGTATCACTGAAAGAAATTCTACGCTCAAAGGCGTACAAATGCCCAGATCAGGCCTATTAGATGGAGGCGACTTTAACCTTCCGAATAAAGACTGCAATATCTAACGAGTCATTAGAGGTGGTACAGACAAGTAGTCTTGTGAAATACTTTTGGACACGTTTTCCAAAAACAGTCTTGAGCAGCTAGTTCGAAAACCCACACGCACTGGAAATGTTTTAGACCTTGTATCCATAAATAGGCTTAATTTTATCGTCGGTGTTCGTATAGAGAAAGGGGTTAGTGATTATGATACCATAGCGACGATGTTCACTAAAGTTAATAAATCAGACAAGAATGCTAGGTGAGTGTTTCTTCTAGAAACATAAGCAACTGTTAGCATCTCACGAATACAATAAACTACAATCATTTGTTACATTATGATAGACTTAGAGTAATTATAGGCAAAGTTTAAGTGGACTACAAATTGCACTCTGCAAAAGCATGTGCCGAGTAAGTGAATTAAGGAAGGATAGAACATACCATGATTTAAAAACAAAATTCGAAAATGATGAGGAGGCAGAAACTGTTGCACTCTCGGTTCAAAAAAGAACGAGCAAAGAACGACCGGCAAAAAGTTATTAGAGAATCGCGCCTCTGCAAAAAGATCGTTGCGCGAAGCTATACCACAGCACAAGATCTTGCGAAGAACCCGAAAAAATTTTGGTCCTATGTAAAATCGATGATAATGTTTCTATTCAGTCATTCGTTGACCAGTGTGGTGATGCAACAGAATAGACAAAAAGGAAAGATGACGTTTTAAATATTGCGTTTAAGAAAACATTCATGCAGCAGCATCGTAAAAACATCCTGTCGTTTGACCGTCACACAGACTTATCTGTAGACCACACAATAATAGGCGTCTCTGGCGTAGAAATGTAACTGAATGAGTTGAAAATAAGTAAATTGCCAGGTCCGGACGGAATAAAAGTTGAATTTTACAGAGGGTACTCTATGACTTCGTCCCTTACTTAGCTTGCATTTCTCTCGAATCTCTCGTCCAGCGGAAACTCTTGTATATAGGAAGGGTAAAAGAACGGACCTGCATGATTGCAGAACAACATCCTTAATAGTGGCTTTTTTAAGAATTCTTGAACATCTTCTGAGTGTGAATACAATAAGTTTCCTTGACACGGGAAAGCTTGTGTCCAGAAATCCGCACAGATTTAGCAAGAATCATTCGTGCGAAACTAAGCTTGCCATACTATCGTATAATATCTTATGAATGAATGAAGGACAACAGGTATACTCGATATTCATAGATTTCCGGGAAGTGTTTGACCCGATTCCCCAATGCAGATTGTTAGCGAAGGCAGAGCATACAGAACAGGTTCCCAGATACGTGAGTGACTCGAATACATCTTAAGTAATAGAATACAGTAGGTTATCCTCGATGGAGAGTGTTCATCATGGGGCAAGGTGTGTCGTCAGTAGTTCCCCCGTGGAGTGTGACAGGACTACTCTTATTCTGTGTATACATAAATTATCTGACGGACAGGGCGAGCAGTAGCCTGCAGCTATTTGCTGACGACGCTATAGTTTACGGGCGTTTTTATTTAGTAAGTCTATGTGTACGGGAAGGTGTTATCCTTGAGTGGCTGTGGAAAGACAGAGGACGACATAGAATATTTACTTGGTGTGATGAGTGGCAGCTTTTTTTAAAAGTAGAAAATTTAAGTTATTGCAGATTATTAGAAAAAAAACAAACGTGAAATATTTGAATACAGTACTAGTAGTGTGATTCTTGACAAAGATATGTCGATTAAATGTCTAGGCTCAACGTTGCAAAGTGATGTGAAGTGGAACGAGGATGTAAGGACGGTAGTACAGAAGGCGAATGGTTGACTTCGTTTTATTGGAGGAAAGAGTAACTTATTTGTAAAGGAGACAGCATATAAAATGCTAGTGCGACCCATTCTTGAGTACTGCTCGACTTTTGGGATCCTAACCAACTCAGATAAAGGAAAACATCGAAGCAATGTAATGGCGGGATGCTAGATTTGTTGCCAGTAGGTTCGAGCGACACGAGAGTATTACAGAGATGTTTCGGGATCTTAAGTGGGAATGCCTGGAGTGAAGACGACGTTCTTTTCGCGTAACATTATTGCGAAAATTCAGAGAACCGGTATTTGAATCTGACTGCAGAACGATTCTACTGGTGGCAACGTATGTACCGCATAAGGATCACGAAGATAAGAAAAATTAGGGTTCGTACGGAGGCGCCGTTTTTCCCTCGCTCGATTTGCGAGTAGAACAGGAAAGGAAATTACTAGTAGTGGTGTAAGGTGCTCTCTGAAACGCACCATACGGTGGCTTGCGGAGTATGTATGTAGACGTAGAAAGTCAGAGGCGTACTGCTAGATTTGCTACCGGCAGGTTCTATCAACACCCGAATATTCCGGAAATACTCCATAAGCTCAAATGATAATCCATGAAGAGACGAAAACGTTATTTTCGCGAAACACTACATCGTCAGGGTTCACAGTCATGTATAATTTTTTAAAGGACATCAGATTTATCATTATTTGCAGAAATTATTGATTTCGCTATTGCAATTTTCGGCCTTTGGGCAATTTTCAAGTGGTACTGCAAACGATGCAGTGTTCCAGAACATCGATTTGTAACGAGTTACGTGAATGATGTTAACATTGCTAACACGTCATGTAATTTACATCATTTCACGACGTACAGAGGTTCACTCTCATTTTATGTTACTGTAGTGAAAAGATCGATTTTTGACGATGGTGTGTATATACGTGTCGAAAGATTTTAAAGTCTGTCATAAACTGAAGCAAACTTCTGCACTATTACTCGAAAATGAACCAGAGACAGAAACTGTATAAGTACAACAAATAATGTCTTCAGTCAACGGCGAATATGATGTTCTTTACTTAAGGAAAAACATTCCTCGCATTTGCGACTGACTGTAGAACATTCCTACTGCAACCTTCATATATCCCGCTTAAGCACCGCGAAAGCAAGAGAATCCAGGGCTCATTCAAAAGCATATAGACAGCTGTTTTCCCTCGTTACGTTTGCGAGAGTAACAGGAACGGGAATGACTAGCACTGGTACATCTACATCTACATCTACATTTATACTCCGCAAGCCACCCAACGGTGTGTGGCGGAGGGCACTTTACGTGCCACTGTCTTTACCTCCCTTTCCTGTTCCAGTCGCGTATGGTTCGCGGGAAGAACGACTGTCTGAAAGCCTCCGTGCGCGCTCTAATCTCTCTAATTTTACATTCGTGATCTCCTCGGGAGGTATAAGTAGGGGGAAGCAATATATTCGATACCTCATCCAGAAACGCACCCTCTCGAAACCTGGCGAGCAAGCTACACCGCGATGCAGAGCGCGTCTCTTGCAGAGTCTGCCACTTGAGTTTATTAAACATCTCCGTAACGCTATCACGGTTACCAAATAACCCTGTGACGAAACGCGCCGCTCTTCTTTGGATCTTCTCTATCTCCTCCGTCAAACCGATCTGGTACGGATCCCACACTGATGAGCAATACTCAAGTATAGGTCGAACGAGTGTTTTGTAAGCCACCTCCTTTGTTGATGGACTACATTTTCTAAGCACTCTCCCAATGAATCTCAACCTGGTACCCGCCTTACCAACAATTAATTTTATATGATCATTCCACTTCAAATCGTTCCGCACGCATACTCCCAGATATTTTACAGAAGTAACTGCTACCAGTGTTTGTTCCGCTATCATATAATCATACAATAAAGGATCCTTCTTTCTATGTATTCGCAATACATTACATTTCATTTGTCTATGTTAAGGGTCAGTTGCCAAGGTATGCTCAGCCATGCGCCGTATGTTGACTTGTGGAGTACGTTGCGTAGAGACTGTTGTTCCCAGATTTGTGTGGTGAAATGCAGGGGGCATGGAGCTTCATTTCATCTTGTCGGGTAAACATTCTAACACCCGTGTCAAAGAACGCAGTGGCCATAGTATTGTCATCACATCTCACAAAAGTCAGTCTCACTATATTTGAATCAGATAGGAATATCTTCGTAATCAAAGAAGGCAAACAACTGGCGTTCTGTTTACGTGTGTGCCAGGTCAGGGTCCCGCAACACCGTGGACAGGCAGCAGCGAGAGTGCGGTGCTGAGCCTGCAGGAAGCAGACCTATCGACGGACGTCCAGCAGTATGGTAAGTAGCCGCGACGTGTCATTGCCGCCGTCCGTTAAGCTGACTGTCTCTGTAGAACAATAATGCAAGTAACGCCTGCCTCAAGATCACTGTGCAAAACAACTTGTTCACTCCCTAACAAAGCAAAAACGATTAATCATAAAGCTATACCGGTACTCACAATCGAGTCTACATATCAAAATAAAGGGGAACCTCACACGTTCAATATCAGTGTCAGACTGCCAGTATACTGAACATCTGAGGGTGGATATTGAAGTATTGTCAATATCATATACAATCAGCAGTGCTGATGCGCCGAATAATGTTCAGCAATGTGAAAATATACTGAGTGTGAGGTAGAATATAAACAATTTGACAGTATGAACCAGTAACACGACATTAGAGTTTGCGGTTTGTTTTCCGATCGTTGGTGTGCGTATCATACCACAGATTCAATTTTTCAAGTATTTCTTAACATCAAAAATTTTTTATAGGCCCGCACAATAAACAGTTCCAATTTAGGACGGTCACTGGAGGATACAACATCGCATTGCTTCCTTTATTGTTTTGCCAACATAGTATTTTCTTTTTGAATTGCGCAGTAGTTTGGAATAAACCCTTTACTTCGAAATGTTTGTTATATATATTGTGTGTGTGTATAATGACTAGTAGAAAAGTCTACGAAGTGCATGTCAGTCCAACCAGATACTTAAAAAACGTAAACTGTTTTGCGTTGAACACCTGATTACTTCCTTGGGAGACACATGTAATTGTTCCACAGGTTTCGATCAGTTTCTCGAATTGTTTACTAGTATTACACCAATAAATTTAAAGCATTCGAATGTCAAGCCTGTAGCCACAGGCATGACACTCCTAATCCCAAGCAGAATGTTTTCTATTTTATGTAGGACTTGTGAAATGCAGAACGCATCTGGAAATAGTTTATGAAATTTTTCGGGTCCGTGGTTTTGATTTAAGTCACACCTTTGAGCTGTTCTCATGCCCATTTTGTCTTTTTCGTTTTGTATTATTTATTCCCAGCTGTATCTAACAAAATTGCGGTACATTTTCTTGTGGGTGGTCCATATAATTCATGAGTTTCACAAATAATTACCATCTGACGTCGCCCTTGTGTTTAAGTTTGGAAATATTAATACTGTCAATAAATACTGAATGTGTGCAGGTCCTTTTAAGGCTCGTATTACACAGTAAAAGAACTTTGTCAAAATCTTTTACAACAGTTATAAAAATCTTGAATGGTTAGTTGCATATTTACATCGCTCACAAAATGCCATTGACCTACCTTTGATTCAAGATTCATCAGTTCCCAAACAGTGCAATATGGCTCTTAGCTTCAGTGCTTTGCCATGATAGGTCTGTGACCGTAGTTCCTACGTTAGGAAATTTATCTAAAGATCGCAGTCACCAGTAATATTTTATTTTTGTCTAACGACTTTCGGAGCTATAACTCTCTTCCCATTTTGTGACCAAGTGGGAGTAACCACCAATAGCACATTTGCGCGTTAGTATCGTCTTAGACTTTTTCTCGTGAAAGTAACAACTATGTGGTGACAAATAGAAGCAAGGAAAGTAGATATAATCCTTGTAAATGGAACTATAGCTCCGAAAAACATAGAATTTAAACAGAAAAATGTAACACTTAGGGAGTTAAAGAAAGACCTTCCTAATCAAGCTTGGCCTTTCCACTCTGCCACAACAGTTACTAATCATGAATACTACCCTTGCAGTTGGAAATAAGGTGGCAAGAAGTTTTGATCATATTAACAGTAGTTTTTAATTTTCAGTCTGGTATAAAACAGTGGTCCAAGTGGCAACGTATTGCAACTGAGATATGAGATAGTATTTCTTCTTTGAAAAAAGAATATTTTTCACTTCTGTACTAAAAGATCATGCACACAAAGGAACCCTCTGAAAATATTGCGGTTTGAAATTACGGCATCGGCCACCATTTGGTCGGCCCCACTTTAAAACACGCGAGCGCCAGCCACGCTGCCTAATTTCCTACAGCCGCCACCGCGGCGTGAGAGCGGTGTCAGGACCGCTTACGTCATCGCTAATGATACGCAAGCATCCCCTCTCCGGAACTTCAGCGCGTGTCTACTTGAGTTCAAACGTCGAAGCACAGAGCCCACTTTGTGTGTCAGTCATAACATTTGCAGAATGTCATAGCATTAGGGTTCGCCATCTACGAAACAGTCATTGTACTGAAGATTGACTGAAATGTAAACCTTCACCTGTATATATTTTAACATTCACATCTACTAGAATGAAACATCCCCCAGGCTGTGGCAAAGCCATGTCTCCGCAATATCCTTTCTTTCAAGAGTGCTAGTTCTGCAAGGTTCGCAGGAGAGCTTCTGTAAAGTTTGGGAGGTAGGAGACGAGGTACTGGCAGAAGTAAAGCTGTGAGGACGGGGCGTGAGTCGTGCTTGGGTAGCTCAGTCGGTAGAGCACTTGCCCGCGGAAGGCAAAGGTCCAGAGTTCGAGTCTCGGTCCGGCACACAGTTTTAATCTGCCAGGAAGTTTCATTCATATCTACTGCTAGCAAATGACGCTGCAGCTACAGCAAACCAAGATATTTATTAATTTTACTATTTCACATTACATGTAGAATAAAATCTATGAATTCCCCATCGAAGAACCTCATTTGTCCCTCGTTCCTGTCCCCACTGAAGAATCACAAAGCGTACAAAAGAAGTTAGGACAAAATTTTCTTCAGTACATTTTAATTTTCAATGTAACATATATAAATCCGTTGTTCTTTGGCTAAGGAGACATTAATTACAAATTCAGAGGTTCATGTTTCAATAGACAAATATTTTTGCCACTTACCGCTTTTACCAACTCTGACAATAGTTTGCGTATGTGAAAAATGTGAAGTTCAACCGTGGTTCGGAGTCAGCGTTAACCTGTAGGTTCCCCTAATACTGGAAGGCCAGTCATTTCAAAGGTAGCAGAAAGGCAACGGATGTGGGCTGAAAATACCGATAAGGACGTTGGGTTTGACCCGTCACGTTCTGATGTGGCGTGTGACGTAATACATGCACAAACATAGTGCAATAAAACGCTACCAGTGTTCGTTTGGATAAAGCGCACTTAACGGTACGCTTGGCACTTCAGTTGCGTGCTGCAGTGGGTAGTTAATTGATAATCGTAGACAGTCGTGTGAAAGTGTACGGTAACCAGTGAGAATCGCTCATAACATTCATAATCTCGGTTGTGACGGATATTTGGCTATTTTTCCGAATATGTCACAATTTGAGGTGGTTATAAAGTTTGGACCTAATAACATAGCTTAGATGGCCCAGAGTAAAACGAGTAGGAATGAAGTTCATAATCTTGGTTATAACAAATTTCTCCCCCTTTCTTTTTCTTCCGGGATATTTTACTATTTCCGAGGTGATGGTTAGGATTGGACTTAACAGCTCATTTTAACTGCAACGACTAAAACGTTTGCTGACTTCATTTACGGAGCATACGAAATTATGAACGAGCAATGTAATTGGCTACCCATATCCCCCCATTCGTGATTAGCCTTCAATCTTCCTTACCCGTTAATAGAAACAACTAATGTCTGTGAGAACTTATTTGTGATGGGAAACTTGTGGTGTCACCGCCAGACACCACACTTTCTAGGTGGTAGCCTTTAAATCGGCCGCGGTCCGGTAGTATATGTCGGACCCGCGTGTCGCCACTATCAGTGATTGCAGACCGAGCGCCGCCACACGGCAGGTCTAGAGAGACTTCCTAGCCCTCGTCCCAGTTGTACAGCCGACTTTGCTAGCGATGGTTCACTGACAAATTACGCCCTCATTTGCCGAGACGATAGTTAGCATAGCTTTCAGCTACGTCATTTGCTACGACCTAGCAAGGCGCCATTATCATTTGCTATTTATCTTGTGATGCATGTACCGTCAGACCGATGTTCACCAATTATGGATTAAAGTTAAGTGTTCCAGAAGCTACGTACCTTTTTTTGCTAGGCTCAATCCCTTGTCCTGTTCCAGACCTCACGCCAGCCTGCGTGAGCTTAAACGCGTGCCTTTCGGCTTCCTGTCATAGTGGATTGGCTGTCTTGCCAGTCCACAACAAAACTAATCTGTAGTGCAGCCTGAGGCTTAGGTTAGGTTCAAAACTGTCAAATTGTGAACTGCAAAAACTCAACAAATGTGATGAAATGAGTATAATTACGAGTCTTGTTATAACGTGCATTTTACTCACATCGGTAGTTAAAATATTCAGAAAAAATGGAATAGTATTTAAGTTTCTGTCTTTTCCCTCCAAACAATATCAAAAGTACTCTTTGGATGCCAGAAAACACCAGTCATGCCCATAGTGTGGGATTAAAATAGACTTAGCCTCTCTTGATGCTGGGTGACAGATTTCCACCCACTGCTTGCATTCCTCCTTAGTTTATGGCACCGAGCAAGTTGGTGCGTTGGTTAATGCGTAGAGAGAGAGAGAGAGAGAGAGAGAGAGAGAGAGAGAGAGAGAGAGAGAGAGAGAGAGAGAGAGAGAGAGAGAGAGAGAGAGAGGGGGGGGGGGGAGGGGGGGGGGGATGTCCTGCCCGTCATACTTGGGATGACAAAGATTCTGTAGAAAAGAAAATAACCAGCCAACATATCAGTGGGATATAGTAATTTTATTTGTAACGACTTAAGTGTAGTTCACTAAAAGCATTTTTTAGTAAAACTTTGAACGTAGCTGCTAAGGTTCAGTGACTGTGTCAGAATTATATTAGAACAAATAGGCCCTCGGTGACAAATGTTAAGTCAAAATTGACCAGATTTCGACGATACTATGAGCGTCGTCTTCAGAATTAGACTAACTGTTCTAAAACATATTAAGTATATAATACATTAATAAAATTAAAGTTTGTACTTACTGGAAAAAGCAACCATTGTTCACAGTACGAGCAGCCCTTAGCGGCTCGCCATGTCATTTACAACTATTCATGACGTCGCCTTTCCGGCTTAGATCATTTTTAATATGTGACTTGAAAGTACCGCTTTTTCCAGTCAGTACAAACTTTAATTTTATTAATGTTTTATATACCTAATATGTTTTAGAACAGTTAGTTTAATTCTGAAGACGACGCTCATAGTAGCGTCGAAACCTGGTCAATTTTGACTTAATATTTGTGACCGAGGGCTTATTTGTTCTAATAGCATTTTTTTAGTATAAGGGCCACTGATGTAAAACTTGGGTTCCGTTTGCCAACATCTGCAGTTTAGCGTGATTGTATATTATATAATAACACTAAAAAAAAGATAAAACTGCCCTCCGAAACGCTGTTTTTCGTGGTCCAATTAGGTGGTGTGCCCTCACCTTGGGGACTCTGAACTGCCGTGAAACTTGGCATTTTGCACACCACCACCACCACCACCACCACCACCACCATCTGGTATGATTTCTTTTTTTTTTTTAGTAATTTAATTGAAAGCTTTGTTGCTTTGGTAAAAATAAAATTGGTTCTTTTTGTCGTGACAGAATAAATTACTATTAATCACACCAGATTTGTCGGAGAACAGCAGCAACATGTGTAATTGATCCAGCTTTAAGAAACTCTATTACCTTTTAGCGGAAAATTCGTGCGGTACTCTCCGACGTTAGAAAAGTCGTAGTGTTCCGTTCGGAGCAGGAGGCGGCTGTCTTTTCTCCTTCGCGATATCGAAAATTACTAAAGAAAATGAACAGAAATTTTTTTCGGAGGAAGATCGCGCGGAGAAAACAGACGGAAGTTACATGAAAGAAACCTAAGGGACCAACTGATTGGATTTGTACGAACATATAAACGGAACTGAAAGAACTTGGAATAAATACTATAGCGATGTCGTCACGACAGCCTCCTGTTCCGACAGAACACACGCTGGATCATAAGCTGCATAAATCTTTTAAACAGGAAGGATTATCATAAGTATAATTAATGAAAATAAGGTTGAGAGATTTTCTTTGAAATTAAATAAACTTCAAGGCTTCAAGTATTATAATATGAAACGGAAACTTACATTAACATGGCCACCCATTGTGGCGGTGGAGCGAATTTTTCACGATATACATTCTCGCTTGTTTGTGGCTACATATATTTTTAATCACTTAAACTCTTAACTTTACAATAAAAATGATTATATCAGATGGAGCACAATACTTTTGCGTCCGACTCGCAACACATTCACAGAAGAGCTAGACAGCGACGCGGCTCCCTGCAGAAGTAAAAACTGGCAATTGTTATTTTGAAACATAGGTGCATCGGTTTTTTTTTTTTTTTTACTGATCGATAGCAGCGTATAACAGTTTATAGCTATCGTGATATTCTGCGCTTTTCAGGAGCGCGGCAAAGATATCTGGTTACAACATTCATTGGTATATGTTAGAAGTTCGCACATACTGACGCAAATACAGAAAAAAAAACTTTTACATGTTAAAAATCGCAGTGATAAAGGCTGTAATGTCACAACCACCACCACCACCACCACCACCAGTGTTAAAAGATGCGGTGGAGGGGGAAAAATGCTGGTATCATTTAGGCATTGAAGCTCACACGTTTGGATCTGTTGTACGACAGTCAGCCATTGAACCACCATGCCACAATAATACCAAACATTAATAATAGGAAAAACTCGAGTAGCAGACGTTGCGTCCTTGATGAGCGAGGTGAATTTTAGAGTATACAAAGGAATTCCCAGACCACGAAATCAAATTATGTACAAAAATATCAACGAATGAGTAACTAAACTGAGATAACCCAAAAAACAACAGGGGAATATATGAAGCGCTTACTCTGATCTCATTTACTCGCCTAATTTCTTTTGGGTGCCAGAACAATGTTCTGGCCATATTTCTCCTTACCCCATATTTTGTAAGAGTTTTGCTAATATTTGTGTTCTAATTAGTGCTTCGTTGCTCATCTATACTCAGTCACTTAAAGATGGGTCCGAGCGAGGTGGCGTAGTGATTAGCACACTGAACTCGCATTCGGGAGCGCAATGATTCAAACCCACATCCGGCCATCCGGATTTAGGTTTTCCATAATTTCCCTAAATCGCTTCAGACAAATTCAGGGAAGGTTCCTTAGAAATAACATGGCCGATTCCTACTCCATCCTTCCCTAATCCGAGCTTGTGCTCAGTCTCTAATGATCTTGATGTCTACGTAAAGTGAAACACTAATCTCCCCCTTCATAATATGTGTAGTGGAGAATATTTTGTTCAAGTGAATCTACTGATACTATGTCAGCTCCACCACGTATTGTAATGATGTGGCGTGTAAGGTAATACGTGCGCAAACGAAGTGTACACAACACTGACAATATTTCTTTCACGTCTGTACTAGTTCTTGGAATGTAAATGGTGGTGATTGACTGACCCATGGTGTGATTAGAGGCTTAGGTTAGACTTGAAGGTGGCTGTTCTGCTGGAAGCTGGTAAAGTGGTATCAAACGCTGCAGTTAAACCAGGTACACCACTAACACCTGCCCTCTTCTTTCCTGTTTCGTTCTGCAATATTTTCCAGAAAAGACAATTACCAAGCCACCATCTGGGCTCGGATTTTTCTGATTTTACAGTCATTGTCATTTCGCATGATACTGGTCATACAAGTTGCACTCTAAGAACTTTAACAGAGAACCCGTGTGTGACACAAAGGTTTATGAAATGTGCCGCTGTTTTTTAGATTTCAGCGTCTCTCTTCCATTAGTCATACATAGTAAGGGCCTCAGACAGGCGAGAATTATTAGAGAATTCATCTAACGAAAGGTTTATAAACTACTGCTTTTGCGGATGAACTGAGAATTTCTTAGATTGACAAATATCTAGCTGTATCTCTCTAGACAGTGCTTCATTTTTATATTTTATTGACTTTCCATCACTCTGCATCTTCAGTCTTAAGGTTGTCCAAGCGGTTTGGCCAAGCAAACTGCCCCAGTTGAAAAGTAGAGGGATGCTTACAGAGAAAAATGGTAATGTAAAACTGTCGACAGCATTATGTGGATCCTGTTGGCGCAGTGTGAGAGAGGATGGGGCGGCTGAGGCAGTGATATGGAGCAGAATGGGTCAGAGGTAGCGATTATAGTGGGTAGAACAGATATGTTCCTACATGAATACGCTAAGTGGGGGTGGGTAAAATCTACTCTGGGTCCTGGTACTTGCTAGAAGTCTTAGCAATGTGTCATTCATAAACAGGAATGCAGTAGAGGTCTGCTGTTCTGATTTACCAACGGACAAGAATTTACAGAAGGGTTCGACGAATTTAATGGAGCATGTCAACATCAAAGTAATTCACCAGTGCAGTGGATGCGTGCGAGGAATGATAGACACAAGCAAGGTATGAAGAGGAGATAATGACGGAAAACGACTAGTAGGAAGCGACAGAAATAAAGTAACGTTGGAAAATAGCGGTAGTGTGTATACAAGGCGACAGATTCTGCACTGTTTTCTTAAAATTGGAGTCTCTGGACTCCATAAGCTAAGAGAAAGAACGTTTTGCCATAGCATTATTCATTTATATGCTTTATATATTACTCATTTTTTACTAAACCTGTAATAATTATTAAAAATAAACTGCGTTGTTACAGGTCGAAAGTGACGTCATCGTTACACCGTGTGTCTGAACCCTCTTGTAAAGGTGTCATGACTGCACAATATTTCCTCGTCCTTGTTCGTAATACACTCCTGGAAATGGAAAAAAGAACACATTGACACCGGTGTGTCAGACCCACCATACTTGCTCCGGACACTGCGAGAGGGCTGTACAAGCAATGATCACACGCACGGCACAGCGGACACACCAGGAACCGCAGTGTTGGCCGTCGAATGGCGCTAGCTGCGCAGCATTTGTGCACCGCCGCCGTCAGTGTCAGCCAGTTTGCCGTGGCATACGGAGCTCCATCGCAGTCTTTAACACTGGTAGCATGCCGCGACAGCGTGGACGTGAACCGTATGTGCAGTTGACGGACTTTGAGCGAGGGCGTATAGTGGGCATGCGGGAGGCCGGGTGGACGTACCGCCGAATTGCTCAACACGTGGGGCGTGAGGTCTCCACAGTACATCGATGTTGTCACCAGTGGTCGGCGGAAGGTTCACGTGCCCTTCGACCTGGGACCGGACCGCAGCGACGCACGGATGCACGCCAAGACCGTAGAATCCTACGCAGTGCCGTAGGGGACCGCACCGCCACTTCCCAGCAAATTAGGGACACTGTTGCTCCTGGGGTATTGGCGAGGACCATTCGCAACCGTCTCCATGAAGCTGGGCTACGGTCCCGCACACCGTTCGGCCGTCTTCCGCTCACGCCCCAACATCGTGCAGCCCGCCTCCAGTGGTGTCGCGACAGGCGTGAATGGAGGGACGAATGGAGACGTGTCGTCTTCAGCGATGAGAGTCGCTTCTGCCTTGGTGCCAATGATGGTCGTATGCGTGTTTGGCTCCGTGCAGGTGAGCGCCACAATCAGGACTGCATACGGCCGAGGCACACAGGGCCAACACCCGGCATCATGGTGTGGGGAGCGATCTCCTACACTGGCCGTACACCACTGGTGATCGTCGAGGGGACACTGAATAGTGCACGGTACATCCAAACCGTCATCGAACCCATCGTTCTACCATTCCTAGACCGGCAAGGGAACTTGCTGTTCCAACAGGACAATGCACGTCCGCATGTATCCCGTGCCACCCAACGTGCTCTAGAAGGTGTAAGTCAACTACCCTGGCCAGCAAGATCTCCGGATCTGTCCCCCATTGAGCATGTTTGGGACTGGATGAAGCGTCGTCTCACGCGGTCTGCACGTCCAGCACGAACGCTGGTCCAACTGAGGCGCCAGGTGGAAATGACATGGCAAGCCGTTCCACAGGACTACATCCAGCATCTCTACGATCGTCTCCATGGGAGAATAGCAGCCTGCATTGCTGCGAAAGGTGGATATACACTGTACTAGTGCCGACATTGTGCATGCTCTGTTGCCTGTGTCTATGTGCCTGTGGTTCTGTCAGTGTGATCATGTGATGTATCTGACCCTAGGAATGTGTCAATAAAGTTTCCCCTTCCTGGGACAATGAATTCACGGTGTTCTTATTTCAATTTCCAGGAGTGTATGTTTCGCGATCTGAGTTCTTGGCGTTTCATGATGTAAATTTCCCCCTTTTAAGACTCCACAGCCAATTCGGTTAGGCAACATCTAATTTCTTGTACTACTTTATTTGACGCCGTGGTCATTAAAATTACGCTGTAATACCCTTCTCACTTTTCATGAGTGAAGTGCTCCCGGGCCGGACGAAGTGGCCGTGCGGTTAAAGGCGCTGCAGCCTGGAACCGCAAGACCGCTACGGTCGAAGGTTCGAATCCTGCCTCGGGCATGGATGTTTGTGATGTCCTTAGGTTAGTTAGGTTTAACTAGTTCTAAGTTCTAGGGGACTAATGACCTCAGCAGTGACCGCTGTCTCGCAGAGTGCATTCGTCGAAGACAAACTGGCCCCAACCCAGACCTTACAGTCTGGAATGCTATAAGCTACAATGTCATTCACCTTCGCTGGTTCTGGGCTGCATGATAACAAGTACTCCGTATGTGTTGAATATTGTTCTATCCGTTCTTTTTCCGTCTTTGCAAAAGGAAGGTGACCTGTTTTTCCAGCAGGTTGCAGTCGGTACTGGGAGATGAAGCAGCTTGCACAGGATAGAGTAGCATGGAGAGCTGCATCAAACCAGTCTCAGGACTGAAGACCACAACAACAACATCATATTGGTCCCATTTTATGCAACCCGCACGACATCTGTATCAGGAACTGTCCAGACAGGCGACAGCCACGTAATTAACAAAAGTTAACTCTCAGAGGTTTGAGCGACAGCTAGCAAACAGAATCATACTATGAAAAAAAGTGAGGCTTGACTATGGATTACACGGTATTTTTGGACCAATATATACCTTACTTTTTCCACACTTACCAAAATGTCTTCAATCTGGTTTTGTGTAATTAGCGGTTTAGTTGTTTACTTATACAGATTTAGGATACATCTGTAAATTTATTCCGTCTATATTGCTAAATCTTTCTTAAATTGTTCAGAAACATTGCCTTATAAAGTGTTTCACCATCGGGGACAACAAATTTACAGGCGGTATCAAAATGGAAACTGGAAGTAACAAGTTTCCGGTGTACAGGGTGTTTCAATAATTCACACATGGAAAGTACAGGCCAAAAATAGCTAAAAAGCTCCAGTAAACATGGATCTGCAAATCAACCACTGCCGAGGTGTCTCACTAAAATTAGGAACCAACTGCAAACGCCCCTCGATACCGTGGTATTCACGTCAGTATCTCAAGCTTCGGGATCGGCTATCTGGTTACGCATGCGCAACAAATTCCCTTTCGCCCTCAGTACACAGTGCCGTACCGGCCTCACAACCAGTTGCGAATGTGGATGCACCATGGAAACAGGTTACACCAATGAAGAGTACGCTGAGATACACTTCATTTATGGCAAAGCGAATGGCAGTGCCCCTGATCCTGCACGATTGTATGAAGCTTTTCCTCTCCCCAGGCAGCCCGACAGGCGTACATTCAGCCGGTTAGATCAGGGCCTTAGAGAAACCGGGAGCTTCTTACACCATGTACGAGAAAGTCGACGCAGATCCATAACACCCGGATGTTGATGAAAGGGTGTTACGCTCTGTATACGAACGTCTGAGTACTGCTACCCAAGAGCAGAATGTGGAGGGTGTTAGATCGGCAAGTACTCTACCCATATGATCTCCAACGAGTCAAAGCCTTCAACAATGAAGAATACTACTACAGAGAATTTCTGCCAGTGGATTCAAGAATAGAGCACCCTGAATCCACAGTTGGTAAGCAGTTTGCTGTTAATTGATGTGGCTGGATTTCCCCGTGATTTTTAACTACCATAACTGTCACATTTGGGCCGATGTCAATCTTAATCCAACACATGTATCACGATTTCAGCAGCGCTATTCGTTGAAAATTTGGGCAGGACTGCTCACAGATAGCATAATTGGACAACCTTCATACCACAGACTAACCGGACAGCAATACATGAGGTTTCTGCAGACTATACTACCTAGATGTACATGATTGCCTCACTGAATCAACTCCTGAACATGGGGTTCATACACTAGAGTATTGGCAACTCATTTCAGAGATGAGTTCAATGTTGTATTCAGATGTATGAACATTTTGAACACCTACATTAACGTTTCTTTGGATTCCGTAGAATTGTTCGAACACTTGAGGCAATGCTGACCCTACGTCTTACCTTAGAAGCTAGATTAAGAAAAGGCAAACCTACGTTTCTAGCATTTGTAGACTTAGAGAAAGCTTTTGACAATGTTGACTGGAATACTCTTTCAAATTCTAAACGTCACAGGGGTAAAATACACGGAACGAAAGGCTATTTACAATTTGTACAGAAACCAGATGGCAGAGTCGAGGGACATGAAAGGGAAGCAGCGGCTGGGAAGGGAGTGAGACAGGGTTGTAGCCTCTCCCCGATATTATTCAATCTGTATATTGAGCAAGCAGTAAAGGAAACAAAAGAAAAATTCGGAGTAGGTATTAAAATCCATGGAGAAGAAGTAAAAACTTTGAGGTTCGCCGATGACATTGTAATTCTATTAGAGACAGCAAAGGACTTGCAAGAGCAGTTGAACGGAATGGACAGTGTCTTGAAAGGAGGATATAAGATGAACATCAACAAAAGCAGAACGAGGATAATGGAATGTAGTCGAATTAAATCGGGTGATGCTGAGGGTATTAGGAAATGACACACTTAAAGTAGTAAAGGAGTTTTGTTATTCGGGTAGCAAACTAACTGATGATGGTCGAAGTAGAGAGGATATAAAATGTAGACTGGCAATGACAAGGAAAGCGTTTCTGAAGAACAGAAATTTGTTAACATAGAGTATAGATTTAAGTATCAGGAAGTGGTTTCTGAAAGTATTTGTATGGAATGTAGCCATGTATGGAAGTGAAAAATGGACGATAAATAATTTGGACAAGAAGAGAATAGAAGTTTTCGAAATGTGGTGCTACAGAAGAATGCTGAAAATTAGATGGGTAGATCACATAACTAATGAGGAAGTATTGAATAGAATTGGGAAAAGAGGAGATTGTGGCACAACTTTACTAGAAGAAGGGATCGGTTGGTAGGATATGTTCTGAGGCATCAAGGGATCACCAGTTTAGTATTGCAGGGCAGCGTGGAGGGTAAAAATCGTAGAGGGAGACCAAGAGATGAATACACTAAGCAGATTCAGAAGGATGTAGGTTGCAGTAGGTACTGGGAGATGAAGCAGCTTGCACAGGATAGAGTAGCATGGAGAGCGCATCAAACCAGTCTCTGGACTGAAGACCACAAAAACAACACATTAACGTTTAGAGATGCCATGGATTCATAGAAACTGATGAGCCGCGACGACGGTTGAATCGGGATCCTTGATTATTGGAGTTTTTTTAACTACTTTTGGCCTGCACTTTCCATGTTTGACCTATTGATCATTACTTCTGAAACACACTGTGTAACCCAGTGAAAAGGTTAATATGCAGGATGATTCAGATGCCGCTACCGATAACGTTTTATGCAGACCCACATGACAGAACAATGTTGTTGGCCACTTACCTCTGGAGATGTGAAGTACATTGTCAAAATGACTTACAGTAACTCGTAAAGTATACGAAAACATCTTATACCTATTGTATAAATTTCGTTTGAAACTTTCACCACGTCGATGCAGCGAATCATATATTAATCTTTTCATTGGGTTATATAATGGCAAACAGTTATTTCCATGCTTCACATTTTATTTCCTGTTAATTTAGTATTTCCAGATGGCGAAACACGCTATACAAGGTAACGTTTCTGAACAATTTACGAAACAGTAAATGGTATAAATGGAATTCTTACAGTCGTCAAGAACCTGTGACTACACGTCTTAATTAGGCAACGACAGATTGAAGACACTTGAAAAAGTATGGCAGAAGTAAGGTATATATTCGTCCAAAAATTCAACAGAACTCATGGACTATCCTCATTTGTATTTTTACAGTATGTGTCCATATGCTAATAGTCGCCCAAAGCTCTGAGAGGGAACTTACATCGATTGCATGGCTGCCGTCTGTATGGACATTGTCCTTCATAGTGACATAGTGTGGATTGTATAAAACATCTGTAGGGGCAACTGAATCACCCTGTGTACAGAAAAAAAGACATGATAAAGTTTTTAAAAGTATGTTTGGTCATCTGCGAATGGTCGCTCTCACTTACAGAAACACACATGTTAAATACTTCACATTTATGGGTATTAAATTAACTGTTGTACATTATGAGGAAATAATAAACAGGTAAGAAACTCTTAAATTTTAGATGTCTGTGTTGAGAATTCAAGCTGAAAAAATCAGATTTTGAAACTTTCAAAACTACTTAGCCATATTTTCTCTTCGAATCACTTCAAATCTTAGTGACAGGCAAGTTGGGAAGTTAACATATTTTCACTGAATAATGTCACCTGAAAAAATGTTCCCGGGTAATCTTTTTAAGAAAGTGTTCGTTGCTAAAGAATGACACGTGGTGCTTACTCACGATCATCTTGCAAGTATCTATTTGAGGAGTTAGGAATGTTGACTGCTGCTTCATATTATTCCATCATAAATTTTGTTGTAAATAATACGCTGCGATTTAAAAGGAACAGTGAAGTACATAATTACGATATCACAAGGAAAGTATCGTCCATTACTCAACAGTGTCTTCTTCAGCGCAAAAACGGTTGTACAATGTTGCAACCAAAATTTTTGATCACTTACCTAGTGATCTAAAATACCTGACAAACAACAAAGTTAAGTTCGTTTTCAAACCGAATAATTTTCTGCTTGGCAATTCGTACTATTATGTGTAAAAGGTGGTGGGTGGACAATTTAAAGAAATTGTAAATTGTCAGCATGCAGCTATATTTGCAAATCAGTTAGCGATAATATAAAATGACTCTTCCACTTCATTACTATTCATCATGCAAAGAATCCATGGAACATGAAATTATTTAAAGTTCGTATATACTAAACTTACACCTAAGCCTTTTTCGCTTTGTTCGGTGTCTAAAAAACGTAAGAGACGTAAGCACGGCAGAAGACAGGAATCAGTAATTTTTTAAAGGTAGTTAAATTTTTTATTCACTTTTGCAATAAAAAATAATTCCAGATACTGACAGGTGTACCAAGTTAGGATGAAATCGATACAGCGGTTTGAGGTGGTGGATCTAACAAGGGAACCTCCCCACCGCACCGCCCTCAGATTTAGTTATAAGTTGGCACAGGGATAGGCCTTAAAAAACTGAACACGGATCAATCGAGAAAACAGGAAGACGTTGTGTGGAACTATGAAAAAAATAAGCAAAATATACAAACTGAGTAGTCCATGCGCAAGGTAGGTAACATCAAGGAGAGTGGTAGCTTACGAACGCCGTGGTCCCGTGGTTAGCGTGAGCGGCTATGGAACGGCAGGTCCTTGGTTCAAATCTTCTATCGGGTGAAAATTTTAATTTTTTATTTTCAGATAATTATCAAAGTTCAGGCACTCACACATAATCAACTTCGCTCTCCAAAATTTCAGGACATGTTCAGATTTGCTTGGACATATACAGAATTTGACGGTCTACGCACGGAAACGTTTGAAAACGTAAAAAAAAACATATGTTTTGACAGAGCACAGGGAAAACTGTGCGACTCTGAAACTGTTGCATTCATTTGATGCAGTTTATGTGACAAACTCTTATGTTTTCATCACTTTTTTTGGAGTGATTATCACATCCACAAGAAAACCTAAATTGGGCAAGGTAGAAGAATCTTTTTACCCATTCGCCAAGTGTGCAAGTTAGGTGGGTCGACAACATATTCCTGTCATGTGACGCACATGCCGTCACCAGTGTCGTAAAGAATATATCAGACGTGTTTTCCTGTGGAGGAATCGGTTGACCTGCGACCTTGCGATCAAATGTTTTCGGTTCCTATTGGAGAGGCACGTCCTTTCGTCTACTAATCGCACGGTTTTGCGGTGCGGTCGCGAAACACAGACACTAAACTTATTACAGTGAACAGAGACGTCAATGAATGAACGGACAGATCGTAACTCTGCGAAAATAAAGAAAGTAAAATTTTCGCTCGAGGGAGGAGTCGAACCAAGGGCCTTTCGTTCCGCAGTTGCTCACTCTAACCACGAGACCATGGCGCTCATCAGCTATAATTGTCCTTTGTTGCCTATCTTGCACATGGACTACTCAGTTTATATATTTTGTTTCTTTTTTCATAGTTCCACACAACTTCTTCCTGTTTTCTCGATTGATCTGTGTTCAGTTTTTCAAGGCCTATCCACTGTGTCAATTTATGACTAAATCTGAGGGGGATGCGATGGGGAGGTTCCCTTGTAAGTACATAGCTTTACATACAAAAGATTTTAATAAATATATAGATAAATGTTTTATAATAAGCAAAAATGTGCAACTGGTAATATGGTGCTAGTTACAGTATTGTTAAGTGCTCAGGAGAGCTGTGCAAGACTGTTTCGGGAATTGGCTGGTTCCCTTTCAGACTGAGCGGGCCGACGCTGTTAGCCCCCACAATTCTGCGCGGCTACGATGTGATCGGAGCCCTGTGAGGACCGGCGAAGTCTCATCGACCACAAATCCACGGCCGCCTCAACTGCCGAGAGCCGAAAGCTATGACCGCTTGATGGACATGTCATCGCATTCGTCTACGGACTGGTCAGGCGCGTCTGCGTACTGGTCAACTTCGTCTTCGGAATGGTCAACCCCTCCAGGGGACACGACAGGAGAAGATCCAGGGCGCCTCCATAACCGCCAGTCTCCACGAAGTCCAGTAAGTCCACTCACAATGGCCGCAAAAACATTCATTTGTTTAGCTGAGGTTGGTATTATACTATAATTATGTGATAATGTGCGGCAAGGCCCTGAACTTCGTCCACCGAGATGATCTTCAATACTGTGTTTATCCTTCCGAAATTGTTCAAATCGGCGACCCTGATGTGCTATTGCGAAGTAAAATGTCAACTAAAACGCTAAGCGTTGGATAAGGGACAGGAACAAAAGTAACTGAAAAAATGCTACAGTATTTGCCCTTTTATCTGCAGTTCATCGTAGGTCTTCAGGCTACAGTATTTCATTCCGAAAGAGGTTATTGACTCTTGATATCACATCTACATCATGTAAACCAATGTACAGTGTGTCGCAAAGTATATTTCTCACATCACTGTTAATTCATCACCTTTTTTATTCCAAGCGCTAATTGTGCGAGGGAAGAAAGACTGTTAGTGGGTCAGAATTTCTCATATTTTTGTCATGGTTGCCTAGAGATACGTTGTTAATGGTTAATGAAAACAATGTTGAAGGAATGTGTACTCTCGAAACTTGATGGTAAACGTAATCACGCAGACAGTCCCTTGCAGTGTCAGCCACTGAAGTTCAATGAGCATCTGTATGACGATTTCACACTTACTAAATGCACCCGTGAACAAAGACGCTGGTATTTTCTATAGCTTCTGTTCTGCGATGAATCTTTTTGTATCTGCCTTTCTGAAACTGATAGTCGATGAAACGTCAGGAAATCATACTGTTAGAGATAAGAAGCTGTGCACGGCTAATAAAGTATGCCAGATAAAATTAGATGGCTGGATGAATAGACGGTTTCATGGGGAGGCATAGTGTAGCTATAGGGGGGCTCTAAACTTCCTGGCTGATTGAAACTGTGTGCCGGACTGGGTCTTAGAATGTTGGAATTTAACTTTTTGCGACTGAGTTATCGAAGCAAGACTCTTGACCGCCCTCGCAACTTCAGTTCCGACTGTAGCCCATCCCCTACCTTCCAAACTTAAGTTGTTCTCCTGCGATCTTGTAAGACCACAAGATACATACTACTGTGAGGTGTATTATGAATCTGAGAAAGAATGAAAACAAATCACTGGACGAGGATGGGTTAACGGATGGATAGAAGTGCAATGGAAGCAGGAGAGTATGACACTGAATAACTGCTATAAGGGACAGAATTTGGTGGACCAAAGTAACGTTCGTAATTTCTGTTGTTGTTGTTGTTGTTCTTCTTCTTCTTCTTCTTCTTCTTTCAGTGACACCCAATGCCCGGGCGGAGAAAATTCCCGTTCCGGCTGGGAATCGAACCCGATATGCAGAGGCAGCAACACGAACCACTAGACCGCGTTTGTAGCCTGAGTCACCTGAGATATATCAAGCTGTTTATCCCACAACAAAAGGTGAAAGATAAAACTGGCGTAAATGATACGGGCTTACAAGATTTCATTTCATTCGACACAATTTAAGAGGAATTTATTTTGGACTGAACAATCTTGTACTGGACCAAACTGATTTTTACAAACAAACGTTCTTACAAAACGTGGAACCTTTGAACCAAATGGAATTACTGTGGAAAAGTTTAAGTGATGAGTTTGTCTCGATACATTCACTAATCCTTTTAAAGGAGCCCTGATAATGCAATAATACAACCGCGAGCTGTTCTGCGTGCAATGCGGTGCAGGGGTCCGCTTCGCTGGCTGACGTGTTGGAGGTGATTCACAGGCCCACAAGTAAATGGTAGAGACGTGCTCTGAAATCTTTTATACAGTAAGAATACACCGAAAGTAAGTTCTAACTGCGAAGACGCACTGCATGTGTCTTTTTTAAAAAAAGCCTTGGGAATTCGCAAATTCATAGCTCCCAAGACATTTGGAAATTGTACACCCCCTACCGGAGCTATAGCGGAATGCCCATGTGCAACATGGCAAGCGCGTATCGTTGTTTGACAGCACATCGGCAAACAGATAACAGCAATCGGCGTGATCGTAGTTTGTGAAGCGAATTTCAGTTTCCGTTGATAGTTTTTCTGAAACAGTTTTCCGCAGTTACTGTTCACTCAAATTTGCAACTCATTTAATAACCATAATAGGAGTGCGGGTTAGCTACTACAAACAGCATAGTGAACGCATTATTGTGGCCAAGATAGACACAAAGCCCATGCCTACTACAGTAGTACAAGTTTATATGCCAACTAGCTCTGCAGATGAAGAAATAGATGAAGGTATGACGAGATAAAAGAAATTATTCAGGTAGTGAAGGGAGACGAAAATTTAATAGTCATGGGTGACTGGAATTCGTCAGTAGGAAAAGGGAGAGAAGGAAACATAGTAGGTGAATATGGATTGGGGGGAAGAAATGAAAGAGGAAGCCGCCTTGTAGAATTTTGCACAGAGCATAACTTAATCATAGCTAACACTTCGTTCAAGAATCATAAAAGAAGGTCGTATACCTGGAAGAATCCTGGAGATACTAAAAGGTATCAGATAGATTATGTAATGGTAAGACAGAGATTTAGGAACCAGGTTTTAAATTGTAAGACATTTCCTGGGGCAGATGTGGATTCTGACCACAGTCTATTGGTTATGAACTGCAGATTGAAACTGAAGAAACTGCAAGAAGGTGGGAATTTAAGGAGATGGGACCTGGATAAGCTGAAAAAACCAGAGGTTGTAGAGAGTTTCAGGGAGAGCATAAGGCAACAATTGACAGGAATGGGGGAAGGAAGTACAGTAGAAGAAGAATGGGTAGCTCTGAGGGATGAAGTAGTGAAGGCAGCAGACGATAAAGTAGGTAAAAAGAAGAGGGCTAATAGAAATCCTTGGGTAACAGAAGAAATATTGAATTTAATTGATGAAAGGAGAAGATATAAAAATGCAGTAAATGAAGCAGGCAAAAAGGAATACAAACGTCTCAAAAATGACATCGACAGGTAGTGCAAAATGGCTAAGCAGGGATGGCTAGAGGACAAATGTAAGGATGTAGAGGCTTGTCTCACTAGGGGTGAGATAGATACTGCCTACAGGAAAATTAAAGAGACGTTTGGAGAGAAGAGAACCACTTGTATGAATATCAAGAGCTCGGATGGCAACCCAGTTCTAAGCAAAGAAGGGAAGGCAGAAAGGTGGAAGGAGTACGTAGAGGGTTTATACAAGGGCGATGTACTTGAGGACAATATTGTGGAAATGGAAGAGGATGTAGAAGAAGACGAAATGGGAGATAAGATACTGCGTGAAGAGTTTGACAGAGCACTGAAAGACCTGAGTCGAAACAAGGCCCCGGGAGTAGACAAGATTCCGTTAGAATTACTGATGGCCTTGGGAGAGCCAGTCATGACAAAACTCTACCATCTGGTGAGCAAGATGTAGGAGACAGGCGAAATACCCTCAGACTTCAAGAAGAATATAATAATTCCAATCCCAAAGAAAGCAGGTGTTGACAGATCTGAAAATTACCGAACTATCAGTTTAATAAGTCACAGCTGCAAAATACTAACACGAATTCTTTAGAGACGAATGGAAAAACTGGTAGAAGCGGACCTTGGGGAAGATCAATTTGGATTCCGTAGAAATGTTGGAACACGTGAGGCAATACTAACCTTACGACATATCTTAGAAGAAAGATTAAGGAAAGGCAAACCTACGTTTCTAGCATTTGTAGACTTAGAGAAAGCTTTTGACAATGTTGACTGGAATACTCTTTCAAATTCTGAAGGTGGCAGGGGAGAAATACAGGGAGCGAAAGGCTGTTTACAATTTGTACAGAAACCATATGGCAGTTATAAGAGTCGAGGGGCATGAAAGGGAAGCAGTGGTTGGGAAAGGAGTGAGACAGGGTTGTAGCCTCTCCCCGATGTTACTCAATCTGTATATTGAGCAAGCAGTAAAGGCAACAAAAGAAAAATTCGGAGTAGGTATTAAAATTCATGGAGAAGAAGTAAAAACTTTGAGGTTCGCCGATGACATTGTAATTCTGTCAGAGACAGCAAAGGACTTGGAAGAGCAGTTGAACGGAATGGACAGTGTCTTGAAAGGAGGATATAAGATGAACATCAACAAAAGCAAAACTAGGATAATGGAATGTAGTCAAATTAAATCGGGTGATGCTGAGGGGATTAGATAAGGAAATGAGACACTTAAAGTAGTAAAGGAGTTTCGCTATTTAGGGAGTAAAATAACTGATGATGGTCGAAGTACAGAGGATATAAAATGTTGACTGGCAATGGCAAGGAAATCGTTTCTGAAGAAGAGAAATTTGTTAACATCGAGTATAGATTTGTGTCAGGAAGTCGTTTCTGAAAGTATTTGTATGGAGTGTAGCCATGTATGGAAGTGAAACATGGACGATAACTAGTTTGGACACGAAGAGAATAGAAGCTTTCGAAATGTGGTGCTACAGAAGAATGCTGAAGATAAGGTGGGTAGATCACATAACTAATGAGGAGGTATTGAATAGGATTGGGGAGAAGAGAAGTTTGTGGCACAACTTGACTAGAAGAAGGGATCGGTTGGTAGGACATGTTTTGAGGCATCAAGGGATCACAAATTTAGCATTGGAGGGCAGCGTGGAGGGTAAAAATCGTAGAGGGAGACCAAGAGATGAATGCACTAAGCAGATTCAGAAGGATGTAGGTTGCAATAAGTACTGGGAGATGAAGAAGCTTGCACAGGATAGAGTAGCATGGAGAGCTGCATCAAACCAGTCTCAGGACTGAAGACCACAACAACAACAATAATTACCAGTTGCTTTTGTGGTAGCGTGTTAACGATGGAGGTAAGACAGGATTAGTATTCACTGTGCTTAGTGCTTAATGTTACGCATCTGCAAACCCCAATTTACTTCGTAAGATCTTACCATGAACTGTGTAAATGTAAGACTCACACGACGTAGTACATATGTACTTCAATCGATTGGGAATAACTGCAAAACAGGGTTATTAAACCTTGACCATGGTTTCGACAGTCTTAAAACTGTCTTCGGCAGGTATTATACGTAGGTTCACATTATCTACAGGGTGTTACAAAAAGGTACTGCCAAACTTTCAGAAAACATTCCTCACACACAAAGAAAGAAAATATGTTATATGGGCATGTGTCCGGAAACGGTTACTTTCCATGTTAAAGCTCATTTTATTACTTCTCTTCAAATCACATTAATCATGGAATGGAAACAAACAGCAAAAGAACGTACCAGCGTGACGTCAAACACTTTGTTACAGGAAATGTTCAAAATGTCCTGTTAGCGGAGATACATGCATCCACGCTCCGTCGCATGGAATCCCTGATGCGCTGATGCAGCCCTGGAGAATGGCGCATTGTATCACAGCCGTCCACAATACGAGCACGAAGAGTCTCTACATTTGGTACCGGGGTTGCGTAGACAAGAGCTTTCAAATGCCCCCATAAATGAGTCAAGAGGGTTGAGGTCAGGAGAGCGTGGAGGCCATGGAATTGGTCCGCCTCTACCAATCCATCGGTCACAGAATCTGTTGTTGAGAAGCGTACGAACACTTCGACTGAAATGTGCAGGAGCTCCAACGTGCATGAACCACATGTTGTGTCGTACTTGTAAAGGCACATGTTCTAGCAGTACAGGTAGAGTATCCCGTATGAAATCATAACGTGCTCCATTGAGCGTAGGTGGAAGAACATGGGGCCCAATCAAGACATCACCAACAATGCCTGCCCAAACGTTCACAGAAAATCTGTGTTGATGACGCGATTGCACAATTGCGTGCGGATTCTCGTCAGCCCACACATGTTGATTGTGAAAATTTACAATTTGATCACGTTGGAATGAAGCCTCATCCATAAAGAGAACATTTGCACTGTAATGAGGATTGACACATTGTTGGATGAACCATTCGCAGAAGTGTACCCGTGGAGGCCAATCAGCTGCTGATAGTGCCTGCACACGCTGTACATGGTACGGAAACAACTGGTTCTCCCGTAGCACTCTCCATACAGTGACGTGGTCAACGTTACCTTGTACAGCAGCAACTTCTCTGACGCTGACATTAGGGTTATCGTCAACTGCACGAAGAATTGCCTCGTCCATTGCAGGTGTCCTCATCGTTCTAGGTCTTCCCGAGTCGCGAGTCATAGGCTGGAATGTTCCGTGCTCCCTAAGACGCCGATAAATTGCTTTGAACGTCTTCCTGTCGGGACACCTTCGTTCTGGAGATTTGTCTCGATACAAACGTACCGCTCCACGGCTGTTGCCTCGTGCTAATCCATACATCAAATGGGCATCTGCCAACTCCGCATTTGTAAACATTGCACTGACTGCAAAACCACGTTCGTGATGAACACTAACCTGTTGATGCTAAGTACTGATGTGCTTGATGCTAGTACTGTAGAGCAATGAGTCGCATGTCAACACAAGCATTGAAATCAACATTACCTTCCTTCAATTGGGCCAACTGGCGGTGAATCGAGGAAGTACAGTACATACTGACGAAACTAAAATGAGCTCTAACATGGAAATTAAGCGTTTCCGGACACATGTCCACATAACATCTTTTCTTTATTTGTGTGTGAGGAATGTTTCCTGAAGGTTTGGCCGTACCTTTTTGTAACACCCTGTATATCCAATGTGGGAGTCGTTGACTCTGTCTAGTACATGTGCATGTCATCCAATTAATCGTCATTTAAAATATATGATTTAAAAGTAGTCCTTCTATACTTTAGAGCTTTGTCTTACACCTTTTTTAAAATTCCACATTTGACATTGGATCCAACACTGTGTTGTGTGTCACTTGACGTATCTGTGTATATATGACATCAAATAAAAACCTGGCGTCGGATCCTGCAGAGCGTAAGTATGCCAAATACAGAACTAGTGAAATGCACCGACGAATATTAATAAATATGTACCAAAATGAAACTCTCAAAACTGTGAAAGAAGTTATCCGAAAAATTTACTGTATGGGCTGGCAGAAAAGTCTATTTACACCCATTAATAACCAACGTGAACCGCTAAACTTCAATAAATAACATGAACAATAGTGCTTTAAAAGAGTATTGAGATAAGAAACGCGCAGACCTTTTTGTGAGAGGCAGTGCACCGTTAAAGATAGAGATCTAAAAGACTGGGCCATCTGAATCACAACTGAGATGAACATTGCTGATTTCAAGCCTTACTCGACGTGATCAAGCAGATTCAAGAAATCATACAGTATAGAAAATCGCAAAACAACAAATGCTGATTTAACTGTGCAGTTTCTGCCTGTGGCCATTTTTAAATGCATGAAAGGTGTTCAAAAGTTAAGAGACAGCACCATGGGTGTAACTGCAGTCTTTATTCAAAAGTAATCAACAGAGGTCTGAGCACAACTGTACTGCTGCCTCATGAACCGAAGGATTCGCTCTTCCCAGAATTACTGTGGCTGTGACAGGAGCCAGTCCTCCTGTGTGTCCTTCAGTTCGTTGTCAATTGAAGCGATTCCCTTTGAGATTTATTTATTTATTTTGGACACACCCGTGGTCTACGAGCAGCACCTTGAATAGTAACCAAAATGTCCTCGGTCCTGGATTCGAACCCAGCTACCGCTTAAGCTTTGAATGAAAACCATCAGCAATGGCGACTGAAGACTGCCAGCGTAAGTCACCTTCATACTACCAACAGCCTTGCCAAAGAAGTCAGAGGAGTGGACAGAGCTTCAGGGCAGTCTTGCCGTTGCTGTGCGAAACAGTTCTTAAAGGTGGAAGAATCAGCAGTCATCAACCACATGAGGACGCAGAAGGCAACGGAAACCACTACATTTATCACACACAATGCATATCCACAGGAAATGTGGCCTGCATCTGGATAAGTCTGATGATCTATATTGACAAGATTCTGGATTAGTCCTCCATTTGGATTCCCGGGAGAAGGGGAGATGATCTTGAGAAAAAGATTGAACAACCAACGAAGCGATAATGTTCCACGAGTCGGGGCGTGCAATATCAGAAGTCTAAACAAGGTATGGAAGCTAGTAAATCTGAAAAAGGAAAGGCTAAGTCTCAATCTCCGATATGGAGGGGGTCAGTGAAGCGAAGTGAAACGGAAAGAAGATAAGCATTTCCGGTCAGCGGTTCAAACACATGGAAGTCTCAGGGCGAGATGTCAGAGTTGTAGGTAGGATACTCAAGCTACCCTGTCTTGAACTTTGCCGTTACGCTTTGTGTGACCCTGGAGACGTGTGGACGCGCGTTATCGTGGAGCAAAATCACCCCATCCGTGAGCAACCCAAGCCGATTGGTCTTGGTCTTGCGAAGGATGCGGGTGTCCCACAGTACTTGGCACTGTTAACGGTCTAACGGTGAGTATCGGACCGCGGACGTCAAAAACGGCGATGAACATCACTTTGTCTGCTGAGTGCACAGCTTACTTTTTTGGGGGATGGGGGTGGGAGGAGAGGTGATGACTTCACATTCACTTCCCTAGACGTTTCACTACTTTATCCAGAGCGGCATACGCAAATTTCGACCAGTTCGGCGTTGTGACGTCTCGTAACTCTCCATTTGAATATGATTATGTTGCTCAATGAATTTGAAAATAAACTCGGGCTAAAATTGGCCAGTAATGACATACATGTAGACTGTTCGATAAAGGTATCACGTATAATCAGACTGACAGCCTGTAATGATTTTTTTAGAAATAGTTCGATCATTCAGAAGTTAGGCAAAGGCTGTGGATCCACACAATAACATGGTTCCCCTGAAAGGTCACGGCCGACTTCCTTCCCTGATCCGATGAGACCGATGACCTCGCTGTTTGGTCTCTTCCCCCAAAAACCAACCAACCAACCACACAATAACATTGTTTCACACTGGGTTCTGGTCGGGACTGTTGACAGGCCAGTCGATTTTGGGAGTGTTAATGTCTACAGACCACTGCCTGAAACCTCTTCTTCTCGATAGGGAGCATTGTACTACTGATTAAATTAGCGTTTCTGAACTGTTTCTCTAGTGTACGAGCTGAAGTGTCTTGTAAAATGTTTGCTTTTAGTTCGGCATCTAACGTGTTCTTAAGCAAAATATGGGGACTGCACCATAACCTCGAAAAATCACTCATGTACCACCTCCTCAGTACTTCACTATTGTCATCACACATGATGGTCGATAACATTCTTCAGCTATGTGTTAAACTCAGATATTGCTCCGGCGTGCCACAGGGTATTCATCACTCTAAGCCATTAGTTTGCAGTCATTCACTGATCAGCACCAGCGATCATCACAGCACATAGTGTCGCTTAGCAATGGCGACAGTAATGAGTGGCTTTTGAGGAGTTGCTGCGCTTTTATTACCCACTCTTTTAAACCATGCAATAGCAACGTATTTTAAATAGTGTGTATTACTGGGAGGGGGTGGGGTGTACGTTATGCCCGTCCTAAAAAAATTAAAAAATTAATTAATTAATTATGGTTGACTTAAATTAACTACAGACTTTATAAAGAGGTACTGATGTGTGCTACAAAGTTGGGGGGGGGGGTGAGGGGGAGGGAGGGATAATTTGTGGTCACTATAAAAAGTACAGATTCGTTAACTATGATTGGCTTTTACTCACAGCAAATCTTTTAGAGAGACCCTGATGTTTCAGTAAGATCCTGAACTGAAAATATTGAATAAGACATTCATTGAAAAAAAAAAAAAAAATCACCTGCTAGTGAGACTTAAGTTTATGGATTAAGCTAAACCGCAAAATTAAAAAAATATATATATAAATGGGTAGAACACTTCATTGAGCACCAATATTTTTTTTTCGAAACTTTAAAAATTAAAGTATCGGACTAGATTACAGTATTTTCAAAAGGTGGAAGCAAAGTACCTACTCTCTCCCTCCCTCTCCCCCTCTCAATCCCTTTAGTATTGCGAGTGTTTATTCCTGACAATCATCTTTCGAGCTAGGTTGCTGATAGATCTTTCGAACTCTGATTTCATGCAGTTTTTTACGACTTCCCTCTACAATGCTCGACGTCGTGCCTTCAAAAGAGTGCTACCTCTTCAGTTAATCCCTAGTGTACAATATTATTTTTCAAAGAAATTAGTTAAGAATGTAATGTAACTTTATCACTACCAATCACTGCACGTACTACACACATAGTATTTAATGATAAAACACTGCGTACCCCGTCAGCTTATGTCAGGACAATAGCGACAACGTTTGTCTTTGATTTTGCGTAGCGGAACTTCCCATTTATTAGTCTGAAAGTACTCGGCATGCTCGATAATGAATGAGATGCTGAGCTCTGAAAGAAGATAAATTATATACTTCATAAATAAGATTTTCCAGAAAAAATGTTTGACTGATTATGAGAAATGTTATTATTTATAATTGCGTAGGCTTGCGCGGCCAGTCAGTCGACAGAAAAGTTTTCTGGGTTTGGTACCGCGTCATAGTGTAAAAACTACTGCTGCTATAGAAAAACCAACGTTTCGGCCACGATTGCAGCGGCCTTCTTCTAAAGACCCAGAAGAAAGCCGCTGCCACCGTGGCCAAAACGTTGGTTTTTCTATAGCAGCAGTAGTTTTTACATTATGACGCGGTACCAAACCCAGAAAACTTTTATGTCGAATGTTGTTATTATTTACTTCTTTTACTTTCTCATCAGACACTTACTACCAAACACCTACTAAGTAATCCTTCGCCGTAGAAATTTTATTGTTAAACAAGAATTTCCTAAGTGCCTTTTCAGATACGTTCACTTTCGTAATCTCTTTAAGCCCCTTGTGCAATATATTATACAGTTTTATTCCGTAGTAGAAAATGCTGTTTGGAGTCTTACGTTCACTTCTTCAACAACATAAGTTCCGTCCAGATCTTATTCCATGGTGCAGACTGAGCGATCACTTTTCTCACTGATTTTCCCCTGCAAACCACGAATTCTTTCTTGCACCAAATTCTTGATCGTAGGGTAGCACTTACACCCTACATCTTGGCTTGCCCTACAGTTCCTACCTTCTACAGCTCCCACTACTAATATGTCTCAACACATACCCCTCTTCTTGTTCATATATTCGTTTTTCGCCTACTATGCCGAGAACCACCTAACTCCTTACCTTCTCAATTTAATTTTTAACACCCTTCTACAGAACCACATCCCAAACGCTTGGATTCTCTTCTTTTTCTGTTGCAGTAATTGTCAGTATTAATTCTGATGAGCATAAGTGTTGGGAAATGTACTTGCATTATGTAGTGAAAATGCCCAGTATTCTGGACAAGTATTTGTAATGGCTCGATTACTTCTATTGGTTTCTATTCTTCTTTTCTGTATTTTGGAAACTGTTCATTTTTTTCCGTTTGTGCCCTAGTAAAGAATTAACCTGGTAAGGAATAAGGGTACATATGAACACACTCAGCTGACAAGTCATGGGATATCTCCTAATATCGCGTCGTCTCTCTCTCTCTCTCTCTCTCTCTCTCTCTCTCTCTCTCTCTCTGGCGTAGTGCAGCAACTCGACGTGACATGGCCAGGTTGTCGGACGCCCCTTGCAGAACTATTAATTAATTCATGCTGACCTATGGCCGTCCATCATTGCGCAAGTGTTACAGGTAAAAGATTTCACGTCCTGTAAATATACTATAGGTTGCACATCTTACGCTCGAATTGGCCAGAAAGTTCATCAAACCAATCGCGAAAAATTGTGGCCTGATAACATGGCTTATGACATCCGTAAAAAATTCCATGTTTGTTTTGGAACACAATGTCCATGAATGGCCCCAAATGGTCTTAAAGTAGGCAAACATAACCATTTCTAGTCAATGATGAGTTCAATTGGACCAGAGGATAGACACCATTACATGTAAACACAGCCCACACCATTATGGACTCACCACCAGCTTATACAGTGCCTTGTTAACTTAGATCCATGGCTTCGAACCCTACCATCAGGTCTTACCAACTGAAGTCGGGACTCATCTGACCAGGCCACCATTTTCCAGTTTAGGGTCCGAACGAGTCACGAGCCCCGAGAGGAGCTGCGGGCAATGTCGTGTTGTTAGAAAGGAACTAGGGTCTATCGCCTGCTGCCATAGTTCATTAACGGAAAATTTCCCACCCTCTCTTAACTGATACGTTCCTCGTACGTCCGACATCGACTTCACGTAGTGCTGCTGGTGTGTTAGCACAGACAATTCTACGTTAACGGTACTGCTCTCAGTCGTTAAGTGAAGACCGTCAGCCACTGCGTTGCTCTTGCTGCGAGGTAATATCTGAAATTCGGTATTCTCGGCATACTCCCGGCACTGTGGATCTCGGAATATTGAATTCCCCTAATGATTTACAAAATGGAACGTCTGGTGGATTTAGCTCAAACTACTGTTCGGTTTTCAAAGTCGGTTAGTTTCTGTCGTATGGCTATAATCACGTCGGAACCCTTTTCACATGAATCACCTGAGTAAAAACGACAGATCCGCTAATTCACTGCCATTTTATGCCTTGTGTACGCGATGTTACACCAACTGTATACGTCCATATCGCTATCCCAGGACTTCTGTCACCTTATTTTAATACATAATATTCTTCACGAGCTGTGTGTCTAGGACATCATGTTAAGGCTCGTCGATTGCGAGTCCCTGGGAAACGCCATTCATAATCACACCATCATTATTATCTAAAATGTGTAGTGCAGTGAAGACTAGACTGTACAAATATTCTGTGTAAGCAGTGTTTGGCACCTGATTGACATTGCTATTCTTCTTACAGGGTGAAGAGTTGGATGCGGCACCCTCTTGTAGATCTGCTCGGCTGGAACGTGAGCCAAGCCCTGAGAGGAGTGGAGAGGTCTCATCGACAACATCAGCGCCGCCTCAGCTGCAGAGGGCCGAAAGCCGGCAACACCTGCTAGCTACTCCACCGTCCTGGTTTGCAGCCCAGTATCGGTCACTTCGAGCCCAGCATGGCTCGTACGCTGATCGGTCGCTTTCACCTGCAGCCCAGAATAGCTCATATGCTGATTGGTCACCCTCATCTGTGGCTCGGTATCGCTCATGCACTGATTGGTTATCCTCAACTGAGGCTCGGTATCGCTCATATGATGACTGGTCGTCCTCAACTGCAGCTCCGTATCGCTCATACGCTGATTGGTCGTCCTCAACTGCGGCTCGGTATCGCTCATACGCTGATTGGACGTCCTCAACTGCGGCTCGGTATCGCTCATACGCTGATTGGTCGTCCTCAACTGCGGCTCGGTATCGTTCATACGCTGATTGGTCGTCCTCAACTGCGGCTCGCTACCGATCATACACTGATTGGTCACCCTCAACTGCAGATCAGTATCACTCGTACGCTGATTGGTCGCCGTCCCCATGGCGCAGGGTGGGACGAGATCCAGGACGCACGTACTTCCAGCTAGTAAGTTCAGTCACAACCGTCTCTGTTGCTTTTCTACCATGTGTAGTGATGTTGGTATTCGACAATTCTCAGGTGCTATCGTATCTGAAACGAGTACATGAAACTAGTTCACACAGCCACCTAAAGGGAACATTTTGGAGAGACAAGTTAAATACTGTTTGTCTTCAGAAAATGTTTCATTAGAAGATCCAGATAACACTAAACAAATCAGAAAACCAACGAAAAGAAATCGTTCTGATCGCATAACTGTATAGTTCGGTCTAGATTAACTTGGAAACAAAAATGGTTCCTCTCCCACCGACAGTTCGTTGTAGGTCTTTGGTGAGAATAACGTAAGTTATTGCAGATGTACGTCGTTACCATATCCAAGAAGAGTTGTCAATCAGGAACACGTCGAAGGCATGCGTTTTAAGAGGTGTTTGGAACAAAGCTTCCCTTAGGTAGTGACCGGTATGGGCTACACAGATAGAGGTATTGTACTTTTCGGTGCCCATTTGTTGCCATATTCCTAGATTTCCAATTTAATTGCATCTTGTTTTGATTATCAAACAACGTACAGCTTTTATCGACTGCGTGAATCTTGGGCAAATCGTACACTAAAAGGTAGATATTCTGATACCCTGTAATATTCTTCTTTGGTAACAAAATATTCTCCATCAGGCTTGCGACGATGTATTAATCCAAGCAGCACTTGCCCCAATGACCTCAATTATTTGTTGCATGTGTCTCAATCATCGTCTCCTACAGTTTTTATGCTATACAGCTCCTTCAGTTACCGTGGAAGTTATTCCTGAAGTCGTACCATACGTACTGTCATCCTGTCTGTTCTTCTCAGTGATTTCTACAAATTCCTTTCCTCACAGATTCTGCGGAGAACATCCTCATTCCTTACGAGTCCACCTAATTTTCGATATTCTTCTGTAATACCACATGCCAAATGATTAGATTCTCTTTTTTCCGGTTTTTACATAATCCATGGTTAACCACCATATTATACTGTGCTCCAAACGCACATTCTCAGAAATTGTCCTCACATTAATGCTGAAGCTTGATACTAATAGATTCCGTTTGGCCAGGAAAGGGCTGTTTTCTAGTGCTAGAGTGCTCATTAACACGTTCTTAGCGCATCCACCACGTTACTTTGTTTTCTTTGAGGTGCCAGTTTTGTTAAGTTCATCACCAATCTCACATCTACTCATTACTTACACCCCTCGCTTAGCTATAAATTCCTATTGCTTGCTGTTTAGAGCATTCCGTTCAACTGCTCTTGCAATTATTCATTTTCACTGAGGATACTAACGTTACCCGAATCTCGTCATTGACTAGCTATTATTCATTTACTTCTTTACTTATTTATTGCTTACTTACTCTGCCCAGTTTAAGGCCTTAAGGGTCTCTTACATCTGGCTAGGAACAACACGTGTAAAAGAAAATAAATTACAAAACTATCTCAGTAATAATAATAATAATAATAATAATAATAATAATAATAATAATAATAATAATAATAATAATAATAATAATAATAATAATAATAATAATAATATTATAAAAATAAAACATGTTCCCACATACAAGTATGCACCACAAAATGTTCTGGAGAACGATGAATACAAATTATACTGGAACAGAACCATTATAACAGATAAAACACCACCACATAACAAACCTGACATCATACTCACCAATAAAAAGAAGAAATTAACACAACTAATCGAAATATCCATACCCAATACAACAAATATACAAAAGAAAACAGGAGAAAAAATTGAAAAATACATCCAACTGGCTGAGGAAGCCAAAGGCATGTGGCATCAGCATAAAGTTGACATCATACCAATTATACTATCAACTACAGGAGTCATACCACACAATATCCACCAGTACATCAATGCAATACAGCTACATCCAAACTTATATACACAACTACAAAAATCTGTAATTATGGACACTTGTTCAATTACCTGAAAGTTCCTAAATGCAATGTAACATATACCATACAGTCAAAAGGAAGTCACGCTTGATCAAGGTCCGCGTCACTTACCGTTTTTAACCAGAAATAACGTCTGAGAAAGGATGATGATGATGATGATGATGATGATGATGATGATGATGATGATGATAATTAGCATTAATAAAAACCATTATTTTCTGCTCTAAAACACACACAATGTAAAATTTTACGACACATCCACAAGGCAAAAACAGAAATGAATATAAGGCTCTCTCAGGCTTTAACTCTCACTTAGTATCGTTAAAAAAAAAAAAAAAAAAAAAAAAATGTGGCAATTTACCGCACTAACACGTCAAAGAGAACAATTTCACACATCACTTTTCAAAGAGAACAAACACTTTAAAGAATTAATTTATCATAATTGCGCATGGGGCCAAATGGAAACATAAAATTAAAAGAAAATTCTTTCGTAAATAAATGACTTGCATAACAGTAATAAACATTAAAATCTAAACCCTGCTTGTCTTAAGAGTAAGCTTAAAGTATCTTGGGCATATACCAGTAACTCGGAATGCTGATCCACGCTGGGGACTAAGACCAAACTATCGCTCGGAAATCAAAACTGAACAGGGCTACACGTGAGAAACTCAAATTAAATTTCTTTAACAAAACATTGCTCAAAGAACAAGGGTTATCTCAACCCGTACTGCAGCCATATGTAACAAAAAGTGGCCACAGTTCTTGCCTCTACTCTGGTCCGTGGCTGAATAGTAAATGCTGGCGGCTCAGTATTCAGAAATCAAAGTACTAGAAATAAAAGATGAACCTATTCTGAGGACGCAAACTGACGACCACGAGGTCTGAGGGAAGGACTAATTCTTCCAATATGGTACGCACACTTTCCACGAGTACCGCTGTCTGTAACATGAACTGAATCTGGGTCCTCGGTGATCAACCCCCGTCACCATGCAGAGAGGGAGAAAGTGTTGGTTCATGAGCGGCAGATCTTGATACAAACACACACTTGGCTCACACTTTGTGCTAATTTTAGTGGTTGTTTTTCATTGTTCTGCCTCATATTTTGTGCAGAAAGTGCCACATGTCATGAACTTTATTCAAATTGCCATATAACGTACCAGAAATTTTGTTAAATTTTATGTGAAATATTCTTTTAAATTTGATGTTTGTTCTAAGACTTTTGACAGTTTCGAAGAAAATAACTCTCTTGGCATTATCTTTCAATCTAGTAGCTCCTCTTAATTCTCGAAAATAAAAATTCTGGCATTAGGTGGAAATTCTTTCACGTCGGTCTTTGCAGTTTCAGCAGCTAAGATGATTTAAAATATCCTAAGGTTGATGGAAACTGGTTAATTCAATCATTTTAATTCAATGGCACAAGCATTATTCTCATCAGGTGATTGAATCTACCAAACTGATACTCCCAATCACAGAGCTACCAAACATCAGCTAATAAGCACTAAGATGATACAGGTTTGTGCTACCTCCCTCGCCCATGTTAGAATACCATCGAGACATTTCCGTCTGTTGCTCTTAGTCAGTCTTCTAACCATCTGAAATAGTTTCGTTTGCCAGCAGTGGTGTAAAAATCCCAATAAACATTATTTACACTTCACATACAGTATCTCTAGAAAAATTTTGGCTGTTGCAGGAATCATATGTAGCACTAAGTCAGGCTTCTGGTTTTTTTATATTATCTTGTCAAACTCTTGCTGTTCTGTTACAGTATTCAGAGTTCCGTAAAAGGTCTTAACTTTTCATGATGTCACAGCCTTTGACTTTTGAATTTATCAATTACTATCGCACTGTTTATTTTTGTATAGAAATAAATTTGTAACATAACTGTTGGATATTTCAGGATGTGACCACGGATTCTGAAGGCTGTCCATTGTTGGATTCCTTCGAAATGGAATCAGAACCGCTGCTTCATCCCACACTTTCAACATATCATGGAGGAAGAACTGCATCGGCTGCTGGTGACTCTGAACTCTTAGGCATCCATTATGATTACGAACCTCTCGACGCACAGTTAACTGCTGGAGTCAGATCTCCAATGCCACAGCAGCGACAACCGGTGCCGATTGCTCGGACTGCAAACCACTCAGAACAGCCTCCCTACCGGACACCGCCTGATACGTCCCTACTTACCTTTGAGCCAACATATCCAACTGTTAATCCGTCGGTGTTCGGATTATCAACATCAAGCAGATCAACCGGGTTCGGTAGGACGTCTTTCGCTTACGGACGTCCAGGCGCTCAACACACAACTAGTGTCAGATCGGCGATGACAATGCCAGTAGCTGGCAGTGGGTGCGACTCGGCACTATCTCCATATCGGATGTACTCCGATTCCTTACCATCTATCTTTCATCCAACAAGTCAGTCGATAAATCCGACAGGGTTTCCGTTACCAACACCAAGCACACATTTCACGGCGCCGTACTCGTATCAATCTTCGTGTCCTCAGACCATTTCTCCAGTGGAATCTGCTAGTGTCGGACCTACAATGACGGCGCCGGTAAGATCAGTACCTACATTTCAAACTATGTGCAGTGATGCAAATAGCCTCCAGCATGGCTATCTTGATTCGTTGCCTGGCACCACTCCTATAAATCCTTCTGTTAGCACAAAACCGGTGGCACCAACTACAGCAAGCACACAGACCACAGCTCCTAAGTCGTCTTCAGTGGAAATTTCTATGCTGTCTAACCTGTCAGACTTTCAGGCTTCTGCAGCAGCACAATGTGCCTCAAAGATAGTTGAAAACACAGTTTCGAATGTTACACACAAAGAGCCAGTAACCTCTAAAGTAACTACGAAGGGAAACGTCTCAGGTACTGGGAAAGAAACTGCTGTAATGCGAAGCTCGCCTTTCCAAGGGTCATTGTGGAAACCTCCACGAGCAGGCAGCGTTGAATTAGTCCAAGACAGCCAGTCAAATTTGCTGTTGAGGCAGCAGGTACCACATCCATCAACTGTAACGAATGTAAACAGTTTCATAACACAACCAGGTCAGGTGCAGCCACTTGATCTCTCAGGGTGTTCCACAGGCAGCCAGCCACCTGATGGTCCACTACAGCGACAGCTACCTCCGTCTTCTGCTTCGTCATATGCCATCCAAAGGCAGATGCTACGTTCTGGAAATCTTCCTATGCCTGCTCCACAAGTCGTCACACCCAGACCCACACTAGGTTTCTCTGAAAGATCAGTTATGTTACCACAACTTGCCTCAACACACACAATTCCAAACTATATTCCTTCTCCTATCCTTCCCCCACCTGGGTTTACGAGCACACCACGGGTATCTGTGGCTAACAACGATCGAAGACAATCTCCTGCAACCGTAACACAACATTACAGTGATAATCCTGGTGTAATACCCACTGCTGCCACAAGGTGTAACAGCCAGCGTGAAGTGTCAACTGCGATATCACCTTCCACAGTTTCAGCGGATCCTCAGTGTGTGTCACCAACACCAGATCCTACCGTCACAGACCGCGGTTCAGACACAGGGGCTCAGCAAGAGGAATGACAGTTTAGACCCTCAGCGAGATCTTGTGGGAGTGACGGACAATCTTCATGAGACACAGTGTCTCGAAGTGACACCATCCAGTGCAACACCCAACCTTCGTGTTGTTGCTTGTTAATTTCTCTATCACTGGAAAGAGCGTCTGTAATCTGCGGTAGCATCAAATATTTCAACTGGACGAATTCATAGCTAGCCAACTATTCGATATGGTCACTATGTCCACATAAGATAAACATTTACATTCGTTGCCACCATCCATTGTAGAGGTGGGGTCACTTACATAGAGCACCAGCAGCAGTATCATCAGAGCTCGCCACAAGCATCATATGATCGCAGCATGGATAACCACCACTGATTGCTGCCAGATGCATAGATTACAGAAGCACTGGTAAGTTTCATCAACTTAAAGGTTCACGTTATTTCTTTTGAATTCTTAAAGCTAATAATTACTCATATTGACAGATTAGTTTCCCTTGACTGTTACCATAAATAATGCACATTAATTGGACAAAATATGGGTGAATAGACAAAATATGGAAACAACGAGACAAATGGAGATACTAGGCAATACGGCAGGTTGCGCTGTTGTATTCGACCACAAATGTCACCCGTGCGGTACCCTCAATATGTCTCAAGTATCAGTCGTGGACAGAACCGTGTTCAGTGTAGTTGCCATTGTGTTAAAGCGGAACTAAATGAATTCGAATGTGGGCTATTCGTTGGTGCTCGTATGGAAGCTGCTTCTATAACAAAGATAGCAGAGTGTTTGATGTTTCGAGAGGCATTTTATCGAAGACTTATACTGCATACAGGTGAAGAGGGAAATCGTAGTCCGCTAAGACCTAACGCGGACGAAAAAGGGTGTTGAATGATCGTGTTGGATGGTCATTGAAGAAGATAGTGATGAAAATAAGGGAAAGACAACTGCAAGTCACTGTAGAACTGAACGTCACACCCATGAAAACTGTTAAGTACAAAACACGGATGGAGCTCCATAAGCAGGAATATGCAGGGTGAAGTGGATTTCCAAAACCTTTCTTTAGTGAAACAAATGCCCATAACTTGGGCATCACCTCATCCCTTTACTTTACCAAAGTGTCCCCCCGCTGGGACCAGAGTGTCTTACAGAAGTGTGTGATTCTCTGGAACCCTAACTGATCTTCCCCATGGTCGGCTTTACTAGGTTTCCATTCCCCTGTCGTGCAAACAATAGAATGAAAAACTGTATTTTCGTTCTGCTGATTAACAGAAGTTGCTGACACAAGCTATTCCAGCATGCAGGAAGTTCGTATGCTTCAAGCAAGGTTTACCACCACTACTTACTAAGTTGATGGATCGATAATATTCACACCTTCATGACCTGCCTTCCTTGGAATTATTACGTTCTTCAAAACGTCTGAGGGTATTTCGTCTCTCACACACGGTGAATAACGTAAAACTCGCACCGCAAATATTGCGAAAATTGAAAGTGCTATTGATGTGCACTTTTCACAGAATGGATTGGTAGTCAGGGACTCGTATTATTAGCCAATAAACAGATTGTAATAACTCTTTGTATATTTTTTTTTGTACAAGCGTACTTTACATGGAACAATGCCTATTGCCACTATTGAGCCTCTTTCCAATGACGCCATTGATGCGGTGGTTCACTCCGTCACCACCGGCATTGTTACTGCCGCAGAATCTGCCATTCCCTGTTCTTCTGGGTCCCCTCGGCGGAGGACTGTGCCTCTGTGGTCGCCTGAGATCGCTGAGGCGATTAAAGATCGCCGGTGGGCGCTCCAGCGTCACAAGCGAAATCCCTCGTTAGAACACCTCATCGCCTTTAAACGGCTCCTTGCGCGGGCCCGCCGCATCATTCGCCAACACAAGCAGGAGCGCTGGGACAGGTATATCTCCACCATTGGCCTCCATATCTCTCCATCACAGGTTTGGCCCAGGATTAGGCGCCTCTGTGGCTATCGGACTCCTATCAGCGTTCCTGCGCTCTCACTGAATGGAGCAGTTTGTGCTGGCTCCGACATAATTGCAAACCGCTTAGCAGAGCATTTTGCTCTGCGTCTGCTTCTGCATATTACCCACTGGCCTTCCGCTCCCTGAAAGAGCGGTTGGAACGTCGGAGCCTTTCATTTCACACGCGCCACCCTGAATCCTACAATGTTCCGTTCAGTGAGTGGGATTTCCAAATTGCCCTAGCCACTTGCCCTGATATGGCTCCCGGGCCAGATCGCATCCACTGTCGGATGCTCAAACACCTCTCGGCGGACTGCCAGGGACGCCTCCTAGACCTTTACAAATGTATCTGGGTCTAGGGTGAGTTCCCATCACAATGGTGGGAAAACATCGTAATCCCCGTTTTGAAACATGGCAAGAACCCACTGGAGGTGGACAGCTACCGCCCCATTAGCCTCACCTTCTTTGCAAGTTGCTCGAACGCATGGTGAGCCGGCGGTTGCGTTGGTTACTCGAGCCTCGGGGCCTTCTGGCTCCGTCTCAGGGTGGGTTCTGTAAGGGCCGCTCTGCCGCCGATAATCTGGTGAGCCTGGAGTCTGCTGTCCGTACGGCCTTTGCCCGCCGTGAGCACCTCGTCGCTGTCTTTTTTTTGACATGCAGAAGGCATACGATATGACATGGTGACATCACATCCTCTCCGCGCTTCATGGTTCGGGTCTTCGGGTGCCCTCTGCCGATTTTCATACGAAATTTTCTGTCGCATCGTACCTTCCGCGTGCAAGTTGCGGCCTCCCATAGTTCCCCCCCCCCCCCCCCCCCCCCCCCGAGTTCAGAAGAATGGGGTACCACATGGATCTGTCTTAAGTGTCTGCCTGTTTTTAATTGCAATTAATGGGCTCACTGCGGCGGTGGGAATGTCTGTCTCAGCTTCCTTGTATGCTGGCGACTTCTGCCTCTACTATAGCTCCATTGGCATTGCAGCTGCTGAACGTCAGCTGCAGGGCACTATCCGCAAGGCGCAGTCTTGGGCTGTAGCGCATGGCTTCCAGTTTTCGGCTGCCAAGACCTGCGTTATGCATTTCTGCCGGGGACACACAGTTCACTCTGAGCCACGGCTTTATCTTTACGGCAAATCTATTACTGTGGTGGAGACACATCGGTTTTTGGGTGTGGTTTTTGATACTCTGTTGACTTGGCTCCCTCATATTCGGCAGCTAAACAGATGTGTTGGCGGCATCTTAATGCTCTGCGTTGCTTGAGCCACACCAGCTGGGGTGCCGACCGGCCTACCCTCTTATGGCTCCACCAGGTGTTAATTCAGTCTCGTCTGGATTATGGGAGCCTGGCTTGCGGTTCAGCATCCCCTTCTGCGCTGCGGGTGCTGGATCCCATCATTCACAGTGGGATCCGACTTGCCACTGGAGCTTTCTGGGCCAGCCCTGTGAACAGCATACTTGTGGAGGCAGGTGTCCCTCCACTGGGTTCCGGCACCAACGTTTACTGGCCGCTTATGCTACACACGTTGCCTGGGCATCCCAGTTATCTACTGTTCCCTCAGTCTGTCGTCCATCTCCCAGAACGTCGGCCCCGGTCGGATTGTATGATCGCAGTTCGTGTCGGAGAGCCTCTCTCTGGGCTTGGGGTTTTCCCTCTTTCAACTCTTTTCCGGGCCCCTCTGCATACACCCCTGTGGTGTGTCCCCCGCCCATGCCTTCGGCTTAAATTGGCACAGGACCCCAAGGACTAGGTCCCTCCTGAGGCCTTCCGCCGCCGCCGCCGCCGCCGCCGCCGCCGCCGCCGCCTTCTTTTCATTCTTGCCACTTATCAGGGCTCCGGCGTTGTCTACACTGACGGTTCGATGGTTGCTGGTTGTGTTGGTTATGCTCTCACTCTAGGGGACCATTACGAACAACTCATTGCTGGCTGGCTGCAGCGTTTTCACTGCTGAGCTGGTCGCTATCTCTCGTGCCCTAGAGTATATCAGCTCCTGCTCAGGTGAGTCCTTTGTTATCTGTAGCGACTCCCTGAGCGGTTTACGAGCTATCGTCCAGTGTTTCCCTCGCTCTCGTCTGGTGATGGCTATCCATGTGTCCCTCCATACTCTTGCCCGTTGCAGCCGCTCTGTGGTCTTTGTGTGGACCCCTGGTCATGTTGGCATCGCAGTCAATGAACATGTTGATATGCTGGCCAAACAGGCTGTCGGTGCACCAGCCTTATCGATTAGGCATTCGGAGAGTGACCTCAGGGCAGTTTTGTGGCAGACTGTACTTCGCACCTGGGGTGAAGAATGGCACATCCTGCCTTCACCAAACTAACTTTGGGCCATCAAAGAGGCTTCTGGTTCGTGGCGCTCCTCCTTGCGTGTCTCTTGCAAGGAGTCTGTTGCCCTCTGCCGGCTGCGCATTGGGCACACCTGGATGACGCACAGCCACTTAATGCACCGTGAGGACTTGCCTCTATGTCGCTGCGGAACCGCTTTGAAGGTGGTCCACATTTTGTTGGCCTGTCCCCTTTTAGCTGTGCTCAGGCAGATGTTTGCGCTGCCTGATATGCTCCCTGCCCTTTTAACAGATGACACTGCCATGGCAGGCTTAGTTTTGCGTTTTATTCGGGCAGAGGGCTTTTATCACTTAATCTGAGTGAGTGTTAGTCATTTTTGTTTTGTTCTGAGTCTGGCCTTTGGTCTAAGATTGTAGACAGGGTTATTTTTTTAGTGTTTCTAGGTGGTTGGCTTTTCCTTTTTTGTCTCTATGGCCGGCCAACCACTGTCACTCTGTGAGATTTTAATTCCTTTTGTCTGGTCTCTGTCTGAGTCTGTCTTGTCCTGTGTAGTCTGTTGTCATCTCCATTGTTCGTTTTTATTCTGTGTGGGTGTTTGAAGTTTTGGTAAAAGGGACCGATGACCATAGCAGTCTGGTCCCTTCAATCCCACAGACCAACCAACCAACCAACCAATGCCTATTGACATTAACAAACCAAAAATAGGATAAATTAGAATGTCAATGGTGTTTGTTGCAGTATTTCAGTGTGCGTCATTTATGAGATAACATTTTGAAAAGTTTCCACACTGAGCTCTTGTAAATTACCTGTGGTAGCACACAATAAAGAACACCACAAGTGAATACATTAGTTGTGTCGATCCTTACCAGTAACGAGATAACTAACCATCACAGGTGGTGTTCAAATGACCACCAACAGTGGTAATACATGCTTCCAGTGTGGTATGGAACGAATGTTGCACATGTGCTAGCATTTCAGTGAAGATGTCCAAGCAAGCTGCATATCATGAGGTGTAGCTGTTACATCCTTGCAGACAGTGTCTTTCAGCTTTTCCCACCAAAATATCTATAGGTGTCAAATCCTGGGAACAGGCCAACCAAGTTAAAGGTCCTCTATGTCCAATCCAATGATTGTAAACAGTTCATGAAGACATGCTATAGTTCTTCATGCACTACGCACTAGACAGCCATCATGTTGGTACCGCGGGTTTCTCCTAGTCGGCAGAGGAACGTCTTCTAGCATCCGTGGCAGATGGTCCGTTAGGAGGCTCCAGTACTTATGCATGTTTAGTGTCCCATCTATGAAACACAGATCTATCAACTCATGGTTCACTATCCCACACCACTTGTTTACACTCTATGGATGCTGATGTTCCACTAGACAAAGCCAACAGGTATCAACAGACCAATAGTGCATTTTACGGTGGTCTACTTGGCAATGATTGGTAAATGTAACTTCATTGCTAAACAAGATACATGATACGTGTTAAGTACCCTGCCTTAATGCTTATGTATGGAAATTGACATGATTCTCGTATTCATTTCTGCACCACTCATGAGAGAGAGAAATGTGATAGGGATGGAACCTATATCGTGTAGAAAGTGTAGGACACTTGCATATCTCATCACTTCCTCATGCAACTGCACTGGAGCTAACAGTAGTTAGGAAATGGTGGCCAGCTTATCGTGCCCTTACTATAGTTAATCAGAACATAATAATTTGTGTAGGTTATCAGATAATAGAAAAAATCAGTACAGATGCAGCCAAAAGTGCTGCCCCACAATATGAGGATTATCTACTGAACAAAAAGTTTCAGGACCACTGAATCAGAAGATCAAAACCAATAAAAAAGGACTCACAATATCTGTATGGTGCAGAAAATAACAATTAACTCTAAATAATGAAAAGTGTAAAATCATCTCTAGGCGTACTGAAAGGTAAACTGCAGTAAAATGATAAATCACATGAATCTAAAAGGCTGTCAATTCAATTAAGTACATAGGAATTACAATTATGAAGAACTTAGATTAAAACAGTTACATAGATAATGTTGTGGGAAAAGCATAACAAAGTTGGTGTTATTGGCAAAATGCTTAGAAGATGCAAAGGGGCTATTAAAACATTACGTAGAGTGCCTACACTATGCTTTCCCATTTCCTGCTGCTGTGTGGTATGGGATCTTTGCCGCATAGGATGGACAGAGGACAAAGTCCAAAGAAGGGCAGCTTGTTCTGTATTATCATGAAGTAGGGGAGAGTTTATGAGTAAGGAAAGCAAATTGAGCTTGAGGGAGGGGGGGGGGGGGGGGGGGGGTTGGCGCAGAGTGGAGCATGGCATGGCACAATCATCTAAATAAACATGTTTCTTGTTGCTGCAAGATCTTTCCTTGCAATTCCTCCTTGGAATGAGATAATATTTTATTGACACCAAAGTAAGTAGGAATAAATTATATCCATAATAAAATAAGAGAAATCAGGGCTCATACAGGAAGTGATCATTTTTCCAACATGCTATTAGGTAGTGGAACAATAGAGAAATAGTGTTAAAGTGGCTCAATAAACACAGTGCCAGGTATTTAAGTGTAAATTTGAGTGGTAATATAGATGTAGAAGCACTTAAACTACAAGGTGATCAGCATTCTGAAGGCATGAACAGGAGTGGACTGGTCTACATGGAAGTTAGAGGATGCTGCTTATCCAGCCACATAATGTAGAAGTTACATAGAACTCCAGGTGTGGGTCTTCATGCTCCTACTGAATCAAGTGGTCCCAGAATGAAATTAATCCTGACATAATAGTTAACTGTATTGATAATACAGAAGTGAGTTTAGGGAAGTGTTCTCGTTTACCACCAAAGCATCCAGAATAAATACTTAGGTGGTATAAACTGAAGATACTACAACCAATTGGAAGAGAACATAGTTAGAAGAAGCAATGATCTGACAGGGAAAGAAATTATGGGACCATGGTATCTGGTTATGTGGATACAACAGAAAAGCACCACAGGATTTACATTAAGTGGCAATGTGCAATGATAAATGGCACATCAGGACAAGAGGTTTCAGGATAAAACAGATCATAGTGTAATTAAACTCCTGACATTATGTACCAATTCATTGAGTGCTTGAGAAAATAGCTTGATTTCTACTCTAAGATCATAGACCTTGCAGCCTGGTCTGTAAATTGTTTCCTTGCAATACTGAGGCTGCTGGAACTGTTTGGCAGCTAAGTTGTTCAACTCTTGGTTGTCTAGAAGAGTGACTGGACAAGATGTCACTCTGCTTCTAATAACTATGATTGTTAAAATATGGATAGTGGGTCACACTAGGTGACACACAAAAATTTAATATTTTGTGTGGTCAACAGAATTTGGTAATAAATCTTGGTTTATTGCACAGAGTGCATGTGTATAAAACTGAATTATACACCCACCATTGTCAGAGTTTCTCTTGGGCCTCATCAGAGTTCAACAGACTGCTTGTTCTGGCATAACATCAAGCACTGGTATGTTGGCATGGAATGTAACCACAGAGAAGGCTGTGAGAAGAAGTCAGTCAATAGTATGCTGACTAGGACCAATGCACAACGGGAGAGGCCTCTATCGGAAGAGAATATAAGTGGCACTCAAGCTAGCCTTGGCCGCTCTAGGAGAGCCAATAGAAGACAAGCCATCATCCTAACTGTTCAGCTGAGACTTGTGCTTTATATTAATTACTTGAATGTGAATTGTATATAGCAAAGGACACTGGTTATTTGTGTGTCACCAATTGCTTGTGAGACGTCATTGCAAAAATGCAAGTTAAGTACTGTCAATCCAATTACTGTAGAAAACTCCATTTATATGATTTGCTTTTATGTTGTCCACCTATCCAATAAAGCAGCTTCCTAGGTGCCCTATATTACATGAGTGAGCAGGATCCCACACTGCTGCTATGAAAAATCTATAAGGGAAAAGCTATATGTTCGTAGTTTCTACCTATGTCCAGGAAAGTCAGTCTTTCTATTAATTTTTCCTAAGTGGACGATATTTCCCCTTTTCCCACACCTTATTCAAATATCTGCAGTTTGCCAAGCCCATCTGTAGACACTCAAATTTTCAGGTTTGTTGTTAATAGCAGGTATTGTCATCCTCTGGATGGGCCCTTTTTCATTGCTGGAATGTTTTTACTACCAGCTGGAGGGTAAAATAATTGAGGTGAGCTAACTCTTAGGAATGCAACTGGAAAACATCCTGCATTAAAAGGAACTGGCACGTTTTTATAGTTACTTGCCATTTTTAGACCATTAAGTCTCATAACATTGTACCCCCTGAAAGCTTAAAAATATGGAAATATATGTAAAAAATAAGCATTTTTAGTGAAGTTTTTCGAGACACACACAAATTATAGCTGTAATTATTACATTAAACCTTTAACATTTTGTTGTTCTTACTTATTAAATTGCAACAGCATTTTAAATTTTTAAATTTGGTCAGTAATTATGCTGAAGAGCCAAAGAAACTGGTACACTTGCCTTAAATCACACAGGGCCCCCGCAAGCACACAGAAATGCTGCAACATGATGTGGTATGGACTCAACTAATGTCTGAAGTAGTACTGGAGGGAAATAACACAATGAATCCTGCAGAACTGTCCAAAAATATGTAATAGTAAGAGGGTGTGGAGATCTCTTCTGAACAGCACATTACAAGGCATCCCAGATATGTTCAAATGGAAGCATTTAAACTCAGAAGAGTGTTACTGGAGCCACTTGTAACAATTCTAGACATCTAGAACACTGCATTGTCCTGATGGAATTGCCAAAGTCTGTCAGATTGCACAATGGACATGAATGGATGCAGGTGATCAGGCAGGATGCTTACGTACGTGTCACCTGTCAGTCATATCTAGACATACCTGGGGTCTCTTACCACTCCAACTGCACATGCCCCACACTATTACAGTGTCTCCACCTGCTTAAACAATCCCCTACTGACATGCAGGGTTTATGCATTCATGAGGTTTTCACCATACCTGTACACATCCACCTGCTTGATATAGTTTGAAACAAGATTCATCTGATCAGGTAACATGATTCCAGTAGTCAGGAGTCTTATGTCAGCATTGACAGGCCCAGGTAAGGTGTAAAACTTTGTGTTGTGCAGTCATCAAGGTTACACAAGTGGGGCCCTCAGCTCTGAAAGCTCATATTGATGATGTTTTGTCGAATAGTGTGCACGACGCAGACACTTCTTGTGGCCTAGTATTGAAATCTGCAGAAATTTGCAGGAGGATTGCACTTCTGTCACATTGAACAATTGTTTTCAGTTGTTGTCAGTCCTGTTCTTCCAGGATCTTTTTCTGGCTGCAGAGATGTCAAATATTTGATGTTTTACCGGATTCCTGATAATCATGGTACACTCGTGAAATGGTCATATGGGAAAATCTCCACTTCATTGCTACCTCAGAGATGCTCTGTATCATCGCTCATTCACTGACTAGAACACCACATTCAAACTAACTTAAATCGTGATGACCTGCCACTGTAAAGACAGTAATGGATGTAGCAACTGTCCTGACACCTGTTGTCTTGTATAAGTATTGCTGACCACAACTCCGTATTCTGCCTGTTTACATATCTCTGTATTTGAATATTCATGCCTAGACCAGTTTTTTGGCGCTTCAGTGAATGTGAAATACTGAAAAACAAATTTTTTGTTGCACCTGGAAACTGTTACAGAGGCAACCTATATATGGAGTATGTAACCATTTTAGCTGTTTGGAAATAGGAGGGATGTTCTTACAAGAAGGGACATGGTAATGGGGTGTTTACTACAATATCCAGGTAAAGCCACTGAAAGGAAATGTGGAAGGTAACAGTAGGGGTAAACCATGACTAGAATATGCCAAACAGATTGAACAGGGTGTTTGCATTGTGGAGTGTGAAATATAACTAGGAGTTTCGTGAAGCGTTTGCCTCTGAGAAGGTTATTTCTCTGAGTTCACTGTGTATTGTGTAAAGCAGAAGTTATATAGGATGAGCATAAAATCTTTTCCTGATAACAAAAATATTTTCTAAGGAATTAAGCTAGATACATTTGCATGATTTATTGCAAATAGTAGCTTAACTCTTAAAGCTTTTGTCGATACTTTGTGCTGTGACAGCCTCTGGTTTCTCTTTTTTGTTGGAAGCATGAGTAATGTGTTAACCAGGTGGTGCACCGCCAGGTAGAAAATCCATTATGGCCACCATGTTCACCAGAAATAAACTCTCTTGAAATTTTTTGTGGGGCTACTTTAAGGATAAGCAGTTCAGTGGACCAGTTACTGATGTACAGACTCTAATGGAATGTAAACGACTTTCTGCAGCAGTGTCATGTGAGAAGTGTTTGCAAAGAGAGGAAGAGACCATTCACAACAAGCAGCACACCTGTATCTAGAATGGCTGCCGAGAATTCTTCCGGGTTGCGTGGCCATGGTCCATGGATATCTTCTATCCCTGATGTTTCATCCAAAGCTACATTCAACATCTTCAGAGGTGCTCCTGGTTGTGCAGAGACTTGCTGACTGCACAACCAAGCGCACCTCTGAAGATGTCCAATGTAGCTTTGGTCGAAATGTCATGGATAGAAGATTTCCATGGACCACGGCCATACATCCCAGAAGAATTCTCAGCAGCTGAAACATCCAGTTGTGAAAGCCTTCATTGTACATATCTAGAATAGTTATGTAAAAATAAATTTTAGTTATTGTTGTGTATTTAGGTTTTAACTTATTCCACCTTTTTTGGTGTGTAGTGTTCCTTTGCAGGACCAATTTCAGAACTTGCACACAACATATACATTTGAGCAAGAGCAGTTGCATGATATGCATGATGCTGTTCCTTGGAAAGCAATAAGGGGGATGAACCTGCCTAAAGTTTTCATGAGGTCTCCAGAAGTGGAATCAAGCAAGACAAATCATTTGGCAATTACCTTATTTCGCGTGATGACAAAGGATTTTCTAGCCTGCTCATATTTAAAGGTAAAATATTTTCTCTTCTTCTGGAACATTTTTTAAAATGATTACTACACAGACATTCACCTTTCCATACCTCATTAAGCACTGGAGATTTTGTACAACCACAATGGGCACAGGCACATTTTACTACTGACGTGATGATATGTAACTAAGCAATATGATATAAAATGGATAAGTCGAGCATAGCACGACCCCCAAGTTTATCTGGATCAAATGTTTTATTTTTTCCTCTGGTGTCATCTAAAATAAAATTTATAGTACTCCCACTAATGTACTTGAAGAATTGGAGCACCAAATCATACAGTCTTGTCAAGCCTTAACAGGGTGCTTTAAATAATTTGCTAACTCACTGCAGAGATGATTGTAGTACAGCCTCTAAATGTAAGTTTGTAAGGTAGAACACCATCAGGAGCAGTAAGAGAATACAGTAAATTACAATTTAATGTACTGAAACAGTATTGTATTTCTTACATAATTGTGTAGGCTTCCATGGACAATCAGTCAACATAAGTGTTCTGGGTATGGTACCGCTTCATAATGTATAAAACTACTGCTGCTGGAGAAAAACCACTGTTTCAGCCACAGTTGCAGTGGCCTTCTTCTGGGTCTATTGGCACACCATAGCTATGCAGTGTCCCTTATATTTTGTTGTTACCGTTCACTGCACATGTCATTACGTCATAACTTAAAGATATTCATTCCATTGGTCACTTAAGGAAGAAGGAGAGGGGACTTTATTTTAATAGGTTATTGTGGTGGAAGGAGAACATAACCTCTGTTGTCTATTGGCTCTTGCGTTACATGCCATGATCGGTGGCCACCATTGATTGAGAAGTTGGCTGCTGTTTACCAAATGCTGGACATGGGCCGTGCAGTGGCAGTTACTCACTGGAAGTGCTCGTGCCTCTTGTTGACAGCGCAAAGTGTTGGGCTCTGATTCTTGGCAGCCAAGATGGGATAAGCTTGAGTCCACCTTCTTCTATCGATGTTGTTAGGGTTTTTAAGTATTTCGATGGCCTCTCTGATATTGCGTTTCGTCATAACTGGCTGCTTGGCCAACACACAGGGTTCACTGAATTTATTTCTTTTCTGCAGTCTTGCTGATAATCTGGCACTGCACGTTTGTTGTGTTGCCCTAGACAAATATAGCTCTCATGTTCCAGATGTGCATTGCTATTGGCCTGCCAGTCTTGCCGATGTATGCTTCTCCACATTTGCATTCCAACTTCTAAGCACCTGCAGTATGTAATGCATCCACCTTGCCTTGTCCTCAGAGAAGCCTATCATGTCCTGGATCCTGTGACCACTATAGAAGATAGGCTGCACCCCAACCCGGTGAAGATGTTTGCCTATTTGGTCAGTAACATTTTTTAACTAGGGTAAGTGCACTGCTGGCTGCAGTTTGTCTATTTTTTGCTTATCTTTCTTATTTGTGTTCATTGATAAGGCTGTGTGGATTGACCTATGGCTGTATCCAGTGGATAGAAATGTTATGCATAGCCTTTTAAGCTCAGGTGTTTTGTTTTGAGCATCGCTTAGGTGCTGCACATGGATTGCCAAACAACGGATGGCCAAGTTGTTCTGCACTGGGTGGTGGTAGGATTTTGCATGTAGGGTTGCGATGTACTCTGTGCCCCAGTGTGCCCTCTGTTATCCCATATACTTCTAGGACTAGAAATGGAATTGCACCATTCTTCTCTACTTACAGCATGAACTCTATCTTCCCATGCAATTTGTTCAAATATTGATGAAACGTGTGCAGCTCCACTTCACCATGAGGTCACATTGCGAATGTGTTGTCCATGTATCTGAACCAGCAACATGGGCATAAGGGAGTTTTTAATCAAATTAAAAAAAAATTAAAAAAAATATTAATTAATAGTTACCTTTTTTAAAAAATAGCGTTTTTGATTTTATTTTTCTTTCCTACTGTACGTACGAACTTTGTTGTAGGACCTCTTATTTACGTGTGGTAATAAAAATTCATTTACACAGAATTAAGTACGTTTAAAATTATGTGAATTCATATTAACTGATTAAGAATATTTAGTTGAGAATTAAATCCTTTATATAACTCGGCCTCGGCACACATTTTCTAAATGCAGTGGTTTTTTTTTTTAAATATTTACTGAATTCTTTCCCGGCGTTAGCTATGGAACACAAGACTGTCTCTATTAGCAGAAAATGGTTAAGTATTGCCAAGCCGACGTTTACTTATCATCGATAAAACACACTTCACTATACATTTAAGTTATTTGAAAGAACCAAAATTGTTAAATTCCAACGTTAACTATCCGCCTATGAATGCACAAATGTGAAACTAGTAAATAACTCCGCCAGTCTCAGGATCGCTGTAAAAGAAAAAACATTTTCTTAATTCACTGCTAATCTTTATCTGCTCCCGATTTACGGGTTTGGTTAATTTTTCCTTAGCGGAACAATTTTTTAAATGTGCCGCCGCTGCAAATCGTTCGGTCGCGGCACAGCCCAGTAACACCGCTAAAAACGCTGAAAATTCTTTAAAGAAATATTATAGATGACATGGGCAAGCTAATTTACATTAATAATACACACTTTTGATAAATTATAATGTATTTAGACCACAACAATAATTCAACTTACATTAGTCTGTAATTTCTCCTCTAATGGCGGCTAAATCTAGATACAGACAGAAGTAGTCTACCCGTTCATAAAATGCTACGTCACAGCTTGCTCTCACTTTCAGCTCTACAGGGAGACGACAAAGAATACACACTACGTGGTGGTTTTTATATTATTGCTGACCATTAACATCTCTTTGTAATCTTACAACATTATTTTCCTCTGTGGCTGAATTTTACATTTTTGTTATCGCAGATATTGGCACATTTCGCAATTACATTATGAGTATAGAAATATTACAATCATAAATACATCGAGAATATTACTACAGAAAATATTACAATAATAACGAATGTCTTTTACACAAAATTAAATAATATTTTTTGTTAAATAATTACAGTATATACAAATTGCTTCATAGCAGCGTATATGGTACAATTAAATTTTTGTTTATTAATAGTGTGAGTTTGCCAGGGAACGTTAAAAGTTGAACCAAGGGCCATTGCTTCAAAGGCTTCCATGAATGAATGTCAGCCGCCAGCAGAGATAGGGGAGACCCCATTGCTACGCTGTCTGTTTATAGTATTTTCCTTGCCATTTTAAGTACATTGAAGTCAGTCACAACTCAAACAGGTCACATGTGTCTGATGGGACATGCTGCTGAAGGATGTGGATAGTTTCATCTACTGGCACAATCATAAATAGTGACTTCATGTCAAAGCTGACCATGATGTCTGTAGGTAAAATTGATTCTCCCTTTAGGTGTTATATAAAGTCCGTCAAGTTCTTCACATAAGAGGCCATCTTGCCAACTAGATGTCTTAATTTGCAGGCTAGATACTTTGCCAGATTGCAAGTAGGCAAATTGATCCCATTCACTATTGGCCGCAAAGGATAACTTTCCTTATGTATCTTTGGAACACTGTAAATTCTAGGATGGACGGGTACTCTGGGAATAAGACCCTCCGCTGTGTCAGTGTCAATTCACAAGTCCTTAATCGAGGCTTCTGTCTTTTGAATTATATTCACCTTAGGGTCCACCCTTAGTTCTTTGTATATGGGATCATTTAATAATTCTTTCATCTTGTCTTCATACTGCATGCTGTTCAAGATGACAGTAGCATTGCCTTTGCTGCTTTAATATCACAATTTAGTCATTCTTATTCAGTTCCTTGATAGCTGCTCTTTCCTCTTGGCTAAGGTTGTGTTTTGGTGGCTTGGCACATAACAGAACTTCAACAGTTTCCCACCTAATTTTCTGAGCTTCTACTGCAGATGTGTGCCAGAGTGCTGTTTGCACAGATTCGATAATTTCTTCCATGGGGTTTCACTCAGGTGTGGCAGCAGAGTTTAGTCCTTTAGCTACTGCTTCTGTGGCCGAGTTGCCAATAAGATGAAAGGTTAACCACTGTTAGAGATGGATCCAGTCGAAGCATAGTGTTCTGTCTCATCTTTGCTAGCTGTTCAAATTTCTCCTTCTGGTGAATGGTGGTGGCAGCAACTGTTAGTTGTTGAAGTCAAGTTCTCTTCACACCTGCTTGAATAGGCTCCTTCAGAAGTGATTTGCTGGCTTGCCTGTAGATGCTTCTTGATTTGTGAGCATTGATGTTAAATCTAAACTGAAGAAATTTTGGTACAACGTCGTGATCCTGATAAGTCTTCAAGTAGATAAGACTGTTGAGAAGTTTCCCTTTATTCTTCCTAAACGTTTCCAGTTTGTGGATGTTGCTGGGTGTTTCCTGCCCATACAGATTTCTAATATAATTCCAGCCAGTGGCTGCAGCCATAAGTCGATCCACACAGCCTTGTCAATGAGCACAAGTAAGAAAAATAAGCAAGAAATAGACAAACTGCAGCCAGCAGTGTGCTTACCTTATGTGAAAAATGTTACTGACCGAATAGGTCAACACCTTCTCCACATTGGGGTGCAGCCTGTCTTCTATAGTGGTCGCAGGATCCAGGATGTGCTAGGCTCCACTAAGGACAAGGTGGATACATTACACACTGCAGGTGCGTACAAGTTGGAATGCGAATGTGGAGAGGCATACATCGGCGGGACTGGCAGGCCAATAGCAATGCACGTTCAGGAACATGATTGCTATATTTGTCTAGGGGAATGCAATAATTCTGCAGTGGCAGAACATCAGCAAGACTGTGGAAAAGAAATAAAATTCAGTGAAGCCTGTGTGTTGGCCAAGCAGCCAGTTACGACAAAAGGAAAAATCAGAGTGGCTATCCAAATACTTAAATACCCTAATAACATCAATAGAGAAGATAGACTCAAGCTTATCTCATCTTGTTTTCCAAGATCCAGAGCCCAACACACTGCACTGTCAACAAGAGGCATGAGCACTTCCGGTGAGTAACTGCTTCTGTGCAGCCTATGTCCAGCAATTGGTAAACAGCATCCAACTTCTCATTAAACAGTTGCCACCAAGTTATGATGTAATGGTATGTGCAGTGAATGGTAACAACAAAATGTAAGGGACACTGCATAACTAGAATGCGCCAGTAGACCCAGAAGAAGGCCACTGCAACTGTGGCCGAAACATTGGATTTTCTCTAGCAGCAGCAGTAGTCTTATACATTATGAAATGGCACAATACCCAGAAAACTTTTATGTCGATTGTATTTCTTGTTGATGTAGGCATTTAATGTAATTTGAGCCTAGTTAGATGGCATCTCAATTGAAAAGTTAACATTTCAATACTTTAATGAACTGGGATGTTACCTGATGATTATTTCACTTGCAGCTCATAACCATGCATCTGCAGTTATTGAGGAAATGGCTAGATTGTGGACCCACAAATACTGGAATGTTTTTGCTGCTCTCAAGAACCTTCCACAAGATTAAACTAACTCATCAATATTGCTGTATCCTATCAAAGGACTTTTCAAAGAACACACTGATGTACCAACAAAGTTTATTAAATTTAACTGCACTTTTGAAGCAGTTGTTGTGCTGTGCATATTATATCATGAGGTATTTTTATGCTAGTGGGAATGGTTACTAATGCAAAGCATTTCTTGCATTGAATAGTACTGTGTATAAATAAATTGAAGAAAAATGATGCTCATTGTGGGAATTGCTGAAATTGAAAGGTAAATATGCCCATGCAAATCTGCTTAATGAAAATTTTAAAATTAGAGCCCAATGACTACATCAGTTATTACTTTTTAATATTTTTTTGCAGTCCCACATGTATTTTGTCCATAAATGTTGATGTTCTTCTTAATGTCTTCCTGCATAAAATATGGCTCAGTAAGATGCAACAACTTTACCATTTTTGAGATTTCCAGTGCTCTTTGCTTTTATTCATGCACTCTTCTGATCATAGTTTCCACAATTGAAACTCTCTTACTAAACATGTGTGGTGAAACATCACCAAAAACTGTCTAACACCTTGTCAAACCTGCTAGCAATCAATAATTTTCTAACATGTCATACAGTCTGTTTCACAAACAGATCAAATAAGGTTACAAACTGCCAGATAATTTGACAGTTTACAAATTTTCATTTTTTGCAGGGTTTTTTGGTCATATACCTTCCCCCTTCAGTTTTTCTGTTAATTATGATACATCCTGCATAGGCCTCCAAATCTTGCACATGGCCACTAGTGGTAACCCTCTACCCCATCCGCCACTCCATACACCCTGATGTCCGAAGTAGCTGCTTGTTTCGCTTAACATTAGCTTAACTCTTAAACTGACAGTGTGTTGGCCTTCTAATTTCCCTATCCTGTGATAACATACTCATAATTTTATCCATATATCAGTATCCTGCTAAGTCCCTGCTATGTACCTGCCAATGCAGATACAAAATACAACTACAACTAGTGGATTGTTATGCTCCATTCATATGCCAGAACCAGCATATGCATCAGCAAGCCAGTACCAGCTGGCACATGCACCATGTATATGTAAAATTTCTGGATAATGACCAAAACATGCTGCCTAGTTTTCCATAGCATCTCCAACAGCCACTAAAAGAGATGCCAGCCTCCTCACCTGAAGCAAGTTCATAAACTACTGTGGTGCTGCAAACAAGGCACTAGGTTGCATCCACAAGTCATGTGATACACATGGATATCCTTCCAGCTGCCTATTTAAGACACTGCTCAATGACCAGCATGCAGCATTTGCTTACACTACAGGCTAATGCATTCAGTGGCCTATCCATCAGAGCACAAGCATTCACTCAGTGTTTCTTGCAGTGCTTTATGCCAACTATGCCCAGCAGCTGATCATTCAGAGCATTCACTCAGCCTCTAAGTTTATGCTGCTCCTCTGGGTTTTATGTCTGCTGCACCCAGTGGCTCAGTATTCAGAGTTTACTCCACCTGACCAGTGTGTTCATCCAGTATCAGTTCCAGCACTGACCCAGACACAAGGCAGGATTTCGATGAGTTTGCTAATGAGTTTGCATTAGTCGGCATCCGTTCTCACAAGTGACACTTACGGACAATCACTTAATCAATTTAGTCAATAATCTTAACATTCAAGGCAAACTATCAGGAACCTTAGTAAGCTGTCAGATGTTCTTAAGACACACATTTTATTTGCTAGGAGTATTGTTTCTTACTTTCTACTGTTTAATTATGTATCAACTCACAAAAGAACTCCGAAGTGTTTCTTCAGTTATTAATGATAAATATCTTGTTCTTTGCCTACTGGGGAGCCTATTATTTTGGTATGCTCCTGTGCCAACCATATGATGGATCTCTGTCCAGTTTGTTTCTTCTAGCCTCCTCCTCCTCCATAGTGCTGCTTCCAGTGTCACAGTAACTATTTGTGATTGTTGCAACAGATTTCCATTAGGTTGTGTTGATTCTGGTTAGTGTCCTCCACAGACTTCTATGTTTAACTATTATTTCTAGTACCTGCTTCATGTAATTTTTAACATTCATCAGTAGCCTCAGATTTCAGACCTTCCACTTCCTTTCAAAGAGTTTTGATCATGGAATAACTTCCACAGTACTAAAAACCAGTCAAAGGGCAAACATTATAGGGGAAGAAAGAAATTAGATTATGTCCAACAAAAATTGTGTATGTTGGGTACATATGCTACTGAGATAATGAGGTAGGCACAGGAGGGAAATTTAGAGATGGGCCATGTCAAACCAGTTGGAAAGTTGGAAGACTTGTCATAAAAAAATCAGAACTACAAGAAATTTTGCCTTGCAGAATTAAAGATAGACTATTTTTTCTCTCTTATTAAAACTGTGAAGCCCATTTTACATATTCATTGCTTTCAAGAATCATTTCCTTGGAACTTCCATTTAAATAACTGGTATTTGCCCATTTCTTTGATCTTGATTGGTAACTGTTACATGAGCAGTTTAATCTTCAAATTCTGTGAATTCTTTTCAGTCTGCTACACTGAACTGCACTAACAACAGTAACTTACCTTACAGGTTTAATGAGGAAAGAGGCTGCTTTGAAGAGTCTGATGGTATGACGGTCCATTTTCATTTTAAAAATGTGGATATATTGGTAACAACGGGTTGCATGCAGAAAGAAATGGCATGGCCATCTTTCTTCTAATGGTAAAGGTAATAGGAAATTAAGCCATATCAGAATACTGAGAAATGCTATGTACAAAAATGTAGAAAGTGTTCAAAGCTTTGCTTCAGGCTTGGAATACATGCTGCATGTCATAAATTAAGGAAAAAAAAAGAGAAAAGTTATGCGAAGATGGAGAATTTTGGAACAGATAAATGCAGTTGCTAATGTAAAATGGTGAATGACAAATATATTGTGGATGGTTGTAATATATATGAGGGTAATCCCAAAAGTAAGGTCTCCTATTTTTTTATAAGTACAGAACTGTGTGGCAGTTGGTCACACTGTTATGTAGAGTGCTTCACGCACTGTGTGTAAACATGCACACGTTGTGCTGAAGTGCTCAGTCTTGGCTTGGCAGCGTCAAGAAGGGACCTCCCATTGGATGTTAAAGCCAAGTACGAATTGAGCAGAGTTACTTGGTTTTTGAACGCAAAGTGCACAGTGCCGAATGAAATCCATCGCTAATTGATGGCAGAGTACGGTGTGTTGCACATGGATGTCAAAAATGTTCGTAAGTGGTGTAGAGTGTTTGCAGTTGGTCAGACCAAAGTCCACGATGAACAAAGGAGTGGGAGACAGTCAACTTCTAAGGAGACAGTATTGAAGGTTGAGCGAAGCATGCATGAAGATCGGCGGATCACCCTTTATGATCTATGGATGTTGGTTCCTGAGGTTTCCCCAAGCACTGCTGACATAATTTTAATGGAGACATTGAACTGCCGGAAGGTGTGTGCAAGATGCATGCCACGCATGCTGACTGAGGACTACACGCGGCAACGAGTTGATGCTTCCCGCGCATTTCTTCACCACCTTGCAGCTGAACAGGACAACTTTCTGGACTAAATTGTCATGGGTGATGAAACCTGGTCATAACACTTTACACCTGAGACCAAGCAACAATCCTGCCAGTTCATAACTTTCTGAACAGCATGGTGGCGAACTGGTATGACATGGGCATACAAAAACTGTCACAGTGTCTACAAAAATGCATCAACAGAAATGGTGATTATGTTGAAAAATAGCTAAATGTTCAAGCTGTAAACTGATGTAAACCATTGTAGAAATAAACAGGTCTATGTAATTACAAAAAAGAGAGACCTTACTTCTGGGATTACCCACATACTATTTGTCTGTCCTATGCCACAATTAAAAAAATCAGTGTTGGGAATATAAGATAAATTTGATTAGAGAATGTAATAAAGCTATTGATCATAAAAACAGATTTATCACCTAAAGCAGTTCTGTGCTATCCTTAAGATCAAAGACAGTTGCATATTACAATAAGTAAATTTCCGTCTCTTGCTGCGGATACTTAATGTAATGGTGATTTGGGCTCAGTCATGGGTGAAGCATGTGGTAGACATTAATCTATTGGGAGAATACTGGGGACATGCAATCAGTACACAAAGGAGTTTCCTTCAAAATGACCAGGACCATTCCTAGATTATTGCTCAAATATGAAGGGACCAATAACAAACTGGATTAACATGGGTACAGTCAAGGGCAGCCTGAATGGTCACAGGTTTTTTATCTGTGGGAGACTAATATGCTGAATAAATTGATCTGGTGTGCACTTAAATATAGGTATAAGCTATCCTGAGAGAGCCTACCAAAACAACTAAACACCCAGCTTTAAATGATCACTAGGAATGCACTACAAACACCTATATATAATCTCCTGTGGGGATCACAAGCACAAAATTAGATGAAATAATACATGCAAGGAGGCATTCAAACAATCATTCTTCCAGTGCTCTGTGCATAACTGAATGGGGCAAAAACAGTAGTAACTGATGAGGTAGGATGTGCACTTTGCAATGCACTTACGTTGTTTGCAGAATAGAGATGTGAAAGTAGAGAAACTGAATGTTTCCTGTGAAAAATTAAGATCTACTCATTTATGTTACACTTACATTACCATCCATTTGACACATGTCTATTATCTCTCTGTATGTCATCTATATATCAATGCACCTTCTCAGTTACCACTGCATCCACGTATTTTGTGTAAGTGCAGCAGCCTCTGCCTGTTGAATTCTTGCTCAGATAGTGGCATGAAGGTATTTCTCTGGGAGCAGTCAAGTACACGGTAACTGTGTTGCTTTTGTCTTCATAGTTTTGTCACGGTGATATGGACAGCTGATATGGCAGTAGGCACCTGATTGTATTATGTCTAGTTAAGGTTATTGTTAATATAATAGAGGGAAACATTCCACATGGGAAAAATATATCTAAAAACAAAGATGATGTGACTTACTGAACGAAAGTGCTGGCAGGTCGATGGACACACAAACATACACACAAAATTCTAGCTTTCGCAACAAACGGTTGCTTCATCAGGAAAGAGGGAAGGAGAGGGAAAGACAAAAGGAAGTGGGTTTTAAGGGAGTGGGTAAGGAGTCATTCCAATCCCGGGAGCGGAAAGACTTACCTTAGGGGGAAAAAAGGACGGGTAGTATACGCGCGCACGCACGCACGCACTAGGAAAAAAGGACGGGTAGTATGCGCGCACGCACGCGCGCGCACGCACGCGCGCGCACGCACGCACGCGCGCGCACGCGCTCGCCCACGCGCGCGCACGCGCTCGCCCACGCGCGCGCACGCGCTCGCCCACGCGCGCGCAAGCGCTCGCCCACGCGCGCCCACGCGCACGCGCGCGCACGCGCGCGTCACGCGCGCACACGCGAGCATATATATATATATATATATACAAGCAGACATATTTAAAGACAGAGTTTTGGCAGAGATGTCAGTCGAGGCGGAAGTGCAGAGGCAAAGATGATGTTGAATGACAGGTGAGGTATGAGTGGCGGCAACTTGAAATTAGCGGAGATTGAGGCCTGGTGGGTAAGGGGAAGAGAGGATATATTGAAGAGCAAGTTCCCATCTCCGGAGTTCGGATAGGTTGGTGTTGGTGGGAAATATCCAGATAACCCGGATGGTGTAACACTGTGCCAAGATGTGCTGGCCGTGCACCAAGGCATGTTTAGCCACAGGGTGATCCTCATTACCAACAAACACTGTCTGCCTGTGTCCATTCATGCGAATGGACAGTTTGTTGCTGGTCATTCCCACATAGAATGCATCACAGTGTAGGCAGGTCAGTTGGTAAATCACGTGGGTGCTTTCACATGTGGCTCTGCCTTTGATCGTGTACACCTTCCGGGTTACAGGACTGGAGTAGGTGGTGGTGGGAGGGTGCATGGGACAGGTTTTACACCCGGGGCAGTTACAAGGATAGGAGCCAGAGGGTAGGGAAGGTGGTTTGGGGATTTCATAGGGATGAACTAACAGGTTACGAAGGTTAGGTGGATGGTGGAAAGACACTCTTGGTGGAGTGGGGAGGATTTCATGAAGGATGGATCTCATTTCAGGGCAGGATTTGAGGAAGTCGTATCCCTGCTGGAGAGCCACATTCAGAGTCTGGTCCAGTCCTGGAAAGTATCCTGTCACAAGTGGGGCACTTTTGTGATTCTTCTGTGGGGGATTCTGGGTTTGAGGGGATGAGGAAGTGGCTCTGGTTATTTGCTTCTGTACCAGGTCGGGAGGGTAGTTGCGGGATGCGAAAGCTGTTGTCAGGTTGTTGGTGTAATGGTTCAGGGATTCCGGACTGGAGCAGATTCGTTTGCCACGAAGACCTAGGCTGTAGGTAAGGGACCGTTTGATGTGGAATGGGTGGCAGCTGTCATAATGGAGATACTGTTGCTTGTTGGTGGGCTTGATGTGGACGGACGTGTGATGCTGGCCATTGGACAGGTGGAGGTCAACGTCAAGGAAAGTGGCATGGGATTTGGAGTAGGACCAGGTGAATCTGATGATGGAACCAAAGGAGTTGAGGTTGGAGAGGAAATTCTGGAGTTCTTCTTCACTGTGAGTCCAAATCATGAAGATGTCATCAATAAATCTGTACCAAACTTTGGGTTGGCAGGCCTGGGTAACCAAGAAGGCTTCCTCTAAGTGACCCATGAATAGGTTGGTGTACGAGGGGGCCATCCTGGTACCCATGGCTGTTCCCTTTAATTGTTGGTATGTCTGGCCATCAAAAGTGAAGAAGTTGTGGGTCAGGTGATGAGGAAAGAGGTTTTAGGTAGGGTGGCAGGTGATCGGCGTGAAAGGAAATGCTTCATCGCAGCAAGGCCCTGGACGTGCGGAATATTTGTGTATAAGGAAGTGGCATCAATGGTTACAAGGATGGTTTCTGGGGGTAACAGATTGGGTAAGGATTTCAGGCGTTCGAGAAAGTGGTTGGTGTCTTTGATGAAGGATGGGAGACTGCATGTAATGGGTTGAAGGTGTTGATCTATGTTGGCAGAGATACGTTCTGTGGGGGCTTGGTAACCAGCTACAATGGGGCGGCTGGGATGATTGGGTTTGTGGATTTTAGGAAGAAGGTAGAAGGTAGGGGTGCGGGGTGTCGGTGGAGTCAGGAGGTTGATGGAGTCAGGTGAAAGGTTTTGCAGGGGGCCTGAGGTTCTGAGGATTCCTTGAAGCTCTGCCTGGACATCGGGAATGGGGTTACCTTGGCAAACTTTGTATGTGGTGTTGTCTGAAAGCTGACACAGTCCCTCAACCACATACTCACGACGATCAAGTACCACGGTCGTGGAACCCTTGTCCGCTGGAAGAATGATGATGGATCGGTCAGCCTTCAGATCACGGATAGCCTGGGCTTCAGCAGTGGTGATGTTGGGAGTAGGATTAAGGTTTTTTAAGAAGGATTGAGATGCAAGGCTGGAAGTCAGAAATTCCTGGAAGGTTTGGAGAGGGTGATTTTGAGGAAGAGGAGGTGGGTCCCGCTGCGACGGAGGACGGAACTGTTCCAGGCAGAGTTCAATTTGGATGGTGTCTTGGGAGTTGGATCATTAGGAGTAGGATTAGGATCATTTTTCTTCGTGGCAAAGTGATATTTCCAGCAGAGAGTACGAGTGTAGGACAGTAACTCTTTGACGAGGGCTGTTTGGTTGAATCTGGGAGTGGGGATGAAGGTGAGCCCTTTGGATAGGACAGAGGTTTCGGATTGGGAGAGAGGTTTGGAGGAAAGGTTAACTACTGAATTAGGGTGTTGTGGTTCCAGATTGTGTTGATTGGAATTTTGAGGTTTTGGAGGGAGTGGAGCTGGAAGTGGGAGATTGTGTAGATGGGAGAGACTGCGTTTCACACCGATCACCTGCCACCCTACCTAAAACCTCTTTCCTCATCACCTTAGCCAGCTTCATCCTGACCCACAACTTCTTCACTTTTGAAGGCCAGACATACCAACAATTAAAGGGAACAGCCATGGGTACCAGGATGGCCCCCTCGTACGCCAACCTATTCATGGGTCACTTAGAGGAAGCCTTCTTGGTTACCCAGGCCTGCCAACCCAAAGTTTGGTACAGATTTATTGATGACATCTTCATGATCTGGACTCACAGTGAAGAAGAACTCCAGAATTTCCTCTCCAACCTCAACTGCTTTGGTTCCATCAGATTCACCTGGTCCTACTCCAAATCCCATGCCACTTTCCTTGATGTTGACCTCCACCTGTCCAATGGCCAGCTTCACACGTCTGTCCACATCAAACCCACCAACAAGCAACAGTACCTCCATTATGACAGCTGCCACCCATTCCACATCAAACGGTCCCTTCCCTACAGCCTAGGTCTTCGTGGCAAACGAATCTGCTCCAGTCCGGAATCCCTGAACCATTACACCAACAACCTGACAACAGCTTTCGCATCCCGCAACTACCCTCCCGACCTGGTACAGAAGCAAATAACCAGAGCCACTTCCACATCCCCTCAAACCCAGAATCCCCCACAGAAGAACCACAAAAGTGCCCCACTTGTGACAGGATACTTTCCGGGACTGGACCAGACTCTGAATGTGGCTCTCCAGCAGGGATATGACTTCCTCAAATCCTGCCCTGAAATGAGATCCATCCTTCATGAAATCCTCCCCACTCCACCAAGAGTGTCTTTCCGCCGTCCACCTAACCTTCGTAACCTGTTAGTTCATCCCTATGAAATCCCCAAACCACCTTCCCTACCCTCTGGCTCTTATCCTTGTAACTGCCCCAGGTGTAAAACCTGTCCCATGCACCCTCCCACCACCACCACCTACTCCAGTCCTGTAACCCGGAAGAGCCACATGTGAAAGCACCCACGTGATTTACCAACTGACCTGTCCCCACTGTGACGCATTCTATGTGGGAATGACCAGCAACAAACTGTCCATTCGCATGAATGGACACAGGCAGACAGTGTTTGTTGGTAATGAGGATCACCCTGTGGCTAAACATGCCTTGGTGCACCAGTTCCTTTCGTCTTTCCCTCTCCTTCCCTCTTTCCTGACGAAACAACCGTTTGTTGCGAAAGCTAGGAATTTGTGGGTACGTTTGTGTTTGTTTGTGTGTCTATCAACCTACCAGCGCTTTCGTTCGGTAAGTCACATCATCTTTGTTTTTAGATATAAGGTTATTGTTAATAATATTACTCCCAAAATAATACCAATTATGTGGTGTAACAATGCATGAGAGAAGATTTTAATGTTCTGTGGAACATAAAAACAAATGGAAAAAGTAAATATTTGTGTAGAAAGACCCACACTCCTCATTTTTTTCACTTACTTGAGGTAATCATTAATGAGTGAGCAGACAGTTTCTCTTTGGTACACACTGCAGTTACCTGTGAACCTACTACAGGTTGAGCGTCTTACAGTTAACATAGTTGAAATGCAGTGGATAGTTTAAAAGGCACACCATACTTAATCATCATCAACTGCTGTCCACTTTCACGGTACAGACGTGATACCTATCAGTGGGTTGTTTCCAGGAAAAACAGCAACACTGGTGTGGTGCCTGAGGTCAGCATCATACAGACCATCACTTGCAGCTTCTACTGGTTTATGAAGAAAGCTTGTTCTTCCTTAAAACAGCATTCAATAACCAGGATTTAGAATGAGAGTGACACCTGTGCTGTGGCATAACAGGAAAAAAAAGGTTGTCCACAGTGGTCAATGTACTTCATCAGAATTAGTGATTGTCTTTTTCTGCCAGAAAAGAGCAAGAATCCTGAAAATTCTGTGTAGAGGCTTCTGCTTACTACCTTCACTAATGTGTTCAAATGTCCAATAAAATATCTCCATAATGGTCAACGTTATTTGCATCAAAACTGTTGTTAAGAATATACAATAGCAGTGCTGTCAAAATAGTGGTTTCCAAAACAGAGTAATTAGAAGCTAAAACAAATTGGCTTGTAGTGTTAGGACTTAAGCTGATGTAACTGCCCGTACCATAACACATGAAGAAATATGACTACACATTGTCTCTGAAATTCATAATCAAATGCTCCAAATAAAATATCTGAAGTTGTTTGGTCATATAATTTGTATCCAACAATGTTTTTAAATCTGTTTTGAACCATTCTTCGAAACTACTTACAGTAATTATCTAAAATGAATCTTAAGATTTCGTAAACAGAAGTATTACACTACTGGCCATTAAAATTGCTACACCAAGAAGAAATGCAGATGATAAATGGGTATTCATTGCACATATATATTATACTAGAACCGACATGTGATTACATTTTCAAGCAATTTGGGTGCATAGATCCTGAAAAATCAGTACCCAGAACAACCACCTCTGGCCGTAATAGCAGCCTTGATACGCCTGGGCATTGAGTCAAACAGAGCTTGGATGGTGTGTACAGGGACAGCTGCCCATGCAGCTTCAACAAAATACCATAGTTCATCAAGAGTAGTGCCTGGTGTATTGTGACGAGCCAGTTGCTCGGCCACCATTGACCAGACGTTTTCAATTGGTGAGAGATCTGGAGAATGTGCTGGCCAGGGCATTTTCTGTATCCAGAAAGGCCTGTACAGGACCTGCAACATGTTGTCGTGCATTATCCTGCTAAAATGTAGGGTTTCGCAGGGATCGAATAAAGGGTACAGCCACGGGTCCTAACACATCTGAAATGTAACGTCCACTGTTCAAAGTGCCGTCAATGCGAACAAGAGGTGACCAAGACGTGTAACCAATGGCACTCCATACCATCACACCGGGTGATACGCCAGTATGGTGATGACGAATACACTCTTCCAATGTGTGTTCACCGAGATGTCACCAAACATGGATTCAACCATCATGATGGTGTAAACAGAACCTGGATTCATCCGAAGAAATGAAATTTTACCGTTCGTGCACCCAGGTTCATCATCGAGTACACCGTCACAGGCGCTCCTGTCTGTGATGCAGCATCAAGGGTAACTGCAGCCGTGGTCTCCAAGCTGATAGTCCATGCTGCTGCAAACCTCATCGAACTGTTCGTGCAGATGGTTGTTGTCTTGCAAATGTACCCATCTGTTGACTCAGGGATCGAGACGTGGCTGCACGATCCCTTACAGCCATGCGGATAAGATGCCTGTCATCTTGACTGCTAGTGATAAGAGGCCATTGGAATCCAACATGTTGTTCTGTATTACCCTCCTGAACCCACCGATTCCATATTCTGCTAACAGTCATTAGATCTCGACCAATGCGAGCAGCAATGTCGTGATACGATAAACCGCAATCGTGATGGGCTACAATCCAACCTTTATCAAAGTCTGAAACATGATGGTACGCATTTCTTCTCCTAACACGAGGCATCACAGCATTTCACCAGGCAACACTGGTCAACTGCTGTTTGTGTATGAAAAATTGGTTGGAAACTTTCCTCATGTCAGCACATTGTAGGTGTTGCCACTGGTGCCGACATTGTGTGAAGTCTCTGAAAAGCTAATCATTTGCATATCACATCTTTTTCCTGTCGGTTAAATTTTGCATCTGTAGCACGTTGTCTTCGTGGTGTAGCAATTTTAATGGCCAGTAGTGTGTTTAGAACAACAAATGTATGTTTTCAGTTAGACTGACTTCTAAAATAACATAAAAAGTAGCACTTCACAGTGAGAAGTTCTCCAGGTCAGCCTGCCTATCACAGGTGCCTTAATACGAAAATCAAAAGTAAATGGTTGCTTTAGTATATGTTGGTACTCATCAAATGTGGGCTCATCTCTTTCCCATGACCATCTCTCTATTTTTGCTACTGGCAACAAATTATTATCAAGCATGCATTGGTTTTCTATCAGTGAGTGCTGACTGAGTGTGTCTAAATCGGTTCACCAATATGCCAGACAAAACTCTGAAAAATTGAAGTTGTTTTTAATTAAGAAAAAGTGTCAGAGGTGATCACATAAATCTCTACAATATAGTCCCTACCAGCTCAGAAAATATTTGATTCTTCAAGTATTAATAACTTCATGTATTTAAAGTGTCTGGTGCAACTCCCTCAGTTGGACTCAACTATCATGGATGGTGTTTTCCTAACCTATCTCAGCAATCCTACTAGGAAATTAGAAACCTACAGTTTAATGTGGAATCCAAAGCATGTGTTGTCATTGAACTTTACTTCACCTTTAAGAGTTGAGTGCTAGGCTACAGGTGGATGCAATGTAAGAATCACAGGCAACTTTTTAGTGCATAATGTACAAACTAACCAGGTGAATTTGCTGCACAAAGTTAATTATGTGCATTTTAGTTTTCATCTGAGTTGATAACATTTTATACCAAAAATTTAGATGGTCCACTAAGTCGTCTACTTCAGGGGCTTCATTCATACCTGCTTCCTGGGTTCCAAACTGTACTTACAACAAATTTTTAATTATTTAACCTAAGGAAACTGGAAGAAATTGGTTATTTCTTAAGCCAGATGTGTTGAATGCATGTATTAAAGTGCCATTTAACTGTCACTTTCCCCAGAACAAAGATAAATATGCTGGTGATTGACAGGTCATTATAATTTTATTTATTTATCATCATCCCAATGATCACATTTGTGATATAGGCTTTGTCAGGATGCATTTTAACAATTATATAATATCTTTACGAAATTTTTTTTCTATGCTGAATTCATATGAATCTATCTTACGTTTAATACAATATACAAATAATAAATCTTTTTATAATATAATGTCGTATGTGCTTGACAGACTTATTCTGATGTTGTGATTTCATTTGTCACATTTGTGATATCGTTTATTCTTATACAGTTCAGCAGAGCTATTCACTTATACTGTAGTGACATTTGTTAAGCATGGGGTTCTTAATCTTCTTATGTGCTTGACAGACATATTCATTGATGTAATTTCATTTGTCACATTAACTTAAACATATATTCTAATACAGCTGAGCACAGAAATTCACTTACACTGTAACATTTCCTTGGGGTACTCCTACTGTGACCTACCTTGGATCTGATCTTAGTTTAATTTTTTGGTCAATATGTGGTGCTGTCATTTCAACCACCTGCATCCTCTTTTCCAGATATGACTCAAACCACTTTTTTACCAGTCCTCTGATACCTATAGCTTCAAGCTTTTCCAAAGGTATGCTGCGGTCAACAGTGTCAAAGGCTTTTGACAAATCTAGATTTATCCCGACTTCACTTTTTCCCTTTTCCAATATACTGATAATTTCTTTTGTGTATTGCAGTACAGCTGTTTAGTTACTTCTTCCAGCTTGAAATCCATGCTGATTACTGTTTATCAAATTGTGGATATTAAGATAATGTGTGACTCTATATTTCATTAGTATCTCTAAAACCTTAGAGAAAGTTGGGAGAAGTGAGACAGGTCTGTAGTTTTCTATTTTAAGCTTATCACCCTTTTTCAACAGGGGAACAACTTTAGAAATTTTCAGTTTCTGTGGAAACACGCCCTCAGCCATTGACAAGTTTGTTATGTGCACCAATGGTTTCGCTATTTGATTAGCTGTTTTCTTCACTAGTATTATTGGTACCTCATGTACTCCAGCTGACATCTTGGACTTCAGACTTCTAATCACTTTTGAAACTTCCTTTTTGTTTGTTGGGACTGCCATCGTACTGCTGGTTGCCTTGGGTGCTGCCATCTTAATCTGCTACCCAAAATTCCTGCTTAATGTCTGGGGTACATTTAAAAAGTAAT